>NC_064924.1:201971813-203420563 GCF_023897955.1 Schistocerca gregaria
AAGTCGGTGTATTCTCATGGGGCTTCACATTTCCTTCTTCGTGGCAGAGTCATCAACAAACTAAGTTCAACACTAAACCTAGAATCATCTTCAGCGCCATGTGAACTAAACGACAGCACGTACGACGTAAGAACCATATTTCCGTTGAAATTTTCACAGCGATATTGGAAGAAGAAAACACTAGTGCAGCTTATAAACTCCCAACGGAATTAACATTAAACGATGCTTCACGGTTTTAATTTAATTTCCTTGAGAAAGAGAAAATACTTGTGCTATGTCAACTCATTATGACCCTACGTAGCTGGAACTTATTTACGTATTGTCTTCGTCTTCATAGAACGTAGAACATAACAGATTTGGTGACAGAGATAGGTGACGCCGTTCTCGTTGTGAAACTAAATAATAAATTTTAGAATGGACGATTCCAGCAACTGAAATTGTCAAAATCTCAGCAAAGAGATCTGTGCCGACAGGTCAAGCTCTCTCGTAACCTACATTACAGCTGCATTACGTATTGAAACAATGTACTGGAATTAGATTGGAACTGTTTTTTGTTTTGTTTTTTCTTACATTCCACCTCCCTTCTGAAGCTGAGCGTTCGCTTCCTTCAAAGATCCTAGAAGTCCTCAAGAAACTTAAAATTTTTCCTTACTTGAACTCGAAACACGAAGTGTAACAGCGCAATATATGAATCAAAACTGGACCTCCTTTAATTCAACAACTCACGCAATGAATTCGTATCGTTATTCAAGTGCTCGAGGGAATATGGAAGTAATTACGACGCAACTGTCCTCCACCGTTGAGGTAGCAAAGCATTGCTGTTAGCAAACCCTGTGATCAACATTAAATAGCAACCCTAGTAATAGCAACCCCAACAAATAGATCACATCATTTTATAGGAACGTCGATATCAATAATCAAACAATCACTGCAGTAAAAGTTTATGTAATTTAAATCTATGGAAGACGAATTAATCATGCCTTGCTACTGAAGGATATACAGCAGTGTCTAAAGGCTGAAAGTGTCGAATAGCTAATAAACTCACAAAGAATTTACCAATTAAAAATACTCCAAAAACTTAATTCAATTTCTTTAACCAACAACAAAGCTATATTTCTTTGTTACAGTGAAAAGTCAACTCAGTATAGCACCACACAGTTGGCATCAGTTTTCAAAATGTGTTCGTTTTCACAGACGGAAGAAAATTCAGCATCATGACCCTGTTGTGAGCACAGACACAACGTATGGGTAATCGACAAGCGAAACAGATCGCTACATCGTTGTCGTTCTGAATCGCAGTAACTGAAAGGAATACAGCATGCTACAGTTATATCCGTCTGCTCTGACCCACGACGTCATATTTCGAGTAAAGTGGATAGTTTACACGAGGTACTACGACAACCACAGATAACATTTAATAAGAGTCCGAGGACATTCTTCAAGACGGCGTCCGCAATACAGACACATTCTTCAAGACGGCGCCCGCAATATACACTCCTGGAAATGGAAAAAAGAAACATTGACGCCGGTGTGTCAGACCCACCATACTTGCTCCGGACACTGCGAGAGGGTTGTAAAAGCAATGATCACACGCGTGGCACAGCGTACACACCAGGAACCGCGGTGTTGGCCGCCGAATGGCGCTAGCTGCGGAGCATTTGTGCACCGCCGCCGTCAGTGTCAGCCAGTTTTCCGTGGCATACGGAGCTCCATCGCAGTCTTTAACACTGGTAGCATGCCGCGACAGCGTGGACGTGAACCGTATGTGCAGTTGACGGACTTTGAGCGAGGGCGTATAGTGGGCATGCGGGAGGCCGGGTGGACGTACCGCCGAATTGCTCAACACGTGGGGCGTGAGGTCTCCACAGTACATCGATGTTGTCGCCAGTGGTCGGCGGAAGGTGCACGTGCCCGTCGACCTGGGACCGGACCGCAGCGACGCACGGATGCACGCCAAGACCGTAGGATCCTACGTAGTGCCGTAGGGGACCGCACCGCCACTTCCCAGCAAATTAGGGACACTGTTGCTCCTGGGATATCGGCGAGGACCATTCGTAACCGTCTCCATGAAGCTGGGCTACGGTCCCGCACACAGTTAGGCCGTCTTCCGCTCACGCCCCAACATCGTGCAGCCCGCCTCCAGTGGTGTCACGACAGGCGTGAATGGAGGGACGAATGGAGACGTGTCGTCTTCAGCGATGAGAGTCGCTTCTGCCTTGGTGCCAATGATGGTCGTATGCGTGTTTGGCGCCGTGCAGGTGAGCGCCACAATCAGGAATGCATACGACCGAGGCACACAGGGCCAACACCCGGCATCATGGTGTGGGGAACGATCTCCTAAACTGGCCGTACACCTCTGGTGATCGTCGAGGGGACACTGAATAGTGCACGGTACATCCAAACCGTCATCGAACCCATCGTTCTACCATTCCTAGACCGGCAAGGGAACTTGGTGTTCCAACAGGACAATGCACGTCCGCATGTATCCCGTGCCACCCAACGTGCTCTAAAAGGTGTAAGTCAACTACCCTGGCCAGCAAGATCTCCGGATCTGTCCCCCATTGAGCATGTTTGGGACTGGATGAAGCGTCGTCTCACGCGGTCTGCACGTCCAGCACGAACGCTGGTCCAACTGAGGCGCCAGGTGGAAATGGCATGGCAAGCAGTTCCACAGGACTACATCCAGCATCTCTACGATCGTCTCCATGGGAGAATAGCAGCCTGCATTGCTGCGAAAGGTGGATATACACTGTACTAGTGCCGACATTGTGCATGCTCTGTTGCCTGTGTCTATGTGCCTGTGGTTCTGTCAGTGTGATCATGTGATGTATCTGATCCCAGGTATGTGTCAATAAAGTTTCCCCTTCCTGGGACAATGAATTCACGGTGTTCTTATTTCAATTTCCAGGAGTGTAGACCATTACAATCAAAAACAAACATGAAACAAAATGGTTCAAAGTGCTCTGAGCACTGTGGGACTTAACTTCCAAGGTCATCAGGCCCCTAGATCTTAGAACTAATTAAACCTAACTAACCTATGGACATCACACTCGTCCATGCCCGAGGCAGGATTCGAACCTGCGACAGTAGAGGCCACGCGGTTCCATACTGTAGCGCCTAGAACCGCTCGGCCAATTCGGCTGGCCAAGTCATTGGAAATATTGAGACATGCTGCCTCTGTAGCCCTATATAGCTGCGAAACCGTCGCTAGTGCAGGATGTTGTGACCTCTCGGTTATGTTCGATGGGATTCATGTCGGGTGCCTATGACACACCCTCGGGCTACGCGCCGATAACTCCCCCTGGGCACCGTCCTTAGAGGCAGCTGCCGCCGACCGAGAGGTCTCAATCTCTCAGTCCGTCAATCAGTACCTCAGTACGTCGCATTGTACTTCAATATGTCGCATTGTGCTCTTATTATTCCACAATGCTACTCGTTGCCTCGACCTGAAATAGCTGTGAGGGAACGTTAGTCATTGTTGTACTTGTGACATTGACACGGGCAAGTTTCAAGAAGTGGTACATATGTTTTGATTGCTACAGAACTTCAGACTGGACGTCAGTGGAGTACTTAGTTGTTTCCTATAATGAAGTGTGTAACCGCAAGTGCATTTTGTGTTGTATTGAGAGAAAACTGACAACCTATCATACCACACTCTTCTCATCCAGCCAGGAACCACGAACTTTTACAGCAGGGCATAAACACAGTACTAAACATACCATTCCCAGCCAATGATCGGTTCAGTAGGACCAGAGAACACAGTCCATTTCTTAAACGAGACCCACACTACTTTGGAGCCACCACCAGCTTGCACAGTGCCTTGTTAACAACTTGGGTCCAGGTCATCGTGGGGTCTGTGCCACACTCTAAACCTACTATCAGCTCTTATCTCAACTCATCTGACCAGGCCATATCGGTTCAGCCGATACAGTTACGAACCCAGGAGAGGCGCTGCAGGCGATGCCGTGCTGTTAGCAATGGCATACGCGTCAGTCATCTGCTACCATAGACCATTAACGCCACATTTCGCTGCACTGTCCTAACCGTTTGTCCCACGTTTATATCTGGGGTTATTTCACGCAGTGTTGCTTGTCTGTTAGCACTAGCAGCTCTATGCTAACACCACTGCTTTCAGTAGTTAAGTGAAGGCGTCGGCTGCTGAGTAATCCGCTGTGAGAGGTAATGAATGAAATATGATATTCTCGGCACACTGTTCACATCGTCGATCTTGTAACATTGAATTTCCTAACGATTACCGAAATGGAATATCTAAGGCGTGGAGCTCCAGCTACCATTCCGAGCTAAACATCTGTTAATTTCCGTCGTGCTGCCATAACCACGAAAAGCTTTTCACACGAATCGTCATAGTACAAATGTACTACCCTGTTTTACCTTCTGTACGTGATGCTACCGCCATTTATAATTGTGGATATCGATGGGGTTTGGGATTAAGTGGATAGAATTCACACTTTGAAATACAGAATTCAAAAAGCCGTGTAACGAAACAGGCAGATCCTAGTGTATCGTATTTTCTCTTTCTCAATTGGCTTCAGTACTTTAGGGTAAATATAATCTGTTTGCTTGTACCTAGGAGTTTATGTCTTGGTTACTGTAGAGTTCAATGATGCCACGTAATAAGAGAATTAGCTGCTGTTTAGGATTTTCGATAGAGGAGAACGTGATTTAGGAGATCTGACGATTCTAAAATTTTATCTCCTGCTTGGATGTGTTACAACATTTCAGTACTGGTAACCATGCTACGGTACATGGAACCTAGTTACTCAAGCCTTGACATTTTTCTCTTGGTGATCATCGTCAATGTATTTTCTCTGTGCTGTTCATGAGCCATGACTGTTAACGGTCATATTTCATTGCTTCCACCATAGAGCGCTAGCCGGATTCACTGTTCTTTTTTTTCGTCTCTACTTGTGGTATGGAAGAAGGCGGGCAGGTGGTCATTGGCGTATTGATTGTCAACAGCTGATGAAGTTTCTGCTATGGGCAATAAACCATGTCAGCAAATCTATGGCTTACATATCCACAGCAAGGGGGCAGCGACACTCATCAGGGAAGCGCATGGATTGTTTGCGTGCCCGAACTGGTTTAAGAAGTCCATGTACGGCATTCCACGTCTGCTATTACTTTGTGGCGGCATGGTCGCGTGTGAGTTGTCATGTGGACCAGGGCTCGTGTCATACGTGCTCCAGTAGTGAATGGTGTGGTGTGTTTCCTACTTAAACGTGTAGCTGACTCAGTCTTGCTCAGTTGTGGATTACAGCTAAATTTACCGATTTTCGTTGGTGTAAGCACACTGGTCAGTTCTTCAGTTTTGAATGGTCACCGATTGAATAAGTTGTGGGTAGCTTGTAAGAAAAGATTTGCTTTAAAAATGTGTATCTCTCTACACTGCATCTATTGTTCGCGCCGGCCGCTGTGGCCGAGCGGTTCTAGGCTCTACAGTCTGTAACCGCTCGACCGCTACAGCCGCAGGTTCGAATCCTGCCTCGGGCATGGATGTGTGTGATGTTCTTAGGTTAGTTAGGTTTACGTAGTTCTAAGTTCTAGGGGACTAATGACCTCAGAAGTAAAGTCCCATAGTGCTCAGAGACATTTGAACCATTTATTGTTCGCGGAGTAGGAATTTGTTTCTATTCGTGTTTACTATTACCTGTCCAGCTAAAGTACTGTGTTAAAATCATTGTAATCTCTTTTATTGCTGTCTTGTTTTGGGGTTAGGTACGTCACCTTGGGCAGGTTGATAGCTCTTAGGAGATATATGTTCCACGAAGAGTTTTATTGTGTTTACGTTAACTGAGCGGTGTTTCGAAATCAGTTCTTTTGTAGAGAAAATTGTGTTTATCTTCTGGATTTCTGTTGTTTGCTGAGTATCGAATATTGTATATTTTCAGTTTTTATTCACTCCTATTGGGATAAATGTGTATAACATTTGTGATTTAATGTTCAGTGATTGACTTGGAGCTAAATGAAGCTACATGTAAACAGGGAGACAGAGCTCCTCAGAAATGGAAAAGTATTTAAAGGATAGTTCATTTTATTTATCCAACATGTCCTTTTGCTACAACCAATATCACCTTATATTTTAATTAAATGTACAAATAATGGTCATCATCAAGCTATAATCCAATATCACTAAGCATTCGAGAGCACTGGTATGTTATTAGAGAAAAATATCATACTGGTTGCTTGTTCAAAATAAAAAACTCTCACACCAACGTAGTACATCTCTCACAAGTCTCTTTAACACAGAAATATTTCTTAACTGACGGAATTTGTTAGCAAACCGTAATCTCCGTTGAAATAATGAATGGAAAAAAACTTCGCAATTATTAATTTTGTATTAATGAGGAACGGTTTCGTTCTGGCTAGAAGATCATCTCTTGAGCTATATTTGGAAAAGGAGAAATGTAAAATAAGACTTAATGAGATAAAATATTACGTACACTACTCGCCATTTTGACTGCTACACCACAAAGATGACGTGCTACAGACGCGGAATTTAACCGACAGGAAGAAGATGCTGTAATGTGCAAATAATTAGCTTTTCAGAGCAATCACACAAGGCTGGCCCCGGTGGCGACACCTACAACGTTCTGACACGGAGGAAGTTTCGAACCGATTTCTCACACACAAACAGCAGTTGACCGGTGTTGCCTGGTGAAACGTTGTTGTGATGCCGCGTGTAAGGAGGAGGAATGCGTACCATCATGTTTCCGACTTTGATAATGGTCGGATTGTAGCCAATCGCGATTGCGGTTTACCGTATCGCGACATTGCTGCACACGTTGGTCGACATCCAATGACTGTTAGCAGAATATGGAATCGGTGGGTACCGGAGGGTAATGCGGAACGGCCTCGTATCACCAGCAGTCGAGATGACAGGCATCTTATCCGCATGGCTGTAAGGGATCGCGCAGCCACGTTTGCTGGACAACAATCATCTGCACGAACTGTTCGACCATGTTTGCAGTAGCATGGGCTATCAGCTCGGAGACCATGGCTGCGGTTACGCTTGACGCTGCATCGCAGACATGAGCGCCTGAGATGGTGTACTCAACGACAAACCTGGGTGCACGAATGGCAAAACGTCATTTTTTCGGATGAATCCGGGTTCTGTTTATAGCATAATGATGGTCGCATCCGTGTTTCGCGACATCGCGGTGAACGCACATTGGAAGCGTGTATACGTCATCGCCATACTGGCGTATCACCCGGCGTGATGGTATGGGGTGCCACTGGTTACACGTCTCGGTATCCTCTTGTTCGAATTGACGGCATTTTGAACAGTGGACGTTACATTTCAGATGTGTTACAACCCGTTGCTCTACCCTTCATTCGATCCCTGCGAAAGTCTACATCTCAGTAGGATAATGCACGACCGCATGTTGTAGGTGCTGTACGGGCCTTTCTGGATACAGAAAATGTTCGACTGTTGCCCTGGCCAGCGCATTCTCCATATCTCTCACCAATTGAAAACGTGTGGCCAATGGTGGCCGAGCAACTGGCTCGTCACAATACGGCAGTCACTACTCATGATGAACTGTTGTATCGTGTTGAAGGTGCATGGGCAGCTGTACCTGTACACACCACCCAAGCTGTGTTTGACTCAATGCCCAGGCGTATAAAGGCTGTTATTACGGCCAGAGGTGGTTGTTCTGGGTACTGATTTCTTAGGATCTATGCACCCAAATTTCGTGAAAATGTGAACACACGTCAGTTCTAGTATATCTGTCCAAAGAATACCCGTTTATAATCTGCATTTCTTCTTCGTGTAGCAATTTTAATGGCCAGTAGTGTACGTATAACACAACAAACAATATCGACAAAGGTACTATAAATAGAATTAAAACATCATGAAGTTATTCATGCCAATGGCACCAAGATGCAGATTTCAGTAGTGGTAAGAGCGTGACTTCATATTACGAACAAACGTATGGAGGAAGGCACCGGGAAAGTTACGTAGTCAAGCATGTGAACGAAGAAAATTATTAAAATTACACATACCATAATAAAATATATTTCAGTATGTAGAACGAGTTACAAGACAAAAGTAAAAACACAAACGTAGGAAACATGTCACCGAATATTTTGAATTGTACATCTTCGTGTGTTTACACATTTTGTGAGGCTGAATGTGTCAAACAAACACTTCTAATTTGAATTCTAATTTGAATTATTTGAGCTTTCCATCTGTTAAAATACAATTACAAGAACTTGCGCTCAATACTCATCACTATATTCAGGAATATAATCTAAGATAATAACGGTAAAGGGGATCCGGTTCCTAAAACTGCTATAACTTTTAGTTATCAGTTTTACCACATTTTTAAAACGGAGCTCGAGATAGTAGTGTGGGAAAACAGTGTGGCCACTAGGGTGCGCCATGTATCACAGCACGCTGAATGATGAACAAGGCACTAGTAATTTTATTGATATATGCAGGGTGTCCCATTTATCTTGACCACCCTAAATAAGTGTTTGTCCAGATGAAGATTACAAAATGTCTCAAACAAATGTTCTTCATCTGTCAGGGGGATGTAGATCAGCATGATTGCCTTCGTTGCAGCTTTCTTTTACAAGCGTTATGACTTCTTTAAATGGCAACATGTAGTTTTTATTTGGTAATTCATTTCCTCTCCTTAAGACCTATTCAAAAACGTAACACAGCGTACCATTCACTGAAACACAACGTTATTAATCACATAATACAACACCGACTTTGACCTCGGGATCACAAACTCGTCCACTTGCTAGGGTTGTCACAAAACAAATGAAAACCAAGTAAAAAACTAGGATTCCCTGTACCACTGACCAGGAGTAGAATATTCAAAGGTGCTCAAAGTGGTGACCCCAGGCACCAATATACTGGTGCACTCATTGAATGAAGCAATTATTTACTCGTTCCACTGTTGCCTGCTGAAGAGAATTACAAGCAAGCATGATACGTTCCTGCGTGAACTCTGGAGTTGTTGAATATAGCGACAGACTACGTCTTTAACGCATCACGAACAAAAAGTCCATAGGATTTAAATCTGGAGACCTAGCATGCCAAGTAATTGTTCCTCCTCAAAAAAAAATGGTTCAAATGGCTCTGAGCACTATGGGACTCAACTGCTGTGGTCATTAGTCCCCTAGAACTTAGAACTACTTAAACCTAACTAACCTAAGGACATCACACACATCCATGCCCGAGGCAGGATTCGAACCTGCGACCGTAGCAGTGTTCCTCCTCGACCAATCCATCTGTCAGGTTACCTTCGGTTCGGAACACGACGTGAACGTAAGGCATTATGTGCTGGACATAGCGGCACTTCATCCAGAAGAGGACGAACAATTCGTCTGAGGCAGTTGGCATATGCTGTGCCGTTCGGACTAACATTGATGAAATAAGAGCCAATAACAGTAGTACCAAGCACCCCACACCAGACGTCAACTCTCCATTGACGCTGATGTTCCACATGTGTAAGTCATCGTGGTTTGTCGCTGGACCAGTAATGCATGTTCCTTGTATTTACCTTTCCTTCGTTTGAGAAGGAACATTGTAGAAGAAGTTCGGGTTGGCGAGGGTTTGCTGCTGTGACCACTGACAGAACTGTAAACGATTCTGGAAATCGTTCCCATGGAATTCTTGATGTACGCGTACATGGTAAAGATGGAACCGGTGACGAGTAAGAATACGATGTAGGCTGGTTGTAATAATGTCAATATCGTGTTCAAGCTGTCATGTGCTTACATGTAGATTCATAGGAACAGAAGCGAGAACAGTAACTTCGGCAGTTTCGTCTATGCGAGTGCTACGACGATTGCGTTGTGGTGGGTTGAAATTTCTCGTTTCCTGAAGCGTCGCAACGAGACAAGGAAGCATCCGTCGGTAAGGTGGGTTCCTACCAGGCTATCTCTCTCTGTACAGTTCCGCTGCCAGCGTAGCATTTCGCCTACCATCAACAACAACAACAACAAAAACAATAAAACGCGGCAAGCAAACGTTTTATAGTAACAACCTCGCCAAAATATTTGATGGATCAGTAGCGAAAGGGGCACTCAAACTCCCGACAAATTCGGCTCAGGCAAATTTGCAAAGTCTGCCATCGCCCCACAGTTGGCCAAAACACCGCCTTCGTACGTATTATGGCTCCAGCCAGCAAGACAGAGTTTAATGTGTTATGGCTGAAAGGCGGTAGAACGTCTTTGCGCTCACAGATGCTCTTTCTGCCTTTGCTAACAGTCTACCACAGCAAATGTGTGATGTCGTCAGTCATACGACCACACTGCCGCCAGAGAGATCGATCCGCAGGGTGCGACTCTCTCGACAAACGGAACAGAAGAACGGCTGTGTTAGCCAAAGAGTACACAGCCAGTCGAAGTACTTACGCTGGCTGCGAGGCGATGTTACGCCAGCCACCTCGTATGTAGCAGGAGTGTAGTGCAGTTGTGCAAGTCTACAGTTCTCAGCCGCGCTCACTGGTCAGCCAGCCCCGATGCTAGTCAGTCATCGTCTGCAGCTCAGTCGTTGCTGCCATCAAGTCTTTGTAGCCCAGTTGTAAAGTTCCGTAATAGTACTAAAGTAAAGTCAACAGTTGGCAGCTATAAACAATTCTACTTTCTATCATGTCGACAGCCAAGTTAGTCTTCTAATTCACGGGATTCGACATTCAATATTACAAGAAATTACTTCGTCACTGCAAGATTTGTGACTTATAACTTATGTCATTCTACAGACGCTTAGTCTAGTCGCGTCTTCTATAATTGTCAACCAACAGATCATGGACTACAACAAAGTTAAGGAATAAATACTTTCTTATTTTGTTCTCCAGTTAATTAATTGAGTTTTCTTCTTGTATCTACCAAGCAGTAGAACCCACGTATCCACCTCCTTGGCTACCTCGTATTTGCTACCTCATGGTGGTGGACTCGGTAATGGTGGGAGATCGAAGGCCATCAAAATACACATGCCAGTGAAAGTCTGGCGCAACGAACCACCAAAGATTCCGCACGGCTATCGCAAACGAGAAAGATCGATCCGAGGCAGGCAGCATAGCTCAATCTCCCACATCTAAACTGCATCCCGTCCCCTCCCCTGTCGAGAATGTGAGCGGGGGCAGTGACCTCTAGTTTAACTGAACACCTTAAATTTCCTTTTTACTCTGTGAAACGTGCTTGCTTGAAACTTTGCACGTGACGAGGTTGTGTACCGAAAAGCTGACGAGATTCAACTCTTGGATGACCTCTCACGGACTAACAAGCGAGGAACCAATTAGCAGATATAGCCTCTTCAACCTGACAATGGCCGTGAACATTTTAAATAGAAACGTGATCGCCAACCCTCACACTGTATGCATTTCGAATTTTCAAACTCAATCAGTAAATATCTGAAATAGAAAGTAGAATTTTTGTTGCCCCTGTAAGCCGTTAGAGAGGCGACCTACAGTTATATCTGGGTCCCAGTTGTAAGTAGCCTGTTTGTATGTTGGCAATGCCATAGACTGTGTTAATTTCGCTGACAGGGCTCTGCACCCTCGGCAAGAGATTCTGTGGTTGGACGGACTAGCAGTTGACGAGTGGATACACAAGTGTACAGTGCACGTTTTTTCTTAGTGTAGACTGTGTTGGTATGACATGCATTGTAAAGTGAGATGCAACGAAATGTATGATTACGTATATTTGATAGGTAATGTTTGGGCAGTGGAATTATTGACAACTGTATAATTTTTGGAGCTGTATGCCACATTAATACCGGCCGCGGTGGTCTCGCGGTTCTAGGCGCGCAGTCCGGAACCGTGCGACTGCTACGGTCGCAGGTTCGAATCCTGCCTCGGGCATGGATGTGTGTGATGTCATT
Source organism: Schistocerca gregaria (assembly GCF_023897955.1). Classification (NCBI taxonomy): domain Eukaryota; kingdom Metazoa; phylum Arthropoda; class Insecta; order Orthoptera; family Acrididae; genus Schistocerca; species Schistocerca gregaria. The sequence continues at coordinate 201,983,671 of NC_064924.1, forward strand.
AGCTTAGTTAGCTTTAAGTAGTTCTAAGTTCTAGGGGACTGATGACCACAGCAGTTGAGTCCCATAGTGCTCAGAGCCATTTGAACCATTTTTGCCACATTAATAAGGTAAAATTTTCTAAATACATTTTTTGCTCTTCAACAAAATCTTTCTTTTGCTAATCATATGCCTCCTAGTTGTTAGAGTCTATAGTAATTTGAATCTTTTTATTTAGCTGACTGTAGTTGCTGCTTGCTGTAATTGCTGTAGTTCGTGTTAGGAAAATTTTCTGTGAGGTAAGTGACTTACAAAATAAAAAATGTGGTTTCCACTAACGGGGTTGAAGATTGGATTCAGTGTAGGCAATTAACAGTGTTGGAAGTATTTTCATATTCCTTTAATTTCATAATTTTTGGATTTTTATTATTGTTATGATTTCTTGCAATTCAGGGCCTTTCTTTTGTGTTAATCATTGGAAGTCATGTTGTCACTGTAAAAAAGTCACATTGCGTTGGGCTTGTGTATCGTGCGTAATTAGTGAATAGGTTAAGTTTGCGTTGTCGTTCTCAGGGAAAATTCTGTAGGCCAGTGTTTAAATGATAAAAATGATGAAAGACTTCGTTTCACCTGTCGGCCCTTATACCTGGATACTTCACTGGAACCTTCTGATTTCCTTTTCGTTTGAATAATTAACACATGATTAGAAATTATTGTTTACTGATAGCGCGTAATTGTATGTAGGGAATTTCCTTTGTAGTTGTAATTTCTAATTTTTGTACAATATTGTCAAGAGCAAAGTAGTTGTTGCATGCATGTAGATTTGCACTAAGAATATTGCAGTCACTTATGCTACTAATTAGATATTTATTATTTTCAGTGCTATTTTAGTGTTTCTTCTCATTTTTGCATTACAAATTGTTTTTGTGTGTTATTGTGTAAATTAGTGTGACAATCATGGGGAGTGAAAAGCGTAACATGAGGCTTCAAAGCAAATTGAGAAATGACAGTGACAACGAGCGTAGCTTGTTAGCACCACCTTGTAACGAAACGGCAGATGCTCAAGACAATAATTTGGTAATAGTGCATAGGGACATGGACCAGGCAGTAAATAACGGGCTAGAGACTGAAACTCTGTGAACAAGGAATGACTGGCGATCACTCGGTCGGTAACAATACGCCTGAGGAATGCGAAAGAGTCTTGCAAATCCTGTTATTCAGGTTTTGCCTCAATACACTTTTATCATTTACGTCAAGACACATTCCCTGTTTTTCAAAATACGAATATCATCCATACACTTTTCTCAATTACATCAAGACACATTCCTTGCTTTTCAAAATACGAATACTGCCGGTGCAAACGAACTGACGAAAAACACACAGGAACATGTTTCAGTCACTAATGCATTGTTACTGCAATTAATTCAAAAATTTGATCAAACACAGCAACAACTTCAAAAGTTAGATATAATTGACGAAATTAAATAAACACTTGAACGAACACGTGAAAATTTAACCGCTGAGACACACAAAATCGAAAAGAGAAATCAAAACATTTCTAAAGATGTAAAAAGAAAGATTAGTGAACATTTTCGTGTTATTTCTTTCGCGACATGTTTTCACAACATCAAGACACACTACAGCACCACCCAGCACGCTAAAAGTGACTGTGTTTAATCTATCGATACGGTCGCGCAACTTGTAAAAATTCAGAAAAACTTAAAGGACACGGTAGATACGATTACGACGCAAATGGACGCTGTAAAACTTGGGTCAGAAAAACATATGGAGGATATCAGCACATTATCGGAAAAAGTAGCCGAACTTTCGGGTCTATGAAGGTGGATGATGATTTGAATGATACAAGTCCGGCAACCTTTACTGACACAAAGGAATACGAGGAAATTAGGAAATTTAAACAGAGACAAATGTGCGGAAAACAAAAGAAAAATATGGGAAGTACAAGATCAGGTGGCACAAACGATACGCGAGGTGAGGGATTTAGAAATACGGAAAAGTCACACAGTAATAATACATGGCTATTCTGAAATCTTGAAAGGGGTCGGCAGGGTGCACCGGGCGTTGAAATGAAACCACCGACACGACTTAATGACCGATTTGTGACTTGGCGACACGATGACTTTGACCACTAGCTCTTCATCACAACGCGTAAATTTAAAAATTCAAGAATTGGAGTGATGACATACATTCACAAGCTCATCGTCATCAATTTTCTCATTGCTTTCTCCTAACTAGTCATTACAGCATAGATTGGAATTTATATGTGGCTGTTTAGAAAATGAACCAGTTGTGAGAATGCGGTCGCTTATTAGCGACTGTCACAGTGAAGAAGATTTTTATCATGCTTTCCTCTCTGCATACTAGTCTCAGGCTACACAAGATCGGGCAAAACACAGTATTGTAATGATGAAACATACCGAACAGTCTGAATTTTCCAGCCCTGTAAAATATTTTGGATATATAAACCCAAGAACCAGATTTGTAAAACCAGTACAGCCCCTCGGAGATTATTAGCATTTGCTTAATTAAATTGTCAGAACACTTAAGACATATTACTTTGGTTGGACGTTGGAAAGATGATATCGAAGCTTTTCACATACTTTTGCAAAAACAGGAAATCGGCACGGACAGTCGCATGGTGCGAAAACAGGAAAACAGTAACAATTACACGCCGCATGCATCACAATTTCATTACGACAGAAACAATAACCGTACCCGACAAGCCTACCGTTATGATGCAAATCTTGACCAAAACAGACACCACCCGTATGACAGCCATTGGCAGAATAACAATAATCACAGAGGAAGATCACATTTCCGTGGTAACGAGTGTGACAGAGACAACTGTAGAAATACACAATATGGGAACCAGAATAATTATCACCAAGTGAGGCTAAATGACTTCAGACGCAACAGTCCACCTCGTAATTGCTATTCCGGGAGAAGTTCTCCACCACTTAACCAACAAGAAAGAAATTACAGAAATTACCGGGAGGAGGACAGACGCTATAATAATGACGACAGACCTGAGTTTAATCAGAGCTGGCGTGATTCAGATTGGGTAGGACCCTCTCGACAAGCTGAAATTGTAAAAATTAGACCTCAAAATCCCAAAAACGACACGCAACAACAGAGAGATAATAGACAATGACTCGCACCGAAGGCAGTAGCAAAACGTACTTATGAAGCTGATGACGTAGCTGCCATGACCATCAATTATGTAAAAATGGAAACATTAGGTCATTTTACTACAGGAACATGACATGACACAGAACAATACTGAATATCCAGTAACTCACATCACAACAAATGGCATAAAATGTATGATAGTGCTTCAGTCCGGCAGTCCTATTTCGGTAACTAGTGAAACAGCTTTCAGTAAATGCTACAAATCGAAAAATTGACCCACACTTCCCTTACGTAAATTACGTCGAATTACAAAATGCAATTTTTGGAAAAAGTGTAGATGCACGCCAACAAACTAACTTAGAATTCTTTTTTGAGAGACACAGATTTATTGTGAATTTTCTTATTGTTCCATTGTTGTAGACGGAGATTATATTAGGTGTAGATTTTTTGAATGAGTATAAAGCAGTTTTAAACTTTCACGACGCTGAATGAAATAAGTTTAAAGAAAGAAGGTAAGTCAATAGCTTTGAAATTTGAAGATTGGCTTTCAAACAATGACGAGGAAATCAATCGATCCTACCTTTTCTCAGATCTCAGTTTGGAACTTTCGGCGGAATTTGACACTAAGAATCACTTTGCAGGTACTGACAGGGATGATATTGATGTCGTATTACATACTATCGTTTCAGTCCAGAAGAAATTCAGACTACTTAGAAATGTAATTACACTGATAGGCCTTTTTGTCATCTTACGATCACATTCCATAGTTTTTACTCACAAAACAGGAACAATTCAAGTATTTCGGTAAAAATTTCGCGTTCATTTGCATACAAAATTTTGCCTCATATCATTCTAATTCCAGCACATTATAGGAACCGTGTTATAACCGAAATACAAACAATGCTTGATGGAGGCATTATTGAACCAGTAGTAAGCTCACACAATTATCCATTACTTGTTGTTGAGAAGAAAACGGATCGCTCAGACTTGTATTAGATTCCAGACAAATAAATATAATCTTTCCTGAAACAGACAGGCCACAAACTTTGGAAGAACTTCATAATTCCAATTGCTTAAAAGTGATGTCTTCTATTGATCTCAGATCCAGGTTTTATAAAACTTAACTTCACCAAGAATGTTGAAAAAATACGGTTTTTCTTTGTTTCTGCTTTTGTTATCAATTTTGGAAACTTTCTTTTGGTTTCAACATTTTTTGGCAGCATTCATTCGTGGGCTAAGTTCCGTAATAACTGAGTTTTTAAAACGACACATCATTTCGTACGTGGGCGGCATTTTAGTAGCAGAAGCCTCTTGGGAAGAACACAATCGCATCCTCAACAGTTTGTTACGTACTTTTGCTGAAACTGGAATTGCAGTTAACTTGGAAAAATCTGAATTCGGTAGGATAAAGGTGAAGTTTTAAGGCCACGTCATATCTTCTGACGGCAATTAGCCAGACCCTGAAAAGTTGGAAGCAATCATAGCTATTCCTTTTCTATCCACAAAAAGACAATTTCGCAGTTTTCTAGGTCTCGTGAATATCTACCGTTTTTTACTGAATATGCAAATTCTAGCATCTCCAAAACTTAGTTCTGTCCCTGACAAAAACACTGTTTGGAACTGGGAAAATCAGGTACAGTTGAAACTTAATTCATTGAAAGGCGCGCTACTCAACGCGCCAAATTTAGCTCACCCAGTTCTGTCAGAGATTCTGTCTTATGACGCATTCTTCTAAAGTTGGTCTTGATGCCTATTTATTTCAAGAAGCTAAAGAAAATGACATTACTGTTCAGAATATCACCGATTTGCCTAGCCGCGTGCTAACAAAATCTGAGATAAATTATTCCGTCACTGGATTGAAAGCTTTAACTATCTTTGCAGCATTTGAAAAATTTAGTTTCTTTCTTCCTGGCAAACATGTCAAAGTTTATAGTGATCATCGAGTATTGCTGTTTCTTATGTCTTCAAAATTACATCATGACAGATTGAAACATGGGGCACTGTTCCTGCAAGAATTCCGTTTCACAATGTGAAACGTCCCCTTAGAAAAATTATACATCACTGTGCTTAAACTGACACACAAAAAAATTTTTTAGCGCAACGCAATCTGATTTTCATTAATCCCTACAAAAGAATGGCCATGACTAACATTTACCTTTACTTATCACAAATAACTTACCTCGCAAAAATCTTCGTTACTCGAACTACTGCAATACAGCGAGCGCCACTACTACCAGCTAAATAAAAAATTCGAACTACGGAAGGCACTAACTACTGATAGGCATAGTTACCAAATGATAGATTTTAATAGAGAACAAACAATGTATTTACCTTAACAGTCATAATATATATAGCAGTTCATGACATCCAGTCTTACAAATTTCAAAACTCCGCCATGTCTCTCCCCACAGCCACCACTGCTGGCGGCTCACCTCCAACTACGCAACGCTATGCGCTCTTAACAGCCAACAGCCCAACACTACAAAGGGGAATATTACAACAATGCCACCCAGCCACAGACTGCACACAGCACAGTCAGTGATTTTCATATAGAGCGCTACATGGCATTACCAATATAAAAACCTAAACAGCCTACATACATCAATAGTCTACATTCCTGGCAGAGAAAACTTTGTTGCGGACGCACTTTCACGTGCTCTGGCTATCCTTGAGAAAAGCAACACAGAAGCTAACCTTGAGAAAAATTTCATTATTCTTTACATTCAAAAAGTAGATTTAGAAAATTTCGCCAGTGCATCTTTAAAGGACATTACTCATGAGCACGACAAGGATCCGATTTGCAAACGTATTAAAAGTAAATGACACGAAAAGACACACACACAGATTCGTCATTATTGTCTGGTTAGAAATAACATACTCCTCAAACGTTGCACTGTTAATGACAAGCTATGGGTACTTTGTAGTCATCTGGTACATTCATTTCAGCTACGTACATTTCGGTCCACGAAAGTGTAATCATATTCTTCAGACGACGTTTTATTTTAACAACATGGAAAAGAGAATTAGGAGACTTTTGTCTATTCGAAAACTTAGTCAAAAAGCTAAACCGTCGTCGATATCACATCGTACTCCTTTATTTCCTATTATTCCTACTAGATCCAAAGAATTAGCTGCTTTTGATCTTCTGGGACCCCTTGTGAAAACATTGAATGGATTTTCGTACGTTCTCGTCGCTTTTGAACTTACTACAAAATTTGTTTCTTTCACACTGTTCAGCAAATCCACTGGGCGTTCTGAATGCAACGCCTCTCTAAAAAATTTCTTATATGAAGTCGGACACTTTGACAAAGTCATTTCAGATTATGGACCACAATTCAGATCTGCTGTTTGGTCGCGCATGCTTCGGAATTATAAAATCAAACCTGTTTTATTTCGTTGTACTCACCACATTGTAACCCCTCCGAACGGATTATGAAAGAAATCAATAAGCTTTGTAGACTTTATTGTCGCATAAAGCATCAGCATTGGGACAGATATTTACACTTATTTCAAAACGTGCTGAATGAAATGCCTCATGACTCCACGGCTTTACCACCTACTCTTGTACTGAAGAATGAAGAACCACCAAACAGAATCAGAGGACTTGTACCTTTTCCGAGTACACATAAACTTCAACATAAAAACATAATTGATTTAGCTATTAAAACTATAAATACTGCTGCAGACAGAAGGAAAAAAAAAACTATACGGTACGACAAATGCAAAGAAACTACACATTAGTTGAAAAGTTCCATTAAAGCCCATTGATTGTCACGTAAGAAGAAACATTTGAGCCACAAATTCTTTATAATTTACAATGGACCTTACAGGATCCAACGTACACCGTATGAAAATTGCGTTCAAGTTGAAACTCAGCGTACTAAGATGAGTAAAGGATTACAACATATTTCTCATGTAAAACCGCTTACTGAGATATAATTTGCTTTCGGACTTAGTCTTTGTACAAAATTTTTCTCTTCAAGTTACTATTATGCGTTGTCACATTTAGAAACTGTTAGCATGAAGCGATATTTTGAAGTCAACTGTCCAGTCAAGAAACTATGGAACATATTAATACAGTAATTTTGTGAGTACAGTTTTATAGGGAGCAGAAGACATAGTCTTCTTGTGAGTGTATTTTCGCTTGTCAGTTGAACGATTACGTAGCTACTGTAATGATCACATTCTTGGAATACATACTGGTAAAGAGATTCTACTACAACATTTTGGTTTACTTGAGAAGACCTTCTTAATTAAAGTACTTTCTGAGTGGTCACAGATGACACAGTATTTGGTTTGTTTGACACCTACACGATTATACTATGATGCTACTTATGAGTGACACAATTCTCATTATTGCTTTTACGCTGTATCTGTTTTATATATTCACAGTCTCACATTATTGCGTTACAGTACAGTAATTTCAAAGTCATGGCAATGAATGTAATAAGACGACATTTCGATGCATGGTACTTTACTTTTTATATGACGAGATACGATTATTAATTCTTTGAGAACTTTGCTTATGAACGACGGTAACTGTCACTATTGGCACATTTTTACCGTTAAACAATGACAGAAATTTTCTTACAGCATGAAGTACAGTTTAGCACTACATGATACACATTTCAGTGATTACGTTTTGTACTTGAAACATTATTAGAAATATTTTTGGTCTACAATGATACAGAGAAGGTTTTTGTTGATACATTTCATTCGGCAGTTTTAATCTGTAAGATCTGAGGTATAATTACATTATCCCTCATGGGGGGACACCTACTTTGTGTATCATGCATTTGTCAAGTGCAAGGAGCCGCCGTACCTAATATGATATTTCCTTATACAGTTTTATATGTCGGTACCATATTTCTCTAACACAGAATTGCACAGCTATCTGGTCATTTAACAGGGAGCAAAGAACACTTTTACTACAACGCTGAGACACATGTCGAGATAATTACACAGTTGGCTTACTTCGCGTTTATGAAATTGTACTTCGCGTTTTTGTAGACTGTTCACGTATGTTTTCGGAATCATTGTGGTACTATGAGAGCATTGAGTGATGTATATTGTATGGGATAATGATTTTTGAAGCACATTTGAGGTAGATGACACTACTGAAACTGGCAGAGACCATTTTATAGAGGTTCTGAGATTATTGAAGGAAGTTACGACGATTTTGAGATTTGATTTATGTGTTATGATGATATCATTACGACGATGATGTGTATTATGACATCGAGATATGGTTATGATCGATATGAAAAGTGAGTATATATGTGAAGGTAGGTACCAGAGCGCCCACGGAAACTTTTGAGCACTGTTATAGATGATATTTCGTTTTTACACACTTCGCCGGTAATTTTTTAACCTCTGAATTTTTTTATTTTTCGTTGTAGCTGAAAATGTTTTCACATATATTTTGGTAGAGAGTATATTTGACCTTGGCGTAGTGTTCTGCTGTGCTGGGCTGTGCGCCAGCCTCCTTGAAACCCATTATTGTGTTGCCTTTCTAGTTTTCTGGTGCTCATTAAGCCGCTTTGATGCTCACAGTACTCCTTCAAGTGCTCACGTTGCTGTAGAAAAGAGAGGCCATTAACCTCGATATTGACATTTCTTTGCAGAACGAACCACAAACACGACCTACACTATTATTTGATAGCATATGGTTACAGTTTGGAATTTGAACTTTGTCCTACTTAATGAAATGCTTATGAATTGATGAGAAATATTTTTACGTTTACACACCGGATTATGAAATGCCACATGACTACTGAATGATGTTTTTATGTTTTCCTTTGTACATATTTGTTTATTTTATTTGATATCTGGTTTCTAGCTGCGCTGCAGCATTGGTTTCATAAAATAATGTTCAATACATATGCTAATGTAAACACTTTCTTTCCACAGATCCATTAAATAATAATTTTATGATCTGCATTCTTAAAAGAGAGCGCCTAAGGAGGAAAGAACAGGAAGACAGAGGAGGGACTAGTAATGGGTCAGCATAAATAAGTTTTCAAAGAACTTGGTAGTTTTTTGGCAGAAGAAATTAATGGCAGAATAAATTGATGGTGTTGCTACGAGCGCCATCTAGTAGCCGCAGAAACAACTAGGCTACTGTACATTCAAAATTAGACACATGAAATTGCGATGCAGCTGCTTCAGACATAACGTAAGCATTAATAATAACAGGATGAAGTTACATATTTATCTGCTTTCAGAAACCTAATAATCCAATACGTCCAATCTCCAATAGCATGAATAGCGGATATCACGATTTGGCACGATTCCTACACGAAACTTTGAAAAAAACCTTCGTTTTCGAAAATAACTATTCCGTTTCTAACAGCCACGTTTTGGTCCAAAATATTAAAAACTTTTTATGCAGTTCAGACACCAAGCTTTCTTCCTTAGATATTAAAAACCTTTATACCATTGTCCGGGTACATGAGACGCTCACCATTGTGGAAGAAAACTTAGTCAGTTTAGAAAAGGTCTATGAGATGAACAGATTACTGATTTTATGAATCTCATTCATGTCGTTGCCAAGTACAACTATTTTGAATTCAACGGAAAACTGTACCAGCAGTCTGATGGGCTCGCTATGGGAAACCCTTTAGCCGGCATCCTCGCCGACATCTTTATCAGTTCCTTGGAAAAAAAGCTGTTTAACCGAGTCTCAGCCGCTTCACTATGTATCCTTTCTTACACAAGATACGTTGATGATAGTCTAGTCATCTATAACGGACCCGCCGATAGAATTGATCATATATTTAAACTTTTTAACGACCTCCAAGAAAAAAAATTGCTTTCACTATCGAACTCGAAAACGATAACCGCCAATTTAATTACTTAGACTTGACGTTCACAATAGAAGACAATAACATCACTTTCAATATCTTTCGAAAAGAAACGTATACTGACCAAATCGTGCCTGCTTCCTCTTTTCATCCAAAGTCTCATAAATGGCCTTTTTTCACTCTGCCGTCCACCGAGCCACCTCCATACCACTTTCAACAGAAAAGTTTAATGAGGAGATTAATTTACTTAAAATCATAGCAGTCAATAACGAGTATACGCCTAACATAGTGGACGATATCCTAAAACAGAAAACTGCAAGATCAACACCCCATGCACTGAAATTAACACAAATAAACGTTTTTCTATTGCTTTCATAGGACCCATTTCCTATCAGATTCAGCACATCCTTCGCAACAAATACAACTGCAATGTGGCCTTCTTTACTAATAATAATCTAAAGAGAAATTTCATTCATAATTTGAAATCCATTCGCTCCCCTATAGAAAGTTCTGGCTTTTATAAGATCATCTGCGATACTTGCCCTTCCTATTAGATAGGGCAAACCGGACGTGCTTTCACCGTCAGATATAAAGAACATCTTTTGAGAAAGAACGGCACCAGTCCCTTAAATTCATCCTTTGCCGATCATCTCTTAATTACTGGACCCGTCCCTAAAGCCATAGGCGAGAACAACATTCTGAATACCGAAAAGCAGGGGAGTAGGTTAGATGTCTTACAGCACTTGGAGATTTTGTAACATCTCACGCGTCATGATGGCCTCACTCTCAACAAACAGCTGCAGCTGCAAAATAAAAATTTTTTTGAATGTATAAAGCCATTGCTTGATCTTTGATTCAGATTTCCACATGCAGTTTACCGAAATGTTGTTTTCCTGTCACATCTTTGCTGTTTTCTTGTATGTAATAACTAACGTTTTTACTTTACAAAATGTATCTCTATTTAAAGCAGATAAATATGCAATTTCATCCTGTTATTGTTAATGCTTACGTTATGCCTGAATCAGCTGCATCACAATTTCATGTGTCTAATTTTGAACGTGCAGTAGCCTAGTTCTTTCTGCGGCTAGTAGATGGCGCTCGTAGCAACACCGTGTTTACTTACCCACACTTTCTATAGTGGGCACCTCAGTCTTGTTGCAACCCTTGTCCAGAGTACGAGCAGCCCTTAACGGCTCGCCATCTGACAAGTGTTCATGACGTCGCCTTTCCGGCTGACATCTTTTTTAATAAGTGACTTGCAAGTACTGCATCTTTTCGAGTCAGTACAAACATTAATTCTATTAATGTACTATATACCTAATGTTTTGTACAGTTAGTCTAATTCTGAAGACGACGCTCATAGTAGCATCGAAACCAGGTCAATTTTTGACTTAATATTTGTGACCAAGGGCTTATTTGTTACAATATTATATGAGAGTGTTAGTGCTTGCACGTGTTTTGATAATTCGGCAAGGGACTGGTTAAAATCATTGCTGATTGTAAGGACATTGCATGGGAAGATATCAGAACTACACGGCAGGTGCTCTTGTGCCTCCCACTTGATTTGGCGTAACTTCTGTGTTACGGCATTAGCGATATAGGGCCCTGTGTTATCATGAAGCAGCAGCACCCCCTGTCACACCATCCCACAACGTCGCCTTGGCGACAGCCATGCTGCCCCATGCAAAAGGGGGCGACTGCTTCCTAATATTCTTCCTTTTCAAATAGGATACTGTGATCCACACAATCAAATGGCTTGCGAGTATCAGAGAATCTACCAAAACGGTAAATAATATCTTTTGTCTCTGACAAAACTTCATTTGTGAGACCTTATATGGAATGCTTCTAAGCAGTCCCTTGCTGAATCGCCGGCCGGAGTTGCCGAGCGGTTCTAGGCGCTACTGTAAGGAACCGCGGGACCGCTACGGTCGCAGGTTCGAATCATGCCTAGGGCATGGATGTGTGTGATGTCCTTAGGTTAGTTAGCTTTAAGTAGTTCTAAGTTCTAGGGGACTGATGTCCTCAGAAGCTAAGTCCCACAGTGCTCAGAGCCATTTTAAACATTTGAACCTTGCTGAATTATCAGCACACGTGCAAGCACTAGCACTGTCATATAATCTCTGAGATTTGATAAATGTAGTAAAACAAACGGACAAATGTCTGCATTAAAAAGGGACACTACTATTTATGTAGTTTGAAGAAATGGTGCCTGTGTTGTAACCGAGAGGCTGTCTAATCGATATACACTCCTGGAAATGGAAAGAAGAACACATTGACACCGGTGTGTCAGACCCACCATACTTGCTCCGGACACTTCGAGAGGGCTGTACAAGCAATGATCACACGCACGGCACAGCGGACACACCAGGAACCGCGGTGTTGGCCGTCGAATGGCGCTAGCTGCGCAACATTTGTGCACCGCCGCCGTCAGTGTCAGCCAGTTTGCCGTGGCATACGGAGCTCCATTGCAGTCTTTAACACTGATAGCATGCCATGACAGCGTGGACGTGAACCGTATGTGCAGTTGACGGACTTTGAGCGAGGGCGTATAGTGGGCATGTGGGAGGCCGGGTGGACGTACCGCCGAATTGCTCAACACGTGGGGCGTGAGGTCTCCACTGTACATCGATGTTGTCGCCAGTGGTCGGCGGAAGGTGCACGTCCCCGTCGACCTGGGACCGGACCGCAGCGACGCACAGATGCACGCCAAGGCCGTAGGATCCTACGCAGTGCCGTAGGGGACCGCACCGCCACTTCCCAGCAAATTAGGGACACTGTTGCTCCTGGGGTATCGGCGAGGACCATTCGCAACCGTCTCCATGAAGCTGGGCTACGGTCCCGCACACAGTTAGGCCGTCTTCCGCTCACGCCCCAACATCGTGCAGCCCGCCTCCAGTGGTGTCGCGACAGGAGTGAATGGAGGGACGAATGGAGACGTGTCGTCTTCAGCGATGAGAGTCGCTTCTGCCTTGGTGCCAATGATGGTCGTATGCGTGTTTGCGCCGTGCAGGTGAGCGCCACAATCAGGCATCATGGTGTGGGGAGCGATCTCCTACACTGGCCGTACACCTCTGGTGATCGTCGAGGGGACACTGAATAGTGCACGGTACATCCAAACCGTCATCGAACCCATCGTTCTACCATTCCTAGACCGGCAAGGGAACTTGCTGTTCCAACAGGACAATGCACGTCCGCATGTATCCCGTGCCACCCAACGTGCTCTAGAAGGTGTAAGTCAACTACCCTGGCCAGCAAGATGTCCGGATCTGTCCCCCATTGAGCATGTTTGGGACTGGATGAAGGGTCGTCTCACGCGGTCTGCACGTCCAGCACGAACGCAGGTCCAACTGAGGCGCCAGGTGGAAATAGCATGGCAAGCCGTTCCGCAGGACTACATCCAGCATCTCTACGATCGTCTCCATGGGAGAATAGCAGCCAGCATTGCTCCGAAAGGTGGATATACACTGTACTAGTGCCGACATTGTGCATGCTCTGTTGCCTGTGTCTATGTGCCTGTGGTTCTGTCAGTGTGATCATGTGATGTATCTGACCCCATGAATGTGTCAATAAAGTTTCCCCTTCCTGGGACAATAAATTCACGGTGTTCTTATTTCAATTTCCAGGAGTGTATAATTGATAGCGTTCTTTTATCTCTAGGATTGTAAATGGTTATTACTACCACACCACAAAATCTGTCAAGAAATGACGTCGGAGTCTAACACTGAATACAAAGATGGCTTGAGGTAAATTCTATCAAGTCAGCACAAGAATTTGAAGTTGAAATGTAAAAATTATCATAAGTTAACGATAGTGGACAAGCTTCGTATGGGTAAGGAAATAGTAACAGTTCACAATGGTGTCAGGGAACCAGTTTTATAATTTAGAGTAGTTAAGGACTTCAAGTGTTTGGATCCCAAAAAGTTTTAACAATGCTTTTGGGTGCAATAAACAGGTCATCAACAGTAGCCCTCCAACACCTTGGAAAACTAAAGCAACAATCAGTGTACAGCATCCGATCAAAATCATCTGGACACACTATATATTGCGGAATTTTCCACTCCATGTCACGAGAGGAGAGCCTGTGAGTAGTAGCAAAAGCAGAAGGGTTTGATCAGATAAGTGTTTTCGATTGTCCACTATTCATTACATGTCCCCTGAGTAACAAATCCATCAGGGAAATTTAAACCCTTAAAATATTTCCAAGCCGACTGTTGCTGACGTGATTGTGAACTAGAAACGAGAAAGAACAACTGTAGTTAAATCGAGACCAGGCTGACCTCAGGTACTTGCGCACGGGGACAAACGACCATATTGCACGGTAATTGTAAGAAAGCATGAAATCAGCCCAAGGAATCTCTCGTGATTCGTAGGTGGTAAAAGCAGTCCAACCATCACAATGACAATCGTAGGGGTTTGAAAAGAATGGCTTAGACTGATCGAACAGCTCCTCATATGCCATACGTGGTGGATAATTGGGAACAAGTGATTTGGAGTGACGGCTCACGCTATATCTCGTGACAATACGATGGAAGTGTATGGGTTTGGCAAATGTATGGAACACTTTACCCGTCATCTTGTGTGGTGCCAAAAGTGAAGTACAGACGAGGTACAGTTAGAAGGGGTTGATCAGTTCAGATGAGCGATATACCACCACTTGCAAAGTAGGTTAGAAATCAAATTAATAATGTTGCTCACGCAGCATACGTTCGCTTTATCGGGCAACAACAAAGTTATTGATTGTAGATGGTATCGTCAGAATGGAAATAATGAAGTTATGGTAAAAAAAGTAATTAATTTTTGGCTCATATCCCACGTACATTTCGTCGAAGTTGTTATGACTCATCTTGTTGATTCTAGGGTGATTCCACTTCGACTGCTAGAAGGTCCATATCTGTATCTTAGCAATATCTGAAGACCTAACAAATGCGTTTTTCAGGAAATTCTTAATGATCAAACAATCCCAGATCAGAACAATGGTATGGTAGAAATAATTTTGGACTTGGTGTTCACGATCCACATTTTTATGAAACTTCTTGTAGATTCACTTATACTTATTCTTAATTGTCACATCATCAAGAAAACAGTTTTGCATCAATCTTCATATATTTAATTTCCACTTTAACCAAACACAAGACTTGACTGTTCCTTTACAAAGCGAAATAACAACCTAATATCTGCAAAGTGAATCAAAGTCTGCTCTGTGCGCATGCGCGCCAAAACGGTTACAAGTAGGTCAAAGATTATGACAGTCTCACAGAAATGAATACACACATGAAACATATCACTGTAATATATCGATATATCGGAGTACCTGTACATTAATAAAACCAAATGTGAATTGTGTCACAAAAATATATCTGTTACGTCGCAGAAAAGTAGTACGATATTACTGGTATCGAGAACTGGGGTTAGAGTGCCGTAATGGTCACGTAAATAGAGAAACATTACAATAGGAATATGTTTTTCGTGGCTACGAGGTGGACCGAGAGATGTGGCACAGTGGTTAGCACACTGGACTCACAGCCCGGAGGATTTAGGTTTCCCGTTATGTCCCTAAATCGCTTCAGGCAAATGCCCGGATGGTTCATTTGAAAGCGGACGACCAACTTCCTTCCCCATCCCTCCTTAATCCTTTGGGACCGACGGCCGTGGTGGTCTCGCGGTTCTAGGCGCGCAGTCCGGAACCGTGCGACTGCTACGGTCGCAGGTTCGAATCCTGCCTCGGGCATGGATGTGTGTGATTTCCTTAGGTTAGTTAGGTTTAAGTAGTTCTAAGTTCTAGGGGACTAATGACCACAGCAGTTGAGTCCCATAGTGCTCAGAGCCTTTTGAACCATTTTTTCTTTGGGACCGATGGCCTTCCAGTTTGGTCCCGTTCCCCAAATCAACCAACCAATCAACTAACCAACTACGATGTGGCTCCCATGTTGCGCTTAAGAAAACACTAAAGCGAGAGGTAAAGAATACTCTATCCAGTATTGTGAACTACTGGCAGCAGGAAGCAGTTAGGAGCGGATGAGTGTGTATCAATATGAAAATACATCCTGTCGTAAAGCAACATCAGTGAGGCTATTGCTTGACTGCAACAACGTTTCCGAAATAAACCAGCCTGCCCAGAGTCAGGACCTCAACACTTTAGCTGAACTGATGGATGAGTTAGAACAATGACTTCACTACAGACGCCAGGATCCCACAAAAGTACCTTTTCAGATCTTGGCTCTTGAGGGATAATGGATTGCCATTACTCCTAAGCCATTCAGACACGTGATTGAATTTATCCCCAGTAGACTTTAAGCGGTCATAAAGGCGAAGAGTGGACACACCACATGTTAATACCCACTAAAAGGGGTATCGAAGCTGCTTACAAGAATAATATACAGAAGAATGGAAAAGAAAATTGAGAATGCGCTAGGTGACGATCAGTTTGGCTTTAGGAAAAGTAAAGGCACGAGAGAGGCAATTCTGACGTTACGGCTAATAATGAAAGCAAGGCTAAAGAAAAATCAAGACACGTTCATAGGATTTGTCGACCTGGAAAAAGCTTTCGACAATATAAAATGGTGCAAGCTGTTCGAGATTCTGAAAAACGTAGGGGTAAGCTATAGGGAGAAACGGGTCATATACAATATGTACAACAACCAAGATGGAATAATAAGAGTGGACGATCAAGAACGAAGTGCTCGTATTAAGAAGGGTGTAAGACAAGGCTGCAGCCTTTCGCCCCTATTCTTCAATCTGTACATCGAGGAAGCAATGATGGAAATAAAAGAAAGGTTCAGGAGTGGAATTAAAATACAAGGTGAAAGGATTTCAATGATACGATTCGCTGATGACATTGCTATCCTGAGTGAAAGTGAAGAAGAATTAAATGATCTACTGAACGGAATGAACAGTCTAATGAGTACACAGTATGGTTTGAGAGTAAATCGGAGAAAGACGAAGGTAATGAGAAGTAATAGAAATGAGAACAGCGAGAAACTTAACATCAGGATTGATGGTCACGAAGTCAGTGAAGTTAAGGAATTCTGCTACCTAGGCAGTAAAATAACCAATGACGGACGGAGCAAGGAAAACATCAAAAGCAGACTCGCTATGGCAAAAAAGTCATTTCTGGCCAAGAGAAGTCTACTAATATCAAATACCGGCCTTAATTTGAGGAAGAAATTTCTGAGGGTGTACGTCTGGAGTACAGCACTGTATGGTAGTGAAACATGGACCGGGAGAAAACCGGAACAGAAGAGAATCGAAGCATTTGAGATGTGGTGCTATAGACGAATGGTGAAAATTAGGTGGACTGATAAGGTAAGGAATGAGGAGGTTCTACGCAGAATCGTAGAGGAAAGGAATATGTGGAAAGCACTGATAAGGAGAAGGGACAGGATGATAGGACATCTGCTAAGACATGAGGGAATGACTTCCATGGTACTAGAGGGAGCTGTAGAGGGCAAAAATTGTAGAGGAAGACAGAGATTTGAATACGTCAAGCAAATAATTGAGGACGTAGGTTGCAAGTGCTACTCTGAGATGAAGAGGTTAGCACTGGAAAGGAATTCGTAGGTGGCCGTCACTAGACTGATGACCAAAAAAAAAAAAAGGTGTCTGGATAGTTTTGAGCATAGAGTGTATATCACAAGTGTAAATCGCTGAGTGTAAGATACAGACTTTTATTGCAAAATTCATTAAGTATCTGACGACTTGTTGAGGAACAAAAGAGAGGCATGTGACTAGATTTACTAAGAGAGAGAGGAAAACAAAGAACTTGAAAATGGAATTACTGGAGTGGAAAATACAGTCAAGCGAACGCGTATCAAGTAGACCAATGAAGTTCTTTGCTGGACTCGAAGAGATGAAAAAGATCGAAATGACTAACTAATGAAAGTTAGGTAGATGATATTGGAAAACACGCAAGATGTACATTGCTAAAGCCATGAATTCTAAATGGTTAGTGAGGAGAAAGTATTGCCATGATGAAGTGGTACCGATGGTTACTACAGCTGACAAAAGACTATACGTGAATGTAGTATCCGTTGTCACTCGGAGATCGCAAATGAACGAGAGGTAGAATTATGAGCAGGAATGTAGGAATGTGACAGAGTGTTTTAAACCACTTGACTTCAGCATATGTAGCGTGCGTTATGTGGGACGTGACAAAGCACAGTCGAGCCCAATTGTAGCTGGACTCTGTGGAAATGTCACGCAGCTTCGACGGCCGTTGTTAGGAAGGTCCGCGGTCAGGCGCCCGCCGCGGCTTATCTGGCAAATAGCCTGCGGGCGGCGCGGCGCGCCTTTGTGACACAGGCGCGCCGCGCTGTGCCCAGACGAACTGCACCCGTAATGCTGCTCATTGTGCGCCCAGCACCTTCTACGCGGCAGTTCCGCAGCTTCGACACAAAGCAACGCCGCATTGCTGACTCTCGCTGCAGGACCTCCACCGACGTAGTGGCTGTAGGAGGCTGCTCCCCGCCGAGCACAGAGGGCTGGGAAGGTCTCTTGTCGCTGTGAAGCCGCGTTTTCCACTTAGAAAGAACCGATTCCGCCTGAATATATGAGCTATGATTCTCGTAGTATGCAGTTGTGACCTTCTGAAAGTACAACTTTTAGACTCTCCCGTACAAAGCTATTCGTCACTCGTCCCGCGTCACTGCTGCCGCCTAATGCCCGAGCGCGAAGTACACTGCGGCGACAAAAGTCACAGGATACCTCCAATCCATTTGCTCGGCGTAGTGCAGCAGCTCGAAGTGGCACGGGCTAAACAAGTCGTTGGAAGTCCCCTGAAGAATTACTGAGCTATGCTGCCCCTATAATTGCAAAAGTGTTGCCTTTGCAGGGCGTTGCGTGCTAACTGACCTCTCGGCTATGCCCCATAAATGTTTCGATGGGATTCATGTCGGGAGATCTGGGTGGCCGATGGATTGTCCAAAACGTTCTTCAAACTAATCGCTAACAACAGTGACCCGTTAACACGGCGCATTGCCATCCATAAAAATTCAATAGTTGTTTGTGAGCATGACGTCTATGAATGGCACAAGTAGTCTCCAATTACATCCAGAGGACCCAGTCCATTCTATGTAAACACATCAGACACCATTATGGTGCCACCACCAGCTCGCACAGTGCCTTGGTTATAACTTGAGTTCATGGCTTTGCTGAACCTGCGCTACACTCACAGCCTACTATCAACTTTTACTAGCTGATAACGGTTTTCATATGACCAAGTCACGGTTTTCCAGTCGTTTAGGGTTGCACAGATATGGCCTCGAGGAGAGACGCTGCAGGCGATGTCGTGCTGTTAACTAAGACATTAGCGTCGATCGTCTGCTGTCATGACCCGTAAACACCAAATTTCGCCGCACTGTCGTAGCGGATACGTTTGTCGTACGTCCCACATTGATTTATGTAGTTATTTCATAAAGTGGCTTGTGTGTTAGCACTGACAACTCTAAGTAAACTCAGTTACAGTCACTCATTAAAATTTCGTGGAGAGAGAGGTAATGTTTGAAATGTGGTATTCTCACTATACTCTTGAGACGATTAATCGTGTAATATTGAATTGTCTAACGTGTTCCGAAATGGAATGTTAATCTCTGCTCTGTGGCGTTAATCACATCGGAAATTTTTTCACGTGAATCACCAGTGTCAAACGCCAGCTCCATCAATGCACTGCTCTTTCATACTTTGTATACGCGATACTGTGCATACTCCTATCCCATGACTTTTGCCACGTTATCGGAGTTAGTAAGAGGTTTATGAATTACTGTTTCTACATTGACAAGATACTTTGTTTACTGTGTTAAAGTGAGCGGTTCCTCGCCTATAGCCTGTGCCTGAGTTATCTTTGCTTTTAACATCGTTAAGTTGGCTTTCACAAACACAGTTTAAGTCTACCGGGATAGTGATGCATGTTGAATCTCCGCTTCCAGGACGGGTAGCTGTGGCTGCTCCGGACCTAATACGCCTTGCGGATTAAAGACGGGATTCGGTGTGCCAGCCACCCTGAGTCTGGTTTTTTGGTGGTTTCCCACATCCAATTAGGTGACTTATAGGCTGGTACCCAAGTCCCACCTGAGTTTCGCGATTGCCAGACATTTAGGAAATGTCCACACTCTTTTCACAGGGCTGACATTGAATGCAGACACTCCCTACTAGGGGGTTATGGGATGCCAAGTAGAAGAGGATCCGACCACTCTTTAAATTAACTACACTATACCCATAGTAACTATGCTCGCTCCATGAAGATAAGAGACTAAGGTGAAGAACAAGTTTCAGTATTACATTATAAATAAATGAAACGAATTAGTGTGTAATTAAATAAGTAACATACCACTATTTAATTATTAACATCGTTGTTGTGAGTTATTTTATTTGGATTTTGAAGCTGGCTCTGTGTTTCTTGAACCTGACTGGCAAGATTCAATAGTAAAACTAAACTCCTTAACTTCATTTCATAGTATTCCTTCAGTTACCAAGGTTTATCCATTTTTGATTTTGAGACTATGTATGCAATATATAAGTACGAGAAATTTGATGAAACAATACTGCACGTATATGCTGTAAGGTGGCGTGGTCTGCTGACCTTCATTTATTACATATTCCGACCTCATCATTGTATTCTACGTATCAAGACGTTTCTTTCGAGCCCAAACTCGATAGGGTAGAGTCAGTTTTACATATTTACATTTAATCGATATGAAAAATCAAGTAAATAAATCGCTAGTGCGCACTGAGATTAAAAAGTCGAGGCTGGCTTACACAAACATTCAAGACACGACGGCCACAGGAGATTTTGTTCGATGGAGGCAACCAGCCCGATGAAAGTCCGTAGAAGGGTGGGTTAGCAAGCAGCTGCGCTGGCCAGCCGACCGCCCATGGACCAAAACAGTTTCTGCCAGAGAAAAGGGATAATAGCCTACGTGTTCACCTTAAAAACAAAACCCGCTGTATTGTTTGGGAGAGCCCCAACATATGCATTTTTTTTGACAGACCTAGTGCGCAATTTTAGAGTTCTCACGAGTGGACAGCAAACGCCTAACGCAGATGCTACATATTTCCGGATTGGTCGGCTTAGCCGTTCTCCCATTTGTAATAGTAATGCTGACTGGTGGACTATTTCTGATGCAGTGAGCCAGAGGAGTGAGGGGAAAGACAGCGGATGATATACCCTTTCGCTTTTTGCGCGGGGACGCTCTTGTAGCGGCAACACAAAGTGGGAGCGAGTGTGCCCGTGCATGTACGGAGAGAGCGAGGAGCAAAGTCTCTACTCAGAACTGCACTGAGAGAGCACCTCTGTCGCTAGCGAATCGTAGTGATACTCTGTATTGAGTCGCTCGCTATTAAGCGTTTGTTCACTGTGTTTTCCGCGACACTTAATGTGGGGTGTGACCACAGAGTATTAGTTAGTGTCTGCGAGCGAACATAGAGTGCCATCGCGGTGGACTGGTTATGTGACCGGTGTACCACGCCAGTAGTTAGACTAGGGGCAGATAGGAGTCCTTGACTTCATCAAGGTGTAATACACTTCGATTGGCGAAGGTCAATCCAGAGAGAAAGAGCTTTGTTCCTTTTCAGCGGTGAACGACGTATGCAGCAGTCGTTGCAGGTCAGGGTATTGTGCACTACAGCATAGACGAGACACATCTTTCCTCCATTAGGAATAACATACTTCATTCACGTCACCTCATTACATTTCTCACGCGACAGCCTCGACCGTATTTAGAAAAATTCACTCGGATAATTATTCAAGTTGAGTAAGCGCGACTCTCAGCCATTCTGCCAAGTAAATAACGTTCTTAAAGAAAAGAGATAAAAGAGCTTTCCCACACTTTGTATATAAATGTCATTAACAGGATTCCTATCAATAAGAGGTAACCTCCTATACTGAAAAGAACCCAGAAATTTGTGTATCACTTTATAAATAAAAGTTTTATTTGATTTTCCTCAAATTTTGCAATAAATAATATTTTCCATTCGTTTAATGTTTTTCTTACACTAACTGGCAATACTCCTGTACACAAGTATCCCACTAGTTACTTAAGAAAATGGAATATGTTTGTGTCTTTTCCTTACAGCGGACGACTCCAGAAGATATTTATTGCTGAAAGTTTTTCAGGTACTTCATTTTGGTACTTTAGGAGCGTCTGTCTGACTTCTATAGTAGTGTGGGGTGGAAATTGCTTCTTGCAGGAGTCAAAGGGTACTTGTCAGATCAATCCGTTGCGCAACTCGTCAACATAACACCCACACACTGACAACGTTAGGCACATGAATCGGCCACCCCATGTCCTCTTCCTTCGCCTTCAATAACACTGTGCTGCAATGAAAAAGTAAATCGAATGAAAATAGCCAATTCCTATCATTTCTAATGTGCTGAACGTGAATATCACAAAGATAATTGAAATTAGCTCTAGTTTTCATTTTACACTAGTTTATTAAGGTAAGATAATTATGCACGGATTTTTATGTTAAGTTTAAAATAAAGATTTATATTGGTTTGTCAAAGTCATAATAACTATTAACAATGGGTTATATTATTGTCCGTGGTCTTATATATGTGCAGTGTTTTGGATATAATCATTTTGATACCGCGTTTAGTGATCTTTTTGTCTCTCTCCTCTTCAACTTTTGTGACTTCATTAATGCAACGTAAATGTTTCTTTCTACCACAGAAGAGAGCAACAACTCACTCCTTTTTTAACATGCAAGATAGTCTTGTGGCACGTGTAGACATAAATGGTCTAATGAAGACTCTTTGAATAATTTACAACCCTGATGTGTGGAGTTTATTTATTGATTCTTTAAAGTTGAACTTGAAG
The DNA here is from genome assembly GCF_023897955.1 of Schistocerca gregaria. Classification (NCBI taxonomy): domain Eukaryota; kingdom Metazoa; phylum Arthropoda; class Insecta; order Orthoptera; family Acrididae; genus Schistocerca; species Schistocerca gregaria. The sequence goes on from NC_064924.1 coordinate 202,006,409, forward strand.
ACAGTGCTTTTACATATTGGTAATGAGCTTCCTTCTATTCCAGATGGGCATAGAGGGCATATGAAAGAGTCATACCAAAACATGAAAATTTTACAGGAAGCCATCAAATATAATGACGCCCAACGGCAGATTTGTGGTTACCTGAAAGTGGTTGCACTACTATTAGGTATGCAGTTAGGGTATACTAAATATTTGCTGCTTTCTCTGTGAATGGGATAGTAGATCTCGCGCGTCTCATTACAATAAACATCAATGGACCACCAGAAAATTTCTTCAACCATGTGTAAAGAACATTAAGAGTGAACCTCTAGTAGACCCTAGAAATATTCTGCTCCCACCCTTGCACGTCAAGTTGAATCCAATGCAAAATTTGTTAAGGGAATGAGCAAAGATGGTGATGTGTTTAAGTACTTTAAAATTTGTTGTGCTGAGTCTTGGAACAAGAACGCATACTTAGTGAGTTATTTATACAAAAACGTATAGTACTTTTTCAAAAAATAGAACTAAATAAGTATGAAGATAATAATTTTGTATCATTTTATACTGAAATAAATTTAGAAAACTCAAAATTATGCAACTTACACACTTTCACTTCAAACTTTTTGTTCAGTGTAACCCACGACCGGGAGGGCTGTACTTTTCACTCCACTGTACAGTGTTTAGCGGTAGGGCAATAGGCCGCTACAGTGGAGAGAAGCGTGAGTCAGATAACCGGTGTGAGCGAAAATTTAAAATCTGCACTCTCTGAAGGTCATAACTGCGTACTGTCAAACGTATAACCCAAATATTCGCATAGGATCGATTGCTGGGGATGATAGCTCGCCAGTGTGCTTATTTTCTCCTTGAAATATAAGGTCAAATAGGTAGTTTTTTCTTCCAACAAAAGATCCATTTCTTCATTGATGAGTCGAAATAGTATTTCGGCCGTTTTACATCGACATGTACAGTGATCAGTAAGAATTATTTTACATTCCACTGCAGCATCTCCACTCAACGTTACCGTCAAAGTCGTGAGGGCGGGCATCAGTTGTAACTGCAAGACATTTCAAACGAGCGTTCTCGCTCGAAAGATACGCTTCAGACACATGTCTCAAAACTTGTTTGTAGTCTTCTTGCAAGACCTATAGCTGTGTCCTTTAACGCTGTTTCACATCAGACGTCAACTAAAATGAACGGAAAGTCAGGTGATGTTATGATCAAGTGGTGGAGTGTTCTGTTACGCAGGCGTATTTCACAAACAGTCGTGTGACCGATGGAGAACTTAAAATAAAATGATAAATCAAATCATAGTACATTACTCTGCATTGATAAATTTAACATTAATCTGTATCAGTAATTCCCAGCTTAACTATATAGGTTACAACATCCTGTATTGAAGCGAGTGCACACACAAACATGAAACATCCATGAAAGCGTCTTGAACTTGTCTGTAGACAAATGGACACATCTTGGGTCATAAACCGGCAGGCGGAACAGCCCCATCATAGCTCGCGGAAGATCTACTAGGCCATTCGCAAGAGTACGAGGGACCTCTTCGGGCAGTCACACCGGACAGTGCTTTGATATACACCGAACGCACTGAAATTTACAATGTAGATTCTGCGGGGGCAACGGAGACCATTTTTTTCCAGTCGGTGTGGTCTGCGGGAACGTTTGTTTTGGCAGAGTGCCGAAAGAATTCCTACTATGGACAATTGTGCAGGTAACCATAATTTCCCGGAATAAACCGGCCGCTATAATAACATCTTGGAGAGTGAAATGGGCACAGGAGAGTACAGGGTAAATTTGAAAGTTGTGAGACACCGCCGCCACTTTCAGGCGACTGTAAGAATCAAAATATTGAAATGTACTCTAAAAGCAGCTACCATTGATTTATAGAAGCAATTCAGAAGAGGGAGTAAGGAACATGACTGTGTTTAAAGAGATTCACCCTTACTGGACGACAATAGAATGTAGACAGAGCCGCCTGAAATGAGAGTAAGGGAGGGAAACATGTACCTTTTAAGACAGCTTCCCACTGGTCGCCATTTACAATAGTTGTCATTCACACAATCAAAAGTACGTGACGCCATAAAAACACAGAGAACCGAGTCTTTCTTGTCTGAAGCAGACTGCAGAAAGTTACTTGGCCGTCAGGTGCGTCCTCAGACAGGCTCCGCTTTAGCAGCGAATGGTTCACATCCAGTAGAATTCCACGTAGATGCAAGTTGTATGTACATACCCAGTGACCGATTCTGCAGCCGCTTCAGTAGCCACTTGCACACTATGAGTATGGTGTGATCCAACTGTGACTAAGATGCGAACAGTAGGGATAGTAGAGTCATTTTTAACGATGTTCACTAATGTGCATCTTCCCTCTGAAGGCTTGTTTGCAGTTTGGGTTCTACAAGCTTTCAGTTTCAGCAACAGATGCAGACGAATGACATTTTCTCGTTTTTACACTGTGGCGTTCGCTGTGTTACTCAGTGGCTTGGTATTTAACTAATTTGTAAATGAAAATAATAATCATATTTTATTACAGTGAGTAATCACTAAATAGTTTTTCTCCAGGCTAAAGATTTGGTCAAGTTACTAAAAAGCGAAATGATCATTAAAACCACCAAATATCAACCGCGCACAACACTGACGTATGTTACCTGGATGAATATTCTTCGCATCTCGTGCGTAATTAATTTCGGCTCCGTACATCAGCTAGAAAAGTTTGTTATATGGATCGTACTGTGAGCACTACTTTTAAAGAACCAATCTGATTCGAATTATTTTCATTAAAATGAGTTCCGAACCACCGGTGCACATTTGGTTCGAATGGCTCTGAGCACTATGTGACTTAACTTCTGAGGTCATCAGTCGCCTAGACCTTAGAACTAATTAAACCTAAATAACCTAAGGACATCACACATACCCATGCCCGAGGCAGGATTCGAACCTGCGATCGTAGCTGTCGTTCGGCTCCACACTGTAGCGCCTAGAACCGCACAGCCACTCGGGTCGGCGGTGCACATTTATTTTGAAACATTTTTATTACCTTCGGCATTTATGTCTGCAGAGTTGGGCAATTTGAATTTGGCGCTGAAATAATTGTTAAGATGGCGGCAGAAAACTGATAGAGACTTTCTAATGTTAGAGGAAATTTCCATTTAACAGGATAAGTATTTGAAATGCTTATTAAACTTTACTTTCATATTTTGCACTATTTGGACTAATTTCCATCAAGCAAACCTTTGACATTTTCGTAAGAAAAACAGATATAAACGCGATACAAATCATCAATGGCTGCGCTCCTTGCAGCTGAAAGAAATAATTAAACAGATAATGCTTATTGAGAGAGGAGTTAAAGTTACAAATAATTATTCACTCATATTTATAATAACTATGAACTCTATTCTCTAGTAATAATAAACAAATAATAAAAATTTCTTAACAGACTTCATTTTGATATGCCTCTTGCGTCCGCAACCTACAAAAGCCAACCAACAAAAGGTAAAACACAGAGGAAGACAAACGCAGATCATAAAAGGAATTTACAATTGTCATTGTCTTTGTATGATACCCATCGATATGTCCAATCACATCATAAAATATTGTATAAGTAATTAACATTTATGTCACTGTTTTTTCATATGTCGAGTAGATTTCTATAACTGTTAGAGGCATAATTTCTTCTCGTCGCACTGTAGCTAAAATATATCTCGTGGATGTTACACCACCTCTTGCACCAACCTTAGGCTAATACCCCAGGCCCCACCTCCAGATTTGCCAAAGTATTAGGTTATTATAGTCAATTATTGCTAAACAATATCTTTCGTATTTTTATATAATGTGTTGAGGTACAATAGATCTTCGTCTGATTTCGTAGATAATGAGCATCTTGATCATTGTTTCGGAGGGTTAGCAATTTAATTATGTCAGATATACACTACCACGATAATACATACAACTGAAAATTAACAAAAAATTGTTCAGATGGCTCTGAGTATAATGGGATTTAACATATGAGCTCATTAGTCCCCTAGGCTTAGAACGACTTAAATCTAACTAACCTAACGACAACACACATATCCATGTCCGAGGCACGATTCGAACCTGCCACGCAGCAGCAGCGCGGTTCCGGACTGAAGCGCCTAGAACCGCTCGGCCAAAGAGGCCGGCTGAAAATTAACACCTTTAAACCTGCACTAACAATAAATCTAAAATCGACTACTTACACAGTGGGTGGAACGTCAACATGACGTCAGTTCGCTTAGTGCAAAATTGATCAGTAACAGTGACATTACGAGACACCACTCATGATAAGAAAAAAAAACCTCGCAATATTGTATCTGAATTAAGGAACTAACGGTGATAAAGCTTATTGATGGCCAAGCAAACTTAAGAATGGAAGTTCTAGACCAGTATTATCCGCCAAATCGCTGAAAAGTGAAACATTTCAGAACATCGACATTTATAATTAACGAAAATATATAAATAAAAAGACATATCAGGAGATAGAACCAGTAACGGATACCATGAGAAAGAAGAGAATATCATTTTTTGGCCGTGTATTGAGAACACCTGAAGGCAGATTAATACGCAAAATTTTGGAGAAACTCTGGAAACAAAAACAACAATCTGTCTGGATAAAGGAAATAAAATAAGACATGAAAGAACTAGACATAACGCTGGAGGACTTGAAAACCAAATCAAAACAAGTAAATAAATTAAAAAATAGAAATATTAGATTCTTGTCAAAAATTGATAAAAGAGAAACAACTAAAAGGGTATTTTCAGAAGAGGAACGAAAACAAAGATCGGATAGAATGAAGAAATACTGGAAAGCCAAGAAGGAAAGAACAATGAGAAATCTTAGGAAGACCGGAAAGAAATTGACTGAAGTGGTCCAATGAGGCCGTAAAAGCACAATAATAATAATAATAAAAGACAGATCAAACAATATTTGTAAGGGACTACATTGTGTTCTTTCCTACGATTTAAATAATGTCTGGGGCAAGATTATCTTTCTCGCTCAGCAGAGCTAACTTATCCACTTCAAACAAGGTTGTTTAACGAAAACTGCTTCGTTATTTATGTTTTTATTATGAAACAGAAGAAGCAGGCTGTCTACATTGGACGCTCTACAATAGCTCCACTCCCTCCTTCTGTTTATGTATGTACGTTCGCAGATTTGCGGCTAAGAAAGTGAAAATACGTTGATCAGAATGTTGGTGGATACTGTTTCTCTACCTTTTAAATAGAACGCTTCTATTATATAACACTTGGTGATGCAAATATAGTTTGCGAAACAAGTCGTGTCTTTGATTACAAATTTTTAACAGTAACATTGGTCCTTCGTATTCAACATGGAGTACGTCGACTGTGGTCACGGAGCTGAGAGTCCGTGTTCCTCCAGACGTCGTCGCATTGTCCGTATGGAGACATGCCTTGCTGCAAAGAAAATGCACGTTGTGTCTCTACGATTTTATTCGGGTTAGAAATGTCCGGCGTCTCGGTTGCTAGACGCTCTGAGGCTCTTAATATCGTGTAAAGCTCTGAATTGGTGCTCCTGAACTCACTGATTTCATATTTGCACGACAATTGTGGGATTTTGTTGGCCAGTGCGATCAGCAATATCGTGGAATGATGAACTGTAGTCACAATAGACCACAGTTCCTGCAGCCGGCCGCGGTGGTCTCGCGGTTCTAGGCGCGCAGTCCGGAACCGTGCGATTGCTACGGTCGCAGGTTCGAATCCTGCCTCGGGCATGGATGTGTGTGATGTCCTTAGGTTAGTTAGGTTTAAGTAGTTCTAAGTTCTAGGGGACTAATAACCACAGCAGTTGAGTCCCATAGTGCTCAGAGCCATTTGAACCATTTGAACAGTTCCTGCCATTGAACGCTGTTTCTTTTTCTTAAACGATTCATATCACGATCTTTTCACTATTAACAAACATGCAATCACGAAATATGAATTACAAACCTTTTACGTAATCCCTCCTTATACAAAAACATGTAGACGGCGTTTCTCCTGTCTAGTTTGTGCGATTGCACTGAAATGTTGAGCATTTGTGTGTCCAAGTGCGTATGCCATTTTAACGTCTGTTGTATGCTGTGTTCGTGCTGTTGCAATTTTAATGGTAAGCAGTGTATTATCAATACGGAGTCCTCATATCCGCAAGAAACTGACGTCTGTTTTGGCTGAAATGCTTCGAATTCGGCCCAGCTTACTGCGCATTGAGGAATAGAAGGTAATAAACTTGAAAAACAAAAACAAAATAAATAAAAAAGAACAAGTGCGATTATCACTCATGTAATGTGTCAGGCAAATCCAACACACAACCATGAAAACCCTGACATGATAGCAAATCCGGCAGTATGTCACATAGCTCCAAATAAATCCTGACATTAAATTGACCAAAGTAATACGATCAACGAGTGAGCAAATGGAATACCATAAACTAACACAATGCATGTCATACCATCCCACAGTGAAACACACGCAGTTCCGAGGGGAGAATCGACAACAGAAGCCGAGAGCAGAGCCATACAGGCTTGAAGTCCCTATGATAAGGGACACCCACATCGCTGGCGGATCGCCGGGAAGTCCACCCCCCAGCCAACGTTGAAAGATAGAGCCCTACAGAAGAACAATATAGATCTTACGATAACACTAAAAGGGCCACACAAGCTGCAAGTTTTAGCATAAGACTATGCGCATCTCTGTTACGTAGGAAACATTAAAAACATTGTCCCACCATGAAAAGTATAACGTTTCTCATTGGATAGGCAGAATTTTTGTAGGCAGAGCTTAAGGTTAACATTGAGGCCCTGATTGGTCAGTTGAAAACACAGCCAGATACCTTTTCTTAAACCAACTTCGGTAAATGGTAGTAACGATAAGTTCGTGAGAGTTGCTGCCGAGTTGGCGAGGTGTGTGGAGCTGCCCGCCCACTGCCCCTGACGCTGCCTAACCACCGACAAGGTAACGACCGCACGTGATGCTGCATGAGAGCGCATAAGGCTTCACTCAGAACTGCAGAAGTCTCACCTGTTACATCCCCTTTTTACGTAATACTAGAGTCGATCGTCAAGTAAACCTCGTGGTATTCACATTTGCTACATGAGGTTAAAAATCTGAAACGCGATGATTTTTCTGTTATACACTCCTGGAAATTGAAATAAGAACACCGTGAATTCATTGTCCCTGGAAGGGAAAACTTTATTGACACATTCCTGGGGTCAGATACATCACATGATCACACTGACAGAACCACAGGCACATAGACACAGGCAACAGAGCATGCACAATGTCGGCACTAGTACAGTGTATATCCAATTTTCGCAGCAATGCAGGCTGCTATTCTCCCATGGAGACGATCGTAGAGATGCTGGATGTAGTCCTGTGGAACGGCTTGCCATGCCATTTCCACCTGGCGCCTCAGTTGGACCAGCGTTCGTGCTGGACGAGCAGACCGCGTGAGACGACGCTTCATCCAGTCCCAAACATGCTCAATGGGGGACAGATCCGGAGATCTTGCTGGCCAGGGTAGTTGACTTACACCTTCTAGAGCACGTTGGGTGGCACGCGATACATCCGGACGTACATTGTCCTGTTGGAACAGCAAGTTCACTTGCCGGTCTAGGAATGCTAGAACGATGGGTTCTATGACGGTTTGGATGTACCGTGCACTATTCAGTGTCCCCTCGACGATCACCAGAGGTGTACGGCCAGTGTAGGAGATCGCTCCCCACACCATGATGCCGGGTGTTGGCCCTGTGTGCCTCGGTCGTATGCAGTCCTGATTGTGGCGCTCACTTGCACAGCGCCAAACACGCATACGACCATCATTGGCACCAAGGCAGAAGCGACTCTCATCGCTGAAGACGACACGTCTCCATTCGTCCCTCCATTCACGCCTGTCGCGACACCACTGGAGGCGGGCTGCACGATGTTGGGGCATGAGCGGAAGACGGCCTAACGGTGTGCGGGACCGTAGCCCAGCTTCATGGAGACGGTTGCGAATGGTCCTCGCCGATACCCCAGGAGCAACAGTGTCCCTAATTTGCTGGGAAGTGGCGGTGCGGTCCCCTACGGCACTGCGTAGGATCCTACGGTCTTGGCGTGCATCCGTGCGTCACTGCGGTCCGGTCCCAGGTCGACGGGCACGTGCACCTTCCGCCGACCACTGGCGACAACATCGATGTACTGTGGAGACCTCACGCAAATTGTCATACAGCGAACTGAATATTATATTTTATGAAAAATATGCGAAAAATTCAATAGCAGTTCGCAACGGTTGGTATTGATTGATTAGACAAACGGCGTAGCCTGTAAGAGAATAGGGGAACAGAGTAAGGTCCGATTCCACCCCTCTGCTTTGACCAATGACGTCAAATACAACGAACATGCACGATTTCGCAGAACACAACACAATTACACCACACGTCAAAGCCAACAGATACAATTGCAGCTTACGTTCGACCTATATAGCTTAAAGGAAGTCAGCGATACCAAACACAGCCATACAACAGACCGAGATAATCGAAAAATAACGAAACAAGTTCCTTCAGACCGGTCCCAACGAAAATGTCCAGAAACCACACAAGGATAATCGCAGCTCAAACGAAGACAGCGATGCCAGACACATTCCCACAAAAGAAGCACATAATCGAATTCCTCAAGAATAAACGGGACAAAAGGTCCAAAAATACACTATTAGAAACGAATATTTCTCTTGACTTACAGCTCAAATGATGACACTGAATGCCGAGAGCACACACACACAACCGTAAAAGATAGTAATGCAGTTTTCACTAGACATACATAGATGAAATGCAGAAACCTGTAAAACTACCCCACCGCTCCCTCCCAAATGAAAGTAACCAAAGACAAATTTGGTAACCCTCATTTTAAAGAAATTTCCCTTCAGCGAAGAAACTACAATCTCACAGTAAATAAAAAGCTCATAAAAACTAACTTATGAACCATCACACACACACACACACACACACACAAACCGTACTGAAAAGAACAATATACAAGTATTCAGTCAGAACTTAAAGCAAAGGGCATACACTGAATATAAAAACCTACAAACAGTAAACTAAAATCAACAGTTCAAGAAACAAAAACAGTTAGATAACTGACAACCACCGGGAACCAGATTGAATTCATGTGAACCAGTACCACAAACGACATCCGAATACAAACATCCACCGCAAAAGTGAGCCACCGCTAACGGCAACACGAGCCCTAAAAAGCAATTCATTTTAAGTTCGCCGCGCTTTCACGACGTCATATTAGAAAAAAAAAAGAAACAAAAAAGCAGCCAAATATTTGTAAAAACTAAGATTGTGAAATAGATCACTACCCGTTTCATTCGAAACCATTTCAGCTATGCATTGAGGTTAAACAACAAATGTGACATTTTACAAAAACAACCAAATAATTATAAGAAACAACATTAAAATTATAATCACTGGTTATTTCACTAGCAACAGTTAAAATTGTGCCCCTAGGTCGCTGCCTACAGTAACCTTCGGATATCGTATCAAATCGGATAAAATAACCAAATATTTCTGCAGAACAGGAATATAAATGTAATCGTTAGTAGTTTCTCTAACAATAATTTAAGACGTGCATACGGTATCCACCTTAACCACATCCTCTTAAAACACGACATATTTGGAACAAGCAGCATAGTTTACAAACATATTTTACCGCAGTTCCTAATATAACCACAGACAACATTTAATAACGTGACGCTTACAGCCTTCGCACAATAGTCTCACATGGATTGTCATGGGTCACAGCAGACTGATGGAATCGAACCTTAATCGGGACCAGAAAATAGAGATCGATAAACGTTGTGCACAGAGTGTATGCAAATAAGGGGTAGCATAATGAGATAAACTTGTTCACATGGTGTCACATAAAACCACAATGTTCTGTAATACTGGAATTGTACTCTCACGGTCCTGCCTAAGCACCACCTCGGAAATCGGGACATTCTGAAAATATGTCACACATTTTTTGAAATGGCTATGTTAAATGTGATGTTGCGAATGAACGATTAAACTATAACCTTCCAACCTAACATAGATATCGGGCTAAGCTAGAGATTAGTCTGTCACCACAATCAGTTCTCTTCCTTTCATGTTCTTTGGTCTCGTCATCTCACAATCAAACAATAAAACACCAACCTAACCTAGATTTCCGGTTACGCTGAGGGTCATTCCGTCACCAAATTCGTTTTTCTTTCATTCATATTCACTGGCTTCGACAAGACAACCAAGCAGTGAAATTCCAACCTAATCTAGACATCAGGCTACGCAGTAAAACTTCAGAATATATAGATTATTTGTGCTAATTGGCACATTTCCCGAAAGGAACGATTCTTCCTTCGGTTTGTGATATTACTTAATACATAATTCTCATGATGTGTCGTTGCAACTCCCAGTTAGCGTCGTGAACTTTCCTTTAGTCTGTACAATTTTTGAAGTTTAACATACTTTCGGTTTTATATTCATTACCTAGGCATAGTCCTACAGTTTCTGCACAAGCGCAACGAAGATTTTGATGTCTACTGTTACGTAGAAATACAACGATGAAAGCTTGACGATAAATACTTACGTTAAACGTCTTTATCAATTGTAATCGGTCTTCATTTGAATCAAATTTCTCAGATTTTTTCAAAGTATAGCCCATGGTCACTGTAATTAGAGGTTACCTAAAATTTAGTTATACTTGTCTTAGATTTTCAGTACCCAGTCAGCCAGAAAAACTTAAAAGCTTAATTTTGACCGTGTTTATTGATTATAAATTGTGTCAAGCGCAATAGCGCAGATGGAGACAAAAGTGAGTATTAAAAATCCAAAATTTAGCAGTGTTTTAGTCATTTTTAATCACATTGCAAGGAAAATTTGTGATACCAACTGAAAACGCTTTGAAATTAAACAGAATTCGTATGGTCCAAAGAAAAAGCTTCTCTACGTACATATCAGAGTCCATTAAGATAACATATCGCTTTTAATTTCGTCCACAACACGTCAGGATCTCTAGCAGTTACATTGTACTGCTACTGATATATCACGTCTTTTGTACACTAGCTCACTGTCCAGAAGATTTAGGCATCTGGTGAAATTTCAAGTTGTTTACTTTACAAACCCCATGAAGTCACTAAACTTCGTTGGTGACACAGAGGTATGTGTACAGTCGTTAGCACAAAAAGCAGGCCAACACTTAACTAAAATATGCAGGCGCCACCTGCCTGTATGCAACCGACATAGCACAGCTATACCCCAATGTCCTTGGTGGAAAAGCTGTAAGACAGAGGACTGTAACGAATGTGGTACCACGACCCTGGACTGATCATTATCAGAACGCAACAGCAAAACACCACCTCGTACAAAAAGTCTCTCCTTTTGAGGAAAAAATCGGCGAACCAACGGGTCTCCGATCCGTGACTTTGACAAGAGCCATTGCGTAGCAACAAAACGCAGAACAGGAGCAAGGACAGGGTCGGCAACTGTGGTGGTAGCTACACGACGAAAATCAATCGGAAACGATTCGACCACGTTATCGGTTTCCGCATCAATGAACATGCAAGCAAGTTCTGAGGTATCGAATGCCCTATCCTCAGCAACAGGCAAGCGGGACAACGCATCGGCGTTTGCGTGCTTAGCAGTGGACCACTACAAGATATCGCAGCGGTACTGGGAGAGGAAAATAGACCAGCGAATGAATTTCTGCGCTGTACGTGGAGGTACAGGCTTGGTCGGATGAAAAAGCGATGTCAAAGGTTTGTGGTCTGTGATTATGGTAAAGTGACGACCATACAAGAAATTATGAAACTTTGTAACACCAAATACGAGAGCTTCTTTCTCGATCTGTGAATCATTTCTTTGCGCAGACAAGAGCAATTTGGACGCAAAGGCAATAGGGCGATCGTGCGATCCATATTTGTGCGCAAGCACAGCACCGATCCCGAAATCCGATGCACCCACCATCAACAAGAGGGGCTTCTGGGGATCGAATGGCGTAAGGCAAGTATTGTAAAGCAACGCCGATTTCAACTGGCGAAAGGCGCGTTCGCATTCAGTCGTCCAGACGAACGGAACACCTTTACGGCGTAAGCGATGAAGCGGAGCTAAAATGGAAGAGGCGTGTGGTATATAACGTTGGTAATAATTAATACTAATTAATACTTAACTTTAATCCATTAATGACGAACGTCGCTCTTGACATTACATGATTCACAATTGCAATAAAAACTGGTAATGGCGCCTTGCTAGGTCGTAGCAAATAACGTAGTTGAAGACTATGCTAACTATCGTCTCGGCAAATGAGAGCGTATTATGTCAGTGAACCATCGCTAGCAAAGTCGGCTGTGCTACTGGGCGAGTGCTAGGAAGTCTCTCTAGACCTGCCGTGTGGCGGCGCTCGGTCTGCAATCATTGATAGTGGCGACACGCGGGTCCGACGTATACTACCGGACCGCGGCCGATTTAAAGGCTACCACCTAGCAAGTGTGGTGTCTGGCGGTGACACCACAAGAAATACGGAATTAACTTGAGATCCACTGTCGATAGCGGCCATTACTTCGTGCGAATAAAGAGCTAGCTGCGTTGCACAAGAACAATGTTTTCTGAAACCATGCTAATTACGTATCAATAGATCGTTCCCTTCGAGGTGATTCATAACGTTTGAATACAGTACATGCTCCAAAACCCAACTGCAAACCGACGTCAATGACATAGGTCTGTAGTTCGATGGATTACTCCTACTACCCTTCTTAAACACTGGTGCGACCTGTACAGTTTTCCAATCTTTAGGTACAGATCTATCGGTGAGCGAGCGGTTGTATATGACTGCTAAGTAGGAAGCTATTGTATCAGCGTAATCTGAAAGGAACCTAATAGGTGTACAATCCGGACCTGAAGACTTCTCCGTATTAAGAGATTTGAGTTGCTCCGCAACCCCTAAGGTATCTACTTCTAAGAAATCCATGCTAGCAGCTGTTCGTTTTCAAATTCTGGAATATTCCATTCATCTTCCCTGGTAACGGAATTTCGGAAAACTGCGTTCAATAACTCTGCTTTAGCGGCATAGTCGTCGGTAACAGTACCATCGGCATTGCGCAGCGAAGGTATTGACTGCGTCTTGCCGCTTGTGTGCTTTACATACGACTAGAATTTCTTCGGATTTTGTACCAAATTTCGAGACAATGTTTCGTTGTGGAACTTATTAAAGGCATCTCGCATTGAAGTCTGAGCCAAATTTCCCAAGTCTGTAAATTTTAGCCAATCTTCGGGATTTCGCGTTCTTCTGAAATCCGCATGCTTTTTCCGTTGCATCTGCGACAGCGTTCGGACCTGTTTTGTGTACCATGGGGGATCAGTTCCATCCCTTACCAACTTATGAGGTATGAATCTCTCAATTGCTGTTGCTACTGTGTCTTTGAATTTGAACCACATCTCGTCTACATTTGCACAGTCAGTTAGGAAGGAATGGAGATTGTCTCTTAGGAAGGCTTCTAGTGACACTTTATCCGCTTTTCTTAAATAAAATTATTTTGCATTTGTTTCTGTTGGATTTGGAAGAAACGGTATTGAGTCTAGTTACAACGACCTTGTGATCACTAATTCCTGTATCAGTCATGATGCTCTCTATTAGCTCTGGATGGTTTGTGGCTAAGAGTTCAAGTGTCTTTTCGCAACCATTTACAATTCGCGTGGCTTCGTGGACTAACTGCTCGAAATAATTTTCGGAGAAAGCATTTAGGACAATCTCGTAAGATGTTTTCTGCCTACCATCGGTTTTGAACAAGTATTTTCGCCAACATATAGAGGGATGGTTGAAGCCCCCACCAATTATAATCGTATCAGTGAGGTATATATTTGTTACGAGACTCAAATTTTCTCTGAACTGTTCAACAACTACAGGACAAGGAAACAAGGAAGGGCAGCAGCGTTCGTGTTTACATATACTGAATTTATTTTGAACCTGATTAGAATTAACTAACAAGTGTTTAAATAGTTAAGATTTTATCTCAGAACAATAATGTTGAAAAAGAGGTAGCGGAAGGTCTACATCACTTTAATTCTGGACTCACACTCATCACTTTCATTTCACTAGGTGTCGTTCCGTCAGTTACCGCGAACTTTGACCTTTCAGACAATAAATCACAAATGCAGTCTCACAGATGAGACCACATTTGATTTGAAGCCACTTGTGAGGAATGATGTCAAATGGCTTTTTGGAATTATATAAATACGGAATCAATTTAAGAGCCCTTGCATAGAGTACGTAATGCGAATAAAGTGCCAAAAAAGTGTGTTTTCAAATCAATGCTGGTTTGATGTCAATAGGTAATATATTTCGGGTTATTTCATATCGTTGGAACAAAGTATTTGTTCATATGCGCTGCTACATGTCAGTGTCAGTGAAATGGATCTGTAACTCAGAGGATTACGTTTATTTACTCTCGTATGTATTGTGGTGGTTTGTGCAACTTTCCAATCTCCACCCTGACCATAAATACTAGAATACTCCTCATGACACTGTCGCAAAAGTAATTACGCCACTGCGACGTTGATGTACAATATGTACTCCTAAATTGTTTGGCCTCAAGAAAGACATTTCCTGTAGAAATACAATCGTCCTGCTACGACCATGATAGGATCGTGACAACATATTGGAACATATATGCTGCCGCTGCGATAGTTTTCTTACTTCCTGCAATGAAAGAGAATTATCTTGCAAAATTCGCTTGATATTTTCGTGGTATACCAATCAAAGATTCTGTATGAATTCCACTTTGGTGTGTCATCGACTTATCAAATACATATTTACAGAGAGAGGAGATTACTTTCACGCAACAACTACAACTAATCTCGTTGTCTGCATTGCGAATTATCTGTATGAACTATCACAGGAGCTGTGACGAGGCGATGAACGCTGCAGTTGGTCGCTTGCTCCATGAAAATGTCGACACACTGTAAAGCGTAAAAGATAGTAGCTCTCAGTTCCAAACTGGCATGAGAGTAACATTTTACGTCCTGTGTGACAGAGCTACAAACAGCTATATCGACCTCAGGAGGACATCGTCAGAAACTTTGTCATCATAATACGTGTCGCGACGTTCAGTAACCAGTAGATCTAGAGGTTGTTGTTGTTGTTGTCTTCAGTCCTGAGACTGGTTTGATGCAGCTCTCCATGCTACTCTATACTGTGCAAGCTGCTTCATCTCCCAGTACCTACTGCAACCTACATCCTTCTGAATCTGCTTAGTGTACTTATCTCTCGGTCTCCCTCTACAGATCTAGAGGTAAGAAACATAAAATACTGTGGAACTGCTACTGAAAAGAAACAAATCTGTTAATGAAATTGTATCACTGTACACTTTGTTAACCTTTTTTCACTTAGCAACTACTCTCACAGCCATACCGTCATATTTATGTTGTATTCTGATAGAGCTAGCTGAAGATGACAAAAGACGCCACATTTAATTAAGATAGCCATTCGTTGTGTGGTATTATGACGAGACACCAGTTGTATCAGTGCGGTGCATATTATTAGTGTTTTCCGTTTGGTTACTGTACAAAAGAGACGCAAGTATCAGATAAATTGTCAATAACATATTAAACATCGTTATCGAAAATTTTCAGTCCCACGCATGTAGCAACTTGCTTATTCTGAGTTAAGCCACATTTAAAGCGCAGCCGCCAAAACAAAACAACGAAAGAGAACAAAAACTAACTTCGTTGGTGGTTGATCGATAGGGGGCCACAAAGGTTGACACTTAGCGGGTGCCAGACCAGAAGACGTGCGGTAGCCACATTTGGCAACCGAACTCCTTGGTGCTTGCTTCCAGAGTACTTTGCGACTGCGCCATAGGGTGGTGGGGTTTCGGGCTTCGCTGAATAGGTCAGGAGTTCACTACACTCAGCTGGCGGCTACACGGGTAGCGGTGGCTGTGTGGCATAGACTGGGCTTTTTTTTTTTTAGGTTAGAAGGCTTCGGGAAAGTACAGTGTGGGCTGCAATCTCAAAGGGTGCATGGCAAATACAGGACGTGCTTGGATCAAGGAACAGTAGGAATTGTAGTTATAAATTGTTGTAGTTGTGCTGGGAAAGTCCCTGAGCTTCAAGGGCTAATAGAAAGCACAGAAGCTGAAATCGTTATAGGTACAGAAAGCTGGGTAAAGCATGAAATAAGTTCTGCAGAAATTTTTACGAAGTCTCAGACGGTGTTCGGGAAAGATAGATTAGGCAGAATTGGTTGTGGAATGTTTGTGTCTGTCAGTAGTGGTTTATCTTGTAGTGAAGTCAAAGTAGTTGCTCCGTGCGAGTTGGTATGGTTGGAGGTTATACTTAACAGGCTCAATAATCCGAAGAGGCTCATTATGTATGTAGATGTGGAGGTAGATATTTTGATACTCGCTAACTAACTCATCAAAACCTGCAAATGGACTGTCTAAATACATGTCAGGCACTGAGGTGAGTGTCTGGAAACCGAGAGATCGTAGGATCGAATGTCGGTCGGATCGCAGATTTTTTAGTCTTCGGTTTAATATAGCCTTCCCCTCGCAACGATCTGAGGAGTTGCCAGAAGTAACATGTGCTTTTCATTCCCAAGTTCAACTGCAAGCCCTATATATAACTGGGTTATATAACTGGGACAGATTAGGGACAAGCACGACACCAGAGTCACACACATTACAAAGACCAGCAGCAGGCAACTGAGTCACATGTAATTAATATCATTCGTACCTACATACGTAATTAAGTTTGTTTGGAACTCACAGAGTGCGAGTCTAACATTCTGCGTGGTGCCTGTTTTTTCTAAGTCATGTCTCTCTACCACTTTCGCACAACGACGCTCTGAGCGTGTTTTTTAGGGAATTGAATAGTTTGAACCTGGGACCTGTCGCTGGTAAGGAGATGCCAGACCACTCATGACATGTAGAGTTTGGAGGAGTTCAGTGAGACTAGCGATGATATAATCAAATACGTAATGATTTCAGCGTCGGCTCCACTGCACTGCATGTAAAAGAATCTTAATACTAACTGAATTTAGTGGAAAGGGTTCAAGGCTTTCCTATTATTAGTTAGCTGGTAAAAATAGGTCAAAAAAGTAGTTAAGTTTACCATTGGAATTTTTATTCTAAAAAATGGTTTAAATGGCTCTGGGCATTATGTGACTCAACTGGTGAGGTCATAAGTCCCCTAGAACTTAGAACTACTTAAACCTAACTAACCTAAAGACATCACATACATACATACCCGAGGCAGGATTCGAACCTGCGACCGTAGGGGTCGCGCGGTTCGAGACTGTAGCGCCTAGAACCGCTCTACTCACAAAACATTGTTCATAAATTGCACTGTTGATAAAAGGAAATATTTTAATACAGGATGATAAAAACCAACTGCGTTCAACAAAAATGTGAACGAATATTCCCTGAATGGGTTTCCAAGTTCTATAATGGATCGAAGGATGACCTACGCCATATCACATCTACAATCTAGGTTTAAATTAAGTTTCATAAAAGAGAAATCTATGAATAATGGTCTACAGTGACCCTCAATTATCTTTAATTACTTATTTAACTTGTCATAAAATACAGTGGCTGATGTGGCTTTTCAATAATTATACACTCCTGGAAATGGAAAAAAGAACACATTGACACCGGTGTGTCAGACCCACCATACTTGCTCCGGAGACTTCGAGAGGGCTGTACAAGCAATGATCACACGCACGGCACAGCGGACACACCAGGAACCGCGGTGTTGGCCGTCGAATGGCGCTAGCTGCGCAGCATTTGCGCACCGCCGCCGTCAGTGTCAGCCAGTTTGCCGTGGCATACGGAGCTCCATCGCTGTCTTTAACACTGGTAGCATGCCGCGACAGCGTGGACGTGAACCGTATGTGCAGTTGACGGACTTTGAGCGAGGACGTATAGTGGGCATGCGGGAAGCCGGGTGGACGTACCGCCGAATTGCTCAACAATAAAATAGATACACATAACAGAGATTATAGACGTCAATAATATATTCCCCTCCACTAATAACAGCAGCCTTCCAACGTTAGGAAATTTTTCAGATCCGCGACTGTAGAAATCAAGTGGTTTTGAGGCGAAGAAGAGATATGAGCGCATTTTCATCCGGAAATGAGGTTCCTTGAAGGTTGTTCAATAGTAAGCGAAATGTGAACATCTAATTGCACAAGATTAGGTGAGTACTGAGTTACTTCCCAACTCAACTATTGTGCAGTGTTTTTAGTCAGTATAGCAAGATGAGGACGGCCGTTGTCGTGGAATAGCATTACATCACGTAGTCTTCCTGATCGTTACTCTTGGACTGGTCTAGTTGTAGACAAATGTGAGCAGTGATGCTGACACCTGGGAGAAGTAATCCATAGTATACAGCGTTGTCGGTGTTCCACCGGATGCGTCACGTTACCTTTTGTGGATGCTGTCAGGGATTTGTACAGGGAGCTGCCGCTTTTTCATTTCCCATCACCAGTAACGGTACGGCATAGAAATGGTCGGTGTTGTTCACGAGCCAGTTGATGATGAGCAAGCAGACATGCACATTTGGCAACTTGCTGATTTTTGAGGTTTTGGCTTATAACATGTCGTACCCATACAACAGATTTATGAACTTTTCCCATTGGATAGCAATGCCGCACTATGGTGGAAGGATAACAGTTCATCGCTTTTGCCAGTTGTCGCGTACAACGACGTGAATTACTGTGGATTAATGCGTTTAAACGATTTCATCAAACCAAAATGGTCTTCCTGAACGTGGGGACTCGCTAATGCCAAAATGATCCTCCTTAAAACGATAAAACAAATTTCTTGCAGTGCTCTGTCTAAAGGAATTATACCCATACACTGCGCAAATATCTCTGGTTGCCTCAGCTTCTGTCACCTCTCTATTGAACTCAAACAGAAGAATATGTCTAATTTGATCCGTTTCCTCCACTTGTCACACAATTTTCTAGCGACCACATCTCCACTTGCTATCTCCAATGCAATACTACAGTACAGCACACACAGGAACACAAAACAGTAACACTCGCGACATGACCAACAGAAAAAAATGGTACACTCTTGCATACAAACTTAGAGCAACATTCAAGATAGGAAATACTAAAGGAATAGAGATTACACATATCTTACACAAAAAGAAAGACACTCCAGTCACATTTACAAACAACAGAGAAACCAAATAAATACCCAGGAAGAGGTATATACCAGCTAGAGTGCGAAGAATGCAGATCAGTATATCTGGGGATGGCAAGCAGGAACTTGAAAACTAGATACAAAGAACATGTAAGTAGTTGGAAATAGGAAAATAGCCATTCTACTTTCGCCGACTACCTGATAAAACATGAACACGAGCTATCCAACTTGGAACGTGACATGACAGTTATTAGAGTGAATAAGGAGAAGAAAAAGCTCGTGACAATTCAAGGAAACTTCCACATATAAAGAGCCATTACAGTGTAAAAAAAAGTACTCAATGACCAAATCCACACAAGCGATAACTCTCTGATCATGCTAGCCATCAAAACAATAACAAACATAGGTATTAAATGTAACCAGTATAAATTACTGATGAATCTCCCTTCCTCCTTTCTCTCTCTATCTATCCTACAACCCTCCTCCTCCAACACACCCACCCACCCACCCACACACATCAAATGAAAAATATGAAACCACACACACCACACAAACAAAAGACGACTGATAAACACACAACGCTACACACCGAAAACTCACATACAGTATGTTGATCACAAAATGGAAAGTGCAAGTGATACATACGATGTGTTGAATCAAGTGTGGGAGTTGGAAGAACGTCCGAAATAGGCCATCTGGAGCATGGAAACTAACGAATACTACTCCAGGATCACACCTTTGAGTTAACAGCGCTGGAAATGGCAAGTAACACCGAACGATAATTTCACGCCACGTAATTTGTGCTACAAAAAAAGGGGATTCTAAACTTTAAAAAAATGAAACAGAGCAAAACAAGACAAAATGTAACTGGCAACATATTGTAACTACCGCATAATACGTTTACTATACGTATAAAAGAAGCATGTATAAGAGGCCACTGAAGATCATCACAAATAAAAGATGCGAAAAGCGTATGGCAATAAGCAAACTGCCTTCAATCAGTTGCATAGACGGAACATACCTCCGCGAAGACAAAATGACTATGTAAACTCAGATGGCAGCACTGAGGTAGAAATAAAAGAATGATAGACTAGAAAAAAGCCATACCAACTGGAATACAAACGAGCAAAACAAAAAGGCTCCGAACGTAATATTTCTAACCTGAACTCCTTACTCTGTATGCACTTCATTGAAACCTGTCAGTACGCTGGAAAATGGGAAACGTGTGAGTTACGTGATTTCCAAGACTTGCTGGGAACTTCATATTCGTGTATGTGTTCACGTCGTCACGACTTACGAATTAACGCCGGGGTAACGTAGCAGCAGCCAGTGGCACCTTTGAGTTGCGTTGCGGTTGATGCTGTCGATAGCAAGCGCTACAAGTTACGGCGGCTCACCCTGACGGACGCCCGTGTGCTACGCGGTTGTCGAACTCAGCGCGGAACTCATTTCTGCAGCAGCGCCGACGCAGCAAATTGCTGTCGCCAGGGCGCGTCGCCACAGCAGCGCCGCACGGGGCACTGAGCTC
Source organism: Schistocerca gregaria (assembly GCF_023897955.1). NCBI lineage: Eukaryota > Metazoa > Arthropoda > Insecta > Orthoptera > Acrididae > Schistocerca > Schistocerca gregaria. The sequence goes on from NC_064924.1 coordinate 202,027,096, forward strand.
TGACGTGCGTCGCGACAGAGGAGCGGCTGTCGTAAGGCACGACGCGCTCGCTGCAAAACCCGCTCTCGGAATTTAATACGCCGGATATTGTGTGGCAGCGGCCCTCTAATGTGAGTGGGGCACAGCTATAGTCTTATTCTTCTTTTTTTTTTTTTTTAGCTTCTGCCTTGGGTCGGTTTCTTCCGCGACTATAGTAGCTTCTGCTAATGACTGGGCCACATCCTTCATATTGCATATAATCTTTTTCCCCTCAATTTTCCCAATTACATCTTCCACGAAACAATCCTTTCCCACACTCGTGTTTTCCATACACATTGACGGAAAAAAATTGCAGCAACAGAAAATAAATAACCAAGGGTAATGTAATAATCTGCTTAGGTAAGGTATTGAAATGATTAACATTGTAAGATCATAGGTTAACGTAAGCGCAACATAAGTCTTTGCAAATGTGTAATACTGGTACGTCACTAACCGGTGTAACCTCTAGAATGTTGAATTCAGGTATGCAAACGTGCATGCAGTGTGTTCTTCGGCCAGGCGGAGGGGCCGCGCGGTTCTAGGCGCTACAGTCTGGAGCCGCACCGCCGCTACGATCGAAGGTTCGAATCCTGCCTCGGGCATGGATGTGTGTGATGTCCTTAGGTTAGTTAGGTTTAAGTGGTTCTAAGTTCTAGGGGACTGATTACCTCAGCAGTTAAGTCCCATAGTGCTCAGAGCCATTTGAACCGTTTTTTGTATTGTACGTGTGCCAGATGTCAGTTTGTGGGATGAAGTTACTTGCCTGTTGCACTTACAAGGGGAGGCCACAACGTTTCGAACGCGGATTTACTGCGACCTTCGTACACTCATAGTACTCCATGAGTTTCAGCGTCGTCTTTGTCATTAGTACCATTTCTGTTGCTCCTAACACATACGTCTTTCTCCAGTTTACTCACTCCATACTCTTTGCTCAGTAGACCCTTCACCACATTCAACATGTTATTACATCCGTCCAGTTACAAACCTACGTTAGAAAAGTCATTAGCAAATCCGTTCACTAATATCGTATCACTCATTTTTAAACCTGTTTCTGAATCTCTACTTATTATCTTCATGGTTCTAAGATATACAAGTTGACGATCAGAGACAAACAAAGCACCCCTGTCTTGCGCACTTCCTAATGTACGCCTACACCTACATAAATACTCCGCAAGCCACTGTGCAGGACACAATAGAAGGTACATATTATTGATATTATTAGTTTTCTGTCTTATTGTATCCATGTATTGAGATATGGAGAAATGGGTCATCAAGGCACCGTTGGTTCAGATTGCCCTACTCCTCAACGGCGATTCCTCGTAGATCCCTCAGAGTGGTCGGTGGGCCACATCGTCCATAAACAGCCCTTTTCAATCTATCTCACGCATGTTCGATAGAGTTCATGTCTAGAGAATATGCGTGGACACTCTAGTCGAGCGATATCGTTATCCTGAAGGAAGTCATTCACAAGATGTGCTCGATGAAAGCCTGAATTTTCCACTATGAAGACGAATGCCTCGCCAATATGCTGCGATGTGGTTACACTTTCGGTCGGAGGATGGCATTCACGTACCGTAGAGACTTTACGGCGCCTTCCATGACCACCAGCGCCGTACGTCGGCCCCACATAATGCCACCCCAGTACAGCAGGGAACCTCAATCTTGTTGCACTCGTTGGATAGTGTGTCTAAGGCGTTCAGCCTGACCAGGTTGCCTCTAAACACGTCTCCAACGATTGTCTCGTTGAAGGCATATGAGACACTCATCGGTGAAGAGAACGTGAGGCCAATTCTGAGCGGCCCATTCGGCATGTTGTTGGGCCCATCTGCACCGCGCTGCATGGTGTCATGGTTGTAAAGACGGTCCTCGCCATGGACGTCGGGCGTGACGGGAGTAAAATTGCGCACAGTTTGAGTCGTAACACCAGTTCCTGCGGCTGCACGAAAAACATTATTCAACATAGTGGCGTTGCTGTCAGGGTTCCTCCGAGCCTAATCTATTGGTAGCGGTCATCCACTGCAGTAGTAGCCTTTGGGCTACCTGAGAGAGGCATATCGACAGTTCCTGTCTCTCTGTATCTCCTCCAAGTCCGAATAACATCGCTTCGGTTTGTAACACCGAAAATGCAGGATGCATGGCACCTGCTACCGATGTATAACTTTTTCTCTGAATTGTATGTAAATATTAGTAATTTAATTGGTCAAATGGTTCTAACCACTATGGGACTTAACATCTGAGGTCATCAGTCCCCTAGACTGAGAACTATTTAAAAATAACTAATTTAAGTGCATCACACACATCCATGCCCGCAGCAGGATTCGAACTTGCTACCGTAGCAGCACAGCGGCTGCGGAATGAAACACCTAGAACCACTCGGCCATAGCGGCCGGCGTGTATTTTAAATGCTTTCTATTAATAAGCAAAGACATTGCTTCACTCTAAGTGTAAATTTAGGTAGAAATCTGATGAAGTTTCATTGTATTTATCAATGTCTAACTGTGAAACTTATAAGCTCTGGGAAAAAGTCAAAAGAATGCTTATTTGCATCGACTAGCAACGATAATAGCAGCACTTGTGCGTAGTAAAATCTTTGGGTAGGGAGCTGTTGCGCAGAGAGAGAGAGAGAGAGAGAGAGAGAGAGAGAGAGAGAGAGAGAGAGACGGCTTCCACTGCTTATAGTGAGTGGAAGTGTGGTGTAAACGTTGAGAGTACAATTTTCGGCGGCGTCATGTACGCGCGCAGTCCAGATATCTAATAGCAGGAGTACGGACAGTGGACGGGGCGGAAGAGGCGGTATTAATTACGATTGTCCGTTGCTGTAATTAGCCGTGGCTCCACAAGATGCTAACGTCTTCAACAACAGCAGCAGTTCCAGCAACACAGCTTCGTCATGGGCTCCGAGTTTCGTCGTATGCACAGCACTGAAGTAAGACTGTTCTTTGGTAGAAAATATTAACGGCTAACCCAGCAGCACAACTGAATAACATTTGCTTGATAAAATTTATCTAATAATAATCAGTTAAACTTTTAAAGAGAATATATATATATATATATATATATATATATATATATATATATATATATATATTCAATAAAAAAATGAATAGATGAAAACGGGGAATAAATGGCTTTAAATATTTTTGTTATTTACTCTTTCAGTACGAACTTTGTTGTAGACCCCCTTTTTTTTACGTGTGGTAATAAATTTTATTTAGACAGAATTAAGCACATTTAAAATTACGTGAACCTAAGAAACCCCCTCATGCTGATAAATTCATACTAACTGATTAATAACATTTATGACTTTGAAAATTATTTAAATTAAATTTTTTATCTGTTTCGGCCTTGGCACATATTTTCTAGATGCAGTGGGTTTTTAAATATTTACTTAATTCTTTCCCGGCGCTAGCTACGGAACACAAATCTGTCTCTGTTAGCATAAAATGGTTAAATATTGCCAAGCCGACCTGAACGTTTAATTATCATTGACAAAACACACTTCACTATACGTTGAAGTTATTTGCTTTAGAAATTGAAAGAACCAACAACTTCAACGTCAATTATTCGCCTATGAATGCACAAATGTGAAACCAGTAATAAATTCAGTTAGCCTCAGGATCGCTGTAAAAGAAAAATATTTCGTAATTCACTGCTAATTTTACCTCCTTCCGATTTACGGGTTTGGTTAATTTTATAGCGGAACAACTTTTTAAATGTGCCGCCGCTGCGAATCGTTCGGTCACGGCACAGCCCAGCAACACCAACGATAATCGCTAAAAGTGCTGAAAATTCTTTAAAGAAATATTGTAGATGACATGGGCAAGCTAATTTACATTAATAATACACAATTTTGATAAATTATAATGTATTTAGACCACAACAATAATTAAAATTACACACCTTCATAATTTCTCCTCTGATGGCGGCTAAAGTTAGATACAGACAAAAGCAGTCTACTCATTCATATAATGCTACGTCACAGGTTCCTCTCTCTCTCACCTCTCGAGGAAGAGGTCAAAGAACGCACACCATGCAGTGCTATTTGTATTATTGCTGACCATTAACATCTCTTTGTAATCTTACAACATTATTCTCATCTGTGGCTATATTTTACATATTTTTTCATTGCAGGTATTAACATATCTCGTAATTACATTATGAGTATAGAAATATTACAATCATAAGTACATCGAGAATATTATTACAGAAAATATGACAATAATAACCAACGTCCTTTATACAAAACTAAATAATATTTTTTGTTAAACAATTACAGTACATACGAATTGCTTCATAGCGGCGTACATAGTACAATTAAATGTCATTTCAGATTCTTAATAGTGTGTGTGCTGTCAGGAAACGTTACAAACTCAGGGCGATTGTGTCCTTATTGCCCCTAGACATTGTTACGAAGCAGCATCCCGTTTCTTTTTTCCTTATATGCTAACTGAGTGTCATAAGAATCAAATTTAATAGTTGCAGACAGTTTATTAATGAATAATTTCACTCTGTACAACTGAGGTTTCAGTCTATTACTAAAGTAAAGCAATTTCATGATTTCAAGTGTGAGAATCAATCACTGGATAAAATTTAAATCTAAATAAATGCACAAATTAAGAGTACGGAAGTTATTTTTTTGTGCTTGGAGCACATGGCTGTTTGGTTTGGTACGTATTATTGTGTTTAATTCAAGTCAGTAATAAAAAGGCTCAGCTGTTCAGACAATAATATGAAATCCAATTTGCAAAATATCTAACATCAAAGTAAAAAGTTCTTCCTTTGTTTCTAAATTTCTTGGATGTTATGTTGTGGTCACTGATAGTCATTGTTCACTTAACGAAGTTCAGTACCAACATACAGTTTAATTACAATTTTCTAGTAATTACTCGACACCCTTTTTCAAAATTTAATGCCAAACGTAACGCAAGAGTAACTTCTCAGTTTTGTTTGTCATTACATACTCACTTAAAAGGAGTGTCAAAAAACGTAACAACCTTCAGTTGCCATGTCAGTGTTTAATAATACACGTTTTTCTTTCCCATCATGTTCTACAGGATTTTGGATGTAAATTACCCTAGTAGGCTGGCGAGCATTAATTATTTCCTTTTCGTTCATTAGTGTTACTTTTGGATTCATGATCTGTGGTCTCTTTCTGTCAACTGTTGTTCGTCAGTGAATGCTCAAAATAACTTTAATTTTTAAAATTATAGCCCTGTTCGGTTTATTTACTTTTTCTTTTTAGTAGACGTTCCATGAGAAGGGTCGGTTTTACACTTTCCTCCTACTTATCGGTATCACTTCTTCGGAAACGTATCGTTATCCAATTACAGAAAATCCATTCGCCATACACTCGATCCACGGTAATATTTTATATCGCAAGCAGGAAAGGCCGATTAGTAAGAGGGAGGTTACAAGTGGTGACGCAGGTGACAGAACAATATCAGTTTGGTATTGTTCAGGGTACGAATTTCCATTGTGCAGTTTTGTAGCGTTGCTACAAACAAAGTCGCTTAATACGATAACAGTAAGTGGCAGAAATAAGCCGCACATGTAAGTTTCACAGTAATCAGCAAACTAGGCATCATGAATAAATTAGTCGAAACGAGGAATTTGATTGTACCATATACGGAACTGTCGGTCGAACAATGCACGACCCAGGTCGCGGGCACATTTTTCAAAGTTTGGCAGCTAGCATCACAGACGCTACAGCTGAAAATCGAATAATAGCAGAAATGGAATTCCAGACACTTGCAAATGCTGCGGAATACGGAATAAAAAGTAAAACAAACTATTAATGACGGATACGAGGAGTCTATTAAGACACAACCAGTGTTGCAACCTGTGAATTCCGGAAATATAAAAGATTTGTTCAGTTAGTTAATGAGTAAAACGGATGCCCAATCAGCAGACATAGATGACCAGAATAAAGAAATTAAAACTGCTAACGGTAATATTGGAATTGTTAACAAAGGTAGATAAAATTGGAGCAGAAGTAGTAGCATTGCCTACCGAAATCGGTAATCTGAAGCGTGACATGGAGGAAGGCCAAACAAAGATAGGAGACATAAATAGTCGTTTCGAAGCTGAAGTAGAGATGATCGAACAGAAACTGGTAGAGACTTTTGGTCCCACAATAGAGAGCAAGGTAGCTAAAAAAGTGAAAGTAGCTCGAGAAGAGGATGTAGAGAAAATAACGAGTTTGCAGACTTTAGTATCAGACGTAGGTGCTAAAGAAATAGACATTCGGTTGTGTGTAATGAAAAGAAGCCGGGGGTGTAAACGTTACCACTTGCCAAGGAGTTACAAGGATAAACTAGTTAGAGAAACGATTAGCAGGAAATCAGGACTTTGTGTCATACCACGCACATGGCGCTGAAATATTAGCGAAGGAGGATCCTTTCGATGCCCTCAAAAAGCGGGGTGGACTGCACGCTACCCACTTAATTAAAAATTGTGAAAGGGTATTGCCGGAATCATGGACATACAAGACAAAAATAAATGCAGTAATCGACGTGTTAGCAAGTGAGGCTAAGCGATCGGGCTTAAGTCTCGATATAACAAAATTGACGTTTCAAGAGTTCAAAAATCAATTCTAGAGAGAGTATTGGTCAGAGCAGAGAGAAGAGTGCGTATGGCGCGATTTCGTGGTGTCGAAGCCCTGCGATGTAAACACGCGCGGTTCCATGAAAGTATTTTGTGAAAACTGGATCCACAACTTGGAGTATTTGAGTAAACGGAAAACTGAATCAGAGATTGTCTGGGGGCTGTGGCAGAAGCTTCCAGATGACTCCTCGAGATACATATGCAGTAGTTCGAGAAAGATTGCCGAGTTTTTAGAGAAAGTAGAAGACGAAGACAATTGGTGGAACAACCGCGAAAATGTTAAAAGCCGTGGGAATGTTAACAATTACGACCACAGTCACAACCAGAACAACAACAATAGTCATGGCAATAATGGTAGCAGCCATCGTGGTAATAACAATACACAGCACTATAACATTAATGGTCATAGTAACAATAACCACAACTGTAGAAATGACAGGGGTCAGTGTCAAGAAAATGTGGTACGTGGTCGTTGGAGGGATAATAGTAGACATAAGATGAATGATACATCACGGCAGTCTGGTAACAACAGGTCTTTTGGAATTATTCAGGGAAACAACTAACCGCGCCGGTTAGGGGCCCACCGGAGGTGGGGAGACCTTGGAGGCCCAAACGAAAACCTAGGCAATACCGCTATGATAAATCCAAAAGGATAACTCAGCGACGGGAGAATGAGCGAGAGAGTAAAGAGAGCGAAGCGCCTAGAGTAATGATAACTGAGCTGGAAACGGCAGTCGGCAGAGCTGTCACTGCTCGTAAAAGCAATAATGATACTAGTGTACCGCTAGGGGAGAAGGAAGCGGCCGCTGTTAAAGCAACAACGGTTACGCAAGTTTCAGTAGAGTATGAGTCGCCAGCGGAAGTAATAGAGTCGAATAAAGTTTCCGTTACCGAGCAGGGAAATGCGGAATGCGAGGAGTTGTGGTTAGGTCAGTTCGGTCGGATGTACGACGAACTGGAAAGTTATAGAGGATTGTATAGGAGGTTTGCTGATGGGGAGATCGGACAGAAATGGACCCTTCTCAGCCCGCAAGAAATTAGCGTTTCAGATACGGAAAGCTTTGTACCTGAACGGCAGGCTTGTCCAAATGAAGTTTTTGAAGTAGCCAACCCCAGCGACGCTAGTCCTATTGAAAACAGAAGCGGATGTTACGAGGAGGCGTGAGATGAATTTGGCGATAATGACCTGGTACAACTAATTGACGGCCACGTTGATAACAGTTATACGGTCAGACGTGAGTGATGAGGGTTGCGTGAGCTCGGAAGAGCAGCACTTTTCTCAAAAACTCTCGGTAGATGACAGCCATATTTTCGGAAAATACCTACCTGACGTGACAATTAGCGAAGTACAACAAAGTTCATTAATCGATAAAATTGATAGTAAGATTACAGTGTCGAGATCAAAACAAGTTCAGTTACCGTAGGACAGAAAAACACAGATAAAAAACGTTCAAACACAAAGAATTAGAAAACGGCCGGATAAACCGCTGTCGGCATCGGAACTGGACGGATTTTTCTGGGACGACCTGTAGATAGATGACGATTTGTTGTGGGAAGACCAAACCATTGATAATGACATGTGTAGACAGATTGTAGTGCCCGTTAATATATGGCCTAAAAATGCAAATTTTATTTGATACAGGGGCAGAGCTAAGTGCTATGCCGGGAAAAACATTTGAATTACTGAAAGATAAATCATAAATAGAAGTAAAGGAAGTCAAAATAATCGATGCTACCGGAGGGAATAGTAAACCGATAAAAAACAAATATTTGCATGTTTTCAGATTCAAGGAAAACCATTCGAACAGGAATTTGTCGTTGTGCCAGATCTGTGCACCGATAATATTGTGGGTTTAGATTGGTTTTAAAATATTGCGCAATTATTAACTGCAATAATAAGACCATGAAGTGCATTTCCAAAGACAAGGCCTAAGTAAATGTGAGTAGTGAACACAAACCTATTTATCTTATTACTTGTCCTAATGAGAGTGGTTTAGGCAGAAAAATGGAATACTACGGTATCCGCAACATGAACACCGACAATTGTTTGGAAGACGAATTAGAAAGCATTGTAGATAGACTGCCAAACGCCCCGCCTGAAGAAAAACAAGACCTACATGACTTAATAATGAGAAACAAGAACGTCTTTTCAAATATACCGGGGTTTGCTATTGGGTGTCAGTGCAAGTTAAATGTACCATGAACCATGGTACATGTACCATGAACCCTCTCCCTCCTTGTAAGACCATATCCGCTACCGCTATCCAAGAAGGAGGCTGTCCAACAAGAGATGGGTTGGACGTTAAAATGGAATGTTATAGAGAGGGGTACCAGCCTTTATGTTGTTTGTGGTTATGGTCTTCAGTCCTGAGACTGGTTTGATGCAGCTCTCCATGCTACTCTATCCTGTGCAAGCTTCTTCATCTCTCAGTACCCACTGCAACACACATCCTTCTGAATCTGCTTAGTGTAGTCATCTCTTGGTCTCCCTCTACGATTTTTACCCTCTACGCTGTCCTCCAATACTAAATTGGTGATCCCTTTGATGCCTCAGAACATGTCCTACCAACCGATCCCTTCTTCTGGTCAAGTTGTGCCACAAACTTCTCTTCTCCCCAATCCTATTCAACACTTCCTCATTAGTTATGTTATCTACCCATCTAATCTTCAGCATTCTTCTGTAGCAGCACATTTCGAAAGCTTCTATACTATTCTTGTCCAAACTATTTATGGTCCATGTTTCACTTCCATAAATGACTACACTCCATGCAAATACTTTCAGAAATGACTTCCTGACACTTAAATCTATACTCGATGTTAACAAATTTCTCTTCTTCAGAAACGGTTTCCTTGTCATTGCTAGTCTACATTTTATATCCTCTCTACTTCGACCATCATCAGTTATTTTGCTCCCCAAATAGCAAAACTCCTTTACTACTTTAAGTGTCTGATTTCCTAATCTAATTCCCTCCGCATTACCCGACTTAATTCGACAACATTCCATTATCCTCGTTTTTCTTTTGTTGATGTTCATCTTATATCCTCCTTTCAAGACACTGTCCATTCCGTTCAACTGCTCTTCCAAGTCCTTTGCTGTCTCTGACAGAATTACGATGTCTTCGGCGAACCTCAAAGTTTTTATTTCTTCTCCAAGGATTTTAATACCTACTCCGAATTTTTCTTTTGTTTCCTTTACTGCTTGCTCAATATACACATTGAATAACATCGGGGAGAGACTACAACCCTGTCTCACTCCCTTCCCAACCACTGCTTCCCTTTCATGTCCCTCGACTCTTATAACTGCCATCTGGTTTCTGTACAAATTGTAAATAGCCTTTCACTCCCTGTATTTTACCCCTGCCACCTTCAGAATTTGAAAGAGAGTATTCCAGTCAACGTTGTCAAAAGCTTTCTCTAAGTCTACAAATGCTAGAAACGTAGGTTTGATCTTCCTTAATCTAGCTTCTAAGATAAGTCGTAGGGTCAGTATTGCCTCACGTGTTCCAACATTTCTACGGAATCCAAACTGATCTTCCCCGAGGTCGGCTTCTACCAGTTTTTCCGTTCGTCTGTAAAGAATGCGTGTTAGTATTTTGCAGCTGTGGCTTATTAAACTGATTGTTCGGTAATTTTCACATCTGTCAACACCTGCTTTCCTTGGGATTGGAATTATTATATTCTTCTTGAAGTCTGAGGGTATTTCGCCTGTCTCATACATCTTGCTCACCAGATAACAGTCCCTTAATAATAGTAGAAAAGAGAGATGGTAATGTCGGGATGATGAGAGACGCACGCACGTTGCAAGGTCTTTCAATGTGAGACGGATAGACCAGAAAGTATGGAACACATTCTGCTAAGATTTATCAATGTACAGTGTATGACTAGCCTTGACCTCACAGCTGGGTACTGGCAAAAAGCCTTAGAAGAAGGGTGTAGGAACTATACGCAGTTATTATATGAAGGCCGATTTCACCAGTACAAGGTAGTGCGATTCGGCCTGAATATATCTGTCTCTGTCTTTATCAGGGCCCTAGATAAGGTGTTAGGAACTACACTGAGCTCAAAACTGGCAGTGTACGTGGATGATTTGCCGCTGGCGAATTCGTCGTGGCGAGAACATTGCAAATTGGTAGATGAAGTTTCCAGTGCGTTACGCAAATGTGGAATGACGCTGAATGTAAAGAAGTATGAGTTTGTGAAGAAAGAACTGAATTTTCTTGGTCACATTGTGAAATCTTCCCGTCTAATATTGGATGAACGTTTGCTTGCTGACTGAACGCTGCGTCTCTTAAAATCTTTTAACTGCTGCTCTGTCAAGACTACCTGCTGATTATTACGACGAAACATAAAATGTGTTGTCGCCGTGGCCCTCAGTCGTTACCTGAAATTATTAAGACTGATTCTTACCTTTAATTATTTATACTGGATCGCCATCTGACTGCTACAGCAAACTGTGGAATGAATATACTTACTTCTCTTTAACATAATTATAAGCTGCTGGTGGAGTTTCATAATACTTTGTGACTGGAATTCTTTAAGTTGAAGTTAATTTAGATTTGATAAAAGCTGAAGCTCAGTTTAGACTTTTCTTTTAAGATAACAATAAATTCCGTAAAGCATTTACGTGAATGATTTTGGGATAGAAAATTCTTAATGCATTTAATCTGGTAGAAGTTAACTATATTCTGAGAACGATCTTGACAAACAATTACAAGGGGTATAGTTCTTTACAAAAATTCTTAAAAAGTAGCGTTGCGCTACATACCTAATTTTCCATCAAAATTACATAACTATATTCTGAGAACGATCTTGACAAACAATTACAAGGGGCATAGTTCTTTACAAAAATTCTTAAAAACTAGCATTGCGCTACATATAGCGAGTGGCTGGCGAGCACACCGCTTCTTTCAAAGTGTTAATTCATACCTCGCTTACAGCGACCTCCTCTCATGTCTCGCTAGCTACGACTGCCTCGTCTCACATCTTACTCGCAACTGCTCGCTTCCAACGCTCAATGCTACAAAAGTGCGGTCTCGCCGCCAACAATGGTTTTTGGTGCAGACAATCCCTGCTACCATTACAGATGTATTACTGCGCGCTGTTTCCCGCTCTTTCTCAAAATGTATCTATGCGCGGTTTCCCGCTCTTTCTCAATAATACACAATGCAATTTAATTAACAAAACAATTTAAATAAGAAACAGTTCAGATAATTACATGCTAAAACAGTTTAAATACGCCTATTACTTAATTATATATATATATATATATATATATATTTTTTTTTTCTGGTAGAAGTTAACTATATTATGAGAACGATCTTGACAAACAATTACAAGGGGTATAGTTCTTTACAAAAATTCTTAAAAAGTAGCGTTGCGCTACATACCTAATTTTCCATCAAAATTACATAACTATATTCTGAGAACGATCTTGACAAACAATTACAAGGGGCATAGTTCTTTACAAAAATTCTTAAAAACTAGCATTGCGCTACATATAGCGAGTGGCTGGCGAGCACACCGCTTCTTTCAAAGTGTTAATTCATAACTCGCTTACAGCGACCTCCTCTCATGTCTCGCTAGCTACGACTGCCTCGTCTCACATCTTATTCGCAACTGCTCGCTTCCAACGCTCAATGCTACAAAAGTGCGGTCTCGCCGCCAACAATGGTTTTTGGTGCAGACAATCCCTGCTACCATTACAGATGTATTACTGCGCGCTGTTTCCCGCTGTTTCTCAAAATGTATCTATGCGCGGTTTCCCGCTCTTTCTCAATAATACACAATGCAATTTAATTAACAAAACAATTTAAATAAGAAACAGTTCAGATAATTACATGCTAAAACAGTTTAAATACGCCTATTACATAATTACAATTGTGACAATAGAGGGTATCACTAAAGATCCACAGAAAGTGAAGGCAGTAAAGATCTGTCCTCTGCCAAAGACTAGGAAACAAAGAGTTTCCTAGGGCTCTCAGGATTCTATCGCAAGTTCGTGCAGCAGAATAATTTCAACGATCCAATCTTGAACAACGTGTTGCAAAAAAAAACACGCCATTTGTGCGGACTGACGAGTGTCAGGCCGCATTTGAAATACTGAAAAATGAATTACTACAGAATAACATATTGTACCATCCTGGTCTTGGGTTGCCATTTCATATAATTAAGGCATAGGAGTATAATTGTTTCAAGAGGTAGGAGAAGGAGAAAATATAGAACACAGAACAGTCGCGTTCGCAAGTCGAACGTTGACGAACGTGAGCGAAACTATACGATTTCTGAGAAAGAATGTCTCTCTATCGCATGAGTTTTCAGAAAATTTAAAGGTAATTTGTGGGACCGAAATGTCATAATTCACACGGATCACGAGGCGCTCACTTATCTAAAGGATTGTCCTTTATTGCATGAAAGATTGACACGGTGGTCTCTTTTCTTGCAGCAGTTTTACTATGATATTGGTTACATGAGAGGATGACAACTGTATAGCGGACGCGCTGTCAGGTTTGCCTGAAACCAATCATCAGACTGTGTAGGACGGGTCTGAAGGAGTACTGAAATTGTACTGCCTTCAAGATATAGTAAGTCGTAAAAGACAAGACAGCATCTGTAAAAACATGCATTGTCATCAAAACGAGGACGACTGGCTAATAATTGTTACGAACAAATATGACGAAAATAGTAGAGAAGGGCAGAAACAGAGAGAGTATTACAAAATATATAACCATATCTTGTACGTACGTAAAGGTGTGTGTTGGCCAGCCAAATACGTCACGGAGGTAATTGACTACAATCATTTAGCTTAAGATCATTGTGGAGCAAAGAAGTGCGCTGAGAAGCCAGTGGAAGCTGTAAATTTTAATAACATGCAAAAAAGAGTTGCTCAAAGAATATAGACATCTGATAAGTGCCAGAGGGTGAAGGTAACAAATTGCACGAACCGTGGCCCAATGCAGAGCATAAGACCAAACCATGTGTAGTACGGACATCTATGGTCCGCTGTCCAAGGTTTCAGGGAATTTTGCGTACATATTAGTGGTGCTAGAAACATATTCTAAGTTCATCATTTCATACATCTTGCTCACCAGATGGTAGAGTTTTGTTAGGACTGGCTCTCCCAAGGCCGTCAGTAGTTCCAATGGAATGTTGTCTTCTTTGGGGGCCTGGTTTCGACTCAGGTCTTTCAGTGTTCTGTCAAACTCTTCACGCAGTATCGTATCTCCCACTTCATCTTCATCTACATCCTCTTCCATTTCCATAATATTGTCCTCAAGTACATCGTCCTTGTATAAACCCTCTATATACTACTTCCACCTTTCTGCTTTCCCTTCTTTGCTTAGAACTGGGTTTCCATCTGAGCTCTTGATGTTCATACAAGTGGTTCTCTTATCTCCAAAGGTCTCTTTAATTTTCCTGTAGGCAGTATCTGTCTTACCCCTAGTGAGATAAGCCTCTACATCCTTACATTTGTCCTCTAGCCATCCCTGCTTAGTCATTTTGCACTTCCTGTCGATCTCATTTTTGTGACGTTTGTATTCCTTTTTGCCTGCTTCATTTAATGCATTTTTATATTTCCTCCTTTCATCAATTAAATTCAATATTTCTTCTGTTACCCAAGGATTTCTACTAGCCCTCGTCTTTTTACCTACTTGATCCTCTGCTGCCTTCACTACTTCATCCCTCAAAGCTACCCATTCTTCTTCTACTGTATTTCTTTCCCCCCATTCCTGTCAATTGTTCCCTTATGCTCTCCCTGAAACTCTGTACAACCTCTGGTCCCATCTCCTTAGATTCCCACCTTTTTGCAGTTTCTTCAGTTTTAATCCACAGGTCATAACCAATAGATTGTGGTCAGAGTCCACATCTGCCCCTGGAAATGTCTTACAATTTAAAACCTGGTTAGTAAATCTCTGTCTTACCATTATATAATCTATCTGATACCTTTTAGTATCTCCAGGCTTCCATGTATACAACCTTCTTTTATGATTCTTGAACCAAGTGTTAGCAATGATTAAGTTGCCCTCTGTGCAAAATTCTACCAGGCGGCTTCCTCTTTCTTTTCTTTTGTCGGATAGCGGAACGCAATTTAATTCCAAATTATGGAATGAAGGAATGAAAAGGAATGGAAATGAAGTAATACACAACTCGGCCTATTTCCCTAGCGGGAATCCCGCAGAACGGTACATGCGTAAATTAGGTCGGCTTTGCCGAACGTATTGTCACCTCAATCACAGACCGTGAGGAATTTACGTCGGTGAATTCGAGAAAATAACGAACGCCTCGACGTATGAATCCACGGGCTACACTCCGGAAGAAATACTATTCGACCGTAAGTCTAAAAGTTTAGTCCAAGATATGATTGATTTCCCTCCAAGAGCTGATATTAACCTTGAAGTAAAGGAAGAAGTCTTACGAGAAATGATGGAAAAGAAAGCTGAAGCGCGAATATATTGTCACGACGCTAAAGCGCGGTTTGCCAAATTTGCTATTGGCGATCTTGTACTTGTTACAGCACACGAAAAGTCAAGCTAGATCTACCATGAAATTTCAAAATTTGATTTAATCTACAGTGGACCATTTGAGATTATCAGTGTACTTCATATTAACGCTTACTGTTTAGCTTTTCCTAAATCAGGCAAAGTGTTAGGTGTGCGTAATATTGTCGATTTAAAATTGTACCAGTCAAGGACTAATTAGTCCGAAATGAGAAAAGAGAAACCAAGCCATTACTCGCTATTCTAGTATTAGTGAAGTTTGTCAACTTTGTATATGTATGTATAATGTTAAAATTTATTATAATCCGTATACTCTGATTTGTTACCGATGCACTTAGACGAACTGTAAGTTTCAGGTCTGTGTGCACGTGTGTAATAACGAACAGTGATGGGTTATCCACTGTGATGGAATTAAAAAGAGGACTCTTTGAGTTTACTCAGGAGTGAGTAACAACAGTTTGAACCAAGTGGACGTTCTGGAATGCCACTGCATACACAAACACGGAGATCTAACGTGCCGCTATAGCGCCCGCAACAATTTTTCCCTTGCAGTAGGTCGTTGCCGACTCTTCTAGTGCTGAGGCGTTCTTTGGGAACGTTCGTGTGCAACGCGAATTGGTTTTCTTTCAGCACCAGCTGTTACAGATTTTGATGTAAATGTTTATGATTGGTATCGACGTTATTTAACCCTTTCGTTGGCAAAATTATTCAGCAGTTCTTTTTAATGAATGGAGGACAGATAGTAGTTAACAGATAGGTATATTTATCGTAGAGAATATCAAATTTGCTCCAACAGGGAAAGTGAGGTCACACACCAAGGTGGGAAGTATTCTTCCCGCTGCCCTTCCTTGGAGGTAAATGACAAAAACTACTTTTTCAATATATGTCATATTTATTTGATAAATTTACTTCTCTTGTTACAATGATTGTTCACAACTACTTGCCATTAAATTTTCTGTAACATGGGTGTATGCAAAGTGGTATTTGACAATATGTACAAACACGAGTGATTTTTCAGCAGAATTGGTACTACAATGACGGCACGTCAAGTAGGTTTATTCTAAAATGAGCTGATGCTCCCCTACTGCCACATGACGAAAATATTCAGGTACTTTACCCCTTTTTGCCAGAAAGACAGGTTTTTGTCCACGCCTTTTTTTGGGATGAGAATCCAGTTATCTATTATCTGGCTAGATGGATCCTGTATGTGAGCTGATCATGCTGTCCAGTTCCTCTTTTTTCTTATTTTCCACAGAATAAAACTGTTCACTGCAGCAACGTCCACCAGGAAATAAAATATTCTGTGCCACCATTTTACAGAACGTCTGCCAATAGCATACCTTCCTCGTAATTGATCAAACTTATCGCTACCACCCATTGTTTTGTTGCATTCTGCCACAACTTCAGGACATTAAATATTTGTACTAGTACCATCCTTGTTTTTCCTTTTCACTGTTGCTGTTTCTCATGGGTCATGAATAGAGGACAGGAAAGTGACTGGACGGTTATCCATCCATTTTACTGCACAAATGGCTCATTTTGTTTCAAACTGAAATTACTATTTCATATCCTGTTTCTAGATTTTTGTACTATTCTTTATGTACCTTCAAATGATGCTTCAATTTTTCTATCCCAATATTGATTATACTTTTCATAATATTTGTAGTAATTTTAAACTTACTGATTTCTTGAAGGAAGTGTTTGTTTTTAAGATGTGTTGTCATACTATAATGTTTTGAGTAATAATGACGCAGGGTTGTGATGTAAATAATGTGCTCCCTACATAACTGGAATAATTATTGGAATTGGTAACCCAACGATTACTGGATTTTATGCAGAAAAAAATTGTTTAATTGTATGCCAGTACATTTCCGTTGTTTAAATTTTAGGACATTCCCTAAATTAGTTTCCCTCCAAAAAAATCAAATAAAATAAAATAAAAAATAAAAAAATTAAATAAAATTAGGTCATCAAATGTAGGGCACGTGTAACACAGAAGATGCAGGATGTATGGCACCTGCTAATGACATATATTTTTTTCTGAATTGTATGTAAATATTTGTTATTTAAAGCCGGCCGCGGTGGTCTAGCGGTTCTAGGCGCTCAGTCCGGAACGGCGCGACTGCTACGGTCGCAGGTTCGAATCCTGCCTCGGGCATGGATGTGTGTGATGTCCTTAGGTTAGTTAGGTTTAAGTAGTTCGAAGTTCTAGGGGACTGATGACCCACAGATGTTAAGTCCCATAGTGCTCAGAGCCATTTGAACCATTTGTAATTTAAATGCTTTCTTTTAATAAGTAAGGACATTGCTTCACTGTATGTATAAATTTAGATAGAAGTCTGGGAAAAAGCCAATGGAATGGTTATTTGAATTGACTATCAACATAATAGCAGTGCTTGTACGTAGTAAAATCTTTGAATAGGGAGTTGTTGCGCGTAGCGCGCAGATAGACAGACAGACAGACAGAGAGAGAGAGAGAGAGAGAGAGAGAGAGTGAGCGACGGGTTGAACCCTTGTAGTGTGCGGAAGTGTGGTGTAAACGCTCTCGCAGTTGAGAGTAAAATTTTCGGCGGCGTCATGTACGCGCGCAAACCATCTACATCTACATCCATATTTCCAGTAGCAGGAGTGCGGACAGTGGACGGGGCGGAAGAGGCAGTATTAATTACGATTGTCCGTTGCTGTAATTAGCTGTGGCTCCACAAAATGCTAACGTCTTCCACAACAACAGTAGTTGAACGCAACGCAATTTCTTCGTTAGCTCCGAGCTTCGTCGTATGCACAGCACTGAAGTACGACTGTTCTTTGGTAGAAAGTATTAACGGCTAACCCAGCAGCACAACTGAATTTGATTCGATTGATAAAATTTATTTCAATAATAATCAGTGAAACTCAGGGCG
The DNA here is from genome assembly GCF_023897955.1 of Schistocerca gregaria. Classification (NCBI taxonomy): domain Eukaryota; kingdom Metazoa; phylum Arthropoda; class Insecta; order Orthoptera; family Acrididae; genus Schistocerca; species Schistocerca gregaria. The sequence goes on from NC_064924.1 coordinate 202,045,112, forward strand.
ATTGTGTCCTCACTGCCTCCAGACATTGTTACCAAGCAGCATCCCGTTTCTTTTTTTCCTTATATGCTGAGTGTCATAAGAAACAAATTGAATAGTTACAGCCAGTTTATTAATGAGTAATTTCACTTCTAAGAATTTTAGCCTCAGTCTACTTTCAATTAACTGTTGTACAGCAGAGATTTCAGTATATGACTAAAGTAAAGCAATTTCATTTTTCAAGTTTTAGAATCAATCACAAGAAAAAATCCAAATCTAAAAAATGCACAAATTAAAGAGTACGGAAGTTTTATTTTTTTGAGCTTGGAGAACATGGCTGTTTGGTTTGATACGTATTATAGTGTTTAATTCTGTTGAAGTCAGTAAAGATTTGCAAAATAAGTAACAGCAAAGCAAAAAGTCCTTGCTTTCATTCTAAATTTCTTTGGTGACGTTATGTTGAGCTCACTGAAAGTCAATGTTCACGTAACGAAGTTCAATATTCACATAACGTTTAATTGCATGTTTTCAAATCATTATTCGATTGCCATTTTCAATATTTAATGCCAAATGTAACGTAAGAGTGACATCTCAGTTTTCTTTATCATTACATACTCACTTAAAATTAGTGTCAAAAAACATTACAACCTTCAGTTTCTACGTCAGTGTTTAATAATACATGTTTTTCTTTTCCGTCATCTTGTACAGGATTTTGGATGTTAAATGCCCTAGTGGGTCAGCGACCATTAATTATTTCATTTTCGTTCATTAGTGTAACTTTTGGATCCATTATCAGTGGTATCTCTTTTGTGTCCATTGTTGTTTGTGAGTGAATGCACAAAATAACTTTCATTTTCCAAAATTATAGCCCTTTCGGTTTAATTACTTTTTCTTTTTAGTAGACGTTACATCAAAAGGTTCGGTTGTACACTTTCCTCCATACTTATTGGAATCTCTTTTGCGGGAAAGGTAGTCTTTTCCAATTACAAAATATCCATTAGGCACACATGTGATCGAGGGTAATATTTTATATCGCTTGCAGGATAAGCCTATTGGTAAGAGGGAGGTTTTAGGTTCACTGCTAGACACTTCTCTTGTTGAGAGCCTTTCCTGGTACAAATTAACAATGCGGACGCGATCGAACGACGGTATTGATTGTCTAGGCATGGTTAAACCACAGACAACACGAGCCGTCTACCTACTTCCTGGTGGAATGACTGGAACTGATCGGCTGTTGGACCCCTCAATCTAATCGGCGCTACTTAGGCTCGGTTGTTTACATCTTTGGATGGGTTTAGTGACAGGTGCGAACACTCGAAGGAACTGTGTCTGTGATACAATATCCACATTCAGCGTCTGTGTTGAGGAGTTCTGGGAATCTGGGCAAAACATTTTGTTTATGTGGGTACTTCTGTAAGTAGCGTAATCACTCTACTCTTTTGCTCATGATCCATGAAAAATGGCTCTGAGCACTATGGGACTTAACAGCCATGGTCATCAGTCCCCTAGAACTTAGAACTACTTAAACCTAACTAACCTAAGGGCACCACACAACACCCTGTTACATGATCCATGAGCGAAATGTAATTGGTGGCAGTATGATATCCGCACAGTCTTCTTCGAATGTAGTTTTTCTAAATTTATTTACCAGGTCTCCGCCAGAGGTAGGTACTTGTTCTAACGAATCTGAATTCTTATCCCTTGTCTTCCATCCTAGTCGTTCCCTATTTGTTCTTGTACATACTTCACATTAGCCGTGCTTATCTTTGACGTACACCAGTTTTTCTGAGGATCTGAAATTTCTTGTGCCACTTTACATTATGGAACTCTTTTCCTTGGTCAGAAGATATTATGAAAGTGTCTTGATTTTTCGTAAGACTAGAGTCCATCGTCAAGTGTAATATAAGTACCGCCTCTCTGATGGTTTTTACCTATGCTAAATCCAACTTGATCTCACCTATCAAATCGTTAATTGCATTTCCCATGCTTCTGATAATGGTTGTGGCCAGTAACTTAGATGACTGAGATGTCAAGTTGGTTGTAAGATGCCCCTTGCATATATCTGCCCATTCTGCCTTCGGGCTTTCATCAATGATTTTCTTCCGAATATCCTCTGGTATGTACCTTGGAACCTAGACTTTAAACATAACTTGAATACTTATATGTTTGTCATTTCGCCAAATTTTTGCGGAACTTACCTAATCCAAATGCTGTTTGATCGCATGTGTTCCAAAACTCTGTAAACTAATGCTGTATCTGTAACTCATTTTATTTCATACTACGTCATATGACACCTTAACAGAAGTTCTCAATGTACTTTCCACTTATCGCTCATCAGCTCTGCTTGTAACGGTTTAATTAATTTTGCATTCTTAGTGTTCACTCCTCTGCTTTTAAATTATCCGAAGGTTTGTTAGACTTTTGTTTATGAATAGTCATTTTTATGACTATTTTCTTCCCCATTCCATATACTTTTTTCTGCACATATTTTGCTTCAGATATCTTGCACCTTTTATTAATTTCTTTTCTGAGTAATTACAAAAATATCCATAAAAAGAAAGAATTCTGGAATGTATACCCATCTTTCATAAATCAATTGAAGAATTTCCCTCGTTACAATTTCTTGTAAATTACCTGTGTTTACATTTTTTAGAAATTCCATCCCTCTTCAACTGAACTGTCTTGCCATGTAAAATAAATCAATAGACTAAATAAAATAATGTGACCTTCAATATTATAATATCAACAGCTTCAGACAACTTTGATCTCACATCATCCCACAACGCTTCACTAGCCTACTTCCCATTTCGTTGGACGCTGGTTCTTCCTGAAGCTTCCGTTAAACTTTAGCCTAGTCTTCATCATAATCGAAATGTGATCTCCGATTTAGTCACGTACTGTAGATGCAATATGGCCTTGTAGCTGTATTATCCTTGTAATAAAGACGAGTCTAGGAGGCAAAAAGTACAATTACGTGCAAAAGTTACAGTGTTCATCTGTCATTAGCAACATGCGCAAAAGTCACGTTGGTACAGTTAAGACACGATCCTTTCGTCAGGATGCCTTATTCATACCACCCGCAGTCTATAAATCCTTATTCCTTCGTGGTTTTGTTCTGTGCTGAATCCTACAGACTGCGAAGCCACATGCCGGCCAGTCAGGCTGTCTACTGTCGGGGCACTATTAATGGTTTTGAAACGAACAATGTCTCTGCATTATAGTCTCTCAAAGAGCCTCCGACACTGCTGAAATCTTAGAAATCGTGGACACATCCTACTTAATTGCTTGTAAGTACAACAACAATGTTTCATCAGACTACAAATAAAAATAAAAAATATTCAGAGGACCCTACATAACTTTCGAAAGCTAGCTTCATAATGACTAACTCGTGAAATACCGAAAGAAGATTGCACGTCGGTTACACGAAATGCAGTAGCAAGCATCAAATGAAAAATCAACACGGCTCCAGTGCTAAATGCTCTCTATTGATGACGCAGTAAAACCTGGTTTCGTATAGAGTGTAGCGAAGAGAGGTGGTAGGTGGCAAAACTTTATAAAATTATTCACAAATAATCTGTGTTTTAAGAGCACATGCAAACATTTAAACTTTCTCAGAGATCATAAAATGAACACTAGAAGTCGGATTTTCACGTGAATCCCTTCTTTCAGTTTCAACCTTTCTCTTGCGTTGTGAACAGGGTCCTAAATATTTAAACTATCGGCGCATGGTCGTGCGTATTTAATGCGGCAGCACGGACGTAAGCCGATTTAAATTCCGCCCGTTGTATAAATTGCTGCGTACACATGTAATTTTTAAAAGACCCTGCTTTGTACTGAAACAGTGAAAAGCGTTATTCGTTTTTTATTGTGTGAAAAAGGCAGTGGACTCGTAAAAATAAACACGTTTGAAATAATAGGATATTTGTTTAGCAGGTCTTTCAGCTGTATTGCGTTTCATCATCAAAACCACCATTGACACAACGTGACAACCACGGAAGACAAGTAAATTTCGTTTCATTGACATTCTATTGACAGTCTATTGACTGTGCTGTTTTCACTTCAAAATGTACTTTCTTCTTCGCAATTATTAGAAATTTTTGTTTTCCGCTGTTGTTGTAACGACTTCACTGTAGATCACTTGTTAGGACGAAATACTGTCAGCATTTTAGATTTTAACTTATAAATTTATAGGATACTATGACCCGGGTTTTAATGCTTCGAAACAATCCCTATTCAGATGAAATCGGACTCATAAGTGAAAAAAAACTCAATGTGACTAACTCTATTTTGTATGCTGTAGTGACCAGAAACTTTCTCATAGTTAATGGAATAAGTAAATTGGATCTAACCTAAGCTAAAGCAAGCTAGCGGAAACCATAATCCTTAGAAGAGATCACATGTAACTACTCCCTCGTGGTGTCAACGAGTAACTCGTTATGGGTGCGATTCGTGCAAAGCAAAAGGATATACACAATGCAACGTATAATGTCTAATAAGCTGAAATGAGCTCGTATATATAGTTCTCGGGCGAGACGTCGGATGTCATAGTGAAAACACAATATTTCATCAGCGCAACTGGCTGACATCTTCAGCACACTGCTAAGGCAGGACCAGAACCCCCTATTTATGAAAGTCTTAGGCAGGAAGTGCGGATGCGTGGAGGCGCCAAATTCGATGGTCAATAGCGACGATATCAACCAACAGCTGGAAGGACAGCAACGCCACCTACAGCATGAAGAACCAAATACGCGTGGAGGCTGCCGCTGCTGCACTCTGCGCTGCCATCGGCCGCCCCAGCGACCTCTGGCGGAAGCAACAAGCAAAAATGAGCGTCCGCGTAGGCGCGTGACTATGCGCCCGTTGACAACAAAATATTTATGTTGCTGGAGAGTCGTCATTCGCCGCATTACCAATAGTACTCCTCTCTGCTCAATGCGACTTCAATATGGCCACTGCTGCATCCCAAGCTGTACTGAGCTGAAACCCCGTGTCCCTGTTTACAAGATTCGTCGAGCTACGTATTTCCACTGCTTCCTTAATAACACTCTCCCAGTACGAACTCGTCAATGCGAGAATTTTTATGTGTTGATAATTCATAGAATGACCTGTACTGAGACAATGCTCGGCCACTGCATACATCTCTGGTTGCTCCAACGAGTGTAGCGACGGTGTTCAGTATATCTCTCTTCTACTGTGCGACAAGTTTGTCCGATGTACGACATGCTGCAGCTACAAGGAATCTCGTAAACACCTGGTCTTCTTAGACCAAGGCTGTCCTTAGATGAGCCCAAGAGAGCTTTGAGTTTTGCCGGCGGACGAAACATACATTTAACTCTATGCCTCTTCAATAATCTTCCTATTTTTGAAGAGACACCGCCGATGTATGGCAAGATGACCATTCCCCTTTGTCCTTCGCCTTCTTCCAGTTCCTCACGCACGGCGAATCTTCCGTTCGCAGTATCCATTTGGTTGGAAAGTGGTACGCGGATGGAGTAGCTCATTGGATAAGCTGTCTGAGTCTGATATGGCTCCTGCTCTGTGAACCAACTTTCTAAGTACGCCACTTCGTTACGAAGGATGGTGACAGCTGGTGGCCTGTAAGTATAAGTCCGTGTGTGTTGGTTTACGGTACACTGCGTGACCTAATGTGCCATCTTCTTTTCTCCGTACCAACACGTCCAGGAATGGAATTTAGCCGTTTTTCTCCATCTCCATAGTGAACTTGATGTTGGGGTGATCGAGTTAAGATTCTCAAGAAGTTCATTCAGCGATGCAGTGCCGTAAGGCCAGATAACAAAGGTGTCGTCCACATATCGCCAAAAACACGTAGGTTTCAAATCCGACGACTGGAGTGCTCTCTCCTCGAAGTCTTCCATGAAAAGATTAGCCACAATGGGTGACAAGGGACTTCCCATTGCGACGCCGTCAGTCTGTTCAAAGTATTGTCCGTTAAATAAAAAGTACGTCGAGGTGAGCACATGTTGGAATAAGTCTAAAAGTTCCCCATCCAGCTTCTCGCTAATGGGCAACAACGATTCCTGCAAATGGTACTCGAGTAAAAAGTGAGAGTACGTCAAAACTTACGAGTATATCTGATGTTCCGAGTCACAGGTTCTTGAGCCTACGAATAAAGTCTTGTAATTTACGGATATGATGCTCAACGTTCCTGCTAAAGGGCTCAGGTGCGCTGCCAGATGTTCCGCCCCAATGTTACTCACAATAGGTCGCAGTGACACATTATCCATGTGAATTTTGGGCAATCTGTATAGCCTGGGGGGTACGGGCGCCTGTGTACGTAGTTTCTTAGCAACCACATGCTGTTTTTCAGGAGCTCCCAAGTTATTCGCAGAATTTTGGCTGTGGGGTCCTTATTTAGTATGCGATATATCGTCGAAAAGCTGGTGAATCTTGCTCAGATACATTGGTGTGGAGAGGATAACAGATGCATCTCCCTTATCCACCGGCAAAGTCACAATATTAGGATCTTCTCGTAAGGATAGAACCACTGACCTCTCTGCAGCTGTTATATTGTTCTTAGGCACTTGAGACCGTGTCAGAACACAGCAAGTCTCCCGCCGCATCTCCTCGGCAGATTCCTTGGGAAGTTTTAGGATGCCCCGTTCGACGGAGCTAATGATGTCCAGAAAAGGTGGTGTCCTCGGAGTGGGTGCCAAGTTCAGTCCCTTCTCCAAGACCCATACAGCCGCCTCAGGCAAAGGTTTGTCCCATAGATTGTATACAGTTCGTCTACGAACTTCGTTGTTTTCTTCTTGTGGTAAACGGTCTCTGAAGCGATGAAATTTATCAATTTGACGTGCTGCGTCTTGTTTCCAGTCTGAGGACGCCCAAGTAGCGCTGTCAACCCACGTCCAAGAATCAGCGGACAGTCTTGACGACATCTTCGAATGAAGTGCCAAGAGCTCTCTGGATACGAAGTCCAGTTCTCACCGAGTTTGGTGAATCCTTTCTCTTACTAGTGCGTGGCCTGCTCGATTTTTTATCCTATTGGCGGCTACAGAGGTTATGAAGTGCGTCACCTTAGCGAACGTCGGAATAACTCGATGATCTCAGCATCTTAATAAGAACGTCGGATGTCATAGTGAAGACTCCACAATATTTCATCAGTGCAACTGGCCGACATCTTCAAATGAGCTCATTTGACAGTAAAATGTCGTAGTTTTCGTCGATGTTGCCACATGCCCTGAAGGTCCACTGCAAAACACAATTGAAAAGAAAATGAAGATTTGTGTTTCTCGTCTCGTCAACAAGGAGGTCATTACTTTGTGGAGGAACGTATAGGTTGCCCAACAGAAGTACATCAGCGCACTTACTCAACTAACTGCCTACGAATGTGGTTTTGTTTTGTGAAAAGTAAGCACCACGAAGTAAGATATAAAATGTAACCCTCATTCCCCATGGTGCTCTCTCTCTCAATCACGCCCACATTTCCACACGTAACACCAAAATACTTAAACCTCAAGCCAGTTTGTGATTAAAATACACATAACACGAGTACATAACATCTAAATTATTATAACAGGAAACTGTGCCTGGTTGAATAATGCGAAAATAATAGAGAAATCTATCTTCATGGAAACACATTTTCATTTTCCATCTAAAACACTACATAGAAATCGGACTGAGCACAGAATGTTAATACACGAGTCGTATTCGGTTCATCGTCTACTACAATAGAGTGCAAGTCAGTTGCTACATAAGTTGGTTTCAGCCCTCATGGCATGGTATAAAATGCATTCTGTTAAAAATGTGGTGTACGGATACCTCTAAACCACAAGCGCTTGATACTGTTGCAACTCGTTACCAGAGGAGAAATCCTTGCGTCAGAGGACAGTGTCCTATCCGGAGGGGAATTAAGAGAACTGGCTCTAGCCACAGCTGCTGGAAGGAGGAGCGCTACGGCTGTGCGCGTCGGTTTCCGATCGCAGCTTCTGGTTCCTCAAACCGAACCAACCCTTCTTCCACAGACGAATGACCGTGTGCATCAACAGCTACAAAACAGCCCGTATGGCGGCAGCACATTCAGAAATTGTATTTTCCAAGCGACCATTCATTCGCTGCTTCGTTACCCTGAATGGTTACGTGCCCTGGTACCAAACATATTGCCACCTCCTTGCCCTGCCTTTGTAACTGAAACAAGTTGAATTGGATCAGCTGAAGATACTTTTCTGCTGGATACATGTGATGGACAGCCTGAAGAGCACTTAGGCTACTGGTCATGAAACTGCGATCCGCGGGCCACGTGCTGCCAAAACTAAGTATTCTTAGGCCCAGTGGCTCTCAGCCTATTTTATCTTAATATGAATATTGCAACTATCAACCGAATTAGGAAATGTGACCTAACATTAAGAGATTGTCAACAAGTTTTCCTGCCAAGTAGTAAACGAAAGTGCATTCGTGTCCAAAGAAACTTCACACCGGAATACTGAATAACACATGGGTGTTGTATTTATCCGCAGGCACTGGGGAAGCAACTTTCAAGTAAAACGTCTGGTACCGCGCGTCACGTAATTTGAATCCCCGACAGACGTCATGGACGTCGAAGACCCTAGAGGTCTCTGCATCATCGCGCTGTAAGCTGTGGCGGCGCGAGCGTACTGGCCTGCATCTCGTATTAGGGCACCACAGTGGAACACGTGGTTCTAGTAGCCATTAGAGGCACCCCCGAAAGAGTATTTAAGAGCAGGCCTCTCTCTCTGCTAGCTGCCGCGTCTTCACTATTATGTCCCCCCTACGCTCCATCTCTACACCCTTCATCTCCTTTCCCACAGTGGCTTCCATCAACTCCCCCTCCCGGATGATGTCCTCTCTCCCTCCATTTATCCCTCCTATCAACTCTGATCCACATTCCCCCTCCTTTCCTCTGTTTTTTTCCCGGGCTCCCTCTCCCCCCCCTTCCATCCTCTTTTTTCCCCACCTACCATCTCTGTGCCCCCCTTCTCTCCCCTGAGTCCTTTTGGTTTTTCTTCCTCTGCCTTTTCCCATTCCCTCTCGCGTCTGTCCTGACCCTCTCCCCTCTTATGAGTCCTCTCCCTCCTTTGGTTCCTCTCCCCCTTTCATTTTTTCCTCTCCTCCCTCCTTGTTTTCCCCCTCATCCAGGTCCCCCTCCCCCAATCAGCCCTTGGCTGTGGAGTGTCATCTTTGAGCCGACATTTTCGTGCAGTGTTTTACAGTGAGTGTTCCGTGTTGTGTGTCTTTTGGGAAGTGTTGCGAACTGCCATCATACTGTCTCTGGGTGTCGTTTTTTATCTCTTGCGAACAGAAACCAGACTGTTTTTTTATTGTGTGTTTACTATGTTACTTGTCTGATTCTTGTGTATTTCATTAACATTGCCAACCGCTTTGTTTTATGTTTTAACTTTCCACAATTTTCCGCCGTTTTACACTTTAAGTCTCCGTTTTCTCGCCTGTTTTTCTTGTTTCTTTTCTTCTTACGTTTTTAAAAAGTCTGTAGGCTGTAGAGCAGCGTACTAAGCTGCTGCCAGCCCGCCCCCTTCCGGGGGAATTGAAAATCAATAAAGGAAAAAAAAAAAAGCTCTGCCAGCGAGTCTAATCGTTGCATGAGTCTCGACACATCGCCTCGACTAGACAGCGTGTTTATCGTACTTTGATATCGTTAATCGTGGATGACTCAGATTCTTTTGGTTGTCTCTGTCAGTCCATTGCATCTTGTGTCTTTCTCCATCGTCCGTCGTTGTTTCGTGTCCGTCCTTTCCGTTTGTTGGTTTGTGCACGGGCCGCTCTCCGTTTGGTCTCGCCGAGCTTTCTCGGCCACCCCGCGACCGTTCTGGTCGCGGTCACAACAGGATACAACAAAATGTATCGTCTGTATTGGAATATACGTACCAGATGTACGAGTACAGGTTGTAGACGCGTGGTTGACGACATATGAAAGTTTGGGTGTGGCCGTGAGCTGTGCACGTACAGCCAAATGGGAAGACAACCGATCACGATAAGCGGCAGCGTACATTTAATGTATTTCATAACGGCTGTAGTCACCAGAGTGTCTGTTCTTTTGGACATGCATGCTTTTCGGCTGCGATTTTTTTTTCTTTTGCCATTCGAAGCTTTTTTTCCCCGCACTGGCTGTTGTCTGTCAATGTCTGCTTGTACTATGTGAATATATTTTACTTTGATATCTTCAGTCATTTTTGTGTTAAATTATCAATTGCTGTGAAGCAATTATTTGCTTATATTTGTGTACTTAACTAAAAAGAACACGTGGTCAAAATATTAAACCATTTGTTGTAGACAACATTATTATCGAAAGATGTTATTTTTAAATTGTTTACCGTCTGATTTCGTTTAATCACTTATTGTTTGCTAACATCTATGCTAATGAGACACTTTTACAATTGATTTATACTTCGATAAAGTCTTAAAAGCAACATTTTATGACTGACCAATTCTGATTCACCGAACCATTCTCAAATTAAACGTCGCGCACTTGCCTTCAGCTGCTTACGGTGCAATCAGATGGTCGCAACATCGAGATATTCAGCAATGGAAGTTACAATGTACCAAAAGTTCCTCAAAAACTCATTTGAACAAAAATCGCGCCATAGTTAGCTTCCAAGTTATCTACTAGATGTGTTTAAACGTTCTTTCTGAGAAGTCAGCGTGCGTTTTCTCTGATCGTTCACATCGTGCTATTAATATTCAATACATATGAATGAGGTAGGATTATTTTTGTAAATCTGGATGACCTATGATTTTTCTAGGTTTCTTTTTCTAAGTAAATTTCTTTTGATGTCATACCTGATAAATCTGAACCTACCATCCATGAAAGCATTAGCGTCCTGTGCCGTCTAAAGCTGAAGACACCTGACACAGTCCGCCATGCAAGAATTTGGCATGTTACAGGGGCCTTTTAACACCAGTCCTAACTGCTTCTCATGGTGGGACAAGGCTGTAAAATTTGCAGCAGCCACTCGCTCCGGCACACCTTGACGTTGCCTCCCACCCAACGGAACCAACTGCATATTCCGAGCAAACATGCCTTTTAAAAACTGACGTGGAAAATGCAAATGTTTTACAGCAAGATCCGATAAATTGATCACTTTGGTTCTTGAGAAGGCACAGAATTAATCTCGATCCGATGCACCTTCCAAATCTTTGTTTCACAAATATTTAGATAGAAACCTAAGTTCTATTTTGGTTTACACTGTAGCTTGAGCGGCTGCAAGTGACGAAAAATACATTGCAAACCTGCCATTCACTGATACTGTATGAAATGGCAATGACCCAGATGCACAAAGGGATTGTCGTCTGACACGAGACTTTTAACTCTGGTTACAGGACCATCAGGATTTATAGCTTTTAAGAGACGCTAATAGTAAATCTCGTGAGGAGACCTCTATTTTAGCTGTCGACTAGACACGTATGGCACGGACTTTCGAATTTTATGAACTTTGTGTCACATGTCATCAACATACAGGAGTCGACGTTCGAAGCTAATTTCATGGAGTTTCGTAGCGCAAATATTAACATCTGCAGCAAAACTTAATAAGTTTAAGTTTTTTTTTTTCAATGCTATAAAAGAACTACTTTGTGACATCGCACTAGAAAGAACATCGTATGCCGACTAGTTACAGGGGTCATCGATAATTTTGTAGGCAGCAGTACGTCACAAAAGCAGCAGTTATCTCATGGGTCAGTGATAAGTAACAAATTATAAATATAGCACTCCCAACAGTAAATCGCTTGATTCCTCTCTTCTTGATCCTCACATTTAATCTATACGTCCCTGACATGTGGTGACATGATATATTCGCACAATATTACCCATTAAAATTCAATTACGAGCTGGAGTAAGATTTTTTAAATTACAGGCGTCATTGTGTTTAAATATTGTCCCTCCCTCTTTCAAACTAATTAAATTCTCTCTCTCTCTCTCTCTCTCTCTCTCTCTCTGTGTGTGTGTGTGTGTGTGTGTGTGTGTGTGTGTGTGTGTGGTGTCTACATGTATATGATTAAAAATCATTAAAGATAATTGTTTCCAAGTATTTTATTCATTTCTCAAAAAATACAATAATTTAGGTCAGTATTTTGGTAACATATTACTAAATCGTAGAGATGATCAATTATATATACATTATTAAAAAAGTACACACAACCTACGTAATTGTCTTTAATCTAAATATAATTGCAATTGGCATAGTTATAGTAATGCTTTAGTGAAAACTTTTCCGCAGATTCAAAATTCTTCAGAAGCTTATAAAGGCATTGTTTTTTCATACAAGGACAATATTTGTAGCTAACATGAAGAAGTAAACTCTTCTTCGTGTTTTAAAATGTTTCCTTTTCAAATCTTCAATATTTTCAGAGTCATGGAACAAAAACTTCGCCTATGATCTAAGATCATGCATGCCATTGCCATATGCAACAGGATTTCACTTCTGTATTTGAGTTACGGACCAAATCACTCCTTAGAATGTTAGCAACCAGTCGCCAACCATATTACAATAATTAAAAATTACTTAATCTAAATATGAATTAACAGATGGGTCACACTATTTACACTGAGTACAGAGAAATATTCCCTGGTCTTATTTACAAATGGAACCTTCAGGTCGCTGACGTGCTTTGACGTCGTCTGAGACAACATGAAACTATACTTCGCCACATCACATACCATCTCTGGCGATCGTCAGCATGTCAGCTCAGTCAGTAATGTATTTAAAATAGTTACAAAACGTGTCAGTAGAGTCCTATAGCTGCTGGTATCCTCTATCTAAGAAATACAAACCAAGGGCCATTACGTTCAATATGACAGTCGGGGTCTTATATAATAATGAAAATGTGTAGCAACTTCCTCTTCTAAATCAATGTCTTCATGTCCTAAAATCGTCTCTCAGGTAGTCCGGTTACATTCTGTGTAAGGTGTTCCATTGAAATAAAATGCGAAGATAAAGTTGTCAGGAACAGTGAAAGCATGTCGGTAAACAATTAGTTCTGCGGCAGTCACTGAATTGTCTTTGGAAGTCTGAGTCGGATCGCAGAGGTATTACAGTCGCGTCATAATCACAGTAAGTGAGGGGAAAGGCAAGGCCCCCGTCTCGGGTCGCTCGCTCTGCGGAGTCGCGCGTTACGACGCCGCGGGCGTCACTTTCTGCTGATTCACGGTGCCTGCGGTCGTCGGCTCGGAAGGACGCTTAGCGTCGCCCGCGGGCTCCGCTTTCTTCGCCGACGCCTCCTGCTTCTGCGGCTCCTGCGTAATACAAGCACATTCGCATTGGTGTCAGGGTATTCCTGCCACTGACAGGTATCTCACTAAGTTTTCGTTTTCTTAAACTAGTTGCTGTATGTGCATAGGTTTCAGGTGCTAACAGCGGTTCCTCTGAGGTGCGCTTTTGACGTGCAATGTACACTGAGTTGAAGTCTTTACGGTTTTGTAATCGATATTTTGAAATATCATGTACTCTCGCCACGAACAGTAATGTATTACTACGTGTAAGAAACCATTTGGTAAAATTAACTTTTCCAGATAGATGTGGGTAAATTACTGGAGATTACTAAAGGAATGCGCTGTCAAACTGTAGCAAATTTCGTTGCTTATAAAGAGCAGGTTTCCATGGCAGTTGCTTGCGTCCTTTGTAACCTTCTGATATTTGCACTAAGGCAGTGACCGCAGAAATAATTGTCTGCCGAACATTCTGTTTTCTGCTATTAAAAGATTCGTTCTTATAAACAGTTAACTTCTAATAACGGGTTTCAGCACATGCTGTCTGATTCAGCTGCCCCTGTCTATGGGTTTTTTGTAGCCGACAATGCCTTCAAATACTAGGTGAATGATTTTCATATTTGCCCGCTCGTTACACGCAAACTATATGTCCTACAGAAAAAATGGCCTTGACCTTTTTATAGCAAATTTAGTGGAGATAAATTTTGCACTGTGGTACGCTTTCGCTTGAAGCTGCAGTCTTCGAATTAGTCAAGAAAAACGTAGAAAGGTGACCATAAAACACTTTTATCTTGTTTAACTCGAAAACCTTGGCCTGCGGCGCAACGTATCTCAATACAAAATTTAAGTAAGTTCAAGTTCCCACAAAAACGTCCTATTCATTTTTTCTTCAGGAATAATAGTTTGCGCGTAGTCAGCGAGAGAGTATTAAAACTTCGCGTTGCTTTTGGAAGATGTTGCGGGTACATAGGGGCAGCCGGATCACCCTGTGTAAGTTTGACTAATGTATGAAACTTAGTTATTTAATCAGTGGAACGTCGGAAAACAGATATCCAATAACTTCTAGGACTTACATGTGGGCTAAAACAAAGAATTTAAGAACTCTATTGCATTATGAGTGTGGATGTGTCTCGCAGTTGGGGGTGAGACATCGTTATAGGCATAGTTAATACCTAACTGCTGCACGTGTCACCACATAAAAACTTATTTGTGTAAGTCTCAAAGGAATTGAGATATAAATACGGTACAAAATAAGACGTATCTCTTTTCTATATTGTAATAGGTAAGTTAAGATTAAGATGACAATATTTTTCTGCCAATATCAATGCAAACGTGACAGTAGCTATAGTATGAGACGATATGGATGGACGTTTCTGTTATATCTTCTGCGAGGGGTTTGTTACCGTTTCTCACGGTAATGGAAGTTGCTTCACATGCTTCCTTCTTCAAAAATTTATATTCTTCTAGCATGTGTGATTTACGAAACTTTTATCAAGCAATAATATCTATGAAACTTCCTGGCAGATTAAAAGTGTGTGACTGACCGAGACTCGAACACGGGACCTTTGCCTTTAACGGGCAAGTGCTCTACCAACTGAGTTACCCAAGCACGACTCACGGCCCGTCCTCACAGCTTTAATTCCGCCAGTAGCTTTTCTCCTACCTTCCAAACTTCAAAGGAACTCTTCTGCGAACCTTGCAGAACTAGCACTCCTGGAAGAAAGGACTTGGTTGATGAGCTATTAGCTTCCGTACTTCCTTTCACAGATTTAATCTGCCAGGAAGTTTCATATCAGCGCACACTCCGCAATGGAGTGAAAATTTCATTCTAGAATATCTGGGTTTACATACACGAAAATTGAGCACGAGGTCATATTCCAGGTTACCTGCAGCAATAGTATAACTACCAATTTTTATTCTGTTAATAAGGGCAAATCGTTTTTGATGAAAGCTCGTGAAATTATAGGGTAAGTGCCTAATTCTAACACTATTATCGAGGGAAAAATAAGTAGGTTAAGAATGTGTGGTCTCTTCTAGAAATGACGCAATATTAATATTTTATTGGGGTTCGTTTTGATTGTACTTACGAGACGAGCAGAAAAAGGTCGTTAACATCGTGATAACTTTGTTGGTGGACTCTACCTTTTGCACGTAACATCGGCGAGCTAAAGAGCGGAAAAGTGAATTTGAACGTACCGGTTGCTTCTTCTCCGGTGGACTTGTCGACGTTTCCCGCGTGAGGGGCGTGGTCCCCCCGGAAGCGGGAGTCGAGGAGTCTTTCGCCGAAGCCTGGCGCCCTGCCGTCGACTGAGAAGACTTGGCGGCCGTGACTGCCGGAGCTTTGCTGCTCGCGTGGTTGGCTGCTTTTGTCACCGCCGACCGAGGAGCCGCCGACGCTTTAGAAGATTCATTTGCTTTGCGTCGTGACGGAGCCACGGTGTGGTTACCTTTCTCCTCGCCGCTGGAATGGCTGCAAGACTTGGTTGATGAGCTATTACCTTCCGTACTTCCTTTCGCTTTCACCTCTTTGCCGCTCGTCCCCGCTTTTTCAGTAGCCGCGGAGTCTTTTGTTTCGCGGACCTCTTTCTTAGTCTCCGCTCCTTCCTCCGCGGCAGTGTTCAGAAGTTCTTCTCTCAAGCTTTTCCAGAAAGAGGCAGGTATCTGTTGAGTTTCTAGTGTTCCAGCAGCGTGTGCCGTCGTGTTCTGCTTCGATTTCTTTGCAGGTGTATTAGTGCCCGAGCTTTTGTTTGCCGATGCGTTCTGCGCCGCCGGCGTCGATGTCGAGGGCTTGTTACTTTGCGGCTTGGAAGTCGTCGTCGACGTCACGCTGTCAGTCAGCCGTTTGGTAACTGTAGCTTGAGAGTGCACGCGTCCGAATCCGCCTTCTGGAGTCGCGATCTTCTCGTCTACGCTGGACGCCGTTGTGGAATGAGTCGTTCTCCTGCGGGAGGCGCGGGGCGCCGGAGAATTCCTCGTCCTGGTCTCTGACACAGTGCTCCTGTAGCGGACGCGTCCTCGTCGCTGGCTGGGTTTCGTGCGTACGTCGTTGCTGATCTCTTGCGTCGTCGACGGGGCCGCCCTCGACACCGTACTGCCGACATCACTCCTCGTTGTGGAAGAACGGACGTGAGACGAAGTCTCGGTGTACCACGTGGTCTCCTGGCGCGTCGCTTTGGTGACGTCGTCCGCGTCCGTGTAGGCGGTGGTGGACGGCGTGGGCAGGTACTTGGGTCCCGGCGTCGACTTGGGCTTTCCCTCGTGCTTGCCCGCCTCCTTCCTCCTGGCTGCCGGCGTCGGCAGGTACCGCGGGCCGGGCGTCGACCGTTGCACCGCCTGTACCTCCACCTGGCGCACCGACTCCTCGGCCGCGGCGTCTTCGATCGCATCTCTGGTGCCGTGGTGCTGGTAGGCGGGCCGCCCCCGCTGGCTGAAGGTGCGCACGGCCCACGAGTCGTCGTCGCCCTCCTCCTCGGCGAATCGCCGTCCCCGAGACAACCCGGCTGCAGCTGGGGTCTCAAGCGGCAGTGCCAGCACCACAGCGAGCACCGCACACATCAGGATTCTGGATCCCATAATAGGCGCGCCTTCGGTAGTATCACTGAAACAAACCGCAGGAGTGATATTCCTATTACTGGGAGTCAAAGTCACGTTGAGTGGAAAGGTGCACAGGTCACACCGATATTCAAGAAAGGTAGTAGGAGTAGAAATTCTTCCAATCCATATGTGGCAAACAGCAAACCAGTGTTTGACAGTACTGGTTAAAAACAGTCATGGTTGCAATTTTCGTTTTTTATTTTTCAACGATGCGTTTCGCCTTATTTACGCATCTTGAGGTTCTTTTCTAGATCGACGCGAGAGGCACCAAGATCTGCATAACGCGTTGACTACCTGAGCCGCCATCTGGCTACTCGCTCCTGTGAACGGGAACGCGTTATGCAGATCTTGGTGCCTCTCGCGTCCATCTGGAAAAGATAACCTGAAGATGCATAGATAAGGCGAAACGCGTCATTGAAAAATAAAAAATAAAAAAAAATTGCAAACAAGACTGTTTTAACCAATACTGTAGTAGGAGTAATCCACTAAATTACAGGCTCATATCGTCAACGTCGATATGCAGCAGGATTTTGTGACATATATTGTGTTCGAACATTATGAATTACCTCGAAGAAAACGGTCTACTGACTCACACACAACATGGGCTCAGAAAACATCGTTCCTGCGGAACACAACTACCTCTTTATTCACAGAAGTGTTGAGTGCTATTGACAAGGGATTTCAGATCGATTCCTTGTTTCCGGAAGGCGTTTGACACTGTACCACACAAACGGCTCGTAGTGAAACTGCGTGCTTATGGAATATCGTCTCAGTTATGTGACTGGATTTGTGATTTCCTGTCAGAGACGTCACAGTTCGTAGTAATTGACGGATAGTCGTCGAGTACAATAGAAGTGATTTCTGGCGTTCCCCAAGGTAGTGTTATAGGCTGTTGGTGTTCCTTATCTATATAAACGATTTGGGAGACAATCTGAGCAGCCCTCTTAGGTTGTTTGCAGACGAAGCTATCGATTATCGACTAATAAAGTCATCAGAAGATCAAAACAAACTGCAAAACGATTTAGATAAAATTCTGAATGGTGCGAAAAGTGGCAGTTTACCCTAAATAACAAAAAGTGTGAGGTCATCCACATGAGTGCTAAAAGGAACTAATTAAACTTCGGTTACACGATGAATGAGTCTAATCTAAAAGCCGTAAATTCAACTAAATACGTAGGTATTACAATTACGAATAACTTAAATTGGAAGGCACACATAGAAAAGTTTGTGGAGAAGGCTAACCAAAGACTGCGTTTTATTAGCAGAACACATAGAAAATGTAACAGACCTGCTAAAGTGACTGCCTACACTACGCTTGTCCGTGCTCCTTTAGAATACTGCTGCGCTGTATGGGATCCTTACCAGACAGTACTGACGGAGTACATAGAAGAAGTTCAAAGAAAGGCAGCACGTTTTGTATTATCGCGAAATATGGCAGAGAGTGTCACAAAAATGATACAGGATTTGGGCTGGACATCATTAAAAGAAAGACGTTTTTCGTTGCGACGGAATCTTCTTACAAAGCTCCACTCACCAACTTTCTCCTCCGAATGCCACCGACCTACTAGGTAGGCATGATCACAACGATAAAATAAGGGAAACCAAAGCTCATACGGAAGGATTTAGATGTTCATTCTTTCCGCGCTATACGAGATTGGAATAATAGAGAATTGTGAAGGTGGTTCCATGAACCCTTTGCCAGGCACTTAAATGTAAATTACAGAGTATCCATGTAGATGTAAATGTAGATGTTGGAATACTAAGCATCTAGCAACTTGCTATGGTATAAATTTTGTCACAAAACTAACCTGGATTCGTGAATGCGCATCACACGGACGGTCATCTTCAAACGCGCCACATACGCCTACTTGTGTAGAGGAGTACGAAATTAAATTAAGGCTGTTGTAATGCAACGCAATGAGAAAAGAAAACATACGGTCAAAACATTTAGGAAAGATCTGTGATTGTCTCTTATAATTTCGTAATGCATTTAAATACAAATTACAATTACTGTTATTAATCTACCAGTCATTCGTGTACACAGCCTATAGAAAACAATTTGTCAAGGCATTTGCTGTGTCACAGATTTGGGGTCACTGAGGGCAGCAGCAGTCTCAAACAGACAACAGTTGACCGACACAAAGTGTTCCCAATGTTACCGAGTTTAAACGATCTGTGGGCGAGAGAAGGAGGCTATAGCAATTCTATAGGGGGCTCATAAAATACTTACGCAGGCCACCATTTAATAATAAGATCGGACGTATGCGTCCCGAGTTTCCGCTCAACAATATCAGTGCTGGCCCTTGAGCAAAAGGTTTAAAGAAGACTGGTCTAACTGATAATGCTATCTCCAACTGACTCTGGTTTCCTTTGGATAAACTGTTCTCATTTCGGATTTGCAGCCATTTTAAAATGACTCCTTGCTCTTCTTTCGAAATTTGTGTGGTTAAATAATGCGTATGATGGTCTTGAAATGTTCTACAACAAGCAATCTAATTTCGAAAGTACAAATTATGAATCACTCGAAGGAAGATTAAGGTTTCGTTGACCATGAAGTCATCAGAGACGCATGCATAAATCGAAAATTGTTAAAAGGCCTGAAATTGCAGTGGTGTATGGAGAAGGAAATAACTGTCAAATGGCGAGATCATGTTTATTCAGACGAAACATGAAAAAGTTGCAGTTTTTAAATACTAACTTCAATATAAATGTTTATGCATAGGTAAGTAAGTAAGTTCTCAATGGAGTCATCCGATAGTGGCAAACTAAACTGGAAATTGGAAGCGACTGCAAACACACAGTACTTCATTTACAATAAGATGACATCAAAATTTTATACCTGTGCTTTGCAGATGAATTGGCCATATCCCTAAATGACAAGATTAATGGAGTCAACATAGCAACCTTAAAAAATTCCCTGAAGAGGCAGACTTAGAACTTGTCTTCCAGAAACTCTATTCATATGTGAAAACTCAAAACAAATTGTCGATGTAATAAAGTCTAATCAAGGGAGTCCCCTGCTGCAGGTACATAAGGATGGGCCGTTAGCCAACTGGTGGAGAAAATAATTCTACAAACAATTCGTCTACGCTAATTCCAGAGGTAGATATCCAAGAAATAAGATCAACATTTTCTGTTTACAGCCACATGCTGCCAGGAAAAGATTATTCCACAAAATTTCTACATGGAGCCTCTGAAAGCTATACCAAGGTTGTGTTTAAGAAGCCTAAAAGTATCTGGAATTAGCCCACATAAGTTTCTGGGTTGTTTTATACAGAAACTCGCGCAAACTAAAATGTGAAAGACGGGAAGTGCAGTCGGAAAACGATAATGCGAAGACAACAGAAACAAAATGGACTAAAAAAAATACTGAGAAATTACGGACAAAAATGAGAGTTGAATAGAAACTCAAAACATTTAATCATAAAGCTTTGCATTACGCAATAGGGTTCAACGGCCTCTGATTCTAATAATTACAAGCAAGGAAATGCTTGAGGTATGTTCCATACGAAGTTTCCTAAACAAAGAGCATTTTATGCTTCAGTAATCCATATTATCAAACGGCGTATTTTATGTTTTGTGATTTGGTTTATGCACCAATCAGCCCAGCACCTCATTACGTTAATTATATGGTATAATTATTTGGCGATAAAATATTTTGTGAGGCCTAACAGTCTATGTAATTCTAGAGACTGCCAACAAACAGTTATTACAGATTATTAAGGGGATAAAGATAAAGAATAACAGAAATACATGAATTTATTCTGAAATGAAATTGCTTCTGAAGTTCCCGGCTATACGATAGACTCCATAAGATAAGGCTTAAACAATACGAAAGATCTATGCGATGGTACAGAAATTTTCTCCAATAATTACTCAATTAACTTTCTATCTCTTGAGAAGTCCATGGTCATCCTGGAAATTTCTTGTATGCTTTGATTAGATGATAACGGTAAGCATAATTAGGAAATCGGTGTTTCTGTTTTCTTATTCTCTTTTTGCAAAGTGTCATTTTTATCGCCATACTAATAACTGGGATAGAGAAGGAATTTTTAGTCGCCTTATGATGTGCTACACAAAAATGTTTGGCTGTGTGGTACACTAATCCAATGGACGTGAATGGGAACCTATCTGTGATTGAAGCGCATTCTTACGACAGGTGTTAGGTACCATCTACTGCAAGTCCACTTCTGTAAACCTCGATTTCTTGGAGATAAAGGTTACTGCTAAGAGCACTGTTAGCTGCTGTACAGCCGAAGTCTTTCTAAGTGTTATTTCCCCTTGCTTATTTTGAGGGATGATTTCGGATGCACTGAAATGGGCGTCCATCAAGTATCTCTTACGCTCTGCAACCGTCGTGATAATATCTACGGACCCCGGTGCATAGACAAATTACTCCCGAGATTCGTATCGCTGTAACTCGCCCACCTGCTGCCTCATAGACATAAGATAAACTTCTTTCACTCTCCGTATTGCTGGTCTGCTGAGAATCATTACGGAACGCTACGCTTTTCTGCAACATGGTGATATCTTCAGATGGTAATGCAATTTTCTGGGTAATATAAACTTATTTTAGGACCGATATTGTCTTCCATCTGACACACTGATATGGGTTCAAAGATCTGTATACCATACGGCATAATACTTAAGTAACATCTGGTCATCTGAACATGTCAGACTGCTGCCGAACTTGTTTCGTAACTAAAAGAGTGTAACACATGAAATGTGCTGTAATATCCATTACATTTCTCAAACAAACCGTACAACGGTAGTATATTCACTCACTAGGTTCAAATGCCTCTAAGCGCTATGAGACCTAACATCTGAGGCCATCAGTCCCCTAGACATAGAACTACTTAAACGTGACTAACCTAAGGACATCACACACATCCATGCCGGAGGCTGGATTCGAACCTGCGACCACAGCACCAACGCGGTTCCGGACTGAAGCGCCTAGAACCGCACGGCCACCGCGGCCGGCTCGCGCACTAGTAAATAAAGATGCAGCTTCGCACAGTAGAGGTAGTTCATAACAAATCAGATACGTAAAAGTATGCTTTATACATATACCGAATCACACTACTACTACAAGTACTAAATCGGCAACAAAGTAATAAATAGCCACCTTATACGTAAGACATGAAGACTGGTTACACTGTGAGTAGTGTCGTCTTCAAAATGAAGTACATCCCAAACACGTGGTTATTTATGTTGCAATCTTCGGTGTCTGGCATGACTCAGCACATTGTCACAATCTTTCAAAGAAATCATTCAGAAGAAATTACTGGCTTTCGAATCTGCTAACGAGATAGAAATATGACTATCCCAGTTACTACTACATGTAAAACGTATATTGTATTGCGAAATGTAAATGATATAAATCGACCTTCCAAAGATGGGTTAATGTCATTGTGGCTCATCAAACCTGACTGTGTTCCTCCCTACGCCCAGCTTGTGAAATTCTTATACAAGAATATAATAGGAGAAGCACAATAAAAGTGTGATTGGACGAAAATGAAACTTCCCTTTTTCATATAAAAATTGTAAAGGTTGCCATAGTTGTAGGATGTCTGCCTAGCATTTACGTATTACAGCATCTAGTTGCAGTATATCATTGGCATTTAATACATGCAGGAAATTATTATTCAAGTAACAAGATTTTAACAAGAAACATCTCAGGAGTGGTAGCAAATGAAACTATTTCGTGGGTAATACAAGGATTATTTAAGCACGAAATAGTAATAGCTGATGTAACAGTAAATAGTTATATATGTACAAATGATTTTCGTAAGTGAGCAGTCGCGCTTTTAGTACACTATATTTCGGTATTAAAATAGAAAAGTTTAGAAATGGTCACTAAATGCATAATAGAAATGAATGAGGAATGAATTAAAAAGCACTAGCTGTCGCTGTATGATTCTAATCAATTGATAAACATCTTTACAACGAAAGAAGGAAGATCAAGGATTAAAGTTGCAGCGATGACCAAGTCAAGCTTCAGAGAGGCAGTGAAACCCACACAGTGCTACTCTTAGAAATCATAACGGTGTTAACCAGAAACGATTTTCGGATAGCAAGAAAAACGTAACTGTGTTGGGTCTTATGGGAATTATTGTACAGTCTCTTCACAACTGCGCCACCTCTTTCACAGTCGAGGAATCCAGCAATCAAAAATGAGGGGCTAACAAAACTGTGGTTTCAGATTCACTTCCACGTATGGAAATTAAAAAACAACTATAAATGACCGTTTACAAATACTATTCTCATAAATATCTTTATTTTATTTATTTCTGACAAGCACCGAATGTATTACTATGCGTCACTTGAAGGAAACTGAGAACTAACTCATTCATTTATAGAAATTATCACTAAGATGTACACTATGTAACTAAAAGAATCTGGAAACCTGTCTGAAAATGACTTTCATGTTCGTGGCACCCTCTATCGGTAATGCTGGAATTCACTATGGTGTTGGTCAACACTTAGCCTCTCTCGCAAGCCGTTCAGTCAAGTGCTGGAAGGTTTGTTGGGGAATGGCAGCCCATTATTCACAGTGAGGATAGGTATCGATGTCGGTCGGAGAGGCCTGGCACGAAGTCGGCGTTCCAAAATATCCCAAACATGTCCTACAGGATTCAGGTCAGTAGTCTGTGCAGACCTGTCCATTACAGGGATATTATTGTCGTGTAACCATTCCGCCAAAGGCTATGCATTATGAACGTCTGCTCGATCGTGTTGAAAGATCCAATCGCTATCCCCGAATTTCTCTTCAACAGTGGGAAGCAAGAAGGTGCTTAAAACAATATTGCAGGCCTGCACTGTGATAGTGCCAAGCAAAACAACAAGCGCTGCAAGTCCCCTCCATTAAAAACACGACCATACCATAACACCACCGCCTCTGAATTTTACTGTTGGCACTACACACACTGGCAGATGAAGTTCACCAGGCATTGCCATACCCACACCCTGCCATCGGATCGCCACATTGTGTACCGTGATTCGCCACTCCACACAACGTTATTCCGCTGTTCAATCGTCCAATGTTTACGCTCCTTATACCAAGCGAGGCGTGGTTTGGCATTTACCGGCATGATGCGTGGCTTATGAGCAACCGCTTGACAATGAAATCCAACTTTTCTCACCTCTTGCCTAACTGTCATAGTATTTGCAGTGGATACTGATGTAGTTCGAAATTTCTGTGTGTTGGTCTGGATAGATGTCTACCTACTACACATTACTACACTCTTCAATTGTCGGGGGTCCATGTCAGTCAACAGGCGAGGTCGGCCTATAGGCTTTTGTGCTGTACGTGTCCTTTCACGTTTCCACTTCACCATCACATCGGAAACAGTGGATGTTTAGGAGAGTGGCAGTCTCGCGTACAGACGTATGACACATGTGACACCTAATCACCTGCCTACGTTTGAAGTCCGTGTGTTCCACGTAGCGCCCAATTCTGCTCTCTCACTATGTCTAGTGACTACTGAGGTCGCTGATATGGAGTACCTGGCAGCAGGCTGCTGCAAAATGCATCTAATAGTTAAAAACGTATGTTTTTGGGGGTGTCCGGATACTTTTGATCACATAGTTTATCTTTTGCATGTACCGTAACGGCTAATACAGTGCTGATCAGTCAAAGTGCAACACCCAGAAGGAAGGATCCAGATCACGTGTAATTTTCAGCCTGTGTTCGCAGTGACGAGAGATGCATATGATTAGCATTTCAGCACAGGCTCACATCACGGGAGCCACTACCGCCACTGGCAAGCACTGTATAAAGGGGATAAAGGCGGCCTTCTGGACGTACTGGATTTGTTCTTTCGTGCGGTTACTTTGCCTAAGCAGCTTTGGTATGCCTCTTAGAAGACGGCGAGCTTTTCTTGAGCGCCACCGAAAGCAATCGGTGATCGTGTCGGACGGAACCAAACACCTCTGACGCGGATCTGTATCCGCTGGATGCAGGAGGGAACGATCTACCGACGGAACCGAGTGCACCCATCTCGTTGCACCACTACGCGTGACGACACGCATACTGTACGCATGGCAGTGATGGATCGCTCTACCAGGTCACGAACTATATCACGACAAATTCGGTCTGTTGCGCAACAAGGCGTGATCGTGGGTACCATTCGACATCGTCTGTAGCAGAGTGGACTGTCCGCAAAGCGTCCATTACTGCGTCAACTGAGTCAACACAACAGGCGTTTGCACCGGCGATGGGTGGATGAACGACGGACACGGACAACCGAATGGAACGACATTGTTTTTACCTAAGAAGCCCGATACTGTCTGCAACACCATGATGTTCGGATTAGGGTCAGGAAGCACTGTGGAGAGAGACTGTTGAACTGTTGCCTTATGAGCCGGCCGGTGTGGCCGAGAGGTTCTAGGCGCTACAGTCTGGAACCGCGCGACCGCTACAGTCGCAGGTTCGAATCCTGCCTCGGGCATGAATGTGTGTGATGTCCTTAAGTTTGTTAGGTTTAAGTAGTTCTAAGTTCTAGGGGACTGATGACCTCAGAAGTTAAGTCCCATAGTGCTCAGAGTTGTTTGAATCACTTTTTGTTGCCTTATGAATCGGCGTGCTGGTCCTGCATCCGATGTTATGGTTTTAGGTGGTATTGGATTCCACTCCTATGCCCCCGTAGTATGCATTACTGGTACGATAACCAGCCAGCGGTTCTTGTCTGATGCGTTAGAGACTGTTGTCCTCCCATATATAGCCACACTGCAACAGGATAATGCGCGACCACAAGCGGAACACAATGTTCAAGACTACGTTGTCACCCTTCGGACTGCATTGCTGTCTTGGGCTCCCTGATCTCCCGACTTCTCGCATATCGAACACGTATGGTCGATGATTGAACGACATGCCCGGCTTACGCCACCCACTGCTGCACCAGAATAACTTTGGCAATATGTGGAAGTATCATGGACTGCTATACCCCAGCAACACTTCCATTGCCTCTTTAACTCACCGTCGAGGCGCGTAGTCCTGGTTATACCCAGCAATGGTGGGAACACTCAGTGCTCATTTCTTCATCTTCCTCACTTCACAGGGGGCTGTATTTGCAATCTTATTGTCTTTGTACGTGTTCTGTCACAAATATGTTTTACTGTCATATCTCCGGTTCTTCTTGGTGTTGCAGTCTGGAAATCCAGAGGAGTATATTAACGGGTGGATGTCCTGAACTTTAGCGGGCACTGAAGAAAATAAAAGGCATCGTAGCGAATAACTGTTATAGGCCCAGCCGGAAGAGTGGGACTTCACAGAATTAGCAGAAGTCGAGATGGTAATATTTTAATAAGGTGATTTACGTCACGTCTCAAAAAGAAGTAATTAATAAACCAGTCTGTTGGTCAAATGATTGTTTTAGCTTTCGCGTGATAATATGATCCAGAATATTCGCCCTCCCCCCCCCCCCCCCGTCTTCTTTTTATTAATATCAGTTCTCTGCTACTCGGTATACTTATTTATTTAGATTTTTAGCAAGATCTAGTAATACCTATCAATGTGCATAATTACAGAGAGATAAGAACGAGTGTGTGAAACATTCAACGCGAAACAGAGGAAACTCCGTTTTAGAGGAGATATACTTACAGATAATTTTCGTCCTGTAGTATGCTGTGAATGTATTGTCTGAAAAAGCGTTATCGACTTCCATCGGAGCTGATTTCAACAGCATTGAGCATCGACCTTAGCCTCCAGGGAAGTGAATTTGATGAATGTCGTATGTCCTACGAGGAGATCTATATTCGAAAGAGAGGAAACAATCTATGGTAGTACATGATTGCTAGTAGCGCTCATCGTTTTTTATGTGTTGACAGAGAGAAAGAAACCACAAAATGGGTGTTTGTGCAAGACCTCGCCAGTGTTACACCAAGTCAATTTTGAGAGATTTTCAGTTCAAGAATGACATTTAGTTGGTTGTTCATGTTGACTTCATGAAACTGCAGATTCCATGATCACGACATCGGGATACATTCATTAAATGATGGTTCTATCAACTAGCGTTACAGAAAGAGATCAGTCGGTGTCATACCAGATATTATGGTTAACCGAAGAAGATTTTGAAGCTTAGACTGCACCACAGAAACCCGTTGATTCTGTTTGGAGGTTTACGGAGGGTATGCAAGGGAAGAGAGCATCAAGGAGGCTTTGAATCCGTTTTCCATTATTGTTCTTATCTTCCGCTTGATCACATTGTGTGTATTTGCTAAAAATGACACATAATACTGCACGACAAAGTTCTGTCCAGCAGCGAGAATATCACAGTGCCAGGTAGCTGTCGTCTATGTCACCAACTGGACGAGCACTTCGTATCTTCTTTAAACAAGGCGAATTCCGTTATTTTTCTTTTTTTTCGTTAACGTATTATCGTTTCTTTGTCCTTATTGTAATCTTAACGTTTAACTATAGTGTTGAAACGACTGGGCTCTTTTAGTTGTTCTTCCTCGTTCTGAACAGAAGTTTCGAGGAAGCATTTCACAGTTCCTGTGAATTAAGCAATTAGAGCACTGATATGTTTCGTAACTGCAGTTCTTCGTAAAGAAAATTGGTGCCCTTATCTAAGTACTCGCTGCTGGATGGTTGAATGCCCTCCAAAAACATCAAAGCATGCACCCCGTCTAAGATCAAACTTTCCTACACAGAGGGCGTACCATGTCATCGTATTTCTCTCATGTCTATGTGGTCAGGCACTTCCTTAATTTCCTATTTTATTTGGTGACGACGGTAAAAAACATTTTTTTCTGTAAGTTCCCTTTGTTGATATTTCTTGTAAATGCAAAAATGAAAACACTGGAACTGCTTTCACATTACTCGGTATAACAGCCACTGGCTAGTATATTACTTAGATTCTCCGGAATTTTGCACGTTTTCGCAGTTTCCCCGGACTAAGCAAATAATGTGTTACAAAGGGCTGCACGGGAGCTTCATTTCGATTGCAAACTGAATTTCCATCTATGTCTTTCAGAATGACGCAGTTCCATTTTGTAAATTACTGCTGCAATAAAAATGCTGTTTACGACTCTTAGGCAAACTAGTCCACCACACTAAATTTATTTCACTCCGCTCTTTAGATCCTTTGTGCGTCTGCACGAAGCTCATTCAGAGAGTAGGTTTCAAAAAACTATTTTTCGGTGCAAAAAATAATTTTTTACCACGCCGCAATATTTTGATGAAATAAATAGTGAAAATAAATGAGTAAACACGTAAGAAAACGGTGCAGATAAAAGATTTGTCTATCTAGTGAAAAAAGTGATTAGGAAACGAGAAAAAACGATAAAGTTCTCAATCCTGTCGAGCTGTAACATGCTTGGTCTATATTTGGAAAATAAATTATTAGAAAAATCGCGATGTTTCAGAAGTATTTAGAAGCTGTCAATCATCATCTCATTAACATATCCTAAATTTTGACAATTTAAGAAAACGTTTTGTGGTCTCTGAAAATTGAAGATGAGAACCCCACTTAATAGACACAATTTAAACTTACTGATAGCTTTAGGAAAGCACACTACTGGCCATTAAAATTTCTACAATAATTAGAAATGCAGATGATAAACGGGTATTCATTGGACAAATATATTTTAATACAACTGACATGTGATAACATTTTCACGCAGTATGGGTGCATAGATCCTGAAAAATCAGTACCCAGAACAACCTCCTCTAGCCGTAATAACGGCCTTGATACGCCTGGGCATTGAGTCACACAGAGCTTGGATGGCGTGTACAGGTACAGCTGCCCTTGCAGCTTCAATACGATACCACAGTTCATCAAGAATAGTGACTGGCGATTAGTGACGAGCCAGTTGCTCGGCCACCATTGACCAGACGTTTTCAATTGGTGAGTGATATGGAGAATGTGCTGGCCAGGGCAGCAGTCGAATATTTTCTGTATCCAGAAAGGCCCGTACATGACCTGCAGACTGCGGTCGTATATTATCCTGCTGAAATGTAGGGTGTTGCAGGGATCGAATGAAGGGTACAGCCACGGGTCGTAAAACATCTGAAACGTAACATCCACTGTTCAAAGTGCCGTCAATGCGAACAAGAGGTGACCGAGACGTGTAACCAATGGCACCCCATTCCATCACGCCGGATAATATGCCAGTACGACGATGACGAATACACGCCTACAGTGTGCGTTCACCGCGATGTCGCCAAACACGGATGCGACCATCATGATGCTGATAACAAAACCTGGATTCATCCGAAGAAATGACGTTTTGCCATTCGTGCATCCAGGTTCGTCGTTGAGTAGACCATCACAGGCGCTCCTGTCTGTGATGCAGCGTCAAGGGTAACGGCAGCCATAGTCTCCGAGCTGATAATTCACGCTGCTGCAAACTTCGTCGAATTGTTCGTGCAGATGGTTGTTGTCTTGCAAAGTTCCCCATATGTTGACTCAGGGATCGAGACGTGGCTGCACGATCCTTTATAGCCATGCGGATAAGATGCCTGTCATCTCGACTGCTAGTGATACGAGGCCCTTGGGACCCAGCATGGTGTTCCGTATTACCCTCCTGAACCCACCGATTCCATATACTGCTAACAGACATTGGATCTCGACCAACGCGAGGAGCAGTGTCGCGATACGATAAACCGCAATCGCGATAGGCTACAATACGACCTTTATCAAAGTCGGAAACGTGATGGTAGACATTTCTCCTCCCTACACGAGGCATAACAACAACGTTTCACGAGGCAATGCCGGTCAACTGCTGTTTGTATATGAGAAATCAGTTGCAAATTTTCCTCATGTCAGCACGTTGTAGGTGTCACCACCGACGCCAACCTTGTGTGAATGCTCTGAAAAGCTAATCATTTGCATATCACAGCATCTTCTTCCTGTCGGGTAAATTTCGCGTCTGTAGCGCATCTTCGTGGTGTAGTAATTTTAATGGCCAGTAGTGCACAAACGTTTATCGACAAAGTTCCAGCTATACACGAAGGAAATAAATGACCTGGAAGTGATTAGCAGCATTCGAAATAACAAAGTGACTAAACAGAGCTTTCACACAGGTTGTTCGGGTATGGTGGGCGACTGTCACGTTAGTTTCCCACCGCTGCCTGGGGCGTCTACAGACAGCCCTTTGCTGGTCGTCGGGGTTCAGGTCGAAGCAGGGCTCATCACTGAAGACAATTCTCGTCCATTCAATGAGACCCCCGGCAGGAAACGTGCCTGGAGAAGTCTCGGACGGCGGTTGGATGCCACCCTCACTGCTGCTTGCTATATGGTCCGATAACCAGGTACCATTTCTTTTCATGGCAGGATCCTTTTGGTTGTCATCGGAGCCACCCCTACAGCAGAGCGGTACCTCAATGATGTTACACTCCCTGTTTTCTTGCCAAACATGGCAAGCCATCCTTGGCTCACATTCTGCCAAATAATTCCCACCTGGACTGGGCGAGAGTTTCTACTGCATGTCTTCGTGCTTGCCAAACCCTTCCGTGGTCTACAAGGTCGTCGGATATCTCCCCGTCTGAGAACGTTCTGATCTTAATGGGCAGAATCCTCTAACCATCTCGGGATTTTGACGATATAACGCTCCAATCGGACAGAATTTGGCACGATACCTCTCAGGAGGACATCCAAAAACTGTGTCAATCAATGCCAAGACGAATAACTATTCGAATAAGAGCCATAGGTGCATTATGGACTCGCTCAGTTTATGAAACTCATTCTCGTGAATATATCATTCCGTTTTTGTGAAGTTGTAGACATTTGTTTGTCTGTACATGAACATTACTTCTACCGATGTTAGTCCCATTCGGATAATACAAAAATATCTTGTCTCAAAGCTACCTCATGAGCCTCGAAGTTAACCGTAATGTATGAAACACATCGAATCAGCGTAACTTCATCTCTTCGCCTTGACAAATATGGTTCTAATTTTATACACATTTCTCACCCTCTGTTTTAAGTTTCTTAGTTTGTAGAAAACGATTCGTGCTTCTCAGATAATGCGATGAAAAAGCGGCAAGAAATACGTTTTAGGGTAGGCTCAACGTCACAGCGCCCTCGCGCCAGTTTTATTCGCTCTCCGCTTGAGTCTGCTGTACAGGTAACCGTCTGCTAACAAATGAGTGGCCATTTATAACTGGATGGGTTGTAGAGCGACGCAGACAAATGGAAGACGGCGTCGGCGTGGCCTGGATGCCACTTGTTGAGCGAAGGATGGCCGAAGGACGGTGGCGCCCGAAGTAGTTTCGTGTCGCCTACTAACACTGAGGAGGTAAAACGAGTCACGAAGTGGGGGACGTGTGAGCTCCGTAGAGAAAGATGTAATACACAAATGCATCGCCGACGCCTCTACACGACTGCCTGGTTCGAGTAGCTGCAGGTGCTTGCCAGATGCATGTCTAGATATTTACAGGTGCATCCAGTATCAGTTTCGTTTCTTAACAGAGATCAACGAGGGAAATAAATTTAATCAGTGAAGCATGTTGTACACCTGGTAATACCGGATGACGTAGAAATGAAAATCGAGAATTTTTTTACGTTTTTCGTTTGAAGTCAACAAACACTAGACCTATAGCAGACTCATGTTCTTCCTACAAATGAACGTAATTTGGGATATTAAATTCCTGTTCTTGCAAGATGTGTGTCACGAATATTTTTGAGACTGTTCTCTATCACTCGTGTAACATTTTTCTCCAAAAATATCATAATGCGGCCGTCCACTGTGGCCGAACCGTTCTAGGCACTTCAGTCCGAAACTGTGCTGCTGCTACGGTCGCAGATTCGAATCCTGCCTGGGGCATGGATGAGGGTGATGTCGTTAGGTTAGTTAGGTGTAAGTAGTTCGAGAGGACTGATGACTTCAGATGTTAAGTCCCATAGTGCTTAGAGTCTTTTGAATCCCAAATGCGCATACGTTACATGCCGAAAACATAGACTTTAAATACAGCTACGCCGCAGTTCTTGAGCATTGATTTCGAATTCCACTGTCATCCCTCAATGCAAATTAGATTTTTAAGTAAAATATTCTATCGCTGCCTGATAATCTACTGATAAACATGTGAAACTTGCCCGTTCTGGTCATCAGTCCACTGTTTTCATGCGATCCATCATGACTTGCTCCGCCGTGCCAGCCGCCAATCCCTTCACCTCAGAGTAGCACTTACATCCTACGTTCTCAAGTATTTGTTGGCTGTATTTCAGTCTTTGCCTTCCCCTATACTTCTTGCCCTCTACAGCTCCCTGCTATTCCCTAACGTCTTAGCACATATCATATCACTTCTTTTTATCAGTGTTTCCATTATATTTCTTTCTTCGCCGATTCTATGGGAAACCTCCTCCTTTCTTATATTACGAGTGCACTTAATTTTTAAAATGTTTATGTAGCGCCACATCTCAGATGCTTCGGTTCTCTTCTTTTCTGATTCCCCGAAATGCTTCTCAGAAACCTCTTCCTCAAATTAAGGCCTCCAATCCTGCCTCGCGCATGGATGTGTGTGATGTCCTTAGGTTAGTTAGGTTTAAGTAGTTCTAAGTCTAGGGGACTAATGACCTCAGATGTTACGTCCCATAGTGCTTAGAGCCATTTGAAATTAAGGCCGCTATTTAACACCAATAGATCTTTCTTTGGCTAGGAATTCCCTCTTCGACTATGCTAGTGTGTTCCTTACGTTCACCTTAGTTGGCCCATTATTATATGTGGTGCTTTCACCCATTACAGTAAGTGTGGCTACGTCACCAAGTGCTTTTATTGAAATACACAACGTATCTTCAGGAGTCAACTTACTTATTCTTCTCGTACGAACAAACAAACGTTTATCTACAGGACACTTGCAGTAGCTTTACCGGAATAACGTCCAAACAGCTTCTTTCAAATAACATAGTTCCTTCACTTCCTTTACTTTGTGGTCTCTAAGTTTCTCACAAATTTTATTCCTACTACTACTTATTCCTTTCTTCTTTCTTCGATTTATTCTCAGTCCACTGTGTGTGCACATTAGAATTTACAACAGTTAAGTATATCCTATAATTCCCCTTGGCTTTCACTAAGGAATCATGTCACTGATACTACTTCGCACAGAATTTCGACCGCACCCCTCTGTCACACTCCTGAACCTAACTTTCATTTCTTTCTTTGATTTTTCGATGTACAGATTCAGTAGGAGGGAGGAAAGACCACATCTCTCTCTTGTGTCCTTTTTAATCCGAGCCCTTCGTTATGGCCTGCAATTCTCATTGTGCCTTCATAGTCCTTATACATGCTGTACACTACCCGTCTTTCCCCACTGCTTACAAGTATTTATTGAGACTCTCAGACATCTTACACCATTTTACTTTACTGAACAATTTTTATGGGTCGAAAAATCCTGTGACGATGTCTTGCTTTCCTTATGGACAACTTCAGAACCACCTCTCTGGTGTCTTTATCTAATTATCTTTTGAGTTAGTCTGCATGTCATTATTGATATCATGCAGGTCATTGACCTATCATTCTTATCGTGTGGTAATGCTCATACTTGTCTAGCGTTGATATTTTTTGAAAAGTGTGTCTGATATGTTTCAGAAAGTGATGGTATGTCACCAGTTGCACATATTCTCCCCATCAATTTCCATAGACGTTTGGGAGCCATTTCCCTGACCATCTGAGGAATTTCGAAGGAATGTTGTTTATGTTTTCCATCTAATTTGCTATCTTAAAAGTTTGCCTTGCTTTACTTTACAACATTTCACAGAGTTCTTACAGCAGTCACAATTATGCTACATTACATTCTGTTATATGTAGGAATGTTCGAGTGTTGCAAGTTAATTATCGTACCGATCATCCGATACGTTAAAACATGCAGTAAGGGAACAGAAAATTCCCAAGTGATCGTAGGGTAAACGAAAGTGGTGGACTAGCACCGGGTTTGCTCTGTCGGATACCGAGAGGAGCATGAAAGAGTTTTCTTAAAATGAATTTGGGAAAATATTTCACCTAACATGGTTATGCAGATAACATCGTCCTGTTATTGAGAACTGAAAGAAAGTGAGAAAATCTAGACAAGTTGTGGGTAAGATCACATCTAAATATCATACTCACGTGGTGACATCAGCAGAGTATTATGGGAGATAGTTAACAAAACATATAAACAAGTATGAGAAACTAAGCAGATACGTATATGGGTGTAATGCTTACAGCAAACACATTACATAATCCTGAAATAAAAAGAAGGCTGCAGCCTGGGAACTGAAATATTACTGAAAAACCAAGGTCGTTTCAAACGAGCTGAAACTCAGTTCTTGTATACTTGGAGTACTCGAAAAGAACATCTCAAACATTCCCTACATTTTGAAAGCTAAATTCCGAGGAAAGGCTGCGAGACTAGTGAAGGGGCAATTATAATTGAATTAAGAACATTACGAAAACTGTACTAGAGTAGATGTTCAAAGGACCATAATTGAATCAGCGAAGGCTAGAACAGCAATATTTATGATGAAGCGGATAAGAAAGTAATAAGAAGACCTAGAATGAGACGGGTGGGTGGAGTTAAAGGGCAGAAGGAAGGGACAAACTGAGATATAGAAGACTGGAAAAATTTGTCAGATAAAAAAGTTCAAGAGAGAATGACGGTGAAGACGTCTCTAGATCGATTTGAGCTAACAGTGTACGGAGGCGGGAGGGGGTAGGGGGGGGGGGGGCAATACAAGGATTTATGAAGCTCTCATTATCACTACGAAAACTTGTAGTCACTTCATTAATTTTCTATTTGTTCCCTTTAGATATCTATTGTCCCGACACACACTGAAAGATCTCTCACCTTACAGCGAAAATTATATGTGTGGTAATCCAAAAAGCTCTTGTATTAAAATACTTTTTATTAATATGTTATTTTGTGGTGCTATAAACTTATTTCACCTCCATGGCTGTTATCAAGTTACTTGCAAACATATGGAGTCGTTAGTGCATATCTAGGTCTATTGGCATGTTATAACAGCTTTATATATATATATATATATATATATATATATATATATATATATATATATATATATATATATATACTTCCACATTACATCCTTAACAATGTCGCTTTTTAGTACGGGGTACTACTGCGTATCGTACGTGTAGCGCAGACGAAGTTCTCTCTACGTATGTAATGCCTCAACATTAGAAATTTTTGTTGAACTTGCTGGGCAATATTCGCTAAGATGTATTTAATGTTTTTCGAAATTTGACAGATTCAATTGACAGCTAAGTCAACGATGTTACATTGTTACGTAGTTGGTTTACTCATCTATTTTGCTGGGTGCGTTAGTAGTAAATTCTTTGCTAATATACGCAGGTGTCGTATTTGCCTGCAAATTTGTTTTATCTGTTATTGTGTTCTATAATTTTAATAAAGTTTTCAATACAATTTTTATGTTTGAAGTCAGTTTGTTCGTTAAGAATTTTGTCTGAGTACTAGCGAGTGTTCATTTAGATTTCTGTTTCTTCTAGATCATTACTGGGCCCTTGGTATCAGTGCAGACTTTGCAATGAGTTTTCGATATGGTTTATATTGTGGTTTCCTATTCGCGTGTGGATGAAGATTGTGGATGGGTTTGTGTTACTGTTTCCGGTATATTTTCAGTACCTGAATTTGAAATTTTTGCCCATTTGGCCTATAAAGAATTTTTTGCAGGCATTTAATATCCTGGCGCATATAAAATTATTTTTAGTGACCACAAAAAATCCTATAAAAGCCAAACAGTGACCCAGATCCACTCACAACATTGAACCATATATAAGCAGAGAACCAGAATTTTAACCAGATCGAAAATGCGCTGCAAACTGTGCATGTAGCTCCAAAGGCCTCAACAATGAACTTTTTAGAAGAAACAGAAATTTACGTACACGTGCATACCGATTTAAATCATAAAAATTATAATGACCTTTTTATTGATTTTATAGAAGACGATGACGGATTAATCAAACTGACAAGAAAATGCTACACCAACGAACATTATGGAAGATTTTGCTACTACCACACACAACTACATAGACGAATAGGCCAACTATGTAAGCACACCACGTTTTTGACCCAGCTGTCAACTGAAGTTATCTGAAAAATATTAAACAGATCTTAACAAATATTGCTCAGTAACGAATTGCATTGCTGCGACATTACATATCTAGAGAATTTCGTCTGCACTACACAACTACACTTAC
This sequence comes from Schistocerca gregaria, assembly GCF_023897955.1. Lineage (NCBI taxonomy): Eukaryota > Metazoa > Arthropoda > Insecta > Orthoptera > Acrididae > Schistocerca > Schistocerca gregaria. The sequence goes on from NC_064924.1 coordinate 202,081,038, forward strand.
GATATGCCAATTAAAAGATATTAGACATCGACAGCGTTAACGATGTGTTATGGGTGTACGTATTACGATGGGTATATAAAAAGTTGTTAGTTACGAAAAGCCATATACAGGGTATTACAAAAAGGTACGGCCAAACTTTCAGGAAACATTCCTCACACACGAAGAAAGAAAATATGTTATGTGGACATGTGTCCGGAAACGCTTACTTTCCATGTTAGAGCTCATTTGATTACTTCTCTTCAAATCACATTAATCGTGGAATGGAAACACACAGCAACAGAACGTTCCAGTGTGACTTCAAACACTTTGTTACAGGAAATGTTCAATATGTCGTCCGTTAGCGAGGATACATGCATCCACCCTCCGTTGCTTGGAATCCCTGATGCGCTGATGCAGCCCTGGATAATAGCGTATTGTATCACAGCCATCTACAATACGAGCACGAAGAGTCTCTACTTTTTGTACCGGGATTGCGTAGACAAGAGCTTTCAAATGTCCCCATATATTAAAGTCAAGATGGTTGAGGTCAGGAAAGCGAGGAGGCCATGGAATTTATCCACCTCTACCAATCCATCGGCCACCGAATCTGTTGTTGAGAAGCGTACGAACACTTCGACTGAAATGTGCTGGAGCTCCATCGTGCATGAACCACATGTTGTGTCGTACTTGTAAAGACACATGTTCTAGCAGGACAGGTAGATTATCCCGTATGAAATCTTGATAAAGTGCTCCTTTGAGCGTAGGTTGAAGAACATGGGGCCCAATCAAGACATCACCAACAATGCCTGATGCTTGATGCTAGTACTGTAGAGCAATGAGTCGCATGTCAACACAAGCACTGAAGTCAACAGTGCCTTCCTTCTTTTGGGCCAACTGGCGTTGGATCGAGGAAGTACAGTACATACTGGCGAAACTAAAATGAGCTGTAACATGGATATATACTGACAACTCCATATATTTGTACATAGCTTTATAATCACCGTGGTGCCGCAATAGCTTATAGCATCTTAAAATTAAAAAAAATATTTGAATACAGAAGCGTTTTGTCATCCTACACGTATAATGTCTTCACAATATATCTATGAAGCTGCAGGACCAGAAAAATTCCAAATGCACCAAAAATGCTGCAGCTATGTCTGTTCCTCCTGGAAGGTTTCTTCAGATGTCTGCTGGTACCTAAAATAAATTACTGAACGGTACTCCACACTCTGACTGGGCTGAGCAATTTTCTATTACTTCCTCTAATGGCGAGCTACTGTGCTAAGGCACAGAGATTTAAGTACATACCACAACATGTCTCTGCACTCAAACATTAAATTAATTACTTAACTATGTGTTTTTGTTGTGACAACTAAACATTATGACTACCTCTCAATATTCCCCATAAGGCAGAGACGCGCCTCACACACGACGTCCAGTGTAGTGTAACGGTAGTTTCAGAACAAATCCGTAGTCAGAACACGGCTAAAATTACATCTCCGAGAACTCTATGACAAAGTAGCGAAAGCACTGAACACGCTGATGAACACACTCGAGGTATTTCCACTTTGATACCTAACCGTCAACCGATTACACGACGACAAGCGGCGGCTTGGAGACTGCAGGCCCTCGGGCCTGAGACTCACCTGGACTGGAGGAGTGGCGCCGGTTGCTGGTGGCGGAACTGTGTGCGAGCCTGGAGGCGCGAAGCGGCGCTTTATAGCCGGCACGCCCGCGCCTCTTCCTGGGGCGGCGGGGCTGTGCTCTTCCGCGCACTGTCGCAATTCGTGCCGCGACGTCGCTCGTCGCGGGCTAATAACGTCTTTCAATCGCAGCTGGTAATCACGACACTCCTTTTCAATTTACATTTGAAAAAACAAGAACCAACAGAGCTTTTACCTTAACCGAAAATTCTGTTGCTCCTTGCCAGAGCACAGACGTAGTAAGTAATCTGGTCAGCTTAATCCACCTCTTGCAATTCGCGATCTTCACAATATGATTATACTCAACGAAGAGCTTATCCGAACGAATAAACAATCTCTGGTGTTCAAATGGCTCTGAGCACTATGGGACTTAACATCTAAGGTAATCAGTCCCCTAGACTTAGAAACTACTTAAACCTAACTAACCTAAGGACATTACACACATCCACGCCCGAGGTAGGATTCGAACCTGCGACAGTAGCAGCAGCGCGGTTCCGGACTGAAGCGCCTAGAACCACTCTGCCACAACGGCCGGCAACTCTAGTGTACCAGCGATTTTATCTCCTCTGTGGATCTCAGCGAACTGTCGCACATTAATCTCGAATATACCTCTACCACATTACATTGAGACTTATGAAGACTGGAGAAAGTACAACAATATTACTAACTAACAATTACATATACTACAGTAAAAAATGTATGACTGAGAGGCCACAGTCGATATTTAAAATAGTTACTGGTGTTACGGTCGGGAGACATGTTTAGACGTAAATTCACTACTCTTACGATGACTCTCGCAGATGGTGACGGAACATCAACATTTATATGTTGAAGATGGTGTCTCCGCTAGGGCTCACTCAACACTTCACTCCATTCTGTATCACATATACATTTACATATACATAATATTTTAATTTTTGGCTGGGACAGCGTTGTGGTCGAAGAACGCTGTCCCAGAAATAAACTGATATGATTCCAGTCCCTCGGCTCCGACGAAGATTTTCCGCGGGTTTCTCCCGGCTGAAATGCAGTAGCTTGGCTGATATTTGTCTGAATTGAACCGCGCCTCTCCAACGGGTAGGATCTCGAACCTCTTAGGAGCGGAGACTGAAAAGAGTAAGTTCCATTGCATTCTCTGCGTGAAAATTTTAACTAATGTAAACAGCAGCTATCAACGTCATCTTTGTGTAAGGGGAATTCAAATGAAACTCGGTCACTAGTGTGAAGAAACGGTAACGATCTTATTAACACAAATCTTTAACTATACACAGCAAACTTACTCAAAAATAGTCACCAAAACTGTTGACACATTTATCACCCTGCGACAGTAGCCGGTCGATTCCATACTTGAAGAAGGTAGTAGGCCGCTTTCAGATTCGGGCCAAGACCCAGTCACACACTTCGTCGTCCGTTGCGAATCGATTTCCGCGAACTACTTGTTTTAGAGGTCCAAACACATGAAAGTCACATGGTGAAAGGTCGCAACTGTACGGTGGATGTTCCAGCGTTTGCCGATGAAACTGCTACAATGTCGTCTTCACCGCATTGGCCCTGTGTGAGCGGGCATTATCATACAGGAAGATAACGCCATGGACAACATGCCTGCGCGTTTCGACTTGATGGCTCGTCTAAGGTTCTGTAAAGTGGCTTGATAACGTTTGGCATTTGTGGTGGTTTCCCGTTCCAGGAACTCGACAAGCAGTGGGCCCTTGTGGTCAAAAAATAAGGACACCATGACCTTACTAGAACTGGTGTGCACGGTCTTTGATTTCTTTGGAGGTGCTGAAGTGGCATGTTTCAACTGTTTGGTCAGACGCCTGCTTTCCTGTCCAATATGGGGACATCATGCTTCGTCACCGGTGACAATACGGGTCAGAAAGACGTGTTCCTCCACATGATAATGTTGCAGATGACTCAAAGACAGGGCCATTTTTGTATTGCACTGTTCGACGGTCACTTGGTGGGAAATCCACTGCCCACAGATTTTTCGGAACTTCAGGTGTTGATGCATTCTGGTGTGGACGGTGCCCGCGCGAATACACAGTAACCGATGGATCTCGCCCACGGTGATTCCGCGCTTGTCGAAGACTATAGTATTCACTTCCGCAAACATTTCCGGTGTGATGACACGATGAGCCTGTTCAGGGCGAGCATCGTGTTCCAGTGAATCGCACTCCTCAAGGAATCGTTTTCACCATCCCACAGCACTTGAACCGACTCATACTGTACTCACGGTACACAGCCTTCATCCGTCGATACATTTCACGGCCTCCAACTTCCTCCTCCGTCAAAAATCGAATCACTCCTCGTTGTTTCTTCTTATTCGCCGTTCGGTAGTGGATCATAAGTTGTGTGGTCACCTTCTCTTCGGCATGAAACCACACTGGCGGTATGCACCATCAAACGGTGCGCACACGTCAGTCTCTCTACCAATTGATAGCGCCAACATAGCCGCAGTTACGTGGTGGCATCTTACGTGTAATGCAAAGGTAGACGCACTGACCAGGTTTCATTTGAATGAACCTCATATAAGTTGAGGCGTCAAATTTTATATATATTAGAATTGACCTGATATACGTAAAAGTGTACTACATTAAGTCTGCTACGTGACTTATTACATGTTTACTACGTACGAAGCCCTATAATCGACTTAGTCATCTTGCTTGACGAAGTGACATTCGAGTGTCATAGTATGCTGTTACTATACAGCAGCCATGATCTTCGTTGTTATTTACCCAGCTCTCTCAGCACACAATATCTAATCGTGATAAGAAAACCTAAAACAGGAGATTAATGAAAATCGAGTCTCTACAACACCTACTGTAGTTCCTTCATAATGTTACAATATTTTAGGGATGACGGAGATGGGTAAATGTACAAATTGGAAGTAATGGGCCATAGTCCGGTAACGACCAAGTTGAAAGTTTACGCGAAGATCGTTCTGATACCTCTGACAGTGCAATGCATTTATCGCTACAGTGGTCCCTAAGATTGAGTAGGGTAGGAGAGTTTTGGGCCCGCATCTCGTGGTCGTGCTGTAGCGTTCTCGCTTCCCACGCCCGGGTTACCTGGTTCGATTCCCGGCGGGGTTAGGGATTTTCTCTGCATCGTGATGGCTGGGTGTTGTGTGATGTCCTTAAGTTAGTTAGGGTTAATTAGTTCTAAGTTCTAGGGGACTGATGACCATAGATGTTAAGTCCCATAGTGCTCAGAGCCATTTGAACCATTTTTGAGAGTTTCGGAACTGGTAGTACGGATCCAAAACGGAAAAAATGTCTTGCATACGTGCGATCTAAAATTCACACTTTAAGAGCTATGAGGAGTTATTCGTTTCCGCTACTGTGAAACACATGTCTTTCACTGAACAAATTTCCCATAGATCTCGGGAAATGCAGTTTAGATCCTAATTTTTAATAGACATATTTCCCTTGTATTTTGTCTAAACTGTGACCGCTGAAATTTGCCTACACTTCAATTTTAGCAAGAACACTGCCGCTATATGTATTCCACTGTCAGAGGTACCACAACGATTTTCGCTAATAACTTTCAAAACAGTCGTTTCCAGAACATGGCCCCATATGCCAAACTGATACATATACCGTTGTCCATCATGATCACGGAATCATGCTTTATATGTACGCCTCACCTGTTTGTTTCTGTTGTGAAAGGGTAGCACAACTAACAATAGGAACACAGTAGGGGAAGCAGAATCGGCTAAGATCACGTCAGACAACCGTTTTGGAGCTATGACCATGAAACGGCAGCCAGTCACTGGCGACCGCTTGAAATTGTTTGTAACAACGAACGTGCTTGCAACAAACCTAGCTCGCCATCTCTCCAGTTAATGTCTGTTACGCTAAAGAGCACAGGTTCTTGTTAAATTAGCTTAAATTAAGTCTTCAAGCGGAACATTGGAAGCGGGACTAATTTTAGAGTCCCATCCACAGCTTGTTTCGTGGGACTCCATTTTTCTGTTATACTTATTGGGTAAAGCGCAGTTATTACGTGAGTCAGCTACGGCCGAAGTACTGCAGTTCCATTAATCTGCTGAGGAGCTAAGACACCACTGCAATAAGGTACTCGACATGTGGTACTGTAAGAGCCATGTTTGTGCCGATGTTTTCTAATGGTCAAGTGTTTTAACTTTGGGACAGGTTGGAGAATTAAATGTAGGAACTGCCCTGCAAAATGTTGCTAGCGCTAGAAGAGTATACGGAGCGGCATTTCTGTCCCTGATTTGTCGCTGAGCGGTCGTGGCTGATACTGGTCTCAAGAATTTTGCCATGAGTTCTGATGAGAGGACTGTTAGCAAGACAAGACTGACAGTTATGCACGCTACTTCGCTGCATATTGTACCAAACACTGTCAGCCCCTCACCTATGGTGACCTCATGCATTTTACAGACGCTGCTCTCTTATCATGACTCTGACGCCTGCGACATGAATAGCTGTCCCCTCGTAAATACTCTTAATTTTTCCGAAAACCCAGTCGCATGGAAAATTTACACAGAGGTAGTAAACTGTGGATATAAGATGTAACTTCAATGGGGATGAGAGCTTCCTTACATACTGATTTAACGATAGTATGTTTGAAGTTCTTAAACATTCTGCAATTAATGAGATACCCAGAAAGCGACCTATAATAAACTTTAGCCAAACAAAACGATATCTAAGTCTGTGTATATCACGTGTCCCTAAGCTTTATTTTCCCCCAAGTGGTGTTCGTCAACGAAAGCAAACACAGGTACTATTCTATAATGTGGAGTCGGCTACTCCTGATGCACGCAGTAAACTTTCCAGTTTTAATTCCGACTCTTCGATGTTATGTTCTCGTTTTCAGATGGGCTATATCCGCCATTTATAAACAGAATAAATATTGTATAACACATTGACACGTACTGAGCTTGAAAATTACATATGAGGACGAAGCTGGCCAATCATGTAATGTATAATAAACTGAATACTTGTGAAAAACCAGCCAGTGTGGATTGCTTCAAAACGTCAGTTAACTAACGTGGAGTGATTGCGCAACAAAATAAAACATCGGGTAGGTCATCAAGTAATCTGCTTCCTCTCAGAGATGTGGAATATGTTCCAATATGAAGATACTCGCTTAAAATGGTGCTACACAGCAAATATAGAAATCTCAGTTTTGTTGAATTAGTTAATCGTAAACTGACGTACTGCAGAAACAAAAACTGGGTCTGTGTAGCATAAGATTTATTCCAATGGAGAAAGCAAATCAACTAAAGTTCATATGGCACGCTGCAAGCCATATGCTCTCACAAACAAAGGTGCATACAGACCTTGCCATCAATGTGCTCTAACCCTTCTTCGTCCACCACAATCTCGGATTCTTGTGGTTTCCTTCTACTTCTTCAAGTGAACACGGGGACTGCTCTGGCAAAGCTCGGAGAGATTTCTTCCCTCCTGTTATTTAAAGTAGCTTGCGCCACGTTTCTGTCATCTGTGGTGGCAGTTTTTTAAACTGCCTTACTCTTCATTTTCCCGACCTTATAAACTTGTTTTATCTAGCCAAAGTTGCTAACACGTGTGTCATACACGCCTGAAATGTCGCATACTGTCCCTTTGTACCCCTCTGTCCGCTACAGCCACATATGTGTCCTGCAGACCTATGTAACACGAGGACACCAATTAGGGTCAGCGTGTAAGTGTGAACCCTGCTGTCGCAGACAGCTTCGCAGACATCACACCAGCTGTGTGTGTGTGTGTGTGTGTGTGTGTGTGAGTGTGTGTGTGTGTCTTGCTTTGGACTACGTCTTTGGTATGAACAATGATGTGCGTATAATAAATGTAGGTTTTCCGCCATATGAGACTTACACACTTCGTTAAAACACTGACCGAACCGACACATTGGCGTGTCTCCGAACAACGACGGTTTATATCAGTGTACGGCCCTTAAGCTTCTGATCATTTCCGTAATAATTCTGAACTAATTTCTTTGAAAGGACAGCATTAATTTCCTTCCTTTTTTTCTGTACGCCGTTGGCAGTAACCTTGTACAGAGATTATTTAACTCTAATCTTCCTTCATTTATTTCGGAAGAGATTCTATGTTAAGAACTACTGCTTTTCTCCTAGCACAGAAGTCCAAAAACGTTATACACAAAGTACTCTATGTTTACTAACAGCCTTTCTCATTTGGCTTAGCTTACGGCAATTACGACCAAAATGTCGGCTGTTGTTTTTTCATAAGAAAGCAAAAAAATTTTTTTAGCAATAAGTAATGTTTGCCATCATTTAATGCCACAGTCAAAATACTTCGTCTCCAACAATATTTACCCAACATCTTCATAAACTTCAGTAAACTAAAGCAACGCTGTTTTCATATATAGTCGTAATGTGTAACTTAACATCTAAGACGAAAATACTGTTCTTCAAACTATTTCGACTGCGAATCTAGCACAAGAAGAGATAATATGTAAATTTATTATACTGTCATGAGAGATCTACTCAGCTGTAGCTGAAACGTAGTTGTGACAGTAGTGTGGCTGAGGTTTTTTAGATTCTTTAAATGGGTGCACAGCTCCTTCTAGAAAATTACAGGACCCCGTTCTTTATTTGATGGACGCCGACCACAAGATTGTGCACCACGTTATAACACACCGGGTAGATTATATGAAGGCTTTATTACTGACTACATTTGGAGTTATCATTTCCATTATAGCTGACGACAGAGCAAATTATAGACAGCCGCCTGCTCCCGTATCACATCTACATCTACTTGATTACTCTGCTATTCACAATAAAGTGCCTGGCAGAGGATTCAATTAACCACCTTCGAGCTGTCGTTCTACCTTCCCACCCTCGAACGCCCCGAGAAAAACGGGAACTGAAATTTTTCTGTGGAAGCCCTGATTTCTCATATTTCATCATGATGATCATTTCTTCCAAAGTAAGAGGGCGTCAACAGAATGTTTTCGCTATCGGAGGAGAAAACTGATGATTGAAATTTCATGACAAGATCCCGTCGCAACTAAAAACGCCTTTTTTTAATGACTGCCACACCAATTCACGTATCATGTCTGTGTCAGTACCTCCCCTATCTTACGATACTACAAAACTAGTCGCCCTTCTTTGAACTTTTTCGATGTCATTCGTCCGTTCCACTTGATGCGTATCCCACACTGCACAGAAATACTCCAGAATAGGGCGGAGAAGCGTGGTGTAAGCAGTCTCTTTAGTAGACCTGTTGCACCTTCTAAGAGTTCTGCTAAAGAATCGCAGCCTTTGGTTTGCTTTACCCACAACGTTATGTGTGTGATTGTTCCAATTTAGGTTATTTGTTATTGTAATCCCTAAGTATTGAGTTGAATTTACAGCCTCAAAATTGGTGTGGCTTACCACGTAATCAAAATTTAGCGGATTTCTTTTAGTACTCATATGAATAACTTCACACTTTTCTTTATTCAGGATCAACTGCCACTTTACGTACCATACAGATATCTTACCAAAATCATTTTCGAATCCGTTAATAGGGCTACTCAGATCGTCTCTCATGTTGTTAATACAGATCAGGAACAATAGAGGGCCTATAAAGCTTCCTTGAGGAACGCCTGATATTGGTTAGAAGACTCTTGTGAGGAACGGTGTCGAAAGCCTTCTGGAAATCTAAAAATATGGAATTAATCTGACAGCCCCTATCGACATCACTCTTTACTTCATGAGTATAAAGAACTAGTTGTGTTTCGCACGAACAATGTTTTCTGAATCCGTGCTGATTATGTGTTAATAAATCGTTTTGTTCCAGGTAATCCATAATGTTTAAAGACAGTATATGTTCCAAAACTCTACTGCAAGTCGACGTGAGTGAAATGCGCCAGTTATTCAGCGGATTACCCCTATTTCCCTCTTTTGGGTATTGGTGTGACTTGAGCAATTTTCCAGTCCTTAGGAACGGAACGTTCTGTGAGCGAACGGTTTTATATAATTGCTAGATGTGGAGCTATTGTATAATCATACTCAGAAAGGAACCTGACTGGTATACAATCTGGACCGGAGGCCTCGCCTTTATTAAGTGATTTAAGCTGCTCCCAGGTGCGGCCGAGGATACCGATTTATATGTTTCTATTTTGGCAGTTGTTCTTGATTGGAATTAACTTCGTCTTCTTTGATGAAGGAGTTTCAGAAAACTGTGTTGAATAACTCTGCTTTAGTGGAACTGTCATCAGTGTATTCGCCGTTGTCATCGCGCAGTGAAGCTATTGATTGTATCTTGCCACTGGTGTACTTTATCTATAATCAGGATCTCTTTGGGTTTTCTGCCACATTCCGAGACAGAGCTTCGTTGTGGAAATTATTAAAAGCACTCGCATTGAATTAAGAGCTATATTTCGAACTCCTGCAAAACTTGGCCAATCTTGGTGATTTTGCGTTCTTTTAAATTTGGTATGTTTTTTTCGTTGCTTCTGCAACGGCGACCTGACTCGTTTTGTGTGCAGTTTATGTGGCATATATCTCTCAACTGTGTCGATACTATCGCTTTTAAATTATTACACATCGTTTCTAAGCTTACGTGATCAGATCGGAAGGAGTGGAGACCGTCTCTTAATAAGGCATTAAAAGTATTTTTGTCAGCTTTCTTAAGCAGATATACTTTGCGTTTATTTTTTATGGTTGTAGGTGTTGCGGTATTCAACCTAGCAGGAACTGGTTTGTGGTCTCTAACCCCTGTATTCGTCATGTTACTAGCTATTTGCCCAGGATTATTTGTTGGTAAGATGTCAAATATGCTTTCTCAAACATTTACGCTTCGAGTGGGCGCATGAACTAATTGTACAAAATCCTGTTCTGAGAAAGCATTCAGTACAATTTCGGGTGACGTTTTATACCTGCCGCTGGCTTTAAAGGTATAATTTTTCAGCACATCGAGTGTAGATTAAAGTCACCACCGCCTATAATCGTATGAGTGGGGTACCCATTTGAAATGAGACTTGTGTTTTCTCTGAACTTTTCAGCAACTATATCTTCTGAGTCGAGTGGGTCTGGAAAACCATCCAGTTAATAGTTTATCCAATTGTCAAGTATAACCTCTACCCATACTGTTTCGCCGGAACTACCTACTTTGAATTCACTACAAGGTAAACTACTTCTGGCAGCAATAAACGCTCCACCACCTACGGTATTTAATCTATGGTTTCTGGAGACTGTTAGGTCGTTTAAAAAATTTAGGCTGCACTTATTTCCAGCTTTAGCCACCTTTCCGTACCCGGACTTTTCCAAGTATACCTTCTCTTCTTGTGATTCGTGAACAGAGTATTCGCTTTTACTAGCTGAAATTCATTACAGAACTCAATTACTCATTTTCCTCTCTTCCAAGCGCATATTTTCTTCTATCCTTTTCTTCTACTCCTTCCTCTACAACTGCATTCCAATCCCCATGACTGATTTTCATCTTCCTTTACGTACTGCATGACCCTTTCAGTATCGTCATATACTTTCTCTATCCCTTCGCCTTCTTTCCTTTTCAATTCACTGCCCCTACTACATCTAGATTGCGCCTTTTAGATTTTCTAGCTCCACTAACACGTTCAAGCTCTGGACATTCCAGGCCCCGATCCGAAGAATGTAATTCTTTCGTTGATTATTCATTCTTTTTCTCGTGTTCACCTCCCATTTGGCAAGCTCCTCCCGGAGACCCGAATGGGGGACTATTCTGGAATATTTAGCCAATGGAGAGGTGATCATGAAACTTTTTTAATTACAGGCCACATGTCCTATTCATAAATGTCATGTGTCTTTAATGCAGAGGTTTCCATTGCCTTCTGCAAAATAATAATAATAATAATAATAATAATAATAATAATAATAATAATAATAATAATGGTTCAAATGACTCTGTGCACTATTGGGACTTAACTTCTGAGGTAATTAGTCCCCTAGAACTTAGAACTGCTTAAACGTAACCAACCTAAGGATATCACACACATTCATGCCCGAGACAGGATTCGAATCTCCAGCTGTAGCGGTCGCGCGGTTACAGACTGTAGCGCCTAGAAGCGCTCGGCCACCCCTTCTGGCTGCCTTCTGCATCCTCATCCCGTTGGTCACTGCTGATTCGTCCGCCTTTAGGGGCAGTTTCCCACCTGTAGGACAAGTGAGTGCCCTGAACCTCTGTCCGGTCCTCCGCCTTCTTTCACCAGGGCGTTGGCCGAATGAAGGTGACTTCTTATGCCGCAAGTCTTTGGCCGCCAACGCTGATTATTAATCAAAAATTAAGCAGTAGCGAGTTTCGAACCCGGGGCCGAGGACGTTTTGACTACTGACATATAGAAACTCCCAAAAACTGCGTGTCAGCATTTCTTTCATGAAATTTCTTCACTTGGAATGCTTTAATTGTATGAAGTATGAAGCGGAATCTGCTCCTCCTTTTTTTTTTTTTTTGTTCATTGTGTTAATAAAAGAGTAAAATTAATCAGTACAGCGAGATAATAATTTTGCCAGCGATTTTCGCGGCCATTGATCATAACACACGACTCAGTACGCTGAGTCATATGGTTTGAAACAATGGAGGATCAGACAGTTCCCAGTGACATTTCTTTTTATAGAAAGGATGGTCAGATACTGGCAGAGTTATGTTCTGACTAGTAAAGAAAACGTCGTTGGTCCAGAATTAGAACTCAAACACTACTTAATTTCTGAATAAAAATTATCAGCAATGGTGGCCAGGATTCTCGTCATAATAATACACCTAAAAAGAGGAAGAACTAGCAATGATCAACGGCGCGAGGACGCAGAAGGCAATTGGAGCTACTGCATGAAACGCACATAATATATATTCACAGGACACGTGACCAGTAATAGTAGAAATGCTATGCTGATGTTTCCATTGGCGAAAGATTCTTCATCCATCCCCCATTCGGTTCTCCGGGAAGACTGCCAAGAGTAAGCAAACATGAAATAAATAAAAAATAGATGAAAAAAACGAATTGAGTGATTTGGAACATGGAATGTCAGAAGTATTAATGTTGTTAGAAAGCTAGAAAATCACACAACGGAAACGCAAAGGATCAATCTTGATGTAGAGGGAGCCAGTGAAGCGAAATGGAAAAAAAATAAAGATTTATGGTCACATGAACATAACGTAACATGAATATCAGCAAAAAATAGTACAACAACAGAAGGATTCGTCATAAATAGGAATACAGAGCAGAGAGTGAGCTACTGTGAACAGTTTAGTGACAGGGTTGTGCTTTTCGGATTCGACAGCAATCCAACGCCAACCATATGCTTCAGGTCTACATGCTGACGCCGTAAGCATAAAATGAAGATATATTGAACGTTTATGAGGATATTGAAATGGTAATTCTGTATGTAAAGGGAGATGAAAACCTAATAATAATGGGGGATTGTAATATGGTTGTAGGGGAAGAAATAACGCCTGCTGCAAAGGTTCAGGTATACATGCCGACGTCGTAAACAGAAGACGAACAGACAGAGAAAGTATTGAAGATACTGAGCAGGTAACTCAGCATTTAAATGGAGATAAAAACCTAACAATCAACGAGGTTTTGAACGTGCTTGTAGGCAAAGGAATAGAAGAAAGGGTTACAGGGGAATAAGGAGATTCCTGCTGCATTACAGCATGTTCATAGATTCTGAAATCAAATATCGGAATGAAAGGCCTACCTAGGAGGGAATACCGGCCTTAGACAATAGTTCAGCAACGGTGAAGAATCGACTGAAGAGAATATTCAGGAAGAATCAGGAGGAAGCGGAATAATGAAGTGCTAAGGAATGAAGAGATGCATTTGAAGTTCGCTAAGGTTGTAGTACTGCGATAACGAATACCAGAGCAGGGAGTTCAGCTGAAGAGGAATGGACATCTCAGAAATGTTGCACAGACAAACACAAGTACAAGGAGGGTAACTAGGAAGAAACTTCCGGTAACCGAAGAAAAACTCGACTAGGCGAAAGAAGGAAGGGGAAAAGTGTTCAGTGAAGGCAGGGATACAGCAATATGAATCGTTTATGAATGTAATAAACAGACAGTGCAGGACAGTTAGGGCGAAATGGTTGCAAGAAAAATGTGAAGAAACAGATAAAGTAATGATTGTCGTAAGGACGATAGTACAGAAAAGTCAAAACAACCTTCGGTGAGATCAGAAGATAGAAAGTAACAGTAGGAACACTATGGGAATTCTACAGTTAAACACAGAGAAGAGACCGTGGAAAGAGTACAACGTGATAGAAGCAGCTATTGGATATGATACGGGACATTTGGCATCGAGTGTTAGAGCCAGAATTGAAAGCGCTCACGATGATACGACGTCAAATAAGACGGAAGGGACAGACAATATTCCATCGGAGTATGTACACTCATTCTGGGGAAATGGTGGCTAGACGGTTATTCACTTTGGTGTGTAGCACCTATGATACTGGCGAAGTACCATCACACTTTCGGATAAATATCCTCAAAATTCTGGCCGGCCACTGTGGCCGAGTGGTAGTAAGCCCTTCAGTCTGGAACCGCGCGACCACTACGGTCGCAGGTTCGAATCCTGTCTCGGATATGGATGTGTGTGATGTCCTTAGGTTGGTTACGTTTAAGTAGTTCTAAGTTCTAGGGGACTGGTGACCTCAAATGTTAAGTCCCATAGGTCTTAGAGCCATTTGAACCACACAATTCTGAAGACAGTAAGGGCAAGTATGCACGAGAACTACCGTAATATTAGCTTTGTAGCTAACATATCAAAGCTGCTGACAAGAAGAATACACCAAAAAATGGGAAAGAAAACTAACAATCAGTTAGGTCACGTTCTGTTTGGCTGCAGGAAACGTAAATCCCTCAGACGGGCAGTTCTGACTGCGCTTAATAATGGAAGCAAGACTGAAGAAAAATAGAGACACACTCTTAAGAGTTGCTGACAGAAGTAAACCTGTCGACAATGTAGAATGGTGCAAAATGTAAGAAATAATGTGAGAAACAGAAGTTAGGTATATTGTAAAGTGGGGGAAATACAGTGGTAAGCTAAAGGGAGAGACGGGTAATATACAATATGCACAAGAACCAAAATGGAACAATGCGACTGAAGACGAAGAACGAAGTGTTCGGATCAGAAAGGATATGAGACAAGAATGCAGTCTCTCGCCCCCATTGTTCAACGTATACGTAGAAGAAGCAATGAAGATTATAAAACAAAGCTTCAGGAGGGCGATTCGGATTCAGGATGAAAGGACATAATATTCATTGATGACATTGCTATCCTCAGTGATAGTGAAGAAGAATTACAGGATCTAATAATACAGAATATAGACTGAGAGTAAACTGGAAAAATTCAAAGATAATGAGAAGTAGCAGAAATGAGAATAGTAAGAAACTGAACATAAAATTGTTTGTGAAAAAGTAGACGAAGTTAGGGTATTCTTGGTAGAAAAGTAACCTGTAGCGGGCGGATGAAAGAGGTCTTAAAACGCTGACTAGCACAGGTAAAGAAGGTATTCCTGCCGCGAAATCTAATGGTATAGTGTACAGGTCGCAATTTGAGGAAGTAATTTCTAAAATTGTACTTTTAGTGCACAGAAGTGTATGGTAGCGAATCATGAAAGTGGAAAAACCGGAAGAATAGGTGATAGAAGTAATTGTTTGAGATTTTCTGTTACAGAAAAATATTGAAAATCAGGTGAACTGATAAGACAAGCAACAGTAATGGTACCGTACACAGGTCGCAATTTGAAGAAGAAATTTCTAAAAATGTACGTTTAGTGCACAGAACTGTATGGTAGCGAATAATGAAAGTGGAAAAACCGGAAGAAAAGCTAATAGAAGTAAGTGTTGGAGATTTTCTGCTACAGAAGAATATCGAAAATGAGGTGAACTGATAACATAAGCAACTCAGAGGTTCTCCACAAAATCGGCGAAGAAAAAGATATGTAGAAAACACCGACAATAAAACGGGACAAGATGATAAGACTTGTGTTAATGTATCAGGGAATAATATCCATGGTACTATAGGGAGCTCCAAAGAGTGAAAACACTAGAGGAAGACGTCCAACAAATCACTGAGGAAGTGGGATTCTGTGAAGAAGGAGGGGGGGGGGGGGGGAGGAGGGCACTCTTGGCGAGCCGCATTAAACGAGTCAGAAAAAGTTGCGTACTCGGTCGAAGAAAAGAGGATGGAGGAGGGAAAGGGAAAATATGTATATACCCTAAAGCAGTTTAATAAACTTTTCAAACTAGATTTGAGGCACAAAACATCAATGTCTTTCATTTATTTTGTACCTGGAAATATGTCTGCTTTCTAGATCTGTGATTACTTATTAAGAAAAATGCGTATTGCAGACTATGCGTGCATATCACTGTTATAAGGGAAAGTAATATAGGCAAATTAAGTCGACAATACAAGGTAGTGTTCTAAAATTAAGAGATGCGATTCCGAAATGTCGTTTTCGGCAGTTATGGGTAAGACAATTTAAGCTACTACTTTTGTAAATGGAATGAATTCAAAAATTAATTACTCTCACGGAAGCATGAATTCCGCGATAGCGCCAGTTGAAAAGTTTCGACTAATCAGCAGATGAATGAGATAGGGCGGCAAACTTAGTTAGCGGGTCAGATGAGATGGAAAAGAAAATTAAGCGAGATAATCGAGTAGCGACGTTAGCGTAACAGTTGTCTGCCGTGATCTGACGACAAGAACTTGCACTCCTATGGTAGGAAATGGTTCAAGTTGTAGCCTTCGCCACTCGTCGTGTAGTTGACTGCAGTGTACGTGCCATACATGTCTGGGCTGTCTGTTCGCTCCCATTGTTGTTATTCTGGTAACTTTGAGATTTCACACTAATGCCTTCGTTCGCTTAGACATGAACGAAAGAGTTAAAAAAACCACAATCAGACTCGACTCTCAGTGAGAACACGACTCATTTACCCTTTTAACGTGTGCTACTCCGTATTTTACGCACAGTTAGACTTGTTAAGTCAGAGAAATGATGGTCAGCATGAGCTGCAGGAAATTTCGTACTGAAAGACATCCATACTAACATTTTGTTGCTAGGTCATGCACCTGCGCAGGCTACAAGTTTACCTATGCAGTACTTGTACTCTTTTGGAATAATCAACAATATGCCGCATTACTGGACTCGGAGCACAAATTAAAAATATTTTATTTTGACAACCAAGAGAGGAAAAAGCTGTATAAAATTATAGAGTGCTGCACTCGCCGATTGTGCTTGTTTTTTCATGTTAACTATTCGCGCCAAGGGAAGTACAACCTCAGACTTTAAATCAGCGCGTCAAGTAATATAATTGCAAGTGAAGCTGAAAGGACTCACTTGTCAAACATTTCCTCCCTTCTAGCAACCGTTAGTTCTTCAGGTGGGCCTCTCACAGTTAATCCAATGATTATTTGCCTTAAGCATTACGGGAACAATAAATTAGATTGATCTGAAATCAGATATTTCCTGAAATTTTGAAGGCAGAAGGGAGCTCTCATTGATGTTCAGATTATTTGCGTTATATAGCAGAAAAGGATAGGTACAAAAACTGATATGTAGCCTGTTTTCGGAACTATCATGGCTTAGCAAGGAGAAAGGGGATCCAGTTCAACTTTCCTCTAACGACAAAGTCAGTGCAGTAAAAGATCGTGGTACTGTCAGAGTTAGTCCTACAGATTGCCTGAAGTTATCTAGAGAGAAATTTAAATCTTGAATTTACAAGGTTGTGAAACGTGTTATTCTTTTCAAAGTCTTCAGATCCAACGTGTCAGCTTTCTTGCTGTGGCCCTAATCTGGCAATTGGTAGCAAACTGGCGTGTACTGTCTAACTTACAAGCAATTATAGAGAGCGTTTCCCCCTTTTGTGGGCACAACTAGCCATTGTTGGTTATTGAATGATATTTCTGTGATTCGATGAAGCATTCATCGTTGTACTGAGGTGTAGAATGTGTGTGTTGCCTTGTTTGTATTGTATTTATGTTCGCATGGGTCATTGCCACTCTTGTAGCTCTGAAAGCAGGCAACCAAGCCGCCGGCAGCATGAGGTCATTGTCACTATTAAAATTATTGCGTCACTTTTAAATCTCGACAGTGTGTTTAACTTTTCGTTTTCATTGACGCTGTGCTTTTGCTCAAACGCGTACGTTATGAAAGTGTATATCTCGACAGCATGCTTCCCAGCGGCTGAATTGATGTTCCGCTTGAGGTGCACAAGTCACTCATGTCCTTACAGCCGTTCTATAACCCTAGATAACTAAATCCTCGTATAATTAGGATTGATCTTGCTATCTCTTCCCACCAATCTGAACACATGAGCGACACTTGCTCTTGAGTACCTTCATGGCAAACATTCTTGTTAACAATGGCTGAAGTATTTATTGCCTAAGTCCAGTGGTTTGCTGACACTTGTGCTCTTTCTGTAAATGTTACAAATGTTTAGTAATGGTGTGCCTGTTTTCTAACAGTTGGCTCATTTTTTTTTATTGCTTGGAATGTATCTTCTTTCTTTTTAGCCAGTTATGTGAAATACGCCGTCGCTGTAAGAAAACCGGTACTTTATAACAAGGTGACCCTTTAGTGCTAATGTTGCCGTTTGCTACCGACATTAGCACAAAACTGATAGTGGTCTGTTTGATTTTGACACTAACTGAGTTATTTGCTTGAAAAACTTCAGCCCAGCAGTAGTAGAATCTGCAACAACTTCAAAGGAGATTAGTAATCTCATTTTGTTCTTCGCTCAAACGAAATATGACGACGATATTTTGTAACCACTGCTTAAGCGCAGTCTTTGCACAACATCGATCTAGGCCCTATTTAGACTGTAATAAAAGTGTCTGAAGCAGGAGAATCTCCATTCATTTGGAGTTTTAATAATTATAATAATTTGTAATTAGTGCATAACCTAAATTACTTCTTTCTCAGTAACATT
Organism: Schistocerca gregaria; assembly: GCF_023897955.1. NCBI lineage: Eukaryota > Metazoa > Arthropoda > Insecta > Orthoptera > Acrididae > Schistocerca > Schistocerca gregaria. The sequence goes on from NC_064924.1 coordinate 202,099,600, forward strand.
TTGAGCTCTGAATTTGTCGTTATAGGGTACACAGCGATACGTTTTTTACTTATTTTGTGTGCATCATACCACAGGAGAGTAATATTTTTAATAAACTAGTGCCTGAACTATCAATTTTGACTTCCTTTGAATGAAATTTGTGGTAGATATATATTTTGCTCCCTTCAGTGCTCTAGGGTTAAGCACATGATATGTTTGCCGGCCGCAGTAGCCGAGCGGTTCTAGGCGCTACAGTCTGGAACCGCGCGACCGCTACGGTCGCTGGTTCGAATCATGCTTCGGACATGGATGTGTGTGACGTCCATAGGTTAGTTAGGTGTAAGTAGCTTTATGTTCTAGGGGACTGATGACCTCAGAAGTTAAGTCCCATCGTGCTCAGAGAGCCATGATATGTTTGCACAGCAAATATTTTATCACATTCGCATATAACTTCGGATACTCCAGCAGTTTTAGCCACCGCGCTTCCAGACCTCGGGCGTGGCCATCCACAAGGTAGTGGTTGGCGTTCCTACCATACGACTGCCCTACTTCATGTCAAGTATTACCAAATACTATAATTTCCTATACCTAAGGATGGGATTTTAAAATCCGGAAACTAGTCATGGTTTGAATAAGTATTATGGCCACATGACGAGAAAGTCATCCATGTAGTGGAGCCAGGATAATAGTTTCATAGATGGCCATAAGAGATACATTCTATCGGAAGCCTCCATGAAGGTACCTGCGTCGAGAGGTAGCAAAGGAGAAGCCATAGCTACTCTCTTTCTAAAATTCTCCTCGACACACGAAACAGCTGGACAGTAGGCAACCTTTCACTATGTCTGATCTCTCTTTTAATACCTTGTCTTCGAATAACACCAAAACAAAAATCTTAAACTTAAAATCCTAACATAGCTTTCTTCCGGCCTGAATCACAATTGGCGAACACCTGTTTCAGGCCCATTCCTCTCCACTGCGAGGGACTACAGTGCTAAGACACACCGCATCCTCTTGCTCACTTTTTAGAAGGTCAGCACAACTTACAGCACTGCAAGTGTAATTTGTTTTTGACCGCGTACGGAAGGATCGCAATCCACCAGATTCCTCTATTTATAAGGTCAACGTACACAACGGATCTCTTTGGTCTGTTTCTCAGATTTTGCGTGGGTATATACAAAAAAAAATGCTTAAGTCGTTACTGAACTTAATAAGGAAGTGGAATCCATTTCTTGACGAAGACAACGCCAGAGCGTGACTCGTTAGTTTTCCGGCGTGGCGCGTCACGGAAACGGAAATGAACAGCGGTGCAGGAAGGAAGAGAGCGTGCCTGGCGAGGTTAAGTTCTGCGGCCTATGTTTTCCGGCTTCACGGCAGCGCTGTTTTGTTGCCAGTCTTTATAATCTTCAGGACAAATTGTCTTCAGATATGTAACTATCACATCAGCCCCCTCACGATAGTCTGATTAAAGTACAGTTATCACCTTTCTTAGCAGTGGTGCTCTTGAAGCCCAAAATGATTTTACTACGTTTTCTATGTATTTCTTCGTTTTTTGCGACCTACCCACTGAATAAATTGTTAAATTATCTTAGATATTCTGAACTTACGATTGTCTTAATACGATGTTAGCCACGACTAAGCGAAGAAGTACAGACAGGATCTAAATCAGTGCTTACTCTTCTTGAGTATTTTCTTCGGGGGCATAAAAACCAGCCGACAGCCCACGAGATAAGAACATACGTAATCCATCAGAAAAGGGATGGTTGCTGTGTCAACAAGTAAAGGATGACAGCGCACAACAAACTACTGGGAAATGAGATCGCTGACTAAAGGATCGGTGATTTCAGTTATAGACGATTATTATAGTCACTCATGCAGAGGGTTTATTACTAATTTACAGGAAGAGGATTCGTAATGGGAACAACAGCGATTGGCAAGCTTCTAAAACGAACAGAGGAAAAAGCTGCGCGTTTACAGCAACCAGACCTCAGTATGAAGGACTCACGTGTATATGAAAATTTGCAGATACCGTAGCGCGGTTGATGATCAGCCACTGCTGCTTTACATGGCACAAACACCAGACACGCATAGCGGCTTCTCCGCATAATCACACAAATCACATATTTCGTTGATGCCTCTTAACCAGTGGGAGATCATGTCAAAGTTGCTAAAAATTTTTGGAAGTAAGGAGTACCAGTTACCAATACTTATGCCCACACTGTTTGCAAACAAAGACTTTGAAATGTATGTAGAGCTTTACTCCGTTCTAACGGAAGTGAAAACAGAAACATGATCCCAGTGACGTAAACTAAATAATTCTGTGTAATTACAGTACGTTATTTCAAGTTTATTTTGTCTTTATTTCTATACCATTATCGTTAGTGTTTAGGTTTGTTATCTACGCCAGTTGTAAGTAACCTTAACGTATTTTTCGGATGGCTGTATGGGTACAGTCGAAGCTCATTAAAAATAAAAGATCGTGTGAATTAGGCCTAACCATTGCGATTATAAAATCATAACAGATGAATAATTTTAAAAACACGAGAAACAGTTGTAGCTGAAATAGGAATGTTAAATAGCCGATCAAATGCATGAGACGGGCACCTATTAATAAGACTTATGTCTCAGCACTGAGTGGTCAATATACACTCATGGAAATGGAAAAAAGAACACATTGACACCGGTGTGTCAGACCCACCATACTTGCTCCGGACACTGCGGGAGGGCTGTACAAGCAATGATCACACGCACGGCACAGCGGACACACCAGGAACCGCGGTGTTGGCCGTCGAATGGCGTTAGCTGCGCAGCATTTGTGCACCGCCGCCGTCAGTGTCAGCCAGTTTGCCGTGGCATACGGAGCTCCATCGCAGTCTTTAACACTGGTAGCATGCTGCGACAGCGTGGACGTGAACCGTATATGCAGTTGACGGACTTTGAGCGAAGGCGTATAGTGGGCATGCGGGAGGTCGGGTGGACGTACCGCCGAATTGCTCAACACGTGGGGCGTGATGTCTCCACAGTACATCTATGTTGTCGCCAGTGGTCGGCGGAAGGTGCACGTGCCCGTCGACCTGGGACCGGACCGCAGCGACGCACGGATGCACGCCAAGACCGTAGGATCCTACGCAGTGCCGTAGGGGACCGCACCGCCACTTCCCACCAAATTAGGGACACTGTTGCTCCTGGGATATCAGCGAGGACCATTCGCAACCGTCTCCATGAAGCTGGGCTACGGTCCCGCACACCGTTAGGCCGTCTTCCACTCACGCCCCAACATCGTGCAGCCCGCCTCCAGTGGTGTCGCGACAGGCGTGAATGGAGGGACGAATGGAGACGTGTCGTCTTCAGCGATGAGAGTCGCTTCTGCCTTGGTGCCAATGATGGTCATATGCGTGTTTGGCGCCGTGCAGGTGAGCGCCACAATCAGGACTGCATACGGCCGAGGCACACAGGGCCAACACCCGGCATCATGGTGTGGGGAGCGATCTCCTACACTGGCCGTACACCTCTGGTGATCGTCGAGGGGACACTGAATAGTGCACGGTACATCCAAACCGTCATCGAACCCATCGTTCTACCATTCCTAGACCGGCAAGGGAACTTACTGTTCCAACAGGACAATGCACGTCCTCGTGTATCCCGTGCCACCCAACGTGCTCTAGAAGGTGTAAGTCAACTACCCTGGCCAGCAAGATCTCCGGATCTGTCCCCCATTGAGCATGTTTGGGACTGGATGAAGCGTCGTCTCACGCGGTCTGCACGTCCAGCACGAACGCTGGTCCAACTGAGGCGCCAGGTGGAAATGGCATGGCAAGCCGTTCCACAGGACTACATCCAGCATCTCTACGATCGTCTCCATGGGAGAATAGCAGCCTGCATTGCTGCGAAAGGTGGATATACACTGTACTAGTGCCGACATTGTGCATGCTCTGTTGCCTGTGTCTATGTGCCTGTGGATCTGTCAGTGTGATCATGTGATGTATCTGACCCCAGGAATGTGTCAATAAAGTTTCCCCTTCCTGGGACAATGAATTCACGGTGTTCTTATTTCAATTTCCAGGAGTGTAACTTGCTGGAGTGTGTAAGCAGATGGGAGCACTCCTGTACAAAGGCGCCTAATAATATTGAGCACACAGGAAATTGGATTTTACTCTGTAAAGGTCACACATGTCATGTTAAAGGAAAGTTAACCGAAATAACGATAAACGTCGAAAGTCCGGATATTAAGTGAACACGAACAGTAACAGCTGTGAAATGCAACACATTGAAAGGATGCTACACTGAGTCACAGCGCCAGAGATTTCGCCATAGATTATTATTCCGCCGCCTCCACTGGTGCAGTAGTAATTCAGAGGATGTCGAGGGCAGTAGTAGTTCAGAGGATGTCGAGTGCTGTTGTTGTTCTATTGGGCAAGAGAGTAGATGCTGTTCGGTTGGTGTAATGTATAGATGGAAGATGTTGCAATTATCACTGTGTATTTTTTGTCAATATATATTGAGGTAAAAAGAGGTATTACAGATTTCTTTAATGAGAATGCCTCTTGGTCAAAGGTACAGTCAACAAAGCACCTGGCTCGTGTTCATGTATTAGTCTTGTAATTCTAGTTTCTATGTGCAATTATAGTATTTCTGGTTTTTCAATTTGTTCGTTGTAAATGGTGCTTAAAATATCTTGTCATATTTAGGCAGAACCGACATTGAGTCGCACTACCACACACACAACAGTTATGTTTGTGCTTTGTGGTTTAGTACCTTTTATAGTTGCAGGGGACTTAATTAATCAACTGTGTTAATGGAAATTTCTTGTCACTCTTTATTTTTATTTTATGCAGTCAGATTGCATGCTATTACTAGTCAGGGCCAATCGGTTACGAGACTTGGTAACCAGTGACACAGCTACTAAAATTATAGCGTTTATCCTTTCTTTTTAATTAAGCCCCCATGCATGTGGCGACCCTGCCAGATCGTCCCTTTGAATTCTTTTGATAGCAAAAATAACAGACAGTAGTATTGTTGTAGTAATTTGTAGTTTAGTAATTTTAGTCTATATGGGATGTATAGATTTTGTAATTGAACATTTGTGGTTGTCTTGACATTCTTCTGATGGTATTTTTGTAGAATTTAATTTTTGATGAGTGGTATACAGGTTTGACAGTTTTGTGCAATTTTGAAAGTTTTAATTGTTCGTTAATCGTGTTTGTCGGCAGCATTTCGTGTGGATAGTATTGTTGGTGATAAAGTGTTACATTGTGTGTAATTTTCGTATAGTGACACGTTTTGTATGTTTCGTAAATGATTACAAGATCGATGAAAAAGGCAAAAATGATGGATAGTCAGAATGACGAAATTGTTAACATGACGAACTCGTCAACACAGGAGAACAGTATGATGAATATTGAAGAGGAAATAAATTTAATACGCCGGGAAAATAGTCTGGAACCAGTTCCAAATTTTTCACAATCAAAAAATTTTCAGAATACGAGATTAACGACAGAAGATTATGGAATTGTATCGAACAAATGTAGCCTTACAGCTATGACGAGGGAAGTTAGTTTTACGGGAAATGTTAGGGGCAAAAATAATTTCGAACCAGTTAATATGAAGCAGTTGATGAGTGCAATATTAAATTTGGGATCACAGTTAGGATCTGAATTAAAAACAGAAATGGGAACATTGGCAACATGGTTAGAAACTGACATGGGAACAATGGAAACACAGTTACACTCACGAATAGGGACGTGTTTTAAAAACATGATAATGAATTACTCTAAGAAATTAGAGAAGAAATACAACCGATTTGAATGCTCACAATAATAGGTTAATTTCAATAGAAATTAGACACAAGGAACAGGATAGAGAAGAGGAAGAAAGAGATCACGTGATAGTACAAAAATTTTCAGAGTTAAATCTTCAACGTGCACTCGATAAGGAAGAAATATTTGAAAGAATCGAGGAATCCGTACCAAATGACAGAATAAATAACCTAACACAACTCTATGAACACTTAACTACGAAATATGACAATACTGAAACCCCGTGATGACTGGGTGTTGTGTGATGTCCTTAGGCTAGTTAGGTTTAAGTAGTTCTAAGTTCTATGGGACTGATGACCATAGATGTTAAGTCCGATAGTGCTCAGAGCCGTTTGAACCAATACTGAAACCCGAGTCGCGACTCTTACAGATGACGTAAATAAACAGAAAGAACAAATAGGTGACTTATCGGAATGAGTTGAGCAGATTTCAGATAAATTGACAAGTCTTAGTTTAAATGGGGACAGAGATTCAGATGATACAGCTCCATTGCCATTTGCAGAAACCGAAGAGTACCAGAACATAAAGAAACATGTGGAAAATCAGATAAAATTTAATGAACGCGTTAAAAGGGAATTTGAGGCATTACGAAAGCAAGTCAAACAACTTGAAGGTGAAATCGTAGCAAAAGACAGCAGAAGAAATGTAGAATCACAGATAGCAGAGGCGTTTGAAGAAAATAATTTATTTCCTTTACGAGAAGCAACAAGAGAGCGCCAGGCGCGCGAACTTCACAATAATTGTCATTGGGACTGGGACAGACGCGGTAGGTGTTTGTCGCCACTAGTTGATTATAAACACTTTTTAACTGTTTGGAAATTGAAGATCTTTCGTAATTCTAATAATAACATACATCCATGTTCATGATTAGATCAATTTAACTCACAAACTGAAATTTATGTGTGGCTGTTTATGTCCTCAGGGGACTCACTACACTAAGTGAATATGTGCCGTAGCGTGCACAGGGCTCCGAGCTGTAGTGGTGCTATTTCCCTTTTAGTTTTCTGCACTGCTGCCTACTCTTTTACTATTCTTTTTATATATCAAAACAACTCTTCAACTATCAATCTATCTAGAAAAGGAGTCAGTAAAGAATAACCGGATATGACTATTTCACCCAAAAGTGACAATTTTCAGGATACTGATGAAAAACGAACCGGCGACTCGCATGTGCGCACCTGTTAGAGATTGTAAGAATTTAAATGATTTTTATCATACATTTCTATCGGCATATTGGTCCGAAAACACGCAAGACAGAGTCAAACATAGTCTAATTATACAGCGTAATTATAAACAGTCTGAGTTCCGCACACCGGCAGAATGCTTTGAATACATGATTCGAAAGAATCAATTCCTTTCCAACACTTATAGCCCTACTGAATTAATTCGCATTTGTTTAACTAAGCTCCCAAAATCCATAAGACACATTGCTTTAGCCGGAAGATGTAAAGACGACATTGAAACTTTTAAGACTTTTCTACAAGAACTTGAGTATGGCAACGACGACGGAACTTCTTATAATTTTTTCAGTAACGGTAATCTCAATAGATTTTCAGAGAAAAGGGGTAATGATCGGAACGGACGTTATAGCGGTGATTTTGAAAATGACAGACGAAACAGACAGGACAATAGATACCAGACTTATGACAATAACAGTCGTCCTAACAGAAATTACACAGACAAGAATAATAACAGAAATTCTTACCAGAATGATCAATCATACGGAAACAGTAATCGGTATCATCAAGACAGAAAGTATTCATACAATAACAGAAATTCTTACTACAGAAATAACCAGGGTAGTAGATCTAACAATAATTTCAGAAGTGACAGACGAAATTACACAAGAAGTAGTTATGCAGATAGCCAGGAAAATAGAAATTTTAATAACAGACACAACCAAGAATTTACATGTAAAAGACAGGAGTGCTCTAATTGGCATCCTAAACGTGACAGAAATTCAGAGAGAAAAGTGGAAATCGTAGAAATTGATCCGCAAAATGACGCGAATAATCAAAGACAAGACGCAAATAATCAACAATGACTTGTAGCTTCGGCTTCTGGCAGCAACATAGACGTTTCAGAAAGTAATGACACTACGACTTTACACTACGTACGCTTGGAAGTCATGTGAGATATTTTGCTAGACGAGCTATGCACACTTTGTTCCCAGAAAATGCTTTCATAAATTACGAGAAAATTGCTACTTCAGTAATGTGGAAAAACGTATTCGCTTTGTTATTGCCAAATGCTAATTATGTCAAAAGGCTAAGCCGCCAACCGTTTCTCACAGAGCACCGTTGTTTCCTATCACTCCAGCGAAATTAAAGGAGATGGCTGCAGTCGATTTGTTGGGTCCAGTTGTTGGTTCTACTAATGATTTTGCGTACACTTTGGTAGTAGTGGAATTGACATCAAAATATGTGTGTTTTACACCTCTGCGCAGAGCGACAGCTCGTTCAGAATCCAAGACTTTCATCAAACATTTTCTTAAAGAAGTGTGTCATGTTGATTTAGTTATATCAGATATTGGCTCTAAAATTTGGCTTCGTACTCTACGGCGTCGTAAGAAAAAACCAATTTTCATTTCACTTTTTCACTCTCAATCTAATGCTTCAGAGAGATGGATGAAGGAAATCAATAAATTGTGTCGTCTTTATTGTCATCATAATCACAGAACGTGGAGTGAGTATCTTCATATTTTTCAAAACATTCTGAATGAACTCCCTAATGATTCAACTTCTTTACCGCCTATATCGATATTAAAAAATAAAGCACCGACAAACCGCATTTCTGAAATCGTTCCTTTTCCGCCTTCACGGAAACTGCAGCATTCTGAAGTTGTCAATCTGCCTCTGCAAAATATTTGCATCTGCGGCTGCTAGAAGAGAGAAATCAGCTAAACGTCCTGGTCGTTTAAAAACATTGTCAGTTGGTCAAAAGGTGTTAATTAAGTCTCATCGTTTGTCTCACAAAGGAAAAGGCTTGTGTCACTAATTTTTTCTGCTTTACAACGATCCATACAGAGTTTGCAAAATTATTCATGATAACAGTGTTGATGTAGCAACTCTTAAATCACGGCGCTCTAAGGGAATACATCATACATCGAACGTTAAAATTTTTCTGGAATGACATGCTTTTGAAAGATTAACAGTTGCTCGTGGACGCGCAGAGAATGCAGGGGTGCCGGGCCGTGTTCTGGCGGCGGCACATACACAAAGCGACAGTCAGTCCACGCGCCTCACAAGGCAGTCGTTGACCGCAAACAATTACTTCCTACGTCACGCTTACGTACAGCTGATCGAGCGCTCAGTGCATACACAGTCTAATTTCTCCGATTAAATTCAGTATAGAGGTATAGTGACTTGATAACTAATGTTATTAACCTTCAGTTTTTTCAGGATACAGTTTTATAAAATATTTAAGAAATTTAGGTAAATTCAATGCGTGTCCGACGTTAAGAGGACTTGCTATCGAGAAAATTTCAGGAAGAATGTAATTTCGAAGAAGAAAGTAATAAACTAAAAAGGTAACTATTAATTGAGTTTATTTTTCAAGTAACATATTTTTACTTAGGTATGTACCTTATACGTAATTTGCTGCTCGCGATTACGTGATTTATACTTTGTGTTAACTGATTTTGACAATGTCTTATTAATGAACCAGGTTGTTACTTGTGTATATTATGCATCGCTTGGCTGCTCCGCGTTTTCACTGATGTCATATTCTTTATTATGTGCCTGCTGTGCTTATTTGTTTAAATTATAATGGTCATCTGATTAGTTGTGCTGATATGGTTATGTATGTAAGCTATACTTTGTGATTTATCTGCTTGAGCCTTTATGTTTACTTATTAAGATTACATATGAACATTTATTTTCTTATGCTGATAAGATGCTGATGACCTCTTTATTATGTAAGATGTATACTTGCTGCTTTGCGTATGGATTGCATATTTACACCTTTCTGTTTTGTTGTCATAACTATTCTTTAATTTAGTATAGAGAAATACTTATACACTGTTTACGAACATAGAGCTTCGGTTACACTATGGTACTAATTATAAATTGTTCGCTTGGCACAGCCTCGCTGTAGGGACTGTGCTGCATCCACTTGTTTACATTCTGTTCACTACTGGTATATTTACTCAGTATTGCATGTTTTTCTTACGCCCAGTGCTTTATATTTTAAGATAAGAAAATGTCTGCTACAATTCTACGAACTACGTGGGTATAAGAAACTTCTTTGAAGTCACATGAACTGGAGGCTTTATGGAGGCTGTATTAATTCATTGTAATAGAAAGGAAGCTCACGACATGAAATACCAACACTAGCTTTAGACCATTGACAGTTATTACACTTCAATTGAAATAGCAAGAGACACTTTACACAAAGAAATACTCCACATGTTGGCTTCTGTTTTGCCCTGATCCTTGAAGTGGTGCACACACTGTGAAAGATTACGATTCATTCATTCTAACTCTTATGTGATCATTGATACCGCGTACTCGCACCTACTTACTGAAAGTTACTCAAACTGAAGGCTGTTAGGGGTCATGTATGCATTTCTTTCATTTTATGATGGACAAGGTAACCAAATAGTACTTCTTAATTCATAATGAGTAGAAGATTTAGCTCAGGTGGATTGCACAGAAGTTGTGTGTAGACACTGTGTCGTCGGATTGTATGGGATGATGAATTGAAGTTCACACTAGGAATTTATCTGTACTTGTTCGAGGAGACTGACTAGAGGAAGGAGTTGTTATGAAAGCAAAATGGTATTGGTGATAAGGTTTATATGTATCGACATATTGAAAAGGTATTATTGATGTATTGAGATTATGTGATGCTGATGATTATTGGAGTTTTGGTGGATAAGAGGTAAAGTAAGTCAGGAACATTTCTTCTTTTTTGTTCGTTTGTATGTAAACAGGAAGGATGAAGATGGCAGACTAGAACACTCCAGTGGAAGGAAGATTGTCTACACACACACTTTGTTAAATCAATAAGCAATATATATTTTTCTTGCAGAGAGGAAATATTTGCATTTCTTGGCACACTGACAGTTGTTCAGCAACCGTACATTCTGATTTGGCTTGGCAAACATTGGTATTGACATGAGGACTATGACACGGACAAACTATTATTGACTATTATACACTGCTGCCACTACTATTTGATACACATGTGAACATCAAATTTTGACAGAATTACATTTACACAGCTAACACTATTCAATTACACAATAGTGCTTAATATGTGGATGGAAGATGAGCGAGTGCGTTTTGTGTGTTTTCCTTTCCTAATCCCAAATAATTGGTACCGTCCAACCTCCTAAATATTATTTTACTTGTTTGTTATGGCTTGCACTGACACCCATAATTATTATAGCTTTACTGATAGTTGTGTAATTGTAATAGTTAATATGACAATTATCTGATATCATTTGTGTGTTTATTATAATTTTGATGTTTAGTGTAAGAGCATTGATAATTATTTTGCAAAAGCAATTGCGTGTGCATTCAAACTGTTGTTCGTGCTTACACATATTTCCATTGATATGTGCCACTAGGAAATGTTTAATTTCTCCTGATGAACTGTTTAATTATTGCTGGTGGATATAATGGACTGTTACCTGCACTTGTTCAACATTGCTGGGTGCCACTGCTGGAACTGCTGCTACTGAGATGATGTCACTTGTTGCCGTCTGCACCTACTCGCCATTACTGGGTGCCACTGCTGAAACTGCGGCTACTGAAATGATGGTACTTGTTGATGTCTGCATCTGTTCTACATTGCTGGGTGCCACTTTTGGAACTGCTCAACCACTGATGAGATGTCACTTGTTGGTGTTTACACCTGCTCGCCATTGCTGGGTGCCATTGTTGGAACTGCTACTATTGATGTGATGACACTCATTCCTGCCTACAGCTGCTCGCCATTGCTGGGTGCCAGTGTTGGAACTGCTGCTTGTGAAATGATGTCACTTGTTGGTGTCTCCACCCGTTCAGCATTTGATGAGTGCCACTGTTGGAACTGTCAACCACTCTGAGAAGTGCTAATGGTTTATTGAACTATTGAAAAACTTTTATGTGAATATTTGTGTAAACTGATTTATTGTGTATTTATTGATTATGAAATGATATGGGACTGCTACCTGCACCTATTCGTCATTGCTAGTGCCATTGATTGAACTGTTTAACTACTCTGAGAAATGATACTTGCGTAAACTATTATGTAAAATCACATGTATGTAAGCATTTGTATTCCTTACTGTATTTTTATATATATTGGGTTATTGAAGGGTCAGTGCAAAGCCAAAATTTATTTAGTTATGATGTATTTATTTATTGATATCATCTGTCATTTTTGTCTGTGTTTTGTGGACGAATTTGGTGGTATTTTCACCACCAAATTCTAGCCCGTGGAGGAGGGGCATATGAAAGGTGGCTACACTGAGTCACAGCGCCAGAAATTGCGCCAAAGATTATTATTCCGCCGCCTCCACTGGTGCAGTAGTAATTCAGAGGATGTCGGGGGCAGTAGTAGTTCAGAGGATGTCGAGTGCTGTTGTTGTTCTGTTGGTCGAGAGAGTAGATGGTGTTCGGTTGGTGTAATGATTAGATGGAATATGTTGCAATTATCACAGTGCATTTTTTGTCAATAAACATTGAGGGAAAAAAAAGTATTACAGATCTCTTTAATGACAATGCCTCTTCGTCAAAGGTACAGTAAACAAAGCATCTGGCTCGTGTTCATGTATTAAACTTGTAATTCTGGTTTCTATGTGCAGTTATAGTATTTCTGGTTTTTCAATTAGTTCATTGTAAATGGTGTTTAAAATATCTTGTTGTACTGAGGAAGAACAGAGCCAGATACATGTACCTTGAGTCACACTACCACACACAGAACAGTTACACTTGTGCTTTGTGGTTTCGTAGCTTTTATAGTTGCAGGGGACTTAATTAATCAATTGTGTTAATGGAAATTTCTTGTCACTCTTTGTTTTTATTTTATGCAGTCAGATTGCGTGCTAATACTAGTCAGGGCCAACCGGTTACGAGAGTTCATAACCGGTGACTCAGCTACTAAAATTATTGCATTTATCCTTTCTTTTTAATTAAACCCCCATGCAACATTCAGAACAGCACCACGCAAATCGCAGATACCGACTCATTGCGGGCCAACGTCTCCATTCCTTTATATTCTGGCAGTATTACCTTGTGAATTTCGTACTGCGCCGCCACTCTAAATTAGAAAGAGGACTATTACAATATTTGTAATGTTTGAAACATGTTTTGTGCCATAAATGAGAAATAAAATAAAAAAAGTGCACCAAGAAGTGTATATCCTTAACAAACACTAGGTTTTGTTCTTAGCAAGATGTGGCGACCAAAACAGATTTCTTTCCCCGTCACCCCTGTCACTATAACTATCAACCTCTTGATGACAGCCTAACCAAAGCCAAACTTTTCGTCTCCTCCGGTCTCCAAGACTCATTCACCTTTTCTTTAAGCCGCAACTTTCACCACACCATTTGGGTGAACATGTAGACACATGTCGGTCGCACTTTACCTAGACTGATGTGCCAAAAAATACTACCGTCTTATTAATGGCGCCGGCCGATGTGACCGAGCGGTTCTAGGCGCTTCAATCCGGAACCGCGCGGCTGCTACGGTCGCAGGTTCGAATCTTGCCTCAAGCATGGATGTGTGTGATGTCCTTAGGTTGGTTAGTTTTAAGTAGTTCTAGGTCTAGGGAATTGATGACCTCAGATGTTAAGTCCCATGGTGCTTAGAGCCATTTGAACCATTTGATTAATAGCGTGTTGGCCTTTGAAACACAGAACAGCAGCATTTCAGCGTAGCATGCTTTCGATAAGTCTTTCGTAGTTATCCAGAGATATCTGACTGCAGATGTACATGAACAGATTACGTAAATTCCGAGTATAGGCAGATCGTGTATGGACATGGAGATGTGGGTTCAGATCGGCGAATTTGGTGGCCAAAATATCAGCGAAATCAATCTATCATATTCTTCAAATATCTATAGCACGACTTTGGTCTTGTGACACAATACTGTTCCATTAGCTTGCTCCTGCACCTAGCAGTCGTTCGAGGGGATAAAAGCGTATCCAGGGACGACCAACGAACTATACTGCATTCACAGTAAGAATTAACCTGAAGTAAACTTTACACTATGTATTCTTCGGCGTTTGCTGGAACCTCAGTGGATTTATAGATCTGATATAATTAATGTTTCCTTGACACATGTGTGTCTTAACTTTGGATTTCGTGTCACGTGGAACGGTAGCAAACCTGTCACGAGTAGAATCAAGTACGATAATTAGCACACGTTTCATGATGTGCGTTACGTGCATAACGACTCGGCAATGAAATGGGGCAACAGTTTTACCGGCGCAATTCAGTACAGCACTGGCCAGATAAGTGGGCTAACCAATCTGCAATTATGTGAACAGCTGCATTTCAGACGTAAAAAGAGTTGACACGAGCAGACAATCAATAAAACTTCGAATGTCATTTAATTTTTCAACAGAATAAAATAATATGTGGCAAAACTTCAGCATTACGCTTGTTAGGTGACAAGAGAGAAAACATAGCAAACACATGCTTTCGGCTAACACAGTACTATAATTAAAAACAAGAGTGAAATAAATTGTTATCTAAAACATAAGGTAATTTTTTTGCCTGAGCCACATGTTATGTAAAAGAGTACTGTAGGGATTTCATCATATATTATTAAACATCGAAGCCACTGAAGTTAGCACTTACAGTCACTCGCCTGTTAATATATGAAGACTATCATATCCGAATCGGGGGAATATATTTCTGTACTGGAACTGCCAACTGCTATGCTGGTGCGGTCTGAAGCGCCTTGTCAAGGTTCGCACGGCTGCCCCTGTCGGAAGTACTACGAGTCCTCCCTCGGGCATCGGTGTGTATGCTGTCCGTATTGTAAGTGTAAGTGTAGATTAAGTAGTGCGTAAGCCTAGGGACCTATAGTCCTTACTACAATTTCCAAATTTCTGCTATGCTGAAAACGAGGCGATCAAGAACAGGCTCTTCTAAACCATCAGAAAACTACATTTTCTCGTCTTCTTTTAAACTGAGGAGCCAAAGAAATTGGTACACCTACCCAATGTCGCTTAGGACACCCGCGAGCACGCAGAAGTGCAGCAATACGACGTCTCATGAACTCCACTGATGTCTGAATTAGTGCTGGAGGAAATTGATGCTGTGAATGCTGCAGGGCTGTCCATAAATGAGTAAGCGTTAAGAGGGGATGAAAATCTCTTCTGAACAGTACGTTCCAAGGCATCCCTGATACGCTCAATAATTTTGATGCCTGTCGAGTTTGATGGTCAGCGAAGGTGTTTAAACTCAGAAGAGTGTTCCTGGAGCCAATATGTAGCAATTGTGGAAGTGTGGTGTGTCGCACTGTCCTGCTGGAATTGTCCAAGTCCGTCGGAATTCACAATGCACATGATGGATGCATGTGATGGGACAGGATGCGTACGTTCGTGTCACCTGTCAGAGTCGTATCTAGACTTATCAGGGGGCCCATATCACTCCAACTGCACACGCCCAACACCATTACAGAGCCTCCACCAGCCAGACCAGTTTCCTGCTGACATGCAGCGTCCATTGATTCATGAGGTTGTCGCCATAGCCGTACACGCCCATCAGCTCTATACAATTTGAAACGGGACTAACCCTAAGGTGCTTTTCTCTCTAGTTCGTGTGAGAACACGTCTGTGTTACAAAACAATGGACACAATCAAAATAAGGAGCATTTTCTCCTAAGTATTTAGTTGTGCAATGTTTTCTGACCTTAAACGATCTTCGTTAACAATATTTTTACAAGATATTGTTAGTCGAGAGTTTATACAGGCAATGAAAACTGGAATTTTGCCTGCGAAATGTAATTATAAACGAAAACACTGGTGATTTAGAAAACAAATAATGATTAATTATGTGTAAGTTAGCATATATTAGATGATTTTCATATTTTGATCATGTAGGCATTGGAACTGAACAAAAAAAGCCACAGCGAGATTCAAATCAGCTACACACAGAATACTTAACTACCATACTCCAACACCACTCATTAAGCCAGCCACCTCATATACCCTAAGTATTTAGTAAGTACACCTGGTTCTCGAAAACCTTCTCCGTAATGTAGTGAAAAATCCTAGGAACATATTGGTTCTCGACATTTTTAACGGTGCCCCACGAACGCGTGACACTACAAAAGCAGGAAGCAGTACCAGCACATTTCACAGTTCGTATTACAGGCGCGATAATCAGAGGACAACTAGCGTTTCCAGAGACTGCGACTGTACATTATTTTTGAAATATAAACTACATAGCTTAAGTATGAGTAAGAGAATCGTTGATGCTGTTAATGCATTAGAATATCTTAAAGTTTCATTCATAGTAAGGTAATAATAAGACTCCTAACGTATAATTCGGACCGGCGTTGAAGAGAGTAACTTGTGTTACGGCCGCGGAGCTATCACCGTGTTTGTACTTGTTTACAGCAGGTTTACTCTTATAATGAACGAAGTGTAGTGCACAAGGAAGATGATTAATCGGAACAGGTGACACGTTTCCCATCTGCAATCGTTAACTGATGTAGTCGTTTGGTTAACACAGGAACACGCAAGGACATGTAAGGGGCGTCTGTTGTGGAGCCCGATGTTCATAAATGAGCGGTGAACAGAGCGCTCCAAAACAATTGTGGCAGTCACGTGAAACCATGATGTTCTGTCGGACATGTCCGAAAAAACAGACCGAGAATTAATATAACTGATTCAGCTCGATGGACAATGAACCCACAACTTCCAGTGCGCACGCACAAATACGTCGACATCGAGCGGAACTCTAGAATTAGTGAGCATGGAGGTCGCGAAAACGGACTGTGGATAGATGGTGTTGGAGTGGTATGTGAGTCGGTCGGCGAGCATGCCGAGATAGTCTGCACATTTGCGATAAACGCTATACCCTGATGCTATAGTAAACGCATATTAAGCAGGAGTTCTCGTGTTCGAATGGCGGTGGGCACACCTTTTCACTCGTCGCTACTGATTCCAAAAAGGTCCCGACGCTGCTGATATCATGATCTCCGTTCCCTCTTCATTCGTCACCCCCCCTTCCCCTCCCTCTCCATCTGCAATTTATGTAATTGGGCCAGCACCTGCACTGTACTGGTAGTCAGATCTGCCTCATGTTGCCGCCCGTCTTACATTATAGAGCTGGCATGTTCCCGACCTCAACGTTCTGTGATGAAACGTTGATGTCCAACACACTGCCGCATACTCGTGGTTTCGTCGTCCTTCAAGCACTTTGCTTAGACGCTTATGCCATGGGTACCTGAACAGCCGACCATCATCTCCGTTTCCGAAATGCTTGATCCCAGGTGTCAGGCCACTACAATTTGCCATTTGTGGAAGTCGCTTGTGTGAAGATTACCCCATTTGCGCCCCTCTAGAATGACTCCTCACTCCTCTCCCCTTTCCCTTGTATGCTTCCTTTATGCATCACTTCCACGCAGCGCAATCAGCTGGCATTTAATCTCGCAGTGGTCAGTGGTCCAAATTTCTCTCATCAGAGTTATTACAGTATTATTACATTCCACACAGCGAACAGATTTAAACTCGCCAGTCCCAGCACTTGACATAAAATCCTCAACTACAGTGTGTTTACAGCTCATGATTACCTTAAATTCCGCCATATTAAGAAAAGTCCCTTTTTCTTCCTGGGAACTCTTACATACACACGTAACACAAATCTCTTTATCTTCTCCCACCCTAAGCCGTGTCGAAACTATCAAGCAAACCCATTCTTCCTAAAACCTCGTAAATCCCGTAGTGAAACCAATTCCTGCTGACCCCTCCGCCATACCCCAGTCATGTGAAAGTCCTTGAATCTGTGCTTTCTAAGTACATCCACAAGCATCTGGAGCCACATATCCCCCTTGCAGTCACCCAGTTTGACCTCCGTTCCAATTTTACAACTAATTATCAATTGCTACACTAATTACACATCCTATATCATCATCAGAGCGCCAACCACCTCCTTTCCTACATCTGCACACTGAATTTACTTATGACTGCTTATGGCATTTTGGTGTTCCATTCAGACCCCACTTGCGTCCTCCTTCTGTTAATTGGATCACCCTAATTGGTCAGTTATCATAAACCGTGCACCATACGTATCAAAACATGACAATGAGTCCCGCTTTTTCTGTCCAGTTGTATGCGTGCCCGTCTTATCATTGCTCCTTTGGTCTTCTATACACAGCCTATGTTCCTCAACCACTTCGAGTATCTACATCAATATGCTGACGACATCGCTCTACGTCTCGCTCTACAATCGTCTCAACGATACTCACAATTTCAGATCTATACATGTATCTTCTGGTGTCACCAGCAGTACCTTTCCACATGCCCTGTAAAACCACAGCCAATAATTACACTAAAAACCACACGATCTTTCCGTCCTCTAGACTTATTCTTCTCAATCCAGTACAGTCTTTTTCACCTAACAAAATGTCAAAAATAAATGTAACTAACAGATGATCAGAAAATGAACCGGAAATGCCCACCCACTAGCCATGCCAACGAAAGCTGAAGTTTCTTAACGAAAAAATTGATATATTTATATAACCCATGCAAAATAAGAAACGAGTCCGATTTCCATAGCTGCTCTGCGTAACGCTTTCCATATACTTAACTATAATGTACAGCGGGAGCCACATTTCAAGTGGGCTTCATTTAGAGAAATAAACTGTTACAGAGATAAGCCGGTGTGATTCTCGGTTCCTCTCTCTCCCTCGGGTCTCCTTAATTAAGGCAATCTGGACCTGAGCAACAACTTCGCGAGTCTCGAGGTTGTTAACCAATTGAAAATTAGCACTGCAGATGTGTATATATCATCCAGTGAGTATTTATTTTATCGTTGGAAGGTGTTGCTTCAACGAATTTCGTCTCCCAGAGAACCCGAATTCAGTACGACAAACTGGATGGACATTAGATTCCTCACCTTTGGCGGTTGATCTCTCAATAAAAGATGTGTTCCTCTGAATCACAATTACATCCATTAGCCACTCCCGTGTGACTGTGATGCTTCTTAAGTTTCATGTAAAGTTTGGTGACGCTGATGAGTGCTCTTAGGATATAGTTTTGGGATTAAGTTATTGAAAATAGAGACCTAACAAAACCGATAAAAAATCGAGTGCTCGCCAGTATCCTTCTTCCCTGAATAAGTTGAAATTTTTAGTAGATTATCCACAACGATGGAAATTATTGTCACTCCAGTACATTCTGTAACGGCTTAAAGTATAAGTAAGGGTGTTACAAATATGATGGTTGAATGCCACTGGGGTTTCTCGATAGAGCGTGCGATTTTCAAGTCACAAATCTGATTATACAAAATATTGCCTAATGGTATGTTTTGTATATATAAAATCATCTGGGTATGCTGTTCACAGCATTCTTCTGGCGAAGCTCAAAGATAATTGTATCAAAGATCTTGCTTGTAGCTGCTTTTTGTACTATCTAGCCAAAAGGAAGTAGGGAGACGCCCTAAAAAATCAAGGGGATTCACACAATGAAACAGGAGGTTCAGAATGTAGAAATATCAATACAGGTGTCTCATGCGGAACTGTATTTTCTCCGGTCTTTTCTTGCTATACAACACATAAAGGATTTGTCGCGACATGCCCAAGAAACAGGAACAGCTATCTTTTATGACGGTGCAACTATTGTGAAGAAGCCTAATGGAAAAACATCAAATCCTCAAAATCGAATACTCTTTTCATTAAAATTAATAACTTGTAGACCGCAAATAGTCACTGAACTTAGATTAAAGACAACCATGCAGTTCTCAACAGCACAGCGCCTGACCACACTAGTGGATATAATAAGAGTAAATCGATAAATCAAGGACAAAGCCACATATCACAGATCTTAAACGTCTAAGACTGAAATGTTTCCTGTGCGGATAATATCAGATTTCGGGGATAAACATGTCACAAAGTTTAGTGACATCTGCTATTTTCGTTTACTAGTATCTAATGGTCCCGCGTGACTTGTCAGACAGGGAATGAAATATTCTTTTCCAGATGTGTAGTATTTGGTATCCACTCCAGAAATCCTTGTAGAAAGTTGTTTCCACAACTGGGCATACTGACAAATGCTTCACAGCACATTTTCCCCTTCAGAAGACTGTTTTCAACAGTCAGGATGACCTGACAAAATAACAGCAACAAACGCATTACTATATCAGGTGGGTACATGGCTTACCATTAACTTCAGTCAGCTTTGGCGTGGCACTCGAAAGTGTGGGATACTCAGCCGTAAACTCCTGTGGATCACTATTTCAGTTATGTAAATATTTTAACAGTTAATTAGTCTGATTACTGCATATATACAACACTAATAGAAACAATTCATAAGTGTAAATCGGTAAATTCTTAGTAGTTCATATTGATGAGTACCTGAATTGCAAGTCACATGCTACCGACGTCAAACTTCTAACACCTGAAATTTGTCTTGTACGTTCATATTTCCTCTGTAAGAATCTACAGGGCGTCCGCAAACCGCGACCAGGTCAAACCTAGCTAGCTCTCTTCGTCCATGAGACTCTGAAAGCAGTAGACATAGGCGCCCTTGTAGATACATTGTTCCTCGACTTCAGAAAGGTTTTTGATACAGTTCTGTACTGGCGCTTCGTCAACAAAATATGAGCGTATGGAGTATCAGACCAACTGTGCAGCAGCATTGAACAAATTCTAGCAAACAGAATGCAGCGTGTCATTCTAGATCATTGTGTAGATGACACCAGAAGTTCCAAGAGGCTTTTCGAGGACAATGCTGTTCTATACAGAGAAATCGCGGCGTTAGTAAACTGTAGAACGATCAAAAAGACCTGCAGAGGATCGACGTTAGTGTAACGTACTGCGAATACATAGATAGAAAGACTCTTTATTGTAAGATTTAAAAAAATGCAAAACTATCACAGGAAGCAGCTGCTGCCATAAAATATCTAGAAGTATGCATGCGGAGCGTTTTGAAGTGGAACGTCCACATAAATTTAATCGCGGGTCAGACAGATGCCAGACTGAGATTCATTCGAATATCATACAATGTAAGCTTTCACGGCCGGTATTGTCTTCACTTAAAACTTCCGGGCTGATAGGCCGTAGTCGAAGTATAAAACCCTCTCCTGACGTTTCGTCTCCGACTGCGGGAGACATCCTAGGAGGTAAAGCGGCGAACTGCGAAGAGAACTCGAGGAAGCGATAAGTATATAAGCAGCACAGAGGGCACCGCAGTTGATCACGTGGAGTGGAAATAAAATTCAGCGAGACGAGCGTCATATCAAAAACCTCGCATTATTATGCACGCTTGTATAGAGAGGCTATCGAGATTGATAAACATCGTAATAATTTTAACAGGAAAGACGAAGGTGTTAAACTGGATAAAATTTGGATGTCAGCGTTGCACCGCAAGAGTGACGATCGATTACTTTCAGTCGAGAATTTTGGCATTACCAGAGACAATCTCATAGCCGACGCCACGTGATCGACAGTGGTGCCCTCTGTGCTGCTTATATAATCATCGCTTCCTCGAGTTCTCTTCGCAGTTCGCCGCTTTACCTCCGAGGATGTCTCCCGCAGTCGGAGACGAAACGTCAGGAGAGAGTTTTATACTTCGACCACGGCCTATAAGCCCGGAAGTTTTAAGTGAATATTCATTCGAATATTTCTCTGAAAATGCTGAGCAGTCAGCTAAGCGTCGTGAATCGGGGCAGCCTGTTCCATGGAAGTCCACCTGCCGTTCTGGAGTCTGAAGATGATCCTTAAGGATTGAAACCGCTCACTCCGATTAAAGAAATTTGCGATCAAGACTGTTTTTTAATTATCATATTAATATAAGATAACTGATAAAGTTTTAAAAAATTGTAAGTATAATTAAACCACTATACTGAACACACTGAATAATTTTTAAAATTTTTTTTGAACCAACTATAATTTCGATATGTACATATCTCCAAAGTTGATTTTTTTTTGTAATTCCGAAAACGATGCTTATAATAAGTATTGCTTTGTTAAGAGAATATGATTAAAGTGTTATTTATAAAATTTCAAATGACTGAACTTCTCCAAGGGAATTAGGTTTTGAGAAACACAGCCAAGTTAGACAGCAAACGTCTCTGGATGCTTTGTTTGTGTGGTGGTGGCTCATGATACAGCAGTGAGTGGGGGACGGTAGTGAGACGTTGACCAGAGTGGAAGTGTTTTTGATAGCGCGTGATGTAAATTTGATTTGGCAGTCAGTTGTACATTGAATAACATATAAAGCAGTGTGGCTCTTACCTGCACATTTGAAACTTTTATGTCACAGATGCCAGAATTGTTGTTCCTTAGTTTTGTGAGCCATGGCTGTTGTTGGAACAATGGCTCTGGAAGGCGTCATGGTGGACCATGTTCATTTACTTTGTCGAAGATGTCAAGACATGGAGAAGCAGTGTAAGATTGTTTGCGCCCTTACTTCGATGAGACGGCAGCTACGTAGGCAAGACTTTTATTTTACTTGTTAATGGATTAATAATCATCATGCTGCAAATGTTGAACAGAAAACATTTTGAAAAACATTAATTTTTTGTTATCAGTATTTCGAAGGTTCATTTAATCAACGATCTTATTACGACCCTATGTCATACATATAACCAGTGATTTGTGTAAAATTTATGAAGTAGAAAGTCGCATTGCCACAATCTGAAAACTTTTATCATGAAGTTCTATTTATTTTTATTCGAAGAGAAGTGTAAGTAAAATTAAAGGACTGCTGACATTTATTTCAATTTTTTAACTTTTCATGAATGAGTCCCAAACTCTGATTAACAGTTTTTACTAATTGCTGAACTGAAAATTTTAAATATGGTTGCCTAACTATGGCGTCAGAAACCATACTACCAGCGTCCATATTCATGTTTAAATGCTTGTGTTTTACATAGCCCAGTATAAAGGTTTTGGTCACGCCTGGCATGCCTAAACGATATTAACAAACGAACCAAGAACATGAAAGATCTCATGGTCATAAAGTAACAATATTTTAGTAACTTTTGCTTGGTAATGAGATTTAGTTCCATGCGATCTGCTGCCCAATAAGAGAACTAATTGATAACAAATTTATAATCGTGACGGTCGGTAAAAATAGAGAGGTATAGAAGCTATTTATTTTGAGATGAAAATTTTTTCAACATATCATTTCCAATTAGACGATGTTCTCTGGTTAACTTATTGTTCTTTGCTTCGAGTGTAAGTTCTTTTTCACATTTCTTGACTTATCTCTGTTCATACACATGTCAATTATTTAGAAATGTATTCTATTATGAATGTATTCTATTATGTGAAGTCAGTATTTGTAAGAATTTTGTTGTTAAGGGAACGTGTATAATGTGACGACACCTTGAAAATTGATTTCACGTGCCATGGTCTGTTAGGATGAAATGTAATCTTGGTTTCAAGCGAAGTAGTTGACAGTGGAAAACAAGTTTGAATGATGTATGCTAGTGCGCGTGGTTTTGTTAATGTCGGTAAAAACAGTAAATATGGCTGAGTATCAGTTTGAAGTAATATTTATAAGAAGGAGTGTTAAATGAAATTAATGTCGATATTCTGCAAAATGAAGTCGGATTTGATATATCCTATTGCATACTTTAAGCTGTCATGTTACGTGGCGCAGTAGCATTGCTGTTGAAATGTTAGACAAAAACTACGTGGTGACTTCGGTTGTTTACTATATACGAGAACAGTGGATCTACGAAAGGATACAATACCAGACAACCAGAGAGCCTAAAGAGTGTACAGACGTTCTCTGCTGGTGAACATTCACGGAAAGGAGGGGAGGAGTTGAAACACCGAACGTGTTAGTGCCTGACGGCATATGTGCTAAGCTTCAAGAAGTTTTATTTGATGCAGTAGCAGCTATTTAAATACAATAAGCTAACTCCTTAAACAGAGATCTGACAGTGGAAGTCTTGTAACTAACTAGCCAAAACGTTTATTCTGATAGAGCGAGAATAGAAACTTTTCTCTCAGGCCAATCTTATTTGACCAGTTACGTAGATGAAGCTAAATTCACATTTTTGAATGAATCATAAAAGTGAGTGTTGTATCATCAATGGTATGCTACATGTTATATGTAACATTTTCTTTTGGCGTTTAATTTTGGCAAGCAGAGTGCATCCTAGTAAATCAGGATAAATAAACAAAGTTCGGTTAGTTATATTAAATTTTATATTAAAAATGAAGAAATTTAAGGTGTCGATTTTATTTTGGCAACTAGTTTCAACTCTGTAACAACGCCAACTTTAGGCCCATACACTTGTTGACGTCAACTACGTGCGGCTCATACTAGAATTCAGTGGTGAGATACAACGTTGTAACTAGTTGCCAACATAAAATCGACGCCTTCAATACAGCTGGAGGAAATTCTTCATTTTTAATATGAATTTATACTAATTGACGTCCCACTGTCCTCCATTTAAACTATGGATGTACGAAAATTCAGTTATAGTAAAAATTCTTTAAGTACCACAACTCCAGACACAACAGTTTTAATTCCAAATTCATACATTTTTTTGCCGTCTATGTTGCAGTACGATTAAATTTTACTCTAACTTTAGCCAATGTAGTTATGATGAGTATGAATGAATGACTGAACACTTCTGTGTATAAAGTGTACATGTTCAGAAGAAGAGACAGTGCTATAATACAGAGCTGATTACGTTATACTTGTGGTTCTCGTCATCGTTCTAAGTACAGAAGAGTAATTCAATTTGAATAGCATTAGATTAAAAATTGTGTGGACGCATAAGAATCACTGTACCTGTGGAATGACGCGAAGTTAATGAAGGAGCAGTGCATTCAAATACAGCAGCTTACTAAAGAGAATGCAGGAGTAGTTCAGCAAAGACAAAAGCGAGACAGAGCAATGCTAATCATTTTTCTACATTTTAATCCAGGCAATATAATATTACTTTCTAAATCGGAACTAAAATATGCGAGAAAAATTTTGTTTGTACATGGTATTTAAAATCAAAAGAAACAAAGCTTCAATCAGTAGATATAGAAATACCAACATATTTTACTAAATGACAAGCCTGAGTTGCTACCCACTCGCAACTTTGTTTTGTCAAATTTTTGTTTTAGCTTCACTTACCTTCCGCCTTATCATTTACGTTTCTCTGTCTGATCGTGGTAGTAGGAACACGTAAGTACAACAAGTTAAAAATTAATCATAAAACAGTGTACAATTTCGTAGCATCACATGAAATACCCTACATGAAAAACATTTTTGGATCACACTTGCCTTTTATGATTTTCAGAGGCCATCGTCAAAGAGTATGAGCCGGAGTGTTCAATGACCAACCGATTCGAGCTTCATTTGTGCTCTTTTGTTAATCAATCTCTTAATAGAGAAAGCACCTATCTTTGTCAATATCAAAACCAAATGGCATTAATTTCTACACTTTTCATTGTTAGAATTTGATTTAACTTTCAAGGTCGAGATCCACCGAACGGTGGCGCCTGACAACCAGAACTCATTGGCCTGTGATGTTATAACATTTTTTATTTGGCAATGAGAATGAATATTGCTAGTACTTTTTATCGTTTCAGTTGTTAAAAGATTTCTTGTAAAAGTTATTAATTCAGCTTTTAAGAAAAAAGATAACCGCATCATCGGTGGAATGTGCTTTCTCGACGAGACAAAATACGCACACAGAACTTTTCGGTTAATCACATTTGTGAGTCGTGTTACTGGAGGACTGTAGAATCTTCTCCAACGAGAGGGGAAATTTCAGCATCTGAAACTACGTTGAACAGCTCAGTTTTAAACGAACCACTGCAGAAAACGACTTACCTCTAGGGAATAGTGGTTAAGCTTTGTGATTGATAACAAATAATTTCTACCCGTAGCAATGGCTGTACGAACATGAACGTACTTCGAATCTTGATTACCCTACAAATGGACGACGTAATCTCGCTTTGAAACACCTCTGGCAAACATTCAGAAATTTGAAAGTGGAGGACCTATATAAATAACGCATTAAATGAAGAAATAGGAAACAAAAATATGGTGGATCTGTGCTGCTGTTCAAAGAACTGAACGCTTGAAGTGCGTCTTCTTGAGGTTTTTTCCAGGAACAGCTATTACTCTTCAAGAAAAGTTTATTTGCATTTTCAGAGACGCTTAGGGGGAGACGTCACATTTCCAGGAAGCAACGCTAGTAGGCAGTTCGCCTTGCCTTTATTTTTCGCTGAAGTGCTCCAGGTCTAATGGATCGTCATGAGGTTTCTTTTCTGCCGTCATTTCCCTGGAAGTACGAGTGTTCTTCTTACCATATAGAGTTCTGCAAACATTACTACTACATTCCCTGATGAATGTCTTTCATGGTAATATTCTTTAAACATGGGACAGCTGCTGAAGTATCAGAACGGCTGCAGTTTGAGAGGAGTTCTAATTTAGCTGACAATTTTTTTGGAAAGGCTTCGAATATGGAATGACTAAAGAAAGACCTGGAATTTAGGTAGCTTTAAGATAGAATACATCGTGTAAATCGGACTACAAAAGAAAACTAAATCTAGTACATGACAACCGCTATGCAATCTTATATGGCGTGAAAATATGAATTATACATTAGAAACTAATGGAAACATCATCTTTCTGCGTGGCATCCATTGAAGGCAGCCGGCCGGTGTGGCCGTGCGGTTCTAGGCCATTCAGTCCGGAACCGCGTGACCGCTATGGTTGCAGGTTCGAGTCCTGCCTCGGGCATGGATGTGTGTGATGTCCTTAGGTTAGTTAGGTTTAAGTAGTTCTAAGTTCTAGGGGACTGATGACCACAGATGTTAAGTCCCATAGTGCTCAGAGCCATTTGAACCATAGAAGGCAGTAAAAATATTGATTCAGAACGAACGGTTGATGACGGAAGAAGTATTATGTATCCAAAACGATGATTCTGGATCCTTAAAATCTTTACAAAATATTAAATAGCTTGCTGAATAAACTGGTATACGCAAACCAGCATACGTTGCATGGCGGAGGGTACCTTGTACCACAACTAGCCATTCCCACACGTATTCCACTCGCAGATGGAGCGAAGGAAAACTTGAATATCTATATGGCTCCGTACGAGCCCTGATTCCTCTTGTCTTCGCAGTCATACGTGAAATGTACGTTGCTGGCAGTAGGGCCTACAATGGTTCTGCAGTCGACTGCAAAGATCCTATTCCTATCCAGGAATACCCATTTGAGTTCACGAAGCATCTCCACAATACTGGTGGGTTGATCGGACCTATCGGTAAGAAATCTAGCAGCACACCTTTGAATTACTTCGATGCCTGCCTTTAACCCGAACTACTGGGGATCTCAGACACTCGAACAGTGCTCAAGAAGGGGTCAACCAGTATTCTGTATGCGATCTCCTTAGTAGATGAGCTACATTTTTCTAGATTTTTTTCCCGGTAAAACGAAGTCGACCGCTAGCCTTTCCTACTACCGACATTACACGCTCTTTCCATTTCGTATCGCTCTGCAACCTGATGCCTGGATATGAAATCGAAGTCATTGTGTCAAGCAGCACACCACTAATATTGTGTTAGAAATTGCGGGATTGTTTTCTCTACTAATCCGCATCAACTTCCATTTTTCTGTATTTGGAGCAAGCTGCCGGTCAACACACCAGATACACTAGATATTCTGCATATGTCATCCTGTATCCTTCTGCTACCACACAGCAACAACAGTTTC
Organism: Schistocerca gregaria; assembly: GCF_023897955.1. Lineage (NCBI taxonomy): Eukaryota > Metazoa > Arthropoda > Insecta > Orthoptera > Acrididae > Schistocerca > Schistocerca gregaria. The sequence continues at coordinate 202,127,236 of NC_064924.1, forward strand.
CAGTACACTACAGAGAAACTACCAAACAGGCGCAGACTGCTGTCCGCCCACTCAGTCAGATATTTTACGTATATAGAGAACAAGAAAAGTCCTGTTACACTTCCATGGAACACAGCTGAAGACACTCGAGTCTCATGAACATTCGCCGTCCAGGGCAATCTACTGCGTTCCGTTACTTAAGATGTCAGGAGATAGATGGGGCACTGTGTCGAATGCTTTCTTGAAATCTGAGGTGTTGCCTTTCATCCATGGTTCGAAGCACATTGAGCAAGAAAATGGGAAGCTGAGTTTCACAAGAGTGAAGTTTTCTAAATTCATGCTGATGTGTCCAGAGGCTTCAATGTCTCAAGGAAGTTTGTTATATTAGAACTTAGAATATGCTTAAGACCTCTGAATCAAAACGATATTACGGACAGTGGTATGAATTTTTCGTGTCCGTTCGTCACATACAGGACTCACCTCTGCCTTTCATCACTCACTTGGGACTTTGCACTGAGTAGGAGATTCGCTATAAATGTAGTCTAGGTAAGTGGCCAATCACAAGATGCCGGTACTTATTAAAAAGAACTGAGTGGCTCGTAAAATTCTTACAGAGTCTTGCGATGATGAAAATGCCTACAGAAACTCCTTACCAACCTCGTGGCCAACATGGGAGCACATTGCAGAGTATGCTCTGCCGTCTATGGTGGTCACACACACTGTTACACGGTATTAGGAGCTATGTCCCGGCTTTTGCACTGTTCAGGGGACCATCACAAATCGGCGTAAATATTTTATTTGAATACTAGCGTCATTTCTGTTCGACTCATTGCGTATATCTTTCTGTTACCTTCTGTACTATACTGAGAAATTCTTTCTATATGTAGTCAGAGATTCATCGAGCTACGTTACGTTGTATCGACACATCATGCGAAAGTTATTTTCGTCCGTACGTTTTTCACACCAGTGTAGTCTACATGGTATCATCATATCGTATTAAATTTAGAATGGAATGATAGCAGTAATCATAACAGCAGATTAATTAGAAACGTTCCATAGTCTAGAAAAGTGAGTAATATTTACATTCTTGCATGAAATGATATTTCCTTCCACAGTGATTTTCACGCAGAAATTAATGACTGACAAAAGTGGCTATCTACAGTTTTGTATTCAGACTACATGTTATTCCTAATACGTATCTGCTAACTTGTGTATCGTCTTTAAGGTAACAGTATACTATTTAAACACGCTGATGGCTTCAATGTATGAGCTGTTTACGGCGACACCACAGGCGATACTAATTTTGGTAATTTTCCTATTTGCCTTAACATCAATGGGTTTCTGTGTATTGTATACCATTACTCCTCCCACGATATGTATGACGGGTGAGCAGCCGGACCCTAAGAACAAACTGAAACGATATTTCGCTGTTCCGGGTGGCCATCATCCTCAGATGCTGAACAACTGAGATGACAAGAGCCATCGTTCTTATACAAGTCGCAGAATGCCCAGTGCACCTGTGCTGGAAACCGTCTGTGTTGTACTCTTATTAAAGTGTATATGTAGCGCCAAGCTTGGTGAATGGTCGGAGAAACGATAAACAGTAATTAAGAATATTACCAGTGTAATTTGCTGTCGACCGCTTCACAAGCGTTGTGACGCAGTACACTGTCTCGGTTAATCAGACTGAAGAACGAGAGGTGCATTTAGACTGCCGCCCTTTCATAATCTGACTATTACGGGGTTCTTTATCAACACTGTGACGAGGTTTGTTTGATATAACAGTGATTGTGCATTTTGAGCGCCGGAATTTAGTTTCTCTGGTTAATTAGGAGGTTACAAATCCTTCCTTCATTTGTCTTCTACTTCCTTGGTCGGTTTTGTTGCTGGTATATCCAAAGGGAAGAGCATTGCTGTGAAATGTTTTCGGAGGGCGACAATCGCGCAAGTATTCAATGAAGGGACAGGTCATCTGCACAGTGGCTCAGGGGCTAGGCGGCTCTTTCACGCAAATCAGACCTCACTCAACAACAGGGAGTCAGTACCTGAATGTAGCCTTATGGCTGCTATTAACGCTGACTGTCTCTATTGTCCGATAGGTGGGTGATGTCCATAGCAAGCCACCGGGGTCGGCCTCAGCGCACGTTCTATGCTGGAAGACGACTGTTTTCAGACTCTCTCAGCATTTGCGGACTGAATGGACGAATTCCTGGGGTCATGGGTCGTATCTGCACACACTGTCAAAGTTCCTTCTCAAAGTAAAACCTGAACTCGCACAGCGATGTAGCCAAGAGTATGTCAGACACGTAGACGGCACATTTTCTTTGTTTTCTTTTTGTTCTCACGCCTATTAGCTTCTAAGGCTCCCAAAAATCAGACGGTGAACTCAGGAGCCGGAACGAGGCACTTCTAACTTTTGGGCGGCAAGTAACTCTATTGGGAGACTGGTTTCTACCTGTCTGCTAGAGGTAGGGAACCAGGAATGTTTGTTTATGCGACTGGCATGGAAATAAACTGCCGCCTGCTATTGGTTGAGGCTTGTCTTTTAGGGGGTTTATGTGGAGTAATTTTGGAGCACAAGTGCTCCTTTAAGAGAGCGACTGGAAAGTCGGTAACCAAGAGCGAACTGAGTGAGCCGGTAGCGTGAAACCGAGGGGGAGAGTCCGTGGCGATGACAGCGGCCGGTGTTTGTGTCCGAGCACCTTCAGATCTCATCACAGCGCTGAGCACCGAGTCAGACGGCGGTAATCGTCTATGGTGAATACAGTCGAAGCTCTGACATGCAGGGAATTCTGCAGTTTTGCTATTACTGCTCGCTGTAGCGTGTTTCCGATTTAGTGGTAGTACCTGATCGTTGTTGCATGAACTAAAGCCGATGACTTTTGCAGTCCACAATCACTGTCTCACAGACGAATCTGTCAGATAACACTACGAACAGTACTCGCTGTAGCTGGCATAGTGTAGAGTACCCGAAAATGAGCCATTTTCATAGCAACGTTGCTAACTGAACACTTCCGTTATCTTAAATGTGATTCACTGAATTAAACTAATTTGGTTTTATTTTGCTTATGACAAAATACCATTTCTCATGTGTTTTTAGATAAATAAAGCTGTTTTGTAGTGAGCCTACTCTCTTTTAAGATAACACCTTGATAACTCTGTTCTTTACTTAATTTTGCCATTCCCGTTTTAGGCTTGATTGCCTGGACATCCTCAGCAGCAACAAGAGAAATATTTGTTTTATAAATAAAAACAACCTTTTCTTGCCGCACTGTAATTCATTTCTCCCACATGCGTCTCGGCTTTTTCTGTAAGGCATGTTCTGTTGAATCTAGAACGATACAGTATTGTTTTGATCTGTGTTCAATTTAGATTATAAAACAGATCACGTCCCGTTTTTCATATAAATAGGTAATTACTTAGAGAGTTTGGCTGTCATCTTCATTTCCTCTCATCTGTTTTGGTGGTCCCACGAACACTTCATTTACGAAACAAAAGTACATTTTGACATTCCGAACTTTTTCTCCACATTGTTCGTCATTTTTACCTTCATTTTTCTTATTTTTGTCTTGTACTACTACTCTTCTACAACTATTTATAGATATTAGTTCAAAAGCTGTGCTTCAGAAGACGTAAATATTGTGGCTTCACTATGTGATTCATCCTGTTTGGCTTGTTTATATTCAACACTGTACAACGCACAGTGAATGACCTCCAACACCTTCTCTTACCCACCCCGCTTCCACTCATCCAACAACCCATCCAGCCACTGACAGACACACACACGTACACACGCACACAGATATAAACATCCTGAAAAGACACTAGTTTTCAGCACATACTTCGTCAGGTTTTCAGCATGTAGGTGAACAAACCAAAAAGGATAAGGCACACAATGAAACCACAATACATGTATTTACGTCTTTAAAAGCACAAGTTTTGAACAAATATCTATAGCTAGTGGAAGAGGAATAGCACGCGACAAAAATAAGGATAAACAAGATGAACAGTGTGAAGAAAAAGTTCGGAATATCAAAAACTCCTTAAGTTTAGTAAATTGGTAGTTAGAGGAAACGCAGAGGCGAACCAAAAACTGTAAGTAATTACTTATTTACATGAAAAACGCGCCGTGAACTGTTTTATAATCCAAAAGTAAGAAATATCAAAACAAAACTGTATCGCTCTAGATCCCGCTGAAGGTGTTTTGGAGTAAAAAAAGTCGAAACGCATCTGGGACAAATAAATTACAACAACACAAGAAAAGGCGGTTTTTATTAATAAAACAAATAATTCCAATTTAATAAAAGGAAACTCCGGTCGAGAAATAATTTTTGGTAGATCTTACACCGCCACAACTACTGATCTTTCGCAAGATTATCTTACAGTCGGAGTATCTGTCTGTGGTGTCACCGCCAGACACCATACTTGCTAGGTGGTAGCCTTTAAATCGGCCGCGGTCCGGTAGTATACGTCGGACCCGCGTGTCTCCACTATCAATGACTGCAGACCGAACGCCGCCACAAGGCAGGTCTAGAGAGACTTCCCAGCACTCGCCCCAGTTGAACAGCCGACTTTGTTAGCGATGGTTCACTGACAAAATACGCTCTCAATTGCCGAGACGATAGTTAGCAGAGCCTTCAGCTAGTTATTTGCTACGACCTAGAAAGGCGCCATTATCTGTTACTATTGATGCTGTGAGCCATGTAATGTCAAGAGCGACGTTCGTCATTAATGGATTAAAGTTAGGTATTCAACCAGCTACGTCCGTTTCTCTCAATTCTAATTCCCCTTCCATGTTCCAGATCTCACGCCAGACTGCGTGAGCTAAAACGCGTGCATTTCGGCCTCCTTTAGTAACCCTGTGTTGGCTCTCCTGCCAACCCCAAACCGTCAGTTCCATAAGTACACATAAATACACATTATCATTATCAAGAAGCACCAGAATCTGTGTGTCCTCATATTTCAACCAGTGGTCATTGGTTAAACAGCGCCCGGCCACCACGGGTTTTTCCGGTTTTTGCATACTTGGCGACAGTGTTCAGAATTTCTATCCTGGATCGTACAAATTGCTCGACCTATATAAGCGTTTAGAAAAGAATACGCAGGACTTCCTTAGCCCCGCTTCGGTGGCAGAAGGAAGAAAATCTTAATATTATTTTTTTACGTTCGCCCTATTGTGGTGTAAACACTGTGGTCATAAGAAACAACAACAACTGATACTACATATATTTTAATGTGCTACCAGCGATGGTCTATACCCCTAGATGTAATAAATCTGCTTATCAGGTAAGCATTTTGCTAGACCATAGACTACAGTCAGTCAGTTCCCTGTGGAAAGTTGTCCGGGTCGGAGGTGATGTACGCTATTCATGCCACCGTCCAGAGTTCTCATCTGCGTTGGTGAGGCACGTGGCAGCTCGCTGCGTGTTGACACCAGTCGATCTCATGGGTTTACGGTAAACGCCGTTATAGAGTTTCTGTCATTCCTTTTCTATTCATCCAATACTTTTAACTTACACATAGAACTTAATGTTGAGATGATGCTAAATAAAGTATTCCAAGAATCGATTAATAGAAATCGATCCATGTGGCCCACTCATGAATGTGTCAACCGCGTAACTCCAAAAAACTGTTAATTTATGGCTGTGATCCATGGAGCAATGTGCTAAAAGTCTTCCGTAATTAATATCGCAAGTGTTGGAGATAAACTATCCCCCCAAAACCATTCTGCCTCTTAGTTCAGTCGCTTGGTCATTAAATGAAATGTAAGCTGACGTCAGGACCTGACGGCTGATCTTCGTCATTTCCACATCCAGTGTTTCACTAGTTAAGCTCAAGAGCTCTTCAAGACCAGGGAGCATAAAAGGATATACAGCATCGAAACTAGCCGGATTATGCGGTCGACATAGGCTTAAAGGTTTATGTGTTGTATGAACTCAACAGAGCTCAGGGTATCGTGATCACTAGGGTTACAATTTTTATGACCTGAAAATTACCATAACATGCATGAAAAATACTTTCATGAACGAAAATTTATAAAAATATGCACAGTAACACAAAAAGGTTTTTGACCACCTCACAAGCAACTTCCAATCAAATTATGGAGTATCGTCTGAGTTACGCAAATTGATTTTTGTCAGAAAAAGCACAGTTCGTAGTAATCCAAGAAAAGTCATCGAGTAAAACAAGCGTCATCTGGTGTTCCGAAACTAAGTGTTACAGGACCACTGCTGTTCCGATCCTGTATAAACGATTGAGGAGACCATCTGAACAGTACTTTTAGAATTTTTGGAGGTCATGCAGTCGCTTGTCTTCTAGTAAAGTCATTATAAGACACAACTGCACAATTATTTCGCTAACAATTTAATTTGAACGATCACAAAGCAAATGTTGTGGAGAAGGAGAACCAGAGACTGCTAGTAATTGGCAGAACACTTAGAAGATGCAACAAGTCTATTAAGGAAATAGCTTGAAGTACAGTACGTTGCGGCAGGACCTATTCAATCAAGAATTTTGCCCTCCGAATTCGAAAATAGTTTTTTAGGCCCCTCCCTACGGAAAGAGAGAAACGGTCATTGTAAAAAAAGTAAGAGAAATCACGTCTCGCAAAGAAATCTTCAAGTGTTCGTTTTACCGCTCGCTGTTTCAGTCCGGGACGGTAGAGAAATAGCACAAAAGAGGTTCTATGAAGCTTTTGTCAGGCACTTAAGTTTGAATTACAGAGTAGATAGTAGATGCTGCAGTAAACGTAGATCATTACTTTCCAGGTGTAGATCTTATTGCCGGTCAGAGCGGCCGTGAGGTTCTAGGAGCTACAAAAAAAAAAAAAAAAAAAAAAAAGGCTCGGAGCTCTATGAGACTTAACATCTTAGGCCATGAGTACCCTAGAACTTAGAACTACTTACACCTAACTAACCTAAGGACATCACACAACACCCAGCCATTACGAGGCAGAGAAAATCCCTAACCCCGCCGGGAATCGAACCCGGGAACCCGGGCGTGGGAAGCGAGAACGCTACCGCACGACCACGAGATGCGAGCTAGGCGCTACAGTCTGGATCCGAGCGACCGCTCCGGTCGCAGTTTCGAATCCTGCCTCGGGCATGGATATGTGTGATATCTTAGGTTAATTAGGTTTCATTAGTTCTAAGTTCTAGGCGACTGATAACCTCAGAAGTTAAGTCGCATAGTTCTCAGAGCCATTTGAACCATATTTTGTAGCTCTTATTCTTCTAATTCTAGAACACGGGGATTTTCTATTAGCAGACGAAATTTACTTGAAAACTCAAGAACTGTTTCCCCTCTATCATTCATACCGAAGGGCCCTTAATTTCCCGCAACTTTGTCTCCTACTGCTTGTCCTACAGTAGCTTTCCAGTCAACTGTGGACATAAGAGATTAATTCCCATCTTCTTGCTGAGTATTGTATCCAGTGTACTTAGCATCGACATCGTCAAACGTAACCAAAAATCAGAAAAATCCTATAAGCAAAATTCACATTGGAGTACGCTTTTAGATATAGAAGCAAACAAATGGTGTAGATATCCAACAGTGCAAAATGAATAAAACGAAATAAGTGTGGAAAGGAATGCACGTTTTAATAGTTACAAAGAAAATATTCAAATATCTGTAATAACCATTTATTCAGTTTAGAGCAGTGGTAGTCAAACTGCGACGGACGGGCCGCATGCAGTCCAAATGAAATGTTCTCAGACATACTTCATAATAATGTCCATCAAGCAACTAACAGCCGAGTAATAGAATGTCAGCTGACCTTAATAGATTCTTAAGAGTGTAGTTTTCCTGCTCAATAATAAATAAAAGTTTCAGCAGACACAGTAATACTACAGTAATTCTCTAAGACGCGGTTAGTTTTAATTGACGTTGGCGATTTCTATCGTGAGATCCGTACAATTGATCGGTTACCTTAGGGGCAGAGAGGTAAGAAGCGCAGCAATGCAGAGTGAGGAGATATGAGAGGGCGAATGTATTATTGTGTGTCTTCCAGTACTGACGATTCAGAGGTGTGTAGACTCGTAACGATCAGTGAGTGTGGCGTAAATTTCGACACAGAAGAAACATGGAATCGTGAAAGAACATTATAGAAACGGTGATTTTTACATGCGGTACAAATCTGTAGCAATTGATGTGAACTCTTATACGACAGTTGTAATACATACGGTTGTAATAAATTGCAATTAAAAGAAGAAAAACGGCATGCAAAACATTGAAACGTTTGTGATCGAGTCTCATATCCGATAACGCATTTACGTATGAGGACAGTTACTGTTATTAATCAATTTATCATCCGCTCATACAGTGTAGAGAATATTACTTCGAGCAGCAATTAGTGACACGAATCTGGGGTCACTAAATGTGACAGCAATCTAAACACAGAAGATTCGACACGAAGAGTTCCGAATGCCGCTTTCGCACATACAGTAACGGGGTGGGCTGACTGACTGTGTCACTATGAAAACTTGTCTATTGGGGGCTCATAAAGCAGTAATTTATGAAGGTTACTAATTAACAATGAGATCGGTACACATGCGGCTCGAGATGAAGCCCAACAGAGGAGGTGAAAAAGTTTAACGATCACCGGTTTAGAGAATTGTTTTCTCTCCAGACAACTGTTTATTTCCCTTTATAGCGCAAAATTAGCAGCATTCTTAACAGCAGTGAAAAAGAGAATGAATGAATTAACTATTTAGAGAAAAATTCTGATAGAAAACAATGGTCTGGTGAAAATGAGAGGTAGCTATTAAGTGCAAGCGTTCCCTTTCGCCGCTGCGTCGTCGTCACACGGCGCCTTGCTAGCAGGTGGTACACGGGTCGGTGGGTCGGTGGGTCGGTGGGTCGGTCGGTCTGCGGGCAGAACACGCTGCTGGCCCGCCGTGTCATAGCGGGCGGTGCGCCACGACAACGGCAAAACGGCCATCGATTTTCGATTAGTCTGGGGAGGGCCGGTCCTGGAGAGCGGCGGGGTGGGGAGGGGAGGGGAGGGGAGGGGGTCGTCGCCGGACAGCGGGTCCCACCCACACCGGCCGCGACCCACAATTAGCCACGGGCCGACAGCGCACCCGCTATCGATTACGCCGGCCGCGTCTGGCGCGCGGATTTCTGACTTGCATCGATGTCGCTGCCTCCTGCCTTCCGCCGCCTCATTCATCCACCGCCCGGCGCCGGGCCGCCACAGGGGCAGCTGTGTGTCCCGCAGCTGGACGAAGGCAGGCCCCGATCCTGTAATCCCCTGCACCATGCACTGGCTGGGTCTCTGGTCTGTGTCGAAAGTAAGATTGTCTCACGAACAAGGAGCTTCGTGGGACCACGATATTCTTAGATGTCTAGTTAGGGTGTGTCGCAACAGCGAAAAAGGAACTTGTGAAGTAACACGATAATAGAGTAAAAGCACGGCTCCGCATACGAAACGTTTGCGAGATAATTGACAATGTCTCATTAAGAGCCGCTCGTCATTTCAGTCTTAAAGCAGTCCTTGTTAGCCCTTAATTCACCATGTGGCTTTTCTATAGATTGTACTACAATGTGGGATCCTTGGGAACCCTATGTTTAAAACATTAGTTTAATTCTTTGGAATTTTTATTTAAAGTTACACAATATTTATTTTTACGATTATTTAAGAGCTATTTAAATACTTATTTTTGATTTCATTGCACTAAATAAAGACTGCAGTACTATAGTTTTCACATAACCTTCAGCATTAGTTTCCTGGGTATGGGACTGGCGACCCCATGGTTCCTGAGCTGGGGACCGGCAAGCGCCGCGAGGCCTCTGTCACTCTAGCTATGGGCATGCTTCAGCGACCACCTGCGCCGCGGCGGTGGAACGTTGTGTGTCTCAGGGAACGTGGATCTTGGCTTGACACCTCTATAGCAAAAACCTTAAGGTGTGCTGTGCGCTGATGAGATGCATGGCTGTTGAGGTGGAAGAGTCGTTAGCGGGTAGCCTCTGGGGAACCGGCAGTATATTGTATAAGGCTTACGTAGCCACGTGCGGCTCTGTATTTCCCTAGCTGCTCGTGGACCAAGATGGATCCTTCGAAATTTTCCCTTCCTCCTCGCAGCGGAAAGGGTGGGCAGCTGGAATGTAACAACGCCTGGTCTAAGAAGAGGGTTCAGGAAGCCAGTCCTCATGACTCAGTCACTTGTAACCAATTCTATTTCTCAGAATGTTTTTTTTTAATAGTTGATAGAAATGTTGGCAGTTTGGACCAAATTTCTCCATTTCATGTACAAAAAGGACTGGATAGCATCGCTGGAACACTGAAAACTGCGAAGCACTTGCGAAATGGGACCGTGCTGATAGAAACATCAAGTTACCGATAAGTGAAAAACCTCCGAAAAGCTTAGTGCCACTGGTAGTATCCCATCGAAACTTAACTGCAAAATACCTTGATCTACAGGACAGGTGTTGTGACTTCCAGAGATGTGGTTGTCATTATCTGAATCGTCTTGAGAAGGCATTGTTGACGTGCAAAACATTATGAAAAGGATAAATGGCAATCTAAAGAAATCAGAGCGATTTATACTTTCAGAAGCACGAAACTTTCAGAGCACGTTAGGGCTCGTTTCCTTCATCTTAAGAGTGCGGCCTTTTATCCCGAACTCAATGTGCTGCTTTAAATGACAGCGCTTCAGGCACACTACCGTCCGGCGTAAGGGAGAAGGCACACGTGGCAAATGTGGGAAGGCCGCTCCTGAAGGAGTCGGTCGTCCATCCCCTGTGAAATGTACAAGTCTGTCTGGAGTACGGGCTGCAGTGTCTTCCTCGAAGAAAGAAAGATGTAGGAAGTAAAAACAACGAAACGTATCTCGTATGGAGAGGCCAAAAGTATACAGGGTGAGTCACCTAACATTACCGCTGGATATATTTCGTAAACCACATCAAATACTGACGAATCGATTCCACAGACCGAACGTGAGGAGAGGGGCTAGTGTAAATGGTTAATACAAACAATAAAAAAAAATGCAAGGAAGTATGTTTTTTAACACAAAACTACGTTTTTTTTTTAAAATAGAACCACGGTAGTTTTGTTAGCACATCTGAACATATAAACAAATACGGAATCAGTGCCGTTTGTTGCATTGTAAAATGTGAATTACATCCGGAGATATTGTAACCTAAAGTTGACGCTTGAGTACCACTCGATCGTGTGTATCGGAGAGCACCGAATTACGTAGGGATCCAAAGGGAACGGTGATGGACCTTAGGTACAGAAGAGACTGGAACAGCACATTACGTTCACATGCTAACACCTTTTTATTGGTCATTTTCAGTGACGCACATGTACATTACCATGAGGGGTGAGGTACACGTACACACGTGGTTTCCGTTTTCAATTATGGAGTGGAATAGGGTGTGTCCCGACATGTCAGGCCAATAGATGTTCAATGTGGTGGCCATCATTTGCTGCACACAATTGCAATCTCTGGCGTAATGAATGTGGTACACGCCGCAGTACATCTGGTGTAATGTCGCCGCAGGCTGCAACAATACGTTGTTTCATATCCTCTGGGGTTGTAGGCACATCACGGTTCACGTTCTCCTTTAACGTACACCACAGAAAGAAGTCCAGAGCTGTAAGATCAGGAGAACGGCTGGCCAATTTATGCGTCCTCCACGTCATATGAAACGCCCGTCGAACATCCTGTCAAGGGTCAGCCTAGTGTTCGCGGAATGTGCCGGTGCAACATCATGCTGATACCACATACGCGTTTCCAGTGGGACATTTTCGAGCAATGTTGGCAGATCACTCTGTAGAAACGCGATGTATGTTGCAGCTGTTTTGGCCCCTGCAATGAAGTGAGAACCAATGAGGTGGTCACCAATGATTCCGCACCATACATTTACAGTCCACGGTCACTGTCGCTCTACCTGTCTGAGCCAGCGAAGATTGTCCACGGACCAGTAATGCATGTTCCGTAGATCCACTGCCCCGTGGTTTAAGAAACCCGCTTCATCGGTAAACAGGTAGAACTGCAACGCATTCTCTGTTAATGCCCATTGACAGAATTGCACTCTATGATTAAAGTCATCACCATGTAATTGCTGATGTAGCGACACATGAACCGGGTGAAAGCGGTGACGATGCAGTATGCGCATGACACTGCTCGCTGACCGTGGCCCGTGTTTGTTACAACACGCAACTGAACTCCGGATGTAATTAACATTTTACAATGCAACAAACGGCACTGATTACGTATTTGTTTATATGTTCAGATGAGCTAACAAAAATACCGTGGTTCCATTTAAAAAAACCTATGTTTGTGTTAAAAACCATACTTCCGTGGATTTTTGTATGGTTTGTATTAAACAATTACACTAGTCCCTCTCCTCACGTTCGGTCTGTCGAATCGGTTCGTCATTATATGATGTGGTTTACGAAATATATCCAGCGGTAACGTTAGGTGACTCAACCTGCATATCAGGCCATGCAGCCCCCGACATTCCCTACCTTCTTTTTGTCTCTTCTTTAACAGCCAGTTCCTGAAACCGATGTTGTTACACAAGCGGAGGTTGCCAGTGTCAGCACTGTTTGTCAGCGCACTTGTTCTCATTCAGTTATTTCGAGGCCCCTATCTCCAACAAAGACGTCAGACAAGGCTCTGTATGGTTAGCGCTGTTGCGGAGGCCCCTGCTCCTCCAAAAGTTCAGCCTGGTCCACTGTCCAATGCTGCCACTACCATAGCCACGGTTGTGGCCCAAATCCACTGACAGAGCCATGAAGTCAACTGTCCGACGATGTCGAACTCTTCCTCTCTGATGTATCTCTTGCTTCTTCATCATTGTTTCTGTGTATGTGTTCACTTTAACCAACTAGTGGTTTCTTTAAAATTGCCTGACTTGAATATAAGGAATATCATTATACCTTTCTGAGACTCAATGAGGTTTCTGGGTCTCACTTTTGACTAGAAATTGTCGTGGTTGCCACACATGAGGGATCTCTCAAGGGACTAAACAAGTGCCTTAGCCACAGGTCTTGGGGAGCGGACAGATCGTGTCTGCTAAGTCCTAAGGGGCTTGTGTGCGTTCGCGGCTGCACTATGGATGTACGGTGTATGGATGAGAGGCCTTCTTATTTCAAGGTCATTGATTCTATCCACCCTGAAGGAATGGGGCTAGCTACAGATGGTTATGGAACCAGTCCCATACTCAGGCTCTGTGGAGAGGCCGGGGAACTGCCATTCACTATTCGGCGGCAGCTCCTTGTCATGCAGCAGTCGTGTAAGTTCCTCGTAGCTCCGACTTCTCCCTCATACCGTACTGTAGCTCGTCCGCCTTTGGAACGTCTATTCTCCAGCCGTCTACGAGCCACAATGCCGTTTGGGATACACGTGCAGCGCGTGCTGGAGGCACTCGGTGCGGAGCAAGTACGACCCCAAATCCAGGGTTTCAACTGTCTGCTGCCCTGGTTACTGCAGAGGTTTCGGGTTATTCTAGGTTTGGTGGAGAAAACGAGAATTACACTCCTGCTTCTGTTTTTCATACGATATTTCCTGGCATTTTATCTGAGCGTTACTACTATGTATCTTTCCTTTCGGATGGTTCCAAACAGGAGGACTTTGTTGGTTGCTCTGTTGTTTTCCCGGGCCATGCCCTCAAAGTCCGACTGCCTCAAGATTTTACTCTGTTCGATGCCGAATTCTACATCTATGTCTACATAGATAACTCACAATGTACCGTACGGTGCGCGGCGGAGGGTACCCTGTACCACAACTAGTCATTTCCTTTCATGTTCCACTTGCAATTGGAGCGAGGGAAAAGCGACTATGTATATGCTTCTGTATGAGCCCTTATGTATCAATCTTGTCTTCGTCGTCCTTCGCGCAGTGTCTGTTGGCGGCAGTAGAGTCGTTCGGCATTCAGCTTCAAAGGCGATTTCTCTAAATTTTCTCAATAGTGTTTTTCGAAAAGAATATCGCCTTCCCTCCAGGGATTTACATATGAGTTGCCGAAGCATCCCTGTAACACTTACATGTTGTGGAAACCAACCGGTAACAAATCTAGCAGACCGCCTCTGAATTGCTTCCATGTCTTCCTTCAATCCGACGTGGTATGAGTCCCATACTCTCGATACATGAGAATAGTCCCCTGCAGCGTCCTATATGTGATCTTTATTCCATGAGAACCAGTCTTTCTAAAATTCTGCCAATAAACCGAAGTCGACCATTCGACTTCCCTACAACAGTTCTCACATGCTCGTTCCATTTCATATCGCTTTGCAACGTTACGCCCAAATATTTAAACGGCTTGACTGTGTTAAGCAGGACACTAGTAACACTGTATCTGAACATCAAAGGTTTTATCTTCCTACTCATCCGCATTAAATTACATTTTTCCACATTTAGGGCTAGCTGCCATTCATCATGCCCCTGGAAATTTTGTATAAGTTGTCTTATCTCTTCCTACAGTCACTCATCTTCGACACCTTACCGCTCTGAGCACTATGGGACTTAACTTCTGAGGTCATGAGCCCCCTAGAACTTAGAACTACTTAAAACTAACTAACCTAAGGACATAACACATATCCATGTCCGATGCAGGATTCTAACCTGTGACAGTAGCAGTCGCGCGGTTCCGGACTGAAGCGCCTACAATTACTCGACCACTCCGGCCGCCAATATGTAGTCCTTCAGCAAACAACCGCAGATCGGTGCCCACACTGTCCACCAATTCACTTATGTATATAGAGAACAACAGCAAACTGTCACACGTCCATGGGGCACTCCAGAAAATATGTTACTCTCTGATAAACACTCGCCGTCGAGGGAACATTATTGGGTTCTATTATTTAAGAAGTCTTCGACCCTCTCACATAACTGTGAACTTATTCCATATGCCCACACTTTCGTTAATAGCCTGCAACGGGGCACCGCGTCAAATGCTTTCCGGAAAGACAGAAATACGGAATCTCTCTGTTGCCCTTCATCCATAGTTCACTATATACCGTGTGAGAAAAGAGCAAGTAGAGTTTCGCACGAGCGATGCTTTCTAAAACCATGCTGATTCGTGAAGACAGGTCGCAAGAAAATTTATTATATTCGAAATAACAATATGTTCAAGGATTCTGCAGCAAACAGAAGTTTGGGATATTGGTCTGTAATTTTGCGGGTCTGTTCTTTTATCCTTCATATATACGCTTCCAGTCGCTCGGGACGTGCTGGGCGAGCGATTCACGATTAATACAAGCTGGGTAAGAGACCAATGCTGTAGAGTACTCTTTGTGAGATAGAAACTGGACTTCCATCTGGACCTAGGGATTCATTTTCTTTCGAATCTTTGAGTTGTTTCTCTACGCTAGGGATGCTTATTAATATGTAGTCCTTATGGTCTGTCCGATTTGCGAGCCCGCATCTCGTGGTCGTGCGGTAGCGTTCTCGCTTCCGACGCCCGGGTTCCCGAGTTCGATTCCCGGCGGAGTCAGGGATTTTCTCTGCCTCGTTATGTCTGGGTGTTGTGCGATGTCCTTAGGTTAGTTAGGTTTAAGTAGTTCTAAGTTCTAGATGTTATAACCATAGATGTTATGTCCCATAGTGCTCAGAGCCATTTGAACCATTTGAACCGATCTGCGACGTTTACGATCTTGCCGCCACTAGTGCAATTGAGACGTTCTTCCAGCGCTAAATTTATTGCCTCTTCCTACTTTCTGACTGCTCTTCATTCTTTGAAACGTTTACACCCAGACATAAAGCAGTCCATTATATCCAGGATGCCCTCCTCCAAATACAACAACTAGAGAAGGAGGCATATTTCTGCTGGGCACCGTAGCAAAGGGTAAAGCGGGAAACGAAAGGGTGGATCTAAGAACCAAGGAAACACGTGGTGTAATTCAGTATGCCATCCCCCTGCAAGCTGCAACCTCGCTGTTGAGCTCCAGAGTCTTGCGTCGTTTGGAGAAAGAATGGCTGGAAGTGACATATAATAAGCTGCGTGTAATAAAGCCTACAACGGGGCTGCGGTGTACCTTCTTCCTGCCACGTCGAAGGGAAGAGGTCTTCCTTACTCGTCTAAGCATAGGTCACAGCCCGATGGCGCTTGGCTTCTTGTTCCGGTGAGAGATCTCTCCATTGTGTGGTGCTTGTGGCGTACAGATAATTTTATTAGATTGTGTTTCATTTACCGACCAGCAGGCCGCGGTGGATTTGTTAATGGATCTGTCCTCTCTATTAAATAAATAAATAAATGTAATTGTCGTATGACTAGGGCTTCCCATCGGGTAGACCTTTCGCCGGGTGCAAGTCTTTCGATTTAACGCCACTTCGGCGATGTGCGCATAGATGGGAATGAAATGATGATGAATAGGACAACAGAACACCCAGTCCCTCAGCGGAGAAAATCTCCGATACAGCCGGGAATCGACCCGGGCACTTAGGATTGACACTCTGTCGCACTCACCACTCAGCTACCGGGGGCGGACATCCTCTCTATTAAGTAATGATCACTTACAAAAATATGGGTGAGTCAATCAGCTAACACATTAAAACTACCACTCTAAAGTCTTGGGAAAGAATTGGACGATTCACAAAACTTCAGAACTCGAAATACATTCGTTTTATCATTACTCTGTTAAGTAATGAAGAAACTAATTTTGTAAATCGTCCAATATTTTTCCCAAGACTTTAGGGCGATGGTTTTAATGTGTTAGCTGACTGACGGGCTCACCCATATTTTTGTCGGTGTTCGGCCAGTGACATTTGCCAGTGTTTGGTTGAGTTCCATTGTCGTTATTTTGTGTCTTTACCTAATGAGTAGCTACTTTTACTATTTCTCCGTTGTTTTACAGCACGCAAAAGAGAGTGCTCTATTAGGGTGTATGAGTGTGGAACAATTTTCAATGTTTTAACCACATTCGTTTGTTTCAATGAGCGTATGGCCTCTGATGACCTCACCATGGAGCACCCGTAATTTCCAAACATCATCGTCATCAAAATCGCAACTTCTGTTCGGTTTTTAATTTGTACATATAAAAGAATAGCTACAAATCTTTTACTTTCTGAAAAATTGCTGTATCTCTGTAGAAAGTAAACATTCACCTAAAACAAAATTCCGTGTATTAAAACTGACATATGAAAATTGCCATCTATAGGTACAGAAAGGAAGTCCCAGAAATTTGACATCAAGTTCTGGGATCTAAATTTTTCTCTATCACAAACCACAGCAATTTCATTTTGGCGAACACCTTCCGTATTTTGCTGGAGAAACGGAAAGATCTCCAACACCATTGTCCTGATGTTCTTCTTCTGAATAATCCTCCAGCAGCAGAACTGTGATCACCGACTGTTGTAAAATCGTCTTTTTAGTATATGTCCTTATCTGTATCACTGGCATCTTCCTCCATCCACCCACTAAGACCTTCATCAAACTTAGGATCGTTAAGGCTGACAATTTCTTGTTATTCTATTGTGTACGTCACTGAAGAAAACAGGTACGTACTTAATGAGGCACGATCTAGGAGGACCCAGCACGTCTCAACAAATAGAGGAGATGATAATGTAACCGACAAGAAAATATAGTAAGCTTGCCGATTTAAATAGGGTAATGGGGTTATAGAAGACTTCCACAAGAACTGATCTAGGAGAGAGCCTTCGAAAATTTGCGTGCTCTCTGACATATTACACCTCGCGATCTAAGCAGTAGTACGCATTAATATGAAATATAGAGTTTCCTATTTTCTCTTAAAGGTCAAATTCACATAAAAATCGCATGGCGCGGACGCCTAGCACCGTCCGTACACGTTATTCCCAGATATCTAGGGTGACCATTAATTAAGGGGAGGTACTATGAAATTTCAACCTGGTCGTAAGAGAATCGCAGGGACTGAAAATTATTTTCCCAAGGCATCTTGCCATGCTGAATTCAGTGGGATTGGGTTGTTTGCGGGAAGAGACCAAACTGCCAGGTCATCTGTCTCGTCGGATCAGGAAAGGTAGCCGGCTGTGCCATTTCAAGAAACGATCCCAGCATTTGCCTGGAGCGATTTAGGAAAATCACGGAAAACCTAAATCAGGATGGCTGGACACGGGATTGAAACGTCGTCCTCCAGAATGCGAGTCCAGTGTGCTAACCACTGCACCACCTCACTGGGTGAATTCAGTGGGCAAAGCCAGTTTGTTAAAGAGACACTTTTTATTATTTGAAATCCATATTCACAAAACATGTTCAGCCAAAAATGCTTGAAATTTATGTAGGAGTAGAAATTTTTCGTTGTGGTCATTTTCATTTTTATCTATCACTAAATAGCTGTATACAGTTTAGTACTTTAACTGAAAAAAATAATTTTATATGGATATTTATGAGTATGTGCATAACCTGTACGCACAGCCATAGCCGTTTATGTATACGTGCCTAATCTAGATGTACATCCGAAATCGGCATTAATAGAAAAAATGTAACTATAATTTACATTTTATTGCAATTTCCAGACATGTGGCTTTATTTCCGCAGCGGACTCTGTTGTGAACTGGAAAGTGATTATTTATAAAGGTTTCTGGTACATGATACGGGGTGGCGGTGTGTGAGGTTAGGTCGAGCAAGTGATCAAGCTTCGAACACAGTCCAGTTACTCTACATAACTTTATTCATACCGCAATACCCGGGTTCCCGGGTTCTATTCCCGGCGGGGTCAGGGATTTTCTCTGCCTCGTGATGGCTGTGTGTTGTGTGATGTGCTTAGGTTAGTTAGGTTTAAGTAGTTCTAAGTTCTAGGGGACTGATGACCATAGATGTTAAGTCCCATAGTGCTCAGAGCCATTTGAACCATTTAACCCATACCACAATACACAGTCTAGCGGCCAATGCCCCTGCAGTCTACCCACTCTAAAGCTATGCGGAAGCCCGATGATTGATGGTAGCATGACGCCTGGTGGCCAGAAAAGACTCTCTTCGATTCCGCTTGGGTACCTGTACACGCGCCGACGACCCGCGCTTGCGGACCAAGAGGAGACGGGAAAGTGTGATGTAATATGTAAGCTGAAAAAAAAGAATAAAATTTTCAAACGTATCAAGTCGTCTTTTATTCATGTTCCCTTCACACTGGTCCAAACATTGTATAATGTCGTAGCAATTCTTTTTTATATTAAATTCTTGTTGCTTACTGTGGTATCGGTAGCAACGATGCCACGGCAAAGGTGCAAGTTCATAAGTTGGCACTACGAGACACCGACGACAGCGCCCTCTAGCTTGCCCTGTGGAGCTCTACGAGCGTTGCTCCGCATTCAGCCCATTTGATCAAGAAACGGGACACGTCACTTCACCAAGAGACTTCGCTCTACTTACGACGGGTCTACGGCTTGCTCATCTGTGCAAAGTTATGTAACCGTTTATTTACTTGTTTTTGCCTATAGTAAACATCTATAATTCACACAGCAGTGCTGAGAGTTCTACCTCACCTGTTCCTCCTAGCTTCCTACCTTCACCCTACCTTTCAGTTTTCAGGAGCAGATCCACGCGCCGCCTTCCAGGCAGGATACAAAACTTACTGTAACAACAGAGTTTTTATAAATAATTTACACTTTTCATATATATACAGGGTGATTATTTCCACTGTGTACAATCTATAGAGACTGATAGATGAGAGAATAAGGAACAAAAACGTCTAATGAAGCTATACCCAGAAATGCATGGTTCCCATGCTGGAGACCATTTATTCCATCATACACTGGACTGTAGCCATTATTACAGTATGTATTGAAAATGGTTTCCATGTGCCTCAACGCATGTGTGTATGCGTCGTAGCATGTCCTGTCTCACATGTTCCCATCGGCCAGGCTGCATCCGAAGAGATGCAAAGGCAGCATGAATACGCTGCTCCACTGTCTCCACATCAGGAATGTGCTCTGCATACACGATACTTAACAGATGGTCCCATAACCAGAAACCGCATGGATTGACTCGGCGAACGAGCAGCCCACGCAACTGGGCCCCGTTGTCCGATCCATCGACCAGAGTAGACACGATTAAGGTGACTCCGGACGTTTACGGCGAAGTGGGCCGGAGCACCATCATATAGCAGGGACATAACTCTTCAAGTCATCAACGGCACTTCTTCCAGCAAAAAATGGCTCTGAGCACTATGGGACTTAACATCTATGGTCATCAGTCCCCTAGAACTACTTAAACCTAACTAACCTTAGGACAGCACACAACACCCAGCAATCACGAGGCAGAGAAAATCCCTGACTCCGCCGGGAATCGAACCCGCGAACCCGGGCGTGGGAAGCGAGAACGCTACCGCAAGACCACGAGACGCGGGCCTTCTTCCAGCAGGAGACGCCGTAGCCACCCACAAGAAACGTCTGTCCCGGACTGTTAGGCGACGTGGAGGGATAGCTGGTCCAAAAATACGGCCGCCAATTATCCCGGCCCATACATTCCGACCGCACCAATGCTCATGATACGCTGTCATGATATCATGGGTGTTCATCATATTATCCCACAGCTGACAACTATGAAAGTTGGAGATAACACTCCACTTAGAGGAGACCTCATCTGTGAATAGCACTGATAACACACATCCCGGGATCGTGGTTGTCTGGTGAAGAGACCAGTGACAAAACTGCTCCCGATGTGGAAAGTCTGTCGCTAGTAAGCCCTGCAAAACCTGTAGGTGATAAGGTTTGTAACAATTGTCATGACAATGTTCCTAACGGTCGTGGAAGGAAAGTTAACCATTGAATTTTTCTAGACCCATTATCAGATTCAAAGCAAATATCGCTCAGTAAATCAGTTAACACAAAAGAATGGATAAATTGAAGTGATTTATTAAGGCATGACACCTTTAGCATGTAACGGAGACCATTCTACAGGAATCCTCTCTAACAAAATGCTTTATTTTATAGAAGTAGGCACGCTTCAACTTAGCTAACACTGCCAGGATAGTTTACTTTCACATACCCTCCTAAATAGCAGAACACTTTCAGTTGGCTTATCCTCCCGGGATACATTACTCTTTTACGATTCAGTACCTCAACTGGCAGAAAGAGAATCCTTACAGGAGCACTTTGTTGTCTGTCTATCTGTTTGTCTGTTCGACGTTTAAAATCTCCCTGTCTCTTGAACGGGTAACGCACGAAGATAAAACATACGTCACATACAAAGCGCAACGGTCCCTTGTGGACGTAAACAATTGAAGATTCTAAGCTAATGCACTCGAGAAATAGGGCCACTTAGGACACATATTTTCATGCAAAGACACTCGTTGAAACCTACGTAGTTACTTACCGTTGACCTAATTTCATGAAAGTGGGAAGAAGCAAAGTTTTACCGTGCAAGTAGAGGAAAAAAGAGAAAATTGTCAGTTAG
This sequence comes from Schistocerca gregaria, assembly GCF_023897955.1. Lineage (NCBI taxonomy): Eukaryota > Metazoa > Arthropoda > Insecta > Orthoptera > Acrididae > Schistocerca > Schistocerca gregaria. Next base: position 202,148,533 of record NC_064924.1, read on the forward strand.
TTATAATATTACGAGAAAAAGTATTTCTTTTATTTATCATCAGACCTCAAGCTTAAGAAATGTTCTGGAAGGCCTTGGCATTCCCAGGATCGATATCTTGCCAGTATCAGTATCGATAACACGCAAAAATCGTCGAGATTATCGTGTTCTCAAATGGATGAGCTTTCTGGATGCATAGTTAAGTTTGAACAAAATCCTTAGTGAGCAAGCAGTAATGCTACCTGGCCATTATTTTATTTTTACAATAGGTCACATTCACAAAAGGTCTTTGAATTTTCTATCGGTAAACTCTGTATGGGCCCGAATTTCTCTAATTGTACTGTGGTGTGAATGTTAAGACAGTAATAAGGCTGAATGATAGTACTTTTAACAAAGCCCTTGCATTGCATGGGGGCTTAATTAAATAAAATGCTAATAATTTTAATTTTAGCGCTGTTTGTCCGATTACGCAGTCTCGTAACCGGTTGGCCCTGAATAATATTAGTACGCAATCGGACTGCATAGAATTACAACAAAGAATGAAAGGAACTCTTTGTTAATGCAATTAATTAATTAAGTCCCCAGCAACTATAAAAACTACGAAACAACAAAGCACAAGTATAACTGTTCTATGTGTGGAAGTGTGATTCAACGTACACATCTGGCACGGTTCTTCCTCAATACGACAAGATGTTTAAACGCCATTTACAATGAAGTAATCAAAAAAACTAGAAATACTATAACTGCATATAGAAACCAGAATTACAGTCTAACACAAGAACACGAGCCAGATGCTTTGTTGACTGAACCTGTGACCAAGAGGCATCAGACATTTGAAATAAAAAACTTTCTTTACCTTCATATATATTGACAAAAATACACTCCGATCATTCAAACATCCCCAATCGAATAACATATGGTGTTTTGCCCAAAAAGAACAACTAGTACTCTATCGACGTCTCAACAAGCACAGATGCCGCCTACCTCAGAACTACCACTGCACTCAGCAACTTCACAGTGACAACTGCCAGTGGAGGCGGCTGAATAATACCAGTCCATAACACTCACTATCACTACTCAGACAGTTCATCAGAGTTCATTAGCATAAATTAAACATTTCTCCAAGTGGCACCCATCAATGTCGAACAAGTGCAGGTAACAGTCCATAATATTCACTATCACTAATTAAACAGTTCATCAGAATTCACCAGCAGAAATTAAACACTTCCAAGTGGCACCCATCATGTTGAACAAGTGCAGGTAACAGTCCATAATATTCACTATCACTAATTAGACAGTTCATCAGCAGAAATTAAATATTTCCAAGTGGCACCCATCAATGTTGAACAAGTGCAGGTAACAGTCCATAATACTCACTATCACTAATTAAACAGTTCATCAGAGTTCATCAGCAGAAATTAAAGATTTCCAAGTGGCACCCATCATGTTGAACAAGTGCAGGTAACAGTCCACAATATTCACTATCATTAATCAGACAGTTCATCAGAGTTTATCAGCAGAAATTAAATATATCCCAGTGGCACCCACCGATGTTAATACGTGTAAGCACGAACAACAGTTTGAATGCACACACAATTGCTTTTACAAAATCATTATCAATGCTCTTACACTAAACATACAGATTATATCAAACACACAAATGATATCAGAAAATTGTCATATTAACTATTACAAAAACACAAATGTCAGTAAACCTATAATATTTATGGGTGTCAGTGCAAGCCACAACAAACAAGTAAAATAATATTTAGGAGGTAGGTCGGTACCAATTATATGGGATTGGGAAAGGAAAACACACTTATTCATCTTTCATCCACATTTAAGTACTACTGTGTAATTGAATAGTGTTAACTGTTTAAATGCTATTCTGTCAAAATTTGATGCCCAATACGTGTATCAAGTACAGTGTATTAAAGTCAATAATAGGTAGTCCACGTCATAGTCATCATGTCAAAACCAATGTTTGCAAGCCAACTTTTTCTGAACAACTGTCAGTCTGTCATGATATGCAAATACTTTCTTTCTCAATATATATATATATATATATATATATATATATATATATATATATATATATATATATATATATATATATATATAGTGTGTAGACAATCTTCTAGTGTTTTAGTCTGCCATCTTCATCCTCCTTGTTCCATATAAACCAACAAAATTATATATGTTCCTCACTTACTTTACCTCTTATTCACCACCGAGCGAGGTGGCGCAGTGGTTAGCACACTGCACTCGCATTCGGGAGGACGACGGTTCAATCCCGTCTCCGGCCATCCTGATTTACGTTTTCCGTGATTTCCCTAAATCGTTTCAGGCAAATGCCGGGATGGTTCCTTAGAAAGGCCACGGCCGATTTCCTTCCCAATCCTTCCCTACCCCGAGCTCGCGCTCCGTCTCTCATGACCTCGTTGTAGACGGGACGTTAAACACTAACCACCACCACCATCTTATTCACCAAAACTCCAATAATCACCAGCATCACATAATCTTAATACTTCTCTTACGTCGATACATATAAATCTTATCATCAATATCTTTTACCTGACCTCTTGTCCATCAAAACTTCAATAATCATCAACTTCACACAATCTCAATACCTCAACAATACCTCTTCAATACGTCGATACATATAAACCTTATTACCAATATCATTTCACTTCCATAACAGCTCTTTCCTCTAGACAGTCTCCTCGAACAAGTACAGATAAAATCCTAGTGCAAACTTCAATTCATCATCCCATACAATCCAAAGACATAATGTCCACACACAACCTCTGTGTAATCCATCTGACCCGAATCTTCTACTCATTATGAATTATAAAATACATTTTGGTTACCTGGTCCATCATTAAATAAAAGAAATACATACATGACCTCTACCAGCCTTTAGTTTGAATAACATTCAGTAAATAAGTACGAGTACGGAGTGTGAATGATCGTAATATTTTACAGTGTGTACACCACTTCAAGAATCGTGGCACAACAGAAGCAAACTAGTGGAGCATTTCTTGTGTCAAATGTCACTTGCTATTTCAATTGCTCACGAAGAATGCAGTGTAATAACTGTCAATGGTCTAAAAATAGTGTTGGTATGTCATGTCGTTAGCTTCCTTCCTATTAGCATCAATTTATACAGCTTCCATAACACCTCCAGCTCATGTGACTTCAATGAAGTTTCTTGTACCAATGTCGTTCGTAGATTTATAGCAGTTCATTTTTTTATCTGAAAATATAAGGCACTGTGTGTGAGCAAAACATGCAGTAGCGAGTAAATATACCAGTAGAGAACAGAATGTCAACAAGTGGACGTAGCACAATCCCTAAAACGAGCCTCTGCCAAGTGGAGAATTTATAATTAATACCATAGTGTGGCCTAAACTCCAAGTTCGTACACCGTACATCAGCATTCTATATACAAAACTAAGAATAGTTATGACAACAAAGCAGAAATGTGTAAATATGCAATTCATACGCAAAGCAGCAAATATGTATCTTACATAATAAACAGGTCATTGTCATCATATCAGCATAAGGAAATAAATGTTCATATGTAATCTTAATAAGTAAACATGAAGGCGGAAGCAGATAAATCACAAAGTATAACCTACATACATAACGATATCAGCACAATTAATCAGGTGACAATTATAATTTAAATAAATAAACACAGCAGGCACATAATAAGAAAAAGTGACATCAGCGAAAAAGTAGTGCAGCCAAGCGATGCATAATATACTTAACTAACAACCCCGTTCATTAATCAATCATTGTCAAAATCAGTTAACACAAAGTATAAATCACGTAATCGCGAGCAGCAAATTACGTCTAAAGTACGTACCTAAGTGGAAATATGTTACCTGAAATATAAACTCAATTAATAGTTACCTTTCTAGTTTATTACTTTCTTCATCGAAATTACATTCTTCCTGAAATTTTCTCGATAGCAAGTCCTCTGAACGTCAGAGACACACAGAATTTATCTGAAGTTTTTAAATATTTTAGACAACTGAATCCTGAAAAATACTGAACGTTCATAACATAATTCATCAAGTCACTATAGCTTTATACTGAATTTATTCGGAGAAATTAGACTGCGTATTTGTTTACGGCTGTCAGTGCATTCACACTGAGCGCTCGATCAGCTGTAGGTACACGTGACGTAGGAAGTAATTGTTTGCGGTCAACAGACTTGACTGTTGCTTTGAGTATGTGCCGCCGCCAGAACACGGCGCGGTATCCTTGTACTCTCCGTGTGTTTACGTATAACCGTTTCTCAAAAGAATGTCATTCCACAATAATTTTAACGTTCGATACATGATGTATTCCCTTAGAGCGCCGAGATTTAAGAGTTTCCACTTCGACAGTGTTCTCATGAATAATTTTGCGAACCCTGTATGGACCGTTATAAAGCAGAAAAAATTTGCGACACAAGCCCTTTCCTTTGCAAGACAAACGATAAGACTTAATTAACACCTTTTGACCAAGTGACTGGGTTTTTAAACGAACAGGACGTTTAGCTGATTTCTCTCTTCTAGCAGCCGCAGATGCAATATTTTGTAGATCCAGATTGACAACTTCAGAATGCCGCAGTTTCCGTCAAGGCGGAAAAGGAACGATTTCAGAAATGCGATTTGTCGGTGCTTTATTTTTTAATATCAATATAGGCGGTAAAGAAGTTGAATCATTAGGGAGTTCATTCAGAATGTTTTGAAAAATATGAAGATAGTGATCCCACGTTCTTTGATTCTGATGATAATAAAGTCGATACAATTTATTGATTTCCTTCATCCCTCTGAAGCAATAGATTGAGAGTGAAAAAGTGAAATTAAAATTGGTTTAATCTTACGAGGCCGTAGAGTACGAAGCCAAATTTTAGAGCGAAACTGTGATTCATTATCTGATATAACCTTATCAACATGACCCACTTCTTTAAGAAAAGATTTTGAAGAAAGCATTAGATACTAAATGAGATGTTGCTTTGTGTAAAAGTGTAAAACACACATATTTTGATGTCAATTCCTCTGCTACCAAAATGTACACAAAACCATTAGTAGAACGAACCACTGGACCGAACAAATCGATTGCAGCCATGTCCTTTAATTATGCTGGAATGATAGGAAACAACGGTGCTCTGTGAGAAATAGTTGGCGGCTTAGCCTTTTGACATAATTTGCATTTGGCAAGAACAGATCGAATACGTTTTTCCATATTACTGAAGTAGCAATTTTCTCGTAATTTATGAAAGCATTTTCTGGGAACAAAGTGTGCATAACTGAAATGTGTATAGCAAATCAATTTATTAACCCACTCATCAGGAATGCAAACTAACCAAACAGAGTTGTCAACCGATTTTCGTTTAAAAAGAATATCATGCGAACTAAATAATACTGTCTAATCGCTACGCTTTCCTTTCTCCTCCACTTCTCCTTAATGTCCTTCCAGATTGGATCCTTATTTTGATCCTTAGCGATGTCCTGGAGCGAAGACGAAATAAAATTTTCAAACTCAACACCTTGAATATACATCAAACAATAATTGTTTTCTTTGCAGTCCTCCTCAGCACTTTGTTTCAAACCCATAGGTGCACGTGATAAAGCATCAGCAATAATATTTGAAGAACCTTGTATGTAAACAATACTAAAATCAAATTCCTGTACATACAGTGCCCATCGTGACAAACTTCCATGAGTTAATTTTGATGACATAATAAATTCCAGAGCTCGATGATCGGTGTAAACCTTAGTATGTCTGCCATACAAAAAGATGCGAAATTTTGTGAAGGCCCAAACAACAGCCAAAGCTTCAAGTTCAGTAATCGAATAATTCTTTTCGGGTTTAGAGAGAACACGACTTCCAAATGCAGTAGTTTTCTGCACTACAACGCCGTTTTCTTCTATCTCTTGAAATAAGTGTGCACCTAAGCCTTTGAATGATGACCGTCGCCAAAAAAAATCTTTAGATAAATCCGGATGTGAAAGAAGTGGTGCAGCAACTAACGCATCTTGAAATTGTTCAAATTCTGATTGAGCTTCCTCATTCCAACACCAATTAGAATTGTTCACATAAATGAGGTGTGGCCAAATTGTCCAATCTAACAAAGCGTCTAAGAAAATTACAGACACCAAGGAAACTACGAACATCCCGTTTTGTAGTAGGAACAGCATAATTACGAATAGCGTCTAGTTTCTCTGGATCAGAAAGAATACCTTCTGTAGAAATAATATGACCAAGAAATTTCACCTGAGAACGACCCAATTCAGATTTTTCCAAGTTCACTGTAATGCCAACTCTTGCAAAAATAAGTAATAATGAATCCAAAATTTTGTTATGTTCACTCCAAGAACTTTTAGCAATAAGAATATCGTCAACATATGAAGTAATATTGTCACAAAGATAAACTGGTAAAATTTCGTTTAAACTACGAATGAATGCTGCTAAAGATGCAGTAAGCCCAAAATGGTAATATCCGAAATTGATAACAGTTACCAAAGGCTAAAAAGGCAGTGTATTTTCTACAATCAGGGTGGAGTTCTATTTGCCAAAAACTTGCGCGCATATCAATCGTGGATAAAACTTTAATTCCATGGAAATGTTGAAGAATTTCGTCTAGATTTTGTGGACGGTCAGTTTCAGGAAAGATTATATTATTTATCTGTCTGGAATCCAGAACCAAACGAATTGACCCATCCTTTTTAAGAACGACATGTAATGGGCTGGTATAAGGACTGACTGCTGGCTCAATATTGCCTTGATCCAACATGCATTGAAGTTCACTCTTAACCTTGTCTCTGTAAGCCAAAGGAATAGCGTACGTTTTTCCTCGAAATGGTGTGTGTTCTTTTATTTTAAATAAATATTGAAAGCTTTGTATAGTTCCTGTGTGATGACTAAATACTGTAGCATGTGACGTCAAAATTTTATGCAGTTCTTCTCTTGCAACGTCATCTGGCACATGAGCTTTCTTAACCTTTTCAATAATTAATTCTTCGCCACTAATTATATCATCCATCGCGTCTCTATATCTATTATCGTTGTCATGAATGAACACATTGTCGTCATAATGCTCAGCGAAAACATCAGAAGTAAGAAACCTTAATCATTTTGTGTCTGATTCAGATTTTGTTTAACCCTCGAAAACATTTCGGCATTCCGGCTATAGTCAAGTTCACACCTCCTTCCTTGAAGTTTAAAATTGCCTAATGTGTGTTAAGAAACTCCATACCTAATGTAATTTGTGTACTGAGTAATGGAACAATAATAAAATTAGCAAAAAAATTCATATCTTTGACAAATGAAATTTAAGTTGGTCTGTTGTTTGTCTTCCACACTTTTACCAGAAATAACTCCTCGAATTGTAGTTTTAGAAACAGGTAACACAGGACAAGCAGTAGTTCTTACACATATGCGAAAAACTGTTTCACTAATAACATTCAATGGGCTCCCAGAATATAAAACTGCAGTGAACTTATTCTTACCCACACATACTTCAATAACAGGATGTAAAAATGCGTCTACATTATTTTCCTTTTCGTCTAGCAAAATGTCTCTCATGTCTTCCAAGAGTACGTAGTGTAAAGTCGTAGTGTTATTGCTTTCTGAACCGTCTGTATTGCTGCCAGAAGCCGAAGCTACAAGTCATTGTCGATTGTTTGCGTCACGTCTTTGATTCTTCCCGTCATTTCGTGGATCAGTTTCTACGATTTGCACGTGTCTCTGTGAATTTCTGTCACGCGGAGGCTGCCAGTTAGGTCCCTCCTGTCTGTTAGATGTAAATTCTTGGTTGTATCTGTTATTAAAATTTCTATTTTCCTTTCTATCTGCATGACTGCTTCTTGTGTAATTTCGACTGTCACTTCTGAAATTATTGTTATATCTACTACCCTGAAAGCAAGGGGAAACTACAGCCGTAATTTATCCCGAGGACATGCAGCTTTACTGTATGATTAAATGATGATGACGTCCTCTTGGGTAAAATATTCCGGAGGTAAAATAGTCCCCCATTCGGATCTCCGGGCGGGACTACTCAGGAGGACGTCGTTATCAGGAGAAAGAAAACTGGCATTCTACGTATCGGAGCGTGGAATGTCAGATCCCTTAATCGGGCAGGTAGGTTAGAAAATTTAAAAAGGGAAATGGATAGGTTAAAGTTAGATATAGTGGGAATATAGTGGGAATATAGTGAAGTTCGGTGGCAGGAGGAAAAAGACTTTTGGTCAAGTGAATACAGGGTTATAAATACAAAACCAAATAGGGGTAATGCAGGAGTAGGTTTAATAATGAATAGGAAAATAGGAATGCGGGTAAGCTACTACAAACAGCAAAGTGAACGCATTATTGTGGCCAAGATAGACACAAAGCCCATGCCTACTACAGTAGTACAAGTTTATATGCCAACTAGCTCTGCAGATGATGAAGAAATTGATGAAATGTATGATGAGATAAAAGAAATTATTCAGGTAGTGAAGGGAGACGAAAATTTAATAGTCATGGGTGACTGGAATTCGTCAGTAGGACAAGGGAGAGAAGGAAACATAGTAGGTGATTATGGATTGGTGCTAAGAAATGAAAGAGGAAGCCGTCTGGTAGAATTTTGCACAGAGCATAACTTAATCATAGCTAACACTTGGTTCAATAATCATAAAAGAAGGTTGTATACATGGAAGAATTCTGGAGTTACTAAAAGGTATCAGATAGATTATATAATGGTAAGACAGAGATTTAGGAATCAGGTTTTAAATTGTAGGACATTTCCAGGGGCAGATGTGGACTCTGACCACAATCTATTGGTTATGACCTGTAGGTTAAAACTGAAGAAACTGCAAAAAGGTGGGAATGTAAGGACATGGGATCTGGATAAGCTGAAAGAACCAGAGGTTGTACAGAGTTTCAAGGAGAGCATAAGGGAACAATTGGCAGCAATGGGGGAAAGAAACACATTAGAAGAAGAATGGGTAGCTCTGAGGGATGAAGTAGTGAAGGCAGCAGAGGATAAAGTAGGTAAAAAGATGAGGATTGCTAGAAATCCTTGGGTAACAGAAGAAATATTGACTTTAATTGATGAAAGGAGAAAATATAAAAATGCAGTAAATGAAGCAGGCAAAAAGGAATACAAACATCTCAAAAATGAGATCGTCAGGAAGTGCAAAATGGCTAAGCAGGGATGGCTAGAGGACAAATGTAAGGATGTAGAAGCTTATCTCACTAGGGGTAAGATAGATACTGCCTACAGGAAAAATTAAAGAGACCTTTGGAGAGAAGAGAACCACGTGTATGAATATCAGGAGCTCAGATGGCAATCCAGTTCTAAGCATAGAAGGGAAGGCAGAAAGGTGGAAGGAGTATATAGAAGGTTTATACAAGGGCGATGTACTTGAGGACAATATTATGGAAATGGAAGAGGATGTAGATGAAGACGAAATGGGAGGTAAGATACTGCGTGAAGAGTTTAACAGAGCACTGAAAGACCTGAGTCGAAACAAGGCCCCCGGAGTAGACAACATTCCATTAGAACTACTGACGGCCTTGGGAGAGACAGTCATGACAAAACTCTACCAGCTGGTGAGCAAGATGTATGAGACATTTGAAATACCATCAGACTTCAAGAAGAATATAATAATTCCAATCCCAAAGAAAGCAGGTGCTGACAGATGTGAAAATTACCGAACTATCAGTTTAATAAGTCACAGCTGCAAAATACTAACGCGAATTCTTTACAGACGAATGGAAAAACTGGTAGATGCGGACCTCGGGGAGGATCAGTTTGGATTCCGTCGAAATGTTGGAACACGTGAGGCAATACTGACCTTACGACTTATCTTAGAAGAAAGATTAAGAAAAGGCAAACCTACGTTTCCTGCATTTGTAGACTTAGAGAAAGCTTTTGACAATGTTGACTGGAATACTCTCTTTCAAATTCTGAAGGTGGCAGGGGTAAAATACAGGGAGCGAAAGGCTATTTACAATTTGTACAGAAACCAGACGGCAGTCATAAGAGTCGAGGGGCATGAAAGGGAAGCAGTGGTTGGGAAAGGAGTGAGACAGGGTTGTAGCCTCTCCCCGATGTTATTCAATCTGTATATTGAGCAAGCAGTAAAGGAAACAAAAGAAATATTTGGAGTAGGTATTAAAATTCATGGAGAAGAAATAAAAACTTTGAGGTTCGCCGATGACATTGTAATTCTGTCAGAGACGGCAAAGGACTTGGAAGAGCAGTTGAACGGAATGGACAGGGTCTTGAAAGGAGGATATAAGATGAACATCAACAAAAGCAAAACGAGGATAATGGAATGTAGTCAAATTAAATCGGGTGATGCTGAGGGAATTAGATTAGGAAATGAGACACTTAAAGTAGTAAAGGAGTTTTGCTATTTAGGAAGTAAAATAACTGATGATGGTCGAAGTAGAGAGGATATAAAATGTAGACTGGCAATGGCAAGAAAAGCTTTTCTCAAGAAGAGAAATTTGTTAACATCGAATTTAGATTTATGTATCAGGAAGTCGTTTATGAAAGTATTTGTTTGGAGTGTAGCCATGTATGGAAGTGAAACATGGACGATAACTAGTTTGGACAAGAAAAGAATAGAAGCTTTCGAAATGTAGTGCTACAGAAGAATGCTGAAGATTAGATGGGTAGATCACGTAACTAATGAGGAGGTATTGAATAGGATTGGGGAGAAGAGAAGTTTGTGGCACAACTTGACTAGAAGAAGGGATCGGTTGGTAGGACATGTTATGAGGCATCAAGGGATCACTAATGTAGCATTGGAGGGCAGCGCGGAGGGTAAAAATCGTAGAGGGAGACCAAGAGATGAATACACTAAGCAGATTCAGAAGGATGTAGGTTGCAGTAGGTACTGGGAGATGAAGCAGCTTGCACAGGATAGAGTAGCATGGAGAGCTGCATCAAACCAGTCTCAGGACTGAAGACAACAACAACAACAACATCTACTACCCTGGTTATTTCTGTAGTAAGTATTTCTGTTACTGTATGAATAATTTCTGCGTTGATGATACCGATTACTTTTTCCGTATGATTGATCATTCCTGTAGGAATTTCCGTTATTATAATTGTCTGTGTAATTTCTGTTAGACCGGCAGTTATTGTCATTAGGCTGGCATCTATTGTCTTGTCTATTTCGTCTGTCATTTTCAAAATTACCGCCATAACGTCGGTTCCGATCAGTTTCCCTTTTCTCTGAAAATCTATTGTAATTACTGTTACTGAAAAAATTACAAGAAGTCCCATCGTCGTTGTCATACTCAAGTTCTTGTAGCATGAGTTTTAAAAGTCTCAATGTCGTCTTTACATCTTCCGGTTAAAGCAATTTGTCTTATCGATTGTGGCCGCTTAGTTAAACAAATGCGAATTACTTCAGTTGCCGCTTAGTTAAACAAATGCGAATTACTTCAGTTGGGCTATAAGGGTTGGAAAGGAACTGATTCTTTCGAATCATGTCTTCAAAGTATTCTGCCGGCGTGCGGAACTAACACTGTTTAAAATTACGCTGCATAATAAGACTATGTTTGACTCTGTCCTGCGTGTTTTCGGATCAATATGCCGATAGAAATACATGATAAAAATCATTTAAATTCTTACAATCTCTAACAGGTGCGCACATGCGAGTCGCCGGTTCGTTTTTCATCAGTATGCTGAAAATTGTCGCTTTAGGGTGAAATAGTCATATCCGGTTATTCTTTACTGACTCTTTTTCTAGATAGATTGATAGTTGAAGAGTTGTTTTGATACATACAAAGAATAGTAAAAGAGTAGGCAGCAGTGCAGAAAACTAAAAGGGAAATAGCACCACTACACCTCGGGGCCCTGTGCACGCTACGGCACATATTCACTTAGTGTAGTGAGTCCCCTGAGGACATAAATAGCCACACATAAATTCCAGTTTGTCACTTAAATTGATCTAACCATGAACATGGATGTATGTCATTATTACATTTACGAAAGATCTTAAATTTCCAAACAGTTAAAAAGTGTTTATAATCAACTCGTGGCGACAAAGACCTACCGCGCCTGTCCCAGTCCCAATGTCAATTATTGTCAAGTTCGCGCGCCTGTCGCTCTCTTGTTGCTTCTCGTAAAGGATATAAATTATTTTCTTCAAACCCCTCTGCTATCTGTGATTCCACATTTCTTCTGCTGTCTTTTGCTACGATTCCACCTTCAAGTTGTTTGACTTGCTTTCGTAATGCCTCAAATTCCCTTTTAACGCGTTCATTAAATTTTACCTGATTTTCAACATGTTTATTTATGTTCTGGTACTCTTCGGTTTCTGCAAATGGCAATGGAGCTGTATCATCTGAATCTCTGTCCCCATTTCAACTAAGACTTGTCAATTTATCTGAAATCTCCTCAACTCTTTCCGATAAGTCACCTATTTTTTCTTTCTGTTTATTTACGTCATCCGTAAGTGTCACGACTCGGGTTTCAGTATTGACACATTTAGTAGTTAACTGTTCATACTGTTGTGTTAGGTTATTTATTCTGTCATTTGGTACAGATTCCTCGATTCTTTCAAATATTTCTTTCTCATCGTGTGCATGTTGTAAATTTAACTCTGAAATTTTTTGTATCACCCGATCTCTTTCTTCCTGTTCTCCACCGTGTTCTTTTTGTCTGATTTCTATTGAAATTAATCTGTTATTGTGAGCACTCAAAATCAGTTGTACTTCTTCTCTTTCATGTTTTTCAAACATGACCCTATTCGTGAGTCTAATCGTGTTTCCATTGTTTCCATCTCAGTTTTAATTGTTCCTGTTTGTGAGTCTAGTCGTGTTTCCATTGTTCCCATATCAGTTTCTAACCGTGATGCCAATGTTCCTATCTCTGTTTTTAATTCACATCCTAACTGTGATCCGAATGAGTCTAACCGTGTTTCCATTGTTCCCATCTCAGTTTTAATTGTACCTATTTGTGAGTCTAACCGTGATCCCAAATTTAATATTGCACTCATCACCATATTAACTGGTTCGAAATTCTTTACGCCCCTAACATTTCCCGCAAAATCAACTTTCTTCGTCATAGCTGTAAAGCTATACTGTTCCAGAATCTTCTATCGTTAATCTCGTATTTTGTGAATTTTTTGATTGAGAAAATTTTTGAACTGGTTCCGGACTATTTTCCCGAATTATTAAATTGTTTTCTACTTCGTTATTCATCATGCTGTTTTCATATGTTGGTGAGTTCGCCATGTTAACAATTTCGTCATTCTCACTATCCAACATTTTTGCCTTTTTCATCGATCGCGTAATCATTTACAAAACATACAAAACTCGTCACAATACTAAATTTACACAGAATATAACACTATCACTAACAATACCATTCACACGAAATGTTTCCCGACAAACACGCCTAACGAACAATTAAAATCTTCATAGTTGCACAAAATTGTCAAACCCATATACAAGACATCAAAATTAAATTCTGCCAAAATACCACTAATCACCGATAGAGCAGTCAAAATATACCGAAACTTTTTGTCTATTTAAGCACATTACAAACTTTTTTAAGTTCAGGAGGAAGTATCAGACTTTTCATAAAGTGCTGATAATTTTCAAGGCTCTCCGTATTACTCTCCATGCACGACCACGTCATCTGCATAAAGGGTCACAGACGCTATCCATGAAGTTATATATATATGTACTAACCGGCCAAAACGAGCAGAGCACCGTACGTAATTCGGAAATGATAATTAGATACGCCACATCCGCCAATATAAAATGGGATGGGGAGTATTGTGTTGTCAGCATAAATTCAGTAACATCAGCATGGCCCAGACAGGAGTGCGCAGTGACTTCGAACGTAGATTAGTAATTGGATGTCACCAGAGTAACAAACCCGTTAAGAACATTTAAACCCTTCTAAGGCTGCCCAAATCTGCTGTTGCTGATGAGGCTGTGAAGTTAAAACGCGAACGAACCATCACAGCAAAACCAAAACCGGGGGAACTCACACACTGTTGACGGACGAAGCCCATTGGGCATTGCGGATGATGGTTGTAAAAATTTGTTTGAAATCAGAGGAATGAATCACTCGTGGCATCCAAAGTGCTACCAGAAGTGCGTCTACCTCTATGACTGCACATGCACAAAGGGAATGGGTTATAATGGTCGAAAAGCTCTCATAAGCCTCACATTCCTTCAACCATCGCTAAGCGACGCTGGAGATGGTGCGAAGAGCGATGCCGCTGGATGATAGATGACTGCGAACGGGGAATGTGGAGTGGTGAATCGTGTTATACCCTGCGGCAATCCGATGGAAGTGTCTGTATTTGGCGGTTACGCGGAGAACATTACCTGCTACATTTTAAAGCGGAAACAACGAAGTAGTGAGGAGTTGGTGTTACGATATGGGAGTGTTTTTTCAATGGTACGATGTAGCCTCATTAAGCAGCTTCAGCATTTTAGAGCACTGTGCACTGTGTGCAGTGCGGAGAGTTCAGAGGTATTGATTGTTTGTATCAGCAGAATTCGCGGGACTATGGCTTGTACACAGTAAAATTCGTAAACTGGACTGGCCTTTCCAGATATCCGACTTGTTCCCAATGAATGTTTGAGTTAGAACGATACCACTACCTCCTCTTATTTCGGGAACTGAGGAAGAATGGGCTACCATTTATCCACAGACATTTGGGCACCTCTTTGAGACTGTTGACATCAGAGTTCAAACCGTCATAAAGGTGAAGGGTGTACACAACCCATATTAACTTCCACTAATGTATGTCCGCATAATCAGATTTTATATACCAGGTGTCCTAGGAACGTAGCGACAAACTTCGATGGTTGTGGAGGGTGACTAGAGGAAGAAATCAGTGACAGGAACCCGTGTGTATAAACATCATCCAATGAAGCTACAGAATGGTATAGTTACAGACGTCGGCAATTGGCACTAGGTCATCCCTTCAGCGGCCAGGGTGACTTTGTATGCTGATGGACCGTAGATAGAGTGTCTCACAATACTGTTTGTTATTCAATGGTCGCGAATGACTGCCACGATCACCAGTGGAGAAGATGAAGCTAGCTGCTGCGCAGACTGGCCTTGTCTCCTACACTCTGTCATAGTCACATTTACTGCTGCAGGGGTTGCCCTGTGTCAGGCGCTGGCGCCTGTAACTTCGATGGCCTGTAGCGTCGTTGGATGCCGTTTCTGGACACGCACTCCTGTTCTCAATTTGTTCCTCAATACACTTCCTACAGCCCCTCGAAGTTTGTCGAAACATTCCTGGGATACTCTGTATATAACAGCAGCCATTCTATGTGTCTACCTTGAGACAAGCTCTATGCTACATTCGGTTCTTACGAATCCTCGCCATTAAGAACTACATATGATGTTCTGGTTGCCATATCTTCTTTACTGCTCTTGCAGATCTGCTCAGATTTTTCATGTTTGTTTCGTTTGCTAGGTGACGGTGCAGAACTGTACGGAAAACCTTCTGAAGTCAAGAAACACGGCGTCAGCCTGAGCTCCACTCTTTCTGACAGTCCTGATTTCGTTGAAGAAACCAAAAATCTGGCTTTGCCTCGATCAGTGATCGCGTAAATCTTTTTGATTCCTTCACAGAAACTGTTCGACGACTATATGTGTCATAACACAGAATCACAATGCTTGTCCCACAACTTTATGATAAATCGACGTCCGCGACTTAGTTCTTTGCATTGGTCCGAAACCTTTCCAACAGCTTGGAATGACTTGATTGTTGTATCATTCAGGTGGTACGCTCCACTGTTTCAGAGACATAACTGGAAGGTACACACGTTTATACTGAATTGGTTGGTTCAGATGGCTCTGAGCACTATGGAACTTAACATCTGAGGTCATCAGTCCCCTAGAACTTAGAACTACTTAAACCTAACTAACCTAAGGACAGCACACACATCCTTCCCCGAGGTGGGATTCGAAACTGCGACCGTAGCAGTCCGTTGATTCCGGACTGAAGCGCCTTGAACCGCTCGGCCACCACGGCCGGCTACTGAATTGGAAACATTTCTTTAACTGTGAAGTTCTTGCAGTGTTTTGTGCCGTTAGTAACAAACTGTAAGCTACGTGATTATGATAGCAGATGTTCGCAGATGCTTCAAGTGTTATGGTATAATGGCATCACCCTTACATGGCCGGTGTCTTACCGTTAAATAAGAGAAACAGGAGTCTTGCTGACAGTCTGTGTCACAGGCAACTAACAGTATTAGACTTAATGTCGGAAAGACCATACTATGAATTTTCAGACCATCACTAATGACCTTTTAGCACCAGAAGTACGCACAGGTGGTCATACGCTAAATGAAACACACTGTGGAAAATTGCTTGTGGTCCATTTGGATAACAAGGAAAAATGAAGTCAACACATACCTAAGCCAATCGGGAAACTTAGTTCACTATGCTGTACT
The DNA here is from genome assembly GCF_023897955.1 of Schistocerca gregaria. Taxonomy (NCBI): domain Eukaryota; kingdom Metazoa; phylum Arthropoda; class Insecta; order Orthoptera; family Acrididae; genus Schistocerca; species Schistocerca gregaria. Next base: position 202,164,943 of record NC_064924.1, read on the forward strand.
CTGAGAAGTGTACATCATTTCATTCACTTAAGAGTGATGGCTGATTTTCCATATTTTCATTGCCTGTTGTCTTACGGCCTTGCCTACCTATGGTATATGTAGAAGCAAACAGAATACCGTGTAAAGTAGATAATCATACACTTTTCCAAAACCACTTTTAAGGCTCTTGGAATACTTTCACTCTTTCAAAACGTTTACTCCTCGATGGTTTTTGTTGCTGATAATGAATTTTATGTTCAGCTGAAATTTGGTCTACACTGACTTATCTAGCATTCAGAATACAGCAATGCCTATTACAGGTGTGAAGTATTCAACAAGTTCCCTTTTCACAAAAAGTGAAATGCATTGGCCACGATTACGAAGATTTATCTAAATACCTACGATCGGAGACTGGGCTGTCACAAGAGTTTCATAACATACTTTAAAAAGCATTCAATGTCTACAGATGTGATGAACATTTTCTTTCTGAAGTACCGTTGTAATGAAATTAATATTAAGTTTGTAATAGCAAATGTATACCAGATATATAAACATCCTGACCAAAAAAGTGAAGCACGTAACAGGGAAGGATGAAATGAAATGAAACTTCAGCAGTTGAAGAGTGTGTGAACTATCGCACTGATAACAGAATGCAGTGATTCTGTTGGGAAGGACATAATAAAGTTGTCGTATCCTGTCATGTCTATGTACAGGACGACATTACATTTGTTAAGGGAATAACTTCCATAAATTTTAGACAACATAGTTCTATGGAGATAAAACAGGGATTAATTAATTTATAATCAATTATTCAAAATGATAGTCATAGTCTCATTATTTATTTTGCTGCCAACCGGTTTCAAACCGCGATGGGGTCGTCTTCAGGGCAACTGACACCATTTGGTCGCTCACTGGAGTCGTTACCCTGCCTGTGCACGGTTGGTAACCATACTACTCAAAACATTGGAAGAATGGGATTTCTTCCCAGATCGCCGCCATATTCACCAACGATGGTCATCTGGAGTTGTGTAGAACTATAATTCATCGCTGAACACTATGCTACCCCATCCATCAGCAGTCCATGCTTCACCGTCACGGCACCCCTCCAAATGCTTATGTGTATGTTGTGGGCTTAACGGTAGCCAATGTGTGGGACAGTAACCCGCCAGTCCTGATGCTGGTAGCTTCCAACCAATGGTTAGGGATAACACAGTATGTTGCTGGGAATCCATTGCTTTCTTTGAGTTGACAGTGAATGATTTGAAGCAGTTATGAAGTCCTTGGTGCATAATACGGCGATCGTCGCCAGCCGTGGTCAACTTGGTCTACCAAATCGTTCACCACGTCTTTAAATATCCTCACTTTCCCATACAGTGTGACATTGGGCAACTGTCACCTCCGAATGCTTCACAAATCCGTGTACTGCATGATTCGATCAGCTGGTCAAATGGAAACGCTCCATGATGCCACATTTAAACTCTTTTAGGTGCTTAAAATACAGTCTCACACGTGTACCTGACATCCCTGTATCTTTCACAGTGATCACCCAACATCTCTTGCTGTTCAAACCTTTTATACAGACTTGGTAACAACACAGAACACTAACAATACTAATCCACTTTGCTGGCTGTCGACAGTGGCATACTTGTACGTAAGACATAATATTACTTTTACTCTAAATGTAACTAGTTACTGTTACTTACAGTAAACTTGTAACTTAATCAAACGAAATACTATGATGTTTTCTTCATTAAAGAGAACGAAACGATTTCAGAGATCGAGAACATAAAAATGGGAAGTGTTTCTTCAACATAAACTGAATAAAAAAGAATTGGTAATCAAAGAATCGTTTACTAACTCTGGGTTTACAGTTCCTGACTTTTTCTGCAATTCCGCATAGTCCAATGTACAATGAGTTATATCTGACAATAGCAGTAAGCAGAGGAAACGAATTTAAACGTATAGCTGAAATGTGAACTTCGAAATCCCCAGCACAGAGAGAAACTTTGTGGTCACTGTTAGACGTAACTAATAAAGAACACGACAACCACACGCCGTTGGGTTCGTAATACCCTGTCACTGAGAATAATACACAAGAAGTGCTTGGCTTACAGATGCAGTCCAGCCAGACAGATGGCCAAAGGTACCCACTTAATTAAAGTGGGTTAGCGCTAAGCTACAGCAGTCACATGCCCTGCTAACATAGGCTTCGCCGTGAGAACGGGGAATTACAACGCACAAACCTCCTTCACTCTGAATAACACGCGTACAAATCTGAGTTCATTTCCACTTCTCACTATTAAACAAGATGAGCAGAAATCAATTCTGATGAAAGTTGCTTTTTCGTAGCAACTCAGAACCGGTATCGCTACTACTGATGCGATTCTATTGCGGTGGCCTGTAAAGTCTGTAGGAATTCAACAAAATGAGCATCACCGAAATTTCAAAATGTGTTGCCTTACGTTTCACTTAGAATATCTATTGGAAAATTACATGGAACAAAAAAATAAATATTTTTCGGAAATATTAGGATTATAACAACCTTTACTGACAATCCTGCTGAAGCACATGTGGAAAAAAGAAAACAAATTTCTATAATCAAATTTACACAGAATGGTTTGCTTGAAATATGGTTTACCAAAAATCTTATTAACTCAAATGCTTTTTTGTACTGATGAAATAATATGAACTACTGGAAGTTGTAATGTGTCAATAGTACGAAAACATTTGTTAACCTACGCCGCGCCCTGTGATAGAAATAATTTTTTAACGGAAGGATTTTCAGTAATCGACTGTGAGCATGGAGGTTAAAGGCGGTAAGACTTGGGCCGTGTGTTGTTTTGTACTGGAGTGGGCGGAGCCTGCTGCCATCTGTTTGCTTCTTGTTCATTATTTCTGCCATGTGCACGCAACAGGTTTTTAACTATTAAAAATTACTGAGCTTGCATGAATAACATAGTGTAAAGAAGGCAATTTCGAATGTTTTTCTGTTCTTGAATGCGCATTTTTAACACACATTGTTTTTTGGTGAGATATTTAGAAAAACCGACGAGAGAAGGGTGTGATGTGATAGGATGCTTCCGTAATTCATTTCAATCCATCTTTATTGTACTTATATTGCTATAAAAGAATTTGGAGCTCAGAAATCTTCTTTGCTTACTGGACATGTTTCTTGATCGTTATATTTTCAGCTTTCTCATCCTATGCACAACATTTTCAATGTTTACGTTCGTAAAAAAACTTACCTGTGTTTTCTTATTAGACCATAAACACATGGAATGAGAAAAGAAGCAAGCCAAGCTATCGCATCTTGTGCATGTCAACAAAGTGAACGATTGTTCAATTGTCAAAAGAAAGAAAACTTCATAGAGGTATACCTCCACCCAGAGTAGAGTTCTTGTTTTATTCGATTGTCAGTGCGTTAGTCTCTCTGTAGTTTACACATCTTCTGACTTTGAAATCTTTCCTGTAATCCGTTATTCAGTGTGTCGCCAATAATAGCAATTTATAGGAATAAAAGAGGATATAATTTTTAAAACACGTTTCAGAATTGGGCAGTGCTATAAAAGTAGTTAAGGAAATTGACTTAAATTCTTAGACTCAGTAAGATGGATGTTCTGCTTTAATGTGTACGCAAGTAACTTTTTTAGTGATCATTGCCTAACATGTGTATCATGTACGCCTACCTCCAACTGTAGCCTATTTGCTTCTTTTCCCAGAATATTTATCGCCAGTAACTCTGTAAGATTTTCAGAAATGACAAAAGATATGACAACTGGTACGGATGTCTTCTTTCATCATCTGCTTGATATTACTTCTGAATTTCATTTTGAGACTTTCAAAGTCCTATTTGCTTCTTTTCCCAGGATATTTATCGCTCATAACTCTGTAAGATTTTCAGAAATGACAAAAGATAAGACAACTGGAACGTGTGTCTTCTTTCATCATCTTCTTGATATTACTTCTGAATTTCATTTTGAGACTTTCAAAGTATACAAGCCCATACCATGCTTTGTGATATACCGGTAGCTGGTAGTCGGTTTCATGCTACATGTACCATTTACACAATAAACATTAATGACGTAAAACGAGTCATTTTGTATGAACATATATTTTTTTGTGAATATGTCTCCATGCTAATTTTTTTTGAGTTAAAGACATATAGACTTTAGTCAGTAATCCCAACCCTTGGCCATTTACACATTCAAATGTTACGCGGAGTAGGAGAAGTTGTCAAGGAGAAAGATTGTCAGTTTACTTTCAAATTTTGCTTTAGTGCCTGTCAGGCAGTTTATATCTCTGGGTAACTAACCAGAACTTCTGGTTGTAGGATTCGCGAACATCTGTTTGTGCTACAGAAATCCTAAATGATGCGTAATGAATGTAATGTTTTTCCTCTGGTCCTGTAATTATGTAAGTCGTTGTTCCTGTTGAAGGGCAGTGGATTATTGACAACAAACTTCACGAGGGATAACTATACTGTGAAGGGGCCACTCACACGCTGGGAAGTAAGCAAGCACGAGGAAAAGGGTGTTCACATCAGTTTTCGGACAAAGTCCTCTTCAGAAAGGAAGCAAAGCAAACACAAACATTCATACAATCACACACACAAAACTCACAAACATATCACTACTGTCTCTGCCCGTTCTACTCAGAATCTGTGACATCTTGAGCTACAGTATGCTATGATTAATAGAATAGTCAGCCAAACAAATGGTGAAAGAATCAGCAATAATCAGGGCTGTGACGATGCAAGGACAGTGGAAACCACTGCATTAAAAACACGCAGTGCGTGTCTACAGGAGATGTTCCCCGTATATGAGAAAGTGTTATAGTGATTTCTTCGCCGACAAATAGTCGTGATTAGTCACACATTTGTATCTTCGAGAGTGGACAACGGAGAAAAAGACTGAATAATCAACGGAAGGATAACATATTACTGGTCGGGGAATGGAATGTTAGAATCATAAAGTGATAGGGAAGTTAGAAAAGCTGAAAGATGAAATACAAAGGTTAATAGAAGCTATAGTGGGGATCAGGGAAGGCAAGTGGAAAGAATATAAAGTTTTCTGTTCACACAAATATAGGGGTCATATCAACAGCAGCAGAAAACTGTGTAATGGTTTTAGGATGTGCTGTGAATAAGATAGTAGGACAGATAATGAGTTACAGTGATCAGTTCAGTGTTACGGTTGGTGTCAAAGATATCGGCAGCGGACCAACACCGACAACGCTGGATGGAGTGGCAGGAAAATTGAATAAGGATTTGATATAATTTTTTAAATCCTTTAACCAAAATTTTAATAGGAATCCAATTCGTTGCTGTATTTCTTTTGGTTGTGTTACGTCTTCCCCCTTCCAGAAGGAAAAAAAATGCGAATATTACTAACAGCATGAAATCAAGTTAATTGTTAGACTTTTTACCGGCCACCCGATTTCGCTGTGACAGTTCTAGACATTCAGAAATAGTCTATGGTCTGCAGTATGTAAATACCCAGATCATGCAATACCAGTTGCAGGTGACTTTAATCTACCGAGTATAGATTGGGATGTCTATGGATTCATTGTGGAGAGTGCTGACAGGGAGTCGTGCAATATACTATTGAACACGTTTTCTGAAAGCTGTCTTGATCAACAATCTCGGCAGCCCACAAGGAATGGATCTATACGTATCTTAGACCTTGAAGCTACAAAGAGGTGGAACATTATCGACAGTCTCAGTAAAGAAAGTAGTATTAGGGATCATGATGTCATTATAGCAACTACGATTACGAAAGTTAATAAAACAGTCAAGAAGGCTGGGAGATTGTTTCCGCTACACAGAGCAGATGAACATTTGCTAGTATCTCACTTACACACTGAATTGACATCACTTAGTACCACTAAGAAGGGCAGAGAGGAAATATGGACAACGTTTAAGCAGAATGTAAATCGTGGTCTAGAGAGTTATGTTGCTAGTAAGTGGATAAAGGATGGAAAATATCCACCACGGCTTAATGACCAAATTCCGAAGATGCTGCGGAAGCTGAGGCTGTCACTCTCGGTCCAAAAGGGAACGCACAGATAACGTCAGGTCAAAGTTAGTAGAGCTTCTTGCTCCTGTGAGAAGATCTATGGCGAAGCATACAAGAACTACCACCGTCTTACCTTACCAAAAGATCTGGCAGAGAACCCGAGAAATGTCTGGTCATATGCAGAATCGCTAAGCGGCTCTGAGACTTTTATTCAGTCCCCTGTCTTACAGTCTGGCGAAGCAGCTGAAGATGGTAAAACGAAAGCCGTAGTTTTAATTTTCACGATCAAGAAATCGTTCACGAAGGAGAAGGTATAACCATACCGCCATTTAATTACTGGATGGGCTCCCGTAGGGGTGACACAGTAGTAAGCATTCCTGGGGTAGAAAAACAACTGAAAGATTTGGAAGCAAATAAATCACTAGGTCCCGACGGAATCCAAATTCAGTTTATAAAGAGAACTCTACGACACTGCCCCCTACCTATGTTGCATTTATCGTGAATCTCTCGCCAAGCACACAGTTCCAAGGTACTGGAAGAAAGCGCAGTTGACTCTTATATATAGAAAGGGTAAAAAAACGACCAGCAAAATTACAGATAAATATCACTTACTTCGGTTTGCTGCAGATCCTCGAACATATTCTCAGTTCTAAAACAATAAACTTTTTTGAGGCTGAGAACCTTCTATCCATTAATAAGCATGGTTTTAGAAAGCATCGCTCATGTGAGACCCAGCTTGCCCTTCTTTCACTTGACATGCTGAGAATTATCGATGAAGAACAAGAGGCTGTTCCGTGTTTGTAGATTTTCGGAAAGCATTTAACACGGTACCCCACTGCAGGCTGTTAAAGAACATACGAGCGTATGGAATAAATTCACAGATATGTGAGCGGCTCGAAGACTTTGTAAGTAATAGAACCCAGAATGTAATCCATTGCGGTCACCAGATTTGAGTATTTGTGACTTCTTTCTGTGGGGATATCTCAAGGAAAAGGTTTTCAAAAGCCACCCTCACACCCTACTAGAGTTAAAAGAGCGGTTTATTGACGAAGTGAATACCATAGCCCACGATATGTGTGCAAGACCTGCTCGAAATTTGAGGGATAGTCTACAACAATGTATTGATGCAAACAGCCGTGATCTTGAGGACATTATTTTCGGAACTAAATGAGTGATAAATGGTATATTTTACACATTTAGAAAATAAAAACATTTTTTCTCTCTTCATCCAGATTTTCCTTTTATTGCTCCTTGAAACTGCTTAGTCGCCTCGGCCACACACTGTACTTAAAAATTTAATGGCTCTGTCACGATAATTAAAAAATTATCTTAAATAAGATGATGAAAACATAAATCGAGGCAGACGTGATTCTGACTTGAATAAATTCTACCTGCGTTGGGGGCAATGTAGTACCTTGTTTCTTTTTTCTGACACCAATGCAGAAACAAACAAATTATTTAAATATAAAACAGGTTTTAACCCATAGGATAAAGTAGAGTAAGGATCTACATAATAACCACAAATTTTGTCTCTCTCTTTTCGGAGACGCAGACGATGACAGAGAAATTAGTTCTGGAACGTCATTCAAAGCAGGAAGACGGTTTTTGTTAACATTTGTGTACTTATCATTATTATAAGAGAATAAAGTACAATGTATATTATTGCAAGTTTATACTCGGAATTATCAGATGCTCAAAGGACAATAAAATCAATGAGGTAATTTGTCTTCAGTATATTACTATGCGAAAGTATGCTATGTTCCAAAATTCAGTACCACAGACAACTGACGAACTAGTATATTGTTACGATATTCCTAGTTCTTAGTGAAAGGCTACGCGCTACATAAATGCTTAATTTCTATGGAACATACAAGGTAAGTTAAGTATCAGAGGAAACCAAAAGAAAAATTACCAAAAAAACATAGAATAAAACAGTTGTGAGTGCCGCTCGAGAGATAAAGATATTCTAGCAAGAGAGTCATTCATGGCGGACTGCGTGGAACCAGTCAAAATGCTGAACGCTCATGACGCTAAATAAGGCGTGGTGTCCTGAAATGCAATGTGTGTGCTGTGGGAAAATTAAGGCAGTGGAGCCTAAATCTTACATATGGTGGAGGCTGCTGCGGGGATTGCTTGCAACTTTAACTGAGTTTTGTTACCTGTAGGCAGTTTGTGTATTCACGTCTGAATGGCAGTTTCCAAGCTCGTATTTGCTCGTTTGGCAGAGCTGTAATTGGTCCCATTCGGAGAACAGCTGGCGTTGGTAACAGTGTACACTTACAGCGAATAGCGCTAAGCTGCCATTCAGAACACCTGCGGCTACGATAAACGGGGCGCGCTCATGTTACCTGGCGACGATGATGGACCACTGGTTGCTGTGGGCGCAGGTACCAACATAGCTAAAATCCTAGAACCGATATACGATCATACACGGTTGTAAGAACGTCGACACTTTATAGTGAATCCCAAATATTAGCAAATAACGTTATGCCCTCAGAAATCTGCCCACAGCAGGAAGAGTTTGTACTTTGTAGTTATATAAGGTAACATTACTTATGTACCGTGATTCCGTCATGTTACAACTTTTAAGGCTTGATGGAGGTAAGGGACCACGTTCGGAAACGACCAAGTCGAAAGTTATATACAAAAATATTTTTGATATCTCTCACAGTGGATCAGTTCTACTACAAGCACATTCCATATTTTGAGTGGTGGTAGTATGGATAAAAAAAGAAAAAAGAGAAAATGTCCTAATGTGCATATGTTGGTACTATCTTTGGTACTGAGAAACAAGCGTTCATTGTTCATTGTTTTTAAGGTGCATATTTTAGAGCTCATATTTAGCAGCCAATTTTTTACTGTTTTTGTCTATGCTACCTGTTCCCAACATATGGGAGGCAAACAGCTTTGTAGTTCTGGCAAGATGTTGAAATACATCATTATTTTGTAGCAGATATGCGATTTTCTTTTAATATCCTCCGAGGCTTTAGAAACACTTCGCTGATTGTGGATAGCAACTTGTACCGTTACATGTCACAATCATAATCCCAGTTTTGTAGCACGACTTGATACATTTAAGATTATTTACAAGAATAAGATCAATGTTGAGTACTGTGAATTGATACAAGTCACATAAAATATCGAGGACAAGAGACAAGAAAGAATAAATTCTAGAAACGAGCCGGGGAAAATGTATAAACTTGATTGTAAAGTTTTTTAGATTTTTGATACCAGGTGAAAGTTAAGCGATGTGTAACTTTGCAGAAGAGTCAATACTTATTTTTAAACTACTTGGATTTCACCATTTATATAAATGAATTTATAACGCACGTAAGTGTTATATTGGACAGTAAGAGCACTTTTCGTCGTCAGACAAATAATCAAATGCAACGTCTGTTATCACATTTTTGACACATGGGTACCACGGTAGAAAACTTATTTTACTTATGAGTTGGATACTTTTCAACCAACACTAACAACCATGTGTTGCTATCGTTTATTGGATTACACTTCTTACTCCGAAGGAATTGGGATGCAAGAAACTTTGACAAACGCGCTCTCTGTTCATTGTAAGGCTGTAACTGCGTGCTTCAAAGAACCGGAAGTAGAAAGTTCGGAAATTGTAATTCGTGATGATCTCTGAAAGGCGTGAGATCTCGGATAACGAAATCATTCCGAAGAAATTAGCTTCGTTTCGGCTTACTGAGCGTTTTAAAAAGCTGTTACGAGCTCGCTGTGAAGGTGAAATCATTTCAGCTTTCGGAGGCATAATGGATAGAGAGGTTTTCCAAAGCAAAAGCATTTGCCGCAGTTTATTCATTCATTTGAACGAGTGTTGCGGGAAATATTTCATTTTTTTTTCTTCTTCAGCACTTTGTACATTTCTTTCTCTTGTGATTCTTCTTTCTATATATCTACGTTTTCAGCTTCATGTATCATTGATTCCACCAACGTTGAATGAAAATAAATATTAGTAATGCAGTCGTTGAAAAGGCTATCACATGGTAGATGTGTTTTTAAATAATGGTAAGACACGTTTCATATGTAGAAATTGTTTTCCAACGTTAAGATGAAGACAACTACTTTTCTATTAACTCTTCCTGTCCTTTTTTCTCAGAGTTCCATCAGTATTTACTTGGAATGAAATTTTTTCTTTCTAACTACACAAATTTCGCTTGTTAAGGTCTCATAAATTTTCCACCGGTTTGGATTGGGCTTCTGGGTATATTACTATTTGATGTGAGACGCTTCCATTATCGTGTTGCCTTAGATTTTCTACTTCCACATTTCTTTCAAAGGAATTATTCAGAAGTATATAATTAGACCATCTTCCACCCGATTAAATCCACTGAACAGAGCTGCACGACCACATTACAAGCACCGTTATTCCAGATGTATCACGAAGTCGGTGAAATGTGTGATTAGGCTGACAGCTCTGAGATAGCATAAAGCGAGTTCTTGGCATGACCTCACGAGAAGAATCCAGTAAGTTGAGGATGGGGGAGAGACGTGGTCACGCTTCGGGATCTTGACAGCCTGTTAGATATCCAAAGCGAACACCATCTGCTTCTCGTCATAAGTAATAAAATAATGAACTGGTGCTGTCCATCATGAACGCCACTACACTTAATATGATACCACATTTGTAGTATTATTTGTCATTTGAGAAAATTACGGTTCGACAGGATCCTGGTTGGTTGGTTGGGTAGTTGATTTTCGGGAGGGAGGAACCAGACAGTAAGGTCATCTGTCCCATCGGATTAGGGAAGGATTGGGAAGGAAGTCGGGTGTCCCTTTCAAAGGAACCATCCCGGCATTTGCCTGAAGTTATATAGGGTAGTCACGGTATAACTAAATAAGAATGGCCGGACGTGTGTTTGAACCGTCGTCCCTTCAAATAAGAATCCAGTGCTACCACTGCGCCACGTCGCTCCGTCGGGATCTCGGCCCGAAAAATTTTAAGTGTGCAATCTAACACATCTACATCTACATCTACATCTACATGACTACTCTGCAATTCACATTTAAGTGCTTGGCAGAGGGTTCATCGAACCACAATCATACTATCTCTCTACTATTCCACTCCCGAACAGCGAGCGGGAAAAACGAACACCTAAACCTTTCTGTTCGAGCTCTGATTTCTCGTATTTTATTTTGATGATCATTCCTACCTATGTAGGTTGGGCTCAACAAAATATTTTCGTATTCGGAAGAGAAAGTTGGTGACTGAAATTTCGTAAAAAGGTCTCGCCGCGACGAAAAACGTCTATGCTGTAATGACTTGCATCCCAACTCGCGTATCATATCTGCCACACTCTCTCCCCTATAACGCGGTAATACAAAACGAGCTGCCCTTTTTTGCACCCTTTCGATGTCCTCCGTCAATCCCACCTGGTAAGGATCCCACACCGCGCAGCAATATTCTAACAGAGGACGAACGAGTGTAGTGTAAGCTATCTCTTTAGTGGACTTGTTGCATCTTCTAAGTGTCCTGCCAATGAAACGTAACCTTTGGCTCGCCTTCCCGACAATATTATCTATGTGGTCCTTCCAACTGTAGTTGTTAGTAATTTTAACACCCAGGTACTTAGTTGAATTGACAGCCTTGAGAATTGTACTATTTATCGAGTAATCGAATTCAAACGTATTTCTTTTGGAACTCATGTGGATCATCTCACACTTTTCGTTATTTAGCGTCAACTGCCACCTGACACACCATACAGCAATCTTTTCTAAATCGCTTTGCAGCTGATACTGGTCTTCGGATGACCTTACTAGACGGTAAATTACAGCATCATCTGCGAACAGTCTAAGAGAACTGCTCAGATTGTCACCCAGGTCATTTATATAGATCAGGAACAGTAGAGGTCCCAGGACGCTTCCCTGGGGAACACCTGATATCACTTCAGTTTTACTCGATGATTTGCCGTCTATTACTACGAACTGCGACCTTCCTGATAGGAAATCACGAATCCAGTCGCACAACTGAGACGATACCCCACAGCTCCGCAGCTTGATTAGAAGTCGCTTATGAGGAACGGTGTCAAAAGCTTTCCGGAAATCTAGAAATACGGAATCAATTTGAGATCCCCTGTCGATAGCGGCCATTACTTCGTGCGAATAAAGAGCTAGCTGCGTTGCACAAGAGCGATGTTTTCTGAAGCCATGCTGATCACGTGTCAATAGATCGTTCCCTTTGAGGTGATTCATAATGTTTGAATACAGTATATGCTCCAAAACCCTACGGCAAACCGACGTCAATGATATAGGTCTGTAGTTAAATGGATTACTCCTACTACCCTTCTTGAACACTGGTGCGACCTGCGCAATTTTCCAATCTGTAGGTACAGATCTATCGGTGAGCGAGCGGTTGTATATGAGTGCTAAGTAGGGAGCTGTAGTATCAGCGTAATCTGAAAGGAACCTAATCGGTATACAATCTGGACCTGAAGACTTGCCCGTATCAAGCGATTTGAGTTGCTTCGCAACCCCTAAGGTATCTACTTCTAAGAAACTCATGCTAGCAGATGTTCGTGTTTCAAATTCTGGAATATTACATTCGTCTTCCCTGGTGAAGGAATTTCGGAAAACTGCGTTCAATAACTCCGCTTTAGCGGCACAGTCGTCGATAACAGTACCATCGGCACTGCGCAGCGAAGGTATTGACTGCGTCTTGCCGCTTGTGTACTTTACATACGACCAGAATTTCTTCGGATTTTCTACCAAATTTCGAGACAATGTTTCGTTGTGGAACCTATTAAAGGCATCTCCACCAAGTCACAAAGTGAATTCGAAAGTAACTGATTCATTGGTTCCTGAAAAAAATTTCTATTATCATAGTCTCACACTAGAGACCACATAGCTTTGCTGATATATTCTAGAGGTCAGTGGATATACAGTGTGGTCCACTGATCGTGACCGGGCCAAATATCTCACGAAATAAGCGTCAAACGGAAAAACTACAAAGAATGAAACTTTTCTAGCTGTGGGAGCTATCTAGCGGACCAACCATAGCGCCATCTGCTTTCCCCCTTCAAGCTAGACAAATTTCGTTCTTTGCAGTTTTTTCGTTTTACGCTTATTTTGTGAGATATTTGGCACGGTCACGATCAATGGACAACTCTGCATATGTCTAGAAAATCCGCAGATAAAGTACATTGTCTTTTCGATCTAAATAGTAACTGGCACGTCACAAATTAGGAGCTAGAGGCAAATGCATTCTTTGAGGCATACAACACTCTCTAAAGTGGCGCATTTATCGCTTCAGTTGCCTCTGGTAGTAAAAAGAAACCGATTAAAATCACACTTAACAATTATCTCTGTAATGCAGACCGAACGCAGTAAGTGTTCGTTGTCTGAAATTATTTTCCATCGAAAAATTTGATAATATAATTACTCCCACTTTCACTATCTTTTGTTTCTGGCAACCTAGAACGTAATTCTCCATAAAAATATTATAGTTTCATACTAAAATTGCAACCTCAAACATAATATTTGCCGAAGATTAGATGCATGACGCAACAAAAGTGATTAGTGTTATACAACTGCAAAAGATTCGGTATTGTATAAAGCCCTAGGGCGGTTAGTCGAATCATTTCGTATTTACAGTATGGAATCGATGAGTCACTTGAGTTTTTGTGCATCTATCAGCCATCTCATTTCCATGCGAGTCACAAAATCATTGACAGCCGTCGCCGAAGAATCATGACGAACGAAACCTCAGCTAAATAACGTCTTGAAACATTCAACAAGTGATTTTTCACTTGAGCGTGTAGGCTGAAATGCGTCACCAATACATCTTAGAAGAAGGCTAAGGCATTCTTCTTCCCGTTTTCTTCCTGAAACATGACAACTGGACTTCCCTGTAAGAGGAACTCTAAAACTACTCTGATGTATCGGACATTGTTTCTGCTTGCTTTACCACGGAAGAGTGAGGTTCAGATACTGCAACCAGTTAAAGTTAAAAACATCACTGTCGATGTCTTTCTGTTAGATTAGATTAGATTCAGTTTTCGTTCTATAGATCCAAAAATGAGACGATTCTCGTGGTTGTGGAGCAAGTCAAAACGTATAACATGAATAACTTAAAACGTGTGAAAATAATACTCGCTACTCTGATCAGTTGTCAGGAGATTGTCAAAATAGGTGAATACATTAAAGTAAACTAGAACTGCTAATATTTCCAGAATTAATACGCAGAATGGAACACAGTTATGCACTTTTAATACATCTACCACAGACAAAATACCTAATCTTCACTGCCATGACCAAGTGGTGTCATAACTGAAATCAAACAGACATTTTTATTTAAGCTGATCTAACAGTTCGTCTTAAGGTATTCATCCACAGAGTAGAAGGAGTTCCCTATCAAAAAGTCTTTCACCCTCTGTTTAGACTGTGATTTAACTGAAACCACTTGTTTAATGGCTTCTGGCTATTTATTGAAAATGTTTGTTCTGGAATATTGGACCCCATTTGGATGAAGGTAAGTGATATAGATTCTTATTATTCCTAGTACGTATGCTATGTATTGAGCTATTGGTTAAAAATAGAAATATATTACTTGCAACAAATTTCAGTAAGGAATAAAGTGGTTAGAATACAAATTTCTTGGAATAGGTTTCTACACGATGCTCTTGAATTTACACCAAAAATGAGTCTTCTTACACACTTTTGCTGGCTAAGAACTTTTGCTTAGTTTCGTAAGTTACCCCAATATATGATCCCGTATGACGCAACTGAATGAAAGTAAGCAAAGCATGCAAGTTTTTTAAAAAAATATGTCTCCTACATCTGACATTATTCCCACTGCAAATACGGACTTGTTTAGGAGCTGGAGCAATTCTGTGGATATGTCCTTGCCAACTAAATTTATTATCGAGTTGTAATCCCAGAAATTTAACATTGTCAGTCTTTTCTAACTGCATGTCTTCACATTAGAAGGAAATCTCGTACAGGTTCTGAACTGAATATAGTGATTCTTTTCAAAGATTAATGACAGTGGATTAGATTTACACCACTTATTAACGTCAGTGGAAATTTGATTAGCAGCCATTTCTAAAGCTGTACTTGCTACTTATAGCAATGTTTGTATTATATGCAAACAAAACCAACTTAGTATCTGGCAATGTAGCAATGGACACGAGATGGAACCTTGACGAACACCAGATGTAATTAATTACCATCATTTGAAGAATAGTGACTACTTACTGCACAGGTATTTTGCAACGACACTCTCTTATTTCTTGTTAGTTAGATAAGATTCGCAGCATTTCACAGTACTTCCGGTGATACCATAATATTCTAATTCACACAGGTGGATAGTACTTGCTCGAGAAGACTATGTGTTGTTAGTCGGAACGCCTGTGACAGTATAGCATATGACACTCAGTACTGGAAGCTGAGACAATTTCATGCATGCCTCCTGTCACAGCACCGAAAACCCCTCTCTGACAGGTTCATACCCGCTTTATAACCCCATGGTAAAGCCGACAAAGTCAACGAAGTCTACTTTTTAGGACACATTATGATACTTATGTATTACCTTAAGGCTCCTTTTTAGAATATCTGTCACTCTTAGTTTTGTAAACGATTGGCAATGGATGATGCTAGCATTACTTTTTGAAGACAGGATAAAATGATTTACAGCACGTCTTTCTTACAGTAGATGAAACAGAAAGATGTTTTAGACGCAGTGGTATTGTAATTAAATGAGATGAAGTGAATATGGAGTACCTTTAGAGTCACGATGACGAATCATGGAAGCAATGTATTCCTAGAACTAGCAGCCCATAGAAAGATGAAAACATGTTGCACAAAGCTTATATGATTTTAAAAAGGAAGAAAACATGTCGAAACACGGCAGAAAAGGTTAAGTAAATACTCTTATGTCTTAAGAATGCTTAGGAACTATTGTATCAATGAGACTGTAGTATGTACATTGATTAATATCAGTTTGCCGCAGTGGGTGTCATTGCTGAAATTAAATCATCCTTTTATTTTATACTGTTCACTAATACGTAGTTCACATTCTCAAGTGTAGAGTATAGCCCATTAAACGAAAGTTTACTTGGGATACAGCAAGCGCACATGATTAAGTCGTGAAACTTAAGCATCGTGATTCCAACCCAAGTGCGCGTGTTTGATGGGTTGCACTCTACACAGCAGAAACCACGTGGTAGTGAACAATATAAAATAAAAATGGGGCTGAACAGACGGGGATTTGGGAAGTTCAGGTTGTGGTTTTGCTACTCCTACCTTGTAGTGTTACAAGGTTACCACATTATTATACAACAACAGTAAGTAGAACTTTCTCGACGAGCATTTGTAGTTCACCATACCTTTACTCCCGTCCCCAACGCCTTTTAAAAGATATCGAAAGTGTAACGGTATTAATTACTCCTTCTGGAACGATTGCAATAAAGCAAAATATGAAATTACAAGGTGAAAGAGACAAGTGCTCTTACGTAAACTAAAGATAAAAGAAAACTACAATAGTTTTAAGTAAGTGTCTTGATTGCAAATACAGGGTGTTACAAAAAGGTACGGCCAAATTTTCAGGAAATATTCCTCAGACACAAATAAAGAAAAGATGTTATGTGTACATGTGTCCGGAAACGCTTATTTTCCATGTTAGAGCTCATTTTAGTTTCGTCAGTATGTACAGTACTTCCTCGATTCACCGCCAGTTGACCCAACTGAATGAATGTAATGTTGACTTCGGTGCTTGTGTTGACATGCGACTCATTGCTCTACAGTACTAGCAACAACAGGTTTGTGTTTATCAAGAACGTGGTTTTGCAGTCAGTGCAATGTTTACAAATGCGGAGATGGGAGATGCCCAGTTGATGTATGCATTAGCACGGGACAATAGTCCTGGCGCGGTACGTTTGTATCGAGACAGGTTTCCAGAACGAAGGTGTCCCGACAGCAAGACCTTCGAAGCAATTGGTCGGCGTCTTAGGGAGCACTGAACATTCCAGCCTATGACTCGCGACTGAGGAAGGCCTAGAACGACGAGGACACCTGCAATGGACGAGGCAATTCTTCGTGCAGTTGACAATAACCCTAATGTCAGCGTCACAGCAGTTACTGCTGTACAAGGTAACGTTGACCTCGTCACTGTATGGAGAGTGCTCCTGGAGAACCAGTAGTTTCCGTACCATGTACAGTGTGTGCAGGCACTATCAGCAGCTGATTGTCCTCCACGGATACACTTCTGCGAGTGGTTCATCCAACAATGTGTCAATCCTAATTTCAGTGCAAATATTCTCTTTACGGATGAGGCTTCATTCCAACGTGATCAATTTGTAAATTTTCACAATCAACATGTGTGGGTTGATGAGAATCCGCACGCAATTGTGCATTCACGTCATCAACACAGATTTTCTGTGAACATTTGGGCAGGCATTGTTGGTGATGTCTTGATTGGGCCCCATGTTCTTCCACCTACGCTCAATGGAGCACGTTATCATGATTTCATACGGGATACTCTACCTGTGCTGCTAGAACATGTGCCTTTACAAGTACGACACAAGATGTGGTTCATGCACGATGGAGCTCCTGCACATTTCAGTCGAAGTGTTCGTACGCTTCTCAACAACATATTCGGTGACCGATGGAATTGGTAGAGGCGGACCAATTCCATGGCCTCCACGCTCTTCTGACCTCAACCCTCTTGACTATCATTTATGGGGGCATTTGATAGCTCTTGTCTACGCAACCATGGTACCAAACGTAGAGACTCTTCATGCTCATATTGTGGACGGCTGTGATACGAGGGCTATCCATAAAGCACATTACGTTTTGGAATTCAAAGTAAATAAAGTATTGGATTTTTTTTATTGTATACAGATGAAAGCCACGCTTAAGTACTACTTTTCCACATAGTTGCCATTTAAATTAAGGCACTTATCGTAGCGATGGACGAGATTGGAAATTCCTTCATCGGAAAATTCGGCCGCCTGTGCCTTCATCCACGTGGTTATCTCTTCTTGAAGCTGTGCGTCGTCATCAAAACGCTGCATAGCCAACCACTTCTTAATTACTGGGAATAAGTGGAAGTCGCTCGGTGCTAGGTCGGGACTGTACGGCGTATGAGGAAACAACCCCCACTTAAAAGATTCGAGAACTTCACGAGTGGCATTTGCCGTGTGGGCCCGAGCGTTGTCGTGAATCAGCAAGATCTTTGAGCCCAAATTTTCCCCAGCGCTTGTCTTGTATTGCTCTTCTGAGGTTGTGCACAGTTTTTCAATATCTTTGAGAGTTTATTGTAGTTCCTCTTTCCAGGAAATCAACAAAAATCACGCCTTTTCTGTCCCAAAAGAGGTAACCATGTCGTTGAAGCCGCAGGCGGCAGAATTTTACGATGAAGGAATTTCCAAGGTCGTCCATCGCTACGATAAGTGCCTTAATTTAAATGACAACTATGTAGAAAAGTAGTATTTAAGTGTGGCTTTCATCTGTATATAATAAAAAAAATTTCAATACTTTATTTATTTGTAATTCCAAAATGTAATGTACTTTTTGGATAGCCGTCGTGCAATACGCCATTCTCCAGGGCTGCATCAGCGCATCAGGGATTCAATGCGACGGAGGGTGGATGCATGTATCGTCGCTAACGGAGGACATTTTGAACATTTCCTGTAACAAAGTGTTTGAAGTCACGCTGGTACGTTCTGTTGCTGTGTGTTTCCATTCCATGATTAATGTGATTTGAAGAGAAGTAATAAAATATGCTCCAACATGGAAAGAAAGCGTTTCCGGACACATGTCCACATAACGTATTTTCTTTCTTTGTGTATGAGGAATGTATCCTGAAAGTCTGGCCGTACCTTTTGGTAAAACCCTATATACATTACACTACAAATGATTACTTGTGTTGGTCGCTAAAACCATCTGAGGACGCGTAAAATTAACAAGTAACAGAAGTCTGCCTTAAGTTAAATAGGCTTTAACAGTTTTCAAGAACAAAGGGTTTTTCTTGTTGGGCAAGCGCAGTTGTACAACTTCATTTTGAAAAATTAAGAAATTGCACAACAATTTGACAATCAATAATCTTTTATTGCATACATGACCGGTTCCAAAACAATTAAAGTCCCATCATCTGGTGTAAACAATAAGAAAGAAAATATTGTGTTACAAGGCAAAAGGAGGCGATACTCAAATAAAAAAAAATCTTTTCAGATATGGAACCACACAGTTCAATTTCTAAAGTAAAATGAAAAAGAGATAAGGACACTACTTACAAAGAAAATCACTGATTCGTCTAAGGTCATCTTCGCCCCAGTGTGGTCGCGTAAGAAAGGTTCCATGTCAAAAGAGTAAGAAGGGAAACCTTGAAAAATTCCAAAAACCGGCAACACGACCGGACACCGAAAGTGACCAGAATCATAAAACATGTAAGATATAATAAAGACGGGATGATAAAAAAAGATATTGTGTGGAATTAGTTACATAAATTCCAAAAATCAAAATATTTAAGTACATATATTATTTGAAAGTAACAAATAATAAAGATATATAACATGCCACTCATGGACACGTACACACTGTAGGAGGTGTTCCGATGGTTTCAAATAATGACAATCAAATGATGACATTTCACGTTTTTAATATAGACGTGTCACAACTGGTAACAAGGCTCTGTTAACACTGGACTCCTACACACTGCTTAATAAGTGAACTGGGCGTAGATACCCTAAAAGAACCTGAATGGCTGTTGAACCGTAGTGCTGGGCAAGAAGGCAAGGAAACAGCGTTCACAGTTGAAAACATGCATAATCTTTTTTTTTAAATAAAATTCAACGACTTACGATGTCAGTAAAAAATATTTTAAAAACAAGTAAGAATATTAACCAGGAAATGAGATCAGCAACTGACGTCAGCAAATGATCTTTTAAACAGTTAAGAAACTAAGCAATTTGTCAAACATTAAAGGGTATCTGAACTGAGTCAAGCCGCACATTACTAATCAAAACGTTACAAAATTTTTGAATTGACTTTTAATTATATTTAAAATGGTTACAGAAGATATGTTAACAACATTAGTAACATGATAAAATCGTCACGTCCGCAAGCGACATAAGTTCAGAAACAGTAGGTTACACAGATACAATTTAGCCCCGCGACACGCGAGGTAAAGCAATGGACAGGGTGAGCGTTGTGAACTCGTCACCTGCGGGTACGCTGGTCGAAGGCCAGGTCTCGTACAACGTGAACTGCATCAGATTAAGCAAAAAACTCAGATAACTAGTGACTATGCACTGCTTTACAAAGGATGGCAAATATTTCTTTATACTGCTATTTAAGAGCCAAACATAAAAGAAATCTCCCTAATCAGCAAATATGGTGATAAAGAACTAGGTACTTAACAGATGGGTAGCACTCTGATTGCAGGAATGAGAAAACTAATGATGCTTACGTGCCCCCAAAATTAATTGGCAGACACTTACTTGTGCTAATTATGCAACACGCGCAGTCTTTACACACTATTTTGATATGGAAGAAAATTCAAACGCGTTGAATTCTAACATGTTTTGCAGTACAACACTAGCCAAAAGTAGCGATTCGGGCAGCTCTTGCTAACGTAAAATCCGCTATCTTAAATAGCTGAGCAACCGAATCTCCGATGTCAAACTTTGTTTACCAGGCTGCCGGAAACAAAATGGCTCTGAACTGGAACTAAGAACTACATAAACCTAACTAACCTAAGGACATCACACACATCCATGTCCGAGGCAGGATTCGAACCTGTGACCGTAGCGGTCGTGCGGTTCCAGACTGAAGCGCCTAAAACCGCTCGGTCACACCGGCCGACTTCCCGTAACAACTAAATTAGAATTTACCATAGAAAATCTCAGGCGGGTCAACAAACAACCCCATCAAAATGTTTTACAATTACTTAACTATAATGATTACAGTGAAAACGTAGTCTGATTAAGTTATACTGACGCCACTAAAATGTTTTACAAATGCTTAGCAGAAATGATTACAATGAGAGGGGACTCTGATTAAATTAGACTAAAAGCACTAAAATTTCTTGCAAATGCTTAACTAAAATGATTACAGTGAAAGGTACTCTGATTAAGTTAGACTTCACTGTACTTAAAATGAAGGACAACAAACAGTTCAGCACTCAACATGATCCACGGGAAGCCACTCGAAATATTACCAGCTTAGACAGGCAGTTCTGATTAATGTACCTCCACTAATTCATATTTAAGATAGTCTACTGGCTTTATTTTTAAAGAGAGAATGTTTTATTTGCTCCATAGGTTCAGAATTGCGCTCTTTTTGGTATTCACATTGACCATTTAATTACATAGCTCTATCCCAGAATACGGTGTACATAGACAGAACCTTCACCATGAGTGGTATGTTGTCACTGTCTGAAGTCCATTACTTTAAAATGATGGATGCTGCTAAAAATGGTTAAAGTCAGTTAAACCGAAGGGGTAATATCGTGAACAATAATGCTGGGGGTATCTTGGGGCTGCCATGCATGCCGATGTATCGGAACAATCAACGTCAAGACCCAATTTTGTCACGATTTTGAAAAATACTGTTAAGACCTTTGCTCAACTACTGAAGTAATGCAATCTGTAAGCGCAGAATGTTAATTCAGCCTCAGTTAGTTTTATTTATGTCGAAAACTTTATGTTGACTACGTTACCTCTGAAGAACTTTTTAGAAACTCAGCGTGACTAAAGAATGGAAGTCCGTGCATGAAAAGTGGATTTACTTTCTTAATTAAACCTAAAACCCTAAACGTAAGTCCCCGTTGATAAAGTTATGCGAGTTTTTGTGTTCTACTTCAACACAAAATGCCACTGTAGAAAAGTATTTTCGCTGATCGCTTCACAGTGGACTGATGAAAGATACCAGCTGCTGCCAGGAACTGTGGAATCAATGTTACAGTGCCAGTTTAACTTACAGCTTACTTGCACGGAGTTTTATAAATACGTAAAAGGGAAAAAAAGACTTGCTGGAAAAGGCGAAATCTTCTGAAAAAAATGGTGTACCAACTACAACTTCCACAAAAACTTCCATGTAATTGTGTTCTACATAAAAAGTACTTACATGAAATAAATGTTTTGCTTCATCTCTACACCATTATTTCAGAGTCTCCCGGCGAGGTCTCAGCTACGTTTGGCAACCCTTGTCATACCTCCAATGTACTGAAGAGATCCTCACCTGACTAATAATATTGTCAGTATTTTCGGTTGACGACGCGATTCTATGAGATTAAGGTGTCGAACACCCAAAACAAATCGTGTGACGCCATCATTTTAGTTATATTTGGTAAACAACAGAAAGCAACGAAAAGCAGGATATACGTTGCAAAATGGTAAAAGAGGTGCGACTTTTTAAACGTTAATTTACCGACTAAAATCATAATCACAGAAACAGAAGATGAATAAACTATTTTCGCATGGGTCCTGCATCTTACGACAAATTATTAGTGTTGATACGACATAAAACCGAGACGCCAAATTCGTTAATGGAAGAAGAAAATCGCAGTCAACTATAGGGTAGATATAACTGAGATTTCTGGCGACAGGGTGGTCATTGTAATGCTTGAGGTCTAGTGCTGTGATAAGCATACACAGTTAGCAACAACGCTATTCTAACCTACGAAGTCAAGGTATCAGTTCTGCAATTATACACTCCTGGAAATGGAAAAAAGAACACATTGACAGCGGTGTGTCAGACCCACCATACTTGCTCCGGACACTGCGAGAGGGCTGTACTCACACGCACGGCACAGCGGACACACCAGGAACCGCGGTGTTGGCCGTCGAATGGCGCTAGCTGCGCAGCATTTATGCACCGCCGCCGTCACTGTCAGCCAGTTTGCGTGGCATACGGAGCTCCACCGCAGTCTTTAACACTGGTAGCATGCCGCGACAGTGTGGACGTGTACCGTATGTGCAGTTGACGGACTTTGAGCGAGGGCGTATAGTGGGCATGCGGGAGGCCGGGTGGACGTACCGCCGAATTGCTCAACACGTGGGGCGTGAGGTCTCCACAATACATCGATGTTGTCGCCAGTGGTCGGCGGAAGGTGCACGTGCCCGTCGACCTGGGACCGGACCGCAGCGACCCACGGATGCACGCCAAGACCGTAGGATCCTACGCAGTGCCGTAGCGGACTGCACCGCCACTTCCCAGCAAATTAGGGACACTGTTGCTCCTGGGGTATCGGCGAGGACCATTCTCAACCGTCTCCATGAAGCTGGGCTACGGTCCCGCACACCATTAGGCCGTCTTCCGCTCACGCCCCAACATCGTGCAGCCCGCCTCCTGTGGTGTCGCGACAGGCGTGAAT
Source organism: Schistocerca gregaria (assembly GCF_023897955.1). Taxonomy (NCBI): domain Eukaryota; kingdom Metazoa; phylum Arthropoda; class Insecta; order Orthoptera; family Acrididae; genus Schistocerca; species Schistocerca gregaria. Next base: position 202,188,265 of record NC_064924.1, read on the forward strand.
GGAGGGACGAATGGGGACGTGTCGTCTTCAGCGATGAAAGTCGCTTCTGCCTTGGTGCCAATGATGGTCGTATGTGTGTTTGGCGCCGTGCAGGTGAGCGCCACAATCAGGACTGCATACGACCGAGGCACACAGGGCCAACACCCGGCATCATTGTGTGGGGAGCGATCTCCTACACTGGCCGTACACCTCTGGTGATCGTCGAGGGGACACTGAATAGTGCACGGTACATCCAAACCGTCATCGAACCCATCGTTCTACCATTCCTAGACCGGCAAGGGAACTTGCTGTTCCAACAGGACAATGCACGTCCGCATGTATCCCGTGCCACCCAACGTGCTCTAGAAGGTGTAAGTCAACTACCCTGGCCAGCAAGATCTCCGGGTCTGTCCCCCATTGAGCATGTTTGGGACTGGATGAAGCGTCGTCTCACGCGGTCTGCACGTGCAGCACGAACGCTGGTCCAACTGAGGCGCCAGGTGGAAATGGCATGGCAAGCCGTTCCACAGGACTACATCCAGCATCTCTACGATCGTCTCCATGGGAGAATAGCAGCCTGTATTGCTGCGAAAGGTGGATATACATTGTACTAGTGCCGACATTGTGCATGCTCTGTTGCCTGTGTCTATGTGCCTGTGGTTCTGTCAGTGTGATCATGTGATGTATCTGACCCCAGGAATGTGCCAATAAAGTTTCCCCTTCCTGGGACAATGAATTCACGGTGTTCTTATTTCAATTTCCAGGGCTGTATATTCCGACAATTTAAGTAAAATATTTTTTTCACGTTTTTTGATAATGTGTTGAGGCTGACATGTATTTCGCAGTCACTGCATATATATATATATATATATATATATATATATATATATATATGGCGAGGCCTACTACGTTTTTACATTAACAAACAAAGAGGCGATAAAGTGAATCCTTCATTCACCACCGCAAATGGTAAATACGACTACTATTTCATAGTCCTATTAAAACTGTTACGTGTTAAAAGATTACTTGAAAAACTGAATGTGAGAGAGTTTGGCTCAAAGACGAATTGGAAACACTAGTTGTGCACACTAACGCTGTGTAGCTGGTTTATGAAACACTGTCAACACCTGCTTGGCGAATATTGTGAAACTGTCAATGCTCGACCTGACACGAAAACTGTTACGTGTTAAAAGGTTACTTGAAAAACTGAATGTGAGAGAGTTTGGCTCAAAGACGAATTGGAAACACTAGTTGTGCACACTAACGCTGTGTAGCTGGTTTATGAAACACTGTCAACACCTGCTTGGCGAATATTGTGAAACTGTCAATGCTCGACCTGACACGCCCCGTACGTATTGACATCACTGAGAATATTTTTGGCCCCGGCATTGCTGCTCGTCAATACTTGTGCTATTGACAATGAATATGCGCTCTCGATGATTAATACATCGGTGATCGACAATTTTGCTCAACGTACTTTACTTACTTTTGCCGGCCGTAGTGGCAGTGCGGTTCTAGGCGCTGCAGTCTGGAACCTTGAGACCGCTACGGTCGCAGGTTCGAATCCTGCCTCGGCCATGGATGTGTGTGATGTCCTTAGGTTACTTAGGTTTAACTAGTTCTAAGTTCTAGGGGACTAATGATGTCAGCAGTTGAGTCCCATAGTGCTCAGAGCCATTTGAAGCATTTTACTCAAGTGTAATCAGAGCTATGTTGGCAGCGGCCACCAAGAAGTATTTCGGTAAGGCGCGATACTCTTTCGCCAGCTAATTTTAAGTGACTGATGATTTTAAGTGAACATAGCACACCTGACGTAACCAGGATCTTGTACTGTGCGATGTATCCGAGATATTGGCGGTCAACAATTTGCGGCAGAACTATTCATCACGCTGGCTTTGATCACGGCAATTAAAGTAAACGTCTACGAAAAAACACAAGACGCAAACCAGAGATAGAACCAAACAGTAATATCTCGCTTTTATTTGTTGCACGGAACCATTCTAATTCTGGCTTTAGGATCTAAACCTTTACAGGTTGCAGATTATATAGGAAACAAAGACACGGCACGTGGAAATAAAGTAAATTTGCACCTACATTTACATTTAAAAGTGAGGAAACTGTTTTTGTGCACCTACCTCCACTGACTGTTAGCACCAGGCAGCTGCGTTGTCTGAATGAGGGTAGATATCAGTAGATATCACTCATTCTACAGGCATCCGAACTTTTCCAAGCGAATGAACAGCTGGAAAGAATAATACTACCTTCGAGAAGGCGTTCGCTGTTCCACGCTTCGTCAATTACTCTCCGTAAGTGGATCACTAGAGCCCTCCAGTCCATTTCGGCGACCTTTCCCAGGTCCTGAATAGTATCTCACCTTACAGCCGGTAAATTTCTATGTTCGTGAGAAACATATACTTTCACTTGGGGCCAAATGAGTTCAGTTGCGTTAAAGTGGCAGTGATTAGGTAGTAGGCATATGACTCTTTCTTATTTCTCAACTACCTCGTTGGCTAACGTACGCTGAGTTCTAATAATCATACTTTTTTAACAGTGTATCATAAAACTTGATTCATCGGAGAAGACCAACTATCGCCAATCAGTAGCCGCCCCGACGTGGTATCATACGCGGTTTACAGCACCCTGAAAGATTACGTGAACCAGACGCCTGCTTCTGAGGCGCATACGCAGTACCACTCGCTGAATGGTCGTTGAGGAGACGGTGGTGGTAGCCTCTTGCTTCATCCGCTCAACAGTTGCACTTACTCGCCCGTACACATTTCTGCGGCCATAGTTCACCCCTGTCATTTATGGCCTGTTGTGCACCACAGTACCCTCGGCAGCAGTTTTGGAAAGCGCCTTTTTGCCATTCACATTATACAGGGTGATTCAAAAAGAATACCACAACTTAAAAAATGTGTATTTAATGAAAGAAATATAGTATAACCTTCTGTTATACATCATTACAAAGAGTATTTAAAAAGGTTTTTTGCACTCAAAAACTAGTTCAGAGATGTTCAATATGGCCCCCTCCGGACACTCGAGCAATATCAACCCGATACTCCAACTCGTTTCACACTCTCTGTAGCATATCAGGCGTAACAGTTTGGATAGCTGCTGTTATTTCTCGTTTCAAATCATCAATGCTGGCTGGGAGAGGTGGCCGAAACACCATATCCTTAACATACGCCCATAAGAAAAAATCGCAGGGGGTAAGATCAGGGCTTCTTGGAGGCCAGTGATGAAGTGCTCTGCCACGGGCTTCCTGGCGGCCGATCCATCGCCTCGGGTACTTGACGTTCAGGTAGTTACACACAGATAAGTGCCAATGTGGTGGCGCTCCATCCTGCTGAAATATGAATTGTTGTGCTTCTTGGTCGAGCTGAGGGAACAGCCAATTCTATAACATCTCCAGATACTGTAGTCCAGTTGCAGTAGCACCTTCGAAGAAAAAGGGACCAAACACTTTATTGGCTGAAATGGCACAGAAAACGTTCACCTTAGGCGAGTCACGTTCATAGTGAGTTGTTTCCAGCGGATTCTCAGTGCCCCATATACAGACATTGTGACGGTTGACTTTCCCGTTAGTGTGGATTCACTTCTGCCGTACTGCCGTACTCAATAACACAAAAAGCTTTCTGTTGAGCGGTCACCATCTTAGCATCAACTGACTCTGACGCCTAGTCAACAGCGCCTCAAGCGAACAAATGTACAACTAAATGAAACTTTATAGATCCCTTAATTCGCCGACAGATAGTGCTTAGCTCTGCCTTTTGTCGTTGCAGAGTTTTAAATTCCTAAAGTTGTGGTATTCTTTTTGAATCACCCTGTACTTTAATCGCAGCAGCACGCGAACAGTTCGCAAAGTTAGCCGTCTCGGACATATTTGCTCCCACAGCCGAAAGCGAATAATTTCGCCAGTTTGGACGTCAGATAAATAGCTCCGTTTTCGTATTACGAGAACAGCTGCACTGCTCTCCGCATCCCCTGACACACTACACATATCCTTTAGAGCTAGTACGGCCACGTGCCGTTTGTGAGCCGTTATCGCACGTTCATGTCGAACGTAGACGGTGGTCAGCTTAATGTGCATGGGCTGAGTAAAATGGCAAGAGTAGAGTGAGTTTCAAGATTTCGTAGCTGTTGTTGGTCTAGAAAATCCTTTCAAAAGCACAAACGTAAAACGAACTCCTGAAGATTAAGGCTAGATGACTTCAAACAAGGCAGCGACGCAGTTGGATGCAGAATCGTATGGAACTAAAATAATTTTCCAAATTTGACAATTTTCAGCATTACACAAAGCTTACAAAACTCGCTGAGCTACTCGGCATAAAATTGCTCAGGTGTCATGCACGTACGCAGTAAATGTTCGTTTACTGTACACTCTACAACATGACACTAGACTTTTGCTTTTATTGATAAATAATACTGGTAAGGCATTTCTGTACTTTTACTCTAAATTTGTTTTATATACTCGTACATACATATTCTTCCCGTGTTTATTTGCTTTGTACTTCATTTTTTTGCTTCATATCAAAGCAAATTTGACGTCTGGTCACTTGACTTTCGGGTGTCTGGTTCCACTGTCAAGGAAAAAGAGATCTTGAAGTTTTCCTTTCTCCGTTAAACCATTGAAAGAAATTAACTATTCTTCCATAAGATCACTCACGATCCACACGTTTTTATTACTTCGTCTTGAGATTGGATGTTTACTGATGTCTACGTTTTTGGAACAACGCACTTTGTCTGCGTTTCCAATGACAAGTGGCCTCTCCATTTCACCTAACACGTTTCGACACAGCAGTAAAGTCACTCTTTCCTCAGAGTTTTACCCACAGGTCCACTTTTCACCTATAATTACTAGAAATTTTAAAGACAGTGCGCTATAAAATAGTCCAGTTTAATCGGCACTGAAAATGTCTTTCGAGTCATAATTGACAGTTTGTCTTCCATTATGTTGCTACACTTCCCTGGACATCCTTAGCTTCCCCACACACTTCATTCCACCCGAAACTGTGCCTAGCGTGTAAGTTATCCAACCATCTTGAAGATGCCCGAAACTAAATATTGCCAAGCAGTATAGTGACTTTCAGAGCCTCACTCTGCAACATGGGTCCACACAAAAGTAAGGTCTTTGCCCATGCACTTTCAAACCACTGTCATCTCGTTAATGCTTAATTTCTCGTCCTCCTCGCGTTTCTTTTGATTTGTTCCTTCCCTTTCATCCATTGATTCCGATCGTACCCTTATTTCCTAAAGTATCATAAATCTATGTTTTACCACGTTTGAAACGCAACATTATTTCTGCTCAGCTCGATTATCATTTCGGTGAGTGTTAGCGACACAATTTTTCGTTCGTCATGTTATCACTTAGAGCACTGCCAGTCAGCTGAAGCTGGCAGGAAATAACGCAAGGTAGTGCATCCTATGGAATGTTTTACCTTGTCGGCAAAACCATTGTTTAACAGAACACCATTCTGTTTCAGTACGCAGATTCCAGGAGAGCGCTCAGAGGTGCGCAAAAGTGTTCCAGTCTGCGCCCGCGCGCGTCGGCAATAACAGACAACGAGAAACGCCCACAAACAGAGCGCTCACGAACCGTTTCCTTTGACGCTGCACCAACATTGCCAGCAACTTTTCGTTATTACGCAGTGTGGCCTGGTTTGATGCCCACACCCGCAGTGCAGCCCTGTACCGATCTCATTCTCGGTTGTGCACCGTTTAACAGCATTTTCAGGACAGAGCAGTTTTTTGTTAAAAGTAGCATCCGTGTAGCGTCGTGAATAACTAATGTGTACTGTATTTCAGAAGTACTATACAAGCTCTTTTCCCGTATTATAATTAATTCTTTAATTTTTATGTGAATTACTAAGGGACCAAACTGCTGAGATCATCGGTCACTCACACACTAATTAACCTACCTTAAACAAGCTTATGTTCAGAACACACACACACACACACACACACACACACACATGCACCCATGCGTGAGGGAGGACTCGAACCTCCGGCGGGAGGGGTCGCACAATCCGTGGCATGGCTCCCAGACCACGCGGCCACTCCGCGCGGCTTTCCGTATTATACAGTGAATTATTATGCAAGTCTTCAAATTTGCAATCCGTTTCCGCACGTTCCTTTGTGTACGAAAACTAGCATAAAAAAGTGTACTGAATGTGTCAGGACTGAAATACTTTTACGGTTTGGGCAGATTTCCGAATTATTCACATTCCAATTCAATCACGTTTTACTGTATAAACTTTGAATGTTTCCATTTTCCAAGTAACAACTGACAGCAAGGCATCTAAATTGATTTATACATTGTCACCTCATTGTACAAAATGTAACGTTTTGTTTAAGAAAACATAACTTTTAACTGCAAAATTCTGGAAAATAACTATGGAAACTATATTCGTAAGTCCGCAGTTAGACACCATAAAGAAGAAGGTCAGAACAGCATGGAAACTCTACGACGTGTGATTGTTGTAGCGTACTGTTCATTCATAGTATTCAACAGACGATCAATAAGCTTTTTTCTAAACTCCAACAGGAATAATAGAGATGGACAGTGAGGTATATGACTGTATATTAAAGAACTGAAACCCGGTCACACCTAATTCAATAGAGATTAATACACTAGAATCTTCGGATGCTTAAATTTCCTGATGTTTTGGGGGAACAAAACTGGGGGAATGTACTACCTTTACACTGGTAAATTTTTCACTAGCATCTGTGGGAGCGTTGCCAAATAATGTTGGCCGGCCGGTGTGGCCGAGCCGTTCTAGGCCCTAGAGTCTGGAACCGCGCGACCGCTACGGTCGCAGTTTCGAATCCTGCCTCGGGCATGGGTGTGTGTGATGTCCTTAGGTTAGTTAGGTTTAAGTAGTTCTAAGTTTTAGGGGACTGATGACCTCAGATGTTAAGCCCCATAGTGCTCAGAGCCATTTGAACCAAACAATGTTGTGGTCTCATAACGTACTTAGCTGAATGTACACTCCTGGAAATTGAAATAAGAACACCGTGAATTCATTGTCCCAGGAAGGGGAAACTTTATTGACACATTCCTGGGGTCAGATACATCACATGATCACACTGACAGAACCACAGGCACATAGACACAGGCAACAGAGCATGCACAATGTCGGCACTAGTACAGTGTATATCCACTTTTCGCAGCAATGCAGGCTGCTATTCTCCCATGGAGACGATCGTAGAGATGCTGGATGTAGTCCTGTGGAACGGCTTGCCATGCCATTTCCACCTGGCGCCTCAGTTGCACCAGCGTTCGTGCTGGACGTGCAGACCGCGTGAGACGACGCTTCATCCAGTCCCAAACATGCTCAATGGGGGACAGATCCGGAGATCTTGCTGGCCAGGGTAGTTGACTTACACCTTCTAGAGCACGTTGGGTGGCAAGGGATACATGCGGACGTGCATCGTCCTGTTGGAACAGCAAGTTCCCTTGCCGATCTAGGAATGGTAGAACGATGGGTTCGATGACGGTTTGGATGTACCGTGCACTATTCAGTGTCCCCTCGACGATCACCAGAGGTGTACGGCCAGTGTAGGAGATCGCTCCCCACACCATGATGCCGGGTGTTGGCCCTGTGTGCCTCGGTCGTTTGCAGTCCTGATTGTGGCGCTCACCTGCACGGCGCCAAACACGCATACGACCATCATTGGCACCAAGGCAGAAGCGACTCTCATCGCTGAAGACGACACGTCTCCATTCGTCCCTCCATTCACGCCTGTCGCGACACCACTGGAGGCGGGCTGCACGATGTTGGGGCGTGAGCGGAAGACGGCCTAATGGTGTGCGGGACCGTAGCCCAGCTTCATGGAGACGGTTGAGAATGGTCCTCGCCGATACCCCAGGAGCAACAGTGTCCCTAATTTGCTGGGAAGTGGCGGTGCAGTCCGCTACGGCACTGCGTAGGATCCTACGGTCTTGGCGTGCATCCGTGCGTCGCTGCGGTCCGGTCCCAGGTCGACAGGCACGTGCACCTTCCGCCGACCACTGGCGACAACATCGATGTACTGTGGAGACCTCACGCCCCACGTGTTGAGCAATTTGGCGGTACGTTCACCCGGCCTCCCGCATGCCCACTATACGCCCTCGCTCAAAGTCCGTCAACTGTACATACGGTTCACGTGCACGCTGTCGCGGCATGCTACCAGTGTTAAAGACTGCGATGGAGCTCCGTATGCCACGGCAAACTGGCTGACACTGACGGCGGCGGTGCACAAATGCTGCGCAGCTAGCGCCATTCGACGGCCAACACCGCGGTTCCTGGTTTGTCCGCTGTGCCGTGCGTGTGATCATTGCTTGTACAGCCCTCTCGCAGTGTCCGGAGCAAGTATGGTGGGTCTGACACACCGGTGTCAATGTGTTCTTTTTTCCATTTCCAGGAGTGTATTTAAAAATTTGTCTAACGTGCTTTGTTATTTTGTCCTTTCGTTTCATATAACGGTTCTAGTTTATTCAGAGAGAAAAAATTACATCAGCTGGTGTAACAGGAAGGCCGTAGCTCCTTGCACAAGGCTTGAGTCCACGCAAGAGAAATGCTAGGGACTCAAATACATAAACCTGGGCCTGGTAATGCTGGATATGGTCTTGTAGAAAACAGCGGAAAGTCAGCAACCTTTTTGGACGCTGCGCTTAAGGAAAAAAGAATATGTCATGCGAAATGATAATGAAGGACGAATTATATAAATATATGCCATATATGAGATTTTAAGTGCATATCGCCTTTAAAAATGCATAAAATTCTTTGTCTGCATATTGTTTGGCCTCATTCACTACATGATTATTAGATATGACACGTGTTTTGCGGAAAGAAAACAGCAGCACAATATGTCTACGATGAGGAAATGTTTATGTCCTGAAAACGCAACACGTTTCGCACTTTTCCATCACTTTGGGTAGTTGTAAGACAATCTTTCTGTACTTATCAACCATACGAAGAAATAGAAAGATCGTGAGCTGTCAGCCGCTAGTTACACAATTCTGTCATTTAAAGGCTTTTTCTTTGACCTGAACCTACAGTGCCCTTACAGCAAGCATTGGAGGAACCAAGAATTCATCACCACAGGAGGCCAGAGGACTTCTTTCGTGTATATTTTGTATTCACATGGGCCCGTTACTTAGGAGACTCAGCTCCTTATAGGAGAATCAAGCTACAGGAAATCGGTGTGTGGTTGTTTTATTCGTGATGTTAGCTAATAGGTAATTTGGGGTCGTAGCAATGAAGTCATGCAAAACCGAGACATTTAGCCACCAGATAGATGATTTAATTTATTGAATTACTTTTAACAAATTACGATTAATAGAAGTGGCAATCTAGGTTTCCCCGTAATTACCAAGAATCATTTTTTGCGGAAGGTATTATTCGATGCATGTGAAATGGTGAACTATTTGTATTTGCCTTTACTACCACAATTTGCAACTCTCTCACTTTGATGGAACCTCTCGTGAATAGGCCGTATATCAGACATGTAATTTATTGATACATGAACTGGATCTAAAAATTCTGTCGAAAAAGAAACATTCTGATTACGTAAAGGTGTTACAAGCTCTTCATTTCAATACTCCGATTGAATCTGATGGGTTATATCAGTTTATGCACTTTTAGGAGAAAGGTATAAGATAAGGAAGAGGCCATGTCGTTTGTAACGAGACAAATTTTTATGTTCACTATCAACTCAGTGTTTCTGTTGAACCGTCCCCATTGCTCAATTTAAGTGTCAGTAAGAACGAACTAATGAAATATGTTGACTGGTAACTATTAAGTGTATTTTAACCTACTGGATAAAGCTTTGGTCAATTCCGGTTAGTCGCTCAGGAGAAAAGCATCTACTCTTAGGAAAATTAGATGAACTTGCTTAATTACTAGGGAAGTGTTGACTAGCAGAAAGTTTCCGCTAACGAAGTAGCTGTCGCCATACATTACCGCAAGAAGGTGTGTCTACCGAAGTAAGCACTGGAATTAGTGTAAATACTAGACATTATGGGGGAGGGACTTATTAACAGGGTTAGACTCAAACCCATGAAGATTTCTGAAAGAAATACGACGTCGGTGCATGCTTAATGAACTAAACGCCGGTGCACGTAAAAAGCACTGAGAAGGAAGCTTTCAGTTAACAGAAGGCCGGACATAAGAAATCGCGTTCCTTGCAGCAGTATTATCGTAATGGTGGCCTATGTGCCTCAGTGTTTCGATGCACCTTTTGTTGCAACACAGACATGAGGATGACTGAAGAAACTGGTAATTTTATAAGTATAGTAAGTTTAAAAGTGAAAGAGAAATGTACAATTTTCTTTAATTTTACCTATTTATTTAATCTGGTTGAAATTTTCGATGTGCTACTACATTTTCTACGTTTGAGAAAACAAGACGAGTTAAAGCATAACAGAATCTATGATTCACAATTGTTACCAAGGGAGCGGATGCAGAAAATAATTTAGTAAAATTCTAACATTGGGTGGCAGAATACTAATCGTATCCTTAGAGCAATAAACAAGGACAGTGCACATCACTGGATCAAAAATACATTTTCGTCAAATACGATCTAAGCATATACACAAAATAGATAACTGATATAACAGTCTGCCTTAACACAGCCCATATAAGCCTGCTGCGCCTTGGCACAGTTATACTAATGCACACATGGTGCTAACTCACGTTTATATGGATGGTGTTAAGGTACACTATGAAGACGGTACATTTGGTCGGGTAATATTTGACTAAAATGTATTTTCTATCCATTGATGAACACTCTTTTTCTCTTGGGAAGACGATTGTAGTAATTGAAACCAGTATAGAATAAACATAGAGCTTTACAGTTAATGGCACAAATATCCTTTCTTTAAAAATATCTAACAACTATAATCACCTACGAAAAGCTCAATCAATAAAAAGAGACTCGAAATAGAGCTTCATATATTATCGAAGGCACGAAATTGTTGAAATCTTCATCCCGTTGAACTACAATTTGTATGATGTAGTTTCCGCTGATAATAACTGAAAGATGGGTGCCGTATGTCATTTGAAACAGTTCTCCGTCAAGAGATGATGGTAGTTTGGTCTTTTAGAAGTGAGTAAAACTGGTCTCTACCTGGCCCACTATTACGGAGAGACTTCAGAAACATAGACATTACTATGGCAGGCAAAGTAATTTTTAGCGAATGATGTAGTACACGTTGAAGTGATACACCGGAACGTTCTATCAACCGTCCAATTACGCGGCGATGTAAATCGACTCATTGTTCTGGGAGGCATTCGATAGCCGGCGGGTGAACGTCCTCTTGGTTGCAAAATCTTTTTCTTGCTAGATACTCTTCAAGTTTGCCGATAAGATGTGGTTCGTATGATGCAAGATCTGGATTTCCCCATTACCGTCACCCGGCTCTGGATGATCTAGGTGAAATTTTTTCACTAGTTCACTAAGGCTGAACTGCACAATGCATTTTGTCCGTGAACCTCCAAAATATCGCAGTGAATCAGTGTGTAATTTATACGTTTTGCCAATAAGAATTGTACTGTCCCGATAACTTCAACAACTCTGGAGTAGATTTACAGTTGCTGCACCATATCAATCGTGCAATGTAGCTGTCATCTGTATCGCACCGAACTCTGTCTGCGGGAAACCGGTGAATATATATATATATATATATATATATATATATATATATATATATATATATATATATAAATTGTAATGTAATATTTTGTGTAATGTAATATCTTGTATAAACAACTTTTATTAACCTGACACGTTCCACATCATTACGAAGTGTCGTATTCATGATCTATGGAACAAGTACTAATCTAGTCTAATCTTTGTCATGACGCTGCGCCACTGTCGTTGCTCAATAGTCTTACAGAGGAACCTCATGTGTAACTTACTTTCTGAAGTCTTATGTGTTATTTCAAAATTTCGGAATGAGTTTCCTTGTTAATATGTTAGAATAAAGGAAAAACTGTTACCAGACCTTTAGGAATAATAATAATAATTACAATTACAATGAGAAGAAGAAGAAGAAGAAAGCACGGAAACGCTACAGCAAAGTTTCGTAGTTTGCTCATGACTAAGACAGTTGACAGTGAAAACAAAAATAAGGACGAAATTTAAAATTTAATGTTCCATTTGAAACGAAGCCTTTAAATATTACTAGGTATAACTTTCAAGTGCAAGAAATGAAATCAGGCGCAGTAGGTTCGAAGGACTCATCCCAACATTCAATTAATGATTCAGGGAAACCAAGAACATTAAAAAAAGGTGGCTGGACTGAAGTTTCTATGAACCTCCCCGAAAAGCAGAAGGCATTTCGTTTCAGTGGAAGCTACTTGAGTAACTAAGAAGGCATTGCAAGGGCATTTCAGTCGTCAGTTACATTTCATAAATTATATTGCACGGCTTGTTTCTATTATCCGAGACAGTTGAATTCAGCGGCAATTAACACAATAATTTAATAGCAATTTTGACTAGTGAATGGCGCTACTGTCCATTTATCTCGATGCTTAGGAAGCCGACTCACAATGTTTCATTGTTCATCAACGACGACTGTATAACATGTACAAAACAATACAAAGATTGTAGTTATAGATACGCTCAAAGAAACGGTTTTGGCTTTACCGAAATATCTCTCACGAAACCCGCAAAATTTGTAGTTTTGTGTAAGAGCGAGCAGTGGTAAACAAATTTAGGTTGTAGGTCAAATTAACGGTAGCAAAGCAAAATCAGAAATACTAAACTGCGTCCTGAAATTTTCGTTTATAAAGAGATACACAGAGAATCTAATTTAATACTCGCACCGCCACAAAGATAAGTGGTACCAGTCGCGACGCTAGACGAAAACTGGACGCCGGCGACAGATCAGCTTTCCGAAGAATTTTTCATTTTCCAGTCATGTAGATAATGTTAAATCAGATGAGCTTAAATATACACTAATTATAATCATACCAAAATTTTATTAGTATACAAGTATTATTGCAATGATACAAATTAAAACAGACCAACGTTTTGGCTTTTCACCTCACAGACTTTTTTAAGATTACATCATAATTAATATCAGCCGCTACTTCCAGTTCACCTGGTGGCGCTGACAACGCTGGTAGTCTTCCTTGGCTCAACGTACTTCTCAAGCAGGTAATAACCATATTTTAACTTTCAGAAGTTTCTTTCCGCCGAAGCTGTACTCACCGGTGAGCGTGATTCTGTCTGTTACGTAAACATTTGGCCAGGATTCTTCTCAATTACTTTCTAAAATGTAATAATAAGGTGGTTTGTGTATTTGATTGAGTTCAGTAGACTATATTTTAAAAGCTGGAGCTCCTCGTCAAGTTTTTATGTCGGTTTCTTCGCCTTCTCGAGGTACTATACAAAAACTATTACGATACTTAAGAAAGTCTTCCTTGGATAAAGATTTCAAATAACTGGTGTCGCAAGTAAAACCAATTCGACCAAAATATTTGTTCAGCGCTTTGACTCGCCATTCAGTGTCGACTACTATAGCATCTGTCATCGGTGTTAAAAGAGTTAACTCTGTTCTGCATTTCAACAGATTGTATAGATTCATCAATTTCTTCATAACCGAACATTCGTTTTCTATAAGCTGGTATTTTTTTAAAAACTCACATTCCATTTCGCAGCTACTTTTTTCTACAAAAAATCGAGCTTCTGGAATGTTTGATTCAAATCCTGTATCATAAAATTCTTGAACCCAGTCACGAAATGAACATGAAGTATCAATAACGATATCCAAGTTCTCTTGTACCGGTTGCCATAGTGTACATATGTCGTTCACACATAGTAAATTCTCGTGTGACACTTTCAGTGCAACAATAAACTTAAAAGTTAACATCTCGCTCAAGACCGCTTCACTGCCGCTAAGAGTTTCGTAATTATCAGTTTTATTTTTCAGATCATTCACGCTTTCGACGGCAACATCAAATTGCAAAAATGTTGTTTTACTACTCCTATTCTACTTTGCCGTTGTGATTCACACAGAGGTTTTAATGTCGTTTTTAATTTAGCTTCTACTATATCCCAACACTCACTTGACTATCGTAAAGAGTATAAAAAATTATAGATGATGCCGAAAAATGTTTTATCTGTTGTAGAAGTGGTACATGCAAATTCCAACAATGGCATTCCCACGGCGTGAAGAATGCTTGTGAATTAATATTATTCTGATACTTTTATTAATACCAACCGTATTGACTCCGTTATCACACCCTTGTCCTCGACATTTTTGGGTATCATAGCTTTTATCTTCTAGTTCCTTTGAAGTGGCATTTATTAAATACTCTCCCGTTGTTTCTGCAACTGCAATAAACACAGCGAAAAGTTTCTCTGTCTCTTCAGTTGAAGAACTGCAAAATGTTAGTACTGTTGACGTTTTTTCCACACGGCTGACATCCTTGGTACAGTCGAGTACGAAGGCATAACATTCCTCTTTACTCTGCTTATAATATCGTTAATAATAGGTTTGGATATTAATGCAATTGATTCATTTTCGACGTCATGGCTCAGATAATGTTGACAAAGTTGCTTTTCATTAATACGCTGCAAGTGCTCTTTTAGTGATGGATCACACTGGATAACAATTTAAATAGGTCCATAAAATTTCCACTGTTTCCTCTGTCGTTCAGGTTAAGTGATTCTGATGAGCTCTAAATGCCAGGCTGTGTGAGGTAAAGTACTTAATAATACTGATTAATTTTACAAACTAGTTATAGTAATATTTTGGTGGTTTCCTGATCAGTCTCCCATTTTTCCTTATCTATTGTTTCTCAGTATTTGATTCCTTTAAGGATTCCCATTTCTTTATTCATGCACTCCTTGTATTCTTGAATTATTTTCATGTCTTTGCAGTATCCTACACAAATATTTTCATTCACAACATTCTTCTTTTACCATCTGTGCCTGCAAATGTAAAGAGTCTACATGAAAAGCAACAAACGTCAAGGTGTGATGTGAAGTAAGAACCATCAGCAATGTTGTTTTTCGCCATTATTGAATTTTATAGTAAAAGGAAATTTAATAAGATATCATATTTTTGCGTCTTTGGGTAACTATGATCAGAGTTCTCTATGTTTTGTTGGGAACCGTTTTGAATTGTGTGGCGCTGCGAAATTTATACTGGAAATACTTAGTTTCCCGAATCTAATTCTGAGAATGATTCTCTTATGTAAACAGTTTGCTCTCGATTTTCAGACAACTCTTTATACTTTTTAACTCTTCATTCGGCCCAGAATCTCGGATAAGAGCTCTGATGCTGTAACAGAAAGGGTGACCGATTCATTGGACCCTGAAGATTGTTCTGTTGCAGAAACTTAAGAAACTGGGAGAAGAGATTCAACAGAGTTCTCTGGGCAGTTACTATTGAATAAGACCTCTTCAGAAATGTTGTCATACTCGGAGTCACAACTTGGTTGGCCATAACCATCTCAGCCTCTCTCCTTCTTTTCGATGCACCGTTTTCCCTTTTCCTCCCTAAGTCTTTGTTTCTTGAGGTCCTCCAGACATAATGTAAGAAATATGTTTTATTAAGTAGGTTAATGAGTATAGTACTTAAAGCCTCAGTGTTATAACACAGGCGCTGCTGCCTAGATGTACGCCTTAGGTGCATCGTGTAAGAGGGGTTTAGCTTTCATAATGTTTTGGGACCCCTCTAGATAAACACTACTCCACTCTTACGGAAATAAATACGGATAATTAAATACCTAAAATTTTAATAACCTATACAATTCTTTGCGAGGCTCCCACAGGTGCGAGGCCGTCAGCATTCGCCGACGTCGCCGTCGTCTGAAATAAATACTTGATAACAAGGCTTCTTTACACAAATAGCGCCGTTGCTGGTTTCGAATCGACAGTTTCATTGTTCATGTTTACATTTCTTGTTGTGTACATTAGTTGTTGGCTGTTTTCCTTCTGAAAGAAGTAGAAATAAACTGAGACTGACCGCAGCGAATGCATTGAGATCTTTGCTGTTGATGAAGTATATTAGTGTGCTGGAAGCTCAGACCTTTGAAGATGATCCACCTATGTATAATGAAATACGATCTCAAATATTTACACAAAAATCCAGTTATATCTTGAGAAGACTACAGAGTCATCGATTAATTGGTCATTGGCTTTAAATAGACAGAACCGTAAACTAGAAAATTTCACAAAACGAAAAAGAATATTATCCAGTGACTAAAATATCAGTTAGACACAGTTCAAGTGAGTCATTCCTGGTCATACTAGGAGCACAACACGAATGGTCACAAGTTTGAATCAGTGGACTTCAGATTTAGTGAAAAACCTGAACGGTAGACGCCAATTATTCCCCTAAATACTATTTACCAGCGCTCTACATTAACTGAAGAATCTGTAAATACACTTCAAAGATGAATTTGCATAGTCATTCGACGCGCACTATGTTTGTGAGTGGAATGGGAGCAAGCCTTAAAATATGATAATTCGAAAATGCTGTCGGTCTTACGCTGTATTATGATGTGAAACGTATGTAGACGTAGATTTTTATGTACTTTACTGTGGAATTCGTTTTAAGACTTCCATTACCCGCTTCTCGCGTGTCGTAAGAGTTGGTTTTTGCAGTTTGGTAAAAAAAAAATTGCCCAAATGAGTCAACACAATCCCATTTTCACAGCTACTGTATGTTCTATTCTCGGTCACCTAGTGACGAATGTGTTCGTCTGTGTGTAGTTGGATAATTTTTCACCTGCTGATCACAGTGGGCAGCGACCACTCAAACAGGCGATACGCACGACGGCAGCACAGCTTAAATACCAAACAATTGCATCTGCCGCACATCGGCACAGATGTTCAAAAACAAATACAAAAGCAAAGCCCTCTGTCATCCAGAACCTGCACTCTTATTATCGTCCGCAGAACACACGCAGCTGAAATATTTTATTAAAATCGTAGAAGGTATGTGGAGTATTTAAATATTTTGCGAATGAGGCACGCACGCTCTGGATTCCGACTGTGCTGCTAACACGAACTGCGAATTTGATAAAAGAGGAAAAGGGTTACGAATCTCATTTTGTAACAAAAAAATTATACTCGTGGACAGAGTATAGCGAATAAATAACGGCAAATGCATTCACGTTGCCAAATAGTACGTGTATGTAGATATCTCGTTTTGCTTTCATTGCTATTTCGACGAAGTAACATTCGAAAATGAGGACACGAAGACAGCCTCTGGCCAAATATACATCTGAAGTAAAAACAAATTCACAGTTGAAGCTGGTTTCCCTTGTGTGTGACTGCATCACCGAAATAGTTCTGAACGGTATATCGGCAGGCAGCGACATTCGAAATCTGGTACCCTACTATAATTTTTCCGGTAAATCTTTCCCGCCGGCAATAATAGTGACTAACATTCGAGCTGCTTTCGGTAATAAGAGAAAAATATCATTTAGCCATTAGCATCGTCAGTTTGAATCTTTCTCAACTTAAAATTCACCGCGACCGTATATTTACATTACATTTGGTTTAAAGCGAACTTTGGCAGTGTGTTGGTAGAAATTGGTTTTCAAGGTATACTGCTAAGTGGAAGGAAAGGTGTTCCACTCTTGCGTTTGAGGACAGTGATAGTTAAAGATCTTATGACAGTACGTAGAACAAAACTTTGTATTGTGCGAGATTTATGGCAACTGTTTTGGAATGGGAGCGACTGCGTTCACAGTGGCACTCACGACTGTTATCAGATGCCGTCGCCAGAGGTCGCGTGATATGGGCCGACAGCTTGGTCGCAACATGTCAGATCTCTTTCGTTACTTTTTGGCGCGGTCTAGGAGGTTCTGTTAGCTTTGAATCCATTCTACGTATGGGGTACGTTAGGTTTTACCCTCCAAGTCTGGGATAGATACAACAATGCCTTAGTGCTTGGAGACTAGTGCTGCGACGTGGCACTAGTTACTAAAAGAAACCATATATATATGAGAGAGCTATATCAGTCTCGAAAATAACGTTGGGGGTATTGTACACTCTGGCCTCCGTTACTGGACATGTTTTACGAATGTATGAGGTGAAGAGAGAAACTTCCTGTTATATGGTCGAGATAATTCGTAGTGACCGAGAAAAGAAAGGTTACAAACATACTATTTTCTGAATTTGTTTGATGTTGTGCAGTCATACGTCAAATAACGTTCATTGGCTGTTCTGCTGGGCTCGCTCACATTACGATGTTGGCACTAAGAAACTCTTCGTTACATAATATTGTGTTTCTTTCCTTGTGTCTTATCAGTTTGATGGTCGCGTGGAGGCAGACCCAAGGGCGACGGAATTTCCAGCGCAGGTGCCGTAATCACTGTCACGTAACCGACAGTGACGCACAAGGATAGGACATTGTGACCGTCTCTGGCGACTATCATTCAAATACGAGTTGAAGTTCTCTTTTATTGAACGAAATAATATAGTGTGTGTTTGACGAAAGTCAGTTTGTGTTTGACAAGGATACACCAATTACGTACACTCATTAGTCAGAACATTATGATCACCGACCTACTATCGATATAATCCAGCCCACGCTAAAGCAGCGCCACATGACAAGCAATGATTTGCTATCCGGACACACACGCGCTGCATGAGCGTGCTGTCAGTGTGTAGAATGGGGAAGACGCGCGATCCATCTGAGTTTCACTGCGGGCAGATTGTGATGGCACGGAGGCTCGGCACGAGCATTTCGCAAACTGCCCCACTTTTCGAGTGTTCGAGGAGTGCTGTGGTGAGTGTCTCCAACACGTGCCGAAACCAAGGCGTAAACAAGCAGACGTTGTGAGGTTTGGCGGCCACCTCTCATTAGAGATGTCGGACGTCGCACGCTGGACAGACCGGTGAAGCAGGACAGGCGGTGAACTGTGGTGGAACTAATATTAGACCTTAATGATGGGCAGAGTAGAAGTGTGAACACTCCCAAACGAAAGGCCTCCAAAGCCGACGACCTATGGATGTTTCAGTGTTAACACCACGACTTCAGCAATTATGACTGTAACGGGGACTTGATCATCGGCACGTTGGCGAACTGGCAGAGTCCCTATGCGCTATTAATCATGTCGATGGGAGAGTGCGATTCTATCGTCTTCAAACGGGACAGACCTTTGACACGTGTATTGCTGGTCGAAGACAAGCAGGCAGTGGCTACATTATTCTCTGGCGGACCCTCGCGTGGGCGTCCATGCCTCCAGTGAAGCTCTTGCAAGGCACCATGACGGCCAAGGAGTTTTGCACACTGGTTTCAGACCACGTGCACCTCTTCATGGCGATGTTTCCCGACGGCAGTGGTACTGTGCAGTAAGACAATGGGCTATATCACAAGGCCTGGAGTGTGATCGAGTGGACGGATCGAGGACCGCAGTGGCGATTTCCAGTTGATGCTCAACTCTCCAGATCTGAATCAGAATTTAATGTGGCATCAGAGCTCATTGCTCCTCTCACCGAAAATTAGTTAAGTTAGGTGATTTTTCTGTGCAGTTGTGGTGGTAACCTACCTATGCCTCGTTGACTTCATGCCACGACGCTTGGTCGCTGTTATCCGCGCCATAGGTGGACACATCGGCTGCTAGGTTGGTGGTCATAATCTTATGACTGATCAGCATATATCACTATTCGCATGTAGTAGCATAAGAGAGATACACAGTAAGATAATGTTACTGAGAAAGTACATCACTCTGTTGGACATTTCATGTCTTTCAAAATGATAGCTATGCGAAATGAAGATTTTGTGCATTCTACTCTAGATATAAAAGGCATTGTCCCGACTGACTGACTTATCGTCGTCCAGCCTGCGTGATGGGTGCCATGTCAGTTGACTGTCAATTTGTAATGCCGTTGCGTCTACATCTACATCTACATGGGACTCTATAAAATCTCACTTAAGTGCCTGACGGAGGTTTCGCACCACCACAATAATTCTATGTCATTCCACTTACGACCGGCGCGCGGAGAAAACGAATACCTATATCTTGCCGTGCGAGCTCTGATTTCCTTTATTTTATTATGTTGATCGCAGCTGCCAATGTAGGTTGGTATCAATAACCTATTTTCGCTTTCGGAGGAGAAATTTGCTGATTGAATTTTCTTGAGGGCATCCTGCGGAAACAAGAAACGCTTTTATTTTAGTGATATCCACATCATATGCTGTATCATGCCCGTGATGCCCTCTCCTCTATTTCTCAATTATATAAAACGTGCTGCCCTTCTTTGAATTTTTTCAATGTACTCCGTTAATACCGTCTGGTAAGAATCCCACACCACGCTCCAGTACTCCAAAAGAGGACGGATAAACATTGTGTAGGCATTCTCTTTAGTAGATCTGCTGCATCTTGTAACAAGGGGAGCCCACGACTTTGGGATTGCAGATTTACTTTAAACTTTGTACACCTTTAGTAGGCCATTAAAACAACATAATGTGCAAGTAGTAATATATACTACTCTGCCAATGTCGAGAAAATCGCAAGAGACGATATACGCTTCTATAATGTGGTGTATGTATACGTGCATAAGGCGGAACGCGTGAGTTGGCTCTGAGCACTATGGAACTTAACTTCTGAGGTCATCAGTCCCCTAGAACTTAGAACTACTTAAACCTAACTAACCTAAGGACATCACACACACCCATGCGCGAGGCAGGATTCGAACCTGCGACCGTAGCGGTCGCGCGGTTCCAGACTGTAGCGCCTAGAACCGCTCGGCCACTACGGCCGGCTAACGTGTGAGTTCATGCCGGTCCAGTGGTTAGCAGTCGACCATCGTAAGACGAATTTATACGACACAACGGCTCGACAGCCCGGTGAACTTAATTTACCGGTCTACAGTTTTTCCATCACCAATCTTATATGGTTTGCATCCATGCTATCACTGGACTCGCATTCGGGAGGACGACGGTTCAATCCCGCGTCCGGCCATCCTGATTTAGGTTTTCCACGATTTCCCTAAATCGCTCCAGGCAAATTCCAGGAAGGTTCCTTCGAAAGGGCCAGGTCGGCTTCCTTCCCCGTCTTTCCCTAATTCGATGCGACCGAGGACCTCGCTGTCTGGTCTCCTCCCATAAAACGACCAACCAACCAAACATCCACGCAATCGGAAGGAAGAGAAATTTTGCAATATGTCAACGAGATGTGTTTCCCCTTAGAAAATCTGAGCATTCCCTGTATATGCGGAAAAGCCGCATTCGTTCAATGTAGTACACGTCGTTTCAATTTATGTTTTCCACGTCTATATGACACCTACCATCCTGCAGCGTGTCATGTCGAGAGCACATCCGACGAGTAATTGTCCATTACTCTGGAGGTCAGGCACATTGTGATGTACTGTATTACGGATTAACGTTATTCACATAATTATTTATCAAGGTGTAACTTGAGTTTTCCAAGCCTGATGTTCATCCTTGTAAATTTAATTACAAATAGTAAATAGTCAAATAACATACGAAAGTCACCACTACTTCATATATATTTACGTATTTTTTAAAAATTGAATTACCTTTCAAATGTCATATAAATATAATAATGTGAACAGTGTTGAACAAAATAGAGACTAGGAAATAGGTACTAGCGGAATTCGAACCCCCTTCCTGTCCTCGACTCTTTTGTTAAGCGCGAACGCTTACCACAAAAGGACGATAAGTTCTTACGATCAGTACATTTGCACAGACACATCAGCTACATAACAGACATGTGAAAGTTCTCTTGCGATTTTCTCGGAATTGCCAGAATACTGCACCCTATTGCCTTATCTCAATGACGTAGCGAAGATATCCAGAGTTTGAAGTAAATCTGTGATCTCAGCAGCATGGCCTCCCCGTGCAAGTATTCTGGCACTAAAGCGTAGTTTCTGGTTCTCTAGGTCTCTGGTTCGCCACATTTTCCATGTGTGCATTCCAATTTAAGTCAGTCGCAATTGTAATTCCTAGGTATTTAGTAGAATTTACGGCCCTAAGGTTTACTAATTTATCGTGTAACCGAAGTTTGGCTGTTTCCTCTTAACACTCTTGTGGATGACCTCACGCTTTTCTTTGTTTAGGGTCAATTGCCAGTTTTTGCACCATACTGATATCTTATCTAAACCATTTTTCAGTTAGTTTTCAGCTTCTGATGACTTTACCAGACGATAAACGATTGCATCATTTACAAACTAAGATGGTTGCTCAGACTGTCTCCTAAACCGATTATACAGATAAGGAGCAGCAGAGGGCCTGTAGCACTACCTTGGAGTACATCATAATTCCTTACCGTTTTACGGCGTGATTTTCAGTCAGTTACTACAATTTGTGATCTTTCTGACAAGAAATCATGATTCTAGACACATAACTAAGACAACATTCCGTAAGCACGCAGGTTGTGAGGTATGATGTGAAAAGCCTTCTGGAAATCTAGAAATACTGAATCAATTTGAAATATTTATATCCGTGTTGGCTATGTGTCAATAGATCGTTGTGTTCACGTAATTCATAATGTTCGAAAACAATAAATGTTTCATAATTCGCTAGATATTAAAGTTAATGATACGGCCCTGTAATTTAGTAGATTACCCCTTTTGCGTTTCTTGGATACTCGTGTGACATGTGGAACTTTCCAGTCTTTGGGTACTGGTCTTTCGTCGGGCGACGGGTTGTATATGATTGCTGAGCACGAAAATATTGCATCAGCATACTCTAACAGAACCTAATTGCTATAGAATCACGGCCGGAAGACTCCCCTTTAATGATTTAAGTTGCTTAACTACCCCGAGAACATGTAGTTCTAGGTTATTGGTGTTGACAGTTCTTCTTGATTACAATTGTGGAATATTTACTTCGTCTTCTTTGGTGATGAAATTTGGGAAAAACGTGTTCAGTAACTTGCTTTAGTGGTACCGTCATCGATAATATTTCCATTGCTATAGGGCAGATAAGACATTGATGGTTTCTCGCCGCTATGATACTTTACATACGACCATAATTTTTTTGGATTTTGTATTAGATTTCGAGACAAAGTTTCGTTGTGGAAACTGTTATACGCATTTCGCATCTAAAAAGCGAGCTTATGTAACACATCGCCAATCTTGGGGGTTTTGTTTTCGTTTAAATTTGGCGTGCTTTTTTCGTTGTTTGTGACCTGTTTTGTGTAACATGGGGGATCAACTGCGACGTTTGTTAGTTTATTTAGCATAAATCTCTCAATTGTTTCTGTTATTATGTCTCTGAATTCAAGGCATTCTCTTCTAAACTAACATTGTTAATTGGGAAGAAGAGCAGATTGTTTTTCTGGAAGGCGTCAAGCGAATTATAATCTGCTTTTTCAATAGATATACAAATATTTTTCGTTTATATTTGGCAAAGTTGACTTCTTCCCTGTTGTGAAAATGGTTTATTTTTTTCCCTTTTATTATTCCGCTTGTGCCGTTTTCCATTCACCTACACGTGCGGTACGTCATACAATGTAGGTTTTACATCCCAAACATGTTCCTATGTTTCACCGTTCCACATTCAATGATTTGTAGGGAAAAAAAAGTCACGGGTTGTAGGATAGACATACGACACCTTTCTGCAAAATGTCAGGTCTTCTAGTTCTTATCGGCAAAATGTTGCTACTAAAGGAAAATTACACCCGTATGTTGGAACAGAATCGGAACTTAAGTGTCCTATTATCTACCGTTTCACGCCACGTACAGTCCTTAGACAACTAATGAATCAGAAATGTGGTTTCATTTTGTTATTGTTGATTTTTATGGCACTACGCACGCTTCTTATGGAAAGAACAATGTTATAAATGAATACAAACTATAGTATTCGCACTCATCCGATACCGTACTCGAAAGTGTTCCTTCCTGCCCACTTTGCTCGCTGCTGTCGTAATGGGTAAAAAAACCAGACTGAGTGTCGTGACTGTTATGTCAGACTCTGATAAATCTGAGGCTTTTTCTTACAGATACAGAGGAGCTCCGTTCAGGAAAGAGCCGAACATTTTGAACTACATGCCAACGAAAATAATTAGTCATAGGCGGTTGGCAGCATTCCCTTGGACATTACCTGCTCTCAAACCACGTGCTTTTGGACAGTTGATACCTCGTTTAGTTTTCGTGACGATTAAATATAAAATTTTTTCTTCAAATGATGGCCTGTGTTTGATACCTGTAGACTTCTCTTTGCCTGTACTATTCTGCTCTTTTCTCGTCCTTGCTTCGTCCATCGTGTGGTATTTTGCTTCCAAGGCAGCAGAATACCTGAACTTCGTTCACTTCGTGATCACCAATTTCGATTGTTAAGTTTCTCGCTGCTCTAATATCTGCTGCTTCTCTTTAGTGTTTTTCGTGCTTATTCTCGGTCCATAATCCGATCTCATTAGACCATTCCGTTCAACAGCTCCCCTAATTATTCTTCACTTTCACAAGATAGTGATGTCGCCAGCGAATCTTATCACTAGTTTCCTCTAACCTTACATTTTAATCCCACCCTTGCATATTTCTTGTCTTTCTGATTGTTTATAGACTGAAAGGTAGAGGCGAAAGCCTACATATCTGTCTGATCCGAAAAATTCCTTCTTGGTCTTCCAGTGTTGTTGTTGCCTCTTATTTCTTGTAAACGTTGTTTATTACCAGTCTTTCCCAAGAACTTACTGCTATTTCCCTTAGAATTTCAACATCTAGCACCGTTTTATATTATCAAAAACTTTTTTCTCGGATTAAAAGCCGTTAAGACAGATATGCATCCTTTCGCCTCTACCCTTCACTTTATACTACACTATGTGATCAAAATTATCCGGACACCTTGTTGTAACCGCAGGAACAAGCCAAGTCTAATTGCAGTACATTGAGAATAGTACTTAGGAAGAAGTTAAAGTTGTAGCGTGGCCGTGGGATGAGCCGAGGCGGCACTCAAACTGTTGGGCAGCGGCGCTTGATAAGAAACTAAACAGCCAACATACACAAACGAAGGTCTGTGTAGGGACTCATGATAAGCAATCAATTAAGGAGTATAAACAGAAAGCATTCCTGGCTAGAGAGTGGTCTGGGAGTGGAGAGAGAAAGAAAGAGGGCCCTTGGTGGGGACAGCGCTACGTCATGAGGAGCCAATGAAGGGCTCAGGACGCATTGCGTGACCATTTAGGGAGAGGCGCCTCTATCCCTCCACTCAGCCTCTGAAGAACAATAGCAACAACAATGCTTTAACGATACCAAATAAGGACAAGTTGCCCTCGACGCTACGTCATGCCAAGCGCTGGCGGGATCGAAGGGAAAACGCTAACAAAACCCGATAGCACGCCGCACTGAGGTGCTTCTTGTCGAGAAGTTAGAGAGTGATAGCAGCAGCCGACTTGGGCTGAGGAACGGGCTGTAGGCAGGCAGCCGGAGATGGTCGCTGGAGAGCGTCAGGGCGTACCCGCAGGACTCTAACGTAGGGTGCTGGGAAACATTGCAGAGCTTCTAGTAGGCAGTCGGAACCGTGGAGTCAGTCTCTGTGTTAGACTTGGCCTTCCTGTGAATGCAGTCACCGCGCAGTTAGGGTGAGCTGTATTCATTCAGAATAAACTGCAATTGGTTAAAGTTATCAATACTTGAATTCTACCCGCTTCCTAGCCGTCTACCTTCACACCAGAGATTTCTACATCTTAGCCAGATCAAAAAGTCTCCCTCTCACTAAGGTCAACCGGATAATCCCTTTTACGAACCGTGTCGCTCAATCCCTCGCAATACCCACGCTTGGGACGCGACAACCTGGCTGAAAATTACATACAAGTTCGTGGCGTCCTCCATCGGTAATACTGGAATTCAACTGGATGACAACTGTAACTTACACAAGCATACGTTCAATCAAGTGCTGGAACGTTTCGTGGGGAATGACGGAGTGCTGCACTGAAGTGAAGTATCGATGTCGGTCGATGAAGCCTGGCACAAAGTCGGCGTTCTAAAACATCCCAGAGGTGTTCTATAGGATTCAGGTCAGGACTCTGTGCAGGCCAGTCAATTATTGGAACGTTATTGTCGTGTAACCATTCAGCCACAGGTCATGCATGATGACAAGTTGTTCGGTTGAAAGATGCTATCGCCGATTTGATCTTCAACAGTGGGAAGCAAGAAGGTGCTTAAAGCATCAATGTAGACCTGTGCTGTGATACTACTACGCAAAACAACATGGGGTGTAAGCCCCTCCATGGAAAACATGACAACACCATAATCGTTTAATGTTTACCCCCCTTATACCAAGCGAGGCGTCGTTTGGCATTTACCTGCGTGATGTGTGGCTTAGGAGCAGCCGCTTGACCATGAAATCCAAGTTTTATCACCTCCTGCCCAACTGTCATAGTACTTGCAGTAGATCCTGATGCAGTTTGAAATTCCTGTTTGATGGTCGAGCTTGATGTCTGCCTATTACACATTACGACCCTCTTCAACTGTCGGCGGTCAGTGTCAGTCAAGGTCGGCCTATACGCTTTTGAGCTGTACGTGTCCCTTCACGCTTACACTTTACTATCACATGGGAAACAGCAGACGTAGGGATGTTTAGGAGTGTGGAAAACTTCGGTTACTATACCAGTGACACCCAATCACTAGACCACGTTCGAAGTCCGTGAGTTCAGCGGAGCGACACATTCTGCTGTCTAATGGCTACTGAGGTCGCTCACGTGGAGAACCTGACAGTAGGTGGCAGCATAGTACAACTAGCATGAGAACCCTATGTTTTTAGGGTTGCCCGGAAGCTTTTGATCACATGGTGTACGAAGAAGCAATGCCGGAAATAAAAGAAAGGTTCAAGGATGGTATTAAAATCTAAGGTGAAGGGATATCAGAGGTAATATTCGCTGATGACATCGCTGTCCTCTGAGAGCGAAGTAGAATACAGATTCTATTGGAAGGAATGGTCTAACGAGTATAGATTATGGACTGAGAGTAAACCGTTAAATACCAAAGTAACGAGAAGCAGCAGAAATAGAGCAGCGAGAGACTTAACAATTAAAACTGTTGATCTCCAAGAGAACGAGATTATATAATTCTGCTGTCTTGGAAGTAGATGAAGTTTTGGAAATGTGCTACCCAGGCAACAAAACAGTCAGTGACACACGGAGCAAGGAGGACATCAAAAGCAGAATAGCACAGGGAAAGAGGGCATTCCTGCCCAAGAGAAGTATAGGACACAATTCGAGAAAGAAATTTCTGAGAATGTAGGTTTGGAACAGAACATTGTATGGTAGTGAATCATGGACAGTGAGAAGAACGGAACAGAAAATCTAAGCATTCGAGCTGTGGTGCTATAGAAAAATATTGAAATTTGAATGGACTGAAATGATGAGGAATGAGGAGGATGTTCTCCACAGAGATCGGTGAAAAAATAAACGCATGGAAAACACTGACCGTAGGAAGGGACAGTATTATAAGACATGTTTGAAGAGATCATGGAATAACTTCTGTCACCTTAGAAAGAACAGTAGAGCCCATATTCTCTCGCAGTTTCCTCTTTTTTTTTGCCCTAGAACCGCATACCGACTCCCATGGTTATTAGGTTATCGTCCATTTTAACAAAATTCTGACGTTACCTTCAGCGAACAGTTTTATAATATTTCAGGAAAAAACGAAAAATATAATAAGTAAATTGTGGTCATCAGATTATTGCTGCTTTATAATAGTCGTCATCTTTTCAAGATGCTCATATCATCTGTCAGTTCACGGCGTAAATCCAATGTTCCTTACACCACTGCTTAGAAACAGTAACGTCACCATTAGACAGCTAAGAAAAATTTTAGTTCACAGGGATTGTCAAAATGTATACTAGACTGAATCTCAGTATAGACGTTTGATGTATAGATTACAACGAATACTAAATTGTGGTGAACGGGTATATAAAACTCGAAATAAAATCTCCCATTGTGACCGATTTCGAAAACTAAAGACTTAATATTTCACTTTACTTACACTTCCTTATACCAATAAACAGTTACTGGAGTCCTAAAATGATGTGTTGCTTTATTCTTCTTATCTCTAGTGCTTCTACTTGTACCGGCACAAAATAATCTGTGGTCGAAACGAATCATCGTTAATGGGACCGCCAATTACATAGCTCGCAAACGCGACGCGACGCGACATGAATGAAGGAACCGCATGTTGAATGTACCTTGTGTCAACGACGCATTTCCATACTTCAGCTTTAATCCGTCATTATCAATTCGCATCACGCCATATTGGTGTCAAATAATGATAAATGAGGCTGCCGCCGAATACTGATAAGTTGACACACCGCAGCGCTTACATTAACGCTTGGGGGACGTGCACGCCAATCTCTCACCGACGCAACCCACACAACACTTCTGTTTTACAGGAAGCATCCACAGCTCGTTAGGGATGCTCGTCAAGATATTGTACAATTTATTTGTTATTGCTCTTACCTATGATGAAATGACCAAAAGTATATTAATCAGATTACCTGGCCACTGGTTTGTACAATGATCAGCCTGTTTACCACCGTGATAAATGGAACACAGTTAGTATAACGTTCTAAATACAGGGCTGCCCCAAAGCTATCGACGATATTTTCGAGGTTATTCAATGATATTTTCCTGGTATTCTGGTATAAAGGATCTCGTTATAGAAGAACTGAATTTGGTTTGATTTCTTAAACTCATTTATCTCAGTATCTGTACTGCAGTGAAAATACCTTCACAACAGTGGGAATGTCTATTGTTGCGAAACATTCGTTCTTTTCACTGAAGGGCTGATGTTCTGATGATAGCATACGCCAGAAACGTGCCGCATACAAGTATATTTTAGCGATAAGGAATCTGTTTCTAAGAGAGCAATTACAGCAGTGTAAACCAATAATTTTCATCCATTACTTCGTGCGCTATGTCGATAAGGACTTTACTGGTGTGTTTTTTCCTGTGTCCTGTTCTCTATGACCATGAGAATTGTTTTAGTTAGAAATAGTCGAAATATTTTCGTCGTTCTAAGTGAAAGAGTATTTCAGAATGTATTTTGCCTCTGTAAAAGAATGTGTGCTGATATGAAGTTTCCTGGCAGACTAAACCCGGGATCTTTGCTTTTCACGGACAACTGCTCTACCAAATGAGCTATCCAAACACGAACTATTCTTTTTCCACCAGTACCTCATTTCCTAACATCCCAACCTCACAAAAGTTCTCCTGCAAAACTTGCGATACTGGCAGGAACGATAGAGCAGAGGCATGGCTTAACAACAATTTGGGTGGGGGGAGAAGCTGTAATCTTCCATCTCCTTCCTTCTTCAATATATTGTCCACATTAAAAAATGCACAGTCCAAGTAATTAATAAGAAAAACCTTTTATGAAGATTTGAGAGGAGCGAAGATTACAATAAACTTTCAAGCTTACTTAACTTGTCAGTCGTGATGGCTCCAGTTCTTCTTGTGTAAGGGTCTGATTTTAGAAGCTGAAAATCTAACATCAGGTCCTCAAGGTTGGTTTGAAGCAAATACATTGGAAGATTGTTTTCGCAGAAGTTTTTACGCAAATATATTTTCCACTGATTTTCTCATATTTCAGTATATCTTACAGTATTTTGATTTTTCACATTAAAAAGCCAAAATTATATTGTTCACACCCATTATACAAAAATACGTTCGATTACATCAAAGGCACGATTACAACTCCCACACTCTGCGGAAATAGCAACATTCGAGATGGTTTACAATTTATCTTAACAAATTAATTCCTACTAGTTTTCGTTACATTATTAATTTCGATTATTATTTCATAAATGAATCCAGAAATAAACGTAGTAAACAGTATAGGATTGCGTAATTAATAACAGAACTTTGAAAAGTGCCGATAATTCGTGATTTCAATTGTTTCTAAAAAAATAATTTTAACTGTGCATTCTAAATCACTACTTACCGATTATAACATCCAAACCAAAATATTTTATAAAGTAATTCCTTTTCATTAATATTGGGTTGAAATATGACATCCTGTGTATAAAATTATATGAAAGTTTTCAGAAAATCAACTGAGATGCTACTGACCTGTCCAAAACTCGAAAACTGATACGGGTATCGACAACTACTTTTGAGGAAAAGTAATTCTAAAGGAGGATGTCCCATTACAGGGGGAGGGGGAACGAGAGAGGGAGGGAGAGGGGGGGAGTGTGTAGTCCCCAGAATGAATTTTTCACTCTGTAGCAGACTGTGCTCTTACATGGAACTTCCTGGCTGATTAAAATGTGTGCCGTACCGAGACTCGATCCCGGAATTTCGGCGTTAGTAAGAGAACTCATGGACTTCGCGACAGCCACTAGTTCCTCTATATAACGGTAGGCTGGAGATTAAACTTGTATTGTTAATAGTAATCAGTTCTTGACACAAGTAATCACACCTGGCGCTACCTTACAACGCTGTTCTTGAACCATTTTTGTACATACACAAAGAACATTCTACTTACGACGATTATACTCGCTTGGTGTCTAGTTGAGCTTACTGCCACTGTGAACACCAAATTCCACAGAGAAAACTGGAGGGATGACATGCATAGGCGGAAAGGGCAGTACGAAGTATCCTCGTTGTTATGATAGTTTTGGAGATTCTTCAACGTCTGAAAACTTCTTAAAAGTCTCGAGATCTGTATAATATTCTGCTATCCATAACTATGTATTGTATTTCGCGTTTCTTAATGAATAGTAGCGCCTTCGCCATGTCACGGATTGCGCGGTTCCTCCCGTCGGAGGTTCGAATCCTCCCTCGGGCATGGGTGTGTGTGTTGGTCTTAGCGTAAGTTAGTTAAAGTAGTGTGTAGGTATAGGGACTGATGATCTCGGCAGTTTGGACCCTTAGTAATTTACATACATTTGAACACGTTGCATCTTTACTGCAATACTTTCGAGTACAAATTCCTGGCACGTCGTTGTGGCGTAAAATAAGGAAACATTTTCAATGCCTCTACTAATAGCTCGATTGTAGGGGCTCACATCATCGCCCAGAGACAAGTCCATAGTGGATTTATGAGAAATTCAGACGAGCCTTAAATCGAACCAAGAATTGAGCTGACGGTTTAAAGTCAATTGAATAAGTTATTGCGTGAAATACATGAAGGGATACACATGGTTTAGCAAAAATAAAAACTTAAGACTTCTCAGAAGATGCTTCAAGACGATCTGTTTCCAGTCAGTGAAGAAAAATTTGTGTAAAAAGATCTTCTAGTCGCAAACTTTTGCACTGTGGTATGAGGCAGTATCATGAACAACATACTAAAAATCCTGACTGGAAGGAGGTAAGCGCTAGGGTGCGGCGGAGGGGGAATATTTCGTGGTCGCTTTAAATTACATATCATACAAAAGATTCCCATTCATTTTTTTCTCTAGGGTTAACTGTTTCCACACTGCACGGGATAGAAGAATCGCAGATTAAGAAAAAAAATTGTTTTACTGGTGCAAATTCTCATATTTATCCATAAACGAAGTCGGTTAAAGAAAAATAGTTAGTTTATGTAGGACATCCACCTGCTGCAGAGGTGTATTGAGAGGTAATCTGTGTTCTGGGGCGGTAACAGGAGAAGGGCGGGATGTGTCGAGTCGAAGCACGAGGGAATGTAGGTCGCTGGATTGAGTTCATGCGCTGCCGTCCTTCACAGGTTTGTTAACTGAAGAGAGAGCAAGTCATTCTCCGCTCTATCTACCCCACTACGTCACAGTAAGCAACAACAGGGTCTCTTACAAAGCTATGCCGACCATTTATAGCGCGCCTTACGGACCACTGGCGACGCAGTGTGGAGAACAGGTTCTACTCACAATTTGTCACTTCATAAAATTAGAAAGTACAGTGAACCAACGTTCAAAGTTGCAAACAGATGAATTACATAAGCTCATAAAAGACTGCTCATCTAAATGCTAAACATGGTGCTATGCACTGGAAGATTAAAGTCGAAAGCGTCAAAACATATGCTCCAATAAAATACTTACGGAAGGGGAGAAAATCACTGCAAATTAGTACATAAGGGAGAAACAATGATAAGAACATCCATGCTCGACTATAATTGGTTAAACATATTTTTCGGTTAATATTTGCCTCTAATGTGATTTACATGAGCTATGGTTTTACCTATGCGGCGGAAATCGTTTATGTCCTTACCGCACTACTATTTTAATGTGGAGTGTAATTTAGAACAACGTTCAATAAGGAATCAACATCGTAGTGCTTGAAGCTATCATAACACAGCTCTGCTGTGTGATGCTCTTCTGTTACAAGATGTCTATTGCCACTGTTTCACCGAGGGAGATAGAGCAGTGATTAGTACAATGGACTCGCTTTTGGGAGGACGACGGTTCAATCCCGCGTCCGGCCATCCTGACTTAGGTTTTCCGCGATTTAACTAAAACCGCAGCAGGCAAATTCCGGGATAAGTCCTTTAAAAGGGCATGGCCAACTTCCTACCCCATCCTTCCCTAATCAGGTGTGACAGATGACGTCGTTGTTTGGTCCCCCAGCCCAAATCAACCAATCAACGAACTGTTTCTATCCTATATGTTTTAATATGAAGCGATTTTCTCTTGTTCCTAGAGATTTTAATGAAGTATAAGAGTCCACTACCACTGTCTCTGCTGTAAATGTTCTAATCTGCCGTCCTTTGCTTTCATTCCCGAGGTATTTTATTGATTATGCAATTAATTACTTACAGCTATAGCGTTTGGACATCGTACATTCTCTCTACCTTAGTGCAGTGAAAATTGTTAAGCAAAATCTGTTCATTTCTCTAGTTATTAAACACTGATTTCTAATAGAATTTTATAAAAGCATTTTTTTTATTCAGTACTGAGGATGCAACTATTGTGGTGTGGAACCAATTGTGTAGCCTAATAAAGGTACCTGTATTCAGCTAATATGTCGCGAATATATTTAATTAATTTTCAATAAAATTAACAAATTTCTAAGCTTATTTTGGACAATTTTTGGTTACTTATTTACAGCAACAATGTAACTCATAGTACAGTCATGGTCTGACATTATCCACGTTTAAGTAACCCAGCTCCTAGCCAGCCAAGGTGCAGTGAGTCCGCTTGATCTCTCCAAGTAACTATTCTTCTTAGAACCCTAAAATTTAAAGACAAAACGAACTCCAGTCACATATAAAGTGATCAGCTTTTAAGAAGTAGAAAAGGAAATATTCGAAGTGCAGCTTTGATGAAAGGGTATACTGATTGTAACGCTGATTCAGGAAGATTGGTATTTCTGCTGAACGCATCAAATCTACACTCCTGGAAATGGAAAAAAGAACACATTGACACCGGTGTGTCAGACCCACCATACTTGCTCCGGACACTGCGAGAGGGCTGTACAAGCAATGATCACACGCACGGCACAGCGGACACACCAGGAACCGCGGTGTTGGCCGTCGAATGGCGCTAGCTGCGCAGCATTTGTGCACCGCCGCCGTCAGTGTCAGCCAGTTTGCCGTGGCATACGGAGCTCCATCGCAGTCTTTAACACTGGTAGCATGCCGCGACAGCGTGGACGTGAACCGTATGTGCAGTTGACGGACTTTGAGCGAGGGCGTATAGTGGGCATGCGGGAGGCCGGGTGGACGTACCGCCGAATTGCTCAACACGTGGGGCGTGAGGCCTCCACAGTACATCGATGTTGTCGCCAGTGGTTGGCGGAAGGTGCACGTGCCCGTCGACCTGGGACCGGACCGCAGCGACTCACGGATGCACGCCAAGACCGTAGGATCCTACGCAGTGCTGTAGGGGACCACACCGCCACTTCCCAGCAAATTAGGGACACTTTTGTTCCTGGGGTATCGGCGAGGACCATTCGCAACCGTCTCCATGAAGCTGGGCTACGGTACCGCACACCGTTAGGTGGTCTTCCGCTCACGCCCCAACATCGTGCAGCCCGCCTCCTGTGGTGTCGCGACAGGCGTGAATGGAGGGACGAATGGAGACGTGTCGTCTTCAGCGATGAGAGTCGCTTCTGCCTTGGTGCCAATGATGGTCGTATGCGTGTTTGGCGCCGTGCAGGTGAGCGCCACAATCAGGACTGCATACGACCGAGGCACACAGGGCCAACACCCGGCATCATGGTGTGGGGAGCGATCTCCTACACTGGCCGTACACCTCTGGTGATCGTCGAGGGGACACTGAATAGTGCACGGTACATCCAAACCGTCATCGAACCCATCGTTCTACCATTCCTAGACCGGCAAGGGAACTTGCTGTTCCATCAGGACAATGCACGTCCGCATGTATCCTGTGCCACCCCACGTGCTCTAGAAGGTGTAAGTCAACTACCCTGGCCAACAAGATCTCCGGATCTGTCCCCCATTGAGCATGTTTGTAACTGGATGAAGCGTCGTCTCACGCGGTCTGCGCGTTCAGCACGAACGCTGGTCCAACTGAGGCGCCAGGTGGAAATGGCATGGCAAGCCGTTCCACAGGACTACATCCAGCATCTCTACGATCGTCTCCATGGGAGAATAGCAGCCTGCATTGCTGCGAAAAGTGGATATACACTGTACTAGTGCCGACATTGTGCATGCTCTGTTGCCTGTGTCTATGTGCCTGTGGTCTGTCAGTGTGATCATGTGATGTATCTGACCCCAGGAATGTGTCAATAAAGTTTCGCCTTCGTGGGAGAATGAATTCACGGTGTTCTTATTTCAATTTTTAGGAGTGTACATCATTACGTATGATGACTCGACACATATTTCAGAGTGCATCCTCCATCGAAAATGTATCAGAATCGTTAAACAGTGACAAGAGATCACAAGAAAGTTGCGTAAACTGGGATTGTAGAGATAAAGTTTCATTTAATGCGTGGCTTTGGTCAGCAGGATTAGTGCGTGGGACACATGGTACAATAAGTCTCTACAGGTGAAAGATTTAAGCAAAAAGTCTGGACTTTGCATTATAAACTATTGGAAATGCCTGACTAAACGGATTTGTAATGAACTCAACTATCCTACTATTGAGACTCACTAATCAGAACAATATATTGTACTGCCATTTCGCCAAACAACGAAAGTATCGTGTGAACATAGGTAAATGCTCGTTACAAATACTGAAAATCTGTGAATGCCAACACACAGACCTTACAGTAGAAACCAGAAATCATGCAAGGATATACATTACGAAATCTAGAATGAGGGACAATCAATCAGTAACGCAACACGTACTTTCTGGCAAAGCACACTGGTCTTCTTTAGGATTCCAATACGACATATTGTTCCTCATTTCATTGGCTACAAAACTTTATTTTTTAACATAATCTCTGTTCAATGCGACTGCCTTACGATGCTCTACTGAGAGATCCCATGAGCCCGCATATTACCATTCTGATGCTCGGAACCGTCTTGTGGCATCAATAATGTCCTTACCATCCACGTACTGCTGCCCGCTGAGTGCATCCTTAATTGAGCAAATGAGCTGAAAGAGTGAAGGTGAGAGATTCTAGCTGTAGAGGTAGCACACCTTTGGGTACCTCAACTGATGGACGAGTGTCACAGGACTACCTGTAGAGTTATCCATTTTTGTAGCGAGGTGTCTGATTGTGATCCGTCGATCACATTGAATGAGAACGTCTGCATGTTCCAACATTGCTGGAATCACAACACCACTGGTCGGCTCGGTGGAGATCGGATGGCTTTGTGCAACCTTATTGCGATGATCACAGACCACTCGCCCAACGATTCACCACGGATCCTTCACTTGTAGGTCTACGTAGACATTCAGCAACCGTTCCGACGTTCTGGTTTTTCGCTACAAGAAGCTCAAAACGCAGAGCCGTTACAGACGACATTTTCAAGGTATGGTATAGTGCCGCCACCTATCGGAACCTCATGAAACCATATGGGCTGAAGCGGAATTGTAACAGCAAATTCATCACCTGTTCCGTTGAAACCGGACGATAAGGAAAAGGTGTTGCTTACTTACTGAACGTCCCTCGTACAACAGAAGCAGATTTCAGTTCTGCTTAACAGCTTACTCAGACATGACATCGTCTCTGCACACCAACATGAGCGAACCTGACGCGTCGAACTATGACACCGTTTCTGCTTTTGAATCAGTCGCTCCCAGTGAATAAGTCGATGCGCTCGTCCCTGATCTGCTGTCGGTAATGCACGCCAAAGCGTTTCCTTATACACTCATACTAAGTGTGCCTAACAAAGTTACGCTTTCAGACATCGATGGCTAGGTGCAGAAAACATCTTTGCAATCTGCGATTTAGGCCACAAATAAGAAAGAACAATACTGAAAGGCGTAATTGTGATAGACAGCTTTCCAACTGTAGAGTTGTCAAACAGGTGGGACATAATGCCTAAGTTCACGCCTTGATTCGTACAAGTAAACATACTGACGGAGCGACTCATTTTCTAATGGAAGAATATAACTCTCTGATTTCACAATAGCAAGACAAGTCTGTGAATTAAGCAACGTGCCAAGCGTCTAACTTCTACTACTGCAAAAGGTGTCTGGATGGTGGTAACTATTTCAGCTTCTTCTAGAGATACCGCTCCACACATTGTTTCTAACTGAAGCTAATAAAATTCGTTTGGTGTCACAGGACTAGCGATTAAAATTTTTATTCAGGTTTTACCCACCGACAAAATGTTTACTATGTGTCTTCCCAATTCTTAGATATGTACATTAACTATTTTCCCGGGACTCATGATGTGTATTTCACTAAAATTCTTATCCGTATCTTCGACATACAAAATAGCAAAGAACTGGATGGGGTACGCTATAGCTACTTGCAGAATTTGTTGCTGAATATTACTTATTCCTTGTTGTTCCTGAAGAAGCCGGCAAATCACTAGCTGACAACTGGAGATACCACGCAGTACTCGACCGGTCCGATTCCGAGAGTAGCTTTGTGCAATAAGACAAGTATAATGCAGTGGCGTGTTGATTCCCCGTTTGAGCAACACCAGCGTGTGGAGTGGTGCGAGCAGCTGCAGCTGATAAGTTTTCTACTTGCACGGTTATACCGACATCTTCATTTAACTGTCTCCTTTCTTTTGTTGTTGCTGCTTTCCGTTTTCAGTATGCTTTCAATTGTACATCACTTGGACGCTTCCTTACTACTGAGCCTCACCGTACAGTCCACGAAATATAGTGGAATAGAGTCCTGAAACGTTCATCAAAAGTGCTTATTTTGAATTCAAAGAAGACACTACATGCTTCATCTAGTACCTTCCGCCGCGGAAGTCGAACACGCGTCAGAACAAATGGACGTGGTCAGCCCACAGAGGGCTCGCGCAGCGAGGGCGCCAACGCTAAGCCACGTGCAGACAGCAGCCAATAGCCGCTCCCTCCGGTTTCGTCTATAGGGACCCGTTCTGCCCTAGTCCAGCATTCGAGGGTTGGATTCCCTCACTTCCTCAACGAGGACTCGCAGTGCGTGGGCTACTCTCAGGGTGGAAGAGCCCCAACTGTGCCTGTCGCGTTGTTGCCCGTCTGCACGCCGTCACTGCTGCCCGCCGCCGCCACCGCCTGGTCGCCGTCGCCTGGTGCTTGCCACCGCCGCCACCGCCGTCGCCGCTGCCGCCGCCTGGTCGCCGCCTCTTGGTGCTCGCCGCTTCTTCTGCCGCCGTCTCTCGGTGCCCGCCGCTTCTGCCGCCGCCGCTGCCGCCGTCACTCGGTGTTCGCTGTCGCCTGCAGTCATGGACGCCCCAACTACCACTAACATCTACACCTCCCCTTCACCTGCCCCCACTGTAACGTCATGGAGTGCTTCCTCTGGGATTAACCCGTCTCATCCACCTACCCTACTCACCGTCTCCTCCCTATCTACCTCCTCTCCATCACTGTATCCCCACCTCTATGTCACTCCTATCCCTGCTACTGCACCTACCTCTGCCTCTGCTCCCACCCGCCCTCCAGCTCCTGTCGACCGAATTTCCTCCCCTCCCCCCTCGCCCCTTCCCCCCCCTGCAACTACCGCTGCTTCCCCTGCCAGAGTCACCTCCCGCCGCGCCACGGTCGCCGCCACAGAGCGCCTTACCCTCTCATCCGGTGCTACTGCCTCACAGGAGGGGCCTGCCTCCCTCCACACCCGCCAAACAATCTTCCAAATGGCCCAGTGGCGATATCTCCTCTAACCCCTCATCCGAAAAGTCACTGCCCAACCCACTCGCACAGACCATGCTGTGGATACCACCCCACCTCTCTCCTCTCCAGCCCCATCCCTGTATACCATTGTCTTAGCCAACCCTGATCCGAAATTCCTGGATGCCCGCACGCTCACCTTTGAAATCCGGAAGCACATCCCTAGTGCACCCATCACCCAGCTTATCCCTCGCAGAGACTCTGTTCTCACCAAGTCTCCCTCTCCCTCGTTCCATACTGGTCTCCTCCGGCGCCTTCCCAGCATCACTTTTGGGCCCCACACATCCCTTACCCCCTTCCTTACATCCTCCTCTCCTCGTGAGTCCCAACCGCCTCGTCGTCCGCCAACACTTACAGCTGTCATCACAAAACTCAGCCCTGTGGTCACGGATGCTGAGGTGTTGGTGGAACTGAACGCCCACCCCGCCCTGGAAGTCTGCTCCGCCCGCCATATTTACAACTCCTCTGGCGCTACTTTCCTCATGCATATCTTTACAGAGTCCGCCTCCTCCATGGACCGCCTCCTCCATGGACCACCTCCTCACGCAGGGAGCCCTGATTTTCAACCGCCACCACCCAGTAGACCCGTCCCGTTCCCCTCCTCAATCCTACCACTGCCAGCGCTGCTTTCTGTACAGTGACCACGTCACCCAAAACTGCAAGAACCCACCCACCTGCCCCATTTCAAAGCCTCCCACTTCCTTAAACAGTCCCAACCTCGCCTTCGCCCCGTCCTGCAACACCTGCAATGAACCTCACCCCCACCTATTCCTCCAAATGCAAAGCGAAGCCCCCTCCTACCAACCCTGAACTCACTGTGTCCGTTCGCCCCATTGACCCACTCATCCATCCTAACAATTCACTCCGCCCTCCCCCTACAGCAGAAGACATCATCCGGTTCCTCGCCATCGTTCTGCAGAACATCCATCCCTTCCAGCGTCCCCATACACTCCCAGCAGGTTTCCCTTGCTGCCTGCTCTGTTTTCCACTTAAACACCTACGCCACAACCAGGCCCACTTTACTTTCACCCACCTTGATACCCTCGTTTAAGCCCCTCTCTCCCCTTCCTGCACCCTTCCCACCTCCAAGCTCCTGGCGCATCAACAGTATTGTCTCCTCTACCTCAACATTCACTCCCTCACTGCAAAGAAATACCTCTTCATGCATACCCTCTCCCAGCACCAGGTCGACTCCTTCATCCATAATGAAACATTCCTCCAACCCCACCATGTTGTACACACCTCCCCTTATCTCCTTCACCACATTGACAACCCCCTTCCGATAGCCCGAGGCGGGGTCGCTATAGGCCACCTCCAGCATCTCCCTGTCCGGCCACAACCCCTCCTCAATGAACCGACCGAGCACCTACTCCTCAGCCTATTTTTTTCCCTCTCTCACCCTCACCTGTACCACTACCTATATCTGCCCTGCAGCTCCTCTCCCCTTTTACTTCATTTAACATGTTGACAGTACCTTCTCCATCGCCGCTGACCTCAACATCCACAGCCGTGACCCTGCAATGCTTCGGCGGTGGCATCAGTTCCTTGCCACCCTCTATGGTAACCTTGTTCCTCTCCCACAGCCAACCCCCTGTGGGTTCGAGGGTTAGAATAGGTCTGCGGTATTCCTGCCTGTCATAAGAGGTGACTAAAAGGAGTCCCAACTGTTTCGGTCTTTAATGTGATGGTCCCCATTGCGGTTTGACCTCCATTTTTCCTAATTCAACAGAAGTACGAGCCTTTTGGGGAAGGACACCTTACGTGGTGCAGCATGAGTCCTCTCTGCCCTAAGACCTTGGACTCTTTATCGTCTTGGCGTGGTCACTGCACACTCCATCCCTCATTTTGGGCATACACACCTGTTGGATTGTGTAAGTTACGCCCTTAGTGCGTCACCATCTGCACCCACGACCACTATGGACTACCCATGGCACCCAAAATCCAGCCTGTTGTGGTGGGGTCATCATGTACCCTCCAGGTTGTAGCACCCTGACAACACAGGGATCGTACTGCCGATGCCTGAGCTGACACCTCCCCACACAGGCCAAGGAGTAGATGCTCGTCTCTTTGGGGCATCAGGACTCCCGGCAACGGCCATCCTGCCAGGTGGCCTTTGCTGTGGCTGGGTGGCACCCCTGGTCGGAGGGGGTGACATCAGGGCGGATGCCCCGCAATGAAGTGGGTGAAGTCCCAATCTGGTGGTCGAACGACCGCCAACGTCTCTAAGTGCAGTAAGACAGAATTTAATGCTGTGACATATAACCCCAAATTGTTCCCTTCCCTAGCCACGCCATGGGAGGAATGCAGGGCTGCAGACAGACTGGAGCCGTATTTACTGCGATACCTTGTGTGCAGCAGAACCGATGGGGGCTCGTTTTTGGGGACTAAGCCTCTCTTCTTTGTTCACCATCTTGAAGATGAAATGAAATGTCGTGTGGCTAAGGCCTCCCGTCGGGTAGACCGTTCGCCTGGTGCAGGTCTTTCGATTTCACGCCACTTCGGCGACCTGCGCGTCGATGAGGATGAAATGATGATGATTAGGACAACACAACACCCAGTCCCTGACCGGAGAAAATCGCCGACCCAGCCAGAAATCGAACCCGGGCCCTTAGGATTGACATTCTGTCACACTGACCACTCAGCTACCGGGGCAGACACCTTGAAGATAAGTTTGGGGAAGTGGCATCTGTTTCCAAAATGAGGAGAGGGGCTATTTTGATACAAGCAGTTTCATCTGCACAGTCACAGGCGTTAGTCGCCTGTGAGAAGCTCGATGACATCCCAGTTGACATCCCAGTTAATGTCACTCCCCATAAGTCCTTAAATTTGGTCCAGGGAAAGTTCTTCTGCTACAGTCTGATGACGAGCTACCGGAGAATCTGGCATGACGACGTGTGCACTTTGTCCGGCGTGTCTTTAGGGGGATCCAAGGATAATAGGGTCGCTACTGGTGCCTTCATCCTGGCCTTCGAGGGCGACTACTTGCCTGAGAAGGTCAAGGTCATGATCTACCAGTGCGATGTCAAGCCCTATGTCCCGCCCCTTATGCAATGCTTCCAGTGCTGGAAGTTGGAACATATGTCCTCCAGATGCGCTGCCAGTCCCACGTGTCGTGATTGTGGCCGACCTTTACATCCTAATGCTCCATGTACTCCACCTCCCACCTGCGTTAACTGTGGGGAGCATCATGCTCCCTGCTCGCCAGACTGTGCAGTATACCAAAGAGAGCGGAAGATACAAGAAATTAAGACCCTGGACTGTTTAACTTACCAAGAGGCAAGGAAGAAGCTAGAACAGCTCAACCTCACATCTATGTTGAGGAGTTATGCTGCTGCAACTGTGCCGCCACCAGTTCCTGCAAAGGCTCCCTTCTCAGTTGGCCCACTGCTGGTAGGGGCCACGATTTCTTCCACTGCTCTCAAAACACCCAATTTGGGAGCAGTGGATCCTGAACAACTGGTGACATCCATCCCCACCTCTCAGCTGGAGAGGCACCAGCCCCTTCCGACTACTCGGCCAAAGAGACGACAGCCTCCTCAGGCCTCACTCGTTCGGAAGGGGTCCCTTGGGGGAGTCCCTTCCAAGGATTTTATCAGTGTCTCGCAAGACGCTAGCCAGTGGCTGAGGAAGCCACCAGCAGCTGGTCGAAGGGCTTCACACTCTGCCTCTGTTCCTGACAATATGTCAGGAAAGCCCTCCCAGCATGCGAACCCTCCTCCCAAAGACAATAGAGAAGAGGAAGCTCTCTAGGAAGTCTAAGGACCCAGTGGTTCCCGCGCCACCGCTTCCTGTCAGCTCAGCCTCTGAGGATGAGGTCGAGCTCTTTGTGTCCCCTGATGACCTCGATCTCGCCATCTCAGAAACGATGGCAGTTGCGACGCCAGTCACTCAGTCGGAGGCAGCATGTGATTCTGTGAAGTAATTTGATTTTTCTGTGCCTTCATGCCCCTGCAGGACACGCTTTGTACAATCCTCCAGTGGAATTGTGGCGGTTATTTTAGCCATCTCCCTGAGCTACAACAGCTTCTAAGCATGACACCTGCTTTCTGCATTGCCCTCCGGGAAACCTGGTTCCCGGCAATGCAGACCCCTGTCCTTCGTGGATACAGGGGTTATTACTGCAACTATAGTACTTAGAATTGTGTGTCAGGTGGAGCTTGCGTGTATGTCCTTTGTATATAGTGCTCCTGTGCCCCTTCAAACATCATTGGAAGCTGTGGCTGTCCGCGTAAGGACTACCCAGGGCATAACCGTCTGCAGTGTCTATCTCCCTTCAGGTGGTACAGTCTCCCTGACCGAACTGGCTGAACTTGTCGACCAACTCCCCACGCCTTTTCTTCTCCAGGGGGATTTTAACACCAAAATCCCCTGTGGGGTGGAACGAAGGTTTGTGGCCGAGGCCGAGAGGTCGGGAATCTCATCTCCCAAATCGACCTCTGCCTCTTAAACACTGGCGCCGCCACACATTTAAGTGTGGCGCATGGCACGTTCTCGGCCATAGATCTGTCGTTGTGCAGCCCAGGGCTTGTACCATCGGTCCACTGGAGAGTCCATGACGACTTGTGTGGTAGTGACCATTTCTCCATCATCCTTTCACTACCCCAGCGTCGCTCCCTTGAACGCTTTCCTAGATGGGCATTTAGCAAGGCAAACTGGGACACGTTCTCCTCTGCTGCCACTGTTGAATCTCTCCCCCCACAGTACCATCGATGTGGCGGTTGGGGCGCTGACTGCAGCGATTGTTTCCGTTGCGGAACGTGCCATTCCTCGTTCGTTAGGGTGCCCCCGGCGAAAGTTAGTGCCTTGGTTGTCTCCGGATGTCGTTGCAGCCATTAAAGAACATCGGCGGGCTCTTCAGCGACATAAGCGGTGCCCGTCTTTGGAGAACCTCATTTTATTCAAACGTCTCCGTGCTCAGGCCCGGCGGCTCATCAAAAGGCAGAAACAGGAGTGCTGGAAGAGGTACGTTTCCAACATTGGTTCTCGTACTTCACCCTCCCAGGAGTGGATGAATATTCGGCGCATGTTTGGATTGCAGCACTCTACAGGTGTCCCAGGGCTTACCATCAACGGGGCGGTATCCACCCATGCCGATGCAATCGCCGAGCATTTTGCACAGCATTATGTTCGGGCCTCTGCGTTGGGGAATTACCCGCCTGCGTTTCATGGGCTAAAACGCCGGGCAGAAGGCAAACGGCTTTCCTTTGCTTCTCGCCACCCTGAGGCGTATAACGCCCCATTTAGTTTGTGGGAACTCCAAAGCGCCCTGGCACAGTGCCCCGATACAGCCTCTGGGCCAGATGGCTTCCACAATCAGATGCTGAAACATCTGTCCCCGGACTGTTAGCGATGTGTTCTTGCCATCTGGGGCGACGGTGTCTTTCTGTCGCAGTGGCGAGAAAGTACCATCATTCCGGTGCTGAAACCTCGTAAGGACCCGCTTAATGTGGGTAGCTATCGGCCCATCAGATTGACAAATGCTGTGTGCAAGCTACTGGAACGTACGGTGAGTCGACAGCTGTGTTGGCTGCTCGGGTCTTGATGTCTTTTGGCTCCATGGCAGAGCGGCTTTCAGGGCCGTTCCACCGCCGATACTTCGTTCATCCTTGAGTCCGCAATCCGCACAGCTTTTTCCAGCCGCCAAAATCTCGTTTCCGTCTTTTTCGACCTCTCCAGAGCATATGACTCGACGTGGCGGCACCATATTCTCGCCACGTTACACGGGTGGGGTCTTCGAGGCTCTCCCCCATTTTTATTCAGAACTTTTTATCTGTTCGGACATTCCGCGTTTTAAATGGCACATCCCATAGTTCGCTTCATATCCAGGAAAATGGCGTTCCACAGCCGTGCCCCTTTTCCTTGTGGCCATTAATGGCCTTGGATCAGCAGTAGGTTCGTCTGTTTCACTCACGTTATATGCTGACGATTTGTGCATATTTTTCAGTTCCTCCACCATTAGTGTTGCTGAATGTAGGTTGCAGGGACCCATTCGCAAGGTGCAGGAGTGGGCCCTAGCCCATGGGTTTCAGTTTTCTCCTGCGAAGACTTGTGTTATGCACTTTTTTCGGCGTCGAACTGTCCATCCCCACCCTGAGCTTTATCTTCAGGATGCCATGCTTAGGGTTGTTCACTCTTACCGTTTTCTGGGATTGCTGTTCGATGCCCAGCTTACTTGACTTCCACATATTCGTCAGCTCAATCATTATTGCTGGCACCATCTGAATGCCCTCCGCTGCCTCAGCAACACAACTTGGGGTGCAAATCGTAACACGCTACTGCAGCTCTACAAAGCCCTTGTGCTGTCCCGACTGGATTAGGGGAGTGTGGCATATGGCTCAGCGTCGCCCTCAGCTTTGCAACTGCTGGACCCCATTCACCACTGTGGGGCTCGGCAGGCGACAGGAGCATGCTGCACCAGTCCTGTTAATAGCCTCCTTGCTGAGGCTGGGGTTCCTCCGCTCCACATGCGGCGTCAACAACTCTTAGCCAACTATGCTTCCCACGTCCGTTGTTCGCCCAATCACCTTAACTACCGTCTCCTTTTCGATAATGCGGCAGTCCATATCCCACACTGGCGGCGGCGATGAAGCCATACTATTGGCATCCGTGTTCGGTCACTCCTTAGTGCACTCGATCCTTTGCCACTTCCATCTGCTTTTCAGGTCCACCCACATACACCACCTTGGTGTATTCGTTGGCCGCAGCTTCAGCTGGAACTTTCCCGATGGCCAAAATATTCAGTTCCTCCTGCAGTCTTGC
Source organism: Schistocerca gregaria (assembly GCF_023897955.1). NCBI lineage: Eukaryota > Metazoa > Arthropoda > Insecta > Orthoptera > Acrididae > Schistocerca > Schistocerca gregaria. The sequence continues at coordinate 202,233,050 of NC_064924.1, forward strand.
GCTGCCAATTTCTTGCTCTCCTCGACGCATACCATGACTCGGACGTTATTTATACCGATGGCTCGATGGTTGATGGCCGTGTGAGGTACGCTTATGCTCATGCAGACTATGTCGACCAGTGCTCCTTGCCGGAAGGCTGCAGTGTTTACACTGCAGAACTGACTGCCCTTGAGCATATTCATGCCAGCACTGGAGAGTCCTTCATCATTTCCCTTGACTCACTCAGTAGTCTGCAGGTTCTTGACCAGTGCTACCCACGCCATCCCATTGTTGGTGCCATCCCGGGGTCCATTCACTCTCTTGAACAGCTTGCTCGTTCGGTGGTGTTCGTATGGACCCCGGGACACGTTGGGATCGTGGGAAACGAACTCGCCGACAAGTTAGCCAAAGAGGCTACCCGTAAACACACACTGGAGATCGTCCTACTGGCAACTGATCTCCGAAAGGTTTTGCACCGTTGGGTCTTTTGGATGTGGGGACGCGAATGGCGCACTCTCTTTGCACCTAATAAGCTGCGGCAAGTAAAGGAGACCACGACTGTGTGGGGTTCCTCCATGCGGGCCTTTCGCAGGGATTCTGTTGTTCTGTGTGGGCTCCGCATTGGTCACTCTTGGCTGACGCATGGTCATCTGCTGCGTCGAGAGGACCCCCCCTCCCCCCTCATTGTCGCTGTGATGAAAACATGATGGTGGCCCATATATTGTTGGAATGTACTCTTTTAACCGCCCTCAGGCCAACTTTTAATCTCCTGGGTGATTTATCATCCCTTTTAGGTGACGATGTCTCTATGGCAGATCGTGTTTTAAATTTTATTCGAGCAAGTGGCTTTTATAGGTCCCTTTAATTTTATGCGTCACCCTCCTTAGTGCAGTATATTTTACTTCATTTTGTCTTGTACTTCGACTCCAGGGCTGGAGGTTTTAAGGTGTTGCAGAGTGGCTGGCTCATCCTATAATTTTCGTGATCAGCCAGCCACAGTCTTCTGCTATACAGTTTTAATTCCTTCTGCCTTTTTTCTCTGTGTTGTTTCTGTTGTTGATCTCCGTTTTCTGTGTTGTCTTACCATTGACCTTGGGGCTTTCCTTCGCCTGGAATTATTATTTTAGTGCTTCGCCTGACTGGTGGATCGTTTCACTGTGCTCTGTGTTTTTATGAAACAAGGGACAGATGACCTTTGCAGTTTGGTCTCTTTAATCTTTAAACCAACCAACCATACCACAGCACACCCATCCTGAAAGTAACTCCACTCCTGAAGTTATCCTCGGTTCCCCCAACCTCCTTGGTCGCATCGCGTTGATGTCCTCGATCCTGTCGGTAGTGGCCATCTTCCTTTCCTCACCATCTCCTCTACCCATCCTGCCACTGCAGCCACCCGCCCAGCTACCCCTCCAAAGTCTGTCCATGACTACCACCATGCCAATTGGAATGCCTACCGGGAATCCATTGCCTTACAGGTCGAAAGCCACCACCCTCTCCTTTCACCACCCTGATGACATCACCCATGCCTCTTCCTTCCTTCAGAAGACCATCACTGACGCTGTTGAGGCTCATATACCTACCAAACTCATCCACCCTCACCACCCTACACTTCCTCTACAGGCCGTCTTTCTTCTGCGTGAATCCCACAGGCTCTACCACTCCTTCCTCTGCACTCCTGACAGGGATACTCTTACCTGCCACCGTAAATTTCAGCGACATATCCAGAACCTCCTTACAGCAAAGAAACGCCGGGATGGGCGCCAGACATGCACACACCTCAACTCCACCCTCCCTGTCAACTCCTCCAAGTACTGGTCAGCCTTCCACTACCTTACTGGTAGCCATCCCACCCCGCATTACCCCATTGTCTATGACGATAGACCCTTTCCTGACAACTTCAGTAAGACTAACCATTTTGCTTCCTACCTATCCAAGGTCTTCTCCATTCCTGACGATCCTCATTTTGATTACTCCCTCTTCCCCACCGTCATTGACTGCACTGACACTTCTGTCCCCCCGCTCGCCCATAGCTTCCAGTACTTGAATGGGTTGCCCCCCCCCTCAGACATCAACACTCCCATCATCGCACATGACATCACACTTGTCCTCTGCTCCAAATTCAACACCGACCCTGGTCATGATAGCGTCACCTACTGTCACCTCAAGGAATCCCCTCCATCATTCCTGTCTGTCCTTGCTACCCTGTACAACGTCCTCCTCTCCACTGGATTTTACCCCGACCTGTGGAAGACTTCCCATGTCCTGCTGTTCCCTAAACCTAACAACCCCCCTCTGATACCTCTTCCTATCGTCCAATCTGCCTCACCTCTGTGTTCAGTAAGGTCTTCGAGGCCATCCTCTCTCGCCGTATTCACTGCCACCTTAACCAGCACCACCTCCTTTCTCTTAGCGAATGTGGCTTCCGGCCTTCCTTCTCAGTGATGACCAGCTCCTTAACCTTACCAATCTTCTTTCCCTCCAACTCAACTCCCGTTGCTCCACTATCTTTGTTTCCCTTGATCTCCAGAACGCCTACGACCGGGTCTGGCACCCCATCTCCTCTTCAAACTACAGACCTATGCTCTCCCCATCAACTTCGTCCACCTCGTTGCTTCCTTCCTCTTCCATCGTCCCTCCTATGTGACTATCCACAATTCCAACTCACATACGTTCTACCCTTCTGCCGGCGTGCCCCAAGGTTCTGTCCTTTCCCCTCTCCTCTATCGCCTGTACACTGCTGATATGCCCAAACCTCCCCCTCCTGTACATCTTCTCCAGTTCGCTGATGACACCGCCTTCCTAGCCCTTTACCCAACCCTTCAACGGTCCCAACGTACCCTCCAAATCCACCTTGACCAATTCACTGCTTGGTGCAACCAGTGGTTCCTCCGTGTAAATCCCTCCAAGACCCAGGCGATCATCATTGGCCGCACCACCCGCTCCTTCCGCCTCCATGATTTCTACCTCACCATTTATGGCCGTCCTATCCACCTCACTCCTACCCTCAAATACCTTGGCCCCACACTCGACCTGAGGTGGTGCAGTGGTTAGACACCGGACTCGCATTTGGGAGGACGACAGTTCAATCCCATGTCCAGCCATTCTGATTTAGGTTTTCCGTGATTTTCCTAAATCGCTCCAGGCAAATGCCGGGATGATTCGTTTCACAGGGCATGGCGGACTTCCTTCCCCGTCCTTTCCTAATTCGATGAGACTGATGACCTCGCTGTCTGGTCTCCTTCTCTAAAACCAACCAACCAACCAACCACACTTGACCGCCACCTCACCTAGACTCCCCATCTCCTTACCATCCAAAACAAAGCTCACAACCACCTCCGCCTCTTGAAACTCCTGTCTGGCTGGACGTGGGGTCTGCACCCTTCCACCATCCTTTACACCTACAAATCCTTGATCCGCCCCATCCTCTGTTATGCCAGTGTCGCTTGGATTTCCGCCCCTCCCCAGTTCTATCAAGCCCTCCAAATCCTTGAACGCCATGTGCTCTGCCTCGACTTCTGCATCCATCTGCTGTCCCTCACGTGCATCCTCTACAACCTCATCCCCTTCCCCCAACTTCTCCTTTCCTTGAACAAATCCGCACACACTATATTGTCCGCCACCTTTATCCCCTCACCCCATGGTTTCTCCCATCCTCTCAACCCCCAACCATTTGCTGCACCTTTACCACTGTGTCCCACTCTCTATCCATCTCCACACCCTCCATCTCCTTTCCCAACACAACTTCCACCGTCTACCTTCCTCCTCCTCTGGGCTACCTTTCCTCCCCCTCTGTCCTCCTGAGCGGCTTAGTCCTCCTACTGCCCTCCATCTCTTGTGCCTTTTTCCAGTGTCTCTGCTCTCCCTCCTGCCCTGTCTTCCCTCTTCCTCTCCTGCCCCACTTGTCTCCTGCCTCTTCTTGAACCCACTGATGACCCTCCTCTCTTCATCCCGCTTCCCCAGTAGCCGCTTGCTCGCCCCTCCTCTTCCATACTCTCTGACCTTTTCCCTCGGCAGGTCCCACCTTGCAGTTTTATTGTTCGTCGTGTGTGCTCCAAATGGGTTTTAAGTGTGTTGTCCCAGAGTGTTTTTACTACTGTGGCCTACTTTTAACCAGTGCCTGCGCATTCAGTGTCTTCTCTGTGTTTTAAGAATCGCCAATTGTGTTTTTTAACTTTCTGGTGACTTTTTTTTAACTGTCCCCCATTAACGTCTCCATGTCAGTGTATATTTTACCTCCATTTTCTCTCCTTACTCAGTTTTATATTCCCCTTTTTTATCTCCTTATGTATGTATCATTTTATTCTTGCTTTAGTTGTAGTGTCACTCGGCTGAAGAGGGGCGGATTGTGCCGCTGACAGCACTCCCCTGCCCCATATGGGGCAGGGGAATGAAATCACAATAAAGAACAAAAAACCTAGTCCAGCGGCTGAAGAGCAGCGCATATGCTACTGCCAGCCTTCCCCGATGTGGAATTCAAGTACCATAAAGAAAAAACATCCTAGTCCAGTGAGTCTGGTACTCGCTCTGGATTTCGTTTCTGTCGCGGCGGTACTACGTTCTGGTCGTTGCTCGTTGTTGACATTTTTCTGTCTCTGGTTCTGAGTGGATTTACTGCCGGTGTTTGGTGTTGTGGTTTCCACAAGCCCCCGTTGTTTATCTCTTTCTTGTTGTGTCGGTCATAGTCGGTCGTGGTCGGTTGTTGTCAGTTGTCATTGGTCTGCCGCCCGACTCGTCCTGTGTTTACCCGGTGGTGCGTGCTCCACCGCCGGCGGCATCTCCGCCTCGCGGCTCCGATCCGCAGCCCAAGGCGTTCCTGCAGTTGGTTTTGGTTACAACACTTCAGTTTGTTGCGAAAGTGTATCACGTTGAGAGACACACTCCTGGATGACTCCCCAGTGGCAATAGGGAGTCAGTGCGTGTTCTCCTAAAAACAGTAAGTAATCAGCCGCCAGAACGTTCTTTCAAGTTTCATATTGTAGCGGATGCAATTATGAATGACATAACCGAGGTCACTGGCGATACGTGTCAAGGTTATGCCTGGGGAGGGGAGAAGGAGCATCCTGTGTAAGCATCTTCATGTTCGATTAACCACAGCGAGTTATATCTTCCAAAATATGCGTACTGTATTCATCTTCGTCACCGACGTCAGTTACAAAACACTTCAAAATTCTTTAAACTCTCTTTACAGTTGTCTCTAAATGGTTCTTGAACGAAACTGTAATTAACACATCATCCTGTGTGTCGTATGCACAGAATTATGTCACTCAGTCCAATTGGTTTGCGCAAAGTTTTTTCAATTTAGATGTCGTTTGTTTCTTCAGAGAAATTATATTAATGCAAGTTATCTGCTTTAATAAATATTAAAACCACATTGAATAAACTTTTAAAAGTCAAACTCGCGATGAACGTTGTCAAAAATTAATAATCTTTGCAGAAAAGTCAGTAATACTTCTTCCTTAATTCTTCATAAAAAAATTCTCGGGACACGTATTTAAACTTTTGTAGTATACACTAGTTTATTATCTTCACATATACTACATATAGACGTGAACATGGGCCTTGACAAGATAGGACTGAACATTTACAACATAATTAATCTTTCTATGACGTCATTGTTGTAGAAACATTACAAATTCCTATTTTTTCAGTTTTTAGAAGCTCGACGCAACAACTCAGTTTCAGGATCTTCTGTGGCTCTTTCGCTGTCACCCCTTGACGTATAGTGGCCAGCAATTTTGTCTCTGGTCCCGGCAGTGAAGATGCTGTCTTCGTTCGTTGCGCCGCCCTCTCCGTACATGAAACATAAAAATAAATACAAAGCTTTAGATAATTCACAACAATTACAAATATTACCAAACACGTAAACGAAACACTAAATTAAAGTAATATTCACCTGCAAACTGGGCTGACACTGGATCTGTCCAGACGACTCCACAGTAATATGCCGACAAATGGAGTAACGAGTGACGTATATTCAGACACCTCCATTGAATGACGAGTATAGTTAAATTCGACACCTACAATGCGTAATGAAGTTGTATATTCAAACACATCCAATATAATTACATACATATTTGAATGTTCCACAGCGCTACCTCAAACCTACCGAGACAATGTGCGCAAGCCCTGAGTGTCAGCCAGTATTTGACAGCATTGACACTTGTGTAATACTCAACGCTCAAGTGTCAGCAGGAAACACAGGTGGTAAGATAAGGATAACAGAACTGCACTGTACATCCTCCAGTGGTGGCCTTGGGACATATGTTGCAGCACCTCACCAAGAAGAAAAAAATAATTGTAAGTTTATAATAAAATGGTGATCGAAACCAGAATAGCATGCACAAGTATTTTTCTTTTTTTTATCTCTGCTAATTATACAGTAGTGAACTAGTAAACAGGAGGCATGTTGACATCAGGGCGTGAAGTATTTGTGACACTCATTCTGTGTCCTCAGTTTGGTCAGTAACTGTGCCTTGTATGTGCATGAACAATATTCGGAAGTCTACATTTGATAGAGGATACGTAGTTGTGTTAAAAGAAGCCAGTTGGGGTAATTGGCGAATTCCTCAGCATCTGAATTAGAGCGATGCCATTATTCCAATATGTTGGCAGGGATGGATGAAATACGGCTGCACTCAGCGTTAAAACTGAAGGGTTCGACCTAGAGAGACATTACACGAGGAACGAGCATTCACAGAGAGGCACACACACCCCTCGAGTGATAATTATCATCGATCCGCTTCAGCGAGCACAGGGACTAGTAATAGGCGGCTCACGATGCCACTGTGGCGACTACCTTTGATATCTGTACACCAGCAAGCATGTTTACGGCTGCATTTAGTCTGAGAGGTCACGTATTGGAGAAGAATTGTCTTCGATGATGACCCCCGCTTCAAAGTGAGAAGTGACGACGATTTTGGAGACGCCTCACGATACCAACCTGACCATCATCCACCATACGGTCCTACAACCAGGAGTGATGGCGTGGCTTGAGATTTAATTTCATAGGACAACCTCTTTGGCTGTCATTTGCAGCATTCTTAAATCACAGCAGTATGTCGATGATATTATACGCCCAAATTTGTTGCCCTTCAAGACAAGCCATCTATTTTAACAAGATAATTCCCATTCATAGGTAGTACCCATGGTCTAGTGCCGGCGTCTTTTATTAATAATCTAAATGTCCTATGTCCTAGTTTCTAAACCCTCCACTGGTTAAAATTTTGTTAGTAATTGGCTTTGGCGGCCGAAGACTGCCGGCATAATAAGGCACTCTCATTCTGCTAAGGACGTTGCCAAAAGGACGGAGGAGCGTACAGAGGTTCAGGGCACCCTCTTGTCCTTGGGGTGGGAAACTACCCCTAAAGGAGGAAAAATTAGCAATGATCAACGGCATGAAGATGCAGAGGGCAGTGGAAACCACTGTATCAAAGACACATAAATTGTATCCACAAGACATGTGGCCTTTAAATGAAAAAGCGACATAATGATTTCTCCACTGGCAAACGATTCCGGAATAGTCCCCCATTCGGCTCTCGAGAAGGGTACTGCAAAGGCGGAGGGGACCGAGATTGAATAACCAACTAAAGTATAGCGTTCTACCCGTCGGGCCGTGGTATGTCACAAGCTTCAACATGGTAGCGAAGCTGGAAAACCAGAAACGGGAAATGAAAAGCTGGATCTGGATAGTGGGGGTCAGAGAGGTGAAATGGAAAGATGACAAGGATATCTGGTCCTATGAGTGTAGGGTAATATCAACAGAAGCAGAAAAATGGTATAACAGGAGTGGGATTCGTTGGCATGAATGTAGGGCAGAGATGTGTTACCGTGAACAGTTCAGCGACTGTGTTGTTCTTATCAGAATCAACAGCAAACCACCATCGTCAGCGATAGTTCACATATACAAGCTGACGTCGCGAGCTGAAGATGAAGAAGTAGAGAAAGTATATGAGGATATGGAAACGGTAATGCAGTAAGTAAAGGGAGATGAAAATATGATACTCATAGGGCTGGAATGCAGTTACAGGGGAGCGGGTAGAAGAAATGGATCCAGGGTAATGTGGGCTTGCGACAAGGAATCAATAGTTCTGTAATAAATATCAACTAGTAGTAGAGAGTACTGGGTTCAAGAATCACAAAAGGAAGAGGTACACTTGAAAGACCGGGTGACTTGGGAAGTTTTCAGTTATTTTACATCATGGTCAAGCAGATATTCCGATATCAGATATCGGCTGAAATGGGATACACAGCTCTACAAAGAGCAATGACAGATTTTTGGAAACAAAAACATAGGTACATAGAAGGTAACTGGGAAGAAACCATGGATAACAGAAGAAATACTTTAGTTGTTCGATGAAAGAAGGAAGTACAAAAATGTTTCAAGAAATTCAGGAATACAGAACTACAAGTCACTTTGGAGGGAAATAAGTAGGAAGTGCAGAGCAGCTAAGATGAAATGGCTCCATGAAAACTGTGAACAAATCTAAAGAAGAGATGTGTTTGTCAAACGACTGACTTAACATATAGGATAGTCAAAAAAACATTCAGTGAAAGTAAAAGCAAGGGTGCTAACATTAAGAGCGCAACGGGAATTGCACTTTAAGAGCCCTCTGATGTCATAGAAGAAGAAACAGGAGTTGATGTAGAAGAGATAGAGAATCCAGTATTAGAATCACTATTTAAGAGACCTTTGGAGAACTAAAGATCAAATAAGGCACAAGGGATAGAGAACATTCCATCAGAATTTCTAAAATCATCAGGGGAAGCGGCTAAAAAGCGACTTTTCTCATTGGTGTGTAAGGTGTATGAATCTGGCAAAATACCGTTTGACTATAATCCACACAATTCCGAAGACTGCAAGAGCTGACAAGTGAGAGACTTATCGCACAATCAGCTTAACAGCTAATGCATCCAAGCTTCTGAAAAGAATAATATGCAGAGGACTGGTAAAGAAAATTGAGGATGTGTTAGGTGATGATCAGCTTGGCTTTAAGAAAGGTAATGGTAAGGGAGAGGCTATTCTCACGTTTCGGTTGTTAAATGAAGCAAGAATAAAGAAAAATGAAGGCACGTTCCTAGGATTTGTCGACCTGGAAAAAGTGTTCGACAATGTCAAATCGTGCAAGGTTTCTGCAGTTGCGAGAAAAACGCTAGTAAACTATGTAGAGAGACTGGTAATGTACAGTATGTACAAGGGCCAATATGGAATAATAAGAATGGACGACCACGAACCAAGTAACTGGAATAAAAAGGGTGTCAGACAGGGATGTAGTTTTTTTCTTCTACTTTTCAATCTGTACATCGAAGAAGCAATAACGGAAATAAAAGAAAGGTTCAAGAGTGGAACTGAAATTCAAGGTAAAACGATATCAATGACACGATTCGCTGATGACATTGCTATCCTGAGTGAATGTGAAGAAGAATTACATGATGTGCTGAATGGAACGAACAGTCTAATGATTACAGGTTGTAGACTGAGAGTAAAAGGGTGCGCGTAAATGCGTCGGCATAGGTATGATTTTGGATGATGAGTTTAAAATCTGGAATATAGTGATGAAGTAATAAAATCTGTAGTTCAGTGGGCCGGCCGCGGTGGTCTCGCGTTTCTAGGCGCGCAGTCCGGAACCGTGAGACTGCTACGGTCGCAGGTTCGAATACTGCCTCGGGCATGGATGTGTGTGATGTCCTTAGGTTAGTTAGGTTTAAATAGTTCTAAGTTATAGGGGACTGATGACCACAGCAGTTGAGTCCCATAGTGCTCAGAGCCATTTGAACCATTTTTTGTAGTTCAGTGGAATCTTCTGTGTCTCAATGCAGGTTTCAGTTACATTCCACAAAAGCAATGATATTAGGTGACCACACTATCATAGTACGAGAATTCCCATGGACACATATGCTACATATAAAGAAAGAGTTCACTCATCCACGTGAACATACTTTTCAGAATTTAATGGAAATCAGTCATGCAATTCAAGATGCTCTATACTATTGACAATCTGTGAATCACATGTCAATCCATTCTAGAAGAGAACAAACTGTTGCATATGAAGTGCAAAACCCCTCACCAACCTGAAGAAACCATTACTCTATTCTACAAATAATGTTGTATGTCAGTACAAGAAGATGAGGAAATATATGAATTAAATGTAGGTATATAAATATGATCTTACTTACGTATCGTCATGTACCCTCCTCAGTGAAAAGGCCATCAACAAAGAAGGGTAGTTATACAAAAACCCGCAGGAGATTGCAATTTTACATTCATCACCATGACTGTAGATGAAACATCCCAATCACAAGAACCTTATAGTAACTGCTGGTACTACAACGAAACTGGAGCTGGGAGAAAAAGAGTAACGGTTCACTGTTTCTGGTAATGTTGATGTTATGAATGTTGCACATTTTGATTGTGGGAAGACTAATCTTGTTCTATCACTGGTGGCGCACTATGAGGGGATTGGCTCTGAGCATTTATATATATTTGCAAATCCTATTTCAGCCCTTTTGCTGGCTAATACGGAAGGTTTGACATGGCACTGATGGAGTAACCTACCATACATTTGCAAAAGCAATGACATTCCAACACCTCAGGAAATAAAGTTGCACAATGTGTTCATATTTTGGTTTTGGCCATGATATGAAAGCTGATGTATCTGAACAGACATGTTCCAGGAGTCCTAAACGGTTAATAAGGAATAATTCGAAGCTTAATATTGTATTCAAAGACATTACCAATAAAAGATATATTTAGCCAGAACATATAGGAACTGACATGCCGTTCAATGATTTACTTGGCTTATGTGAGTATTGCTGGAAGCACAAGCATAATAGCTTTCAGGTGATAGTTAAAATGATGAAACTTGGTGAAGATCGATACACACGAAGTATCCAGAAGATTCTGCTTAAAAGGTAGTGTACTAATGCTCAACTAGGCCCCCCCGGTTGACCGTGGGACCTAACGCACGGCTTTTCGGGCGGGAAGGAGCATCTGGTCCCCGGCACGAATCCGCCCAGCGGCTCTGTGTCGAGGTCCGGTGAACCGGCCAGTTAGTGGATGGTTTTTTAGGCGGTTTTCGATCTGCCTCGGCTGGTTCCCCTTATTCCGCCTCAGTTACAGAATGTCGATGATTGCTGCGCCAACACGTTCTCCACGTACGGGTACACAACCATTACTCTACCACGCAAACATAGGGGTTACACTCGTCTGGTGTGAGACGTTCCCTGTGGGGTCCACCGGGGCCCGAACAGGACAATAACATTGGTTTCGGTGTGGGGCGACGGGGGGGATGAGATGGACTGCGATAGTCGTCGTGGGATTGTGGACCACTGCGGCTGCGGCGTGTACAGAACCTCTCCGTCGTTTCTAGGTACCCGGTTGACATACAACTCATACAATGCAATGCTCAGCTACAACTGTACACATGATGACTAAGTGAAAACCTCAGCTGCCGACAGGTGTTGATATACCTCGATGTGGACAGCTGAAAAAGTGTGCCCCGACCGGGACTCGAACTCGGGATCTCCTGATTCCATGGCAGACGCTCTATCCATCTGAGCCACCGAGGACACAGATAAATAGCGCGACTGCAGTGACTTATCCCTTACACGCTTCCCGTGAGACTTACATTCCCAACTGTCCACAATTCTACATATGTATTGTACCTTTTCGACATTTGCCCACCTACTCATTACTCGCGCACGCTACCCAGCCACTGACCTTCGTCTGTCCGATTGCGCACGGGTTGCCCACACTCTTACGGGAATCGCCAAATCGTGGGCGAGTAATGAGTAAGTGGGCAAATGTCTACAAGGTACAATACATATGTAGAACTGTGGGCAGTTGGGAAGCGTGCAAGGGATAAGTCCCTGCAGTTGCGCTACTCATCAGTGTCCTCGGTGGCCCAGATGGATAGAGCGTCTGCCATGTAAGCAGGAGATCCCGGGTTCGAGTCCCGGTCGGGGCACACATTTTCAGCTGTCTACATCGAGGTATATCAACAACACCTGTCGGCAGCTGAGGTTTTCAGTTAATCATTTATTCCAGGGAAAAGGTGCACGGTCATCAACAGTAACTGTTCTTTCGAGAACAAGTTACTGTCTTCGTATACAACTGTATACAGTAAACAATGGAGGAATCCGCATGTGTGTCATACACTCATTCCAAGGGTGGGAAGCACGTGCGTCTCTACATTGACAAAAAAATCGAGGAAATCAACGCAAACATAATGGAAGTGGGAAGTCTTATGAACGTAGCTAGAAAAGGTGAGATTTTCGGTAACAGTATTGAAGTCAGAGCGGTACTAATGGTTGCATTCAGTTTTATCTGGGGACAGATAAGAAAGTAACAGCCCCTCATCCCTTGTAGTTGCAGAATATATATATATATATATATATATATATATATATATATATATATATATATGCTTAATCGGATCGATAGACAACATTAAAAGAAGTCGCATTAACGAGTTTTATCACAGAATGAAAAGATACAATAATTAACTTCACAATTACATGGATGTGTCGCCATCAGAAGGCGACTTACGAAATAATGAATCTTCTTCAGTATAAACAATTCCAAGTGTGTTCTACACAGAGTGTACAAGCGAAGTAACTAGAGTTGACGCTCTATCCAAGTCTCTCGCCTTGAAGCTACTACTGTACTAGGCTGTCGGCAATCGTTCGTGGCGCTTACGTCTCCTTCACTTAGTAGCCGCTGCTGTCGCGTTGTCGTCCAGGAGAGCGGTCGGTCAGCGTGTGATTGGCTGATGGGTTCAAATGGCTCTGAGCACTATGGGACTTAACATCTGTGGTCATTAGTCCCCTAGAACTTAGAACTACTTAAACCTAACTAACCTAAGGACATCACACACATCCATGCCCGAGGCAGGATTCGAACCTGCGACCGCAGCAGTCGCGCGGTTCCGGACTGAGCGCCTAGAACCGCTAGACCACCGCGGCCGGCTCGATTGGCTGACGTATTCGAAGAGCCATCCCATTTCCGACTGGCGTAACATTATATGCTATGTGTCATTGGACTTAGTGTACAATAGCATGTCGTCAACGACACATGATAGTACTGAAGCGTGGAAAGCTATGTGAAGGAAATTACTATTGCTGCAATGAGGACGGCTGCCACAAAAAATAAATTCTCTCTCAGAAACATTTAAACTCTGAACTAAAATTCTGGAAAGACTCTAACAAACTACCCATGAAGAAATAAGAGCAAAAGAAGAAGAACGGGAATAACAAGAAGAAGAACAAAGGGAAAAAATTATTGTCAATAACAATATCGAATATATGATAGAGAGTTAGGCACCATATGTGGGGTCAGAAAAGATGTGCCAACTCTAAGTTCCCAGATTATTCATTTAAGTAAGTTTTCATTACAGGTTGAAATACGAACTTTGGGAGAATCCAAGGTTTATTGGAGCTAATACTTTTCAAAACTTCAAGTTTTAACCATATCTACCTAAGGAAATACTACATATGACGAATGCACATAGGAAAAGCAATGACCCAAAATGACGAATAAAAGGCAGTGAAAGTAAGAAACACAATGATGTTATTAAACTTGTATTAAGCAGTATATATAGTGTGTGTGAAGACATTGACACTCATCGTAAGAAGACTTAACACTACCTCAGGAGTATGTACTACAATGACTCAAAGGGAATCATAGAATGACTACATATGCTCGAGGCAGCAACTGCAGCTGGGAATACAGCACACTCGAATGAAATGATATAAATAATTTCAGAACTTTGAGAAACGCAGATCATTGAGTAACTATGTAGACAGTTATTTATAAGCTGCACAAAACTACACACAAAGGATTGCCCCACAAATACATAATAATATGAAGTTAATTTCAGGTCTGTTTCTTAGAAATGAACCAATTTTTATGGTCAAATAATGGTTTAAAATATATTTTAATGATCATAGATACATATTCAAAATTCTTCTGGGCTCTGCAGGTGTAGGTAAAGACATAGATGGAAGTTGTACAATTGTTTTAACAATTAATGCAGATATGGACGAACTGCTGCCTTAAGAATCTTAAAACTGACCATGAAGGTGAATTTTCCAATACACTGTAAGCCAGTAATTGAATAATACAGAATAGACCATTACTCAGCATTTGCTGACATGAAAAAAATGTTGTGAAGTGTTGGAAATGGACTAAAAACAGCTGCATGTGGAAGAGATTTAATCTTCAGTGAGCATACAAATAGTAAGACATTCTCCTACAAATAACTGAGTGGTATAATTGAAGTAGACATCATACGGTTAGAACTAATTCTATTGATCTATGTTATAATGGATTTCTAAAAATAGCATATAGTTGTATTAAGATGGAAGATCCGTGCAAGCATAAATTCACTGTAGATGATTTGGTGCATATTTTGAATAAAAAAACTGCGTTTGACAGATTGGTCAACAGAGGCATTCATGGTTTCCAGAGAACAACACTACAACCTGAAAACTTACATCTTAAAGAACTGTGAAGATGAATAAAATTACTGGAAGTTGTTATGCAAAGAAATTATGGAAAAACTCTGAATCACATATATTTCTCATAGAGCATTTTATAAGATGGCGAGGGAGCAAAGCTTTAGTGAAGAGCCTCAGCATCCCATAAAAGCACAACAGCTGCGTTAATATGAATGATTTTTATATAAACAGGAGACAAAACCTCAAACCGTGCAGTATCATTACATGACTGATAAGGATCTCATAAGAAGTGGTGCTGGTATTCTCGATATGTTACCATTCGAATTACATATCCCTTAATATAAATACTGCGGTCCTGGAATGAAGTTGAGAAAGCATATAGTTAATGGTGACAAGGGAATTAATATGCTACACAATTCCTGTAAGGATCACAGTATAAAATGTGCCACAAATAAAGATCGTCAGGTTGTAGATCGAATATTAGCTTTTAAAGTTAGGAAAATACATCCAAGAATGGACATTGGTACAGGACAACATACGGCAGTACTTGTGGATGATTAAACCTTAACTTTCCAGGTGCGGTCTCACAGACAGCTAACATTTATTGTTACTCTGTTGCTAATGCACAGAGGTGGCGTAGGAGATTACAGCCTTGTATACCTGTTCTTCTCCAAAGCGGCCGTAGTTTCCTTTGTCATTAGTCACTTGAACGTGTCGTGGATCTACACTATTAGAGCTTCTTCAGTGCTAGCGAACTCTGAGATCAAACTTCGGACTTTGCGCAATGGATTCAGTAGCCAGGTCTTTGTCTGCTGCCTTTAAGGGTACTGTTTTAAGATGGTTTAAGAACAGGCTAGGAAGTGATGTTGGATTAGATAATGGCAGTGAAATTGAATGTGAACGTACTTCAGAACAGTAATAGTGTGACAGCGAAGATAAAATTGTTTGACAACTGTGAATTTCTTGAAAGAAACAGATGATCAAAGTGATGATGACAGAAGGGTAGACTGAATCTGTAGCTAAACATTCAGCTGCAAACATACTTAGCTGAAAGAATTATCACTGGTCTTCAAAATCCCTTCCAATGATGGCAAGTGTAATTATTTTCGTAAATGTTGGACGTAAGTGAGGTGGATGTATTTGTCCTTCACAATTCCTACAAAGACGATACTCAGGTGAGCCACTTTAATTTTTTTAAGAACCTTGCAAATTCTTAGGTGACACCACAGAAAAAAGTAAGTCAATAGTTATCACATACCCTGTAAAGTTTGCGAAGCCATTCAGAGTGTTTTGGGTATGGCAGGACCGAGAGCAGAAGTCGTTGTTGAAAGACTAAGAAACTCAAAACATGCTCCACCTCTGACCTCAAAAGGAATAAAAAGACGCCTTATAGAGGCTGCAGCAAAATTCGCGAACTCGGGCTTCGCAGCGCGACGCCTGGCATGCCAAGGATAAAAAAATCAGTCCCAAAATTTCGTCTGGTGTGTACATCCAGCAGAAAAAGCACGTTAAAAAGTGACAATATGGCAACATTGTGACCACATGTATGGTGACTACCTTTGTCAGCATACGTTGTCTGTACTGTGCACTTAGTGCAGTGTATAAAATTTTGGGTTAGCATGCCGGAGTTCGAGCGATCAATTTGGGTTAAGGCATACGTTTTTTATTTGCTAAATGTAGTCCAGGTGGTACAGTATCTGACATCGTAACCGTCAACAGCGTTTGCAGCGGGTCATCTAGAAAACATTTCCACTTACTACAATCGTAGAAATGGAAGTCTGGTCAGCTTTGGAAGAAACACTTCCCACATCGTAGAGTGAAGTTATTCGCACCACTTCATCTACTAGTTGCGAAACCTACTTTCTTTGTACCTACTCCAATGGTCCTACAGATTAGTATCAACTATTATTTGGTCTGAGCACTAAGGGGCTTAACAGCTGAGGTCAGAAGTCCCCTAGAACTTAGAATTACTTAAACCTAACGACATCACACACATCCATGACCGAGGCAGGATTCGAACCTGAGACCATTGTAGTCGCGCGATTCCAGACTGAAGCGCCTAGAACAGCTCGGCCACACCGTCCGGCCCAACTATTATTCTTGCGTCGTTCAGGTCCATTAAATTTCGTTAAGACATAACGTTAAAAGTAGGACTAGCGAAGTGAATTGTGAATAATGTCCAAACTCTGTTACTATTTGAAAGTGTTATCACCATGGTACCACTAATCATGCCTTTCCATATTGTGTTTGGTAACGGCATGCTGTTTAGGACGTATCTCAATGCATAATAATAATAATTATTATTCTATCAACATGACTGTGAAAGCATCACGTCTATTCCCATTAGGAAAACAGTATAATTTGAAACCGAACTGTTCTTAATTAGCGGTGTCGGTATGAATCATGCAGAACAAGATCTGTCAGAATTATGATGTGCATTAGGTGCAACAGAGCACAGGACTAACGGCGTGTTTATATTGTATGCGCTGTACACCAGAGAGGGACTAGTTGCGAGCGGAGTAACGCGCCTGTGACGGACTCCAATGTACATGCGTAGACATATAGAATGTTCTCATTGGTAATCTCTAAATCAGTGTGACAGACATATGGTATAGACAAACGATGTCTATGTGGATTTCTGGTCCTTGATAATCGGGCTGGTACTGCTGCTCGTGAATATGCTGCTAGATATCCTTGTCGCTATCCTTGTCGCCCCCCCCCCCCCCCCCAACCCCATGAACCATGGACCTTGCCGTTGGTGGGAAGGCTTGCGTGCCTCAGCCATACAGATGGCTGTACCGTAGGTGCAACCACAACGGAGGGGTATCTGTTGAGAGGCCAGACAACAGTGTGGTTCCTGAAGAGGGGCAGCAGCCTTTTCAGTAGTTGCAGGGGCAACAGTCTGGATGATTGACTGATCTGGCATTGTAACACTAACCAAAACGGCCTTGCTGTGCTGGTGCTGCAAACGGCGAAAGCAAGGGGAAACTAAAGCCGTAATTTTTTCCGAGGGCATGCAGCTTTACTGTATGGTTAAATGATGATGGCGTTCTTATGGATAAAATAATCCGGAGGTAAAAAAGTCCCCCATTCGCAACTCCGGGCGGGGACTACTCCCGAGTACGTCGTTATTAGGAGAAAGAAAACTGGCGTTCTACGGATCGGAACGTGGAATGTCAGATCCCTTAATCGGGCAGGTAGATTAGAAAATTTAAAAAGGGAAATGGATAGGTTGAAGTTAGATATAGTGGGACTTACTGAACTTCGGTGACAGGAGGAACAACACTTTTGGCCATGTCAATACAGCGTTATAAATACAAAATCAAATAGGGGTAATGCAGGAGTAGGTTTAATAATTAATAAAAAACAGAAGTACGGATGAGTTACTGCAAACAGCATAGAGAACGCATTGTTGTGGCCAAGATGGACACGATGCCCATGCCTACTACAGTAGTACAAGTTTACATGCCAACTTATGCCAACTAGCTCTCCAGATGATGAAGAAGTTGATGAAATGTATAATGAGATAGAAGAAATTATTCAGGTAGTAAAGAGAGATGAAACTTTAATAGTCATGGGTGACAGGAATTCGAGAGTAGTAAAAGGGAGAGAAGGAAACATAGTAGTTGAATATGGACTGGGGGTAAGAAGTGAAAGAGGAAGCCGTCTGGTAGAATTCTGCGCGGAGCATAACGCAATCATAGGTAACACTTGGTTCAAGAATCATAAAAGAAGGTTGTAATCATGGAAGAATCCTGGAGCTACTAGGAGGTATCCGATAGATTATATAATGGTAAGACAGAGATTTAGGAACCAGGTTTTAAATTGTAAGACATTTCCAGGGGCAGATGTGGACTCTGACCACAATCTATTGGTTATGAACTGTAGATTAAAACAGAAGAAATTGCAAAACGTTTGGAATTTATGGAGATTGGACCTGGGTAAACTGACTAAACCAGAGGTTGTACAGAGTTTCGGGAGGAGCATAAGGGAACAATTAACAGGAATGGGGGAAAGAAATAAAGTAGAAGACGAATGGGTACCTCTGAGGGATGAAGTAGTGAAGGTAGCAGAGGACAAGCAGGTAAAGAGACGAGGGCTAGTAGAAATCCTTGGGTAACAGAAAAAATATTGAATTTAATTGATGAAAGGATAATATATAAAAATGCAGTAAATGAATCAGGCAAAAAGAAATACAAACGTCTCAAAAATGAGGACATATGTAAGGATGTAGAGGCTTATCTTACTAGGGGTAAGATAGATACTGCCTACAGGAAAATTAAAGAGACCTTTGGAGTAAAGCAAAGCAGAAAGGTGAGAGGAGTATATAGAGGGTCTATACAAGGGCGACGTACTTGAGGACAATATTATGGTAATGGAAGAGGATGTAGATGAAGATGAAATGGGAGATACGATACTGTGAGAAGAGTTTTGACAGAACACTGAAAGACCTGAGTCCAAACAAGGCCCCGGGAGTAGACAACATTCCATTGGAACTACTGACGGCCTTGGGAGAGCCAGTCCTGACAAAACTCTACCATCTGGTGAGCAAGATGTAAGAGACATGTGAAATGCCCTCAGTCTTCAGGAAAAATATAAAAATTCCACTCACAAAGAAAGCAGGTGTTCACAGATATGAAAATTACCGAACTATCAGTTTAGTAAATCACAGCTGCAAAGTACTAACGCGAATTCCTTACAGACGAATGGAAAAAACTGGTAGAAGCCGACCTCGGGGAAGATCAGTTTTGATTCCGCAGAATTGCTGAAACACATGAGGCAATACTGACCTAACGACTTATCTTAGAAGAAAGATTAAGGAAAGGCAAACCTACGTTTCCAGCATTTGTAGACTTAGAGAAAGCTTTTGACAGTGTTGACTGGAATACTCTCTTTCAAATTCTAAGGGTGGTAAAGGTAAAATACAGGAACGAAAGGACATTTCCATTTTTTACAGAAACCAGATGGCATATAAGAGTGGAAGGACACAAAAGGGAAGCAGCAGTTGGGAAGGGAGTGAGACAGGGTTGTAGCCTATTCCCGATGTTATTCAATCTGTATATTGAGCAAACAGTAAAGAAAACAAAACAACAGTTCTGACTAGGTATTAAAATCCATGGAGACGAAGTAAAAACTTTGAGGTTCGCCGATGGCATTGTAATTCTGTTAAAGACAGCAAAGGACTTGGAAGAGCAGTTCAATGGAATGGACAGTGTCTTGAAAGTAGGATATAAGATGAACATCAACAAAAGCAAAACGAGGATAATGGAATGTAGTCGAATTAAGTCGGGTGATGCTGAGGGAATTAGAGTAGGAAATGAGACACTTAAAGTAGTAATGGAGTTTTGCTATTTGGAGTGTAAAATAACTGATGATGGTCGAAGTAGAGAGGATATAAAATGTAAATTGGCAATGGCAAGGAAAACCTTTCTGAAGAAGAGAAATTTGTTAACATCGAGTATACATTTGTCACTAAGTCGTTTCTGACAGCATTTGTATGGAGTGTAGCCATGTATGGAAGTGAAACGTGGACGATAAATAGTTTGCACAAGAAGAGAATATAAAATTTCGAAATATGGTGCTACAGAAGAATGCTGAAGATTAGATGGGTAGTTCACATAACTAATGAGGAGGTATTGAATGGAATTGGGGAGAAGAGGAGTTTGTGGCACAACTTGCCAAGAAGAAGAGACCGGTTGGTAGGACATCATAGCGCAGTAAGATATGAACAAATATATCGAGTTCGGTCATTGACGAAATGTTGGAATTACATAGACCCTCAAACCGAAAGTCTCTGCATCAATTTCGGACAGCGTTGCATTGGAAGAGGTAGGTTGTTCGTAACACTTGCATCCCACTCAAAATATTATTGGGCTTCTTTGAGTATAGTAAATGTATCATTATGAACGCCATAGAGGAGCTGCCTTTAGTTCTGTGTGCGGTCGACGTTAACTCGTCGACTCGACAAGTGCCAGAAACTTCCGCATTTATCAGTATCAGATGAATACCACCTGAAACTTTTGTAGGGTTCAGCTGCAAGTGCCCAGCTAACATTTAATTTGTGTTTATGGGAAATTTACGAGTGTCCACTCCTTCCAGATACATAGAAACAATCATGAATGATTACAACATATGTTGAACCAGAAACGCCTCAGTTTATTATTCCAGCGCTGCAGAAAGGGAGGAGGAGGAATTTCAAAAAGCATTCGCGTGTATTTGACAACTGTAAACTAACAAGTTCTAAACTGTACCTAAATTCGAAGCATTTTCCATATAATAACTTACAGCTTGACTGGAAAAATTGCAGTTTCAGTCTACTATACAATACGTGCAAAAGGCTTAGTTCTTTTTACTATGAGGGCATCGAGTTTGGGTGTATATTCAGTAGTAGGAAATCTGTGAAATATACTCCGTGCAAAACGAGGCAGTGCAATATGCTATTGTAGACATATATACTGAACTTGAATCATTGCAAAACCTCGTTTCAGACACCACAGCTTATGCGTTACAACTGCACAATCACCTAATAAACCACTAAACTCTCACAGGACTAATAAAACGTGTAGTATAAATGCAGAATTGAATCACATGCAGCATATATTACAATGATATCACGAAGTTTAAACATATTCGTGGATATGTAAGGGATTTAAGGTGAGGGAGGACAATTTCTGTTTAAATACGCTGCATTCACTGCATTCCCCAATGCTGAACAACTATTAAATAAGTACCACAATTTTTGCTTCCCCCGAACCATTTAGTACCGTACAGTGTGCTAAAACTCGTCAAACAATTGTGTGCCTTACTGAGTATCATCACAGAAAACGCTGGGGTTATGATGGATCGTTGTATGAAAATATAGTGACGTCACTCAAACCCAATGGTCTTAACACAGCATAGGGTACGCCAAAGGCCATAAGAAGTATTGTGGCTGCATGATCTCTTCAACAGTATACCAGTATGGAGTACAGATGCCCAGCAACTTCGAGACTCATGTGACAACGATAGCAGCAGTTGTATGTATGTTTTAGAAAATGTACAAATACTTTCAAACTGGATAGCAGTAAATAGTTTTCGTAAAGAAAGGTTTCCGTAGCACCACTTACAGGCTTCAGGCAACTGTTTTACATGCTGCTCAAGAGGAACCGGAGAAATAATTTTGAAGACTTCGTCTATAAGACGTCGGAAGTGGCAATGGGTCCAATGCGAGCCTCTATTTATAATGAAAAACTCCAATCACTTAATATGCCAACTGATGTCCCTCAGATAATGAACTGACTCCATCTTCTCTATGTCTAACCGCTCTGGATTAACAATAATGATATTATCTTTAGCATGTATTTATTCATTCAGAACTAACATGATTTTTTAAAACATACATAGCAGCAGGCGTCCATCGCTCCAGTGGGCGCTTATATGACACGCCAAGAGACTGGTGCGAACCAGCGAGAGTCACATCTAAAGTTGAAACGGCTACCACACAACAAAAGCAAATACGCAAAAACTGCGAAAAAATCGCGACTTGGGTACAATACAGCCACTGCTGAAGAAATCATGCGATTGCGAGCAACATAAAGTTGAGACATGCATGCTGGTGTCGTCTATAAATAAGACTGGTTGATCGTCTACCTCACTGCACTCCGAATATTGACTGCTGAATCAGTAAAAAACAACAATTCGACTTCGATAGTCCGATGGCACTGGTAGAACAGTCGTTTGTTGCATGTTGACGACTTGGGTCCGAGCATATCATCACTTGTATTTGATGATCAGACGAAGACTTCCCTCATAGCTCTATTACGGGAAGATGGTTTTGATATAGACTACGCGAATGTACAAAATTCCTGTGGCTTGCTCCAACAGTGGAGAATCAGAGGCAAACGTAGCCCTACTTATACTGCTTCTTCTTCTTGTTTTTCTTCTACGGATAATTTTACGCTTGTTCACAACTGTTGTGATTTTCTTTCATTTTCTTCATTCCTTTTTTCTTCTGGCGAGCTTGATGGGCATATAGACACAAATGTAAATGCCGAATAGGAGCATAAAATTTCTGAACATACACCCAAGTTGTGACGTGGCAGTTGATAATGGAAAGCAGACTGAAGAGAAATCACGACACTTTCATATGACTTGTCGACGTTGGAAAACCTTTCGACAGCGTCCAATGGTGCAAGATGTTCGCAATTTTGAGTAAAACAGGGGTAACCTACAGGAAAAGACGGGTAATATATACAATATGTATAAGAACCAAGAGGAAACGGTACTACTGGAAAACCAAGCACTTACTGCTCGGATTGTAAAGGGTGTAAAAGAGGGATGCATCCTTTCGCCTCTAGTGTTAGAAGAAGCAAATGACGGAGCAACTAGCGTTTATTTTGAGATCAGTGGAGCCATGGACCTAAAATGTTTCATAATTTCTATCCCACCTTCACCTCTCACCCCTACGTGACCCTTCAGTTTTACCAGTATTTCATAAACCTTTGTTTTGTACTTTTCATGTAGTTATGTGCGGTCCTCTTGTTGCCACGTACAAATATGACACAACTCTGTCACTCTCGTCCCTTGGTGTTGCTGTTGTGATCTTCAGTCCAAAGAATGGTTTGATGCAGTTCTGGGCAAGCCTCTTCATCTCCTAGTAATTACTGCAACCTACATCCTTCTGGATCTGCTTAGTGTATTCATCTCTTGGTCTCCCTCTACGATTTTTACCCTCCAAGCTTCACTCCGGTGCTAAACTGGTGCTCCCTTGCTGCCTCAGAACGTGTCCTACCAACTGATCCCTTCTTCTAGTCAAGTTGTGCCACAAATTCTTCTTCTCCCCAATTATACTCAGTATCTTCTTATTAGTTAAGTGATCTACCCATCTAATCTTCAGCATTCTTGTGTAGCACCGTATTAAAACAGCTCCTATTCTCATCTTGTCTGAACTGTTTATCGTTCATTTTTTCACATCCGTACAAGGTTATACTCCAAACAAATGCTTTGAGAAAAGACTTCCTGACACCTACATCTATTCTCGAAGTTAACAAATTTCTCTTCTTAAGAAACGCTTTCCCCGCCATCGCAAGTTTACACTTTATATCCTCTCTAGATATAAACTAAGAAAAAAAAAAACAAAAACATTAGTGTCATGCAATATTTTGTGTAATGTAATTTCTTGTACAGACACCTTTTATTAACCTGACACATTCCACATCATTACGAAGTGTCGTATTCATGATCTATGGAACAAGTATTAATCTAATCTAATCTAATCTAATCTACTTCGACCATCCTTAGTCATTTTGCTGCCCACATAGCAAAACTCGTCTGCTAATTTGTCTCATTTCCTAATCGATTTCCATTAACATCGCCTGATTTAATTCTACTACATTCCCTTATCCTCATTTTGCTTTTGTTGATGTTCATTCTATGGCTTCCATTCGAGACACTGTCTATTCCGTTGAGCTGTGCTTGCAAGTGCTTTGCTGCCTCCGACAGAACTACAATGTCTTCAGCAAACCTCAAGGTTTTTATTTGTTCTACCTGGATTTTAACTCCTACTCGAAATTTTTCTTTGATTTCCTTTACTGCTTGTTCAATGTACACACTGAATGACACCAGAGGTAGGCTACAAACTTTTCTCATTCCCATCTCAACCAGTGCCCCTCGATTCTTATAACTGCCTTCTGGTTTCTGTACAAATTATAAATATCCTTTCATTCCCTGTTTTTACCCCTGCCACGTTCAAAATTTGAAAGAGAGTATTCTAGTCAACACTGTCAAAAGCTTTCTCTAAGTCTACAAATGCTACAAACATAGGTTTGCCTTTCCTTAACGTAGCTTTTAAGGTAAGTCGTAGGGTCACTATTGCCTCGCGTGTTCCTAAATTTCTAAAGGATCGAAACTGATCTTCCCTGAGGTCGACTTTTACCAGCTTTTCCATCTGTCTGTATAGAATTCGTGTTAGTATTTTACGCCTAGTTCAGCGTTACTTGTTTACTGGTGTGCCCTCAACCAAGGATACGTGATCGCCGTGTACCGCATGCGCTTTCTGATAAGCTACAATAGCAGTGTACTCTTCGCAGTCCCCTGGTGAACTATGAATTTGGCAACTTTTAATAATTTTAAAAAATACTTCCATTGTGTCTTAGTAAGTAAAATATTGGTTCTTTCAGTGAATTCTCCCTGCATACAAAGTTTGATGGTAGTTTTCCATACGTCGGATTGAAACGTTATCTTGTTACTGTTTATGAAGACGTAACGTGTAAAGCGATTTTCAATTTCCGTTTGATAGTTCCTCTGACACAATTTTTCACAGTTACTGGCCCTCGAGTTTGCAATTCATTAATATCCATAATAATTAGCAGTTGCCTTTGCAGAATCGTTAAGTGTTATCGATGGATATAGGGTTTAATTAATTTTCTTTGTAATTTCTCCGTATATGATTGCTAATGTCACCTGTCTTTGTGTATGTTCCAGAGAGTCAGGGTTATGTGTAATCCAACTGATGGTTTTAATCTTGTGAAAAGTAATATGAAGATGTTGTGTACCTTTCCGGAAGACCTACATTTACATTATTTATTAGTTAATTTCTTGGACGTTCATTAGAATGATGTCGACATTTCGTTAGTCTTTGGGGAAAAGTTAAAAGAAACAGAAAATAGCTCAGACGACTTCAAAATGGCTCTGAGCACGATGGGACTTAACTTCTAAGGTCATCGGTTCCCTAGAACGTGGAACTACTTAAACCTAACTAACCTACTGACATCACACACATCCCTACCCGAGGCAGGATTCGAACCTGTGACCGTAGCGATCGCTGGGTTCCAGACTGAAGCGCCTAGAACCGCTCGGCTACTCCGGCCGGCTCATTGTGGATGCAATGATAATTATTGTGCTAATAAAGTCCAGAAATAAAATAAAGTGCTCTCCAAGTCCACAGGAAACATATAAAGTAATAAGTTTCAGAGATCAAGATAAGGCTGTAAATTTTTTAGTTAAACGAAGGAGGGAGAAAATCAATTAGCAGAACCAAACGAAAATTGTACAACTGAAAGAAAAGTTTAAACGGAGTACGAAATAAGCACCAAAAGGAAACTAGCAGAATTGTAAAAGAATAACTATTCGAGGGATACTGGCCTTTAAAATTGCTATACCACGAAGATGACGTGCTACCGACACGAAATTTAACCGACAGCAAGATTCTGTGATATGCAAATGATTAGCTTTTCAGAGCATTCACACAAGATTGGCGCCGGTGGCTGACGTGCTGACATGAGGAGAGTTTCCAACCGATTTATCATACACAAACAGCAGTTGACCGGTGTTCCATAGTGAAACTTCGTTGTGATGCCTCATGTAAGGAGGAGAAATGGGTACCATCACGTTTTTTCGGATGAATCCAAGTTCTGTTTACAGCATTATGATGGTCGCATCCGTGTTTGGCGACGTCGCGGTGAACGCACATTGGAAGCGTGTATTCGTCATCGCCATACTGGCGTATCATCCGGCGTGATGGTTTGGGATGCCATTGGTTACACCTCTTGGTCACCTCTTGTTCGTATTGACGGCACTTTGAACAGTGGACGTTACATATCAGATGTATTCCGACCCGTGGCTCTACCCTTCATTCGATCCCTGCGAAACCCTACATATCAGCTGGATAATGCACGAAAACATGGTGCAGGTCCTGTAGGGGACTTTCTGGATACAGAAAATGTTCGACTGCTGCCCTGGGCAGCAAACGTTCCAGATATCTCACCAATAAAACGTCTGGTCAATGGTGGCCGAGCAACTGGCTCGTCAGAATACGCCAGACACTACTCTTGATGAACTGTGGTATCGTGTTGAAGCTGCATGGGCAACTGTACCTGTACACGCCATCCAAGCCCTGTTTGACTCAATGCCTGGGCGTATCAAGGCTGTTATTACGGCCTGAGGTGGTTTCTGGGTACTGATTTCTCAGGATCTATGCACCCAAATTGAGTGAAAATGTAATCACATGTCAGTTCTAGTATAATATATTTGTCCAATGAATACCCGTTTATCATCTGCATTTTTTCTTGTTTTAGCAATTTTAACGGCCAGTAGTGTATATTGCACCCTCTGAATCGCACGTTGGTCGAATACTACAGTTTTAATTACGAAGTTTTCTTCAAGTAAACGTATAGAGTAGATGTTATTAATAAGGTGACGCTACAGAGAATTCGTAGCTGACGTGAAAACCAAGCTTTTTGTTATTCCCTGAAACCCGGTTTATGAAGCCAATTAGTCTGGTTGTAACCTCCCAAAAGAAAAATTCCATCACCTACGAATAATACAATGTGACTAATCTCTCAATGAAATTGTGACTCGCTTATAGCCTTTCAATAATTGACTGAATTTAAACTGGTTCTGAAAATTCATTCTGAATAAACTGAAAAATCTTACCTCAACGAAGCCGCCGGATTACGCGTATATATATGCTCCTATAAGACATTTTTCAGGTACAGCGAAGTGCAATGCTGGCCGATAGATTTGTCATGTATAAAAATAAACAACTGATTTTTCTGTACAATAATCGGGATGACCATGGATTGGAGAAATTAGTAAATTCATTAAATTGAGATGAATGATTGTCAAAATTTTTATGAGAAAGATTATTATGAAGAGATTTTTTTAAAACGTTTACATGGGACTTGATGTAACAATACTACATATGCTCGAGGCTGCTTTAACCTTACACTACATCACTCAGGCACCGCCATCGCTCCCGACGACTGGCCCAGCCAATTCGATACACCACACCGCTAGCTACTTCTTACTCCTACTGCTACACAGTTCCTACTGCATACAACACTGCTCTATGGTCTGAGATTCTCTTATAGCTTGCATATCAAAGGCAGCGCGTGAGCAATCCATCGAAATTACATGTGCTCGAGTGCACTAGCAATAAATTCCTTAGTCATGGACCCTTTTACATAACCCTACACTCTGGCGGAGGGGGGGGGGGGGGGGCAAAAATTTGGCAGCGATCGTGAGTCAATTGGATTTGCCATGAGCAACGAATTTTTCTATAATCTACTTAGTTTACTAACTCTACAGGCACATGGTATATACATATATATAACATTAATGACAAATAATATAAGTACAGAACATATTAAGAAATGACAAAGTGTATAAGCAATGAGAACAAAATATATTAAGAAGTGGTAGAAAGTGCACACGCACTGTATAAGTCTTTAACGTTTTTACATGAACTGATCACATTAAAAAATTAAATGAAGTAAACATGCACTGTAGAAGTCTTTAGCATATTTAGGAGAACTGATCATATTAGCAAATGAAATAAAGTGGATACACATTGTAAAAGTCTTTAGTATTTTATAAGACCTAGGAAAGGAATGGGAAAGATAGCATCATGGTTGTAGCTCAGTGGGTTGCACGTAGCTGCACTAAAAGTTCATGTCTTTCTACAGAAGCACAACATGAAGTGAGATAATCTGAAGTTTTCTTCCCTGAAGTATTTATCAGTGTAGACACTGAAATGGTGTAATAATATTGTATGTTATCATTTTGGTAGTACATTAGGTACACCAAACAGTAGGACCACAATGGCATCTCCTTTCGTCGTAGTGGTGGACAGCTTGATGTTGTAAGTAGGGAGTTTAGGTTTTTTTATTGGTAACGCCACATAGCGCTCTGTATGAAAAATCACTGGCTGTGCTGTGTGCAGTCAGTGGATGGTTGGCATTGTTGTAATACTCGCCATTGTAGTGTTGGGCAGCTGGATGTTAACAGCGGGTAGCGTTGCGCAGTTGGAGGTGAGCCGCCAGCAGTGGTGGATGTGGGGAGAGAGATGGCGGAGTTTGTTCTCTATCAAAATCTTTCATTTGCTAACTATGCCTATCAGTAGTTAGTGCCTTCAGTAGTTTGAATCTTTTATTTAGTTGGCAGTATTGGCGCTCGCTGTATTGCAGTAGTTCGAGTAACGAAGATTTTTGGTGAGGTAAGTGATTTATGATAGGTATAGGTTAATGTTAGTCTGGGGCATTCTTTTGTAGGGATTTTTGAAAGTCAGATTGCGTTGCGCTAAAAAATATTGTGTGTCAGTTTAAGCACAGTCATGAACAATTTTTCTAAGGGTACGTTTCATATGTCGACCCTTAGCCGAGGATACCTCACTGGAATCTTCTGATTTCTTTCTTGTAGTTTGTGTAGTTAGTTTAGTCTTTGTTTATTGCTAGCGCGTAATTGTAGAGAGAATTTCCTCTGCAGTTGTAGTTTTTCATTGTTGTACAGTAAAACAGTTGTGGCATGCATGTAGGTTTGCACCAAGTATTTCGCAGCTGCGCTTGCAATTTACTAGTTATTATTTTCATAGCTATGTTAATGTGCTTTCTTATTTTACTCTTCCAATTGTGCTTTTCTGTGTTATTGTGTGAAATATTGTGACAATAATGGAGTGTGAAAAACGTAATACTAGGCTCCAAAGTAAACTGAGAAATGACAGTGAAGACGAAAGCAGTGTGTTGGCACCACCGAGTAATAAATTAACTAATGTTCAAAGTACTAATTAGGTAATTGTACATAGGGAAATGGAGCGGGCTGCAAACAATGGTGTACACAGTGAAACAATTGAACAGGGAAGCATTATCGATCGATCGATCGGTCGGCAACAGCTCGCGTCAGGAATCCGAAATGACAGGACACAATCTAGGAAATACTGTACATTCAGGTTTTGCGTCCTTACCGTTTTCTCAAATAAGTCAAGACACATTTTTTGCTTTTCAAAATGTGAATGTTGTCGGTGCAAATGCACTGCCGAAAAGCATAGAGGAACAGATTCCAGACACTATTACATTATTATTGCAATTAATGCAACAAATGGAACAAAATCAGAGACAAACACAGCAAAAGCTTCAAAAGTTAGACACAATGGAACAAAATCTTCAAAACGGTGGACACAATGGAACAAAATCAGAGACAAACACAGCAAAAGCTTAAAAAGTTAGACACCACACTTGAACAAACACGTGAAGATTTAACTACTGAGTTACATAACATTGAATCCAAATGTCAAAAAATCTGTAATGACGTAAAAACACAGATTTGTGAGCATTTTCACCCTATTTTTTCGCGGCCTGAAAATGCATTACAGAATCATGAAGCAGCCGTAAAAGAACTGCAAACTATTGTTCGTGAAAATCACGACACCTTGCAAGCTAAAATGGACTCAGTTTCATCCACCGATTCGGTTATGCAACTTGGAAGAACTCAGGAAAACTTAAAGGACATAGTAGATTCGATTTCAACACCAATAGACACTCTGAAACGTGGTTCAGGAAAACACACTGAGGAAATGTGTTCACAATAGGAGAAAGTAGCCGAACTTTCAGATCAGTTCACTAACTTATCTACAAAGGTATATGATGATTTGAATGACACAAGACCCGTAACCATCACTGATACAGAAGAGTATGAACAAATTAGAAAATTCAAACAAAATCAAAATCAAATCAATACACAGTACAAAAGAGAAATCCGGGAAGTACAAGATCAGTTGACGCAGGTAATACAAAAATTACATATTTCAGAGGACACTCGCGCTCCAACACGGGAAGAGGAACTTAGAAATACGGAAAAGCCACAAAATAATAACAGAGGGCATTTCGGAAATTATGAAAGAAATTGGCAAGGTACACCGAATTTTGGGATGGAACCGCCGATACGACGTAACAATGACCGATTTGCTACTCGCCGACACCATGATTTTCACTATAAGCTGTTCATTACTGCACGTAAATTCAAAACATTTAAGAATTCTGGCAACGATATTCATCCACAAGCGTCGCTCCATCAATTCTCTCATTGTTTTCCTCCCAACTTGTCATTAAAGCACATATTAGAATTTATGTGTGGCTACTTGGAGAATGAACCAGCTGTAAGAATGCGATCGGTCATTCACGATTGTCACAGTGAAGGAGAATTTTATCATGCCTTCCTCTCAGCATATTGGTCTCAAGTTACACAAGACAGAGTAAAACATAGCATCATAATGATGAAACATTTCGAACAATCTGAATTTTCCAGTCTTGTCAAATATATCGAAGACATGTTACATAAGAATCAGTATCTTTCAAACACGTACAGCCCCTCAGAAATCATCCGAATTTGCGTAGTCTAATTACCCGAACATTTACGACAGATTATATTAGCAGGACGATGCAGAGACGACATTGAAGCTTTTCAGAGACTGTTACAAGAACTGGAAATTGACACTGACAATCTCGGAACGCGAAAACCGGAGCACAACTATTACAGGACACACCTGTCACAATTCCGCGATGACAGAAATAATACACGACAATGCTTTTCGTACAACGTAAATCGTGACCAAAGATTGCATTTCCGTAGTAATGAATATTACACAGACAATCATAGAAACAGACAATATGGCAACCAGGACACTTATTATCACGGGAGACAGAATAATTTAAGACGCAACGGCCCAGCGTGCAATTACGTTTCAGGGAGAAATTCTCCACCACGTGACCGACAAGAAAGAAACTATGGAATCTACCGACATGACGACAGACGATATGATCGTAACGACAGACCTGAATTTCATCAGAACTGGAGGGATTCAAACGGAGCTGGGCCCTCTCGGCAAGGCGAATTTGTGGAAGTTAGGTCTCCTAATCCCAATAACGACCCATGCCAACAAAGAGATAGCAGACAATGACTCGCACCGCAGGCAGCCACGTGCGCCGGCTGGCTCAGAGAAAAATAACATAGGCGCTGAGAAAAACTCTGGTATTCTTTACCGACGTTTACCGCATGATAATTGCGTTCAAGTTGAGACTCTGAGTACTATGAAGAGTAAAGTATAGCACCATATTTCACATGTAAAAACGTTTATTGAGAGATAATCTGCTTTTTAACTTTGTCTTTGCCATAAAAGATTTCACTTCACATTTCTAGTATGCTTTGTCACACTGAGAAACTGTTAACATGCAACAATGTTTTGAAGTTAACTATCCAGTCTAGAACCTACGGAACATTTTTAAACAGAAATTACGAATGCATTGTTATTGTGAACAGACGACACAGTGTTATTGTGAATGTACATTCTTGCTTGTTAGTTGCACGATTACGTAACGACTATAAGGTTAACATACTTAGAACATGTACCGGTACTGCTAATGAGATTTTAATGCAACATTTTGGTTTACTTGAAAATACATTCTGGATTTAAAGTACTTTCTGTGAGATACCAAATGACACGGTGGTTAGTATATATGACAGCTGCACGATTATATCACGACGCTACTAATGAGTGACAATTTACAATGTTGCTTTTGCGGTGTATATGTTTTATATCTGCACAGTTTTTCTGAATTATTCTGGAAAGTAAAACATGTTTTACTAGTAACTTTTGTGGTATAGCTACAATGAGACAGCCTTTTCAATAGCACAACAATACGTTACATTATAGTACTTTCTTGATCACGATAAGGTACGTAATAACTACGATATCTATACACATAGCATTTTACTTTTGTTTATCATGAGGTAAGTACATTGACTTCTGCAGAACGTAGCTTTCGGAGGACGATAACTACGACACTTCCACAGAGATTATCTTACAACACGACGCACAGTTTAGCGCTTCAGTACACGTATTTGAGTGACTAATTTTGTACTTAAAACATTTATTTTTAAAGATATTTGAAGTACATTGATACAAAGGTTTTCCGTGATACATTTCATTCCATTGCCGTAATCTGCAACACCTGAGGATATAATTACATTAATCCTCAGGGGGGGGGGGGGTACACGCTTACTTTGTGTACCATGTGTTTGGCAAGCACAAGGAGCCCTAGCTAATATGGTATTTGCTTATACAACTTTATATATCGGTACCATATTTCTCTAACACATAAATTACACAGCTATCTGACCATTTAACTGAAAGAGACAAACATTTATTTTACTACATCAGTGACAGATGTGTACGTAATTACACGGTTGGATTACTTCACACTTATAAAATTTTATTTTGTCTGTACTTTGTGAAATATTCTTATTTTTTTGAAACCATTGTGATACTGTGAGAGCTTTGAATGATGTATTTGGAATGGGATCATGATTTTTAAAGTACGTTTGAGGCAGATGACATTTTTGACATGAGCAGAGAATTTTTTTTTTTGGTTTTGAAATTATTGCAGAAAGCTATGACGTTTTTGAGAATTTGACTGAGGTGTTATGATGTTATTATTACGACGACGATGTGAATTATGCTGTTGCGGTATGTTTATGATCAATAAGCTGATGCTATATGATTATTTGATTATGCTACGTATCTGTTATGATGAAATATTGAAGAAAGGTCGACGAATAAGGTAAGGAATAATGAGTAGTGGTTAGCGACTCTGGTTTGTGAAAAGGGTTGTCGGAAACCAGGAATCGAACTTTAAGAGTTATGAAATGTATGTATATGCGTGAATGTATTACAATGCCGACAAAAATTTTTGGACACTGTTATATCAATAGGATTTTGTTTCTACAGATTTGAAACGCAAATTCTCGATCTGTGAAATTTTTATACTGTAGTGCAAACTGCTGTCGTAAATATTTCGGTAAGGAAGTTGAGTGACTTACACGTAATGCGTCGTGGGCGCACAGCTGTGCCACCTGCCTGGAGAAAAAGCCATTAGTGTGTGTCTTTCAGAGACACAGGTGAAAAAAAAGAGGCCATTATCCTCGCTATTGACGTTTCTTTGTAGAAAGCATCGTAAATACGACACCCTCAAACTTGAAAACATGATTGCACGGTAGAGTTCTTAATTTATGATATTTACTGAAATGAAATGATGAGAAACGTTTCATGTCTATTGTCTTGCTAGTTGAAAAATTATTTACTGCATTATGAAATGCCTGGTTAGTGAATGACGTTTCATGCCTTGCTTTGCCTATTTTGTTTAATATCTAGTTTCTAGCTGCACTGCAGCATTGGTTAAAATAAAATATTATAGATGTACTAATATAAATATTTTCTGTCCACCCACAGATCCAGTTTATAATAATAATAATGTGACATACTTCCAAAAAAATGGGGGAGCACAAAAAGACATTTCCCTTCACAGGAACTGCCTATATAATTTTCTTTTCAAGTACTTGGTAATTTCTTTTGAAGAATAAATTGTGGTGCACCACGTTAATTACATAGACATTAAGATGTGAATATACATTTCCATTATATGCATTGTTGTCTTTAGGGTAAATTTTTTTCTGCTTGAGCTTTGTCATATTTAGGTATAAGTTATAGCATTTGCTGCTGCTGTTTGCCAAGCATAGTGCTACTAAATTTCAACTTGTATTACTCTGTTAAGCTAGTTTTACTACTGATTTATTTTTCTTTTGCTTCATATTAGTTGTAATGTTGCATTTGCTTTTCCAAGTCCTATATTGCTGCTTTTTTTGCCTATTTGCATTTTTTTGTCATTCGAGTTTGTGTTAATTGTTTTGTGCTGCTGTATTGCGTCCCTTAGTTTAACATCTGAGCTCAGTAGATTTAAGTTAGCTTAAGAGGGGGTAGACTATATGAGAGAATTAGTTGCGATGAATTGCAAGGAATGCATTGAGAAGCTATAAGAAAATGGTTTGGCCAAAAAAGTATTTTGAAAGAGGATAGGAACAAAAAAGTGGGGTTTAGGGACAAAAGGTTTAGGTAGGATTTTCTTGGAAATAAATAATGAGGTAAGATAATGGAAAATAAATAATGAGGTAAGAAATATGTGAACATATAAATACAAAAAGCATGCTTGGATAGGATTTTTTTGGGGGGAAACAAATGTTGAAACAAGACAAAAGATCTATGGAATCAAGTTGGACTGCAGTAACAAATGTAACACTGAAAACCAACCCTGTTCTTTCTTTGTGTTATTCCACTATGTGTTTGTGTACCCTTGTGTATTTATGTTCTTCCGGTCTTTATATGTTTATCTGCTAAGACTTACGTTGCAGAATTTTTCTAATAGTCAGCTACATGAACTATGATCAGGAATACTGTTATCCTCAGATATAATTTGCATTAATAATATGTTATTTACTTTGTAAAGATGTTAGACATTATTAATTCTGTTGTGTTTTAATGCTCATGTGTGAAGTTTATTTTTCAAAAGTTATTTTGATCTTTATGTATGTACTTATGACATAATTTTTGTAACACTGATGTGCATGTATATTTCTATTCTTTTGTAAAGCCTGTTTTACTACAAATGTTATCTGTATTGTTATGTTCTTTAATGAGGTATTTTGTACCTTTGTTATTGTATTCTTATGTTATAAAGTTGTAATTGACCCCAGTTCATCAAATTAAGTAACTTGTAAGCTACATTTCACTGCACATGTTTCTGTTGGTCATAGTATATAGAAAATATGTGAGAAGTAGGGACTGTTAGTGTTTGCACATGTGTTGATAATTCAGCAAGGGACTGGTTAACAGCATTGCTGGTTCTAAGGACAATTCCAAAAACTTTGTGCATGCACAAGTGGTGGTTGATGGACTTGCTATATTCTCCGCAAGACTCTTCGATGGTGATTGTGCACCTGCACAGTCGCAACAGTTGACTGCTAGCCATCTTTACAAGGACAACAGTGGGTCTACACCTTTGATGACTAACCAATACCATTATTTCTACAAGGACTGCAGTAGGTCTGCACCTCTGGTGGCCCACCAATACCATAATCTCTACTAGGACTTAGTGGGTCTGCTCTGTGATGACCAACCTACCAATATTCTTCAAAACTTCGACTGACTCTGCTGTGGGTTTGCTCTGTTGTGGCCCATTACCTGTCTGCATGTCAAGAGTCAGCACTGTCTTTCTGTTGGAAGGACAATACTACTTCTTCAAGACTGCATGGAAATCCACTACTTCCGTGTGCATTTTCTTTTACCACTCAGACTTTGAGAAAAACTCTGCAATTTTACTTTGATGAATGATCAGGACTGTCTTTATGGACTGTGAGAAAATTTTAGCTTTTGACCAACATTGTATCGATAAGTGTGTGCGTTTCATTTCTTTGTTATTGTAATTATGAAAAAAGTTTTCAAACCTGTATTGGCCACTGCCCATAAAATTTTTAAATTTTTTGTGGGGAGCATGGGGGCTATGTAAGTAGGGTGTTTAGGTTTTTTTATTGGTTACGCCACATAGCGCTCTGTATGAAAAATCACTGGCTGTGCTGTGTGCAGTCAGTGGATGGTTGGCATTGTTGTAATACTCGCCATTGTAGTTTTGGGCAGCTGGATGTTAACAGCGCGTAGCGTTGCGCAGTTGGAGGTGAGCCGCCAGCAGTGGTCTATGTGGGGAGAGAGATGGCGGAGTTTTGAAATCTGTAAGAGTGGATGTCATGAACTGGTATATACATTATGACTTCTGCTCACTATTGAGGTAAATACATTGTTTGTTCTCTATCAAAATCTTTCATTTGCTAACTATGCCTATCAGTAGTTAGTGCCTTCAGCAGTTTGAATCTTTTATTTAGTTGGCATTAGTGGCGCTCGCTGTATTGCAATAGTTCAAGTAACGAAGATTTTTGGTGAGGTAAAGGATTTATGAAAGGTATAGGTTAATGTTAGTCTGGGGCATTCTTTTGTAGGGATTTTTGAAAGTCAGATTGCTTTGCGCTAAAAAATATTGTGTGTCAGTTTAAGCACAGTCATGTATAATTTTTCTAAGGGGACGTTTCAATGTCAGCAACACATTCAGGTGGAATCCATACTCTTACATAAATGTAGAATTAGTGCAAAACAAAATATAGTGGTCCATTATCATGAGGATGGACAGGACATACGGATAATGCAGTAACTTGTGGTAATTAGGTCATAAGGTGTAGGAAATTAAGTCTTATGCTAGTCATCATTCAGAGTTACACTAGTGTATCAACCGATTTGAATAATTATTGGCACTCATTAGCTAGTTACTAAACATTTATGTCATATGTATGAAGTATTATAGAACATTATTCATAAGTCACCTCATTACAGTAATTATTGGCATAGCATTTATGTATAAGTCATCTCATTACAGTAATCACTTGCATTCATTAATGCATGTCATCTCATTACAGTAATTATTCGCACAGAATTGCCCAGCTACTAAACATTTGTGTAGTATGTGTGGAGTATTACAGAATATTATACATAAGTCATCTTATTACAGTAATTATTGGATAACATTTATGCGTAAGTGACCTCATTACAGTAATCATTGTCATTCATTGGCCACTTACTAAACATAAGGCATTTATTATGCAATATTCAGAAGTCATCACTCAAAACAGGAGTTATAAGGTGCAGCATCAAGCTGTTAGTGTTTATATATGATATCATGCAAGTGACATAAGACATATTTAAAATGAAAGACATTGGAACTAGTATTCAAGGTGTTTAGTCCAATAATACATAGACATAATGGAATCAACACATCGGAAAAATTTGCATTATATTTAGGACTAGAAATATATCTTCAACTGGTAGCATTATTAAATTGTATACTGGTAATAGTTGTGACTGGCAATAATTTTTTTTTTGCCAGCAGTGCATTGCATTGGGATCGGTAGTCAATTGCAGGGGCATGAAAATATTTGCTTTTGACTTATTGCAGGAAATAAGGATTAATAACATCATTCGTCATGGGTCAGCTATAGCAAGGTTATGAAAAAAGTAGAGTATATGTTATCACATTCACGAATGATACACACAACTGGGTAAAAAAAAATGCAAGTACTAGAAAAGGTTTAATAACTAACTACTCATAGCCTATTGATAACGTGAAAAACTTCTTCTTAAAAAAATGAGTTATTGAGCTGAAAGAAAAAAATTATATTATGCTGAAAAGTAGTAAATTTTGAATTATCAGGTAGTGAAAATTGTACTTAATATCTATGTACTCTAGCTGTCTTTTCCAAAACATTCAGTCATTATACTATGCGACATAAGACATACTGTCAAAAGGAACTGCAACAAATACTTAAATAACTACATAGCATTTCTTAACTAACAGAAAATATATAAAGTTCATCATTATCATCATCTGCAAAGAAAACTTCATTATTCATATTACCATATTTTTCATGCAACTACACTCCTGGAAATTGAAATAAGAACACCGTGAATTAATTGTCCCAGGAAGGGGAAACTTTATTGACACATTCCTGGGGTCAGATACATCACATGATCACACTGACAGAACCACAGGCACATAGACACAGGCAACAGAGCATGCACAATGTCGGCACTAGTACAGTGTATATCCACCTTTCGCAGCAATGCAGGCTGCTATTCTCCCATGGAGACGATCGTAGAGATGCTGGATGTAGTCCTGTGGAACGGCTTGCCATGCCATTTCCACCTGGCGCCTCAGTTGGACCAGCGTTCGTGCTGGACGTGCAGACCGCGTGAGACGACGCTTCATCCAGTCCCAAACATGCTCAATGGGGGACAGATCCGGAGATCTTGCTGGCCAGGGTTGTTGACTTACACCTTCTAGAGCACGTTGGGTGGCACGGGATACATGCGGACGTACATTGTCCTGTTGGAACAGCAAGTTCCCTTGCTGGTCTAGGAATGGTAGAACGATGGGTTCGATGACGGTTTGGATGTACCGTGCACTATTCAGTGTCCCCTCGACGACCACCAAAGGTGTACGGCCAGTGTAGGAGATCGCTCCCCACACCATGATGCCGGGTGTTGGCCCTGTGTGCGTTGGTCGTATGCAGTCCTGATTGTGGCGCTCACCTGCACGGCGCCAAACACGCATACGACTATCACTGGCACCAAGGCAGAAGCGACTCTCATCGCTGAAGACGACACGTCTCCATTCGTCCCTCCATTCACACCTGTCGCGACATCACTGGAGGCAGGCTGCACGATGTTGAGGCGTGAGTGGAAGACGGCCTAACGGTGTGCAGGACCGTAGCCCAGCTTCATGGAGACGGTTGCGAATGGTCCTCGCCGATACCCCAGGAGCAACAGTGTCCCTAATTTGCTGGGAAGTGGCGGTGCGGTCCCCTACAGCACTGCGTAGGATCCTACGGTCTTGGCGTGCATCCATGCGTCGCTGCGGTCCGGTCCCAGGTCGACGGGCACGTGCACCTTCCGCCGACCACTGGCGACAACATCGATATACTGTGGAGACCTAACGCCCCACGTGTTGAGCAATTCGGCGGTACGTCCAACCGGCCTCCCGCATGCCCACTATACGCCCTCGCTCAAAGTCCGTCAACTGCACATACGGTTCACGTCCACGCTGTCGCGGCATGCTACCAGTGTTAAAGACTGCGATGGAGCTCCATATGCCAAGGCAAAGTGGCTGACACTGACGGCGGCGGTGCACAAATGCTGCGCAGCTAGCGCCATTCGACGGCCAACACCGCGGTTCCTGGTGTGTCCGCTGTGCTGTGCGTGTGATCATTGTTTGTACAGCCCTCTCGCAGTGTCCGGAAGAAGTATGGTGGGTCTGACACACCGGTGTCAATGTGTTCTTTTTTCCATTTCCAGGAGTGTATTTATCATCATTTATTATCATCTGCAAAAAAAACACTTCTTTATTCATTATTCATATTCATGTTACCATTTTTCTCATACAACTATTCACTGTCATTCATCATTTCATACATTATAAAGTTTCTTACTTCTAGCATATATTAAAATTAACATGTGTATTTCTGTCTGACAGCCTGCATCTATCGCCTCGTATTCTGAAAGAAAATAGTTAGTCAAGACTGCTATCTTCAGTGTGTATAGTATATTATTGTTAAATGTTTAGTAGGTAGGAGACGAGGTACTGGCAGAAGTAAAGCTGTGAGTACCGGGCGTGAGTCGTGCTTCGGTAGCTCAGATGGTAGAGCACTTGCCCGCGAAAGGCAAAGGTCCCGAGTTCGAGTCTCGGTCGGACACACAGTTTTAATCTGCCAGGAAGTTTCATATCAGCGCACACTCCGCTGCAGAGTGAAAATCTCATTCTGGAAATATCCCCCAGGCTGTGGCTAAGCCATGTCTCCGCAATATCCTTTCTTTCAGGAGTGCTAGTTCTGCAAGGTTAGCAGGAGAGCTTCTGTAAAGTTTGGAAGGTAGGAGACGAGGTACTGGCAGAAGTAAAGCTGTGAGTACCGGGCGTGAGTCGTGCTTCGGTAGCTCAGATGGTAGAGCACTTGCCCGCGAAAGGCAAAGGTCCCGAGATCGAGTCTCGGTCGGACACACAGTTTTAATCTGCCAGGAAGTTTCATATCAGCGCACACTCCGCTGCAGAGTGAAAGTCTCATTCTGGAAACATCCCCCAGGCTGTGGCTAAGCCATGTCTCCGCAATATCCTTTCTTTCAGAAGTGCTAGTTCTGCAAGGTTCGCAGGAGAGCTTCTGTAAAGTTTGGAAGGTAGGAGACGAGGTACTGGCAGAAGTAAAGCTGTGAGTACCGGGCGTGAGTCGTGCTTCGGTAGCTCAGATGATAGAGCACTTGCCCGCGAAAGGCAAAGGTCCCGAGATCGAGTCTCGGTCGGACACACAGTTTTAATCTGCCAGGAAGTTTCATATCAGCGCACACTCCGCTGCAGAGTGAAAATCTCATTCTGGAAATGAAAACTTGTTTCTAGTGATATGACTAATCATACCACATAGCATGACAGAAAACGTATTAGGTCAATACCATAGACAACTTTCAAGTGCTAAAAATTTACACAGAGTATCATAATGTAGTACCAAAGAAAATGTAGAATACTGAAGATATTGAGAGTGAGGTGTCAGGTTAGAGGGGTGTTCTGAACACAATTTCGACACAAAGCATCTCAATAGGCTGTGGAATGGAAGGGGTAGGCTAGCAATAGAACAGTGCATCAACATTGACTATACACTCATTTATTGAACACATAAGTCAGGTATTACCCAAAACAAACAATCAGTACAATTTACAAAATAATATTCTTGTCCTTAAGTCACTCAAACATTTAAACAGGCCAATACCAATCATTTAACTGAAAGCCTTTAAAAAAGTAAGTCTAGAAAATGTGAATGATGAGTTAAAATCATATTTAAATAGGCTCTGACCGAGCACATATTTTAAAACG
This sequence comes from Schistocerca gregaria, assembly GCF_023897955.1. Lineage (NCBI taxonomy): Eukaryota > Metazoa > Arthropoda > Insecta > Orthoptera > Acrididae > Schistocerca > Schistocerca gregaria. The sequence continues at coordinate 202,273,576 of NC_064924.1, forward strand.
AAATACTTGCTTTAAGGAACCAGCGATCAAAATTAATTACATAATCCTCAACAACCATATTACAGCCAAGACATTTAAGATTAAACATTAATTGAGCTGCAGTCCCAAGTTTTAAGCAGCACTATTCAGATGGACTGCACTGCAGCAGTACAATACAAGTCCCTCAGAGGATCTCCCAGTTATTGCCGCAATCGACAAAATATCAACATCATTCCATGTACAGACCTAAAGCAAACTAAAAGCTCTTTTAAATTTGGTACAGTTAATTCCCTTTCAACGTAACATACATCACAAGTCTAGCCCTAGGACGGCACCGACACCCCGCAATTTAGCACGCGAAAAACTAGAGCGATGCACTCATCACGTGTCCTTACAAAATCCAAGAACAGAGAGCCGGCTCCCCAATAGCGGAACATTTAACCATGCGCAGCGTGCGGGTTTGAGGGATGCTGATCTCGCCTTTAGCCTCAGAACCATTTCAAATATTAAGCCTACAATCTTGAACCACCATACACATTTCATTCAGTTACTGCATTGAAAGCCAAAGTCATAAGCAAACAGACCAGCATATGATACAAGCTTAAGCAATTTCCTTACTTGACAACCCTTAGGAATAGTAGCCGTAATTTTTTTTCTTAAACCTGAGCACACCCACAATCAAAAGACAAACAACGCTAATCATAAGCAACTATCAATGGTAACTTCTGCTTAGATTGGCTACAAATCAGCAGGTGATTTAACACACCAACAACGGTCTTTACTATATAACCATCAATACAATAGCAAATTACTCACACGTGTACTCGCCCACGACTTCGATTCGCAAAACCATAGACAAAACGTGGAGAACGTATCACTTCTACCAACATAATGGTGCTCCCTCAGTTAACACCAAATAAATGACTTCCTTAGTTGTACAGCAAAGAAACAGACCTAATGAAACCACCACAGTTGTCGCCACTTAATTGTCACCGCCCTACAAGTGAGACTCAATCACAAATCTAATTTTACATCACCAGTTCCCTTTTAGTCAATACAAGCGCCTGATTTTCACCCGTTTATAATGGCAGGCAGCAAGATCGTACGGAAAGAGAGCGTAGACACAAGCTCTTACCAATTTTCTTCTCCGAAAGCCACCACCGCAACTCTCGGGAACCACGCCCAACCGTCTTCCACCACGTCTCAGAGCGCACACCCCACAGGACCTCGCCTCGTTACTCCTTGCGTAGGCCCCAGAGGGCGCTAGATAAACCACCAGGGTAGCACTATCGACATGAGCCACCACTTCTCAGAGACATCATAAGGAAAAATGCCAAAGTCAAATGGTGTTTGTTGTATCTTAAAGATTTCATAGTGCATACAGAGAAAATTCTACTTTCGATAGGAAAACAATCATACATACCCAACAAACAAAAAAATGGAAAATGTGCGCGGTCTGATGCGTAACGACAGGAAAAGCGACCTGCTAACCTTACCTCGCCGGGCACTTGCCAAGAAAACATATAATCATCATCAGTAAGTGCTCATATAAATATCTACAAATGGCATTACAGTGTGATAAATCATAAAGTATGTTCATTCAATAAACGGTGTAATATTGGGAATATGGTGATTGCCCATGCTTTTTCTGGTTCTCAAAGTTTCGACCTGTACTACATTGGGGTGAAGAATGTTGCCAATTCTATACGGATCTGCGTATAGAAGCTCAAATTTACTGCATCTACATTTTTCTCTGTTTGATAAATAGTATGTGCGTAGTAATACCTTCTGTCCAATGTGAAAGTCACGGCGTGTACAAACCTGTTTTTGCTGTCTTCTGCGGCGCTCTGCGACACGTTTGAAGTTGTTGAGCGCAATGTCAACTATTTCTTGGTGGCGTAGACGACGTGATGTAGGAAAGGATACTAATTCTTTCATTTTGTCGGGTGGTTCAACATTTTTCAATTTAAGAGTCGGAGATAACATAGAAGATTCTTTTGGTATGGAGTTAATTACATCATGGAATGAGAGTATGTGTGTATCCCTATCAATGTCTTTTATGGCAGTATATTCTACATAGTTTACCAATTTCTTTCACTAATCGTTCAGAACGGTTACAAGAAGCGTGATACTTGGATATATAGATCGGAGAAATGTTTGTAGCTCGTAACATACGTGTCCATATCGCAGATCGAAATTGTGGTCCATTGTCGGAAATTGCTTTCAATACATGCTCTACATGACATAGAAAATGTTTTACAAATGCATTCGAAATAGATTTGGCAGTAGCTTTGCGTAACGGATTGAAGGTAACAAATTTCGAAGTGAGTTCAACAGCGACAAAGATGTAGCAAAAACCTCTATTAGATCTGGGAATCGGTCCAAAAATGTCTACAGCGGCCATATTCCTCAATTTAACCGGTACAATGGGATGTAACGGAGGAATATGTGAAGTCGTGTCTGATTTAGCTTTCTGGCAGATTTTACATGACGCTAAAACTCGTCGAATACGTTTCTCCATGTTGGCAAAATAACAGTTCTGTCTCAGTATAAGAAAACATTTTCTAGCTCCATAATGTGCGTAACTTAAATGAGTATACCAAATCAATTTGTTAACAAGTTCGTCAGGGATACATAATAACCAGTTGTTGCTGTCAAGGTGAGAGCGGCGAAACAGAATATTGTCGCGCACGGTATAATGGTTCCTAATGATAACGTTATTCTTATCTTGCCAAAGGCGTTTTATTTCTTTCCATACGTTGTCTTTGCTCTGCTCTTGTGCTGTGTCTCGTAATGAAGACGAAATGAAATTTTCGAATGCAACTCGTTGAATATACATGACGCTAGAATTTCCTTGGCAGAAATTGGTTGCCATGTCTTGCTAATTGTTGCTGAGAGAACGGGATAGTGCGTCTGCTACAGTATTTTGTGTACCGATGTACGGAATCGAATAATGTTTAACTTTAAATGTGCCATGCTGTTTAACTTGAAATTCATATATAAAACACACATAGTACCAGGGATGTTGTCAAAAACTGGAGCTTGCTGTAAAAGAATTTAGCGTAGCTGAGTACGTTCGTCATCTGTATTTGCGTTGCTCTGTTTTACTTTATCAGAAATAATTTGCATAACGTCATAGTCAGCTTCGTCTGGTGTATTGTAGTTGTGTACATACGTATCTGTGAACAATAGGGAATGACAGTCTACATTACGCGATGTCGAAATGACCTCTGTTCGATTGATTGCCTGTTCATCTGCATATTAAGCGTGCTGAAATTCTAATGCCAGTTGTACATTTTCATCCTGAAACATGTTGTGCCAAAAACTTCGTGCCTAAAATAACGTCTGTTGTCAATAAGGGAACAATCCAAAAATTTGAGCGGAACATATGACCTGCAATACAAAATGAAAAGTGTGTCTGTAATTTTACATCTACTTTACCAGAATCTGCTCCTTTTACTTTAGCTTTACCTAATGGTAAAGTAGGATAAGATTTCTCTTTGTTACATTCGTTGAAATTTTCTTCATTTTCAACTGACACAGGTGATCCAGAATGGATTACTGCTGAAAATGTGGATGACCCAATCATTACTTCAATAACAGGGTCGGAACTGTCTTTTTTGTAAAACTGGTTTTTCATGCAAAAGTATGTATCGGATGTCGTCAAAACTAATAACATTGTCGTGAACAAGATTCTGTGTGTCAAAAGTATTCCTTATGTCACTGGAAGATGCAACTTGTACTGTATCTAGTCAAGTTCTTTCTGACGTGCTGTTATTTGCAGGTTGATGCTGTGTCATTTCGTCTACTTGTACTGTTCTCTTATTTCTTCCTGACGTATTTGGCTCGGGATGATACCGACTGTCTGGTTCATTCATGATAATCTGTTGGTACGGATGACTCTGTTGCTGATAAGACTTACTATTATCACATGTACGCTGAAAACTGTGCTCATTACTTTTACGTCTGTCATGATAGTCATTACTATACGTCACATTGCGCTACGAGTTGGAATGATGTGCCTTCTGTACGTTTTTGTTGCTGTGCGTTACTATATGTCGGAACGATGCTATACGTGTAAGCGGCGAAATATTAAAGCTTAGTTGACCTTGCACATTACATTGTTGGTTAGGTATGCCAACCGGCTGGTTTTATTGCTGTTGTGGGGAAAAACCTCTATTGTTACCTAATTGTGTCTGCGATTGCTGATAATTTTGCACATACTGATGAGTAAAATTTTGTGTGTTATTAAAATTATGCTGTTAGTTCGGGAGTGTCTAATGAAAGCTGCCACTTACACGTAAAAATTGCCATATCAGTTTTTCTTTACTGATTCTTAATCCTAGATAGATCGATAGTGGAAGAGCTGTTTTGACAGATACAGAGGATAGTAAAAGATTAGGCAGCAGTGCAGAAAACAAAAGATGAAATAGCACTACTACGGCTCGTGGACCAGTGCACGCTACGGCACATATTCATCGAAGTGTTTTCGTTTCTGCGTTACAGGCCAAACCGGTGGAAATGCGAAAGCAAATTGTTGTATCTAGTCCTAAACGTAAATCTGTTTTCTGTCATTCTTAAATACCTTAAACTTTCTCACGGACAGAAAGTGCTCATCATCAAAATTATCTTCTGTACATGACTGAGCAGGTTCAGGTTTGTGTAACAATCTGTTTGTCTGTGACTATTTGGAATCTAAGACACGTACTCTCTTATATTACCTAAATTATACTGGCTGTCTGAGCGTGAGAAATGTTCGGAAAGTGGCTTATGCTGTGACGTCTTAAAGGCTGAAACATTTTTCATTTCTCTCACTTTAAAACGTTCGTCAATTTGGCTGTTCTGTTGTTCAAATTTCTTATCGACTTTCGCATCCAGAGTGGGTGAAAGTTCTGCTGACATTAATTTAAACTCGTCGCGTAACTGTGTTGCGTTTTCTGAACATTGTTTAGCAACTGCACTGATTTCATCTCTAGCACTAGCCATAATTTCTTCACATAATTCTTCTTTAGCTTCGTTACATTGCTCGGCAACGGCGGTAATCTGTTCAGTAGGCTGTCCAGTAGAGGCGTCAAGTTTTTCATTAATTTGTTTGATGTTCTCATTAGTTTGTCTGATCGACCTGTAATATTTTTCATTCAAGTGTTTGATATTTTCATTAAATTGTAGCAATAATTCCATAACTTGATCCAAGCCAAAATTAGCGACTCTATTATCTGTGCTGTCTGATGGTGTATCTGCATGTGTCACGTTTTGTGTAACCATTTGGTCATTGTTTGGTTCACGAAAAGGTTTGCTAATTGGAAGTACACTGTTGGTCACTACATCGGAATCAAATAAGTCTGACGTATTTTGACTACATTGTTCATTTTCATTAGAAATATTTATCTGTTCACTGTGTAAATTTTGCAAATCAGGTGTGTCAAACTGGGCAGCATCCATTGTAACGGAACGTGTCGCGTCATCAATTGTTAAATTTACTGTGGACATAATTGAACTTATTTGCTCAGCATTAATATTAAAATCATTACTAGTGGTCGGTACGCACAGATTATCTGTGATTGGAGGATAATCATTATGACACTGAGTGTCGCTAGTGTTATCAGTCAAGTTATTCAAGTCAGCTTTTCCACACATTATGCATCGCGATGTACTGTTAGCAGTTTTCCGCGGCATTTTCACAAGTCAAAGGTAGGCACAAAATCAAAGACAAAGCAAAATGGAACAAATACAATAACAACAAAGAGCAATAAATTGCCGATGATCTGTGACAAGTTAGTAAATGCGTTGCGCCACATGCAAACTACATTTAACATTAAGTAAATAAGAGCAGATATGTAACTGGCTACTTCTAAGAAACTCACAAAAATACGATCGTGACCGGTCATCGACAAGTGTAACCTACCAATAGATAAATACCGTTACCTCCCAATAATACAATGTGATTAATCTCTCAATAAAATTGTGGCTCACTTATAACCTTTCAATAATTGACTATGAATTTAAGCTGATAAATTTTGTTCGACAGCAGTGCTGCGTCATGGTCCTGAAAATTTATTCTGGTTAAGTTGAAAAATGTTACCTCAATGAAGTCGCCGGATAACGCATATCTATCTGCTCCTATAAGACATTTTCCTGGCGTAGCCCAGCGCAATGCTGGCCGATAGATTCTCATGTATAAAAAGAAACAACTGATTTTTCTTTACATTAATCGGGATGACCATGGATTGGAGAAATTAGTAAATTCTTTAAATTGAAATATATGATCGTCATTCTTAAATAGTTTAAATTTTCTCACGGACGGAAAGCTTTTAAAACATTTACATGGGACTTAATATAACAATACTCCATATGCGCGACGCTGTTTTAACCTTATACTACATCGCTCAGGCACGGCGATCGCTCCCCACGACCGGTCCAGCCAACTCGATACACCAGACCACTAGCTACTACTTACTCTTACTGCATACAACACTGCTCTCTGGTCTGAGATTCTCTTATAGCTTACATATCGCAGGCAGCGCGTGAGCAATCCATCGAAATGACATCTGCTCGAGTGCGCTAGCAATAAATACCTTAGTCATGGACCTCTTACAAATTTTAGAGCAAGAGCTGTGCCCAATCTTTTCTATAGCATCTAGAAAGAGAGAGCGAGGTAGGGAGAGAGAGAGAGAGAGAGAGAAGGGAAAAAAAGGGGGCCGCTTGTGCAGATGACACCTTTGTATTGTTTTCAGGAAAAGTAAGGCAAATTAGGAGCAGTAATTAAATGTGGGACTGTTTACTTCCAAAAATCTTGTAATCGACATAGCAAAACCTGAAAGAATGGATGACAATAATTTTCAGTGTTATATTTAAAACATCTTCTTACCATTTTCAGAACATAATTCATTGCTTTCGCTGGAATCTTCGCCTGGACATAACGACACCCCTGTCTTTAGAAAAACTATGAAAAGGCTTAATATAATTCCAATTCCACACAGAATTGTTAGAGTGATTCAGCCCTTAGATAAAAAATAATTTTCAGCAGCGTAACAGTTTCAGTTTTTCAGCACCAAGACCTGAAAAGCTGCGCAGCATGCTAGACGTAAGATTTCAGAACTTATAACAAGGCAAATAATCTTCAATAGCTTACAGTTTACCACGGTTCCAGTAGTGAGAGCACGAGTAACTAAAGGGTCTCATACAACCAGCGGAACAACCGTCCAGCGGCGATGATGATATTGGTTTTCTGGGGCGCTCAACATTGTGGTCATCGGCGCCCATACAAGTTCCATTCCTTCCATTTAAAGTCTCGTCACTACCCGAATGATGATGAGATGGCGATGAGATGAAGAGGACAGCACCCAGTCCACGGGCGGAGATAATCCCCAACCCGATCCAGTGGCGTAACAGTAATTTAAAATTTGCAATCCACGTGGGCAGTACTAGAACATACTAACACATTCATCAATTTTCAATACCAATGAAGGCATGACTTCAAACCCAGTCGCTCACATGCAGACTTAAGCAATATCACGTTACACATAGCTGGATACAATGCAGATGAAGGCAGTAATCTAAAATACAATCTCAAGCCTGCTCTCAGCCACGCTGACAATACAAATGCTGAAGGAAGAAAATAAAATGCTTGTATCCAGTATTCAGGACGCTTTATCTTCGCTTGCAGAAGACTGCCTCGTTCTCCTCAAATGTGGTTTAAAAAGGCGAAATGAAGGCGCCGAAAATCAGTTCAGGCCATCGGCCAGAGTGCAACCACCAGGATAGAGACCGCTGAAAAGCGTTGCGATCCTCTGCAGCCCGTAGAGCTATCGCCAGTGTGCACCACGCTCAACAGCGCACGCCTTCTTTCACAAACAGTCTTGCCGAGCTCGGAACATTCGCTCGTCACAGCCGCTCGGTACGCCAGCTCCACCTCGCTTAGCTTACCTCCCGGCCACGGAGCGCCACCTAGCCACACTGCACTGCATCAACCCAAAGACACGCAAGCAGCGATAGATAAGCTCCGAAAGCCACGGCTCACAAAGCATTCTGCAGGAAGTGTCGGACAATACTAACTCCGATATCCCTGTCATTTCAGGTTTTTCAGCCCGAATAGTATAGTTAAACTTCAGTCGTTTCGGCGTTACCAGCTATCATCACCACATCTTACGAATTCGTTCAAGTTATCTGGTATTCAGTATTAAATGCAGAACAACGGGTACGACCATTTCTTACTGTATTCCAGTTTTTTATTTTTATTTGAGCTTTTCCTCGTTACAGAGGCTTATCTCCAACATAATAATTTACTCGGAAATTACTGTACAAAGAACAAACGTTCTTGAACTATATTTTCAAAATATTCGTCCAGGTGTTTCGAACTTGGATGTTCTCTTCCTCTGCCCCCATTCTCCTCATTGTGTGCGGTACGTTTTGGAGCCAGGTGGTCATAGATCATCCCCTTCCTCTTCTCCCCTCACTTTCCCACTCTAGTATCAATTTTGATATTCTGCCTTCCTCTATTCATCATACATGCTCGTACCAATGTAATTTCTTCCTACCAATTACGTCATATATTCTTTCTGTTATTTCCATTCTCCTTATTATTTCGGTGTTCCTTATCTTCTGTTTCCTGGAGAGTCCTACGGATCTTCTCCAGAAGTCCGTCTCTAGAGCTTGTAATTTTTTAATGTGCCTAAGGGTAATGGTCCAGATCTCCGTTCCATACAGAACCACTCCCTCTGATTTAGATTTGTGTATGAATTGTTTAGTTCTGCTCCTTACATTACTGGTCCACAAGACTGAGTTAAGCATCCCAATGACCTTTCATCCGCTACTAATTCTCTTACTGATTTCTGACTCTGATTTTCCCTTGATTTTTGAAATGGGTCCCAAATAGCATAAAGTGTTTATCTTTTTGATTTTCTTTCCTTCAATGTATAGCTCATCTGAATCGTTAGTCAAGTATTCTGGTTTTTGGTAATTAATCTTCAAACCCCAAGTTTTGTATGCTGTTGCTAGTCGATTGCACATATAGTTAGTATTCTCCCCATCTTGTGCTACCACTAATTGATCATCAACCAACTGTATTCCAGTTACCTGTATACCTAAATAAAATTAGTAATTACTGCGAAGTGCCTCAGTACACAAATTTTTCTTTTATCTTGTGCACCTGGTTTAAGGAAAGTATTTGTTTTCAAGATCCAGCAACACTTCTCATTTTTGTGACCACTACAGGGAACAAACAAGGAATAGTTCATCGTCAGTGAAACATACTTTATTCACAAATTGACATAAGAACTTTGCTATAGGATTGTTGTAAAATATGTAATGTCCACAAATTCAAATCCCTACTTATGGAAGTCGTCTACAAGTTAACAGCGTACCCTGCCTTGATTTTCTTTCCTCTTCTGGTCTCTTGTGTAACAGCTATGCAGGTTATAAACAAATTGTGAAGTCAGACATTTCTGGTATGGTTGAAGTGCTTTTATAGTTAGGGAGTGTGCGCTTTGGACTTAACACAACGCGGTGCTTGTCATGACATGGCTGCGTCTACTTATTCGCCGAATCGCACGCAAGGCAGGAAGGACTGTACAAACCGCCGTTGTAAACGGTCCTTCGTATAAGAGTAAGTTTGTGATTTTTTAAAAATATTGTTGCAGTTCGCCATAGCTACTAAAATTCCGAGAGTGCATTTCTTTCATCGTAGTCTTCCTGCGTGGAAGATCTCAGGGTAAGTTTCGACACGTCGCGTAAGATCATTCCCTTGTGAGATGACATTGTAATTTATTAATTCTATATTCTTAACTCTTTTCCCAACACGTTTCTCACACAGTATCAATACACGCCGCTGAATGTGCCTACAAAATTATATTACAGTACGACACATAATTCAGGAGATAAGACTTCGCAAACCTTTGGATGCGTGTACAAGAACTTGCAGGGCAAAATTCGCTGTAGATACACGTGAAATATATTGAAATGTATAAAGTAGATCTGACATGTAAACATGGGTCAATGTGAAACTTCGCAGTATTTCGCAGGCAAACTGACAGTGCTTCTAGTGCTGTGAACACACTGCACAGGCTGTAAACGAAGCCTCCTGTTCGTGCCAGTCAAAGAAAAAACAGCTCATCTGTCGACGCGACACATTCGGTGACGAAGAGCACAGATATCCTGATCGGTAGCGGAAGATGTAAATACCATGTCGGACGAAGAACCAACAGCTTTGACACACGAGAAGAAGCTGTCAGTCCTACTGTGCGCTGCCGCCGGCCGTCGCAGCGCCCTCTGCCGAGAGCCACCTGCCGAAATACACAAAAGTATTCGATCACTCTATTGTTCTTGAAATGTGTAGATCTCTTCGAAGATTTGAGACCCACGAGAAGCAATTGCCGGTCCATCTTGTAGTGTGAATATTGTCTGACAGTGTGCCACAAGCGGGTCGCTGTATAATGTAATCAACTACGTGTAATGTATATTTGCATTATAAGACATCACAACATGCAGTTATTTTATTATTCGGGCACATGTCATATAGGCGTCGGTGGTGCTAGCTGCGGACCGAGCAGGCCAATTCTGTGCTGCGTTTCCGTGTTATTAACCCGCATGATGCACGTTACGATGGGGCGGAAAGGAAACAATCGGTCATTTGAAAAGAGACAAATTGTTATTTTCCATCACGCTAAAGGTCGTTCCGCATTGTTACAAATGAGTAAGAGTACTGTAGGTGACTTATACGAAGATTCTACAGAGAAGATTAAATTGAAAAATAAACCAAAAACAGAGTGAGCAAAGTAGTTGAGTAGAAGAGAGGGAACCGGAGTAATAAGAAGAATTAAAACGGGTATAATGGTCGAGTAAACAGGAAGAAGCCTATGATAAATTAGAGGAATAGAAAGAAACGACTGGACTTTGCGAAGCAGCGCGTAAATAAAAGTGTCAGTCGGTGAGAAGAAGCCATTTTTGTCGATGAATGCCAAGTGCAGATCTTCTCATCAAAGGTAAGACCTATGACTTGGAGAAAACTACACGAAGCATTTCAAACGAAGCATCTGCAACCCACAGTTAAACACGGTGGTGGAGGTGTCATGATTTGGGGTTCTATGTCGTCATCTGGAGTAGGAGAATTAGCATTCACTGAAGGTACAATGGACAAGCATAAGTATCTGAAGATCCCGAAAGAGAAAGTACCGGAAAGTGCTACAAGTTTCGGGCTTTCGAGGACGTTCAAATTGTATCAAGAAAATGATCCGAAGCATAAAGCGGATATTGTGAGACTATGGACGCTGTATAATTGCCCTAAGGGTTTGGATGCCCCTCCTCAGAGTCCACACTTGAACCCAATAGAAAATCGTTGTAGTGAACTGAAGCGAAAAATACAATAAACGCCAGTGATATCAAAACAAGCTTTAAAGGAACACTGGAAGAATGGAGACAAATAAGTCCTCATTATACGCGAAAGGTCGTTCATAGCATGCCTAAACACTTGCAACAAGTGTTTAAGCAAAAAGGGCTGCATACAAGGTATTATAAAGCACAAGGTTCTGATTGTTATATTTGCCGCCCTAAAACTTGTGTGGCTGTATAGTGGGCATGTTTCTTTATGTATTATTGTTTATGTTGTTTAAGTCTGCAAATAAGAAAATGCTTGTCTGTAATTTACTACGTAGTCCTACACCATTTTGTGAAGAGACTGCTCCTCTAATATGTGACGCCTGTATATAATGATGTATAAATAAAACATAACACTGGTGGCCGAATAGTTCCGTGAATCACTGTAGGTGCCCGCTCTGGCGCGTGCCCGTCCTCGCTCTTGTCAACAAAACATCTATGGCGCCGCCGCAGCGTCATTCCTCGCACGGCCAAAAGATCTTCTTCGTCGTCCTTATGATTTTAACATGACCAGCGTTGTATCTCGTGCTATGCTGTACTGGTGTCCTTGGATACTGTGTCCAGCCGGCCGAAGTGGCCGAGTGGTTCTAGGCCCTACAGTCTGAAACCGCGCAACCGCTACGGTCGCGGGTTAGAACCCTGCCTCGGGCATGGATGTGTGTGATGTCATTAGCTTAGTTAGGTTTAATTAGTTCTAAGTTCTAGGGGAGTGAAGACCACAGCAGTTAAGTCCCATAGTGCTCAGAGCCATTTGATACTGTGTCCATGTTCAGCAGATTAGTCGAGCTGCGGATTCCCACTGCTTCTTTTATAACGCTTTTCCAGTACGAAGACGTCGACGAGATAAATTCGTGTTTTTGTGTGAGTGTGCTGTACCGAGACAGTGCTCAGCCATGGCAGGTTTCTCTAGCTGGTCCAGACGTGTGTGCCGTCGATGTTCGACGCATCTGTCTTCCATGGTGCGAAAAAAATTTGTCCATTGTGTGATGACCCGCAGCTACAGGAAATTTTATAGACACCACACTTTCTTAAACCAAGATCGTGTTTTCCTTAGTCTAGAAGATCTGTGATTTTCTTCAATATTCTTTCTGTTTTCAATGAAACACCACCGACGTATGCAAAACGACCATCCTTCTTTGTTCTTCATTTTCTTCCACCTCCTCACTTCGTCTAGAATGTGCCGGACGCAAGGCATGGCGAATGTGTCGCTGAGAAGGTAGCTCATTACATAATCTGTGTTATTCCTATATGGCTCGTTGTCTGTGGAGCAACGTACTACGCACTTCGTTGTGCAGGATGATGACAGCCGGTGACCTCGTATAAGTCCGAGTGTGTATGCTTCCGGTACACAGCGTGACTCAGAGGTACAATCCTCTTTTCTCCACGCTAAGGCCCCCAGGAAGGGTAGTTCGCCGTGTTCCTCTATCTCCATCTAAACATGACGTTCGAATGAAGAGAGATTCGAATAATGAGAATAAAGGTGTTATTCACATATGACCGAAGGCATATAGGTGTCATCTCCTCTGACTAGAGTGCTCTCTTCTCGAAATCTTCCATAAAAGATTGGTCACAGTGGGTGAGAAGGAACTAACCGTTGCGACTGCGTCATTCAGTTCAAATGATTGGACACTGAATAAAAAGTTAGTCTTGGTGACATCGTGCTTCGAACTTTCGCCAATGAGCAACACTATTTCCCACGATAGAACTCAAGTGAAAAGTGGGATCACTTCGAAAATAACGAGAATATCTGATGGTGTAAGTCGCATATTCTTCAGCCGGCCGACTAAATCTTCTGAGCCGCGAATATGGTGCTCACATTTTCCTATTACAGGGCTCAATTGCTCTGCTAGATGTTTAGGCAGATTCATGTTGGTGCGCCAATGTTACTAACAATTGGTCGAAGGGGCACGGTATCTTAAGCAATACGTATAGTCTGGGAGGAACAAGTGCCTGTGTACGAAATCTCCTGGCCACAAAATCAGAGGTCGTGCTGTTCTTGAAAAGCTCTAAAGTTCTCCGTTCTATTTTGGTCTTGGGTTCCTGGTTTAGAAAGAAAAACGCAACGTCGTCCAGTAACTGGTTGACCTTACTTAAGTAGATGTGTTTGGCGAGTATTACAGTTGCGCTGTGTGTAGCCGCCGGCGAGATCACGATATTGGGATCCTAACGTATTCGCTGCAGACGAGGTATTATCCTTCGGCGCTGACACCCGTATTAGTCTACGGCAAGTCTCTCGTCCGGTTTACTCTGTTGCCTTCCTAGGCTGTTTCAGGATTCCCTGTTGAACAGAGCTAATAATATCGAGAACGAGTGATGTCCTCGGGGTAGGCAAAATTCTGCTCCTGCTTCAGGACTGAAATCGCCACCTCAGGCAGAAATTTGTAAGGATGTATAAGGTTCATCTATGAAATTTATTATCTAACATTTCTTCTTGAGGAAAACGGTCTCTGAACTAATAAAATTTTACAATCTCTCACATCGTAATCGCTTCCAGTCCGAGAAAGCCCAAGTGGCGCTTTCAGTGGACATCCAAGTATCTTCTGGAAGTCGTGACGATATCTTCGGATGAAGGGTCAGTAGATCTCTGGATATGAAGTCCTTTGACGAATCCTCTCCCTGACCACTGCGTGGCCAGCTCGAATTTTAAGTCTGTTCGGAGCTGCAGAGCGCGTTATGTTTTGCGAAAATCACAATAATTCGAATGTCTCAGCACCTTAATAAGAAATTTACGTGCACACAGCAGTCTGCTCTTCTTATTCCGAAGCTATCAAACTTATTCACTTGTTTCACCGTTTCCTTCCAGTACATTAATACGATGTTTAAGTTTTTCCTACGACCTGCATTTCGTGGTCATGCCGTAGCGTTCTCGCTTTCCACGCCCGGGTTCCCGGGTTCGATTCCCGGCGCGGTCAGGGATTTTCTCTTCCTCGTGATGGCTGGGTGTTGTGTGATGTTCTTAGGTTAGTTAGGTTTAAGTAGTTCTAAGTTCTAGGGGACTGATCACCACAGATGATAAGTCCCATAGTGCTCAGAGCCATTTGAACCATTTTTTTTTTTTTCCTACGGGCTAGTTGTAAATATGGTTCACGGGCGAGAAGTCGGATGTCATTGCGAAATTTTCATAATATTTTGTCGTCGCTACGGAAAGAAATCTTCAGGTGCGGCGAACACAGTGCTTAGGCTCTGGCCGAAGCCTCCTATTTATGCTAGTCTGAGAAGAAACTGCACAGGTGCGAACGCGCAAAACTGGGTGACCAGCACTGCAGATATACGATCGGTAACGGGAGAGACAGCTACGTCATCTGCCGGACGGAGGACCAACAGCTTCGACACACGCACGGAAGCACTCACATGTCAATCATACTGTGCTCTGCCGTCGGCTGCCACAGCGCGGTCTATCGGTAGCCGTCCGCAGACACACGTGTCCGCGCTGGCGTGTGCCCATCCTCGCCGTTGTCAACCGAATACCGACGTCGCCACCGCAGCGTCATCCCTTGTACGACCAACAGTGCTTCTTCGTTGTCGGTTGTGATTTTAACATTGCTAGCGCTGGATTCCATGTTGCGCTAAGCAGCGAATCTCTCGTTCCCGGGATCCTGTGGCCCTGTTATGGACACCAGTAGAACTATGAATTTTGACTGCTTCGTTAATACAGCTGACCCAGTACGAAGACTTCGACGAAGGAATTTTGGTATTTTTATATTCCTGTACTAAAACCATGATCGGCCACTGCAGATTTCTCTGGATGATCCACACGAGAGTTTAGTCGAAGTTCGACGCATCTTTACAGTCGACAGGTTTGTCGAATGTATGACGTCAAACAGCTTCAGGGGTTCGTAAAGACACCTGGCCTTCTCATACCAAAATCATTATACCCCGAGCTTAAGAGGGCTCTGAGTTTTGTTCGCTGACGAAGGACACGTTTAACTTCATGTTTCTCCAGAAATCATCTTATTTAATAAAAAAAAAAAGGCCACCGACGTTTGACAAGACGACCATTCCTCTTTGTTCCTCACTTTCTTCCAGATTCTCACTTTTTCCAGCATGCGCCGGGCGCAAGGCATGGCGAATCTCTCGTTCAGAATATCCATTTTCTGGAGCAATTGTACGGATTTGGCGTAGGTGTCTGAATCCGATATGGCTCGCCCTCTGTGACCAACATTCTAAGCATGGCACTTCGTTGTGCATGGTGGTGACGGTTCGTATTCTGTAAGAATAAGTTTCTGGGTGTAGCTTTACGGTACACAGCACAACCCAAGATGCCATTAGCTTTTCTTCACTCCAACACATCCAGAAACGATAACTTGCCTTGTTTCTTCATAAGATGAATCCGATGTTTGCATCAAGAGAATTTCGGTGTTGCGGAAATGAGTTCAGCGTTGCAGTGCCATGTCGCTAAACGGCTGAAACGGCAGGATTGTTGCTTACCTTATGAAAACAAATACTGTCAGGTTAAGAAACACAAACTGCTATTCGAATGAAGATGACGAACATAGAAAGGAGGGTAATTAGTAGATGGAGAGGGTGAAGACGAGATGAAAAGATAAAGGGAAGAGGAGGAGATGGACAAAGAGAATAGATTGGGGATGGGGGAGTTATGGACAGAGAGGGTGGAAGACATGCGAGGAGAGAGGGGATGGGGAGGAGGAAATCGACAGAGAGATGTGGAGGAGGAGATAGACGAATAGAAGATTAGAATAAATATGTATCTGGGCAGTGCTGTGTTCTAAACAAGTTTTTAAAAAATATAGAATTATGCTGTAATATGTCCCATACTCGGTCTAAAAGTGGCTAAGTAATAATTACAAAATGATTCCAGCAACCACTTCTGAAGTGACTGCGAAATAATCAGAACAACAGCGGTATAAATGTTCATATAACTATTATAAATTAATTCATACGACAACTCTTCCCCTGCACACTATCTTTTTAAACACAGTTCCCTGAAGCTGTCTACAGCGAACCTAATGTTCAAAGCAGCGCTACATGTGGCGCAAGCTGTTGCCCACATTACGAACGATCGCACCTCGAAACCGTAACCACACAGTAACGACAGGCGTACAACGCGTCGTATTGTAGGACACTGACTTCTTCAGCCAACAGGAATTCGGAAGCGAACGACAAGATTTTCCCAAAGCTCCGCTTTAACAAGGGGATTATCATGCGTGTTAAACACGGATGTCTATGGGTCATAGGTACATTGTACAGGGACATGACCTTAGTCCTCAGCTAGCGGATTTTCAAGCGACGGGAACAAGTTTCCGAGAAAATGGAAGTTTTTTGCTTACCTTCTACGCCTGTAACATTAGTCGTGTTTCGACCAGGTGAGAGTAGCCAAGCGGCAAATTTTCCCGGCTGTCACGGTGGTAGTACAGCTTCAAAACCTTCCCGTATACTTCCCGTGTATTCCGGTTGTTGCAGAATAGGTTCAGAAACGCCTTACTCTCTATCGTTTTCATTGTTTGCAGTGCTGGAACACAATTACGGATGCTATATGTCTCAGAACTAGCCAAAACACAATTTCGTAGAGCAACATGCACATTTAATTAAAGGTAAGGTCTTACAGGCACACGGATTTTTCAGAAGCGGTACCGGAATACAGTTGGTTTAGATTCGACATGATTGTTGTTTCTTCGGTAAATTTTTATGCTAACCACGCGTATTTGATCATTACTGTGCGAGAAGGTGCACAAAATTAAAACAGATTTAATGAATGTAGTATTTACGGAATCTTCACTTCAACAGGTTTTTCCATTAGTCTTTAGCAAGTGGGGTTAATTTTAAACACTTTTAGTGAAAATTATAATTTCCCTGCAAAAAAAACATCATAATTGAAAACAAGGTGCACGGGCAGGATCTGCACATTCTTCATCTTCTTGTGCTATTGCCTTTATCCGCATTGTGCTCGGGGCGGCAGGGTTAAGTACGGATTGGGCATGGTTATATTGAAGGGGTGGTCGAACGCCCTTCCTCTTCCACCCCATGCTTCCCAGGACGGAACTAGTGTACCCCAGTTGTCTGCGTCGAGAATAACTCGTGAAATAGTTTGAAAGGGTTTCAAATGTCTGCGAGTCATGGAACTGAGGTGGTAGGAAGGGACCAGCCTGCTATTCACCTAGGAGGATGTGGAAAACCGCCTAAAAACCACATCCAGGCTGGCCGGGACACTGACCGCCGTTGTTAATCCGCCGGGCGGATTCTTCCGGGGCCGGCATGCTACCCGAGTCCAGGAATCAGTGCGTTAGCACTCTCGGCTATCCTGGCGTGTTGGGCAGGAACTGCACATGTACACCATGAAATTTAAAAGAAGGTACATGGGCAGGATCTGTACATGTACACACGTACTGTCATGGTCTTATAGGTAAGGAGGTGCGCATGAAATTTTAAAACCGTTTTTCTATCACAGGTCCACTAAGTACCGAAGACTCGTCGAAACCTGTGATTAACAGGTGGCTCCATAAGATCTGTGATTCAAATGTCTGAGGGTCCCTTTTAAGGCTGCTGATACTAGCCCGTGTACTTGTTGCTGCAGCGACACAACCAGTATGATTTACCACCGTCTTCCTTGTACTAGCACCGAGTCGTGCTCCCTGTTTACTGATCGTTTATAAGGTCATGTTCACTCTCTTCTCGCACTCGCTTATCTTTCGGGTCCGGGCACGTAGTTCATACTCTGGCTCTATGTGGAGTCAAGGCAGCCAGCTATCGCACCTTGTACTTTCCAGCAACAAACACTGACCAAAGTGACGCAAAGTAAGAAAAAAAGAAAGAAAAAAAAGGAACGGGGCTATCCGAATGTGACGGAAATCGATAGTTGTTATTTATATGTACAGACTAACAAACGATTAGAAATTCAAAAACATTTGGTTACTTATTCAAAAGAAAGAGCGTCATAAATTGACCAAGTCAATAACGTGTTGATTGACCTCTGGCCCTTATACAAGCAGCTATAGAGCTTAACATTGATTGATAGAGTTGTTGCATATCCTGAAGGATATCGTGACACATTCTGTACAATTTTCCAGTTTGATTGTAAAAATCCCGCGCTGGTTGTGGGGCCATGCACATAATGCTACAAATGTTCTCAAAACGGGAAGGTTCGGTGCCCTTTCTGCCGAAGGAAGGGTTGACAAATACGAAGATAAACAGTAGCAACTCTCATCATATGAGAGCGGGCATTATCTTGCTGAAATGTGAGCCTAGGATGGCTTGCCATGGAGGGGAACAAGCTGGGGCGAAAAATGTCGTCGACTTACCGCAGTGCTGTAAACCTACCACTGATGACAACCAGAATGAAATGAAATGGCATCTGAGATCATCACTCCTGGTTGTCGGGTCGTATGTCTTCAATCTGTACATCGAGGAAGCAATGATGGAAATAAAAGAAAGGTTCAGGAGTGGAATTAAAATACAAGGTGAAAGAATATCAAAGATACGATTCGCTGATGACATTGCTATCCTGAGTGGAAGTGAAGAAGAATTAAATGATCTGCTGAACGGAATGAACAGTCTAATGGGTACACAGTATGGTTTGAGAGTAAATCGGAGAAAAACGAAGCTAATGAGAAGTAGTAGAAATGAGAACAGCGAGAAACTTAACATCAGGATTGATGGTCACGAAGTCCATGAAGTTAAGGAATTCTGCTACCTGGGTAGTAAAATAACCAATGACGGGCGGAGCAAGGAGGACATCAAAAGCAGACTCGCTAATGGCAAAAAAGGCATTTCTGTCCAAGAGAAGTCTACTAATATCAAACACCGGCTTTATTTGAGGAATAAATTTCTGACGATGTACGTCTGGAGTACAGCACTGTATGGTAGTGAAACATGGACTGTGGGAATACCGGAACAGAAGAGAATCGAAGCATTTGAGATGTGGTGCTATAGATGAATGTTGAAAATTAGGTGGACTGATAAGGTAAGGAATGAGAAGGTTCTACGCAGAATCGGAGAGGAAAGGAATATGTGGAAAACACTGATAAGGAGACGGGACAGGATGGTAGGACATCTGCTAAGACATGAGGGAATGACTTCCATGGTACTAGAGGGAGCTGTAGAGGGCAAAAACTGTAGAGGAAGACAAATATTGGAATACGTCAAGCAAATAATTGAGGACGTAGGTTGCAAGTGCTACTCTGAGATGAAGAGGTTACCACAGGAAAGGAATTCGTGGCGGAACGCATCAAACCAGTCAGTAGATTGATGACAAAAAAAAAAGGCAGGTTACAGTCAAGCCGATATCCCCCTGCTGTCTGGGGCGTCTCCAGCCACGTCCTCACTGGTCATCTGGGTTCAGTTCGAAGCGGGACTCATCAATAATAACATTTCCACTCCAGTCCATGCGTTTCCAGGCCCACCATACAACTGACGTAGAGTGATGCTCTGGGGTGGCACTTCATTTCGTAGCACACATCCTATGGTTGACATCTATGGCACACTTAGAGCACATCGATTTTGCGGTCCTTCGTGGCAAGCCATCCTAGGCTTACATTATAGCATGATAATGCCCGCTCGCACATGAGGTTTCACTGCTTGTCTGCTGCTTGCCAGACCCTACCTGCGCCAATGTTTGGAGCACTGGGGAAACGGCCCTCCAACCAGTTCTCCAACGTGCCAATTGGACGGAATTTGCCACGAAATCCCTCAGGACGACACCCTACAACTCTCTCAATCAATGCCAAGCCGAATAGCTTCTTGCAGAAGGGGCTGAAGTGGACCTAGGAATTATTGACTTGTCCATTTTGCGAAGCTCGTTCTGTTGAATAAATCTTCACACGTTTCTGAAATTTTCATCATTTGTATGTCTGTAAATGTATATACATCTATTTTTGTCCCATTCGTGTAACTCCTTCGTGGGGTATATATATTTTTTGTCTTGGAGTATATACGAGTGTAATCCCGAGAGTAAGATCTCCAATTTATTTTAAGTAGATAGACCTGTTTACTTCTACAATAGTTTACATCAGTTTCCAGTTTGAACATTTAGCTATCTTTCGACATAGTCACAATTTCTTTCGATGCATTTTTGTAGACGCCGTGGCAGTTTTTGTATGCCCATATCATACCAGCTAGCCGCCATGCTGTTCAGAAAGTTATGAACCTCTTCATTCACCCCGTCGTCGGAGTTGAAGCGCTAGGACCACAATTAACGCTGACAGGTAGTTTGAGACTCTGAAAAAACTCAAACTGGCCATTCAGAATCGGAGAAGAGGAATGTTGAGCAAGGGCGTACACATACTCCATGACATACTCTCTTGCAACAGTTTTTAACATAATCATCCACCCACCCTATAGTTCTGACTTAACGCCCAGTGACAATCACCTGTTCCATATGACAAAAGAACACATGGCCGAAAAGCGATTCAGTTCCTACGACGTGGTGAAAGAAGAGCTTCATAACTTTCTGAACAGCATGCGGAGAGCTGGTATGAGATGGGTATATAAAAACTGCCACAGCGGCTACAAAATGGCATCGACAGAAATGGTGATTATGTCAAAAAACAGTTAAATGTTCAACATGTAAACTGATGTAAACTACTGTAGAAATGAAGAGGTCTATGTAGTTATAAAAAAATTGGAGACCTTACTTTTGGGATACCATCGTATTAACGCAAAAGAAGGGCTTGTTGAAAATTACGTGTTATATTACCTGAAAACACCATCACTCGAAGGCAGAGAATATTTCTGTGAGGCTTCGCTGGTTTGTCAATCAACATAGTTGATGTACAGAACATAGTTCCCGGTGGGATGCGTCTGGTGGTATAGAAGAACCAGTGCGTGCAAGGAAACGTTAGCGGCAGCCCCGGACATTTGCACAAGCCCAGACCATTTACCCCCTCCAAACCTACCCCCACCACTCCAACCAAGAACGCATCAATATGATCTTTGGTAGTCCTCGTCCCTGTCGTGTTTTTGTCCGTCGTTTTTTGTTTTACCGCGGTTGTTCATACTAGCAGTGTTGTGCCGTTAGTACTTCTTAGCAGTTTGTGTAATACTGTCAGAATGAAACATAGATTTGCACCCTCAATAAAGTTATCATACACAAGGTACCTAATCTTGACTGTTGTGGCCAACTGCTGTCAAAACTGAAATCTAACAGGCATTAAAGTACGATAAGACGTGTTGGAATGACACTGACGAAGTTATGTACATATGTTTAACAATAGGCAACTCTAAAGCTCTCAAACACTGAAGAAGAACTCAAATTAATCTCGTGTCTGCTATAAGCAAGCAGTCATAACAGTTCGCAAGTAAAAATTCACCCATTACACAGGCAAATATTAATGTAGAATGTCACTGTATAAATATGTGACTGCTTCCATTGCGCATTTCTACATTATCCCACTCTTATATTCTTTAGTCTTAATGAGGTAATCAGAAACAAACCAAGACATCGACTTTGCCTTGTTTATGCACAACATTGACTTTAGACAATCGAGATAATGGACAGCATCCTTAGCGATACTACCAATTAATATTTCCCAACAGAATTTGTTACACTACGCGAGGAGACGGAAGTTTGCGCTCACTGCAGTTAACTAATATCACTACTTTCGATATAGTGCAGATGAAAGCTCATGAAATAAAAAAGACGGTGTGGATACCATTTTTATTTTTCATTCTTATTGATGATTCTTCAACTCGCGTATTCAATGAACATATTTCTAATTCTTTCTACAATGGTACCAGAAAAACTGTATTTCGTAATAACTACTGATTTTCTCCCTTGTTATGACTGGCATATCTCTGATAGGAAGAACTTTGATGTTGGAACATGCGGATGGGCGGAGCTTAGGATATGGATTGGTGTGGAGGGGGGTGATTGGGCGGGACTTGTACACCGTCCGGGGCTGTCGCTACGGTTACGTGTGCGTGCAGCGACCTCAGACTTTATGGCAAAGATAAGATTTATGTGCAAAAGTTGTCTCTGCAGACGGCGGCAGAAGTGAGAGAGTGCGCGTGCGCCACCGGCGGCCCGCCGTCGGAAGGACGGCGGAGCAGTCCAGCAGCTGGCAGTGCGCCCCGCGACGGCGCTGGCGAAACACGCGACGCGACGCGACGGCCAGCGACGCCCAGCGGGCCGAGCCCACGCGCACGCCAGCGCCCACGACCCGCGTGTGACTCGCCGACGCTAGCGCACAGCACTTACGGGCTGACGCGCTGCTGCAGGGCCACTCCTCCAGCCATGGCTCCAACCGGCTCCCTACCGGGAATCGCCGTTGTCCTCTTCACTCTCACAGGTGCGCAAGCTTCCTGTTGTCACTTTATTTGGCCCTCAGAGTGAGCTGACTGTTCAAACATCAACATTGGCACTATTTAGTCACCAAAAACTAATTTCGTCTTCAATAACTACATTACTTACTCTTCAATAATTACAATTAATTCTTTTTTTAAAATAGCAGTGAACTTGTTACTTAAATATTTCTAACACTTGCAGCCATTCTCACTCCATTGCTATATGAACTGTGTTTTTCGGTGGTGCTGTGTCACAGTCATACACTATTGTTTAGAGAGAGTACACCTTCATTTGACTGTGTATTGGAACAAATAAGCCCTCGGTCACAAATATTGAGTCAGAATTGACCTGGTTTCGACGCTACTATGAGCGTCGTCTTCAGAATTATACTAACTGTTCTAAAACATATTAGGTATATAGTACATTAAGAAAATTCAAGTTTGTACTGACTAGAAAAGATGCAGTACTTACAAGTCACATATTAAAAAAGATCTAAGCCGAAAAGGCGACGTCATGAACACTTGTCAGATGGCGAGCCGCAAAGGGCTGCTCGTACTCTGGACAAGGATTCCAACAAGACTGAGGTGCCCACTTTAGAAAGTGTGGTCAAGTAAACATTGTGTTGCTACTAGCACCATCTAGTAGCCGCAGAAACAACTAGGCTACTGTACATTCAAACTTAGACACATGAAACTGTGATGCAGCTGATTCAGGCATAACGTAAGCATTAATAATAACAGGATGAAGTTACGTATTTATCTGCTTTAAACAGAGATACATTTTGGGACGTAAAAAGCGTTAGGTATGACATACAACAAAACAGCAAAGATGTGACAGGAAAACATCATTTCGGTAAACTGCATGAGGAAATCTGAATCAAAGATCAAGATATGGCTTTATACAGTCAAAAATTTTTTATTTCGCAGCTGCATCTGTTCGTTGAGAATGAGGCAATCACGACGAGTGAGATGTTTGAAAATCTCCAATTCTTTTAAGACATCTAATCTACGCCCCTTCTGTTTGGTTTGCAGAATATTGTTATCGCCTATGGCTTTAGGCACGTGTCCAGTAATTAAGAGATGATCGGCAAAGGATGAATTTAGGAGACTCATGCCGTTCTTTCTCAAAAGATGTTCTTTATATCTGATGGTGAGAGCACGTTCAGTTTGCCCTGTATACCAGGTCAATTTTGACTCAATATTTGTGACCGAGGGCTTATTTGTTCCAATATAATTCTAACACGGTCACTGAACCTTAACAGCTATGTTCAAAGTTTTGACTGTATATTTCTTGTTTACAATCCAAATTACGGCTTCCACGCCGTTACCGAATACAGAGTTCTTAGAGCATTGACATCATTTTGCTGTGTACTGTGCAGGATGTCCAATAGACAGTTCAGCACGTGATACCAATATTACATCAACATCTTGTAGCAATGCGGCGCATTATCGTAAAAGCATATCATCTCTGGGGAAGGCACCTCAAAGCAGGTAAACAGAATACTAGCACCTGCCTTCACGACGTAACTATGGAAATCACATCTTATAGGGATGTGTTAATCTTGTGTCCACCTGGTGTGGGGTGACTTTCCCAGAGATGATGAGATCGTACGATAATGCGCTGCATTCCTACAATATCTTAATGATACACCATTTATACCATGTTAAGCAAATGCGTTGAACTGTGTATTTGTCATCCTGCACAGTACTCAGCGCAATGGTGTTAATGGTCTAATAACGTTGTACTCGACAGTGGCGTGGAAAAATATGTCATCTTGAACTGTACACAGCAAAGCACATTAATGGTCCAAGAATACTGTACTCGATAATGGCGTGAAAACCGAAATCTAGATAGTACACAAGAAATGTACGGAAATATACAGTCAAAAGGCGATGTGTTCTCTCAAAAAAATTGGTTCGTCGTGCACATAACAAACATTAACCGTCTTTCACAACTGAATATTTATTTTCTTTATAAACAAACATGTTCCACCTATTCACATTAGACTGCTTCATTTGTCCATAAAATAAATGCTAATTAAGGGACTATACATACTGTGTTATAGGACTTAGTACTTCCTGGTAAACTATACGTCTTAGAGCAAATTATGTGTAGTTACATAATTTTCTTTTATTTCGTAGAAAACTGATGGTGTCTTGTACGAAAAGGTGAAACATGTTTGATTGAAATAGAACTGCAAAAGACAGATCATCTCTACATGCTACGTATAGTATTACTTTAAAGTTGATGCACACTATTTCTTTACTATTAGTCACCAAGGAAATACTCCCTCATTTCACAGAAGTAATAACGACATACTTCTCTACAAGATATGTTTATAGACAGGTATGTAAAGTACTACAGTTTGATATAAAACCATTTAAAATTAACCACCAGAAATGGCGAACGCACATACTCTACAGGCCTTTGTACAGGTTTCAAAACTGCTAACTAAAATCTCATCAGACGCCTAAGAGATGCCTAAATCATCTGTATCAGAAGACTGCTAACGCTAGTAGGGATGGTACCTCATGCTCTCTCAGCGAAGACTGAATCATTAATATCTCCAACGTCTGAAATATTTCATTTACAAATGACTGAATTTTTCAGTTTTAAGAGATACAAATGTTCAAGGAAGCTGCTGTGATTTTATGCTACATCAACGAAACCAATAACAGATCGTACTCATTTGCGGACGTGTTAAGAAACTTCGTAGCTTGTTTACAGTACCCCCACTCCCATGACAAATGAAGCGCCTTATCGTCACTGGATGCCCGTCACCAAAATGCAAACAATGTTAGGTGGCGTACGCTGTTGCTGAATGAACTGTTGGTCTGGCAGTATTGAAATGAATGCAAGATCTGTTGCTGTATTTCCTGTGGCGATTAGCTGACATTTTACATCTGTAGTACAAAAAATTATCTCTGCGTGAATTAGGATTGCAACATACAGGGAAAAATGCACATATAAAAGGAACACAACAAGACCGGATGTAACGGGTATGAAAGATATTTCTGTCGATGACCTAGCACTGTGTACTCAACAAAATTACATTACATATCTGTAGGACCAATAATTGTTACAATTCGTATGTTTTTAGGCTGGTTAGTACCTCCAAGCACATGTGGCAAGATAGAGCCATCAGTGTTTATTTTACCCTCGGCAGTAGGTTAGGTGTTGTAGTGTGAACGCAAAACGATTAGTCTCTACAAACCGGCGTAGTCCACTTACGGTTTGTAATGCACTCCGTTCGTGCATAAAACATCAGATCGTGAAGTTGCAGGAAGACTGCTCGAAGCAGTGTAAAAACAAACTAGCACAGTGACGTGTGTACATATTAAGGTTACATATTTAGCTGCCACATGTAAAAATATCTGTTACATCCTGTATAGATTCATGACATCAGAGCAATGAATGCGTTTCAAATTTAATGTATTTTCTTATTTTTCGTGCAAATGTTGCCTCGGAATAGTGCACTCGTCACACTCATAACATATAGACCGAATTTCCCTGCAGATTCAATAATTTTAAATATCATTATTGCAAGATAAAGATATAAGTTTCCGACTTGCATATGGTAATAAATATGCAAAATGTTTGTCGTACCTTGTTCATTCTCAAACAGTATACCTTCATCGTAATAACATTATATTATTAGCGTTGTACTGGAAAAAAATATTTTCTCATCACGTTACTTGATATTAAACGAGTTTTTCCTTTTTCTTCTCTATCTCCCCCTCTCTCTCTCTCTCTCTCTCTCTCTCTCTCTCTCTCTCTCTCACACACACACACACACACACACACACACACACACACACACACTCATGTATATATAAGTTGTTATTTCACCAGTTTGTTACATGATTCTGACAGACTCCTGTACAAAGTTTATTTTGTCCAGCTTTGTAACTGATAACAGTATATGAAGCGGTTAATATGTGAATAAATGTTATTCAAATGAATAAAGCTCACCACACGAATTTAACCCGTTAATTCGTCGTACGATGCTGTTACTCTGCATCACACACACAAACACACGCTCGCACGCACGCACACCTGGGGCATAAATTCGATGTCAACTGAGAGATGGCACTATTCTGCCTACGAATGAGCACTACTTCGAAAGGCTATGCGTAAACAGGGAGCAGACATACATATTTATTTATTGTTTTCATCATCCTTATCTTCCCTGTTCCACAAAAAGAAGGATTCCTCAAATGAATTACATGCCAAGGACTTGGTTGGAATCATGTTTATTAATTCTCTCGGTTTAGTAACTGTTGGGCTTGTTACAATGCTCTCTCAAAGTTCTTTTACCTAACCTTTATTGTAAGTAATACAGTACCTTATTCTTGTGTAATTTCCAGCACGTTTCACGCTTCACTGAACGTGCCACATTATACATTTGCAGTATACGTCTAATGCTTATTTATCACATTCCTTCTGCTTAGTGTTAATATTTGACTTCTTTCTCTCCTACGTTATTAGTTTATGAATTCCCGTCGGCAGACACATTTTCCATGATGGAGAAGAAGCGTATCTGAGTGCTGAACAAGACTGATGGTTATGATACGCCACGTCATTGATGAAACTACCTCGTCATTATAGCCAAATGAACTCGCAGTATCCGGGTGGTATAGCTGAGTTTGGAAAACGATTCCTCTAGAAAAATTATATAGCCTCTGCTGCGTCAGGAAAACGGGGCGTATTGTTGTTTTCTCCCTGTATTTGCTTCAGGCCGTGGATCTACAAGCTGCCATTTTGAAATACCATGGTTCAGAAGCACACAAATTAGTCGTGTATGGGAACTGAAAATACAGATTTTATTTTCAAACTAATAATTGACTACTTTGTCATCGTGACAATATTTTGTTGTTGTGACTATGTAATTGTATTACACAGTGTACCATTCAGATTTAAGCCTTGACCATATATTAACTGGAAACAGACACAAGCAGGCTACTAGTAAGAAGCTACATTTTCTTTAAAGACTGCTTTTGCAGACGAGGGAACCAGACGTAACAGTGCACTATGAGTACACTATCTAGTGATGCCACACAACCAACATGCAAAGATTACAGTACGACAAATGCAATCTCGACGACCTGTTTTTCCACGTTAATTCTAACATGCATTTAACCCTTTGATATCGATAAGGCACACTACTTTTTGCGTTTTCGTCTTCGCTAAGTTTGACACTGTTCATTAACTTATCAGAGAGCAGCATCGACATTTTCTGAATGGCATGTAAACCACTTGTTGCTGCTACTGTTAGCCATGTGTCTTTCTATATATTGCAATACTCATAAAAGTTAGTGTTAATACGATCACCAGAAAACCAAAAGAAAATCAAAATTTTCTACAGAGCACTGGTGTCTTTCTTATGTAAAGCAATGCGATAGTGATTCATTTTTATAATTATCCTCTTAAAACGATCAAGACTTCTCACAAGCCACTTTCTTTACTTTATTCTTCTGCAGATAAATATTTCACAGTATTTCCAATACTTGTCGCAGATATACGAGTAATTTGAAAAGTTTCCTCTAACTGCATTGTAAACGTTTTGTGGAAGCCCGCCATATAATTTGTAATTGTTTTTCATCCAGCAATTAAGATTTTTTTCTGTCTTCACATCCACAGGATATAATTTTGAACTTCACATTGGCTAAACAGTATTTTATAAAAATGAAATGCGTTCAAAATACGAGTATGAACCAGAAAATACTATGGAATATTCGAAATGTGTTAGAAAAATAACTTAAAATGAGGTGAATATATGAAATAGAAAATGAGAGGGTTTGTATACGCTGAGTTAATGGGAAACGTGTTAAGGCCCCTTGGACTAGTTGATCTACTAAGTCAATAGGAGACGAAGAAAGGAAGCTATGGAACACGACACGGATAGGCATAGGTAAATATGATGTTGGAAACCTTTTAATGGAAATTTATGTAAACATAGAGACACCAGTATAAAGAGGAAGAAAAAGTGGATACATATATTAAGAGATAGAGATATATAGCCAATAGGAAAACACATACAGTATGAAGTGATTATTTGTAAAACGGAGATTGTGTAGAGACGACACTCAATAAAACTTGATTACTAATGAAGGAGTCATCTGCGGAATTATTTATGAGTAGTCATTCTGTTGTTAGTTTGGCCTGACTAGTGTGAAAATTAATGTTTGGACTTCTCTCCACGTAATTATTCTAGGCGATAAGACTGACAAACGTACCATTAAGTTGAGATCAGTGCCGGCATACCTCTTACGCTATGTACAGTATGCGGGAGGAAAGCGCCTGCGCGCACCGCCATTGACGTTAAGTGAATTTTGCCATAGTACAATGTCTGCATTAAGTAAAAATTTCTCCTGGAATCGTTGTGGAGAAATAGAAAAAATATAATGGAAGAGCCCTCTTTCCCTACTAAGGTGGACACTTGTACAGTATACACTACTGAAACAACAAAATTGCCAGTGATTGTTCTACTACCTGGAGATCTAATTTTAAGCTCGTTTGTAACTTAGCGCAGGTTGTTTTATTTATTTATTTTATGTTTTATTTATGTATTGGTTTTACTGCAGGAGAATTTTATTTGATTGTTATGCCATATGGGTACACCAATATAGCCACAGTAAATCTACCTAGAGCGCTGCTATTCCACAAATTTTAAAAAAAGGTAATTTAAAACACAGTTTCGCCAACTTTACAGACAAACCTTAAATAAGGGCAGTAGTCGAAAAATCTCTGCATTGTAGATTAAGAATTTATAAATAAGTGAAACAACAATAACAACAACAACAACACACCCACCCACACACACACACACACACACACACACACACACACACACACACTTATAGGAATACTGATCGACTTAACTTTTAACAAAAATTCCTGAAACATTTAACTTACGTTTATGTACACTGTTGTCTAAAGTTTCCTTGTTTTAACTCCGTAAGTAGCGAGTCACTTTCCTTTCTGTATCCAGTGCTGCCAAGGGATATTTAGCTGACGACTTCAATCTCCTCAGAGTCGCAGTGAGGTGAGGGTGTGACTTCAGTACTGCGGAGAAAGTGTCGGTACGGCGGTCGAGTGTTAGTCTGACAATGAAATTACCGTCTGTCTTCAGTTTCCATCGCCTATGGAACTACGTTTCAAACACCTCTTTTCAGTGTTGATTTTGCCTACGGAATATGAGATGCGATCTGCCTGTACTTGGTGCCCTTGTGCAGTTCATCGGTCTGCCACTAGACCTCGTACGCCTACGACTGACTCCTAGTGACAACATGTCTATTATTTGTTTAAGAAAATAAGTGTGCTGTACTTTTAAAACAGAATAAACTGGTAACCACCAAAATGATACGCTTAGAATACCTGACCAGCTAGCTGTATTTAAGTTTCTGTGTTTTTCGTAAATCGCTTAAGGCAAATAACGTCGCATGCTGATATAAGTCCTATGATCTGTTTGGGTAAGGTGTGGCCCGACTTGTGCAATCTGGACGTTGAAGACATATTTCTATCGTGGGTGAGGTCTAAAAGTTCACTTTTACCGCAGTGAAACGGAGGAAGCCTCCTAGGTAGCTTACTACACGTTGTTCTGGAATAGACGAGTTGTGTCTAGTAGGAAGTGAACACGTATACAAACACTGGATTCAATTTAAAAATAATTCATTTTCCCTACGGTTTAAGCTCATTCAGAGACGTATCTTGCAATGTCTGCAGACGTTTGTAAATCAGTGGCTACACTCTACCATTCTGTATGTTGAGTCTGTCCAGCAAGTCCCTACCACAAGCGGCTGTTTTAATTCCTGCAGTGTGTTGTACAAAGATAGCTGCCGTGTTCTCTGTACAAAAATGGGTACAATAAACTGCATATCGTTTGATGTTTTCTAACAGCCAGAAGCTCAAGATAATAACTATTAAAACTCGGGGTCATACTGGCTATAGTTAGGAACCGTGATAATGTCACAACAAATTAAAAGTAAACTGAGCGCACATCAAACTGCACTCACAAATGACAACATTTCAGCAGCTAAAAACGTAAAAACGCCATATCTTGGTAATGTCTTACCAATTAGCAAGACTATTCAAAATCATGGATGTCAACAACAACCAAAGCAGGAAGCTCATTCATAATATAAAGCCTCCTAATGCAGATCTTAACGTATCTGGAATTTACAAAATTACCTGGAACCAGTGTAACAAATATTCTATAGGCCAAATAGGCAGAAATCTCAGAATTAGATTTAAAGAACATTTAGATTGCTACAGACTGGCTAAAGGTGACAAATCAGCGGTAGCCACACATATAGACACAGGGCACCCTTTTGAAAATCGAAGACTATCTCGAATATCTGCACAAAAACGAAAAATTGCAAAAGAATGGATATCGTGGGTGATATGGAAGTTTCCATTCACAATACAAAATATGTACATAATATTACTAATGAAATAACTAAATCCAAGATTTCAGAATTCTTGAGTACTCCTCAGTTTAGATTTAAGGTTAATGTGAATAAAACGACTACCGAACTCTCACTATCATGAATATCGATATAGGCTACAATGTGATAGACGGTACTCATTCATACACTGCAAGGCCCCCATATTGTGTTTAGTGTATGGTATTTACAAGTTTGTAGAAAAATCTCTGCTGTGAATTGCGTCAAGAAACAGTGCCAAAATAGATAGCGCTGTTTTGAAATGTCTATCTAGCCGACCACTAAAAGTCTCTAGATACGACAACAGCGACACCAGTAACGAAATAATAAACAGAGAGTCCTTTGTTAATTTACTTTCCGACTATTTTTTTATTTTTTTATTTTGAGTAACAATTCTCTGTATGTATAAAGACTTGAAGATGAGCAGAAATACGTTAAAGTAAACATATAACAAATGAAAGGGAATGGTAGCAGAAAATACAAATATGTAATTAATAACTGCTGCAGGATACTACGAGCGAAATTAATTTTCCTCCTTCGAATGTGTACAAACATCTCGTCATTTTATTGCAGAAAATCGGAATATTTCTCTATAGCGACTTCGAGGCTCAGCAGCGGTGCTGCTCCTGGTGACTAAATAATGTGGACGGATCTGATCTGCTACTTCTTTTAATTCTCCCTTGGAATAACTGCTTATAACTCATAATATCGACTGAATTAGTGCCTGTGCTGGCCGCTTACATACTGATTATTCATTGCTCTTTGACGAGTTTATCTCATACATTCATTTTTCCCCGTCTGCTAATTTCTGGAAAAGTCCAACCTTAGTTGAAATGAAAAACACCGGCGGCCTTGCTTCCATGTCCGCGGTTGCCTCAGCCGATCGTCCGCTGTTACCGTTGTTGCCTCAGGCATGTTATTGTCCTGCTGTGGATGTGGCTGTGAACACACGATATCGCCTCTGGGTGTGTACACTGTTTTATTTGCAGAATTTTTCGCAGGAAGTCTTAGTCGACCAGAATATTATTGTACCTGGCTGTGAGGGCGCTTCGGTCAGCTTGTGTGTTTACCTCGACGCTCAAAGCCCACCAGAATCTGCCCTGCTGTTCTAACAACAAGAAAAGTGGCTCTTAAAGCTGTTTGGACTTCCACAGTGTGTACGACAGCCGAAAAAATGAGTATCGTCTTTGTTTACTGTAACATCAACGTGTGTTTTCGATGACGGCCATAGGAGGTCAAGTGCAAGAATATCGTGGTTGGGTAGTATGTTCCTAGTATCATACATCTCCTTAGATTACTAAATTTTTATATGCATCACAGACTTGTACTTTTCCTTTGAAGGGTGCGGAAAGACTCCTTTCTTGTCCTATAATCGATCTTGATAACATTGTCAACTGGACGTTAAACACTAGTTTTCCTTCGCTTTTTCCGACAGAGACTGTGCATTTGTTGAGACACTGTTCTTATATTCAAGAAGATAATGGCTTTGTTCCGCTATGCTTATTTAGCTTTGCTGTGCTTTTCCTAAATAATTTCAGGCAAACGCTCGGATGGTTCCCTCAGCAAATAACGGCCAACCAGCAGACCACTTGACTTGTAAAAGCATATTTTTTGCGCCATTTTTTGAGAGGTTCTTCAAAGTCGCCTCGGTGGTTTTCACCACTACTTTTGATGATTGATAATGCCTCCCACGAGGGGGTTTCTTCGTCTTTTGGAATAGAAAAAAGTCACATGGGGCTAATTTTCGACTATAGGGAGAGTCAGAGATGCACTCCACGTTGACATTTGAAAATATTCAGCAACAACATTGGCAATAGGACAATAGGCGGCCGCACATTATCGTGGTGTAGCATCCAGCCTGCTGCACGGAAATGTCTTTTGCGCCTGATGTGGACTTGCAATGTTTTCAGGACATCCCTGCAGTATTATCTAGTTACTGATGTGTGTGCAGGTAAGACTTTCTGATAAACTATTCCACGAATATCAAAGAATCAGATGACCATGACCTACCAAGCCGAAACGACCACTTTTGCTTTTTGGAGGTTCGAACACTAAGCTTTGCTGTTTGCTCACAGGATCGAAATGATGTAGCCAAGTTTCATCAGCAGCGATTACATATGGAGAAACTTCGGATCTTCCTCTACCATCAAATTTAACAGCATGCAGACCTGCATGCGAATGTCCTTATGTTCGAAAATCCTCAATCTTGGAACACATCGCGCACAAACGGGTGTCATGAGTAATTTTTCTGTCACAAACCTGTGGATGGCACCCAATGAAATGTTCAGTATTTCAGAAAGAGATCTTAAGGCAATTCGTCGATCCTCTCTCATAATGACATCAGCGGCGTTGTTTTCTGTAAGAGCAGTAACAGGAGCACCGGCTCCACCTCCCTTTGAAATTGATTGTCTCTCTTCAAACATTTTAAACCACCTTCTCCATAGGTCCCCTGTAACATTATATGTGCCTCAGATGAAGATTTGTTGAGAGGAAAGCGGAATCTCAAAGCCGCATATTGCTCCTCACGTCTTACCTGTACCTCACGTCTTACCTCCATTGCACGCAGCGGTAGGCGATACTGATCATGTCTCACTTTGCCTGCTTCTCACAGGCGGAAACCAGGGGTCCCAACAATTAAATTACTGCGGCGTGTTTGTTGCACATTAAGCTAACAGAAAATCATAAGTCTAAGTTTTAGCGCGAGAAATTATGACCATAAAACTATGATCATTCTTTATTGAACAGCCCTCGTATATACATTTCTTCTTGCCAAATTTCATAATTCTTCGTCAAAGGGATGTACCCTTTAGGATTTAATGAGTGAGTTTGCGAGTATCAAAAGAAGTGAAATAAGTTGCCATATCTTTTGTTTACATTGACGTAGAAGATTAACACTTTTATATCACAAAAGGACTGTATACGTCAGAATGCGAAATAAATTTGGATTTGATACGTCTACCCGTCCCTGAGAAAAAAGGCTTGAACAGTTGGACAGAAACAGTAGGAACTACGGACAGTAATGTGATCCTATAAGAGAGCTACGTTTTTAAAGACAGTGACGGAACCCTCCTACTATTTCATGAGATGCTGTGTAATCATCCTAGAAGAAGTTTCCATCACTGTCGCTTCAATATGTTCCAAGTTTTCATTATTGTTTTCAAAACGAAAGGATATAGGTACAAAGGCACTGGAGCTCATGAGCAAATTTAGTTCTAGCAATATTTTTTTATGACGAGTGAATACTGAAAACTGGTCTTCTCCTGTAGTGTTACGGCGATTGTGGCGGCTAATAAATCACCGTAGTCTATGATTCTCCTTGCAACGGTAGCATACTGGATACTAGCAGATCGTGACGGTTCTTGGTACACCGGCCAGAAATTCGCTTTTGTTTCTGTATACAACAAAAAATTTAATTGAGAGACCGTCACAGAGCTACGTTTATTTACAGCCAGGCGACAATGCTTCTACTTTATTTATTTATTTATTTATTTGTTCATTTATTTATTCATTTATTTGTTCATCCACTGTTAAGCTCGGAAAAATATAAGAGTTGATATGATAACAAAAATAAAATAATTCGCATATATATATATGCCTCTATATGTATTTAAGTTTTGATATGATTATACAAAGAAAATAATTAGCAGATGTATATAGCCCTTTGCTGGTTAATCAAAAGATACGGCCATTTATTTCACATATCTTGATACATGAAAACTCACTCATTAAACCCTAAAGGGTACATCACCTTGATATAGAATTATGAAATTAGGCCAGAAGAAAGTTTCACAGTAAAAGTAAATCAAAAAGATTAGAAATTTGTCAATTTCTAATTATACCTGTTGTCATTTGTTACGCGACCTCAAACTTTGAAATTAAAACACTTTAGAAAGTCTTGGATTCCCTGGGACCAATATATTATCAGTATAAAAGTCGATAAGAGGCAAAAAAATCGTCGAGATGTTCGATTCCCAGAATGCATGAACTTTCTCTACACAAAACTAAGTTTGTGCGGAACCCTCAGTGCGCAAGTCCTACTCGCACATCACCGATACTCATTCAGTATTCTTCAGAGTCATGAAAACTGCTTTCCAAAATGTAATATTTGTATGTAGGGTAGGACTACTTAAATGTTAGCCGAAATAGGAAGGACAAGTGCTGTCTAAGGCTCGTCAGGCTACAACAATATTTTAAAATGCATTATCAAAATGAAATGTTGACAGGATATAAAAATATCGGTGGCAGTGGGTGAATTACAAGTAGTTCGAAGTAGTTACCTTTAATGTGAAAAATCTCCTATTTTACTGCAAAACGTATACTGTACCGAAACTTCAGAAAAACTCGTGTGGTTTCTGGGATTGATTGTGCGGTTACATGTAATACACAACAGTATGGTGTAGCTCGTAACTGTGGTTCTTGAAATTTTCCTGTCATAAAGAGAATGCAACGAGGTGTCGGGACTGCAACCTGATGATACCACGTCTTTCCACGAAGGCGTCGTCCAGCTGCAATAACGAAACCTCTGGGAATAATATCATTAATTCTACATTATTTTATGCTAATCTATTTCATATCGCTTACTAGTATTTCATGTAAACAGCGTGTGTCACTCTTGGCCGGGAAGCCCACTAATTGCTCAGGTATAGAACTATGAAAGGTTAATTTTCCTCTCCGCAGGAAAATCAGCAGGGTAAGTATTTTCTGGTCCAGTTGACAAAGCCGGCTTTTGTGGCCGAGTGGTTCTAGGCGCCTCAATCCGGAACCGCGCGACCGCTATGTCGCAGGTTCGAATTCTGCCTCGGGCATGGATGTGTGTGCTGTCTTGAGGTTAGTTAGGTTTAAGTAGTTCTAAGTTCTAGGGGACTGATGACCTCAGATGTTGTCCCATAATGCTCAGAGCCATTTGAACCATTTCATTCTTCCAGTTGACAAGTGTCCTTCAGTAGTCATAAGCTTAAAGTGGTAACTGACATCGTGCTCAATAATGACGTTATAGTGTGTTCCATATCACCTCCAAAAGTCTAGTGATTATGACGAACACCTCATCTTCTCCATCTGTCCATATTCAGAGGTTGCGAGTCCACGATCACCTTCAACTATTAAGTACTTACAGCACTAGGAGGTCACATGATGATGTTTCAAAATGATTACTCATTTTTTTGCATCCATTCAGGATGAGATAAAAGCTGTGATCAGCAATATCATTCTCTCTGCAGATGCTAGGTAGCAAAACAATAATCCAAAAATTTGCAATAGCTGATTCATATGCGGTGTAATGTTACAGTTTCCCGAGAACCACGATTTTTTCTGGACCACTCAACCTTGGATAACTTTGCTGAAATATCTGTCCAAATTTAAAAGGTATGATCACTTTTGTAATCGTGTACAATACTACTGTATGAATAATATTGTCCGAGGTGATAGGATCTGCTTCCCCGACACCGATGGAAGAATGCCGGCTCACGTGCGGATGACAATGAGTAATCAGTCACATCCAACAAGTGTGACGACGGAAGATTCGATTCATACACATATCTCGGTATTTCTGCTCTATGTGATGGAAAACAGCTAAAGAAAGAGAATATTTAGTGTGCTTATTGAACTTCTTCGGTGACATACCTTCACATTATTAAAGATTAAGGTACGTACAGGTTCGCGGTAATTCCTGTACATCTTATTTATGTCATGGAACGTCTTTCACACTCTTGCAACGTTATCGTGCCCTCTGGCGTGTTACTGTGAGTTTCAGAACCCACCGTCAGTTTAACGTAATAGTATTTGTAACTATGGGGAAAAAACTAGTAGATACTAGGTTATGAAAGAAAGAACAAGCCTAAAAAAGTTACACAATTACAAAAATTTGTTGAAATCTACCACTTTTAAGGGGTCTCTCTTGGTCTGATGCGGAAAGGCATCATACGGGACAGTGGTGGGGAAATTCGTATCGCCGCTGGTGATCTGTGCGAATATTGTTAATACCGTTGATACAGAGAAGATATTCTGTTACCATACGCACAACTCTGCAACGATATGCCAGTTCAAAACTACCCTTCATAGACAATATTGCTTGTCTACTATGCTGATTGGATTTTCTCAGGCTATGAAGACACATCTGGTGCACTTGCAACGATTTTTTCACGATGTAAATGCAATTATGGGGCCTCTTTTAAATGCAAAGACTGAAATGGCAGAAAGACTCTTCCTTAACACTGCATTGTCGTTTCATAAGAATGGAACCCGCTGTCAACAACATACTCCAAGAGAACATGCCACATTATTGCCAAGCTCATGGTATCGCCAGTGATAAATCAGTTCCATTTCAATTGCTCCTTGTTTTGTGGAAGATATTTTACAGTTTCGCATCTTTCTTGAAATACATGTTTGCGTTTACAGCACCGCTTACGCATTTAGTAAACTTGTGTGCGAACTGCTTTGGAATGGAACTGCACGGTGAGATTTAACTCTTTCGGCATCCATTTAAAGAAACGAAATAGCAATATGCATTAAAAACAATCTGTGAACACACCTATTTGATTTATTGTTTTGCGACAGCTTTGCCTGTGGTGACGTGGGTTAAATACCCTGCGCTTGGCTTATCACAGGATTCCCTTCCTACCCTCTCCCCCCCACCCCTCCCCCCACCCACCCTCCCTCACACACATCGTAGTTTGTTCTGGAAGTACTTAAGCCGGCATAATTGCTATGCTGTTTTCACTAATGTAACAGCATAGTCACAACACTAGCACAAACCCTTAGAAAAATACAAGTAGTAAAAGTGATCTGTCTAAGTGGAATGTGTTATGAAACGCAGAAAATCGGACAGTCTGGTGTAGGCAAGACAACGAGGAACATTTTCAGGGTGACACATGTGTGATAATACTATCTCAAAAATCGTAATCTGAACCATAGAACAATTTAATCATATGAAA
The DNA here is from genome assembly GCF_023897955.1 of Schistocerca gregaria. Lineage (NCBI taxonomy): Eukaryota > Metazoa > Arthropoda > Insecta > Orthoptera > Acrididae > Schistocerca > Schistocerca gregaria. The sequence continues at coordinate 202,311,534 of NC_064924.1, forward strand.
CATACAGTCCAAAATCGTTGTTTCCTTAGCCACCAATAAGATAATATCGAAAAGAAGTGTGATACAGTAACATATCTGTAAAAGTTAGGTAACACATTTTCACGGGGTTAAAATAACATATCTGGGAACATTACATTAGACGTTTTTTTACTGGATTACTCGGAAGTAATTCGGGTATTTGAGAAGACGACTGTACCAAAAGTGCAAGACATATAGGAAAATTACGCGTATCAATGAAAACAACTTATCGATTCGTAACAGACGCCGTTGCTTAGTTGTAGAGCCCACCAATGTGTCAGAAGAGGGCGTATTATGGTAGGTTGTGTGCTTTTTTGTGTACTCGAGCTTGAAAAACATTCCGTCAGCAGTAAAACAAATTCCCCGAGACTCGCTGCAAATGTTATTCAAAGAAAACAAATCAGCTAAGACTGTGATGCGAGGAAATCATTCAATAGGGTTCTGAAGGACCTGATGATACGTGTGGACAGAGAAGTGGAGATACTGCTTATTCCACGCAAACGTCTGCCTGTAAAACCGTACCGGCAGCAGTTGTTAAGTTCGCTGCCAGGTCAGTACAAAGAACTTCGTCGTGAATTTTGCAGCAGCTGTAGTGGCTAGTCGTGTAGTAGCTAATCGAGAGAAACGCTTTCTCACAAAACATGGTTTCCAGTGACGAAAACACGTGTCATGTGTGTTTGAGGTACAGAATACCCACACGATATTGTGGAACATTATCGTTATTCACCTAAATTTAATGTCTTTCGTGTCATAACCTCTTCAAAAGTTTATGGACCATTTTAATTTTCGGGGGAAACTGTTCTGGAAACGTGCACCAATAAATGCGGTAGCAATTGTTTAGGCCATAATTACAGCAAGAAAACTGAGACTATTTTCCAAAAAAAGACGATGGTCCACCACACTTTCTTTCAGACGTTAGAGATCCCTTGCTTGTCCACATGTGATGATCAAAGGGATCGCTGTGTTAAGAAGAGATCTACGGTTACCAGTCACTGAATGTTGCGCCCTATTTTGACTAGACCAGAGGTGGGATTTTTGCTACATGTCGGTGGCGTAATGTACCACTGAAACTGGTTGCACAAATAAAACGAAACCGGAAATTTAAATTGCTGAAGGTGTTGTGACTTGACATCCTGCATAAAGATGTACTTACAGACACATTTAAACAATGTTTCCCCCCAATTTTTGTATTGGGAGGCCACCAATTAGCTCCAACCTCACGTCTATGAATTTCTTTTTGTGAGACAAGATGAAACAGCTGCTGAGAATTCTTCCGGATAGTATGGCAACCCGGAAGAATTCTCAGCAGCTGACACATCCGGTCATGAAAGCCTTCATTGTATGACAAGATGAAACGTTTGGCGTGTGACGTGCTGATAAGACTCCCAAAAAGCTGGTAATACATTTGGTTGAAGCTGCCCCTGATCGTTCTGTGTGACTTACACAATGATTAGCATGCAAATGCCAGTTGTGAAATAATGTAAAAGGATAACATTTTAAGTAATATCTTATCATACAGCAGTTTGAAAACAGCCTGTCAATATCACTAGCTTAAAACTTCCCCGGACAAAAAGTGTGGAAACTATTCACCTGTGACACTTCTTGTAACGTAAAAAAGTATATCTTTTCTTCTCCTCCGAAAACACTCTACAGTTTTGTATACGTAGTTTTTTTAACCCTGGTATCAGATGATTCAACTAAGCTGCTCACTTAATATTTTTCGGGAACCGTTTAATATATCGTAATTCTGTTTTCACCAAGAAGTATGAGGAAGAGCTCACTAAACGGCATCTCTATTCATTGCTATGTTTATTGTACGGTATATCACTCTTTCAAATTGAATTGCCATAATTTCTGTCATTTGTGCCACAATTTTAAAAGAGGCGAATTCAGCGGTGTTCCACTATTCAGTGTCCGATTAGTATTTTCTAGGAAATTTAAGAATCAGTCGTAAGTTGACTACAGTATTTTCGCACCTCGGACTGATAGCACTTCGCTCGGCTTACCGTGAGCCAACACGTAACTGGGCATTTCAAGCTCCGACAGTCCATATTTACTACTGTACTTTTATACTGCCCTTACGTGTTTTCGATAACGACCAAAGCCCTCCAAGTACCATGGTTGAGTAGCACTCAGGATTTATTTGTTTTGAACGTGAAACGTGTTGTGTCTAGGAATCCGTTACACTGCGTTCGTTGAATAAACAAATAATTCATATTAAGGAGTTTTATTGAAAGTAAATACAAGTACTTAACTTTGATTACACAGGCGTGTCGCAAGCATTGGGCGACATAGATCTGACTGCAATGGCCACTGATCTCTAAGTGCACTACGTAGAGATTGCTAATGATACATGCTACGATGCGTCCGCTAACGAAGTGGCTAATGTTGAAGCTGCTATCGAATTGGGCCGCCACCAGTGGGCGCTTAGGTCGTCTTCACCTAGGGGCCGCTGCTGCCACGTTGTCGCCCCTGGAGGGAGGGCGGTCAGCGTGCGATTGGCTGACCTCTACTCACAGCCCTCTCTTCTCTATCGTTGCTAACTGGCATGCCAGCGCTGACTTCAAGCTGCAACAAAACCGATTTATATCCTATGGGGACGTTCTTGATTTTAGACGGAAACAGTCGTATACTTCATGCCAGGTAAGGAGGAAACAATGCAAAGCACCCCTACAATAGCAGTGTGGTTAGTTGGCTGATTTTGTGGAGGACACCGAACAGCATCTGTCCCATCGGATTAGGGAAGGATGGGGAAGGAAGTTGGCCGTGACCCATTCATAGGAACCATCGTGGCATTTGCCTGAAGCGATCCAGGGAAATCACGGAAAACTTAAATCAGCATGGCGGGATGGGGGTTTGAAGTTCGTACTCCCGAATGCGAGTCAGTGCGCCGTCTCACATGGTGATACAGGTATAGAGCAAGTGTAGCTTTCATTTAGCTGAAATGGTTCAAATGGCTCTGAGCACTATGGGACTAGACTCTTCTGAGGTCATCGTTCCCCTAGAACGTAGAACTACTTAAACCTAGCTAACCTAAGGATATCACACACATCCATCCCCGAGGCAGGATTCGAACCTGCGACCGTAGCGGTCGCGCAGTTCCAGACTTAAATGCCTAGAACAACTCGACCCCAGCGGCCGTGTCATTCACGCGTGTCGAGTGCTGGTGACTTGATAAAATAAATTTCTTTCAAGTACCAAGATGAACTATATATTCTATTTCTAAGCGGAGAATGCAGAAATAACGCAAGAGAACAGTTAAGTCGTGCGCGAATGGTAGAGCACGGACGATGTCCTACAAGAATGATAATCCAGTGAATAGCAAAAAACAGGAAACAAAACACTGTAATTGGAACGACAGAGGTGTCTTATGCAGAAAAGTGCGATGCGGACGAAGTAGACGGTCTGACAGCTGCTGCTCATATTCCGCAGATTATCTCCAGACTACCTCCGGAACAAGTCACCCCAGCGTCGTTCGCATTTTGCGTGCAGACAGCTTACATCAGTATCACGTGCCGCCTCTCCAGCAGACCAGCCCGACTGCAGAAGACGTCTGGAATACCACCACTCGGCTCTGACGCGATACCAGGACAATACGTTCTTTCTTCAAGGAATTCCCTTTATCGATGAAGCTACCTTCACAAATCATGTAAGGCCCAATGTAAGACCTGTGGATTACTTGGTCGCTGAGAATCTGCACTGACTGAGGCATGTTGAGCAACAGAGGCAGTGGAGGTGGAACGTTTTGGTTAGTGGAGACTACGGTGCTGTTCCTTAGGTCACTGAACAAACTGTAACAGGTAAAAGATGCGCACGATTTATTAACGAAGCGCTATTAGCACTCCTAGAACAACTACCACTTCGAATACGGTTCTTATGACCGCCACTTCTCCATGTCTGTTCCTACTTTGTCTTATTAAAGTTGTAAAAAACGAACAGCAAGCACAGGTACATCAGCGTGATTATTCGCAGAACACTTCTTGCCCTTTCAGGAGGTGGCTGGGAGAGCTCGATCGCTGACGCTCGCCCGCCGCCTGGCCAGCGAGCGCTCGCCGTGTAGTGTGTCTGCCAGACGTCACTATGAAGCACGGGGTAATACAAATTGCGTGTTGCCTTCCGAGGATTGAACGAATGTTATGTTAGCCGTACTTCTAAACGCAAATTTACATACGTAATGGCCCAATGCTCACAGTGAAGATTAGTTCTTTTACAATAGATGAAAAGAGGCTTATGATCGGAATTAAGAACTTCAAATTGAAGGTAAGACAGTCAATGCCGGATGCCTAGGTAGTCAGAAATTATAGGCCTGCAATGTGACAGGGAGTTGCGTTGCAAGTTCCGTAATAAAACAAGTCTTGTAGAGTCTGATAAAACTTTTCTTTAACAAACATTTCCGCAACTTCACAGGTTTGCCACTAGGATTATGTCGATATTTGTACATACTTATTTGTGCGAGCAGCTTTTTATCGCACAGAATGGCGTGAAATCTGACCACCCAATCTCACAGATTTCACTGAAGAATCATATCCTTAAATCAGCAGTGCTTAGAAGGTGGTACCAGACACAAATGCTTTAGTGAAAGCAAAGTAAGTAGTATTCATGGATATGCAGTATTTCTATGTTTGACGCGTGAATAAAATAGTTGTGAAATATAAGTTGATGTCAAAATAATGGCTCCGGGCACTATGGGACTTAATTTCTGAGGTCATCAGTCCCCTAGAACCTAGAACTACTTCAACCTAACTAACCGAGGGATATTACACACATCCATGTCCGAGGCATGATTCGAGCCTGCGACCGTAGCGGTAGCGCGGTTCCAGACTGTAGCGCCTCGAATCGCTCGGCCACTCCGGCCGACAGTTGATGTCAATTTAAAGTTCGTAGGAAAACCAATACCTTTTCAATGCTGCATCAATCGTAGTAAATATCCCGTGTCGTACTTAACCACCCCATGTTCATTGTCTCAGAAATTAAAAGAAGTGTAAGTTTCATTTCATTGTCATTTTTCGTCAATGAAGTAGTGCCAGGAAAAGAAATTGCCACGAAAGGCATTAAACCTGTCATCGTAGAGCGATTAGCAATCGTAGAATGGACGCGTTGATAAACGTTTCTCCAACTGAGCTGCCTTCTTCCGGTTTCTCTTCTCCTAGCCGGCCGATTGCTCATTGCAGAAGCGTGAGCGCGAAACACCCTTAGATCGGTGAGAAGCACTGCGTAAACTAATGGAACCATACTACATGAATATGGCTATCTAACAATGAAATCACTGGTAGTCTCAAAATTAAAGACGTATAATTCGAGAGACAGGGAAGACATGAGAAATATCCTACACAATAAGAATAAAACAAAAGTGAAAAAGAGCCCTGACTTACACCAAATCATAAGTTTCTAGAAGAGAACCCTTGGAACACTTTTGGGACATAGACCGTGTAATGGAGTACCGCGCTTTCTGTTCAAGAGTGTGTTAATTATTAGAGAATGGAGGCAAGCTGTGAGAGAAATACTTCAGCTTCGTTTCAGTGGCTCCAAAGCAATATCGATTACACATCGCCTAGATTCTGCGAATTCTTTAGAAATACAGATACTTGAGTCCAGTTACGTGATCGAGAGATTGAAGAACTCTACAAACAACAATACATTGTGACTGAAAATTCTAACCCAAAGAAAGTGGACCAAAGTAGCTAGTCCAAACAAAATAAAAGGAAGGCAGCATAGTATTCAAAGACTCGAAACCTATAACTGTATCAAAAAGTGCAGATAACATTGTAGGTCGGGCAACCACAGCTATGAGTAGTCATCTTGGGTATTAATAATCGCTTCTGTATGTAGTCCTTTATTATCACTAGTGGTTTCGTGGCACTAAAAGTCACACCACATCTTGAGGTGAACATCTGCATATCAAAAAATCCAGAAGGAATAACAAACCTGACATACACATTCATGCGGTAAATTATAACATTTAAATTTTTTTAAAAAAAAATATTAATTTCACATGAGAATATCGAAATGTTAGTACTCACCTGACAAAAACATTGGAGCAGACAGGCTTGGAATCTCTTTACATAACATTCGTTGTCCGTCAAAACAAAACGCCGCTAAAAGGCGGCATGTCATAGAATAAAATCGCCAGATTCCTATAGCGGATGCGTTTTAAACAAATCGTGATATAGTGATCCATTGGTAAGAAGAAAATAAATCAGAACTACTGACACAGTTTTGGATCAAAAAGAAACACCAAGAAGTGATTGGCACAAAATGGAGGGATGTTCAACCTAGACAAAATCGTCGAGTAAATAGCTATTGGCTGAAAAGTAGAACCTGAATAGCGCACTTGTCACTCCTCCGACCTATACGGAACCGCATACAGGGGACGCAGCAGCGTGCTCTATCATACCGACGGCAAGAAAGTAAACAGCTTGGCTTTGGACAGCTCGAACATGCGCTGGTGATGCGCGAGTTCGACCGAATGATTGGTGGTCTTTTAGGGATTACACGGATAGTGAACGAGAACAAGGAATACTGGGATAAAAAGTTCAAAAAACTTTCTGAAAACCAATCTGTAGAATATCAATGTGATAATGACAACTGATATTTTTCGTTAGTAACATCCATAAGTTATGCTAAATCTAAAATGTACACAAATATGCCGGCAGAGTCCACTGAATAGATCTTGGAATTTTAAAAAAACTTTAAGTACATTAAAATTCTAAACATTACTGTCTCGTAAAAATTCTTTAAATAATTTTTCACTTTGACAGTTAAAGGAAATCAAGACTGTAGTGAATTCTGGTACTTAATAACAGTAGATAAAATTTAAGAAAATTTATAAAAACATTTAGAAGCATACTTGGCAGGCAGACGTGGAAAACCTAACGTAATAAGGCGGATGCGTACGAGGTGGGGAGGTGAGGTGAGGAAAATGGATAGCCCGAGGGGATTAGGTGAAGAGAGTACAGAGTGTAACGTCAACTAACTTGAGTAGTCCAAATACTTGAGGGCAATATTATGGAAATGGAAGAGGACGTAGATCAAGGAAGATATGATAGTGCGTGAGGAATTTCACAAAGCGCTGAAAGACTTAAGTCGAAGTAAGGAACCGGCAGTAGACAATATTCCGTTACAGCTACTGATTGCCTTGGGAGAGCCAGACATGACAATATTCTTCGATCTGGTGAGCAAGACGTATGAAACGGGCGAAATAACTTCAGAATTTGTTAACCCCAACTCCAAAGAAACCACGCTGACAGGTGTGAAAATTACCGAACTGTCAGTTCAATAAGTTGCGGCTTGGAAATACTGACAAGAATCCTTTGTTAAATAATGGGAAAACTGGTAGAAGGTGACAAGGGGAACATTAGTTTGGATTCCGGAGAAATGAAGGAACACGTGAGACAGTACTGACGCTATGACTTCTTATAGAAGACAGGTTCACGAAAGGAATACCTATGTTTACAGCATTTGTAGACTTAGAAAAATCTTTTGACAATGTTGGCTTGTATACTCTCTTCCAAAGGCGGCAGAGGTAAAATACAGGGAGCGACAGGCTATTTACAATTTGTACAGAAACCAGATGGCGCTTTTAAGAGTAGAGGGGCGCGAAAGAGAAGCAGTGGTTGAGAACGGAGTGAGACAGGGTTGTAACCTATCGCTGATGTTATTGTATCTGTATATTGAGCAAGCAGTAAAGGAAACAAAAGAAATATTTTGAGTAGAAATAACAATCCAGGAAGAAGGAATAAAGATTTTGAGGTTGGCCAGAGACATTGTATTTATGTCAGAGACAGCAAAGGACTTGGAAGAACAGTTGAACGGAATGGGCTGTGTCTTGAAAGGGGGATATAAGATGAACATCCACTAAAGCAAAACGAAGACAATGGAATGTTTTCGAATTAAAGCAGGTGATGCTGAGGAAATTGGATTAGTAAATGAGACACTTGCAGAGGTAGTGAGTTTTGATATTAGGGTAGAAAGATAACGGCTGAACTAGCGAGAATATTAAATGTAGACTGGCAGTGCCACGAGAAGCGTTTCTGATAAAGAGAAATTTGTTAACATCGGAAATAGATTTAAGTGTCTGGACGCCTTTTGTGAAAGTATCTGTATGGAACGTAGGGTTGGCCGGCCGTTGTGGCCGAGCGGTTCTAGGCGCTTCAGTCCAGACAGAGCTGCTGCTACGGTCGTAGGTTCAAATCCTGCCTCGGTCTTGGCTGTGTGTGATGTCCTTAGGTTAGTTACGTTTAAGTAGTTCTAAGTTCTAGGGGACTCATGACTACAGATGTTAAGTCCCATAGTGCTCAGAGCCATTTGAACCATTTTGAATAGACTAAGCCGATTCAGAGGGATGTAGGTTGCAGTAGTTACTCGGAGACGAAGAGGCTTGCACAGGAATAGCATGGAGACTTCCATGAAACCAGTCTTTCGACTGAAGACCACAACAACAAAAACAATAGACGTTCACCTGGAAATTGTGCATTTAGAGTCAGGAAACCGGTAATGAACCAACAACAAAGGACTAAATTAAGCTAAAGCGGTTATTAGCACATTAGATAGCTACTCATAGTTGTGGTCGACCCACCTACAGAGTTGTCTGCAGAAACATGCCTAGCGAGGCAAAAAGGACCTAATTTTTTAATAAAAGTGAAGCCTTAGTTAAAGTTAAAGCACAAGTCCAGTTCACTAGGATGTGTCTCAAGAGTGGCTGCATCACAAATTATATAAAATTCCTGTTGCGACAAAAAATGGCTCATCGTGAACACTACGTTAGCAAAGTTATGAGATCTTGGTCAGATGTGACATACGACTTTATATGGAGAAACTGATCAGGAAAATAAGAAATTATATTTAGCCCAGTTGGCATTTTTCAGGTTAGTAAGCCGGCACCAATATTATTGACCCATGATCACATCGAAGATGTAGTGGGACAATTTCGAAATCTTATTAGTGCTACACATCAAGGTGAGCGAAGTAGGCTACGTAACAAGGGGCGCCAGATTGATCATCAGGTTGTCACTGAATGTGGTTTAGAATTTTATCCTAGGACAAAACCTTTCTAATATTACATTTAATGAGAAAGAGACTAATAATAAAGTGCATTAGTTCTTTGTAAATAATGGAGCTGCTACGTTTAATGTAAACCCTACGAATAAATATTTTGCTAGTTTAAAAACATCCTTAATACAACCACTAACTTTCAAAAACCGGTCAAAAAGAAAAATATTTTTCCTATGAACCTAGCAGCACCTAGCCTCTGAACTTTGATTAAACTAAATAAACACAACTTGCCAGCTCGTCCGATTATTAATTCCCGAAGACAGGTTGGTTGCAATACTCAGAAGTTGCTTGCAAAGTACCTCGATGAACATTACCGCCACTCAGTTTTCTTCAAAATCCTTGGTAGGTACACTTAATTGAAAAACTTTCTAGGTTAATCATCCCCACAGGAACTCGTCGGGAAACCCCGATTGTCAAGAACATGTATACCAGAATTTCAGGAGATCAGGTTCAGGGTAGTGTAGCTCAAAATTTAAGAGCGCATAGCGGACGACCCAGCAGTGAAATCCATTATGTACTAAAGTTGTGGGAATTAGTACCAAGATTCAATTACTTGAGATTTGGGGACGATATCAAGGTATTGCAATGAGGTCCCCTTTGTCATAGTGTCTTGGCAATATATTTATGGCAGATTTTGAGTCGGATGCTATGACTCAGTTTGCAGTATAAGCTATAAAGATAGCTGCTAGGTACAAGTCTGTGGATGACATTCTTCTTCATTTCAATTATACACGCGGAGAATGTTGTCAGTTAGTAGAGTTAAATGGCTTATATGAGAGCATTGAATTTACTACTCAGCACAAAGAGGGGTCGTTACCATGTCTGGATCTTACGTTTACCTTAGGTGGTACTAAAGTTGGATATGATATTCACAGAGAGGAAACTACCATCGATATAATGATTCATAGCTCTCCGGCCACCCTATCAAGTAAAAAATTTCGGCCTTCAGCTGGTTTCTGTATAGTCTCCACAGTACCCCGTGGTTAAAGGAAACCTTTGATGGAGAGTTTAGAATCATGCTACATAGCCTAAGAGAATGGCTCTCACGGTGAGTTTATCAACGGTATTAATCGGGGTATCCTCAAAAGGACAAGAAGAAAAACCAACGTAACGGATGGCACCCTTATCAATGCCGATAGTTGGAAGGTCGCTAGTAAAACGTTGAACAGTCTTTCTTCAATCTTAGGGTTTCTGGCTCCAAAGGTGCCTTGAGTACCCACCTTCGTGAGGAGAGGCACTCCGTCACCCGACTCAGTACTAACTTAAGAATTATACATTTCCTGGTGGAAATAGAAATTATGAGATCCGTTAGTCGTTTTTCGCAGCATGGGCAAACGAAGTTGAGAGACCGTAGCATTTTCACAAATTACTGAGTGCCACGTTAGCTGACGTAATACTCTGAACTTTCTTCACCTTGTCCCCTTTATTCTTCGTCGGCTTTTCCATTTTCCTCCGCTCGCTTTTCTACCTCCTACAAATCCGCATTATTTTCTTAGGATTTCCACGGCTTCCTTTCAAGTATGTTTTTAAAATTTTTATAAATTTTCTTACAATTTATCTACTCTTAGTATGCATCAAAATTCACTACTGTACTTGATTCTTTTAACTGTCAAAGTGAAGAATTTTTAAAGCACTCTTACGAATTAATAATTTTTAGAAATTTAACATACTTCAAGTTGTTTAAAGTTTATTCAGTTTATTCTGCCGGCAGATCCGTGTCATTGCCGTAATATATGCACATGATGTTTCTGTTTTACGCTTTAGTGTTACGATAAATTATGGGCATTATTAAAGAAAAACGTCTGCTGTCACAATCATATTGATATTCCACAGACTGTTTTCCAAAAAGGTTTCGTACCTTTTATGCCAACATTCCTTTTCTCGTTCACTATTCGTGTAATTCCCAAAACAGCTCGTGCATCGTCAGCACATGCGCGAGCCGTCCAAAGACAAGCTGTTTACTTTCTCGCCATCAGTGTGGCAGAGCATCAGGCCGCGTCCCTTGTACACGGTTCAGTATAGCTCGGAAAAGAGGCCAGTGCACTTTCCTGCGAATTGCTGTTTACTTGACGATTTTGTCTTGGTAGAACATCCCTCCATTTTGTGGGAATCATTTTTGTTTTTCATTCAAGCCCCTAACTAGGTCTTAGTAGTTTTCATTTATTTTCTCGTTAGAAATGGATCACTGTGGTACGATTTGTTCACGAACAATCCTCCATATCGGAATCTGGTTGTTTTATTCTATGACATGCAGCATTTTAGCGGTTTTTTGTTCTGACGGCAACGAATGTTATGTAAAAAGATTCCGAGCTTTTCCTTTACAATGTTTTACTTATGTGAGTATTAAACTTTAGATATTCTTATGTGAAATTTGTAATACCTTATTTTAAAAAAATCATAATGTTAGAATAAACTATACAAGTGTGTATCTCGGGGTTGTTATTCCTTCTGGTTTTATTGTTATACAGATGTTCTGCCGAAGACGTGGCTTTTAGTGCCACAAAGTAATAAAGGACTATATACTGCTGAAACGGTTATTAATATCCAAGATGCATAGTAGACCGGGTGAACAAGAAGACAACTGAACAATAGGGATGCACGTATATGTATAATAAGGAAACTCCTTATAAGAGGAACCAGAATACGACCACTGGTTTTGAATATAGCACAAATGCTGACCATGACTTGAAAGGTAACGAAAACAGAGTTTCGGAAGTCCGAATGAAGGACTGATGGCACCCTTAGGGCCGAGCGTTTCTAAGCGCTTCAGTCTGGAACCGCGCGACCGCTACGGTCGCAGGTTCGAATCCTGCCTCGGGCATGGATGTGTGTGATGTCCTTAGGTTAGTTAGGTTTAAGTAGCTCTAAGCTCTAGGGGACTGATGACCTCAGAAGCTAAGTTCCATATTGCTCACAGCCATTTGAACCAAGCACCCTTAGGAGTCATCGTTGAGAATAAGAGGGATTTTTAAAAGGTGACCTAGTACTGAAGAAAGTGATAAAGGTAAAAGTCTCATCAGGAAATCGATAATAAACTTAGTATGACACATATTTCGCGTGAACAACAGCAGAATGACGATACTGATAGCACGGGGGAATCAAAAGTTACACCAGATGCCACAAACAAACTTGTGGCGAACTCAGACAGGTTGAATTCTAAGCATGATTTCGTAAAGTAAAGCATTAAAGCATTTAAAAGAAAGTGGTCAATGGATAAGAAGAGTAAGAGGAAAGATGAAATGCTCATATGAAGGGAGTGAATAACTTCTGTGAAAATATACGAAAATATGGTTGGGAAACGAAATTAACCTGGTTCACATACGTAGAACGTGATATAAAAACTATTCTGTAAACTAGTAGTACAATATAGAACTGAATTGTTGTTTACATTTGATTCATCTCAACATTTCAAACTAAGTGGGACATTTAGTTAATTATGTGGGTTGCAGCTGCGGTCGAATGTGGATGTAAAAGGGTATTTAAGCTATTTCAATCTAACAGCGGTTTCAATGCAGCCGGTGTCAAATTTGTTTTTAGGGGAGTGGTCAGCCTGAGCGCTGGAAACCAAATGACAATCGAGAACGCCTGTTGCACGGTGGTTCCCCACAACACACGCTTGCCGGTGGCAGGCGTTTTCCAATTGGGCGGACTCCTCCGTTGGCCTGCGGTAATAATTTTCCATTTTATTAACGTTTAATCATATTTTACGAAGCTGCGGAACTATTTGGTCGGCTGTTAGCAGTAATTGATGGTAAATAGTTTGTTCAGCTCGTTTCGAGGCAGTGGGCTGCACATGACTGCTTTGGTACGTATGAAGCGCCATTACGCCACGGAATGGCCGTTAATTATGAAAGGGCTATTGCCTCCACCTTACTGGCTCAGTGCAAAATACAGCGTTTTGCTCAGTAGCGTACATACGGTCAGCAAGGCAAGCTGTCCACACGCTCTGAATAACGTGAACAACTGTATAATAATATTCGTGTATGACGGACATGTTATAAAGTGTACATTTTTACTAACAATATAACACACTATAGTAATAGACAGGTATGAAATTGCAATACGAGACAAAAATGTTAAACAGTATCGATTTCGTGAGGGTGAAGCAATGGATGCCTAAACAGGGCAAGCACACAGTGATCTCATGAAGACCCACTCAAAAGCCAACACAACTACCTGTTGTTCTAAGTAAATAAATTAACTGATCGTATTTAAGATTTGAAAACAAACGAACAGCGATTCTGTTCTACCAATATATGTTTCACTTGACTTGGTTTTCGGTAAGGGCAAATTAAATTACGTGCACAAGCGATAGTGGTGTGTATTATAAACGTAGACACTTTCAATGTGTGGTGTAGCGCTTATACATCGTTCCTGTGTCACTTTATGGTAGCGAGCGGCTTCATACAGGCAAAGAGTCATAATTCTAGCGACACACACGTGTACTCTGATCCAGAATCAATTCCTAATAATGACGGTTTTGGCTTCATACAGGCAAAGAGTCATAATTCTAGCGACACACACGTGTACTCTGATCCAGAATCAATTCCTAATAATGACGGTTTTGGCCGAAAGATATCAGCACCATACGGACTGTGAAACCGCAGTTAGTGAAAACAGCATATTTTGGAAAAAAAACTGTATCTTCTGGGAACATTACGTGTGAGCCCTAGCAAAATTGGCTGTTTTGAGGAGCGTTCCGCAGCGCGTAGTGTAAAGCAGCCGCTTTCCGTTTCTGGCGGTGGCGCCGCTGTGGCAATCGCAGCTTTGGTGTCTCCCTCTGGTGGAAAAGGGGAAAGGTTGCCTGTTCACGTTCATTTAAGGGACGCTATGAGCTATGCAGCGGGCCAGTTTCAGTCTGTGAGTCTAGTCAGTTGGTCAGCCGGCTTAGTGTCGGGCAGTCAGTGTCTGTCTGTCTGTCGGTCTGCCATATGTTAAGGTGGTCAGTCGGAGTGAGGATAGGTCAGTCTCGCGCCACCAGTTGCTGGTCTGTCTCTCGTTTGCATTTGTGCGACAGTTAGTGTCTGTCTGTCGTTGCAGTGCTGGCATATCTGTCGTTAGGATCAAAACTTGAAGCCAGAAAATGAGAGTTTTGCCACTCTGCCAGTAAAAGAACTCAGCTAGCGGTCGCCCGGTAGGGGATGAGTTCTGCATCTGAGTCTGCGCGTTAGGCCTCCAGTCTGCTCGAGTTCCTTGCGCAAGGGTCTTTGGTGGTTGGATTGGTCGCTTGGTGGTCGCGCACTGAGCCACGAGATGACTTGTCCGCCTTGAGCGTCGGCGCATGTGAGGTCCCCACGTGATTCCAGTGGGCAACGCCGTATAGAAAGGGGTAGTGGCTTCGCGGTTCACAAGACATCAACAGGAGCGGAACCACGACATCGGACTGGCCGGGGCGAGCTGCGACGCCGTGCGACGGGAGATCGGCGCGCCTTCCTGCGTCCTTTGAAGCGGCTGGCAGCGGACGGTTCGGGAGAGCGTTGTGGGGTGCTGCGCCAGGTCTTCGACAGAAGTCGCAGTTTATTAGAAGATATGTTGTTTGATTTAGTTTTTAATTTCTACTTGTTTTCTTGGTGAGGTCACCAGAAGCGTTGTTTTGGGGTCGTCCCACCATTCTTCTCCGTTTGCCCAGCCGAGGGAAGGTGGTTTTGTGAATTGGGTGGTCCATTTTTCCTTTGTGGAGTTGGGGAGGTGTAGAGCAATCTGCAGTTCGGGTTGTTTAGCTGCCTCTGTCATGTTAGTCGGATTCGGTGTTAACGAATTTATTGCTTAAAGACCGAATTCTTGAAATATGTTTCTATTTTGCTTATCATCTTGCGAGTTGGTATATGTGTAATGTAGAGCATGTTGTATATTTTATGTAAGACTGCATTTTATGGGTTTTATTTAAATAGTCATTTTAGGTTATAAGCTTGCCACCCTTCCACCGTAAGAGTTCTCTAAATACAAAATTGCGCTTTCGTTAAAATAATTCGAGGGTTGTACCCTTTCCATTCCTCTTACGGGGTGCATAGTTTACATGTTTGTGAGTTGTTAAAATTTTCTTGTTTAAAGTAATCTGGAGTGTTGCAGATTTGCACCAGTGTACTCTTTCAGAGGTTGTTGTGAGCGGTCATGACTACGGCCGTGTTAAAAGGTAGCAGGCAAGCTTCTCCGTCCTACGGCTCCTACTGTTGATACTGTTCTTTGCCTCTAAATATAACTGTAACTTGATATTTCGAGTGGGCTTTTCTGCTTATACTCTTAAATCTGTTCTGAAAAGGCTTTTAGGAATAAAATTCACATTAGTTGAATTGTGACTTGATATTTCGAGTGTGCTTTTCTGCGTATAATTTTAAATCTGTTTTGAAAAGGCTTTTAGGAATAAATTCACATTTGTTGAAAGTAATTTTCCATCAGTTACTTCCTGGCAACTACTTCCACACTCATTAGTGTGATTAAATGTGTCAATGTTCTTGATAAATCGCCAGCAACTCAAGTAAATTCTTTAAGAAAAAAAAAATTTTAAGTAAATTCAAGGTTCAACGTGTTTTATTAATTGTTGTTGATTTAGTATGATCAGTTGTTAGTACTACTGTGAACGCAAAGGGATATACTAAACGAATATTGTTATGTCTATTAACTGAGTATACAACAGCGTGAGAGCGTTGTAAATTGAAGGTGGAGAGAGGAAGGAAGGAAAGGAAAGGAATCGGAAGGGATCACTGCTGTCAGCTGCAACGGCACATTAAGTGGGAGGAAAAGGAAGCGGACTACGGATATTTGAGGCTCGATGGGAATGTGGATCGGCCGTGAGGTGCACCGAGATACTCCGCTAAGATGCGATAACGGTGTGTCCCGGGCGGTGCAGTGGTTAACGCACATGCGCAGTAACCAGGAGATCCGGGTTCGAATCCCTATCGGGTTCACATTTCTTTTCCGTTCGGAAAACACCAGTTGTGTGTCATAGTCAATTTTGAGCCACATTACGATTTTAGGTATTTGTTGTTCATCACAGTGCATGTACATTGAAGAACAAATGAGACTAATAATTTATCTAATATCATTTACGGCCCCCGAGAGCACACAGAAGTGCTGCAACATGACATGGCACGGACTCGACTAATGTGTAAAGTAGTGCTGGAGGGAATTGACACCATGAATCCTGCAGCGCTGTCCTTTAATCCATAAGAGTACGACAGATGAAAATCTCTTCTCAACAGCAGTTTACAAGGCACCCCAGATATATTCAGTAATGTTCATATCTGGGGAGTTTGGTGGCCAAAAGAAGTGTTTAAACTCAGTAGAGTGGTCCTGGAGCCACTCTGTAGGTTTAGTGAGTCACATTGTCCAGATGGAATCGCCCTTGTCCGTCAGAATGCACAGTGGACATGATTGGATGCAGGTGATCAGACGGGACACTTACCTGTCGGAGTCGCTATCCAGATGTATAAGTGAGCCCGTATCACAGTAGCTGCACATGCCCATCACCATTACAGAGCCATCACCAGCTTTAACAGTCCTCTGCTGACTTGGATTTATGAGATTGTCTCCATACCTCTCAAAACAATTTGAAACGATACTCGTTCAACCAGGCAACATGCTTCCAGCCACCAATAGTCCAATGTTGGTGTTGATGGGTCCAGGCGAGGCATGAAGCTTTTCTTTCATACAGTCATCCAGAGTACATGAGTGAACCTTGCTTGAAGATGTTTCGTGGAATGGTTTGTACGCTGACTCTTTTTGTTGGTCCAGCATTGAAAACTCATGCAATTTGCGGGAAGATTGCACTTCTGTCACGTTGAACGATTCTCTTCAATCGTCATTGGTCCCATTCTAGGAGGCTCTTTTTTTGGCTCCATCGATGTCAGACATCTGATGTTTAACCAGATTCCTGATATTCACCGTACAGTCGTAAAATGGTCCTATGGGAAAATCCCCATGTCTGCTACCTTAGAGACACTGTGTTCCCTTGCTCGTGCGCTGACTATAATTCCACATTCAAACTCACTTCAATGTTGATAACCTGCCATTGTGGCAGCAGTAACAGATCTAACAACTGTACCAGACACTTGTTGTCTTATATAGGTGTTGTTGACTGCCGCACAGTATTTTGCCTGATTACATATCTCTGTCTTTGAATACACATGCCTGTACAAGTTTCTTTGATGCTTGAGTGTAAATGTGTTGTTAGGAGCGATCTTTACATCAGGTTCCCACCAAAAATAAATATAGTAAACTAACCTTCCTCTGCTGCAGATCTGCACAGGGTTTCCGGCGATTTCCAGGGGCCTGTGGCAGCAGACATCCGACACGAGTGCCTTTGCTAACAGCACGACATTGTTTGCAACGCCTCTCCTGGGAGCACAATCGTATTGGTAGGACCCTTGACGATCAAAATTCTGGCCTGGTCAGTTGGTGAAAGGTGATGGAAGTGTTCGAGTGTAGAGCAGACCTACCGAAGCCATGGAGGCAGGTTGTCAACAAGACACTTTTCAAGCTGTAGGTGGCTCCATAATGATGTGGGCTGTGTTTACAGAGAATGGAATGTGCACTCTAGTCGAACTGAACTGATCGTAGATTGGTGTGATTTTTGTGGATGATAATGCGCTATCTCTGATGTGATGGAAGAAGAAACATGAATTGATTTAGAATATTTAGGGGATCCAGTATTAGAATCAGAATTTAAAGGGACAATGGATCGATAAAATTCCATCAGAAATTTTAAAACCACTGGGGGAAGTGTCAACAAAACGACTATTCACGTTGGTGTGCAGAACGTATGGGTGTGGCGACATACCATCTGACTTTCGGAAAAGCAACATCCACACAATTCCGAAGATGGCCTGAGCTGACAAGTGCGAGAATTGTCGCAAAATCAGCTTAACAGCTTACTCATACAAGTTGCTTACGAGAATAATATACAGAAAATGGAAAAGAAAACTGAGGATATTCTAGATGACGATCAGTCTGGGTTTAGGAAAAGTAAAGGCACAAGAGAGGCAATTCTCAAGTTGAAGTTAATAATGGAAGCAAGACTAAAGAAAAATCAAGGGACGTTCATAGGATTTGTCGACCGACAAAAAGCATTCGGCAATGTAAAATTGTGCAAGATGTTTGAAATTATGAAAAATGTAGGGATAAACTACAGCCAGAGATGGGTCATACGCAATATGTACAACAGCAGATAGGCAATAATAAGAGTGAACGACAAAGAACGAAGAGCTAGTATTAAAAAGGGTGTAAGAGAAGGATGTAGCATTTCGCCCCTACTGTTCAGTCTATACATCGAGGAAGCAATGATCGAAATAAAAGAAAAGTTCAGGAGTGGAATTAAAATTCAAGGTGAAAGGATGTCAGGGACGTAATGGAGAGATCGGTTCGTACACAAAACCATGCACCAGCTACACTTTCGGTATTATGGACGGCGGTAGAGGCCAAATACACGTAACGTGTATCCGCAGGACATGTGGCCTGTAGTTGAAAAAGTGTCATGATGATCTCTCCATTGGCAAAAGATTCCGGCATAGTCCCCCATTCGGATCTCCGGGAGGGGACTGCCAAGGGGGAGGTTACCAAGAGAAAAAGATTGAGTAATCAACGCAAGGATAATGTTCTACGAGTCGGGGCGTGGAATGTCAGAAGCTTGAACGTGGTAGGGAAACTAGAAAATCTGAAAAGGGAAATGCAAAGGCACAATCTAGATATAGTAGGGGTCAGTGAAGTGAATTGGAAGGAAGACAATGATTTCTGGTCAGATGAGTATCGGGTAATATCAACAGCAGCAGAAAATGGTGTAACAGGTGTAGGATTCGTTATGAATGGGAAGGTAGGGCAGAGGATGTGTTACTGCGAACAGTTCAGTGACCGGGTTGTTCTAATCAGAATCAACAGCAGGACCAACACCGACAACGATAGTTCAGGTACACAAGCCGACGTCGCAAGCTGAAGATGAACAGATAGAGAAAGTGTACGAGGATATTGAAAGGGTAATGCAGTATGTAAAGGGGGACGAAAATCTAATAGTCATGGGCGACCGGAATGCAGTTGTAGGAGTAGAAGAAAAGGTTACAGGAGAATATTGGCATGGGACAAGGAATGAAAGAGGAGAAAGACTAATTGAGTTCTGTAACAAGTTTCAGCTAGTAATAGCGAATACCCTGTTCAAGAATCACAAGAGGAGGAGGTATACTTGGAAAAGGCCGGGAGATATGGGAAGATTTCAATTAGATTACATCATGGTCAGACAGAGATTCCGAAATCAGATACTGGATTGTAAGGCGTACCCAGTAGCAGATATAGACTCAGATCACAATATAGTAGTGATGAAGAGTAGGCTGAAGTTCAAGACATTAGTCAGGAAGAATCAATACGCTAAGAAGTGGGATACGGAAGTTCTAAGAAATGACGAGATAGGTTTGAAGTTCTCTAACGGTATAGATACAGCAATAAGGAATAACGCAGTAGGCAGCACAGTTGAAGAGGAATCGACATCTCTAAAAAGGGCCATCACAGAAGTTGGGATGGAAAACATAGGTACAAAGAAGGTAACTGCGAAGAAACCATAGGTAACAGAAGAAATAGTTCAGTTGATTGATGAAAGGAGAAAGTATAAACATGTTCCGGGAAAATCAGGATTTCAGAAATACAAGTCGCTGAGGAATGAAATAAATAGGAAGTGCAGGCAACCAAAGACGAAATGGCAGCAGGAAAAATGTGAAGACATCGAAAAAGATATGATTGTCGGAAGGACAACCTCAGCATACAGGAAAGTCAAAACAACCTTTGGTGACATTAAAAGCAACGGTGGTAACATTAAGAGTGCAACGGGGAATTCCACTGTTAAATGCAGAGGAGAGAGCAGATAGGTGGAAAGAATACATTGAAAGCCTCTATGCGGGTGAAGATTTGTCTGATGTGATAGAAGAAGAAACAGGAGTCGATTTAGAAGAGATAGGGGATCCAGTATTAGAATCGGAATTTAAAAGAGCTTTGGAGGACTTACGGTCAAATAAGGCAGAAGGGATAGATAAAATTCCATCAGAATTTCTAAAATCATTAGGGGAAGTGGCAACAAAACGACTATTCACGTTGATGTGTAGAATATATGAGTCTGGCGACATACCATCTGACTTTCGGAAAAGCATCATCCACACTATTCCGAAGACTGCAAGAGCTGAGAAGTGCGAGAATTATCGCACAATCAGTTTAACAGCTCATGCATCGAAGCTGCTTACAAGAATAATATACAGAAGAACGGAAAAGAAAATTGAGAATGCGCTAGGTGATGATCAGTTTGGCTTTAGGAAAAGAAAACACACGAGAGAGGCAATTCTGACGTTACTGCTAATAATGGAAGCAAGGCTGAAGAAGAATCAAGACACGTTCATAGGATTTGTCGACCTGGAAACAGCGTTCGACAATATAAAATGGTGCAAACTGTTCGAGTTTCTGAAAAAAGTTGGGGTAAGCTATAGGGAGAGACTGGTCATATACAATATGTACAACAACCAAGAGGGAACAATAAGAGTGGACGATCAAGAACGAAGTCCTCGTATTAAGAAGGGTGTAGGACAAGGTTGTAGCCTTTCGCCCCTACTCTTCAATCTGTACATCGAGGAAGCAATGATGGAAATAAAAGAAAGGTTCAGGAGTGGAATTAAAATACAAGGTGAAAGGATATCAATGATACGATTCGCTGATGACATTGCTATCCTGAGTGAAAGTGAAGAAGAATTAAATGATCTGCTGAACGGAATGAACAGTCTAATGAGCAGACCGTATGGTTTGAGAGTAAATCGCAGAAAGGCGAAGGTAATGAAAAGTAGTAGAGAAACTTAACATCAAGATTGATGGTCACGAAATCAATGAAGTTAAGGAATTCTGCTACCTATGCAGTAAAATAACCAATGACGGACGGAGCAAGGAGGACATCAGTAGCAGACTTGCCATGGCCAAGAGAAGTCTACTAATATCAAATACCGGTCTTAATTTGAGGAAGAAATTTCTGAGAATGTACGTCTGGAGTACAGCATTGTATAGTAGTGAAATATGGACTGTGGGAAAACCGGAACAGAAGAGAATCGAAGCATTTGAGATGTGGTGCTATAGACGAATGTTGGAAATTAGGTGGACTGATAAGGTAAGGAATGAGGAGGTTCTACGCAGAATCGGAGAGGAAAGGAATATGTGGAAAACGCTGGTAAGGAGAAGGGACAGGATGATAGGACATCTGCTAAGACATGAGGGAATGAGTTCCATGGTACTAGAGGTAGCTGTAGAGGGCAAAAACTGTAGAGGAAGACGGAGATTTGAATACGTCAAGCAAACAATTGAGGATGTAGGTTGCATGTGCAACTCTGAGATGAAGAGGTTAGCACAGGAGAGGAATTCGCGGCGGGCCGCATCGAACCAGTCAGTAGACTGATGACCCCAAAAAAAATAGAGGCGAAATGGCTCAGTATTTCTTTAGGAGACATCCATCAATCATTTGAGTCCATGTAACGCCAGATGCTGCACTACGCTGGGCAAAAGGAGGTGCGACAAAATTCCAGGAGGTATTCCATGACTTTTGCTACATTAGTCTAACGTCCCTCCTACAGAAAATGTTTGGTCACTTTTCGGTGATCTCGTCTTCACTAGTTCGAATATACGTCTTCCTGTTAATGACGGATAATGTTTCTCAACTGCATGAGCTTTAGTAGAACCAGTCGCATTACGCACCGCTACTACTTCCATCAGGCTAACTGAGTCATTAAAAGAAAGATCTTTGTTGAATGAGACCATCGTTATGTTGCAATTTATTTTACACAAAACACCGCCAAGACCATACTAATCTGTAGTTACCGTTTCGTCATTCATGCGAATTCATTCTCGCCCGCCCTTGTCAGCTGATGGCACTTAACCGAACCTGTTGCGGAGAAGATAGCGAAACAGATTGTCTGTGACAGAAAGCTCTCTCAGATAATCCGCAGTTCGGTCTCATAGTATGTTCAACTCTGCTGCTATCTTGCACAATACGCAATGCGGATTGTAGTTAATTCAAACGTCACGGTTCACACGTAACCACCGAATTTACTCTCTTTCGGATTTATTTTGCGACATTCCAGTGTAAAGTTCATCTCATTTTTCAGCAAAATTATTACATCTATTCAGATTTCATACTACACACGTCTTATGGTTATGATGGCTGAGTTCTAAACCCTCCATTTTACTTGACAAAGCAGTTATTTAGCCCATAAAATACGCTCGAGCGTGTTGTCTTTAGCCTGGCATATATACTGGGTGCGGCAGCGTTCATAGTTGAATATTAATAACACACAATCAGGCAGTAACTGTAATTTATTTATTACGTCTTATGTCAATTAATAGTTAAAGGTATGCCATTTACTAATGTGTAAGTCATTGTCCATTTCGTGGATTGCTTTTTGAATATGACTCCTGTCAAATGATGCCTCCTCTGCACAACACATTCATCTAGGCGGCGTTGGGAGCTCGCCATAACTGGGCGTTATGTGTTTCCGACGGCAGTTCAGATGCGATCATTCAACTCAGGAATGGTGGCCAGAATTTGCATGGATTTATTGCTTCAGACATTTCCCGGTAGGATAATTTTCCGTTTTGGTGACATTTCCTGGCCGCCTCGCTTACCTGAACTTTCATGTGTGGACTTTTGTCCTTTGGGTCTACCTGAAGAAAGAAGTGTTACGAACACGTTGTGCCACCATCCCTGAGTTGAAGGATCGTATCAGAACGGCTGTCGGAAATGCCTCAGGGAACACGTTACGCCGAGTTATGGAATGCTTCCAACGCCGCCTAGATTAATGTGTTGCGCAGAGGGGGCATCATTTGACAGGGGCCATATTAAAAAAGTAATCCACGAAATAGACAATGACTTACACATTAGTAATTAACATACATTTAACTATTAATTCATATAAAAGGTAATAAATAAATTAAAGTTATTGCCTGATGGTGTGTTTTTAATATCCTACTATGAACGCTGCCGCACCCTGTACATCACAGCAAATCTGGTATGAGTGTTAAACTGTGCAGTCGCGCGTCTTTTACTAAGAACCATTCACAACATAAAAGCTTTTCAAAGCCGTTTATTAAATGAACAAATATATAAAACCCACAACTATCTAACTACTCCGTCTTTACAAATTTTCTCTGAGGATTCGACTCTGTCTGTACAAAAATAGTTCTCATGCTGTTATATGAATTCCGAGCGTCTGTTCTTTCGGACATGTAAATTGATGGTGGAGAGGGGAAGAAAGGAGAGGAAGTGGAGGGGAGCACTGCTGTCAGCTGCATCGCGACATTACGCGGAATCAGCGACGACGAGCGAAAATGTCGGACATGTCAAAATGAACAGACGCCTCGCTTTCATATAATTTGAGTGGCCTAGCTGGAAGGTGGATCCACTTTCTTCAGTCCGGATGCACAAATACGTCCGACCTCCTGTGGGTATCTCAGAGAGCAGATATGGAGGAAATGGACGGGACTACGGATATTTCAGGCTTGATGGGAATGTGGATCGGCCGTGAGGTGCACCGAGATACTCGGCTAAGATGCGATAACGCTGTGTCCCGGGCGGTGCAGTGGTTAACGCAAATGCGCAGTAAGCAGGAGATCCGGGTTCGAATCCCTATCCGGTTCACATTTCTTTTCCGTTCGGAAAACACCAGTGGTGTTTCATAGTCAATTTTGAGAAATTCACAACACCATTCGAAGCCAGCAGCAGACTGACTCACAATAAATAGTAACTCTACATAGGACGTTCCCTTCACCTACAATACCAAATTAATCTGTCTGCCACACTTGTGAACCAGAGGGAAGAAAAGACTCAGTCTGAAATGATGAACCTCAGTCAGTGCTGAGCTCTCTCATAGCACCACAGGGGCCTTGCAGTGTCAATTGAAGAGATGTTGTTGGTGTTACACAAGGAGGAGTTTAACGGGTATATAACCTGCAGTCATGTAGCCAAGTACTGTGTCCATAGCTCCTTGCATGTGTGTTGGGAGCAAAGATAACGGTGTAAGAAATTGTGGTACAAACACAGATGGGAATATCAGAACAATTAGATATCTCAAAGTACTTGACATATTTCAAAACCTACAACAGATCCTGAAAAAAGAACACAGACACAAAGCAGATCGAATGTCTGAAGACTCTCCTAAAATTTGAAGCATTTCGTACAAACTACCAAAATGACTGGTATTTTCGGCGAAATTTCGGTGTTCTACAACTGCTGCTGTGGGTATGCTCTGAGCCCACAATGGTGGGGGAGGTACAGCATCCGACCTGTACATACAAGAGGAAACTGAACAGCTTGGACTTGTCTCTGAACACTTGAATAAAGACGTCTCAGAACTTTCTGTACATTCCTCGTTGTGCCTCTGTCTTGTCTGAAACATTCTGTGGAGACTACTAAGCCCCTCACTCATCTCCCAAAAGAAATTGCATTACTTATTGCTCTTCGACATCACGGAACGTCTTGCTAATGGAGCGTCCTGATTCATTCTTGCTGAATTTATCCACCACAATGTTGCAGCTGGTGTGGGAACACTGTCCACTACTTCCTACAGGCGGAAAGTTACGAGAATTTCAGGCAGAAATTACTTTTGTCCAAATCGAAAAAAATATGCAGCCGTCACATGCACTGATATTTTAACCATGAAACTATTGCCAAAGACTCCTAGCCAGTTACACTGCTCTACTGCTGTCGAGGAAAGCTTGAATTTTCCAGTGTGAAACCGATCTACAACCAGGCAGTATCACCATAAACGATTGCACCAGTATTCCATATCACTATGTCGCTGTAGTAAACACAATCCATGCATCGCCACACAAAATCATCAGTGCTACATCCTGCATAGCTATGGACCTCCAGAGAGTCCTACATATACCACGAAGACGCACCATCTCTGAAAAAGATGCACATGTGCTATAATAGTCACAGAGCTGGGTATCCCCCGCAATGACAGTCGGATGTACACCACGGCCAACAGTCATGAGGCAACTGCCCCTCACACGTGCTGGCTAGATGAGTGCTCAGGGTGACTCACGCCGACAGTGGACACTCTCTGAACCAGTGTACAAGGCTACGCTGGTCCCACCATTGCAAAGACGTCCATCAACGGTACTGTTTGCATCTGGGACTGCTAGCTGCCGTGCTTTCTGCAAAGACCTGCTCCCATCTCCAGACTTTCTGATTATAAGAACAATTACTTTCTGAGTTCTGTCGATGAAAAATGCTTTTCCAAACGCGAATTAATTTATCGATCTTGAAAGCGATATCAGCAGAAATATCCGATTTTACGCTCCAAAAAACAACTCTTGCCACACTTTTATGCTGATATCATAGAGGAGCGTAAATAAAGGTCCAGAACTTCAGCCGACCGAGGTGGCCGAGCGGTTCTAGGCGCTACAGTCTGGAACTGCGCGACCGCTACAATCGCAGGTTCGGATCCTGCCTCGGGCATGGATGTGTGTGATGTCCTTAGGTTAGTTAGGTTTAAGTAGATATAAATTCTAGCGGACTGATGACCTTAGAAGTTAAGTCCCATAGTGCTCAGAGCCATTTGAACCAGCCAGAATTTCGTGTATTTTCACATGGTTTTCCGGAATATCATAACACTTACACCAATGTTTTCACTATCGTCCTCATAGCAGTATGCTACTGATCACCATCACTGTAAAATTCTGAAGAAGAGTGGAAGTCTTCAGAATGCTGAAACTATAGTATGGGTCGTGCAGCTAACCGCTGAGTAACTAGAAACTTATCTCTTCTACAAAGATTTTTACGTGAAAACACGAAAATACAGGAAACTGATAGCTACACTCATATTGTTAACGAATACCAGTGTCAATGACACAACAGAGTCCACATCATTCTTACATTTTACAAAGTCAACTAAAGTTTTAATACTCTTAACCACATGTGTTTCTCATGTCTCAAGAATGAGCAAACATCCATTCCGCCAGTGTTTCACTGTCTCGATGCAAACACCCATCACTGTTGATATTCTATCAACCATATAAGGATGGGACATGAGTAGAATCTCAGTATACCTCACAGTCCAACAAAAGACTTCTGGAATTCTCATACCTGCCGGACTGATGAGACAGAGACAAAGACAGAGAGAGAGAGAGAGAGAGAGAGAGAGAGAGAGAGAGAGAGAGAGAGAGAGATCCATCAAATAGGTATGAAATTCGTCTTGTGAACAACAGCAAGAAAAACGTCTCCTCACAACACATTCCCACATGTGTATCACGGCATCATATTTGTAGTGGCTGTTCTAACATATAACACTGCCACATAAGTTCGAATACATTACCCACTGAACCATTTACACTGGTGCTACTACAGTAAGTCTACGCATATAATTTTTTAACCCCATGCCCTATTCGGTAGTGAACCGACGACGATATGCTACTTTGTCTCGAACAGAGTATATCCACAAGGGTAGTACATATATGTGTAGTAGTAATTATTTATCCAGAAGAAAATCCAATACTTACATGCTTATTCAACAATGGTACATCAACAGCCAAATAACAAACAAGTATAACCTGACCAGTATCGGTATTTCCTCCTCCAACAACAGTCACCTTACCACATCTTACAATTTGATCTCTATTCTAGCACCACAATCTCTAGCCACCATACTGACAGGATGTGCATTCACTCTCATCCTAGACAGTCAATTCTTAGTGGGTGGAACACATCCACTTTAAAAATTCATGCAAATGAATTTGAGCTTGTTATATTCCTCTGGTTTCCTTTTCCAACTTGTCACTTCCCAGTCGCTGAGTTGCTTTCCTTAAGATTTCAGTAAATGAATCCAAACCCAACAAATGCACTCGGCTTCATCACGCTCCAGACTGTTTTTTATATTGCTTTCACTTCACGGATCAGTCACGTAACACGAAGAGATGTTGGTTGACAGGATTGATAGACTGCGACTATGCAATGTCAAGCTGTTTTACTGATGTAATATGAATGTTACTATTCAACAGCACATATAATTTAACAACAAATGGGTCAGTGCACATTAATCTGGGGTATCAGCTGACATTGACCTCTAAGGCATAGTGCAATTTGAGAATGTATAGTGAGTTATAAAGGTAGGGCTCTTTGAAATTGAGTGGAGAAGCTGTGGGGGTAAGTGGCACATATAGAGGGGCAGTTGATGGCTAAGTGTGACAAATTCTGTCTCTGCATATCTGCATTTGAGAGCAATAGTGTTAGTGTAGCAGTTAATCACTGGGCTTGGTGTTGCTACGTTAAAATTAAGTGCTCTAGAGGCATTTCAGAACGTGTTTCTAAAGTAACAAAGTGCCATGAACACATATGACCTGCAGGAAGCAGCAGAGAGAAAGTAGATTTGTCGTATTATTTTGCTTAAGATAGTTGGAGCATAGAGACTGAGATGAGCTGTTCGTGATTTCGCTCACTCAAACATTCTACAGTCAATAGAGGTTGATGGCAAGATGATGCACATTCTAGAAGAGGTGTTGGATGCAATAAATGTGGAATTCGAAGCATACAAAAAATTATTTGTGAAATAGTGTTGCATAGTTTATAAAAATGAGTAACTGCATGCTATCCATGATACTCCCTCCAACCATTAAAAAATGTTCCATTAAAACCAGTGTCTTTCATGCCACATACACCCATATAGACTCTATCCCGATTTCTAAATATAATCTGCTTACGATAAACATAGAACCGATCCAGCAAAGCAATGGAATCAGATGTCTGTATCATGGTTATAAACGACTGTCAGTGCTATTTAAATAAAATTTTGCTGTGTGTGGTACACCCATCCACCATTAACAAGTGTGTCATTAAAACTACAGTCTTACATGTTATATAAATGCACACAAAATGTAGCTTCCTCAGGAAGAAAAAAGTTAACCAGTATCCCAGAGGTGAAATGGAATGAAATGCACGTAACTTAATCACCAAACATTCTAACATACTCCCCCAGTGGTTATGACCTGTCCTTACCACTTGCCACCCACGAAGATATCTGACAGCACTGTAGTGCCTATCAACCCAAGCCCAGCAAGGTAAGGAGATCCCGAATGACGTCACGATTAATCAGAATAACAGCCATCATACATGCCATAAAATATTTTAGTGAGGAAGGTATAGCCTCTACTCTAAAACACACAGGCAACTGTTAACTGTGATAAATCTTTTTATTACATAATCACCATACACATTAGGTTCACGTGAGTAGTTGGTGACATTGGAAAGTCCTCCATAATTAGGAAGATCCCGACAATGAATTCACATACTAAATGAAATTAATCGTGATAAGTATGGACACGTAACAATCTTTCAAAAGCGCTCCCACAGGAGAAAAGAACCCCTAGCGAAACTTACAATACAATAATCACAAAACAAGTTACTCTCCAAAACATTACACTCACCACAGTTTAGTATGTCCTATTGTCTATGCTGGACACTAACATATATTTACCAATAACTTTCGTGACTTCTGAGCCCTATGAACACCTACACGATACATGGTAGCATGGACAGGAGAGGATGAGAAGAAGGTATGTAGCACAACTCCAGTCTCCAATAGAACTGAAGTGCACAAACGAGCTAGAGACTCCCTTACTGAGCGCCTGAGCAAACGCAACATTTACCGTACTTTATCGTCGTCTCCTGTAGTCGACAAAAATGATGACGGCGGCGCGTCGACGGTGTGCGGACCTGTAATCCTCAATACGTTTCAGGCACTGACTGTATCAGCAGTCTGAAAATGCAATGTGTTTTACCCTAGCTAAAATATTTGCAATGTTCACTCGCTCTGGCTTAGCGACCTGTGTACCTCTGCCCTATGTAACTGCTCTTCAGAACAGACTAATTCGGGTCGCAATCCGTAATCTCCACTCCGGAGATGTTATGAGATTTTCGAACCCTCTGAATGCAAGTGTTCACTGAAAAGCTCTTCTAGGCCGACAGAACAGTAAGTGTCCCGTCTACATACGGTCCTGGTCTGAAGGGATCTCCTCTTTCTACCCACAGCCTTGGTCTATATATCTTCTTGTTCTCCCCACTGTACCTTGTGTTAGTATCCTACCACACTTCGTAGCGCCCAACGCAGATTGTGGTACGACTTGCTTCGTTTCTTAGCCGAATGAAGCTTAAGAAAAAGGTATTAGACGTGGAAACTATTTTCTTTCTGGCCTACAGCATTCACATTTCGTTCCTATACTCCCAGACTCCACCTACGCACGATCTGTTCACGTGCACCTTCGTGTTCTCCACGGCTTCATCACGTGATATGCGAGTATTTGTTAAATATAGCGGTGCTTTCCACTGTGGCCTCTTTTCTGTTTACTAAATATAAGGAACACAGCGACTGTGTTTTTCGTGCTTTTCAAAGACGTCCCGTTGTGATTCTAAAAGCATTCATTTCCGAGAAGCTACCCCAGGCATCTGGTGTGGTCTATTTAAGTTCTGTTCCGTCATCTCTGCCCCACTGTTGACTTTATTTTGTGCTATTTTTTTCGTAAATATGAACTCCATGCCCTCTAAGAGCGGCCACGTGGACCCCTGCTGTGCTAAGATCTTTCTTTCCGTTTCACGAAGGCGTCAGTCAGAGAAGGTCGCTTAATGACTTAATAATAGCTAATAGAGTCTGCCTACCCGTTGCGACGGGTTGTTGTTTTATGGTCCCTCCCGAAATGCGTTCCTTGTTCTTCTTTTCCCGACGGTTGGGAACTCCCTACGTCTACTTCAGTTCAAAGTGATTGCGATACTAAGTGACTGTTAACGTGCAAAGTAGGGAATGTTTGTTATTATTGACTTCACGTCGGCCGCGTATGAATGATTACTCTCTGTACTATGCAACTTAGTTTCAATTTACTTGAAGTAGGGCATGTGTGGTATCATGGGAAATTGATATGTCCTCAGCCACAGCCGTCATGAAGAAGTGTTTCCGATACTTCGATCGTAGTCAAATGTCATACAGGTACTGAGTGAAGCTTGCATCTCTTTACACAACCTATTTGAGACAAGCCGTTACATCTCTCTCTCTCTCTCTTTCTCTCTCTCTCTCTCTCCCTCCCTCTCTCTCTCTCTCTCTCTCTCTCTCTCTCTCTCTCTCTCTCTCAGTGTGTGTGTGTGTGTGTGTGTGTGTGTGTGTGTGTCTGTGTGCAGTCGGATCGGCAGTTTCGAGAGTTCCAGAGGCATCTTATTTGACTGTGAGGTATACTGGCGTTCTACACCTCTCCCACTTCTATTTGGTTGAGAAAACATCGATTGTGGCGTTTGCATTGAGATGGTGAAACGCCGGTGGAAGAGACATTGATTAGTTCTCTAGACATGAGGAACACATATGATTAAGGGTTAAAACCTTAGTTGACTTCGTGAAATGTAGGACATGTCCGAAATGAAACCAAATCCACATCCATATAAGTATGTATTTCCCTCAATACCTGCCATGACGATCTCCTTCTGTACGAATGCACACATATTATCCGAACTCTTACGGGACTTGGTAGGAATGCCTTCCACGAGTAATGATTGTGTTGGGTAGGGACACGACGAATGTATTGTGTGGACACATAAGGTGAGAATGTGGGTCTTGCTGCAGGCTTGTGCGAGATAGTCCCTGTAGTCGCACTATCCTCTGTGCCCTCGGTGGCTCAGGTGCGTCTGCCTTCGGCGATGCTACGGCACGGACGTCTGTTTACGTCCCTGCCGGAGAAGTTCGCGCTCGCGCGGTTGTTTACCTCTTCGGCGTACTCGCGCGTTTAGACGACTCGATATAGAATGGCACATGCATACCGAAAGTCGATTCTCAAGATTAGTTTTTCGAATGAAATAGAAACGTTCCTACGAGACGAAGTTAAACTTGAATACAACTAACTTATCGGAATCCACCTCTCCATAGTGAGCAGTGTCGTTTACGTCAAGCTGATAAACGTTGCAGTATGTGACAGAATCATCCGAGATACTAAACATGGACTCAAATTTCGTCACTCTGATGGACATGTCGGAGAAGTAACTATTGATCACGCAGGACTGGGCTTACGAAACATATGTATTTTCGAACCTCCCTTCGAGGTTCCAAACGGCGAACCCATACCTCCGTCCACGTTGACGCCGCTGCCACTAACGCATGCGGACGCATTTCGAACAGATCCCATACCGAAGAATGACCAGCTACAGAATCCTGACAGTTTACGGCAACCGACTGCAGCAGAGACCGCCTCCAGTGACGAAACGACGCACACTTCTGCCACTCCGGCAACGACGACGCCCTTAACCGAGCGGAAAGGATCGGTAGCAGGCATGGAAATTGATCCTGCGGTTGTGCCGACAGCTGCTTTCGTCTCTGAGCACCGGGAGTCACTTCCGAAATCGGATACGGAGGCGCACACGCGTCAACAACGATGGCCGAAACGCCACAAGAAACGACGGCTAGCGCCGTCGGATATCTGCTTACTGCAGTCCACGTCAGACGGACTTGGGTGTAACGTCGATACAGTGCATCCGGATGCGCAACGGGAGGTTCTACCTCCCACACAGCAGTACGACGCGAATCATGCTAGACAGGGGTTGAATACAGACACACCAGACGGAAAGCCCACGGAAGGAGTCCCTCCACCCACCGCAACATCGCCACCGCCTTCGGTCAGCCAGGCCGGAGAGACACGACGGGAGCTGGACCTCCAGCACAGGAACTGGGCCGACGAATCCGATACTGACTCGCAGACCGACGACGCACCCGCAATGGCGAGTGCTGCGTCAACCGGATGTTAACCACGCAGAAGATGCAGGTTGACGCACAAACAGCATGTCACCGGGCAGCAGCACACAAATTAACATAAGCGTTCATATGCACTTTACGCAATGAGGAACAGCAGCAGGCATATCTAACAGCCTCTATTAATAATAATACGATCAGAACGCCTGTCAAATTGCAATTATTACGAGACATGTTGCATGCGTCAGACGTCGACATCGTTCTGCTGCAGGAAGCATGTGTTGAGAGCTTCCCCGACCTCTATGAGTACGATACATATATTACACCTACTACCGACGGCGACAGCGGAACAGCGATACTTCTACGTAGCGGCATAGTAGCCGAGGACGTGGTGTACCTGCCGTCAGCGCGAGGACTGGCGCTCACAGTGCTGGGAGTACGGGTCGTTAACATTTATGCACCGTCGGCGTCCGACAGACGGCGTGACCGATCCCGATTTTACGCAGAGGAAATTGCAACACTATTCTTAGGTCGGTATGAACATGTCTTATTTGGAGGCGACTTCAACAGTGTGCTCGCACCAAAAGATCAACACCCACGTTACACTTCATGCTCGGAGCTGCGACAACTCATACAGGACATGAATTTCATTGATACATGGGAGAAGATACATGGCGACAGACGTGGATACACCTACGTCACGAGTCACTCTGCAAGTCGTCTCGATCGCATTTACGTAACACGTCGTCTCGAACCTGCGATCCTCGATGCGGAATTGTTGCCTGTCGCCTTTTCAGATCACATAGCATATATATGCACGGTCTCCCTGAGCCGTCAACAAGTGTGGAGCAGACGCAGTGTTTGGAAAACGAATACAGCACACCTCAGAGAACCTGAGTGCAGACGCTTAATCGAAGACACTTGGCACGTGTGTGAACGACGCCTCGCGACATATCCGACGACGTTGCAGTGGTGGCTGGAATGCGTTAAGTCTGCATTGCGCCGAGCGTTAATTGCATATGGAAGAGAGCAGATGATGTGGAGGCGACACACGAGGGAATTTTATTTCACGATGCTCCCCGAACATTCTGTACAAGCACCTTCACAGGAGCGTCGTGCGGGTATAAAACGAGCACAGGAACAAATAATTTCCATAACGCGCCGCTGTCTGGAGGGTATCGCAATCCGTGCAAGGGCCTTTGAACGAGTCCGTGGAGAATCACCGTCGATGTATCACGTTATCAAATAAGAACAACGTAGCCGCAGTACGTTAACACAGAGAGTCGTAGTGCCAGATGGTCACCGCATGACAACGCAAAAAGACAATGCCAACGCTTTTGTGGAACACTACGGTCATCTGTATGAAGAAGCGGAACACGATCAGGCAGCCTTTCATGACCCGACGAACGTTCTCCGCGTGTCTCGATGAGACGGCCAACCTGGAGTTAACAGGTGAAGTCACAGTTGACGACGTAATGGGAGCGAATGATAAGGGAGTGTCACATAAATCGCCTGAGCCCGACGGGTTTCCGTTAGAGTTTTATCGTACATTTAAAGATCTCATTACTCCACGAAGGACTGTCATGTACTGCGAATTGATGTCTCCCAGCGCGCCTCTTCCACCCTCCTTCGTGGAAAGAATGATCATCCCCATCCACAAACCATCTGGCGACACAGGGATACAGGCCTACCGGCCACTGACCCTTCTTAATTGCGACTACAAGATCTAAGCCAGGAAACTTGCAGCACGCTTTAAACGCGTAATACGCCAAGTGATATTACTCGACCAAACACAGCTAGGAGGAGATAGCAATATACGTACGGCACTCAGCGACTACCACGATGTTATCGCACTGGCATCAACATGTCGTCTCCGGGGTATATTGGTATCAATAGACTTCGATCGCGCATTTGACAGGCTGAGTCATGCTTATCTCACGGACGTGATGACGAAAATGAAGTTTCCGGAAAGTTTTGTCACCGTCGTCATGAGACTACTCCACGGAGCCGCATCCAAAGTGCTCATCAATGGACGCTTGGTGGGTCCCATCACCATCTCACGAACCGTCAGACAAGGGTGCCCGCTGTCAACGATATTGTATGCCATCGCTGTAGAGCCGCTGCTCTGCGGGCTCCGGAATCGACTCCAAGGAATGACGATAAGGCTCAACAAGTTTATATGCTGAACATACGCAGATGACCTAGTGTTTTTAGCACGGTCAGGCGGCGAGGCAAGAGCGGTCTTGCATTGGATTAATTTGTATTTTATGGCTACGGGAAGTCGCCTGAACATGCAAAGCCGGGAGCGATGAACATCGGGAGAGGACTTCCGACAGGAAGTGTGGCACCATTACAGCCGATCAACAAGATGAAATGCCTAGGAAATATCTTCACTACAGACGTTCGACGCACGGCGTCACTGAGTTACAGACATCTTCTGCAAACAATTCGTGCGAGTGTCCGAAGTCACAGGTTAAGGACACTGGATATGATACAACAGGTCACCTTTGCCAACACTTATCTGTAATGTTTGGAAGGTAGGAGACGGATACTGACAGAAGTAAAGCTGTGAGTACCGGGCGTGAGTCGTGCTTCGGTAGCTCAGATGGTAGAGCACTTGCCCGCGAAAGGCAAAGGTGCCGAGTTCGAGTCTCGGTCGGGCACACAGTTTTAATCTGTCAGGAAGTTACTTATCTAGCTACTCGCATCCCTTACCTGGCACAAGTTCTTCCTATGCCGGTGGTGTTGGCCCGCCGAATCCTGGCGGTACTAGGATATTTTGTGAGCATAGGTCTGCTTTTTACGGTAGGATACGAAACCCTCACCCATCCTCGTAGTCGTGGAGGTCTTGGACTAGTCCACGTACGCGACCGAGCAGTGGCTATTTATGTAACCACAATGATAAAGATGTGGACCCGACACCAGACAAGTCTGACAGGCACCTTGATAAACGAACTCGCTCCACCTTCGTTCGGCTCCGGTAGCGGTGTCTCACATCTCACCATCGCTTGCCCATATACGAACTTTTTATTTTGGAACACAGTTATGTACATATGGAACTACAGACTACCAGGACGGTAACGGCACTTGATATATATCACATCTTGACTCGATGACGGCCGAATAATGCCGTAGAGCGCCGCCAACCAACAGTTACGTGGACAGTGGTATGGCGTACAGTGCACCACCCATACCTTGATACGGGAACGCGAGCACTGTAGTATCAGGTGGTAAATGGGAAATACGTGACTCGTTCCAGGTTTATAAGGCGGACGAGCCACTGTGTCCGCAGTGCAATGTTATAGACACAGAGGAGCATCGCCTGATATGCGGACCTTCGGCGGACGTATGGTGTTTGGTAAAAAAATGATCGCCTTCCTCCTTCGGGTGGGTCCGCAAGCAATAGAACCACGCATACTACTTCTCCCAGATAGAACATATTATCCTCGAACAAACACAAACGCTCTTGACTGTGCGTTATCTGTTCAGAGACGGCAGTAAGAATGTGCTCGACTTTTGGGCCTTACTACAGGAATATCACTCACAGCTTATGAGACATCAGAGGTATCGAACATATTACGCAAATTTTTTAGGGAGTACCTTGCTTGATCCCCCACCCAGTTGTAATTATTGTCTAGAAGTATCAGAACAAGAAAGGATCAGGACAGTGGAGAGGATCGACAACCACACGTGAAGACGTACGCGACGCCAACGCGAGGTATAACGGGATTAGCGAGGTACGCGCCCAAAAGAGGAACGTAGACCGTTTTTGTTTTGTACTGACAGAAGCAGGATTTTTTTTACTATTATGTAAAAAAAGTCTAATTATTTACGTTTCCCATAAAAATTTATTTTTAAAAGTCATCGTCTTATATATTTAAAAAATGCTAGAAGCAGTTTATGTTTGTTCTTGTTACACCATTCTGCCAAAAAAAGAAAAGGTCGGTGGAGCACTTAAAAAAAAAGGTGGATACAGCGTCTGCCATGTAAGCAGGAGATCCCGGGTTCGGGTCCCGGTCAAGGCACACATTTTTAGCTGTCCCTGTTATTTTATATCAACGCCCGTCAGGAGCTGAAAGTATTAATATATAACTCTAATTTCGTTCTAGATGGTTGCAGGTCATCAGTGGTGTCTGTTCTTTTGGACATGTCCTAAAGAACAGACAGCTTATCCATAGAAGTATGTATATTGCATGTTGATGCAATCGTTTATGGCGATATAGCCTGGTAGGAGATCGGTTTCACACTAAGAATTTCAAATATTCCGCGATGCTAGCGGAGCAGTGTAATTGAATTTCTTTGACAATCCCTCCAATATTTCATAATCTGTAGACCACTTTCCTTGGTTCATGTCTCAGTGCAACAACACTGCTGTATTTTTTTTCTACAAAATTAGTTTCCTGCTAAAATTCTCCTTTATGGCCGGCGTAGGAGTCTCTACAGACAGGAAAAGATATCTATGTTAATTTCCATAAAGCTATAGAATTACGTGATATCGTCTTTGTTCAATTGATCATAGACAAGACCAAGCTGGCGAGCCACCTCTGGTTCGAACACATGGGATGCTGTCCTCCAGCCACAATTGTGCCCTTAGAGCATCTACAGACCAGCAGTTGTGGGACGTTGAAAATTCACAGAAAATTCCAACCGTTTTTCTCGTCTGTACGACAATGCTTCAAATTCTAGCAGAACCTTTCAGACGTCCGATCTGCTTTATGTCTGTGTGGGTTTTCTTCATGATCTGTTGTTGATTTTGAAAAATGTCAAGAATATTTAGATATGTAACTGTTCTGCTTTTCCCATCCGTGCTTCGACCGTGTTGTTCTTTTTCTTGCGCTCCACCATTATCTTTGCCTTCCAACCCACATGCAGGAGGCTATGGACACGGTACTCAGCTGCATTATCACAAGTGCCATAGCTGTTGAACTCCTCCTTGTCCAACGCCAACAACATCTCTTCGGCCGGGCGCTGGTGTCCGAGCGGTTCTAGGCTCATCAGTCTGGAACCGCATGACTGCTACGGTCGCAGGTTCGAGTCCTGCTTAGGGCATGGATGTGTGTGATGTCCTTAGGTTAGGTTTAAGTAGTTCTAAGTTCTAGGGCACTGATGACCTGAGATGTTAAGTCCCATAGTGCTGAGCGCCATTTGAACCATTTTGAACATCTCTTCCACTGAACTTCGTCGTTCTACCCAAGAGCTTATCGCTGAAGCCTGAGTCTCTTTCTTTCACCAATTGGCAGGTGAAGCAGAGAGATTTATTTTGATTTGCTGGTGAAGGGAGCATCCTATGTAGAGTTAATATTTAATTTAAGACCGTTTGCTACTAATTTTGAATGGTATTGTGAACTTTTTTCCAGCAGAATAACACTAGTTGTACGTCATGATCAATTTTGAGTCGTATTGCCGTTTTAGACACTTATTGTGTTGCACTAGCCATATAGATATGTAATTAGTAGCGATTTTTGGCCCAGTTTCTCACCAAAAGTAAATAAAATACGCTGACCCAACCTTCCTCTCCAGCTGGTCGGTACAGACCCTAGCGATTTCCCAAAAGGTTTGTCCATCTAACTATCATTCCGCGTTCAAAATTTATCAATTCCCGTCGTGCGGCCGTAATCACGTAATATGACTTATTTGAATACAAATGACAGCTCCATCAATGCACTACCATTTTATACTTTATGTACACGATACTGTCGCCATTTGTATATCTGCATATCGCTATCCCATGACCTTTGTCAACTTTGTGTCAAACTTCACTGTGGTAAACAAGGACACAATGTTGATCATGACATTAGGGGACACATGTCAAATCGAGGGCACATTTCTCGTGACATTTTATAAACATGTAATAGTGTTAAATTATAGTTTACATGGGTGATAGCATTCTTTCTTTTTCCTCGCTTATCGTGTATGTTTACGGGGTCAGCATATTAATTTCAGATTCAGCAGTGATAGCAGTAGAGGGTGAGCAGATGCCCTTCCTGTCAGCACCCCTGCATTCTTCTTCTCCTTCCCTTAGCCCTCCTCGCCAACAGCCGGACGGAGATCACTTATCCCATCTGTCAGCTTCTAGTATTATTCCATGTGAAAACGTACAGCCGGCCGCGGTGGTCTCGCGGTTCTAGTTGCACAGTCCGGAACCGCGGGACTGCTACGGTCGCAGGTTCGAATCCTGCCTCGGGCATGGACGTGTGTGACGTCCTTAGGATAGTTAGGTTTAAGTAGTTCTAAGTTCTAGGGGACTGATGACCACAGATGTTAAGTCCCATAGTGCTCAGAGCCATTTTTTTGAAAACGTACAAACTCTTTCAAAATTTTTGTGAATAATTTAACAGAGGCTGTACGTACTTACCATCCTAGTATTCACCTAACTGGATATAGGAGACCGTCTAAAAACCAAATTCACCCTGGCATGCGTAATAGGTTTCGAAGTCAGTACGCCAAGAGGATTCGATCCGGGAGGGGGTATTTAACAGCGTGATGTGTGGCTTATGAGCAGCCGCTCGACCATGAAATCCAATTTTTCTCACCTCTCGCCTAACTGTCATAGTACTCGTATTGGATACTAATGCAGTTTGGAATTCCTGTGTGATGGTCTGGACAGATGTCTGTCTCTTACACATTACGACGGTTTCTGTCAGTCAACAGACGAGGTAAGCCTGTACGCTTCTGTGCTGTACGTATCCCTTCACGTTTCCACTTCACTATCACATTAGAAACAGTGGACCTAGGGATATTTAGGAGTGCGAAAATCTCTCGTACAGACGTATGAACATGTGACATCCAGAATGAGATTTTCACTCTGCAGTGAAGTATGCGCTGTTATGAAATTTCCTGGCAGATTAAAACTGTGTGCCAGGCCGAGACTCGAACTCGGGACATTTGCCTGACGCGGGAATGTGCTCTACCAACTGAGCTATCCAAGCACGACTCACGCCCCGTCCTCACAGCTTTACTTCTGCCAGCTGTGAGGACGGGGCTTGAGTCGTGCTTGGGTAGCTCAGTTGGTAGAGCACTTGCCCGCGTAAGACAAAGGTCCCGAGTTCGAGTCTCTGCCTGGCACACAGTTTTAATCTACCAGGAAGTTTAATGTGACATCCAATCACGCGACCACTTTCAGAGTCCGTGAGTTCCGCGGAGCGCCCCATTCTGCTCTCTCACGATGTCTAATGACTACTGAGGTCGATGATATGGAGTACCTGACAGTAGGTGGCAGCACAATGTACCTAATATGAGAAACGTATTTTTTGGTGGTGTCCCGATACGATTGCGTTTTCGTAAGTCGAAACTTCCCGTTTCCTGAAGCGTCGCAACAAGACGAGAAAACAGCCATCGATTAGGTGGATTCCTGTCAGGATATCGCTCTCTGTACAGTTTCGCTGCTAGCATAGCATTTCGGCTACCTTCTACAACAACAATAAAAGAAACATTATGTGAATGCAGATTGTAGGAAGGTATAATCTACACAACAGTATTTAAAAGGACTAAACTACTGGACTAAATGTACCCCTACATAAGAAAACAGTATTGCAATTACTGTTCTGCTAACTTACATTGCCCATAGATGAATAGCATTTCTACCTTCTCTTCGTTGGTGTAAATTCTACTCACACAACTCTTCAACTGAGCGCTGGGAGTGTCAACGTCAATTTTGTATTATGTAATTAATAACGTTGTGTTTCAGTGAATGGTACACTGTGATACATTTTTCAATAGGTCTTTAGGAGAGGAAATGAATTACCGAATAAAAAATAGAAGGTGCCATTTAAGAAGTCATAGTGCTGTTCATATCTTTGTAAAAAACAAAGCTGCAACGAAGGAAATCATGCTGATTGATGTCCTCCTGACGGCTAGAAAACGTTTGCTTGAAACATTTAGTAATTTACATGTGGACAAACAGTTATTAAGGGCGGTCAAGATAAATGGGACACCCTGTAAAATGAAACCCCTGCAATACATTTTTAGCTCAAGAAGAAAAGTTCAAGAAGAAAAGTTACTCTGTGGTCTGTGTTTAAGTTAGAAATTTTTACTACTGTTCTTTTTTAATTACGATACAATGTTAACTATGAACGAGAGTCTGTTTTCCGTCTGGTTCCCTAAGGAACGTGTTGTTGGAGCATTAGCGTATATTATTTCATACTGTCTAAGAATCAAATGATATCCAAAGGTATGTTGTTTCTCTCCTCGTCTCTTTCCATTCCTTAATTGTCACATTACCGCAGGTTAACTGAACCAGCTAGCTAGTCAGTGCCGTCCGACTTAAATGTGACAGAAATGCTGTTTTCCCGTATTATTGTTGAGTCGGTGTGCACGTAAGACACAGCACAAAACGCATCCGTT
The DNA here is from genome assembly GCF_023897955.1 of Schistocerca gregaria. Classification (NCBI taxonomy): domain Eukaryota; kingdom Metazoa; phylum Arthropoda; class Insecta; order Orthoptera; family Acrididae; genus Schistocerca; species Schistocerca gregaria. The sequence continues at coordinate 202,351,661 of NC_064924.1, forward strand.
TTATCGTACTTGACTGCACTCAAGACAGCTTGGCTTCCGCTCGTGTGAAATGAAATCCGATGAGATATCGACAAGCGTGGAAGAATACAAATTGGTAATAGCAATTGTAAAATAAAGGTCAATGGTGGTTGTATGATATATTATAGACAATAATGTTCCTTTGTTTCGGGTGGTTATGGGTGCTTTCAAAGAAAGCAGTAAGATATCGTTCTATAAACCACAAAACGAATGCAAGTATTTTTTTAGCGACCGTGAAAGACGGTCATGGAAGGGGACTATGATGACAAACCCACAGTAAGACCGCTACAAAATTTAATGCATAATTGAATTCACACCAGGTTTATTCTTATTATGAATGCAGTATAGTTAAGAGAAATAAGAGTACGCATGAAAATTCTGGGATATTGGAAGTTTTTCTTGTTCGATATTGCAGTCTAGCAACGTTCCCAACTTTCTTTTGGCCTATAATTTGTTAGCTGCGGTTTGCAGCTTCGTCTACAGTCGTTTGACTTCAAATCTCACGGCTCAGTTGAAATAAGACAGAGACTATGTAAGAAAGAGAAAGAGACGAGGGCATAAAAGAGAAGGAGCGCCTCCTGGCATACTGTGCAGGTGAACTCCGGATACAGCGGGGGGTAAAAGAACCGACCCCGCCTGCCGCTGTTGCTGCGGCGCCGCCACGTGAGAAGAGGCACACAAGAACGCGTAATTTTGGCGCCGGAGTCGTATTAAAGCGACCGTGGGATTAGAGGCTGCGGCCGGCCAGCGGCGCGTTAAATCGAGTCGGCCGCCACCTGCCGCGTCCTGCTTGGTGCGGGGGTGGAGCAGAAGGCGTGGGAGGGGGGTGGGGGGGGGGGGGGGAAGGGGCCACTGTGCCTCGACCACTTGCCGCATGAAATATTCAGCAGCGCCGCTATGAGTACTGCCTCGCCCAGTGTTTCTCTCGCCAGGTATTGCGGGACCTTCTCCAGCCAATATCTAGCCCGCGACGCCAGGTTCACTAAACTGGCAACACCAGGGCGTGGGACCCAGAGTACGTATAGACGAAAATGTTGCTCGCCGGTGTGCGCGAGGGTACAGCCGTTCGACAAAAATATGGAAACACCGCGATAAACGCATGCTTGAACATAAATGCAGATGCTAGACAAGTTTGTAGCTTCCTCAGTACTTTGTCAGTAGTGGTCGAAACAGTGTTCTGTGCAGTTCCGAGTGCATTATGTCGGACCAAAGTGAATTCGAACATCGGCAAATTGTTGGTGCTGTTATGGTGTGTGCTTCAGTAACCAACGGAGCTAAGTCCTTGATGTTTCCGGAGGCACCCTGTGAAAGATTCATAGCGCATTCAAAGAAAGCAGTAAGATATCGTTCGATGAGCCACGAAACGAATGCAAGTATTTTTTTAGTGATCGTGACAGACGGTCATGGAAGGGGACTGTGATGACAAAGCCAGAGTAACACCGCTACAAAATTCACTGCATAAATGAATGCCACTTTCGCGGACCAAGTCAGCGCCGAAACAACACAAAGCAGAGTATTGTAGACGAGATGAAGTGGCGAAACCACTTGTCAGTGACAAAAATTCCCTTAACAGCAAAAGTAGGACGGGACATCATAAAAATGGACCATAAAGCAATGAGTCCTATTTCACAGTGTTTCTAACTTCTGGTCACGTGTACGTCCCAAGAATGAAATAAGGCGAAATTCCGGGATCATTTGGCACCCGTATTGTGATACTATCTGGGAATAACGGCTAGGGCTCATGGCTAGTCTACAAGGTAAAAAAGGAAAAGAAATGGCTCTGAGCACTGTGGGACTTAACATCTGAGGTCATCAGTCCCCTAAAACTTAGAACTACTTAAACCTAACCAACCTCAGGACATCACACACATCCATGCCCGAGGCAGGATTCGAACCTCCGACCGTAGCAGTTGCATGGTTCCAGACGGGAACGCCTAGAACCGCTAGGCCACACCGGCCGGCCTAGAAGGTCAGATTACTGTCAAGGATTATGTGACGATTTTGGCAGATCACGTCCATCTCATGGTGCAATGCTTTTTTTTTTCCTGCGCTGTGTTCGAACACGACAGGCTCGCATCGTCCAGGGCTGGTTTTGTGAGCACAAGGACGAATTGTCGCGGCTCCTCTGGCCATCACATCACCACATCTCTGTATTAGTGAGCACGTGGGGTCTATTTGACAGAAGTGTGCATGATCACCATCCAGCTCCATGGCCGTTGATTGAACGTGTCACTATTTTTTAGGACGAATGCAATAAGATTTCCTGGAAACCCACACAACAGACGACTGAAAGCTGTTTCTAATGCCAACGGGTTTCCTGTGATGTAACAGAGAGGCACGGTAGTGCTTTACGTTTTTGGTGTTCTCAGTTTTTGGCCCAATTCGTGTACAGAGCAGTGTGTCCGGAGATACGGTCAAGCAATTACTTTGTTCGACGCAAGCCATGTAGTTTCCGCTCCAAGGCTCAGTATAGAGCAAAATAGCTCGATTAAAAATATTAAAAAAATGAAAGTGCTTCATGTTTAGGGAGCAACCACTCTTAAAAATTATTTGTGTGCCTCATAACATTTGCCACATATTTACATTTAAATCTGTCTGCCAGAAGATATGTCTTATACAGATAGTTGAAGGCTTCTATAAAGGTTTCAGACTAATCACAAACACAGGCACGTCGAAAACAGATCGTATAGTAACAAACCAAGATGTCAGGTAAGTATGTCACTTCTCACCGAACTCTTCAACATCTATATTGAGTATCTCATAATAAAATGGAAGAAGAACATGAAACTGAGAAGAAGCTAGCGTTTGAATGGTATGCAATATGAATAGTCTTAATACAGAATAAGAAAACAAACTTACGACACTTGGTTTACAGATTATACGAACTGGGCAGATAGTGGTACAATGCGAAAATATTGACCATTAAGAACAAATTTATGGCTCACTATGGAATACAGCTAGTCCTTTCAGAAATTATTGTTGAAAGCAAGACACTGGAACTAGTCTCTAGTTTTAGACATTTAGGATGCGCTAAAAGCATAAACAATGACAATAATATACGAATAAAATAAATTAACTTCGGCACATATGTAGAACTAAAAGTAAAACGTTAAATAACAGCACGCGAAAAGATGGAAAATTAAAGTTGTACAAAGCAGTTTCCATGTCTATGTTCTCTTTGGCAGTGAATCTTAGGTTGAACAAAAGGAGGACATAAGTGACATAGCAGCTTACAGTTGGCTCAAATGAGATGTTTATAATATGTCAAAGGTTGCAAAAGGAAGGTATTACAAGAAACAAGAATGTATGGCAAGAATTAGGGATATTCAGCTCAAGCAACAAAGTGGGAGAATATACGATAAACGGAGGCTACATGTTAAAAGTGCGCAAGAAGAAAGACTTCGAGTCACAATAAATAAGGTCTCAGCAGAAAAAATCGTAGCACTGGAAGACAGAGAAAAAAATTCTCTCAAGACAGTGAAGTTGGAAGTGAAGAAGAAAATCTATAATGAGGTACCCTGCATACATTGTGGGGCAGATAGTATTTTTGGTACTAGTATCTTTCCACAATTCCTGGTTCCATTCACGAATAATGCATGGGAAGAATTATTGTCAGTATACTTCCACAAGAGGTCTAATTTCTCCGATTTCAAAATGGCTCTGAGCACCATGGGACTTAACATCTCTCCGATTTCCTCATAGTGATCATTTGTGGGAGGAACTAATACGTCGCCGTACTCTCATCAGTGATGCAAATACCTGTAACAGGAAAACATGGTGCCGAAGCCATACAACATGGCCTGTAGACCGAAAGAAGACTGTCATTTTGCCGGATGCGCCTTTTTTGTCATTGTTACCAACTTGTGAGAGAGTTTGCCGCCCAAGACTGAACAACCGCGGCGGTTCGGTGATGATTTGGGCAGCTGCATCGAGGTTTCCATGCTCACCACCGTTACTCTACAAGATCACATTCCTGCGAGACCTCAATACTATTGAGCTTTTGGGGCTACTTTTGACAGAAGTGTATGTTATTTCTATCTACCTCCAACATCGTTACCCGAACTTGCCACTATTTTGCAGGAAGAATTTACAAGACTGCCTTGAAAACCATACTGCACCTGTTTTTATCGACGCCGAGACGACTGGCAGCTGTTTTGAATGCCAATGGTTTCCGTACACTATAATTGACATGGCAAGATGTTATGTTTGTGGTGGTCCCATATTTTGCCCATCCCCTGTACTTTGATTGATCAAAAGAAGAACAGGAGAGGGTCAGTCAGACGCAGGACCAAGCCCAGGGAGAGAGTTCTTAAGATTAGATTAGATTAGATTAGATTAGATTAGTTTTTCGTTACATAGATCCGTGTTGAGGGGATCCTCGTGGATGTGGAACATGTCACCTTTTTATTTTATTTTTTTAAGCTGAAATAACAATACTAATAGTACAAATATATGCAACACATCATTTGTTTCTATTAAAAAATTCGTCAATGGAGTAGAAGGGGTTGGCCACTAGTAAGTCTTTCAGGCTCCTTTTAAACTGATCTCTATTTGTAACTAAATTGTTTATGTTTGCTGGCAAATTATTGAAGATGAGTGTTCCTGAGGAGTGGACCTCTTTTTGAACTAAAGTAAGTGCTTTTAAGTCTTTGTGCAGATCATTTTTGTTCCTGGTATTCTATGTATCAACTGAGCTGTTTGTTGGAAAAAGAGATATATTATTTAGGACAAATTTAATTAAGGAGTAAATATACTGAGAGGCAGTAGTTAGTATACCCAGTTCTTTGAAGAGGTCTCTACAAGACGTCCGTGAGTTTACTCCACAAATAATACGTATTACACGCTTTTGGACTCTGAAAACTTTTGTTTGACTTGAAGAGTTACCCCAAAATATTATACCATATGACATTATGGAGTGAAAGTAGGCAAAGTTTGCAAGCTTTTTCACTTTTATGTCGCCTATGTCTGCTAACACTCGAATTGCAAATACAGATTTGTTAAGGCGTTTCTGCAGTTCTGTGGTGTGCTCCTCCCAACTGAATTTATTATCAAGTTGTAATCCCAGGAATTTAAGACTGTCAACCTCTTCTATCTACTCTTCTTCGTACTTTATTCATATGCTGGGTGGAAACCTCTTACAGGTTCTGAATTGCATACAGTCTTTTTGAAGTTTAATGTCAGTGAGTTGGCTTTAAACCATTTATTAATATCCATGAAAATATCATTATCAGATCTTTCTAGAACTACACTCAACATTCTATTTATTGCAATACTTGTGTCATCTGCAAACAAAATGAACTCTGCTTCTGGCTGTGTAACTGATGAGAGATCAATAATGTACACAAGAAAAAGCAATGGCCCTAAGATCGATAGAGAGATCGTCCTGTGGGAGGCACTTCAAGACTGTACAGGAGAAACTTCCTGGCAAGAGTCGATGGTAAAAAGCAGGGTTGCAAACGCCTGAGTATTTACTCCGATGCGAGACTTGGTGAGACTTGTCTCCTGACTGCCGAACACCCAGCAGTGAGCCTCCTAAAGCGCTGTCAGTTAGCAACGACCGCCTAGAACTACGTGCATTTACAGCTCCTCAATGGCGCAGTGGTAACCACACTGGACTCGCATTCGACAGGACGACGGTTCAATGCCGTCTCTGACCATCCTGATTAAGGTTTTCCGTGATTTCCCTAAATCGTTTCAGGCAAATGCCGGGATGGTTCCTTTGAAAGGGCACGGCCGATTTCTTTCCCAATCCTTCCCTAACCCGAGCTTGTGCTCCGTCTCTAATGACCTCGTTGTCGACGGGACGTTAAACACTAACCACCACCACCACCAGCTCCTCAAGCACTATATGCTACAGATCACGCGGAAATCGTCTGCACTACTCACTCCCGCGTCGTGCTGTCCAGGCGGGCGTTGTGGCTGCTTGCTACGAGCTGCCATTGTGATTCTCTGACGTGGGTGTTAGCTCCCTCCCCCTTGACTGACTTACCTGACCGCACACACACTTATGTTTCCACGATCATTTGATGCCACCTGGTGGTGAAGCTGTGTCCTTCGAAACCGGTTGTGCAATAAATTGAGAAATTACTGGCAACTGAGGCGGATTTGTACTCTACTACACTGTAGTATCCCCCATACTTCTGGCTACAAAACCCCATTTTGCAGCACAGTTCCCGTTCAATGGGACGGGCGTCGACCACCTTACTTGGAAGGGTCTTATGACCGCATGCTACCACCCTACTGATCGACGCAAGAGCCAACGCGTTGCCGCATCAGTACCTTCCCTCTTACTCACATACTGGTTGGACCAAGCAGATGGAAGTCTTAAGGTGCGAGATTAGGCTGTAGACTGGAACAGTCTTGCGAAGTTTTGAGGAATCCTCTCTGGTGCGCAGATTTGTGTGAGGCCTAGAAAAAATTTATTATAATACTCACTGAACGCCCCTCGTATAATAATGAAATTAGCCGAAGATATTGATTTCAACTCAACAGTCAAAGCTAAAACAACTTCCTATCCACTGCTGGTTACGTTAAATAGATATTTCTTTGACGTTTACTATGCAAAACAGGGATAGGATGGCCATTTCAAAACTTCTGCCGAGGTCGTATGCACGTCCTTGATAGTCTCGTACAAAGCGTTAAGTGCTGAACCAGACGTTTCGCTTATACAACTTTTCTTTCAGCGTTACAATGTGTTTTGAGTGAGATATTCTGATTTGAAGTAGAGGAAGAAAGTAAATCGAGTCAAGGCTCACATAGGGAACAGCGGTATTACATTAACAGTGAAAGTTTTCTGCGGAAAACACCAACCGAAATTGAAAATGTTCTAGTGGAAGTTTGTGAGGATGGTATACTGGACCGAGGCACTGTGTCAAGCACAATGTCAGCTTCGTATTCCCTTTTCCGCAAAGACCGGACAAGTACTGAAGACAACCTAAAGAGTGGGAGGCCGGTACCAGCAATAGAATACACTTCCGCTGTCATTATTGACAAAATTTAGCATGGAGACCCACAAAAACATGCGAGGAATTTGCAAATGAAACTAACTTTACTCTATATTTGGTGCTCAGAATCATAACAGAGGAACAACAGTAAATAATGTGTGAAACGTAAATCGCCTGAGAACCGCACAGCAGTGCTACGAGACACAGGAAGACCTGTTTCTAAGCAGCATAGTTGCCATAGATAAAGGATGGTTTAGAGATTTTGAGCCAGAATTAAAATCTTGTTCCTTCCAGTGGAAACGCCCTTATTCTCTTGGACCAAAAATGTGGCCACAGTCCAAAGCCAGGCTGATGATGATCACTAACCATGACAAGCATCGAACAGTAGTATCAGAGTCCCCCAGGGAGCCAATGTAACAGGGCGGTGCTACAGGGACTCTCTGCGAAATGTTTTGCTGCAAAAAATTCGCCAAAGGAAGTCCGACACTTTCGCTGCTGGAGTGCCAATTCTGTAGCGTAATGCACTACCACATATTATTATAGGACCAGTACGTAGACTTTTGGGCAGTTATCAAATGAGAAATCCATCTCCTCTAGTCCTGATATGAGAAACCAGGCTTCGTTGGTTTCGATAACTCAAGAAATAACTCAGAGGGAAACGTTCCACAATCACAGAAGAGACATCTGATCTCGAACTATCAATGAATATCGCAATAACTTTACTATCTGAGACCCAACGTGTATATAGTCGTTGTTGTATGTAACACATGTGCTTTTTTATTCTATTTGTTCATATAAAGGCTAATATTCTCACAGTGATAAGTAATCATGGATTACTTTTCAAAATGATAGACGTGTGGCATTCACACTACCAAAATTTAAGATTAAAATAAGTTCTAAATGCTTTAATGATTGTCATATTACATTACGCCTCTTCTGTTTTCTCTTAGTAAAAAGCTGTATGCTCTAGTTACTGTGTCACACCCAGGTTCTGCAAGAAAATGACCATGAAGTTAAGCCAGTTACAGAGTGATAAAACCAAAACTTTTAACATCTTGGAGTGGTTGCTTTATTAGAAAATGTCAAACAAATATTGTTACAGGGTGTTTCAAAAAGTATATAGGTATTTCGAATGCATGTATTTATTAAACTTTAAGACGGACGAATATGAAACTTTACGCACATATTTACGAACCTCTCAAGTCCAGATTAGAAATGTTCAATATCTCCCACATCACCGACATGAACAATATCACACAGATACTCAAATTCCTCCCATACTCAAGCAAGCATGTCCTTTGTCACTGATGTTAGGGCAGTACAGACCTGGTTCTTTAACTGTTCCAGGTTCTGTGGGAGTGGCGGTACATAAACGTCATCTTTAACGAAATTCCACAGGAAGAAATCAAATCCGGTGACCATGGAGCCCAACTGACACATGCTAAGTCGGCGTCTCCTCTACGATCAACCCAACGGTTCGGCAGAGTTTCATTCAGATATTCACGCACATGACGATCCCAGTGAGGGGATGCCCCATCTTGTTGAAAAATGGTCTTCGTACAGCCTCGGAAATAACCATTTTCTAACATAGCGAGATACTGCTGACCGTTAACCATGCTTCCATCAAATAAGAATGGGCCGTAAACAGATGATCGGGATATCGCACAAAACATACTGATTTTCGACGAATGTCGTACATGTTCAGTGGCAACATGTGGGTTCTGTAGGCCCCAAATTCGTACATTGTATTTGTTTTCCTGACCGCTAACATGGAAAGTCGCTTCATTACTGAACACGATGCGTTGTGCGAAGGTGTTATCATTGTCAACAGCGTCAAGAATTTCTGTACAAAATGCCACACGTTTCCGTTTGTCATTATGACGCAGAGCTGTTAACAGCTGTAACTTGTACGGCTTCATAACCAACCGACGCCACAAAACACGCCAAATTATTGTTGTAGGCAGCAGTAACTCCGCACTGGCACAACGAGTTGATTTTGGAGGACTGCACTGGAAAGCAGTTTGAATTCGGGCAACATTTTTTTCAGGAACACGAGGGCGGCCAGGATTCTTTCCTTTACATACACATCCTGTATCTAGAAACTGTCGATACCATCTGCAAATGTTCCACCCATTGGGATAATCAAGTTGGTACTCAAACTGGAAAGTCTTTGTACTGTAATCACGGAATTGCACTTCGCAACCTCGAGAACACAAAATGATTCTGCTGCGGAGTAGTCATTTTAAACATATGACGGTTACGGAGAAAACTGAAGACAACTGACATATAGCGGCTTTTCAAATAAATCAGGTTATGTATTCGTTTCTCAGATAGCCGAGTCGCGTTGCAACGATCGATAGTTTGGAAAAAATAACACTTAGTATTACGTTTATTCGTTTTGAAACACACTGTATAGTGGACTCAATATGCTTGTATAGAGTGCCACCCTCGTGTAAGCGGCAAACATTTTTCCTAAATGGCGTAGAACTTTCGTTTTACCAAAAAGCACTTGTTTTCAGCATGATGGAGCTTCAGTTGGCTTCACAAATCAGGCTCGAGTACACGTCTGTCACACCATTCTGACAGATGAGTAACAAGAAAGAATCCTATTCCATTGCCAGCTCGTGCTGACCTGACGTCACATTCTTTTGTGGTCTCATTTAAAGGCGTCTCGTGAACGAGATACCTGCAAACACTAAAGGGGATCTTCTGACAACATCGCTGAAGGAGTCACTTCGTGAATAATAATACAGGATGTACAGAAAGTCCGGGAAAAATTTCAATTATTTAATGCACGAAAACTAAACATTGTACAGATGTCATACATATTGCATTTTGAAGAGTAACTCTGAAAGATTTTTTAGCAAACATTCTATATGAGAACCATGAATGACCCGGCATACATCAACATGGTAATCGAATTCTTGCAATACTCGTCCCAGCATGGCATCGTCGATTGTGGCAGTCGCTTCCCATGTTCACTCCCTGACCTGTGCTCCATCACGTGGGAGAGGCGGTACACACAACGTATCCCTACAGAAAAAAGTCGCACAGAGTGAAATCTGGTGATCGGGGAGGCCATTTCGTGAAACACCTGTCCGCATCAATAGCACAGCCGCCATGTTTGCGACTAGCGCTGACTATCGGCAGATTATTAAACAGCGTTGTGGTGCTAACAAGATAAAAACTTTCTGGGTTTCTCTTCAGAATTACATACTATGACACTGTACAAATATTGGTTTTTGTACAATAAATAATTGAAAGTATTTCTGGACTTCATCTACACCTTTTACTCGTATTAATAATAATAATTTCTTGACGCTCAATAGCTGCGTGCAAGTCTTTCACTTCGATGCCATTTCGATGACTTGTACGTCCGTAACCTACTTCAGTTTTCCAACTGTGGAAAGAGTACCTACGGCTTAACTGTGGAATCCGAACCACGTCGTTCCTGGCGACTTCTCGCTTCGTTAACAGGAGAAAGCTTAGTTACAAGCAGAATGCAAATTTCTGTAGTTCGACCGGTATTCCATACCACGATCTCTCGGTTTCCAGTCGCTGTGTGACGACATCGTACTTCCAAGGAATGGGTGACCGAAGGGGGAGTGACACTTTAATCAACTCTTGTGAATGTAGTTCTCACGCAACTTGCATAAATGAAAGAAAGTATTGCAAATTATTTTTAGTTGTATTTTTTATCGCGAGGAGAACGATACCTCATTTGAAAGTTTCTCATTTCCGCTCACAACTTACAATTAATCCGTTTTATGATACATCTAGTCTTCTCGACGATCTTGAATGATTGTATCCGTTTGCAGCGAGGTTGGAGAGGGATTTACGAGGACCACCATGAGACGGCAGTACCCTTGTATGCCGAGTGGTGAGGCTACGAGGGCCGGCCGGTGTGGCCGATCGGTTCTAGGCATTACAGTCTGTAACCGCGCGACCGCAGGTTCGAATCCTGCCTCGTGCATGGATGTGTGTGATGTCCTTAGGTTAGTTAGGTTTAAGTAGTTCTAAGTTCTAGGGGACTGATGACCCCAGAAGTTAAGTCCCATAGTGCTCAGAGCCATTTGAACCATTTTTAGGCTACGAGGTGCTACCCAAAATTTTCGCGACTGATGCTGCCATCTGTTGAAGACCTTATCTTTGGACTGATGGTCACCATCACCCTTGCAGTAGTTCCCATCCGCACGTACACATCGGTCCCAGGGCTTCTGCCACTGGTCAAACGTTTTCTGGAATACTCTGTAGAGTGTCGAACCGACGGCCTTTGAACTTTAGTTTCAGTTTTGGGAATAGCGCGAAGTTGCAAGGTGTTCGGTGGGTGGAGTAACCACCATGATGTTTTTTGCCAAAAAGGTGTTAGTGAGCAAGGCCATGTGACTGGGCGCGTTGTTGTGATGCAGCAGCCAGATCCCTTGACGGCAAAGTTCGGCCCGTCGTTGCCGCACGTTTTCAAGGAGCCGTCGCAAAACGTCACAGTAGTGTGTGGAATGCACTTGGGCGGGACGAATTCTTTGAGCCCAGTTACCTTGGTATCATAGAAAACGATGGTCATTCTCTTCACTTTGTTATTCACCTGTCTCGCTATTTTGGGTGTTGGAGAGCCCGGGCTCTTCCACTGGGACGATTGTTGCTTTGTCTCTGGGCCATAACCGTAAATCCAGCTCTCGTCTCCATATCACTTTTCCCGAGATTCGCACAGAATTTAATACAGATGCGCTGTTCTGTTTCGCGGCTCCGTCGTAAAATCGGCACACACCAAACACAGAGTATTATGGAATTGCTGTGGACACGCAAGACGTCCTCCCAGCTGAATGCCACTCTGCACGCTGACTCATCAGATATGCAGCTCTCGCCACCTAGCGGTGCAAAGATCTATTACTCCTACTTTCCAGGTTACAGCACCAGTCCCAAAAATTTAGATTCCACCTTGTATTTTGGTCGTGATCGGCGAGGTCGCTGTTGGCCTGGCGTGACGCAGAGGGGCGGCATAGCTGAGTGGGACGGAGTGGGGCGAAACCTCCCTGGCGTAGCGGAACCGGGGTTGGCGCAGTCCGCGGTGGGAGCCCTCGCTGTCCGTGGGCGGTGTACGCCAGGGTGCGGACGTGACCTGTCCTGTGGCATTACGTGGTGTCTTCAGCCTTCTCGCTGCTGAAGCCGACTGCACCCTTTCCTGCAGATGAACTGTTTGCTTCTACAAGTACAGTACCCCGTACTATTAAGTTATTGTCGCCCATTTCTTGCTAGAAACCGTACCATTCTGTGACTGCAGTTATTATTCAAGTTCAGCACTGTCCGAGTTATGTCCCTCCTATAATGTCACATATACTTCGACTGGTGACTTGTGCCTGTTAATGAGGCCACTGTTAACAGCTGTACCTTCGAAGTGGTTTGGCGATCGTTGAGGAAGGCACGTATTATTTATCGTGTTCTTGGGTAAACCTTGTGAAATTTGTAAGTAACAGTAACTCTGTCGTTGCTCCTAAGGTGCTTTTAATTCGGAAGTGCCGTAAAAATTCGTATTTTAGATTCCAAAGCTGTTTGCTTCATTTTACAGCAAACTTGAGTTGCTTACGCTAGTCTTCTTCTACATCTACATCTACATACATACTTCACAATCCATCATACGGTGCGTGGCGGAGGGTACCTCGTACCACAACTAGCATATTCTCTCCCTGTTCCACTCCCAAACAGAACGAGGGATAATGACTGCCTATATGCCTCTGTAAGAGCCCTAATCTCTCTTATTTTATCTTTGTGGTCTTTCCACGAAATGTAAGTTGGCGGCAGTAAAATTGTACTGCAGTCAGCCTCAAATGCTGGTTCTCTAAATTTCCTCAGTAGCGATTCACGAAAAGAAAGCCTCCTTTCTTCTAGACACTCCCACCCGAGTTCCTGAAGCATTTCCGTAACACTCGCGTGATATCAAACCTACCAGTAACAAATCTAGCAGCCCGCCTCTGAATTGCTTCTATGTCCTCCCTCAATCCGACCTGATAGGGATCCCAAAAGCTCGAGCAGTACTCAAGAATATTCTGTTTCTTAAGCCCCTATTACACGATGCACCTAATCCGTACACCTATGCACCAGCGCCCCATGCGGGCAAATCTGTTACTATGTACTGGTTCAAGTAGACCTATTACACCATCCACGCAGGATATATATCTGACGCACATGCTCAGTAGATGGTAATAACGCGCGAAACGCAAACACAACTGTCTGATCTCTTGTAAAGACGTTCGTTCTACCACGCTTAACACAAGGGGCACCATGTGATATATTGGAACGTCATTCGTTCAAAATATTTATGCAAGCTCAAGATTCCGATTTAATAAGAAACCATTTTTATCTTTATTTGTTAAGTGATTGATATTATGTTATGTAGGTGGCTACTGTTCCGAATTACAGACTCTAGAGTTAGTTTTATATTACGACACTTGGTTACACAGGTATAAGTATATGTAAATTTACATTTATACACCTGTTTCATTATGGAGAACCTACTTGTTTTTGGAGCTATTGCGCTGGTAGCGACAGTAAATCTTCTAATTAGGGCACAACGACGACGAAAACGAAAAACCAGACTTCGTTGATTTGGGCCCTGGCTGAAAAGACGGAACGAATGTACGGGATTATATTCACTGCTTATGAAAAAACTGAGGCCCGAAGATCCGCAAGAATGTAGGAACTTCGTGAAAATGGACAGGGCCTGTTTCTAGAAGTGGCTGTTTATGATAGAAGACCGATTTAGCAAGTGTGACACAGTCATGAGAGAGGCTATCTCACATTCTCGAAAGTAAGAATTAAATTACACGTTTATACGTGCTGTGGCCGAGCGGTTCTTGGTGCTTCAGTCCCGAACTGCGCTGCTGATACGGTCATAGGTTCGAGTCCTGCCTCGGGTATGCGTGTGTGTGACGTCCATAAGTTAGTTAGATTTAAGTAGTTCTAAGTCTAGGGGACTGATGACCTCAGATGTTAAGTCCCATAGTGCTTAGAGCCATCTGAACCATTTTGTTTATACGTTTTGTAATCGTATCAGCCTAGCACACTGATAAACTGCCGGTAAACTCCCTGTTATTTTGCAGGCTGGTTGTAACATTACGTTTCCTGGCGAATGGGGAATCTTTTACGAGTCTGGCTTTTAGCCACAGAATAGCTCAGCCCACCATTTCAAAACTTGTTGTGGATGTATGCACTGCAATTTGCAGCATTTGAAAGCACCAATACTTAACGGTGGGTTATTTTTCCAAGTTTTGAATTTGCGGTATATACTGGTACGTTCTACTCAGTGTTTTTCAAGTCCTGGTCTGTCGCACTGGGCGAAACCGCATGGACTTTGTCGCCCATCACTGCCAGTTTCTTTTTTGTGGCATGCTGAAATAAACAAGAGATGCAATCAAAACATACATGAACCACCGTAAGCTAGGGCATTACGATAGAAATTGAAAATCACCACCGGCTGCCGTGGCCGAGCGGTTATAGGCGCTTCATTCTGGAACCGAGCAAGTTCGAATTCTGCCTCGGGCGTGGATATTTGTGACGCCCTTAGGGCTACTTATGTTTAAGTAGTTCTAAGTTCTAGGGAACTGATGACCTCAGATTTTAAGTCCCACAGTGCTCAGAGCCATTTGAACCATTTGAAAATCACCATGTGGTCTTATATGCATATTACTCAGAAAGAAACGGTTGCCGACGTATCGTATTATGATACAGCGAGTCACACGTACAGCTTTTCTCGCTATATGCCTGAATTAAGACGCTTAACGCTTCTTAGCTCCGTTTCATTTCTAGAATATGAAGTAATCAGAAACAATGCTTTCAAAAACAGCTAGTGTAACAGAAAATCTACTGGCAAAAAAAAAAAAAAAAAAAACAAAAAAAAACAGGTTGTTCGCTGCATTTAGAAAACCTACTTACAGAAAAAAACGCGGAAAATCTCCAACACGACAATCTGAAATGAGCTACTAGCCACCAAGCAGTAAGCATATAACAAGCAGAAAACACTGCGGTAGCCCCTTCTGTGCATGCTTGAGTTATCGCTACCTAGTGTGCATGCGCGGATTAAGGGCAGTTTAGATCTGCTCTCTATCCTGGTTCGTGGATAATGTGTCTGCTAATTTTCGTAGTTTCACCCGTTCCACTGCTAGATGGCTCTCCTGCTAGACCAGTACCGTTCGCTGCGGATCGTTGTGTAATACCCGCTTTAATCACCTAGTGCCTCCGTGAACTTATGTAATTAACTACTAACCCACTGCCTGCTTTGGTTGTGGTTACAAATGAAACGCAGAGTAATGGTTTTATCATTTTTCAGTTTTAAATGGGATTGTCTTGGCCATAAGAACGGCAACAGCTGCCTGTGTTGAGATTTATTTAAGAAAATATGTTTTCTAGCTTTCAAAACTGACATTCTTTAAATATTTACGCTATATGTAGCGCCATCTAAACCAGAACTGGAAAAAAGGATGGTATAGAAATACAGTAGAACTCCAATTATCCGAATTAATTGGGATAATCAAAAAGTTGGGTCTTTTTCGAAGAAAAGTCTACGTATTTTAGTTGCAGTAATTATGTACTGTGTGTTGAAAACGGGAGAAAAAATATTTTTGAGGATAACGGCATTTTAATTAATTATAACGAAAACGCAACACTTTTACGCACATGTTGTATAGTTAACTCTACAGTACATGTGCTGATAGTCACTGATTGCTGAATATCTCGGTCAAAGTAAGCTGTTTCATTGTCTTCATTCGTTTTCTGGCAGCGAAGTCGCTCATTCGCTTGACATTGAGAAGTTGCATGTGGTCACACTCGGGCTGACGGCTCATCCACTTAATGCAGTTTCAAGGCCGGAAAACGCTTCACTAGCTGATGGTCCCGTGTCTGCTTCAACTTCGACACTAAGGTCATCTTCTTGCTAGACACTTTCTTCTCTGCAACTGAGTAGGTTCATCATCAGTCAGAATTCGAAATCCAGAGTCTGACATGTCACACACCATCCATTCTGGGGGGACTGATGACCTTAGCTGTTTAGTCCCCCTTAAACTTCCCAACAACCACCACCACCATCCATTCTGCTGTATCTTCAGCACTAACTTCTGACGGTCCAGGAATTTTCAAAAGAATGTTTCTTAATTCCTCAAGTGATACTTCAACCTCATCTTCTCCTGTCTCTTCAGTTTCTTTTTCCTTTTTCTCCTTTTCCTTCCCTTCTTCAGTTGATATGCCTATCAACTTGTTCCATGTAATTTTTAATGCGGCTGCCTTAACCAAACTCCTAGCTTCCGTCACCATGTAAGCGCAAGGTTTCAAATTTAATTTTTTCTGTTTACCCAACACATCTTCTTCGTCTTCGCTCTCTACCAAAAGTTTCCTTAAAAGTTGCCCTCTCTAATAGCGTTTCATGGCGTCGATAACAGACTGATCCAGTGGCTGCGACAAGTTTGTCACGTTTAGCGGTAATAGATCGTTGTAAAGTGGCAGTTCCCTCTTTCAAACAATTCTCCGATGAGATCAATTGGTGCATTATTAACAACCAAAAGCGCTTTACTGCCTAATTTTCTAAGATATTTACGTTCCTTTTTCACGTCGGGGATGAATATTTCGATCTATCACTCAGTAAACAATGCTACAGTCATCCAAGCCTTGGTTGGTTTTTATTATAGAGGGGAAGCTTTATCACATTTCGAAATGCTCTTCGGACTTTCCTGTCAACAGAAGATGTATTTTATGGTGCCCCGTAGTGTTCGCACTGGTAAGCACCTAACACGATCTTTTCTAAACTTGAGTTTTTGGAGCACTTCGCTCCCTAGTGGTTTTAGGCAGAGCTTTGCAAACAAGACCAGTTTCAACAGCGTTGTACAAAACCTCAGGATCGATGGAGTCTCCAACAACTTAAAAATATTCTGTAAAATGTTCTGCAGCTTTGGAGTCTGCTGATAACTTCTCCCCACATAAATCCAATTCACGGATACAGTCTTCGCCAGCCTTTACTTGCTTTAAAGGAAGAACAGCCAAGCTTCTGAGCTTGGTTAAGTTTTTCACAAAGAATCAGACCGGAAACTGGATTTCCCATACAACATTGCAGAAAAAATCACTTGAAAACGGTATCTTCGTTTTCAAGCAAGTTTAAAAGTGTAGGTTTGCTCCTTTCAATGTCTGATATCGTTGCTTGTTCACACCCATGCATCTCACACCCAAAGCTTCAGATGTCAGACACTCCGATCGGTGCCAAAGCTTGTATGTCGATAGAGTATGAACCAAAACACTGACTGTGTGCAGTCGTCGAATAGAAGATGCGTAAACCGTATTTAGAATTATTGTCAGAGCTACAGAATCCAGGAAAAGGCGTACATGTGAGTATTTGTGTAGTAGATCTGGCGTGAGTGGGAAGGTAGAGCGTTCGCTTGTCGTACCGAAGGTCCCGCGTTCAAACCCCGCTGATAATTAATTCTTTCAACTACTTACGCTTGAAACTGTTATAAGGGAGAATGTTTTCCTGGCATACAAAAGGACTTTACAGAATTCGTAGCAATGTTCTTTTGCCATTCTGCTTTCGCTTCGTTAGTTGAACGTTATGCACCTATTATCTATTATTTCTTACTATTACTTCCGTACGTGGGTGCAATTGTTTGTTTATTTTTCTGTTTTGACTGTGTATTCTATGAAACTACAAATACTCTGTCGTCTTACTACTGTCAAAGAAAAGAAGCGAAAGTAGACTGCCAAGCGAACATTGCTGTGAACTCCAAACAACCCTTTTTTGTTGTTCCATACAACATTTTCACTCGTAATACAGTAAAAAAAATTTTTGTGATTGGCGTGTGAACCCGAGATCCTTCGTACGAGGATTTAATTAACACTCTACGAACTTCTCCACAGAGGAAATAATATAGTAACTCATAGTTCTGGTTTTGATGTGCTCCGTAGTTGTAGTGTTACTTTTAATTACACTTACGCCCGCTCTGCTGGACAACAGCAGATAGTATGATTTAGCTAGGAGTGTTTTTGTTTTGCTACAAACAATGATGCTGGAGGAACATTCGCAACTGAGCATTATAGCACAGGTTGAAATGGTTCAAATGGCCCTGAGCACTATGGGACTTAACGTCTAAGGCCATCAGTCCCCTAGAACTTAAAACGATTTAAAACTAACTAAACTAACCTAAGAACATCACACACATCGATGCCCGAGACAGGATTTTAACTCGCGACCTTAGCTGTCGCGCGGTTCCACGCTATAGGGCCTAGAACTGCTCGGCCACTCAGGCCGCTGCAAATGGTGAAAATACCGCTTCAGTTGTAAATTACTTTATTATTACACGACCGGTTTTGGACTGATAAGCCTATCCTGAGGTGTCGTAGCTGTGCTATGGTCTCCGAGCGCCGCGTGTACCAGGCGCGGTGTGCTGCCTATGAGCGCAGAAATGGTACACGCGGCCCTTGGGCAATTCAGTACAGCTACGACACGTCGGGATGGGCTTATAACAGTCCGAAACCGGTCGTATGAAAATAAAGTAATTTACAACTGAAGCGACATTTTGAACCTCTGCTTTTTGTATTGATACTATATCGACATACAGTGTTTGGTAGCGATCTGAGTGTCTGACGTGTAGAGGTAGGAGTGTCAGCCAACTGTTTACCCATAACTCCGTTATTGGATTTACCTATCGTTTTTAGTTTATCCGTAAACGATAACAGAACACGTTTCCTTTTGGAAGACATGTCGGAAGACTAAACGCACTCACAAACAAAGCAAGGCGTGCAGTCAGCAGGTCCGCGACAAAAAGATTGACTAGTAATCAAAATGAACAGTAACAGGTAGCCCGAGCGAGCTACCTGACAACGGTGACTCATCATTCCAATAATGTTCGCTCTGCGTCCACATCAGCTTAGCGGAATGAAGGACAATAGCGCGCCCAGACGGTATCATTATTTTGAGGTTCTGATAATCAGCGATTCTACATCTACATCTCCATACATATTGCGCAATTCACCATACGGTACGTGGCGGAGTGTACCTCGTACCACAACTAGCATCTTCTCTCCCTGTTCCACTCCTAAACAGAACGAGGGAAAAATGACTGCCTAAATGCCTCTGGACGAGCCCTAATCTCTCTTATCTTTGTTGTCTTTCCGTGACATATAAGTTGGCGGCAGTAAAATTGTCATCCTGAAATGCTGGTTCTCTAAATTTCTTCAGTAGCGAGTCACGAAAAGAACGCCTCCTTTCCTCTAGAGACTCCCACCCGAGTTCCTGAAGCATTTCCGTTGCACTCGCGTGATGATCAAACCTACCAGTAACAAATCTAGCAGCCCGCCTCTGAATTGCTTCTATGTCCTCCCTCAATCCGACCTGATAGGGATCCCAAACGCTTTAGCACTACTCGAGAATACGTCGTATTAGTGTTTTATAAGCGGCCTCCTTTACAGATGAACGACATCTTCCCAAAATTCTACCAATGAACCGAAGACGACCGTCCGCCTTCCCCACAACTGCCATTACATGCTTGTCCCACTTCATATCGCTCTGCAATGTTACGACCAAATATTCAATCGGCGTGACTGTGTGAAGCAGTACACTATTAATGGAGTATTCAAACATTATGGGATTCATTTCCCTATTCATCTGCATTAATTTACATTTATCTATATTTAGAGTTAGCTGCCATTCTTTACACCAATCACAAATCGTGCCCAAGTCATCTTGTATTCTCCCACAGTCACTCAAAGACGACACCTTCCCGTACACCAAAGCATCATCAGCAAACAGCCGCACATTGCTATCGACCCTATCCAAAAGATCATTTATGTAGATAGAAAACAACAACGGATCTACCTCACTTCCCTGGGCCACTCCAGGTGATACCCTCACCTCCGATGAACACTCACCATCAAGGACAACGTACTGGGTTCTATTACTTAAGAAGTCTTCGAGCCACTCCTATATTTGGGAACCAGTCCCATATGCTCGTACCTTAGTTAGCAGTCTGCACTGGGGCACCGAGTCAAACGCTTTCCGTAAGTCATGGAATATGGCATCCGTCTGATACCCTTCACCCATGGTTAGCAAGATATCATGATTCTGACAGCCGGAGTGCGAATAATTGGATTTCTGCTGTATTTTTCTAAATGAGTAACATGTGAGGTGATCACCAGTGGTTGTTTTCTGTACCTTGAAGTCAGGAACCATTGTGTGTTGCCTATAGACTCCTACGAGACAGATTAAATTAAAATTTGAGTGCCTTCAATATGGGATATCTGCGCTTATCTTCTGGAAACAACAAATATATTATTCCTACAAACCGGAACTGATAACGTAAAATCCAGTGTTTAATAGTTATCCGCAAAACCGGAGGAGCTGGCGAGCCTGCAGGCGGGGAGCAGATAACGCGACGGCGGCGCGAAGTAATCCACAAGGGACGAGCGGCTGGCCGGTCCTTGCCGCGGGCCGTGACTCTGCGCATCTCCCGATCTGCTCGCCTAGTTATCGTCCACGCAAGGGCGGGCGGAGGCGGCCGCTTCCCGCTGCGCCTCTTTCTGCTCCGAGCCCTATATTTCCCGTATCGTGTGTCAGCATTTTATCTGGCGGCGCCCGCGCGCTCAATATTTCTGCGGCGCGCTAAACCGCCGGCGCCGCATTTTATGGCAATATTAAGCCGTTTTATGTGTTTCGGCTGGGGCGTTAACAACTGGCGGTGGCGGCGGGACCGCGAGCTATCGCCGTTCCGGCGGCCGGCCGTCCATCAGGGAGCGGCGTGTCGCTCGCCGCGGGAGCCCTATCTGCTGCCAAAGGCGGCACGGCGTAGCCCCAGGCGACGCCTCCGGAGATTTACGCAGTGGCTGCGGGCGAGAGATCACATTGCACACGTTATGCCTGAAGGGTCGGCTGCCACCGAGTGATGTGTTGCAAAGGCGGCCATGTAAATTATCAGTGACAGTCACGCTAAAATCGACCCGTTTATTAAAGCCACAGTGTAAACAATTCCTGTAATGTGTCGCTACAACTTGTCACTGTACAGGGTGTCCGAAAAGTCTTTCCCTGATTACATAAATTGATAACTCAGGCTAGAAGTAAGATACAAATGTGAAACTAGCGTCTAATTGTTTGCAAACTATCAAATTTTTTTTCACACATCAGTAAACTTCCACATGAGCACCCCTGGTAGCACATCTAGGCTTTATTCAATTTCCGTCCACACATTAGCCAACATCACTGGAGGGATCGATTCAACAGCTGTGGTTATCTGTTGCCGCAGGGTTTCAAGCTCTGGTACACGTGTTCGGTAGACCTCATCCTGTACATAACCCCATAAAAGAAGTCTAATGTGGTTATCAGCGCGTGGAGGCCAAACCGTTGGCCTATCGCAACCAATCCGTCGCCCTAAAGGGTCATATCGAGATAGGCACGGACGTCCAAACCCTAATGAGGCGGTGCACCGTCTTGCTGAATCAAGACATGGGGGTGATACTGAAGCAGATGAGGAACAGCATACAGTTGCAGCATGTCCAGATAAACGGCAGATGTGATGGTAGCCTCTGTGAAGAAGAATGGTCCGATAATTTGATCGTGCAATAGCGTGCACCAAACATTCACCTTAGCACTACCTCTGGTGCATTCCATGACCTCGCCAGAGGTTGTGAACCCCAAATGTGCACATTATTGGCGATTCACTACTCCACTGACAAAAAAGGTTGCTTCGTCGGAAAAGGCAATTCGTCTGAGATAACCACCATCGTCCTCAATACGTGATAGCATTTCGACTGCAAAGTAATATCCACTCGTACTGTCATTGGGAAACAATGGAAGTGGAAGTTTACTGATGTGTGATAAAAACTTTGATAGTTTGTATACAATTAGACACCAGTTTCATATTTCTATCTTACTTCTAGCCTGAGTTATCAATTAATGTTATCAGAGAAAGACTCTTCGGACACCCTGTACACTGGCGGAAAAAGAATTAGTGCACTCTTTTAGAGATTTGCAAATCTCTAAAGATTTATTGTTGCAACAGCGCGTATGGAGTACATGAAATGTTCACGTTTCATATGAATAGCACAAGCGATTCTCAGATATCGACACATGCTGAAACACCGATATTAGTGAGTGGTGTAGCCTCCACAGGTGGCAGTGCAGGCGATGGCTCTGGCACACAGTAAATCTTACACATGGCGAATACTGTTGTGGAGTACGTTATGCCACGGCGTCCTGTTCATGTAATTCCGTAAGTGTTGTTGGTTGTCGAGTCGCACGTGTCACTTCTGGTACCATAACATCACACACATGCTCGATTGGAAGCAAGTCCGGAGATCAAGATGGCCAAGGAAATTGCTAAACGTCTTGCTGAATGCGTTGAGGCCCGCCAGGTTGGCCCAGCTGCTCTAGCGCTACAGTCTGGAACCGCGCGACCGCTACGGTCGCAGGTTCGACTCGTGCTTCGGGCATGGATGTGTGTGATGTTCTTAGCTTAGTTACGTTTAAGTAGTTCTAAGTTCTGGGGGACTGATAACCTCAGAAGTTAAGTCCCATAGTGCTCAGACCCATTGGAACCATTTTGACGAGAATTATCCTAATATAATAGCGTAGGCTTCCGTGGCCAGTCAGTCGACATAAAACCCTTTCTGGCTGTGGTACCGCGTCATAATGTACAAGACTACTGCTGCTGCACAAAAACCAACGTTTCGGCCACGGTTGCAGCGGCCTTCTTCTGGGTCTAATGGTGCGTTCTGGCTATGCGTGTCCTATATATTTTGTTGTTAGTGTTCACTGCGCATGCCATTACTTCATAATTTTAAAAAGGTAGTTATTTTCATTGGTCACTTAAGGAAGAAGGAGAGGGAACTTTATTTTAAAAGGTTATTGCTGTGGAGGGAGAACGTAACGTCTTTAGTGTATTGGCTCTTGTGTTATGTGCCACAATTGGTGATCACCATCGAATGACAAGAAAGATAAGCAAGAAATAGACAAATTGCAGCCCACAGTGCGCTTACCTTAAGTGAAAATCTTACTGACCGAATAGGCAAACACCTTCGCCGTGTTGGGGTGCAGCCTGTCTTCCATAGTGGTCGTAGCATCCAGGACGTGCTAGGCTTCACTAAGGACGAGGTGGATGCATTACATACTGCAGGCGTTTACAAGGTGGAATGCGAAAATGGAGAGGCATATATCGACGAGACTGGTAGGCCTATAGCAACGTGCATTCGGAAACACGTGCGCTATATTCCTCTGGGGCAACACAACAAATCCGCAGGGGCAGAATATCAACAAGACTGAGGAAAAGAAATAAAATTCAGCGAAGTCTGTGTGTTGGCCAAGCAGCCAGTTATGACGAAACGCAAAATCAGAGGGGCCATCGAAATACTTAAACACCCTAATGAGATGAACAGGGAGGATGGACTCAGGCTTGCCCCATCTTGTCTGCAAGCAATCACAGCCCAACAGACCGCACTGTCAAAGGGAGGCACTAGCACCACCGGCGAGTAACTGCCACATCGCGGCCGTCGTCCAGCAGTTAGTAAACAGCATTCGACTTATCATTCGACGCTGACCACCAATCATGGCACATAACACAAAAACCAAAACACAACAGAGGTTACGTTCTCCCTCTACCGCAATAACCTATTAAAATAAATTTCCCGCTCCTTCTTAATCAAGTGACCAGTGAAACCAACTACTCTTTTAATATTATGACTTAATGGCAAGCTCATTGAACAGTAACAACAAAATGTATCTGACACTGCATAGCTAGAACGCACCATTAGACCCAGAAGAAGGCCGCTGCAACCGTGGCCCAAACGTTAGTTTTTCTCCAGCAGAGGTAATTTTTTGCTTTATGACGCGGTACCTTGCCCAGAAAATTATTATATCGAATATTATCGTGTTGGAACAAATCATCACCTCCTTGTTGCACTTATGTCGTCACTGTGAATGCTGATGTGATACAATGTATCTAATGAAAAATTTTGTATGACTTAAATAACCTACCTCGGGCATGGATGTGTGTGATGTCCTTAGGTTAGTTAGGTTTAATTAGTTCTAAGTTCTAGGCGACTGACGACCTCAGAAGTTAAGTCGCATAGTACTTAGAGCCATTTTGAACTTAAATAACACTGCCTCTCAAAATGACGAAAAGTTGAAACGCGTAAGGTTGTCGGAAAAATAAAAGTGCGCTCAAGACATAAGAAAACGTAACAAAGTGCGAAAGAACGTACCCAGCGATGCTTAGCGTCCCTTCCAGGAATAGCAAAGGTGAACGAGACTCGTAGTTTATCGCATCCTAGACCGTAAGGCTTGGGTGAGGCTACTGTGTCTTGGACGAATGCACTAGAAGAAACAGTGCTCATTAGGTCTACGTTGTACCAGGAAAGCCGGCCATGGTGGCCGGGCGGTTCTAGGCGGTTCGGTCTGGAACCCCGTGACATCTACGGTCGCTGGTTCGAATCCTGCCTCAGGCATGGATGTGTTTGAGGTTTTACGATCTGCCACTGCCGCCTTTACAATACGACGATCCTGAAGGGCGTTTGTGTTGCGCGGACGTCCAGAATACTTCGATAATCTTCACGTGGCCAGTGATACCAGCTTCATTACACAGCTGATGCAGCACGCCCAACTTGGTGGAAACTCTCCGAAAGGATCATCCTGCCAATCGGAGGGTCACAATTTGTCCCCTTTTCGACTTGCCCAAATGGCTGCAGAAAGCACGAGTGCGTTTCCACCGCATGATTGCCTGCTTACTTCACACATCTGCACCACACTAGGCCTTCAGTTGCGACCATTCCCTACTAAGAGGTGGCACAGGCTGCGCTCTGGTAGCTCTGTCGCTACGCCATCTGTTAGTGCACCACGCTGAAACCATTATCAGTACAACTCACCTGGCATATGCCGTCATCGCATCAAAATCGACTTCGTCTTTCAGATGAACTAATTTTCCTTCCCCCAGTGTAGATCTGTCATGGCTACAACTTGTTGCTGCCGGTTGGTGTGCCCTGCGGTTCTAGGCGCTTCAGTCTGGAACGGTCGCAGGTTCGAATCCTGCCTCGGGCATGGATGTGTGTGATGTCCTTAGGTTAGTTAGGTTTAAGTAGTTCTAAGTTCTAGGGGACTGATGACCTCAGAAGTTAAGTCCCATAGTGCTAAAAGCCACTTGAACAACATGTCTCCGATACTTGGTAACAGAGCCTGTCGAATTCCCGGTTCCTTAGACCCCTCAAAGACAATCTGAAATTTCTGCTTTAGACTTGAAAGTTACTCTGACAGAAGTTCCTGTGTCATTTGCATGTTCTGCAACATGAGGAACACTTGTACTGACATGTCGAAGTTCGTCGGAGTTGCTACACTGAAAAACTTTTCTTCTCTTCTCTTTCTTTTTTAATCATTTGTCTAGTTTGATGAGATCTCTGCATATCAGGGTAACACTTGCACCCAACAGCCTTCTTGATGGTACACTGATCAGTGAAAATAGACTATATAATTTGTTTAACAAGGGTATTTATTTTAAAAGCAAGTGGTAACGGTAAACAAAAAATGTGTCAGGGGAAACGCCACTAATTCTTCAAGGCTAGTTCTCTACGATGAAAAAGTTACATGAAGCAAACGTTGCACCTTCTCTTGTCTAACCTTTCTGTTTTCATTCAGATTAAAAATCCCTTAACTCCCAAAATATCTTAAATTAATCTTGTGTATGTTTTTTATAGACGTAACTGCCATGCAGTATATCTGATTACACGGAAAACGCTTTTGTACGTGCTTTGACATACCTCACTGAAGCTACGCGTACTATCTAAGATCTTTGCTATTATAGAAGGTGTCAATTTGACGTCACACTTCGAACACCAGAGCAAAGAGTATCAGTACGGTTTTATTACTTTACAGTTGAATTGCATTGGGTCATGTGAGGGCAGAATCTCACAAAGATATCTCGAAGTCAGACTGTGAACTCTGAGTGGTTCTCAGACTAGGACGGTGGCAGTAAGGGTGAAATACGGAATGAGCACCCAGTGTGATTTGAAGAATATGGGGTCACTTGAAGGAATTGATATTACGGAGAGCTGTTGTGATGGAACGAGTAACATCTTCTGCAGTGTGCTAAGACGTCGGGGGTAGTTGCAGTGGAGTACTGTGTGACAGGTTTTGGAGGGGATTTAGTTTTGGCCTTGAATGTCAGATTGTACTACCACGTCGTAGGTCATGTCCAGCAGAACCAACGCTGATAGTTGCACTTTTAAGAAATTGCAGTTAGTTACAGAATGTATGTATAGGCACCTCGGCTGCATAAAACTCTTGTTAAATTAACCATGGTTTCCATAGCACTAAGGAGGTCTTCATCAGAATAAAAATTACATAGGATTTTCTAGAAAATATGGCTCAAAAATACAATATACTTACTTCCATAAAATGTACCAACACTGTACTCACATGTAACCACACCATGGGTGAAAAACATCTCAGGAAAATGCAGTCGTCAAATAGAAATTGTCACAAGAGTAAATATTAAGCTGTAAAAAAGTTATATGTTTGTCAACTGAAATAAAATGTTTCATCGAAATACAATGGCAGTCGTGGGGTCGCTTACGGGCAAGAACGGCATCAAACAGCCACTACCGTCACCCTAGACAACTAACAGGCCAAGACAGCTACGAGTTGGACACGAAAACAGATTCGCGTCATCTAGCAAGAAGAAATCGAATTAGAGACAAGAGCAAGTGAGGTACTGCATAGACAGTTTTAAACATTACAGGCAACAACATGACCCCGTGCATGAAAGTTGCAACATACTATAGCGGTCTTACTTTACAGAAGAAATACTGTTCATATAATGTACGTAGAAAATATGAAAATGGAAAGGAAAACGATGTTTAAGAGTCCCAGTTGAGGAGAGTATAGCCGTTCAGACCATTTTTAATTAGCGGCTCTATACCATGAAAGAAGTTTGTTGCGTAATTGTAATTTTTCGTTAAGATTGAGACCATCCTTCGGAGATGGATGTTTAAGAAACTCTAGCTTTCTAAAATATTAAGTCTGAAGCCTTTTTTCATCCCCATGAACCATGGACCTTGCCGTTGGTAGGGAGGCTTGCGTGCCTCAGCGATACAGATAGCCGTACCGTAGGTGCACCCACAACGGAGGGGTATCTGTTGAGAGGCCAGACAAACGTGTGGTTCCTGAAGAGGGGCAGCAGCCATTTAAGTAGTTGCAGGGGCAACACTCTTGATGATTGACTGATCTGGCCTTGTAACACCAACAAAAACGGCCTTGCTGTGCTGGTACTGCGAACTGGGAAATTACAGACGTAATTTTTCCCGAGAGGATGCAGCTTTACTGTATGGTTAAATGATAATGGTGTCCTCTTGGGTAAAATATTCCGGAGGTAAAATAGTCCCCCATTCGGATCTCTGTTCGGAGTACTAAAGAGGACTTCGTAATCAGGAGAAAGAAAACTGGCGTTCTACGGATCAGAGCGTGGAATGTCAGATCCCTTAACCGGGCAGGTAGGTTAGAAAATTTAAAAAGGGACATGAATAAGTTAAAGTTAGATATAGTCGGAATTAGCGAAGTTCGGTGGCAGGAGGAACAAGACTTTTGGTCAGGTGAACGCAGGGTTATAAATACAAAATCAAATAGGAGTAATGAAGGAGTATGTTTACTAATGAATGAAAAAAATAGAAGTGCGGGAAAGCTACTACAAACAGCATAGTGAACGCATTATTGTGGCCAAGATAGACACGAAACCCACGTCTACTACGGTAGTACAAGTTTATATGCAAACTAGCTCAGCAGATGATGAAGAACTTGATGAAATGTATGATGAGATAAAAGAAATTATTCAGATAGTGAAGGGAGACGAAAATTTAATAGTCATGAGTGACTTTAATTCGATAGTAAGAAAAGGAAGAGAAGGAACCGTAGTAGGTGAATATGGACTGGGTGTAAGAAATGAAAGAAGAAGCCGACTGGTAGAATTTTGCACAGAGCACAGAGCATAACTTAATCATAGCTAACACTTGGTTCAAGAATCATGAAAGAAGGTTGTATACATGAAAAAAGCCTGGAGATATTAGAAGGTATCAGACACATTATATAATGGTAAAATAGTGATTTAGGAACCAGATTTTAAATTGTAAAACATTCCCAGGGGCAGATGTGGACTCTGACGAAAATCTATTGGTTGTGAACTGTAGGGGATTTTAAGGAGATGGGACCTGACTAAACCAGAGGTTGTACAGAGTTTCAGGGAGATCATAACGGAACAATTCACAAGAATGGGGGAAAGAAATACAGTAGACGAAGAATGAGAGATGAAGTAGTGAAGGCAGCAGAAGATCAAGTAGGTTCGCCGATGACATTGTAATTCTGTCAGAGACAGCAAAGGACTTGGAATAGCAGTGGAACGGAATGGAATGTGTCTTGAATGGAGGATATAAAATGAATATCAACAAAAGCAAAACGAGGATAATGGAATGTAGTCGAATTAAGTCAGGTGATGCTGTGGGAATTAGATTAAGAAATGAGACACTTAAAGTAGTAAACGAGTTTTGCTATTTGGCGAGCAAAATAACTGATGATGGTTGGAGTAGAGAGGATATTAAATGTAGACTGGCAACGACAAGGAAAGCGTTTCTGAAGGAGAGAAATTTGTTACTATCGAGAATAGATTTAAGTGTCAGGAAGTCGTTTCTAATAGTATCTGTATGGAGTGTAGCTATATATGGAAGTGAAACATGGACGATAAATAGTTCGGACAAGAAGAGAAAACGAGCTTTCGAAATGTTGTGCTACAGAAGAATGCTGAAGATTACATGGGTAGATCACATAACTAATGAGGAGGTATTGAATAGAATTGGAGAGAAGAGGAGTTTGTGACACAACTTGACTAGAAGAAGGGATCGGTTTGTAGAACATGTTCTGCGGCATCAAGGGATAGCCAATTTAGTATTGGAAGGCAGCGTGGAGGGTATAGATCGTAGAGGGAGTCTAAGAAATGAATACACTAAGCAGATTCATAAGGATGTAGGCTGTAGTGCGTACTGGGAGATGAAGAATCTTGCACAGGATAGAGCAGCATGGAGAGCTGCATCAAACCAGTCTCAGGACTGAAGACCACAACAACAACAACAACAACAACAACAACAAGCCTTTTTTTCTCATACTGCAAGATTTGGTCGCCTTTGACATTTTTAGGTCATGTCCAGTGGTTACCAAGTGCTCAGCGAAAACTGAGTTATGAGCATTGGTGCCTTTCTTGCCGAGAAGGTGTTCCTTGAATCTTTTCGATATAACTCAGTGTGTTTGGTTATGTAACAGGCGGGAGAGTTGCCGCAAATAATTTTGTAGACGCCAGAATTCTGCAAAGCGTAAAGCACAGGTTTCAAGTTATATATGATGTTACTTTTTAAAGAATTATTAGTGGAGAAGGCTACTCTACAGTTATATTTATTTTGAAGCAAACTATGTAACCTGTAAGAAAGTGACCCCCGAAATGGTATAGAGAAAATTTTTTTCTTTTCATAAGGTGCGTTATGAGCAAGGCGTAGAGTGGTGACTCTTATTGGTTTTCGTAGTAAAAATACTATCTACTATAACAGGATCATAAACATCATTGACAGCAACAGTTTTAATCACGTTGATTTCTGAATTGAGATTTTCAGAAGAAACGGGGTTGGAGATCACTCTATGAATAGCTGAATGCAAAAAGGCCATCTCATGAGAATGCTGGTGTACTGAAGTGGATGATATAATTCGATCAGAATTGGTTTCTTTACGGAAGATATTCAAGCTAATTTTGTAGTCTACTGTCGTAAGAGTGAGATCTAGAAAGTTTAATCGTTGGAACCCATTTTAGCGTACACAGGTGAAAGAAATATTTCATGAAACTCGTTAAAACTATTGAGAAGTCTATGTATAACGTCATTAAGCCCTTTGTAAATGATCAAAATGTTATCGACGTGTCTAGCGTATGAAAGAATTACTACAGCTGACTCTGAAAAATTATTGAAAAATTCTACGTCGAAGGAATTAATAAACACATCTGCAAGGATTGCTGATAAGTGGTTATCCATGTATTTGAAGCTGATATAGTTTCCCATTATATCCAAAATAATTGTATTTTACTACAATACGAAATATATTCATAGTCAGTGATTTGCTCATCAGACAAACCTTTTTTGAAAGAACGTAAACTATTTTTTTCTATATCCGAAGCTTCAACTACCGGCATATTTGTGTAAAGATTTTCTTTAATGTTACAGGAAATAAATTTCGTATCTCGGTCACAGTGAACGTCTTTGATTTTATTAACTAAATAATGACTATAAGGAACAGAATAATTGCTATGGGAAACGAAGGATTTTCTCAATATATCTTGCAAGAATTTGGCTAATTCGTGATAAGCACTGTTGATCCCGTTGGAAATTGGGCGGATCGGATGGTCTTTAAACTGAGCTCGTAACTTAGACAGCAGCGGATTCTTGTTGATAAGCTGCTTTTTTTGAAAAGGCTTAAGAAGAGCTCTGGCATCGTTAATAGCGGTTCTGACTTCTTTCTTCAAAGTTGGCGTGGGGCCCTCATGTAGCTCGGAAATATCATTTTCCTGAAAGAACACTAGAGTGTTTGCAGCATATTCTTGTTTGGTGGCAATGACAATGGTATTACCCTTATCAGCCTTCGTTCCCAAAGCATTTTTTTTTTCTACAAGCTTGGTATTTATAATTTTAATTTATTGTCAGAATTAACAATATTACGAGACTTGGTTAGTTTTTTGCTGATAATATTACGAATATACTGTGCTACTGTACTCTGGAGGGAACTATCCATTTCTACACTGTCTCGGCCGGAATTTAAATCGACAAGAAAATTTTTAAGTACATTAGGCTGGGTACCTGAGGCATGACATTATGCTTTAAGCCGTTCTCTTGTAGCGACTTCTCAGTTTTTGTTAAAATTAGGTGGATTACATGATTTTGTAGGTAGAAGGCATTGCAGTTTACTTGGTTTCTTTCCATATGTAAAAAGGATGTTTTGTCTGCAGTTCTCTAATCGTTCGTTAATGTGAAACCAAAAATCACCAACTTGAATATTATAATGAGCCTTAAAATTTTTGTTAGTCCTAAACAGAAATAATATGCTTTTTCATTTAAAACATATTTCTTAGCATACAGGGCACTTATTTTTCCACACATAATTTTTTTTGACACTAACCGTTTGCAAGTATTTGATGCAGTTCTTGGCCCTAAGCGACGTCGCGACTGCCATTGTATTTCGATGGAACATGTTTTCCAGATGATAAATATGTAACATTTTTACAGTAAAATTTTTATTCTTGTGACATTTGCTCAGATGTTTCTCACCCATGTTGTGACTGAATGTAAGTACACTGTTTGTACATTTTATGGAGGTAATCCTATTACGTATACTGTATTTTTGAGCCATGTTACTATATTTTCAAGGTAATCGTATGTAATTTTTATTCTGATGAGGACTGCTTTAGTGCTGTCGAAACCATTGTCAATTTGACAACAATTTTGTGCAACTGAGGTGGCTAAAGATACATTGTGTGGTTAAGTTAATGCACAGTTGCTGGACTTCAGCGTATAAAAATGTTTAAAATTTCAAAGTACATATGCATGAAGGTTGCTTTTATGGAATTTTGTTGCAGGTAGAATACTGCGAGCGACTAAAATATGTTCATGTTATTTTGAGAAAAGTTCACTTTCATTGGTGACAGTGCCGAATTTCGAGAGTCTGAGTCCCTTATAGGAGGGAAAGTTGGCAGCAGCCCCTAGTGAGAAGTCGTTAACGTATACGGAATATGGCCTGGATTTATGACCTAAAATACTTGGAAAATTAATATTGAAGACTTGAAAATATCAATAAAGTAATTTAAAAAAATATAAAAATATATAAAGAGAAAAATAAAATTAACTGAACTATTAAAAATCCTTATAGGAGGTTGTAACTGAAATTAAATCTGATTTAAAATCTCTATTTTTTTCAAGATATCTAAATCTTGGAAGATTTATGAATATTGTTGTCTAACCGTCTTAAAGATATTATTGTGTATAACAGCGTATAGCGGTTCTCGAAAGCGAGGGAACGTCTTTTTTTGGATAATACTTGCCTGTAGTTTAATATATTTCAACATTCTTCGGAGCAACTGGAATGTACACTTTAGTATTCCTTTAGTTTCAAAATTTGATCTACAAATCGACAACCGAATATCGATGTTTCACATATGTACATTGTCTTTGGTATTGTATCGAAATAAAATGATATCTTTGTGTGAGTACCAATACCCAGTATCAGTTAACTATAGAAAATGACACGTCAGTGACAATAAGCAGATGAACCATCAATTTATTTTCAATATGTACGACTACATTCATCAGAAACATTGTTGCGTTGCCCCTAGAGGTACGTGCATTGTTCGTTCTCGCTAACAGTGAAAGAGTGAACTGTGTTACTAATAGACATTAAACACAAGAATATAAAGAAATGAAGTAAAATCTTAAATATGACAACATCCTTGCCAGATTAAATTCGGTAAGGTACCTAAATGGCGGCAACTGCGAAACAAAATTTACATTTGTATACAAATAGTACTGAACATATTAGCACTTCAGCGAAGTTCTTAAGCGAAGAAAGGTTACATATCGACAAACTCCGGGCATTATTAATAAGTTATATTAAAATGAAAGGAAGATGTCAATCGACTGTGTGACTAAAGTACTGTAATAGTACGTGAACCCCTTTAGAATGATAGGCAATGTCAGCGTTCCGTCTCGGAAATAATGTCTGCCTAGAGGATGAGAACGTCACCCTTCTTGATCCCACGTCACTATGTCTGCTCATCTTCATAAATATAATATGACTATTCATGTAAGAAAACAGTTGCACAGCAAGAAACATTCGACAAATGCTTATTTATTCAAAATTCAAACAATGGTTAAGAACCACGGAGGGGTAATTTGAAGCATCATGTTGTGTTGTATTTCTTTTCCCCAGCTGAAAGGATGTTTAATTATATCGTGTGACGGCTGATCTATACGTGTTGTAGAAATAGGATATCGCCGTCATTGGAACATCTACGTCCTATGCTATCTGACAATGGGTGACACTCATTAACTGTTTAATAGCCTTCATTTAATTACATTCATAATGACTGATGCAAATAAACACCACATTTAAGAATAAGCATCTCCATGATGTTTTGTCACCAAACGCTGCTGATCGGCACAGTGCGAGAGTGTTGTCAGCAGTTAATTTTTTCGTTATCAACATTCAGATGTAAGTGAACACTGGTACATGACTGTGGTCTACTTAGAATGTTGTGTATTGTGAGGTGTAAAGGCGTAGTGAGTAGAGTGAAAAACTGTGTAATATTTATAAGGTTTTAGTACCTCATAAACGAACGAAGTCCGAAAATTGAATTTATTATGTAGGATCGGCCAAAAATTTGTATGGCGGGAATCTCTAATAGCTGCCTTTGAGGCATTAAAACTAGCCGTAGGCGCTGCAGAGATGTTAGGTACCCCTGATTTTAATTGCTTGTTTATCTTTCAAACCGACTATTCTGATGTTGAGGTGGTGGCTGTCCTGCTTAGAAGAAAAGGGTGGAGAGATAGGGCTTCTTGTGTAGACTCGCTGACATTGTTACCAGCTCATACTAAATTCTCAGTTTGCGAATTGGAAGCGTTAGGTTTGATGTTTGCACTAGAGAAAACTAAGTTTTATTTGGAACATTGTATGTTTCGCTCGGAAATCGACGAACAGGTCCAGAGCTGGGCTTTTGGCTGGGCACGGAACACAGGACGAATAGCGTGGTGGGCAGTAAGGACCTCCGCATTAGATTTTGATGTTAGCGATATTAAATGGGGATAGAACCAAACTGCCGATCCATTGAACCGAATAGTTGAAGTGGGCGATATGGGTGAGGCGCCCAAGGCTATTGCTCAGCTTGTATGCAACATGGGAGTCCTGAAAGAGATTCTATCCCTGCTTCCCAATCTTGCACGAAACAGCAATAACACCCCAAACTGCAGTCCGTTTATGATAAGTTGAAAACTGGCGAGAATGTTCCATAATATTTCCTGGAATAGGGTTTTGTGTTTCCAGCCCAGAAGAACGAGGAATCCAAGTTATGTGTGCCGCAGAGCCTAATCCTCGGTGTGTTTCAACCTTCCCATCACTCTTCGTGAAAAAGGTCACCCGCAGTTCCTTAAAATGCAGTTTAATGTGAGGGACAAGTTGGCCTGGAAGGTCCGGATTGGGATGTTCGGAGGCAGGTCACTGAGAGCGGACAATGCAAGGCGGCTCAACCTGATTTGAGTCCCAAGAGGCTTTTCTGCAATCAACCCACGAGTTTCAATCACTGAAGAAACTCTATATTGATTTTTTCACATCTAAAGAGTTCAAGCAGTCCGCTTTTGATCAGGGTTTGTTTAAGTACGACACCTTACTATCCACAACTACATTTTACTGAAAGAATGAATCGTAACTTGAAGTCAACCCTCATTGCTTACCATTCAGGCTACCATAGGTGATGAGACTTGTGGCGAAGTGGCTATCTTTTACCTTCAATTCCGCCTGTCATGAAGCCTGTAAGATCAGTCTTGTTAAGTTAATGTTCTCCTTTTCTTTCCATTTCCATTGGCACATTTTATGGTCGCTCAACGATCTGCTTCCAGAGCCAGTTGATCCAGAGGATATCAAGAGAAAGTGGGACGAAGTCAGATGTAACATTGTAACGTCCCCTTAGAAAAATTAATGAGTTACTGTGCTGGTAAGCCCCTACGTTATTTGATTTTCAAACAGCTGAGCAGAACTGAACTTACTCAGACATTTCGCTCTTTACTTATTCTGATCAACACTAAATTGACACACAATATTATTTAGCCCAACGCAATCTGACTTTCAAAATTCCCTACAAAAGAATGGCCCTGACTAACAATAACCTATACCTTTCATGAATCACTTACCTCACAAAAACTTCGTTACTCGAACTACTGCAATACAGCGAGCGCCGGCCGCGGTGGTCTCGCGGCTCTAGGCGCGCAGTCCAGAAACCGTGCGACTGCTACGGTCGCAGGTTCGCATCCTGCCTCGGGCATGGGTGTGTGTGACGTCGTTAGGTTAGTTAGGTTTAAGTAGTTCTAGGTTCTAGGGGACTGATGACCACAGCAGTTGAGTCCCATAGTGCTCAGAGCCATTTGAACCAATACAGCGAGCGCCACTACTGCCAGCTACATAAAAGATTCAAACTACGGAATACACTAACTACTGATAGGCATAGTTAGCAAATGTAAGATTTTGATGGAGAAGAAATATAATAAGTTCATGATATCCAGTCTTACAAAGTTACTGTCTCTGTCCAGATCATCCGCTCCGCCATTTCTCTCCCCACATCCACCACTGCTGGCGGCTCACCTCCAACTGCGCAAGGCAACGTGCTGTTAACAGCCAACTGCCCAACACTACTATAGCCAATAACAATGCAAACCAGCCACAGACTGCACACAGCACTTATCGATACAATGTTGGTCAAAAGCAAAAAGTTTCTCAGAGTCTATAAAGACAGTCCTGATCGTTCATTACAGCAAAATTGCTGAGTTTTTCTCAAAGTCTGAGCACTAAAAGAAAATGCACATGGAAGTAGTGGATTTCCATGCAGTCTTGAAGAAGTAGTGTTGTCCTTCCAACGGTAAGACAGTGCTGACTCTTGACACGCAGACAGGTAATGGGCCACAACAGAGCAAACCGACAGCAGAGTCGTTCGAAGTTTAGAAGAATATTCGTAGGTAGGTCAGCACAGGGCAGACCCACTATAGTCTTGGTAGAGAGTATGGTATTGGTGGGCCACCAGAGGTGCAGACCCACTGCAGTCCTTGTAGAGACTGTCAGCAGCAATCTGTTGCGACTGTGCAGGTGCACAATCACCATCGAAGAGTCTTGTACTATATAGCAAGTACTGTTTTGTTTTCTCCACTAGACAGTGTCACAACTTCCTCCAAAGAAATCGTAACACAACACAAACACACAAATGCCATATTAACTGATGTATATCCACCTGATGATGGAGGTTTAAACCTTCGAAACGCGTCGTGGAAACAAATAAACAGTGACTGGTAACAGTAAACTTATTGTTTCATTTAATAGCAAGTACATTAACCACCACTTGTGCACGCACAAAGGTTTTGGAACTGTCCTTAGAACCAGCAATGCTGTTAACCAGTCCCTTGCTGAATTATCAACACACGTGAAAACACTAACAGTCCCTACTTCTCACATATTGTCCATATACTATGAACAACAGAAATGTGTGAAATGTAACTTACAAGTTACTTAATTTCATGAACTGGTGTCAATTACAATTTTATAACATAAGAATACAATAACAAAGGCACAAAATACATATTAAAGAACATAAGAACAGTGATAACATTTGCAGTAAAACATGCCTTACAAAAGAATAGAAATAAACATGTACATCAGTGTTACAAGAATTATGACATAAGTACATACATAAGAGATTAGTATAACTTATGTAACATCAGCTTCACACATGAGCATTAAAACAAAACAGAATAAATAATGTCTAAACATCTTTACAAAGTAAATAACACATTATCAGAAAAATTCTACAATGTAAATCTTATTAACTAAACATATAAAGACAGGAAAATCACAAATACACAAACACACAGCAGAATAACACGGAAAGGGCAGAGTTTATTTCAGTGTAACATATGGTACTGCAGTCCAAATCAAAACTTCATTCCATAGATTTTTCGTCTTATTTCAACATTTGTTTCCATCAAAAAAATCCAATCCAAGCATGCTTTCTGTATTTATATATTCACACATTTCTTACCTCACTATTTATTTTCCATT
Source organism: Schistocerca gregaria (assembly GCF_023897955.1). Classification (NCBI taxonomy): domain Eukaryota; kingdom Metazoa; phylum Arthropoda; class Insecta; order Orthoptera; family Acrididae; genus Schistocerca; species Schistocerca gregaria. Next base: position 202,388,510 of record NC_064924.1, read on the forward strand.
ACTTACCTCATCATTTATTTCCAAGAAAATACTACCTAAACCTGTTGTCCCTAAACCCTACTTTTTTGTTCATATCCTCTTACAAAATACTTTTTTGGCCAAACCATTTTCTTATAGATTCTCAATGCATTTCCTCCAATTCATAACAACTCGTTCTCTCATATAGCCTACCCCACCTTAAGCTAACTTAAATCTACTGAGCAATGCAGTAGCACAAAACAAATAACACAAACAGCAAATACCTCACTGGAATCTTCTGATATTTTCTTGTAGTTTCTGTAATTGGTGTAGCACATAATTATAGAGAGAATTTCCTTTGTAGTTGTAATTTTTCATTGTTGTACAGTAAAACAGTTGTGGCATGCATGTAGATTTGCACCAAGTATTTCGCAGCTGCGCTTGCAATTAACTAGAGATTATTTCCAGTGCTATGTTCATGTGTTTTCTTATTTTACTCTTCCAATTGTGCCTTCCTGTGTTATCGTGTGAAACATTGTGACAATTACGGCGTGTGAAAAACGAAATACTAGGCTCCAAAGTAAACTGAGAAATAACAGTGAAGACGAAGGCAGTGTGTTAGCGCCACCAAGTAATGAATTAACTAACGTTCAAACTAGTAATTTGGTAATCGTGCATAGGGAAATGGAGCGGGCGGCAAATAATTGTGTAGACAATGAAACAATTAGTGAACAGGGAAGCATTATCGAGCGATCGGTCGCTAACAGCTCGCCTCAGGAATCAGAAATGACAGGACACAATCTTGCGAATACTGAACATTCAGGTTTTGCGTCCTCACCGTTTTCTCAAATAAGTCAAGACACATTTTCTGCTCGTCAAAAAGTGAATGTAGCTGGTGCAATTGCACTGCCGAAAAGCATAGAGAAACAGATTCCAGACACTAATAAATTATTATTGCAATTAATGCAACAAATGAAACAAAATCAGAGACAAACACAGCAACAGCTTGAACAAACAATGTTATAACCTTAAGAGTGTTCAAAAGTTATTATATATATATATATATATAAAACTCTCAAAACTTTTTTTCTCTCCCCACATCCACCACTGCTGGCGGCTCACCTCCAACTGCGCAACGCTACGCGCTGTTAACAGCACACTGCCAACACTACAGTAGCCAACAACAATGTATCCAACCAGCCACAGACTGCACACAGCACAGCCAGTGATTTTCATACAGAGTGCTACGTGGTGTTACTAATATAAAAACCTAAACAGCCCACTTACAACATCAGACGGAGAATCCTTGAGAGAATGACTGATACACTATGGGGAGGCAGATCGCTTTCGTCAAAGTAGGGAATGACGTTTTCCTGAAAAATTTTTGGGGACAAATCCATGACAGTCAAGACATCTTACAGAAAATGTACTACGTTTGTCTGGAAGGGAGTTTCTAGTAACCGACCCCAATTTCTGCCTTAGTGGCGGGGGGGGGGGGAGGGGGGGAGGAGGGATGGGGAGGTGGTGCCAAAGCACCTTTTCCTTATCTTTAGCACTGGCCGTGTGCCGGGTCTTCCATTTGGTTTGCCTTCACTGTGGCGTGATTGACTGCGCGAAGTATTAAAGGAGCAGGCTAGTACGATTATGAGGTCCGTCAGTTTTCAGCTAGGCTTGACAGAGAGTTATGAGGATGACTGGGAGAGAGGGCAGTACGGCCTCGTGCTGATGGTGGTGAGGCGACTATTGTCTAATAGGGCAGCCAGCTCTAGAGCAGGGCGGGGTCGCTATTTGCTCGACGCGACGCAGAGATGTGGCACAGTTGATTGGGACTGCGCGGCGCCAGGCGTCATTGCCGTAACGGAACCGGGGTTTACAACGTTCGCTGTGGGAGCCCTCGCTATCGATAGGTTGTTTACGTCTGGATGCGACTGTGTCCTGTCTTGTGAAAGGCGGTGTCCTCGGCATGCTCACTGCCTTACCTGACTTCCTTGCGAGTAGGCTGTTTGCTGCTGTAGGTACTGTGCTCCCATCTACTAAGTTATTGTCGGTCCTTTTCTTGTTAGAAAATGAACCAAGCTGTGATTTGCACTGTCTTACTGTTCTGGTTCAGCACTGGGCGCGTTCTGTCCTCTTTAGTGCTACATATACTTAAAACCGTTGGTTGTGCCTGTTGATGATGCCAATGTTAATGGTTGAGCCTTCGAAGTGGTTTGACAATTCTTGAGGAAGGCAGGTAGTATTTAAAGTGCTCCTGTGTGAAAATGAATGTGAACAGTCGCAACCACAATAAACGTGAATTTCAATATGAGGTTACCGGTTTTGGTCTGTTTTAGAGTATCTTCAGACCTTGCACAATGATGATAGATGGTGGCTGTGAGTGGAGCAGGCGCTACACCTCCATGAACGCTAACTGCAGTTCTGACTGCTCGTATTCATTTTTAAGTAATAAATAAATTGCGGTACTTCAAGAGACATGTTCTCAAAAATTCTTGTATAAATCCTGTAGAAGTTCTAACTACCAGTAATTTTGGCTAGTCTGCTCTTTAATCGTCCAGTGCTTCCTTGAATTGTTCTTATGTAATTAAGTATTAATCCACTGCCTGCTAGAGTTGTGGTTACATAAGAAAGGCTGAGTAGTTGTTTTATAAATTTTCACTATGTTTAGTGCCCTATACTAGAACTATGTTGGTCGTATGAACTGCGACGGATGTCTGTGTTGAGATTTTTTTCAAAAAAGTCCTTGATTTCACTGGTTGGTTAGTTACAAGTTTTATTGTCTTGTGTTGATGGTTCATGAAGACTGATGGCTCGCCCAGTGCGGTCACACCTTGGTGGTAAATTTATTGTTCTTTGTTGTACTGTAGAATAGGAATTATTTTGTCTTTCTCTTGCCGGACGCTGCCTAGGATGTTGTCGCCGGCTGTGCAGTCAGTAGGGCCTATGATTTCTGAAAGGTGTTTCAGCAGAATGGCACCATAGCTGACGTATTTTTAGTATTTTTAAATTACAATTGTGTGTGATATCATTTTAAGGTAAAAGAGTTAAAGAGTGCATATTCCACTGGGATTCCTTAAAAGATACTTTATGGAGTAATTTTGATTAAATAATCCTTTTTAAAATTCTACAATGCTTCATTAATTTGTCGGCTCATAGTGATTTTCCTTCGGCATACAACGTACAACCTTAAATATCATTTCGTTTCTCATGACCGAAGAACAGGAAAAACCGGGAAAATGAGAGCTTGCATTGCCGGAACTTCAATTTGTATGGATGCAACCAATACTTGGTGCTGTAAATCGTATTCGAGAATTTCTACTGGAGTTCGTTGCATGTTTAGAAAGAATCACTTTAAGAGAGACCCTTTCCTTATTATTCCCATTAAAATGAGTTTCTCTTAATTTGATATAGCTTCAGAACTGAAGTCGGGTAACAAACACAGAGTGTAAAATAGCGAATCACAGATTCAGAAGTCAATTTAAAAGGTGATTAGCTTACGCACTCCAGACACCAGCTCCATTGGCGATGTATGTGCTTTCGCTGTGTTCGAACATCGGTGCAGGACACGGTCGATAACTCTATCGGAGAACATGTACTGTCCGTCGGCAGTAAACGACCCACACGATACGGCCAACAGTTACTGCCGCAGTGTGCACGACCCGTACGCAGATACCGATCTTGCTTATCAAGTTTCAAACGAGTGTCAGGTTCCATTCCACCATGCGCGAACTCAGTCTGGCTGTAGAGCTGCAGTTAAAGAGAAGAATGAAAGGCACACATATATTTTGTGTGTGTGTGTGTGTGTGTGTGTGTGTGTGTGTGTGCCACACAGACAGCGACCGAGCGAGAGAGAGAGGGAGAGAGAAAGCGGGAGCGAGGGAGAGGGCTAATATATTTAGCATAGATGAGATCTTTTATAGTTTTTTAATGCAGGCAAATTGTTAAAAAGTAATTAACCTACTTTGCGTCAAGGAATTTTTTGCACACAAACGAGAACAAACGTACACTACTGACGTATTCAGAGCGACGTGTTTAATGTTGACGTAAATACAAAAAAACAAAACAAAAAACAAAAAACAAAAACAAAACAAAAACAAAAAACAAAACAAAAAGCAAAAAACATAACAAAAACAAAAAACACAACAAAAAACATAACAAAAAACAAAAAAACATAACAAAAAACAAAACACAAGGGTACTAGAAAAAAACTAATTATCGTATAAAGCATTACCACTGAGCTATATGTTATACAGTGACGGCATATACAACAGCAAACGGCGTTTGTATATAACACAATATTCTACAGATTTTTATCTTAACACTTATATTTATTTTTTAAATTTTCTTTTGGCTGCGATTTAGCAAGGATGACAGATAATTCTTTTCTTGTAGCAACTTAAGTAAAAAAGGTAGACGTACTTTTTTTCGACGATAGCTCTAGATTGAATCTCGGACCTACGAAGTGTTCTAGTGGCTTATGCTCCCTATTACACATTATCATATAATATTAATTGTCGGAATAATGTCTGATCTTTTTCATTCAGTCTTGCCTAGAGTTCATGCGACAGCTTCTCGTATGACACATATCCCTCGGCATACATTTCAGGTAACACAGATTCTGATTAAGTGGAAGACCCTGCTTCTGTAATGAGTTTAATTGCCCAGTATACTGTGTAATCGGTACAGCTTAATTAAGTAGCTTAATACTTATTTTCTGTCCATCGTTTTACCCAGCTACCGTAAGCATATTATAAAATAGTGGATTATTGGTATCATGTGCATTAAACATTCCGCAAGCTATTGCATCTTTCATTTACCGTAGCCTTCTTTTAATAACTTCAATTGTCGTACCTCCGTAGTATTGGGATATCGCCTAAAAGAAGTAAGTGCACACCAGACACGAGGACGTGTAACACTAGTCACACATAGATAATTTGGTATCAACAATATGGAACTAATTTTACCACTCAAGGCTTGTCGCTGGGAAGTTCTTTAGATAGAATTTTATAGGTGTTCAAACTGGTTTATAGGATTCAATTAAAATCTACTCAAGACATATCCTAAGTAAACCTGTTGATTACAATTGTTCAATTCTTCATTTTATTTATCTTGATTCACAAGAACGAATTTCAGGCACTCCATAGCTTCTCAAACGTATGAGGGCCATTCGGAAAGTAAGATCCGATCGGTCGCGAAATGGAAAGCGCAAAAATGTTTTATTCGCGTCAGTTTCCTGCGTCTATACATAGTCAATGCTTCTACTTAGACATTTGTCATAGACTTGTACCAGCTTTGCAATCCTGTCGTCATAGAAGGCAGCCGCCTGTGGTTTCTACCAATTCTCTACGCTGGTCTACAGCTCGTTATCTTCGCAAAAAATGTTGGCACCATAGCTAACTGTTCGTGTGGGCAGACATGAGGCTCAAGGGAATATAGTTACTTGTTATATTCTGGATGACTGACCTTACTATCCGAGCCGGCCGGAGTGGCAGAGCGATTCTAGGCGCTACAGTCTGGAACTGCGCGACCTCTTTGAGATGCTATATAACTCTTTTGGATGCATGATGTCACATATGAAAAAACTGCCAATATTTTAGGTCTTTTTAATGGAGGCAGCCAACATCATTTCTGTAACTCACCGTCCAACAGCAGTAGAAATGTTGGTAAATTTATCACATACATTTCGACGCGCACCTGGAAGAACTGTACTAAATCACACCATTGTGATTTTGAGTATCTTCAACGTTGATTCTTCAATGTGCTTCTAAAAGGGCTTTAAATCGGCGCCGTTTAAATGAGCTACCATTAGTTTGATGCTACATTTCTATTGTTTGCATTGGAGACTGACGACTTTAAAAGTGAAAACAAATTTCTTGCTGTAGCTACTACATTTTCCCCACCCAGCTAGTTTTCTTATGTTTTCTATTGCAATTAGAAAATTTATTGTTTGTTGTTTTGGCACTGACTGATTGGTAGATGATGATCTCTTCATGTTTTTAATCTAAATGAACACTGCGTTTGTATTTACATAAATGACAACGATCAGTTGATACACGTGTGTAGCTTCCAGGATACTGTCACTTCCTGTAACCGTAGTTACTACCTATCTATCGAGGTACTGTCTATTTTAGCACTTTGGAAATCATGCACAAAGAGTTCATTCGTGCTGTATTTCAAATGCCGATAGCGAATTTTATTAAACGTACCCTTCGAGAAAAAAAAGTGTAAGTTAACTAACAGAAACTTCTGGAGTATCATTACCTACAGAATCAGTAGAGACCTTTTTCTCTCTAGATGTTGTACTGCAGATAGCAACTCTCTGTGCAAGTGTTCTACTGTGGTGACACTTCAATCTGAAGTGTTTCGTTTGCCCGAACTAAGCTTTCCTGAAACCTTATTTCGAGGACTTTGTTTTCTGTTTACGTTTACCAAGATTAATACAGTTTCCTTGAATTCAAAACATGTTGCTCTCAAAAAAATGTGTGTGAAATCTTATGGGACTTAACTGCTAAGGTCATCAGTCCCTAAGCTTACACACTACTTAACCTAAATTATCCCAAGGACAAACACACACACACACACACACACACACACACACACACACACACACACACACACACACACACACCCATGCCCGAGGGAGGAGTCGAACCTCCGCCGGGACCAGCCGCACAGTCCATGACTGTTGCGCCCTAGACCGCTCGGTTAATCAATGTAGCTCTCCTTTTCTTTCGTTAACTATTAGTCTATTTATCACGGACTTTAATTTCAGGTACTTGTCATTGACTTCTCGTACACATTCAGAATGTTTTTGCCTTCCAGAGAATCATAAGCAAAAATTAACATCATTTTTCAATCTCTTTGCCAGTTGACCGAGAGTCAGGTAAGAACTGGTAAAGGTAGAAGACGTCTCTGCTCTGCATACGTTTCACTAAGTTACATACAGTATCTGTTCGAATGTTGCGTTGTTTAATGTATACGAAATGATTGTCTGCAATAATTGTTTTAATTTCTGAACTACAATTTTCATTGGGCTTTTGAGATGTTTTATTCTTGTTCTTCTTCGTCTTAATTTTTCACGTCTCCGTTCAGAAAGTTCCCTAATCACTGTACGGCGCTCAGTAAATTGAAGAATTCCATGCCTTCAAGGGCACTTTTCATTTGAAATTCCCTGTTTCCGAAAGTGCCTTCTTCAAAAAGCTTAACTCGTTACTCGTTTACTTTCGTGCGACATCCTTCTGTAGTTTTACCTCACTTGTTCTGTGAAGACCTCTTGTAACATTTCTAAGCTTTGTTCTAAGAACCAATTACATATACCTGTGTTGCAACATTATTGTTAGAAATGCATGTATTTAAATGTAAAAAGAACTACAGTGATATATTCAGAGCCAGACTGGGTGGCAGAGGGGTTCTAGGCGCTACAGTCTGGAACCGCGCGACCGCTACGATGGCAGGTTCGAATTCTGCCTCTGGCATGGATGTGTATGGTGTCCTTAGGTTAGTTAGGTTTACGTAGTTCTAAGTTCTAGGGGACTGATGACCTCAGAAGTTAAGTCCCATAGTGCTCAGAGCCATATATTCAGAGCTACTCGTTCTGCACCGAAGTAAACGCCAGTCGATAACGAAAGGAAAAACAGAAAAGATCTATATACAAGGTCTGTTCAAAAAGTTCTGGAACATTCGTAATTTTGCTTCAATGGTGTGTTGGATAGATATGCGTTTAGCGTCCCAGACACGCCTGTGTTTAATCTATGATCGCCGTAAGTTTCATTGTTGTACGTATGTTAGTTGTTGTTCACTGCTGTATTGAGTAGAGCGTTGTATCGCACAGTTTGCGAATTTCAAGAGATAGAGGAGCAACGTGTCTGAATTAAATTTTGCATGAGACTCAAGACAATCTCTACTGACAATCTCTACTGAGACACACCAAATGGTGCAGGAAGCCTACTACACGGTGATGAGTTGTTAAGCTGTACTCGCTGCTGCGAATGGTTCATTTGATTTATAAATGGCCAGAGGGAAGTTGAAGATGGCCCTCGTTCAGGACGCCGTTCGCCATCGACCGACGACTCTCATGTCAGGAACGTAAACCAAGTTCTGCGTGCCAGTGGATGGCTGACTTTCCGAGAGATTGCCGAAGAACGTAACACATTTGTTGGATCAAGTCATGAAATCGTGACGCAGCATATTGGAATGCATCTTGTTGTTGCCAAGTCCGTCCCACGGCTCATGAGTCAAGAGAAGAAAGACGTTCACCTCGCAATCTGTGAAGAGCTTTTGGGGCTCACAGATGAAAACGAGATGTTCCTAAAGAGAATCATAACTGTTGATGAGACTTGGGTCTACGGTTATGATGTTAAGACCGAGGTTCAGTATTCACAGTGGATCGGGAAAGGTTCCGCAAGACCAAGAAAAGCTCGTCAGCTCAGGGCAAATGACAAACCGACGCTGATGGTGTTTCTTGACTTCGACGAATTAGTTCATCATGAATTCACGCCACAGGGGCAAACGGTTAACCGATGGTATTGTCAGGACGTTTTGCGATGGCTGAGAGAAAAAGTGAGAAGGACACGGCCGGAAATGTGGCAAGACCATCCACGACTCTCGCATCACGATAACGCAACGGAAAATTCATCACTGTTGGTGTGCGACTATTTCACAAAGAACGAAATGACTGAGCTGTCTCATCCTCCGGAGTCACCAGACCTTCCCAAAGTAGGAAAACCCGCTGAAAGGACGAATATTTGCAACTTTAGACGAGATAAAAGAAAATTCGCAGACGGCTCTTCGTGCGATCCAGTAAGAGGCATACCAAGACTGGTTCCTGAATGGGAACGGCGTTGGGAACGTTGTATCAAATGTGGAGGAGAGTTTTTCGAAAAAAAGAAAAAGGTAAGCGTAGAAAACTTTTGTGAACTAAATTTCGGAATTTTTTGAACAGGACTCGTAGAACTGCATCGCAGCGGACTACTTACTCTGAGAGGCACGAAATTTGCGGTTCTAATTTCCAATGACAACACCTGTTAAAATTTAGTTTTTATATGTGGCCATAGCAGACTAGCGCGTAGAATGCCAGTCTTTGGCCCGAGATATCCTGGCATCGGTTCCGAGCAGAGGCGGTTTTTACCTTGTCGCAATCCCTCCAGAATGGCCACAGAAAACCGCAGTCTGCTGTCAAAATGAATGCCGGCGGCAATACGCGTCTGCGGCAAGGTACTTGTCACATCTCCTGCACCCTGTGAGACTCTGAATAGCAGTGCTGCAAGCTACCCGCAGTCGGGCCGATATCCGACCACGGGCTTGAGGCACAGATTATACACGAATGGTTTTTGCTTAGTATTGCAGAGTAGCATTTGCCCTTGTTATAGTTTCAGTCAAATCAAAGCAAGCACCATAGTTCAAAAAATCAATTCATATTAGACCTAGGAGTAGCTTTTGCCGGACAAAAAAGTGAAGCACCTGGAAGACCCGGCCGGATGTCAGTCGGTGGTGACTGTGTAACAGATTAGAGTTGCAGTTCTCTGTGACTGGTAGAACGGCCACCAGAGTGCGTTAGTGATCGTCGTTGGTGTTGTTACCAGGCCCGGCACTGTATTTTAAGGGATAACAACAGCGTCAGCTGTAGAGCTACACTGTGAAAGATGTGGAAGTTATACTCACGTGAGACAGCCTTACCAGCACCTGACAGAGTTAGCAAGGGGCCTCATTGTCTAGGAATGGTACGTCACGAATATCCTGTATTGTCAGGTATTACGCTAGTATTGTCGCGCCATTTTTCAACAGGATAATGCTCTTCTCCACGGAAAATGTCTCCATGAACTGTCAGCGTGACTCTGAGGTGCTCCAGTGGCCAGTAAGATCTCCACATGTGCCCACAATAGTACACGTGTATGGGATCAGCACCAATGTAAATTCTGTCTGCGTGCCGTTATCCAGTGCCTCGCGGCGTCACAGCCTTCTTAGGAGAGGATACAATTTCATTATGACACCCTTTCCAAACGAATCAGTGCATACATCCAGGTCAGTTGTTTGTAAATTTGATTCGATTTTGTAATTACTACAGTAAATCACATGCCGTACCGTCTCAAGCCATGAAGCTTAATTTCATTCGCTCTTCCCTTTATGAGTGTTTCAGGCAGTGTATGTAAACTGAAACTTTCCCATACACTTTTACAATTCTTGTGAATTATTACACTCCAAGAGTACTCCTCTACAGCTTGTCACCACCTGCGTTTTTCTTTACTTCTTTGTTTGTGTACATGTCCTTTGTTTTAAGACTTTTTTAATTACTCGTGTTGTGATGTCCAACTTTTTCTCTATTTCCTTTTTAAAATTTTAGCGTCAGTGTATAGTTCAAATTCGTACCTAGTAACAATGTACGACATTTTATAGCTTCTCATGTCTTTCCACATTTACACTCATATGTAGAGTTTCCTCTCGTGTAATTTTTGGCACAAAACAGCATCCGTATCACTAAAGACTTTGATCTACTATCACAGTTTTGATCAAACGACATGCTATTTATATGGACAATATGCAGCGAAATGGGTGAGTGAATATTACGAACAGTTAGTAATGAGCGAACTGCCAAATTCGGTTTTGCACCGTAATACCCAGTCGTTAAGCGCTACTATCAACACTATACGTCTGGTCTACTACGTCATGTCATCCCCACTGCTGAGTATGGACAAGCTGTGGAGCTATCTTGCAGCTGAATTGTAGCAGACACCGATATTTTAAAGACATCACATAACATGAATTTATTTTAATTTTAGTTTGAATGATGCCTTAGAGGCCACGCACTGCCAAGGACGGTGGTTTGGCCCATACAAATTACGTACCAGACCTCGTGACTGCGTCAATGGTGAAACGTTAATCAATAGTGGCGCCACAGCACTGTTTAAACGCAAATGGGCCACCAATATACGGAAAACTGGCGAAGCCGATGGGCCTACAGCATTGTGACACTAAAATAGTTATTGTAATAACTTACTAATCTCGCTTGACCCAGTGGCCTTTCAATTGGACAACTCTTCGGCGACTTGGATGTCCCTAATAGATGACAGAAATCCCACAAGAAAAATGAAACATCCAATTTAACTGGCATTAGAACCAAGTGTCGTTCCTGGTTAAGCCTTGATCATTGGCAGGCGAAGGCTCTGTTAGAGGTAATACATGATGCGCCCCTGATTCGATTGTGCCGCCGTCCCATTTCCAGGAACACGCCTTTAGATCACCAGGACCATCAAGCAACTCTGCCACGACTGAGGAAGCAGTGATCAACAGCTTTATGCAAAATACTTTAAGTAGCTTCTCGGTGCATTTCAGAATAAAACTGTTTAAACAAAATACTTAGTCTGCAAATGTTGAATGTGTAGGTGACGATGAATAGGTAGGTGAGGAAAGGCTCTTTGACCGGAAGCAAGCTGGCTGACTTACTTCAGTATTACGCTTTTCGAAAATTACCATCGTCATATGATCGTTACCATTACGACATGTAATTTTTTACTGTTGTCATTGTCAACAGTTAATAGTTGGCTAGATAACATCACAGTTATAGGCAGTCTGCGTCAGCCAGTTATGTTGGCGACTGATGCACCTTGTATACGGATGGTTCACCTCTCCAGCATCAGCTAAGGCCTGAAGATGGTGAACGGAAGCGACTAAACTGGTAGCCATGCAATAAATGACACCATAAGAATGGCTGTAGGCGTTTCGTGTTAACAATAGTAATCGGTCCTAGTTCTCTATTCACGAGGATGGACATACAAAAACTTTATGTACTTTTATGTCCTTGTGCAACATGATATTCCAGGATATCTGATGATGGCAATGCCGGAAACGCGTAATATTGAATAATAAAGTCACTTTTTCCCTAGTGACCTACTCAGAATTTTGCAGACTACACATATGTTTTCAACACGGTCGCATACATACTTCATGACTTCATGTCAGAGCTTTGTCAGACAAAGTGTAGTTTACGTGCGAACAATGCTTGTAAATAGTTTCAGGCTTTAACTGTCAGTTTCCCAACACAGACGGAAGTTCACCGATTTCTCCATCGCTTCTTGGTGCCACATCTAATGAACAAGGACAAAGTTACAACGTCGAAAATACAGCTTCAAACGAACGTGTACTGTCTTATCGGATAATTGGGTGCTAATCGAGAGGACATGCTCTGCATAGTAGCTTGCGGAGTATATTTGTATATGTTCAGGTTCACAATTAATTAAGTCCCGTTTTGACTTCAGAAACAATGTCTACTTGTTACTAGTGCAGACGTAGCAATGAAGTTGTCGATGACGCCTCCACTCATTGGTCCTAGGCGAACGGGGTAGCCGATCGGTCAAGGGCACCTTGACACGGTTCGCGCTGCTTCCCCTGTCGGAGGTTCGAGTCCTCCCTCGGGAATGTGTGTGTGTGTGTGTGTGTGTGTGAGTGTGTGTGTGTGTGTGTGTGTGTGTGAGTGTGTGTGTGTGTGTGTTGTCCTTAGCTAGTGCGTAAGCCTAGGGACCGATGACGTCAGCAGCTTGGTCCCATAGGTACTTACCACCTGTCATCGGTGCTCTAAACATCAAGGACGTATTTTTGTGCATCGTTAACGGGCCGGAGAGTATTTTCAGTACACTTATCTTAGTATTCAGCCCAGCAAACTAGAATACGTCTGTCCTTGTTGACTGGTGGATCGTTACTTTACTATCTCGCCATACATTTCGTTTCGTGGGCGTTTATAATTAGGAAGTTGTTTTCACAATATTTACATATTTATGGTGCATGTTAGAGTTCATAAATTTGCAATGAGCAGTTTTGAATAACTTTGTATCAAAATGAATACTTATCATAATTTACCACTCAATATTTTATTTAGTTACAAAAACAACCACATGACGCTGTACTGCAATAATAGCTAACATACACTCCAATAAATAAAACAAAGACGCACCACGAAGGAATTATCTGAATGGGACGAGAATCACTAGATGTAATGTACAGGTAAACACAAACGAATTACAGTTTCAGAAGAATTAGACTAGTAATTCAAGAGAAAGTGCTTCTTAAATTGAGCACGTCAGTGATGCGCTGGTCTACCTCTGGCCATTATGCAATCAGTTTTTATGCTTGGCATTGATTAACAGGGTGGTTGAATGACCTCCTCAAGGATTCGTACAAAATTCTGTCCAACTGGTTCGTTTCATCACAGGGCTGGAGGGTCCTGTCCGTAATGCTCCCAACATTTTCAATTGGGGATAAATGTGGCAACCCTTCTGGCCAAGATGGCGTTTCGAAAGCACGAGGACAACCAAAAGACACTCGCTCTGTGCGAGTGGGGATTATCTTGCTGAAATGTAAGCTCAGGATGGCTTGCCACGCAGGGTAACAAAAAAGGGCGTAGAATATCATCGAATACTGCTGTACTGTAAGAACTCTGCGGGAGACAACCAAATGGGACGTGCTATGAAAATAAATGGCGCACCTGACCATCACTCCTGGCTGTTGGGCCATATGGCGGGCGACAATAAGGTTGGTATCCCACAGCTGTCCAGGACCTTTCCAGACACGTATCCGCCATTTTATCTCATTGACGGGAGTATAATTGTCTTCCCACTTCGAAATAAGTCCCGATCAGTAGCGAAGACGCATTTGTAAACGCCCCAGGTGGCTTTGTGGTACCTTCCGACAACCAGGTGCGATAGTCGAGGGGGCCATTACATTTCGTAGGAGGATCCTTTTGATTGTCGTCCTTAGCCACTTAACAGCACAGCAATACGTGGACGATATTCTGCGACCCGTTTTGTTGCTCCTGACAACAAGTCATCATGGACTCATTTTTCAGAAAGATGATGCCCGCCCACAACGATGAGAGTTTCTCCTGCTTGTCTTCGTGATAGCCATATCCTATATTGGTCAACAAGGTCGCCGGATCTCTCCCCCAACTGACAATGTTTGCAGCATTATGGACAGGGCCCTCAAACCAGTTCCGGATTTTGACGATCTCGCTCGGTAATTGGACAGAATATGGGGTGACATCCAACAACTCCGTCAGTCAATGTCAAGCCGAATAACTGCCAGAGGTGCACCAACACGTTACTGACTTTTTCGAACTCTGAAGCTCTTCCTCTTGAATTAATCGCCCAACTTTTCTGAAAATGTAGTCATTTGTTTGTCTGAACATATACATTACATCTAACGATTTTGGTCCCATTCGGGTAAGTCCTTTATGGCGCGTCGTTGCTTTTTGTCGTAGAGCGCATGACAGTCGTGTAAATGCTGTACATGTAAAATTTATTTTCATGTGGGGGCTACGATAAAAAGAAGACAAAATGAAAGGATATTCTGATTGTAAACTAACGGCAAGTCACTATGCCTGTACTATTTTGGCTTATTTATACTTTATAATTAGGCCTGAACTGTTAAAATAAAGAATGACTAATTGTACGTAAGGAAAATATCCCGTTTGTATTACCCTTGACATATATGAGGTTTACAAGATAGATAAACTATAGATTACTCTCCCAAGGTTCTTTGCTTGTTAACAAGACTGTTGTGGTTATTCGTTTTTTAGTTACTTTAAGCTAAAAGCGTGCGAGAATGCGTATTAAGTACTAATGCTGCTACGTGTGATGAGGCGCCGAAACATTTTGCGCACAGACGCCAAGTTTAGAGAGGCCACCGTAGGTAACATTGTCTTCCCAGACGTTCGCCACGAGTTCTGGCTTGGGATGCTTCCCGAGTATGGGTGACGCCCGGTGGCTCTTAGGGGAGACGTAATTTCATAATCTTGGAAACGGTGTTGTTTACTGCAGTTCGTAGTCAGATTGCTGGCCCAGTTGTAATAACGCGTTTCTTATTCAAAGCCCATTTAAAAATCTTGGCTTTACTTCTTCACTCTCTCCGTAATTGCTGTCACCTCTTTCTCTCTGTCTCTCTCTCTCTCTCTCCCCGACCGCAGCGACCGTTTGTTATTGTCGCGTCAGTGTTTAAATGTCCCTCCTGTGATTTTGAAGGTAAACACAAGGGGAGCTCTAGCGACGTCAAGGACTTTTAAGTCGACACCAGTCCTCTTAGCTCCCCTAATCGATTACCTTCACGTGTTTTTATTCTGTCCAGAAACAGGAATCATAGAATACACAGAGTTCACGCTCAGAATCGGACAAAATTTCCGAACACACTTAATCAGGTCCATGGACGTGGATCGACATATTACACAGTCACTGGGAGTCGGCAAATCGCGTTATAACATTTATGATTATACTTACCAGAAGAAATTCATGTTCGAAACTTACACCTGCTACAATCAGAGAAAAATCCTCCAAACCCTGTGTCATACGAACAATATCGAATGATTTGTTGACAAAGTACAAGATTATTTTTGGTACCGGTACCCCAGAACTGACACAAGTCCAGTGTATGACAAATTTAGAGCCCACTCTGCCAAACATGATTTACAGACAAACCACGAGAAAGATGCAATTCTAACTTCGAATAGGCAAAACGGCACGTGATGAATTAAATGAAGTACGTAAAACGATAACAGATAATATTTACGAGTTTCAGTGTTCGGAACACTAGAAGTCGAGAATATCTATGATTACGAAAGCAATCTGTATGGAGTACCAGAAGAATCTTCCGCTACCTAATATTTCAACCAATGAAGCATATTACCGTAGGCAGCTACTATATCATTCATTCAATTTTCATCCTCTTTCTTCTAGGAAGTCTGTATTTTATGCATATGACTAAATACGTAGAAACCACTTAATTGGATGCATTCATTAATCTATAAACTGAACATTATGAAGACATCTCAGTTGTAAGCACTTAATGATTATCACTTGTAACTTGACTCATATCCCGCACATATTTCAGAAGGAACAGAAATACGTCCCAGCACATTTTTTGGCTTGCATTCTGCGCAGGACTGAAGTGTTCGTCTCCTTTCTCCGCCCTTTCCGATGCCTTCATTTGACTTAAGATATAACTTTATGCACAATCTCGGTAACTGTAACACAATTTAAGTAGAAGGATTGCTTTTGTAGGCTACTTTGATCGCGCACGGTGTGCAGCAATTATATGTCAGTCTTCGATTTATTTTTAAACACTGTAACAGTTCGAAGTTACTATACAATGTATAAGTGACTGGCCAGTATTGTTGGAATGCCTGTTACATGAAGCTACAGCATTGTATGGTGAAACATAAAAAGAGAAGCACAAAAGCTGTAAGTGGAAAATTGATCTTCGTCGTTCTTCCTCAGCACCGAATGGAATTTTGTCGTTTTCCTCAAGTAAACCAAAGGTTTAGCACATATTTTCGAGCACCTTGGTCGTTTATACAAAACCAAACCATGTCACACTCCAATATTTCCAGTGTTCTATAAGATGGCAATACGGACTAAATTAAGTGTATCTGACAAGTGAATTGTGCCCAATTTGATAGTCTGTGTGATGAATGTCTGAATGAATAAATAAAAGCTGTAGTCGCATACTGTCTTAGTATTATTGTTGTTTATTACAAAACTTGATAGAGTCTTAAGTACTTTGAAAACAGCAAAATGAAATTGAAAAGTAAAAGTAGCAGGTTGACACAGAGGCGTCCTAGCAAAATATATTCAGAAAAACGAAGCACATAAGCTACTGTTAAAAAGATAGGAAAATTTAATGTGAAAACGAAGTGTGAAACTACATGTATTAACTAAGGCTTTATTAGAATATATGTGAACAACCTTTCGAAGGAGAATGTACATGTTACAGAGGTTAGGTTATCATTACTAAAAAACCGCGTTACATACTTTTTGAAGGGAAATATACTTCTTGGAGCAAAACATCCTTTTTAGAGGGTCTGTGGTCTACACTGTTGAGACCACTTCTTTATTTCCTACGCGGTCTTTTGCGCTAACTAACGTAGAAAATATTAGTTTAAAAGCTCATTACTATCATCAGAATTCCAGAACGAGATTTTCACTCAGCAGCGGAGTGTGCGCTAATATGAAACTTCCTGGCAGATTACAACTCTGTACAGGACCGAGAATCGAACTCGGGACCTGTGCCTTTCGTGGGCAAGTGCTCTACCATCTAAGCAACCCATGCACAACTCAGGCCCCGTACTCACAGCTTTACTGCTGCCTGTACCTCGTCTCCTCCCTTCCGGCGCACAGTATTAATCTGCCAGGAAGTTTGATATCAGCGCACACTCCGCTGCAGAGTAAAACTCTCATTCTGGAAACATTCCCCAGGCTGTGGCTAAGCCATGTCTCCGCAATATCCTTCCTTTCAGGAGTGCTAGTTCTGCAAGGTTCGCAGGAGAGCTTCTGTAAAGTTTGGAAGGTAAGAGAGAAGGTACTGGCAGAAGTAAAGCTATGAGGACGAGGCGTGAGTTAGTCTGCCTTCGGCAGGGCAACAGGGCGGACGAGTCCGTGTTGACCGCGTGCGGAGCGCGAGTTCGCCTTGTTTACATTCTGACGGCCGTTCCTTAAGTGCCGGCTTACCATGTACGATCCATGGCGAACCGTTACCGTAAATCTACACTCCGATTTACTTTCTGCAACGATTGTGCCCGACACAAAGAAGTCGAGGTGGAAGATCCTGGCGACGGACACTATCGGCATACATTTCTAAGCCGTGGAAGCGGGCACAGGTGTATCGTCCATTTTGTCCGCAGAAGGTGTTGTAATGGTACTTGGTGTACTGTCGCCTGTGATACGTTCATGATTTAGTTCAGCGTCAGCAAGGAACGCAGGCACACCGGTGTATGTCCTCGCGCTCATAACGTCTTCCTCAGCAGTAGCGGGTTCTGGGGCCTAGTGCTGGTCGACGATTGCGTCCTCCGCGAACTGCAACGTCTCCTCTTGGCCGGAAACTGTGCGACGTCTTCACTTGCGACGTTTCGGAGAACGTTGTTTCTTTGTGCGACCCTCCGTGTCCGACGACGGAAGGAAGTCTCGTCGCTCTGGCAGGAAGGACGCTGTAGGAGCGATGAGCGAGCCGATCTCCACCGTGTCAGCGTCCGGTCAGCGTCCGGTTGGGTCGGAATCGTCGGAGCGGCCGTCTAAGGCGCTCTCCATCGGTGTCTGGTAGGGATCTTTGGTGGCGTCGTTGGTGGCGTCGTCGGTGGCGCCCAGGTGACGTAGCAAAGTGGCAGGAGACGCTAGAGCAGCGGCGTAGGTCACCGGAAGCACTGTAGGTTGCGGCGTGGGTGGTTCTTCGGCACCTGGAAGTTGCGTAATACGCTACTGTAGGCATTCGGATCTAAGGGGGCCTTCTTTGCCGCAACCGGAACAGATCCGAGGATGGCCGTCGTATATAACTATTGCACGGCTTCTGCCGATCTGTAAGTAGGACGGGAGGTGGCTTCGGAGATCATTGGTGACCTGTCGGATCCCGTTTAGGACAGGCTACGTCCGAAACTGTGTCCACTTGTCCGCAGTGTGGCCGTGGACTGTGCCGTATGGGCGTAGTGCCGCAACGACTTCCTCAGCAGGAAGTTCGAATGGCAATTCGAAAAAGCGTATCGTTCGCATAGGTAAGCAGGCGTGGTCGACAGTTACCTACCCCACATTGCCATCAGCATGACAGAAGCAGAGCCCATGTTTGGTCTCACGTAGGATGCGTTCGCAAGCCGCGTCGTTTATGATTTTAACATAAACCGTGCGGCGGCGGAGTGGACCAGCCTCCAGCAGTCCGCCACCAGGCCTACAGGATAGCAACCATCAACACCAACAACATCCGTTCCAGGGTGAAAATCCGCCTTATGCAGAAGGTGTTCTGGGCTTCGGATATTGATTTCGCCCTTCTGCAGGAAGTTCACTTTTCTAGTCTCCCGGATATGAATAGCTATACCGCCCACGCCTCCGCGAGTGATCCTATGGGCCGCGGAGTGGCCATCTACGTCCGCCACGGGATTTCTGTGACCGACGTCGCCTTCCTTACATCAGCTCGGGGCGTGGCACTCACTGCCACGGGGACACGCATCTTTAATGTCTACGCTCCCTCAGGCACCGACCAACGGCATGAAAGAGCCCAGTTTTATTTCGAGGAAATCGCTCCCCTGTTTTTAGGGCGTTACGACCACTGCATACTAGGAGGTGATTTTAACTGCGTTCTGCACCCCAAAGGAAGTGGGTTACAGTACGCTTGTTCGCCCACTGCTTGAATACTGCTCAGCAGTGTGGGATCCGCACCAGGTAGGGTTGATAGAAGAGATAGAGAAGATCCAACGGAGAGCAGCGCGATTCGTTACAGGATCATTTAGTAATTGCGAAAGCGTTACGGAGATGATAGATAAACTCCAGTGGAAGACTCTGCAGGAGAGACGCTCAGTAGCCCGGTACGTGCTTTTGTTAAAGTTTCGAGAACATACCTTCACCGAAGAGTCAAGCAGTATATTGCTTCCTCCTACGTATATCTCGCGAAGAGACCATGAGGATAAAGTCGGAGAGATTAGAGCCCACACAGAAGCATACCGACAATCCTTCTTTCCACGTACAATACGAGACTGGAATAGAAGGGAGAACCGATAGAGGTACTCAGGGTACCCTCCGCCACACACCGTCAGGTGTCTTGCGGAGTATGGATGTAGATGTAGATGTGGATGTAGATCAGATTCCCCACTATACTACATGCCAGGAACTACGTATGGTGTTGCGAGACCTCCTGCTTCACGATACCTGGGAAGTTGAATACGGCGACAGTTCTTGTCATACCTTTCCTACCAACTATTCCGCTAGCCAACTAGACAGGATATATGCCTCACAAACTCGTAGATGTGCGATACGGGCCGCCGAAAGCTGGTAGCTGGCCTTTTCCGACCATTGCGCTTACATCTGTATGGTCCTCCTTTCGCCGCAATGGAGACTCAATACTTCTCACCTGCATGACGTGGCATGGGCAACAAGTCACTGAAACGTGGACAGCCTGCGAACGACGCCTTCCCCGCTACCGCTCGACATTGACATGGCCGGCCGTTGTGGCCGAGCGGTTCTAGGCGCTTCAGTCCGGAACCGCGCAGATTCGAATCCTGCCTCGGGCATGGATATCTGTGACGTCCTTAAGTTAGTTAGGTTTAAGTAGTTCTAAATCTAGGGGACTGATGACCTCAGATGTTGACCCATAGTGATCAGAGCCATTTGAACCACTTTTTGAAATGGACATGGTGGTTGGACTGCTCCAAGCCGGCAATCCGGAGGACATTGGAGAGATACGGGAAGGACATAGCCGACTGGCATCGCAACACTGTTGACTTCTATTATGCGGTTCTCAGAGATCTCAACAGCCGTCCCCAGACAACCAGTTGGAACGGCAAAGAACTAAGGCGCATAATTGCGCTGGCACGCCGGAAATTGCAAGGGGTGGTGATACGGACGCGACGCCACGATCACGCGGCTTTAGAAATTCCATCCATGCATCATATAGTGTCCGACGAACGACGGCGTCGTCGGCAGATCATCACCACTCTCACCACGCCTCATGGCACGCAGGTGACCACTCAGAATGACATCGTTCACGCATTCGTCGAACACTACCGTCGTACTTATAGTGAAGAAGATGCTGAAACTGCAGCAGACGACTCCATTTTGCATTACGTCGCGCTCACCCTCCCCCACACGGAGGTGGATGCTTTGACAGTGGTTGTCATGCGAGACGGGATTCAACAACACAATCGTCAAGAGTGCTGTCAACAGATGGCTCGGCAATGACGGCTTACCGATTAAGTTTTACCCTACCTATCGGGATATCATGGCACCGCGGTGGACGACTATGTATCAAGAACTGATGATATCTGACCAAGCAATCCCACCCGCCTTTGCTGAGGGCATCATCATACCAGTCGACAAAGCAGCCCGTGGTTCGATGGTCACGAGTTACAGACCGCTCTCCCTACTCAATGCCGATTACCAGGTATTTGCGCGCTTACTGGCAATGCGGCTCCGAACAATACTACTCCATATCCCCTCGCCAGAACAAACGACGTCCGGAGGACAGAATAACATACTTCTGCCACAGGGGAATGCCGCGACTTAATTGCGATGGCGGCAGCCTGCAGACTCCGTGCAGCGGTCGTCGCTATAGACTTCGACAGCGCCTTCGATAAAGTGCGTCATCGTTTCCTGTTTTCGTTGGCAGCCCGAATGGGCATCCCCCCTCTGTTTCTCGACGCCATCCGGCGTCTTTACAACTTTGCCAGTTCACGGGTCCAAGTCAATTGACGTTTAGCAGGTCCGGTACCTATATGCCGTTCGATACGGAAGGGGTGCCCCTTCTCTGCCCTGCTGTATGCCACTGAGGGGCTTGACGACCAAGCTCTCTGGCCTCACCCTACGCAAGCACACTTTTCGCTGTCGGGCATATGCTGATGACCTCCTCCTCCTCCTCATTCGCTCCGGCTCTGAGATTCGAGCAGTCCTCGAATTAATTACCCGTTATGTGGCTGCCTCTGGCAGTGCCATGAATGTCGCCAAATCTTCTGCAATGCACATTGGGCGAGGCTTCCAGGAGGGTGAAGTGGCACCCCTGCCGCTTGTGCTAACTTCCCTGTACCTGGGCATTACCTTTACCCCCACGCTCACACTCAGATCGGCAACGAATTTCCGTCGCCTGTTACACGTCATCCGCAACGACGCCCGCCAGAACCTCTTGCGCCGCCAGGAGACACTTCAACGGGTTGAGATTTTTAATCTTTATGTGATATCAAAATTGGTCCACATCGCGCAAGTTCTCCCTATGCCAGCTGCAATTGGGGCAACCTTCAGGCGGCTTTTGGCTATTATCCTATGGCTGGTTCCGTTATGAGACACGTACCATGCCCCCACGTGATGGCGTCGTCGGGCTCGTCAATGTCCGGATGCGAGCTGCAGCCTTGTACATGAGTACCATGAGAAAACAGTGGATGGGCCAGGGTACATCTCTAACACGCAGCTTGCTTGAGGTCCTCATACCTGCTTCCACCTCATAGGCGGTGTCTGTCGGCCATATCGTGCCTTATTTGTCTCATATTTCGACCTATTTCATCGACTACAGTTACATACATAGCAGTCTCCCAGATACGCGCCCACCCAAGACCAAGGAATTTTTACAGCCTACTGCTGAGCTGTGTTCCCCGAAATGTGATGGAGACCAAACATCCCTCCATCCAGTGGCCAATAGTATGGACTACTGTCCACCAGCCCTTCCTCCCTACAAACGTCTGGGCCCTATGGTATCACATAGTCAACAGGAAATTTGCCACGAAGCAGCGACTGCACAACATTGGCCTGTCAGAATCCCGTCAGTCTCCTTTGCCGGAAACTGGACACTGATGAACACCGTCTGACATGCGCCTCATCGCAAGATGTATGGAGATCGTGCAGCAAATCATTGCCTGCTATCTGCGCGTGCCACCAGACACAATCGAACCTCTAATGTTCCTATACCCGGAGGACAAACATTTTCCAGCCGCCAAATGTCATGCTATTACGTGGGTCAAATGCTGAGCGGTCGCTTATCTCTGTCATGAGGGACCTAAATCCTACCTCAACTTCTGGACCTACTTACAAACAGCCCTTCCAGCTCTCGAAAACACGCCTCGTTACCGAACATTATTTGCTGACTACCTTCAAGGGGTCTTTGTTAGACCTCCACTAAGTTGGGAGGTTCCTGGCTTAGAGGGCACCTACCCCTCCTCCCCCGGCGGTGTCTGAGTGTAAGCCGCCTACGATAGATTCTACTTCTGACCTCCGCAGATGTGAAAGGGCGTCGCAGATTTCGCGGATTTTATTTCTTCTGCTTTTCCTTTTTCTTTTCTTCTCCTTTACCCAGAATTTATATATATTTTTTTCTATGTCGTTGATGTGTTCACATAATATCATGATACTAGTCAATATTACAAAAGCACAATGCAAATAAATAAATAACAACAACGCCTTACACTTCTGTTGATTCCTGTGTCTCCCACTTCCCTATGCCCCACAGGCTCGGTGGCGGTGAGGGGGACACTGTGGCCAGGCGTCGGGTTTCGACCCCTGCCCACTTTTACCCCCGAGCCCCCACCGCTCCACTACCCCCAAAAGGAAAAAAAAGAAAGAAAAAAGAATCTAAAAAAGCGTAAAAAAAGAATAAAAAAGAAAAAAGATGTAGAGCACATGCCCTCGTAAGGCAAAGGTACCGAGTTCGAGTCTCGGTCCGGCACACACATTTAATCTGCCAGGAAGTTTCACCATCAGAATTGCCTCCTCGGGACGTCCAATGAACTGCAAATTGTTTGAACATGCTTACAAAATTAATTAATCGTTTTATTATTGATGGCCACATGGTGTATTAAATTTCGTGCGTAATATTTCAGAGTGAGAAGTTGTGTAAACCTCAGCGTCATCGAAGCACTGACAGTCTAATAAAACGTGAACTCAGGTTTGCGTGCAGGTATACCTCTATGCAGTTCTTTTCCTTCGGCATTTCATAACCCTTTCACTTGTTTGCATCCACAAGTCGTGATAGCATGCTTGCTTACTGCTTTCCTCATTGCAGAGATATATGGGCTACCAAAGAAAAAGCTGGTAAGCTTTTGATAACGTGATCGTTAAAAATGTTAAGCAAATGATTATAAAGTTGAAAATATAATGAATAAGAATTAGTACCAGTAAGCAAACAAGCTTGCTTTCTAAGTTTTCGCTTCATTAGCTATCGACCCAAAAATACAGGATATAAATGGATCACGAAAGCTTTCTTTCCCCATCACATACTTCTCTTCCTGGAAATCTGAAATGTATAAACTAAACAATAAAAAAGTTACATTTACGAGGGCAAATGCATCGTGTTACTGGATCACATACGGATTTATGACCATAAAAACGTTAGAAAATACCTTCCGGACTCTATGTTATTAGCATAAGCACTGTAATATTTACTGTTTAAAGCAACTGCCTCGTGCAGGCGAGAGAAATTTCGGAAAAAGTAATCGTAAACAATCTCTGGGTAAACAATAGTCTGCTAATGTTTTAGTGTGTCTAATATGGCAGTCGCGACACTCCGTCTCGTTTTTGTTACCCACAGCTACACCCTCACCCCAAGCGAACAGTGAGCGACACTTCTGAATACAATATCGGATGAATGCGAATACTAACGTTTACATCGATCTGTAACACCGTTTCTACAGTTGGGAATGTATGCAATGGCATGAAAATCGACAGTAAGTAAAAATGACACCACATATATCAATAACTAGTTTCCTAAGACCCTGAGAGGTACGAAATGTTACTTTACAGGATTAAGATTCTTTTGTAATATACAGACATTTACTTAATAATGTCGTTTTCCTTAAATAACAAAAGATAGCTAGTAAACACGAGAAGACCTGAAATTTTGTAAAAAGATGTCGTAGATCTACCCAAATAAACCGGTATTCTTTTATGTACATTTTCAGCCAGATCAGTGAATATGGAGCGTAGAAAATTTGTATGGAATGTAATACCTACATTATTGAATGTACCAAATAAGCCATCACAACTGTAGCTGAAAGGAAAATTACACAGACGTGACAATAATTCGTCAAAAGCAATAATACTGTATCCCAAAAGAGAAGGAACCAATTCTACAATTGTTGCTAAATCTGAAAAACTAACGGCAAGAATCGTAAACACATTCGCTTTTGAAGCAAATTCACACAAATATGCGTATATTAGAAAGTCGAGTGAAGTGCAAGATTGGGCGTTTCATTAGACTCCACAACTTCTGTTTGCGTCTGTGATAACACAGCAGACAAAACAAAATATATGCTTCTAGTACACGAAGCATGTATTTATATTCTCTTGTGTTCAACCGAAAAAGCTGCAAATATATATCAGCGTGATCTGGCTGTTTTCACATGTATTTCACGAAAATTCATGTCTAATTCACTAACGCAGGAACGCCAAAATATTGATTTCGTTATTTAAATAGAAAATAATTAAAAACAAACATTGGCCTGAAGATAAATGTGACTGTATGCCTTCTCACAACGTGGGCAGCTAGTATCGCTGCAAATTTCCAACGCTAACATCGCACTAGTGTGTGACGTGACGGTATGTATTAGACTGTGGTGTAAATCTGTAGCGCCATATCCCCTTATTTTCAGGCCGGCCGGAGTGACAGTGCGGTACTAGGCGCTACGGTCTGGAACCGCGAGACCGCTCCGGTCGCAGGTTCGAATCATGCCTCGGGCATGGATGTGTGTAATGTCCTTAGATTAGTTATGTTTAAGTAG
The DNA here is from genome assembly GCF_023897955.1 of Schistocerca gregaria. NCBI lineage: Eukaryota > Metazoa > Arthropoda > Insecta > Orthoptera > Acrididae > Schistocerca > Schistocerca gregaria. Next base: position 202,413,672 of record NC_064924.1, read on the forward strand.
TTCTAAGTTATAGGAGACTGATGAACTCAGAAGTTAAGTCCGATAGTGCTCAGAGCCATCTGAACCACCGAGCGAGGTGGCGCAGTGGTTAGCACACTGGACTCGCATTCGGGAGGACGACGGTTCAATCCCGTCTCCGGCCATCCTGATTTAGGTTTTCCGTGATTTCCCTAAATCGTTTCAGACCAATGCCGGGATTGTTCCTTTGAAAAGGCCACTGCCGATTTCCTTCCCAATCCTTCCGTAACCCGAGCTTGAGCTCCGTCACTAATGACCTCGTTATCGACGGGACGTTAAACACTAACCACCACCACCACCATCTGAACCTCATTTTCTTCTCCCTGCCTGTGACCGAGTTTTTCATTTGTTATTTCTTTTCTTTCATTTATGGCAGCTATACACATATACGATTATCTCCTGTTGCATGAGCGCTATTCCCAGAGAAATTAATATTTGTATAAAATCATAGGAACGGACGGCTGACAGTTGAGTCGACAAAGATAAGTAACGGTGTTTGTTGTACTAGTTGCAGGACAATGCGCTAGAAACAGAAATAAATGTTAAACTGAGGGACTCAGTGAATTAATGGTAGATGTGAAAAGTGGTGTAAAGTGAGGGCACACTGTCAGAGGTAAAGTTATAATGATTGAAAGTGTCACAGAGCGTGTTATATGTCGTCCTACACTAATTGAGAGAGAGAATGCTACGAGTAGGATGGCTCTCTCTATACATGCGTCGCGTCGCGTCGACAAAGTGTGAATGATTCCTTGGGGTTAATAATCAAACGAATGCATATTTTCTTGAATATTAACTGAGTGTGCGAACGTAAGTACACGAAACTGCTGGCTGTGAGCGTATAATTTCCATCACCTCTGAACATTCCGCCATCAACTGTACTACGCACATTTCATTCAAAGATATTAGAGCCAGACATCAGTCAATTAACGTCATCAATCATTTTAACTACTAATTACGTAATATTCAATTCAGAGGGGTCACCATACTTGATACAGCTTCAGAGAGAAAAATATATTCGCTGTATACATTCAGGACGAAGTTGGAGCGACTTACTTGCGTACAACTTTGGACACAGGAACTATGAACAGTAAACGCGAACTAAAAGTAAAGTGAGCATATATGTATGCCTAGTGGGACAAGAATTTGTACTTTGAACTAACTTAAAATTCAAGTATTCCATCTCGTTACTAACGAAACATTTCATTTTAGAAGTATTCTCGCAGGCATTACTTAAATAATTGTCACATTTACTTAGTGGCTTTGTAGCGCATGTGCCGCCGCACCAACGCCTCAGCTTTCACTTCGTTAAGCAACATATGGACACTCGTAGAACGTTATATGCAGTTGACACACAAATACTTTAATTGTATTGATACTCGACTGCATGGCGTATTGTCTGCACCACGACCAAGTAGTGGATAGAACTGGAAGGAAAATCAGCACTGGGCGTATTTTGTTGTTTTATTGTCAGCAAAATCGATTTTCGGCCACTTAGTGACCATCCTCAATGCTGTAATATAGAATTAAAATTGGTAGGCACTGGAATCCACAAGCTTAGAGTGATCACGTAAACTTCGAGTTTATGTGATCGCTCTAAGCTTGTGGATTCCAGTCCCTACCAATTTTAATTGTATATTACAGCACTGAGGATGGTCACTAAGTGGCCGAAAATTGCGGACAATAAAACAACAAAATACAGCCAATGCTGATTTTCCTTAAAATGCTCTTTTAATAGTGTATTGCAGTCTATGAAGTCTTCAATGATTCACTCCGTTCCTCGACATATGGACTCTCATACATTATACACACTTCACACGTACACAACATTTTAATTGCGTATTGTAGTCTTTGAAGCCTTCTTCTGAAAACCAGTTTATCCCAAAATATTGCTATGTTAACACAAGGAAGTACTTGTTTCGGCAATATGTACTGCCAGAATGAGGACTATTCAGTATTCTCGTAATTGGCGAACCAGTAACTGCGTTAACGTAGCGATCTTGGCAAAAAAAATGGTTTTCAAAATAAGAGTGCAATGGAACATTGTAGATCACCTCCTGCACTGAATGATCGTGTATGGTACCCATTTTCATTTTCAGCTGAAATAACATTCTCATCGAAGAACGTTGTCCCACAAATAAATTAATGTGCCTCCAATCAGCCGGTACCGATCAAGGTTATAGCGAAGTTTCCCCTTGGTTGTAGGGAGTATGATGCAACTAGTAAGCCCCGTGCCATTTTTCCCAATTGAGATCCCCCATTTGCCTCGATGTTAGCTTGTGTGATACATAGAACTGCGACATTCCAATGGTCGGGATCTCTAACAGCCCGCTTCTCTCCTAGGAATAAAAAAAAGGTGCAAGTACTTGAAAGTGTCACCACATTTAGCACTTTTTGCTCCTTTACGGTAATGGTAAAACTTCTAGATTGAGCAATGATCTCATTTGCGACGTGCAGCATATCAATCCTACTAGCAGGAACTGTTCATAACTATGGAAAACCTCTAATTGTCGTTTTTGCGTATTTAATAGTCTATACGTATATTTTCAAAATGGTTCAAATGGCTCTGAGCACTATGGGGCTTAACATCTGAGGTCATCAGTCCCCTAGAACTCAGATCTACTTAAACCTAACTAACCTAAGGACATCACACACATCCATGCCCGAGGCAGGATTCGAACCTGCGACCGTAGCAGTCGCGCGGTTCCGGACTGAAGCGCCCAGAACCGCTCGGTCACTGATGTCGGCTACGTATATTTTGCCACCGAAATAAAGATAAGTATGGGAAGAACACCAGTGAGGAAATAAAGTATACGACCATCATAGCTACACTGTCCCTGTTATCGCCACCCACAACGTTTGCGTGCTAAATATACAGCGTCTCTGCCAGTCGGCTTTTGTCAAGTTATTAGAATTACACGCAGATGGAAATAACAAACTTGATTGACAGCCGAGCTCAGTTGAGCTCAAAACGGGATAATGATATCGGATATCCGGAAGCCACGCCATTATTACGGTCACTGTAACAACGGCTGTGTAGTTCAGCACTCAGTTCATTCACACGTTCCTCTACTGACGTAAATTGTGGATGTTCATGATAATCAAACCTACCACAGGTGTAAAATACTTTTTTGATCGCAGTCGCTATATAAAACTATGATTCGTGCTTATTGGCCCATCTTCAGGTAGATTCGAAATATGAACTAGCACGAAAGTTCTAACATTCTCCATTAATCAAATACAAAATTTACAAATAAACTTGAAGATTAAGATTTAGAAACTAAAAATTCGGTTGAAGTGATAAAAAATAGCTTACCCAACAGCATATGACGATATGTCCATGCCCCAACAATTAGTTGGCAAACATCTACCGTAGGTGGATCGCCAAATATTTGTGTTTATTAATGACGCCAGCGGATGAAAAAAGAAACACGCCTGATTAAAAATGTCATTCATATGGCAGCATGCACAAATGGTCAAGTTAACAACAAAGATGAGAACGCAACTCTCGAGAGACGAAAGAGCGCAAGAATTTGCCTAAAACCGTTTACAAATTTCAAATGGTACATGTGGTGTGCGTACTGTAAGACCTTCGGTACATACACCATCAGAAGATTTGATTGGTCGCTCTAACGAAGTAGGCGAGTGTCAGCAATATCGTGGCGTGTTTGTCTTCTGCCGTTAGGTCAGACGACAGAAAAGCCACTTGCACGCTTAGAGTAGCAGATTGACGGTGACCAACTTTAAACAGAACTTGATTAATTTTCACAAGCATTTATTAAAATAACAAGCATAAAAATAACTTAACTTGGTTCTAGATGATATTTACAATTGACAATCTGAAGTTCCTTTGGGTCTTGGTACGTTAATCCTATTCTCACATCTCTGATACTTGACGAAGTGTCTATACATTTCTCTTAATGGCTATGTACAGGAATATGTTAATCTTATTAGGCGCAGATTGAAACTTGACTACAGACACATGCAGACTGACTACTCGGAGGTTCGTACACTCGTTATAATACCTCGAGCGTTCAGGTATCACTGCGCGAGTGTGATCCGCGAGGAGAAAAGGTCCTACGTTAGCAGCAATCTCATTGGCTTGGTGACATTAATATGCGGATCAGTGGAAGTAGAAATTTGTCCGTCTCTACGACAGCGCCATCTCGTAGTGCGGAGACGGACGCCTGCGCTGTTGTGCTTAGCGGGGCGCGCTCTAGTGGGAAAGTTGTGTACTCGCTGACTATGCGGAACTATGTACACAACAGTACCTATCAAACAGACGAAGATTCTTGCAATATCATACTGAAAAATGAATTGTGTAATATCTCTGTAACACGTGAACAACTCATAAGCGAAATATACCCGGAAATCACCGAAAATTCTTTATTTGGTTTACCGTCAGCTAATACTGAGTGCTCGTTAGTCTGTTCATTCCATTCAAGTGATTGCATGTTTCTTCTTCTTATTCACTGGAGATAGCACTGTCAACAGTGAATTTGATCATAATATTCTTTCGCCCTGAATCTGAAACCCACTCACAGACCTCCCTTTTATTTACGTCGTTGCTTTTTCGATGTTCAGATTGAATGGCAGGGGTGAAAGACAGCATTCCGGTCTTACATTCCTTTTAACCCAGCTCTTCGTTCTTGATATGCCAGAGTCATTGCTTCCTCTTTGTTGTACACCGTATTTCTTCAGAAATCTTCTAGAACTATGTTAAACTCTTGCATCAAATATTGGATCCTTTATGTTTTCCATACCGATTTCTTTCCTCCTTAATCACACCATCACACAAGTCTTTCCCATCGTAAAGGCCTTCAGTGCCCTCTTTCCACGCTGCCATTATGTTTAATTTCACTGAAGGTTACTTTGAATTTTCTTTATGCTGAATCAGTCCTTCCGACAACCATTACTTTTTCAATTTCCTGCAGCAATGTCGCATTTGCTTCTTTGCAGTTACTGTTGATTTCTGATCTAAGAGATGCATCCTAGTCTCTCCCTGAACATTTTTTTACTTCCTTCTTCGTCGATCAGCTGTAATATTTCTTCTATTATTCAGAGTTTCTTCGTCTTATCAGTTTCTGCAGTTGCCGATTTCAGGGCCGTCCTCTTTAACTTAGTAGCCTACTGTGGTGTTCGCTCTTGCAATGTCCACGTCTTCAGTGATCTTTCAACGCGTCTCATCATTCCTCAGTACTTTTGTATCCCGCTTGTTTGCACATAGATCCTTCCTGATGATTCTCTTTGACTTAAGCCTACTTCTCATCATTACTTAATAGTAATGTGAGTCGTTATCTACTTCCGGGTGAACCGTATAATCCAATATATGATCTCAGATCTCTTCCTGACCCTAAGGTAGTCCATCTGGGAACTTGCCGTGTCTCTGGGTATTTTCCAAGTTTACCTACTCCTCTCGCGATATTTGAACAGTGTTTCTGCTGTTACCAGCTGTATTTATTGCACAACTTAGTCACTCTCCTCTTTTATTCCTACTATGAAGCCCGTACTGTCGTTTAACTCGGTTTTGTAGTCATTTTATACCATGTTCAAATTTCCCACGATTATTAGATTCAGATTTCCTTTATTTACAGAATCACCGATTCAGTGTCCTCACATACAGCGTTACGGGAAATAATCTAGGCACTTTAGAGTGACTGCAGAGTGTGGAGGTATTATGTATAGAAACAGCAACTCAAGATGAGTATTTTGTTACAGTGATCTCTAGCAACATCGCTGCCAGACCAGCAGGGGAGACATTATTCGTACTTCATGTTTCAATTGCAAGAGGACGGTGATGAGTTCAGTTTTCAATAGAACGGTACTCCACCTCATTTCCACAACAATGTTCGCGAGTTCTCCGATACGATCTATCATAACGATGGATCGGTAGCGTATCAGCTGCAACATTTAATTGCTGGCTTGCCCTCACGATCTTCGGACCTGACACCATGTGACTTTTGCCTTTGGGGTTACATCATAAACACTATTTTCACACCTCTATTTCTACTACAGAGAACGTACAAGGGTAGCTGTGACTGTCATCGATGCGGACGCTTTGCAGGGAGATTGGGCCAAATTGGACTGTATGTGTACCGTCTGACTAACGGCTCGAAAATTGAACATTTGTGAACAGGACATGAAAAGCTTCACGAATTGCTATTTCTATACATATATAATATCTTACTCCAGTACAAACATTTTTACACGTACTCCATACTGTCTAAATAATTTTGAATAATACTTTACTTTCTTTAACTCTTCTGCGTCTGCTTGTAGGACGGCTGAACTACTGTTGGCGTTGGTTTGCTATCGATTCTGATGGAAACAAACCTGTTACCGTACTGTTTATAGTAATTCATTCACCTATTTCCCGTTAAACCAATTTCTGCTGCTGTTGATAATTCGCTATTTCCGTCTGACCATAAATCATTACATTCTTTCCATTTTTCTTTACTGACACTATGTCTATACTGGACATTTGCTTTCCCCTATTTAAAACTTCTCGGCTGAGACGTTGTATTCAACCATTTGGCTTCCTATGTCATGTTCTATAAGTTCAATGGTTCGTTGATACTGTTGCCCTATCAACTCTGAAGATTTCTCATGCAGACTCAGACGAAACATCAGGGAATAGTTTTATTTATCGACCGCAACCTCTCAACCCGGAAGGATTAAAGAAACTATACACCGACCGTCAAAGCGTGCATACTGTATTATGAGTAGATGGCCGAAGGGTGCTGCGGATTACCAGGAAAGCGCGCATGTGTCACAGAAATTGTTTGTTTCGATGTAAGAACAGACAACCAAACACAGTGCCCAATGACAAATGTCCACATTACTGAAGTACAAAGATAAAGATCACTCCTTGCCTGGGATGTGCCTGCACGAGTAAGTCCATGAGTATATGATTTATTTAAGAGAAATGGCTTCACAAATTGAGCAAGTCAATAAAGTTGCTTATCCTCTTGAGGGATATAGTGAGAATATCTCATTAAATTTTATTTCATATCTAATCAGTGGTTGGTATTAAATCCTCGTCTCGACAATTTTTTTCAGTACTCAGACGTTACTACTCGTTAAATCACACACTGCTATATTACTCTTTCGTTTTGTGAGTCCTTGAAATCATAGACAAACATCTCCTAAACTCCAATCACAGCAGACGTTATGCTGAGGCTCTGGATACAAAACAGCAAATCACAGTTCACCGCCGTTCATAACCAATATATTGTTCCGATGACCTGTTTGTTCAACGAGGATTTGATAGTTCATTTAGTGAGGTTACCACAGTTCGTCAAATACGTAACATCGTCGCGGCAGGATACAGTTGCAATATAATAACTCCATATATACAACAGACACAAGTTTGAAATTATTCCACCGTTTTAGCTAATGGGAACACTATCCTAAAAGACTGTTATAGCTGACTCGGGCAACAACCCAGAAGAATACTATTGGCATGAAGAAAATTTTCAGTTGCCGTAGTTTTTGGCAAGAGCGGTGCGCACTAGTTTTGAGAGTCATTGTTAGTCACTCAAGTGCTATAGATTCTTAACTGTAATCATTTACATTACAATACAAAAATTATAAAAAATTGTTACAAGTAATTGTAAATTAGTTTGAGCCCCGCTTATCAAATCTCGCGTCTTATCTATAAAGGGAGAATTGCACCAGCGGCATATTATTGCTGCACCTCATGTTCGAAACTGCAACGGACTGAAATGTGAATGATTAGCATAAAATAAGGCATGGTGAGCTACACTAAATCAGCTGAAATGTGAATGACTTCCTTAACTCGCTTTTTAAGGAAATTGAAGCGTATCATAAAGATGCTCTGTTTTCCACTAATGTTTCTCTGCTCAGCTGGGGAGAAATGAAGTAAGTGATAACAGTGAAACGAAATATGTCTATTTTTGAGAACGAAGGAAATGAAATACTTTTTTTTGGACGAATATTCCGATCTCTCATGGTGTATATATATATCTCCTTTGTTGCTTACATTATGAATCATTCGAGTACGATGAAACTGGCTAAGTTTGGCTATGAACGCGGCTGAAAGAAAACTTGATCTCTCCTCTACATATTTTGGCAGTCGTGTTTCATGAAGCGGTAAAGTAGAACAGAAAAAAGAGTGATCAGTGAGATGAGATTTCGTTGCGTAACATAAATTTCGTACAGCTGAAAATTACGTGCAGTATATTGCTAAATCCATTTATGAAAAACATGAAATACGTGCTGAACAGTCTGTTACTCGAGCTAATTGGTCTACAGTGCTAATAGTGCCTGAAGTATTCCTCTAATTCCGAAAATTTCCGTGACTTACTTGAAGTCCAGAGTAAGGACGCGTATCTACAATGGAATCATTTTACCACAGGAGTGGTGGTGACGTTGGCACCTACTTATATTAGTGAATCGACTTTGCCTCTCATAAAGTAGAGCAAGCGTGATCTACATCCGCATATGGCGTATTATCATTAAGCCGCAGTTTTTCGAACTGTAGCCAGACTTTGACGAGTTTGTCAGCGAATAAAAACAGCTGCACCTGTCACAATAAAGTCTGTATTAGCTTATACGGGAAGCATAGGGGGCACGGAGGGGAGAGAGGGAGGCTCTAGGAATCCCTGCCCCCTTTCCAGAACGAGGCTGCCTTCGAAGCAGTCAGAACATCTCGTTTTATTTCCCTGCGTCGCTCTCGTCCCGGATGCGGACTATACCTCCCTACAACATAGGCTTCAAGTCTGAAACCGAGTAAAATGAAAATGATTCGGCTACCCCTGCTATAACTGAGTAAATCAAGCCCGAGTTTTCCGTTTGGTCTATGGTTTATGCCATTATCGGAAATCACCGCCGCGGTTTTCACTTTTCATCAGTCTTGGCATAGCCATCACTCTCGTGATGCCAATTGAGGAGCTACTCGACCGAATGTAGCGGCTCCAGTCGAAGAAAACCATCAACGACCGCGAGAGTGGTGTGCTAAACACACGCTCCTTCTATCCGCATCCTCAGCTGAGGATGACACGGTGGTCGGATGGCCGATGAGCCACTTGTGGCCTGAAGACGGAGTGCCTTTTTATATCGATACTACTACGGCTATTGTCTTCGTTCTTACAATTGGTCAAAGTCACAGTATTTTTAGCAGATCCATATCTAATGATAGTTTTAAAACCACAGATAACATTGTTTTGATTTAGTTTTCAGTTTTTACATTAACTATGGGTGAAATCAAACATTAAAACCCATCAACTGTACCCGCCAGTAGCGAAGTGTGTGCTATAATGCTCAGATTCATCGGGAATTGTCATAAGTTAACGAGTCTACAGAAATGACCGAAGTAACCGTCCGAAAGTCCTTGACGAAGAGCAGGAAGGTAGATCCAGTATATAGACCAATGAAATTGTGCAGAATGTGGAACCATCACTGTGATCAAGACAGCGGCTGATTAACTTCCTAATGATGAACCCACCAACTGACAATGTCACGGAAAAGGTTGGGTATCGTAAACTGTGCACAAAATGAGTGTCAGGAATGCCTACCACCTACTAGAAGGAGCGAAGCGTGTCATGCGAACAACCGTATTTTGATCGCTGTGGACAAGATGTCGGTTATTTTTTCATATTACTGTGGCTGAAAAGACGTTGGCATGCTATGTCAATACAGAAACGAAACAACAGTCAATGGCATGATGCTATTATACTTCATTAAAATCGAGCAATCCTCTTGTTGTAGTTGAACAATGATACCGCATTCTGCGACGAAATGAGCGCGCATTTGATTAATTTTGTGGAACGTTTCAACATGTATCGAACGTAGATCAAAATGTGCTCCTGGCATACACTGCCAACGCTCGCGTGAATCAAGACATCGAAATGCGAACAGTGGAAAATGGTGACAGAGATAATCTTCCTCCATGAAGACGTGCGTCTGCGTTCCTTTGCCCGTACCAATGATAAGCTTCAACCTTTTTCTTTATTTATTTATTATTGGTTTCTAACATACACACATTATAACCAACAAAAACTAAAAAGATAGACAAATATAGCATGACATCATTTGAACTTCATCATAGATACATTTTAGGGCGTAAATTTATCATCAGATTGAATATCCATGTATTCACCCAAACTACTAGGTGCAGTTGACAGCTAACCACTTGTTTGCATTAAAGCGGTTAATTCAGTTCGCCGCATGTTCTGGGGCATCTTGCCACGGTTCGCGTGGCTCCCCCTGTTGGAGGTTGGAGTCCTCCCTCGGCCATAGGTGTGTATGTTGTCTTCAGAGTAAGTGAGTTTAAGTTAGATGAAGTGGTGCGTAAGCCTAGGAACTGTTGATCTCAGCAGTTTGGTCCCATACCACAAAAAATGACCCTCATAACTTTTAGATTGTCATGTCTTCTTGTGTTATAAACCTAGCTATAACATCATGCGCACTTTACTTGTATCTAGAAAAACTGGGATAGTGCAAAGAGGGTGGTGGAGTCTAGAGAGTTCCTTAAAAAAATTAACTCTGCCATTCTCACGGCACTTATACAGTAATGAGATGTGACCTACACCATCAATTGTTACTTCATCACATTGACATTAAGGTGTTTCCCACTCTACAGACCCGACTTCGGACAAAGCTACTATAACGTCCTCTTGCACTTTAAACAATGGCTTGGAAAACGAAGAGGAATTGATGACCGCAGTTGTCATTTGCCTAAGGTGGAGAACGTCTACACAGTGGTTTGAGAAGAGCTAATGTAGCATTTCGAAAAATGCATAGAAGTGAGTGGCGATTACGTTGAAGAATGAATTTGGTCTGTAGGCAATGAAGTCGCCAACGAAAATAATTTCTGACGATAATATTTTTTGGGGCTGTGATAGTGCACAATATGCTGACATTCAGAAATTTCATTGGCCACACAAATTTTCAAAAGTTCAGACAATGGTATCATTGTATTTGGAGTACCAATGACTTAATTTAGACGCACCATCCTAATTTCCATTCATGTAAATGGTGGTAACTGTCGAACAAGATTCAAATGTATCCCTACTGTTCCGAGTACGGTCTAAAACGTCCTGCCGAAGTGACAATCAAAATACCGGTAGCTGCATTTTTCATTCTGAATATTGCAGCTGGTTCTATATATTTTGCAGTGCTATCATTCGAAATGACATTTGCCAAAGTTTCGGTTTCGTTGCACTTCCTAATCACCTCCTTACCATAGTTACGAATTCAGAGATGTCTATCGCCTTATTCTCGAACTGGCAAACTTTAGACTGTGAGTGTTCATGTTATCATTCAAACTTTCTAGTAATGCATACGCAGAACTCATGATGCTCTCACGACAGTAAAGAAACACAAGTACTCTGTAAACGGTGCAGTATATTGTGCCACAGTAGCAACATAATTCATAATTCCCTTTTCTCATATTTTTTTGCTACGCAAGAACCTTTTTGCCTGTTGTCTCATCTCAGTGTTAAAAACAGTATCCTTCAAATTATTTTAAAAGACATTCATTATGACTTGTTGCCTAAGACTTTTCGGATTAGGCTCCCCATGTAGTATCAAATAATGTATTCTAAACAGATATTTACAGTTTGCCAGATCCCTTCGTCGATACACTGGAAGATTAAGGACTGGCAAAGACTTTGCATAGACGTTGATGAACAGGCGAGTCTGCATTTTGTTCAGATGATGTTAAAACCGGTTACATATTCAGTGAATCGCCGCCCTTCTTTGATGACGATCTGAAGCCTGTGAGATTCATCATTTAGGTTACTGGAATTATGGACACTGATACGTATGTACCGATGTCTCCCCCTCGTTAGCTTCACTGGTGAAAGCAGTTACATGTTCTGCTCGTAGTGAGAGGACGTGCACCGTGGTTTGGAACAGTTTTAAATGGCGCGGAAGTGCGGAGACGTGGTCTTGGTTTGACTTTTTAGACGAGAGTGGAGCGTACGCTGTTCAGTGAAGGAAGCTTGCATCTGCCGGCGTCACGTGCTGGCTTCACAGGCCGGGACGGTCAAGCAGCGGGCTGGTAGTCTTGTAAGCGCTACTGGCCGGCACGGTACACACGAGAGTGCAGAATGCTGTTGGCGACCCAACGGATCGTCGTATGGGGCGTGCAGGTGGCACCGCGCTGAAGGTTATGATCCTGCTCTGATCTCCGCCGCCTTATTAACAGTGGGAACTCGCCGGGTACTCCACTTCCAATCCAGTTTCACTGAACTCACAAATTTACTTTTTGGTTATGGTGTCAAGTTCCACTGATGAACTATAGACCATTATTTTGAGGTTTTGTGTTAAAGTGTGGAATTTCACGTCGCACTTTTCGAATGCAAGGATAGTACTACGCTCACTGTTCGCATTGAGCTACAAAAACGAGAACTCGTTCCCTCTCTGTTTTGGTAGGATGTTAATCAATATGGTCGTGATTTGCTTAAGAGTTACTTTTTCACAATACCAGTTTCAAACTGTACTAGGCAGTACATCAATTCGTATGTAATAAGTTTACCTTACAGTAAGATTAAATCATTTGTGCTTCGGACTCTTGGTTGTAGTACATTGTTATAATTCGATGCATTAAGGTAGTTTGACACAGTACGCAAGCACACCAGCTCATTGTGTAAGTGGCTGTATGAGAGTATTTAGTTCAGGCAGGTGTGAGGCAGCACACGCCATTTTCCTTTATGCGGGCCACTGAACCATCGTCTGTACAGTAGAGGTGGACAGTCTGTATGGATTATCGTATCTTTCTAATGTGTGTTCCGCAGCCATGTAAAGGAGAGAACTAACTTATTAAACAGACACAGCTGTGTTACGACGTAATTTGGTAATTTTTATTATTAGATGACTGTTTTCGATCTTATAAAGGAATGAGCATCAGAACTATATTGCTGAGCAGTGTTTCCCAGGCATGCTCCACGTCAGCGATTCCTACTGTCATCAAGGAATATGTATCTCATTGTGAGCTCTTTAGAAGATCGAAGCCAGTTATCTAAAAATAAGAATTACCAACTTACATGCGACCAGCATTGTATATAATAAATAAAATATTATTAGATTGCTGTTTTTCGGGAACAACAAACCAAAACATTTAAAAGATTAGAAAGAAGAAAGATAAGACCTTCAGAACGCTGCGTTAACGCAGAAAACATTTTTCAACATTTGCTGGATGCAAACGACACCTGTCAACAACGTACCGTACCACACTGGTATAGAGAATGTCGAGAAGCAACAATTCGATGTAGGACAAATTGTACTCTATCAAGCCAGGAAACGACCTCAAATTGACATACAAAGATTATCTAAGGTACTACATGTGCACTTCACAGATTTTCATTATTCTCTCGCTCTGTTTGCTCAAACTAATAGTCCTACAGAAAAAATGAGTAGGACATTTTTTATAAGAAATTTAATGTAGTATAATTTTGCGTTGGGATTGTATTGTATTGTATGGAACTATGGACCTAGAAACGGCGGAGAGGCTTCGTGCGCGTCGTAGCCCTCACTGGTTCACAAACCCACAACAGGCCACAGCAGTCTACCCACCTCATCGCCGCCCCACACCGAACACCGGGAACGTCTCGAACCAGACGTGTGTAACCATAATGTTTGAGTGGTACAGTAATTATAGTGTACGCGTACTCAGAGAAAGTGTTTGCACAGCAATCGAAGACATAGTGGTCCTGAGACGGAATAAGGGAAACCAGCCCGCATTTGCCGAGGCAGATGGAAAACCGCCTTAAAAACCATCCACAGATTGGCCGGCACACCGGACCTCGACACTAATCCGCCGGGCGGATTCGTGCCGGGGACCAGTATGCCTTCCCGCGTGGAAAGCAGTGCGTTACACCGAACGACTAACCGTGCAGGCCTTGCGCTGCGATAGTTTTTACGGTATTAAGAAAAACGTACAAAAATTAGTTTCGAATGCCCCCAACCCCAACAGTCACACCACACCTGTTAGTATTTTTAGCCGGCCGGAGTGGCCGAGCGGCTCTAGGCGCTACAGTCTGGAATCGCGCGACCGCTACGGTCGCAGGTTCGAATCCTGCCTCGGGCATGGATGTGTGTGATGTCCTTAGGTTAGTTAGGTTTAAGTAGTTCTAAGTTCTAGAGGACTGATGACCTCAGAAGTTAAGTCCCATAGTGCTCAGAGCCATTTGAACCATTTTTAGTATTTTTAGCGCGTTGCTGATGGCAGTCCCTCCTGCCATTGTACAAAACTGTGCATCTAGACGAATTATTTCACATGTTCTACCTTTTCGGTCTTCGTTGACTGCGATACTACGCCACCAGCTTCATTGTGCACTTAAAATTGTAAAATTGACGTTTGTCTAAATTTTAGCCGACAGTTTCGTTAATTTTGGCAGCATAAAATTAACAAATAAAACATTTTGTTTTTCTGGCCTTCATACTACGAAACTGATGTGCTTGTAAGGGTTCAAGTTAGAATTCAACTGTAAACGTAATTAGTTTCTTGATAACATTTGCAAAAGTTTTTTCTTCATTACTCTCGCCGGAATATTTGAGTGTTACCCTAATAGTCTACTAAGCTTCTCCCGTAATAGCCCAGTCACCTAAGATAAATATGGGTCGAATACGGAAAGTAACTTGTGTAGTCGCACATTTTTTGTACAGTGGTAAGTCCATCAACTAGATACCAGAAATCCTGACTAGTGGTAGATGAGAGTGGGAGGTGGGTTTTAACCCCACATGAAGTTTTCCTTGAGTAACTCGGAAAACGCTGCTTCTAGCGAAAACGTATCCCAGTAAAAAATTCAATACTTAAAATCTTGCACAACATGCTTGCACCTTAGCTTAGGCAGGTTTTTTTAACGACTTTGAGGTAATTTCTCCACTACATACTCCACAAGTGTCCCATACCAAATTATTGGCCTCAGCTTCCTCTGTACTGCTGTGATAAGTAGTAAACAATCATTAGTTACAACCTGCTTTTTAATTCTTGATTTGCAAGAAACGTCTAAAATATCAGAAGGCCAATAAATGTTTACATACCACTGAGTCCTGCGCACTGGACGATCACCATCACTATCCGATCCTATGAGCAGGAAAATCTCGATTGCCAGCCAATCCCACATGGCGAGCGATCCCGATCGCTGGCTGACCACACGATGCATATTGAAAAACAGCTCTGAAGTCACTCTGCTCTCTGTACTCTTGGCTCACCCACTGACTTTCTTCCAGCTCACTTCTTTTACTCAGTGCCTCTCCATCCGCGTTCGGCTTTAATGAATTATTGAATGTTGCTCTTTCTGTGTTTAATAATTAGTTTCACATATAAGATAGCGCTGGTTTTAAATTTTTTATTTATGTGTTACATATTTAACCTCATCAGTTAATGCTTTCAGAACACCTCTCAGATCAGGCAAGTGTTTAAAGTTTAATTTAAAAAATAATTAACTTAATAGTTATTTAAAAAATCGTAATACTTTTAATATAAGCTGTTATCTTCTTTTATGTCTATGTATTAGGCATGTCCGTGTGACACACTCTTGGCTGAAATTATTACTGTTTTCACTTTTTTCTCAATCTTCCTAGAGACCATACGCCCACTGCGTAATAATTCATCAATTACTCGGATATTCTATCTTTTCTGTTCTTGGGGCATAGTACATTCAGTTGTTCCCTTATTCCTTAATCTGACACAAGTATCAGCATCCTAGATGATGGTTAATAACCAAAACCGATAGAATACTATTGGGACAAATAAACAGCTGATGGTTTATACAACAGAAAGTGTTTACATTAGTTGCAGGGCCATCTAGATGATTGACTGATCTGTGCGTGTAGCACCAAACAAAATGGTACTCCAAGTGGTTGAAAACAGGGGGAAACTACAGCTGTAATTTTTCCTGAGGTCATGCAGTTCACTGTATGTTTCAATGAAGATGGAATCCTCTTGAGTAAAGCATTATGCAGATAAAATATTCCCCTATTCACAATCCGGGCGGGGACTACTCAGGCGGATGTCATCAGCAGGAAAACCGAAACAGACGTCCTACAAGTCGATGCATTGAATTTTAGATCCATTAACCAGGCAGGTATGTTAGAACGTCGGAAAAAGAGGAATGGATAGATTGAAGTTAGATATAGTGGAAATTAGTGAAGCGCAATGGCAGGAGGAACAGGACATCTCGTCAGGTAAGTACAAGGTTATAAATACGAAATGGAGTAGGGGCAATGCTGGAGTAGCTTTAATAATAAATAAGAAAATGGGAATGCGGGTAAGCTCCTATGAAAAGCATAGCAAACGTTTTATGGTAGCCAATATAGACATGAAGCCCACATCGACCAGAATAGTGCACTTTTATACGCCAGCTAGCTCCACAGATAATGAAGAGATTGAAGAAACATATGAGGAGCAAAATAAAGTATTCAGAGAGTTAAAGGAGAAGGAAATTTAATTGTGATGGGTGAGTGGGATTCAATAGTAGGAAAAGGAAGGAAATAAAAAATTGTAGATGAATATGGACAGGGGAAAGAAATGAAAGAGAAATCCGCATTGAACAATTTTGCACAGAGCATAATTTAATCATCGCTAACACTTGGTTTAAGAACCATGAAGAAGATTGTACATGTTGAAGATACCTGCCGACACCAGAAGGTTTTAGACTGATTACATAATGATGCGACAGAGATCTCTGAACCAGATTTTAAATTGTAAGATACATACACTGGGGGCCGATGTGGACGACTCTGACCACAATTTATTGTTTATGAACTATTCATTAAAACTGAAGAAATTGCTAGAAGGTAGGAAGTCAAACAGATGGGACCCGGGTAAGATGAAAGAACTAGAGGTTGTTGAGAGTTTCGGAGGGAGCATTAGGCAACGATTGACTAGAACAGAGGAAAGTAATAGAGTAGAAGACTAGTGGGTAGCGGTGAGAGATGAAATAGTGACGGTGGCATGTAAGTAAAAACATCAGCCTCTTGACGAAAATTATCGTACACAGTCATTATTTCGAGAAATTTTACGTAATTATGGTGGGCTTAAATGAGTAAATTACTGTTGTTCAAATTAAGGTTTAACTTCTATGCCGTTTATGCCAGCTAAGTTCCATAATGGTCGTTGACCGAAAGTAGTAGCGAACTGTGCAAAATTAATTTTAACAATATAAGGCAATGTCTAATAGAAATCCTGGATATCACAAGAGATACTGAATTTAATTCATGAAAGGAGAAAATATTAAAAAGACAGCAAATGATACAGGCGAAAGCCAATACAAACGTCTAAAAAAGAAATGGACAGGAAATGTAAAATGGCTTAGTAGGAATGACTACATCTACATCTACATTTACATCCATACTCCGCAAGCCACCTGACGATGTGTAAGGATGCAGAAAAAAATATTTTGGGAAAGGTATATACCACCTACAGGAAAATTAAAGACCTTTGGAGGAAAGAGAAACAGCTTTATGTATATCAGGTGCACAAATGGATAAACAGTATTAAGCAAAGAAGGGAAAGAGAATGTAGTGAGTCTACCAAAAGAACATGAGGCAGTTTTATAGAACGGAAGAGGATGTAGACGAAGATGCGGTGGGAGACTCCCAGAAGAAAATAGAGCAATGAAATATCTAAATCGAAACGAGGCCACTACAATAGATAACATTCCATTAGAACCACTAATAGCGTTGGGAGAGCCAGCCATGATAAAACTGTTCCATCTGGTGTCCAAGACATATGAGACAGGCGAAATACCATCATACGTGAGCAAGAGTGTAATAATTACAATTACAAATAAAGCAAGTGCTGACAGGTGTATTACCGAACTATCAGTTTAAAAGAGTCCTGGTTGCAAAATAGAAATTTTTCACAGAAGAACGGAAAAACTGGTGTAAGTAGGTCTCGGGGAAGTTGCGTTTGGACTCGGAGACATGAAGGAATACGCTGGTTATTTGTCACTCAGCCACTTCTCTTAGACGGTGGCTTAAAGAAAGGCTAACCTACGTTTACACCACTCCTAGACTTATAGCAAGCTTTTGACAACGCCAACTGGAATACTTCTTTGAAATTCTGAAGGTAACAGGGATAAAATAGGGGCAGCGAAAGGCTATTTGCCACTGGTACATCTACATCTACATTTATACTCCGCAAGCCACCCAACGGTGTGTGGCGGAGGGCACTTTACGTGCCACTGTCATTACCTCCCTTTCCTGTTCCAGTCGTGTATGGTTCGCGGGAAGAACGACTGTCTGAAAGCCTCCGTGAGCGCTCTAATCTCTCTAATTTTACGTTCGTGATCTCCTCGGGAGGTATAAATAGGGGGAAGCAATATATTCGATGCCTCATCCAGAAAAGCACCCTCTCGAAACCTGGCGAGCAAGCTACACCGCGATGCAGAGCGCCTCTCTTGCAGAGTCTGCCACTTGAGTTTGTTAAACATCACCGTAACGCTATGACGATTACCAAATAACCCTGAGACTAAACGCGCCGCTCTTCTTTGGATCTTCTCTATCTCCTCCGTCAAGCCGATCTGGTACGGATCCCACACTGATGAGCAACACTCAAGTATAGGTCGATGGACTACATTTTCTAAGGACTCTCCCAATGAATCTCAACCTGGTACCCGCCTTACCAACAATTCATTTTATATGATCATTCCACTTAAAATCGTTCCGGACGCATACGCCCAGATATTTTACAGAAGTAACTGCTACCAGTGTATGTTCCGCTATCATATAATCATACAATAAAGGTTCCTTCTTTCTATGTATTCGCAATACATTACATTTGTCTATGTTAAGGGTCAGTTGACACTCCCTGCACCAAGTGCCTATCCGCTGCAGATCCTCCTGCATTTCGCTACAACTTTCTAATGCTGCAACTTCTCTGTATACTACAGCATCATCCGCGAAAGCCGCATGGAACTTCCGATACTATCTACTAGGTCATTTATATATATTGTGAAAAGCTATGGTCCCATAACACTCCCCTGTGGCACGCCAGAGGTTACTTTAACGTCTGTAGACGTCTCTCCATTGATAACAACATGCTGTGTTCTGTTTGCTAAAAACTCTTCAATCCAACCACACAGCTGGTCTGATATTCCGTAGGCTCTTACTTTGTTTATCACGCGACAGTGCGGAACTGTATCGAACGCCTTCCGGAAGTCAAGAAAAATAGCATCTACCTGGGAGGCTGTATCTAATATTTTGTGGGTCTCATGAACAAATAAAGCGAGTTGGGTCTCACACGATCGCCGTTTCCGGAATCCATGTTGATTCCTACAGAGTAGATTCTGTGTTTTCAAAACCAACTTGATACTCGAGCAAAAAACATGTTTTGAAATTCTACAACAGATCGACGTCAGAGATATAGGTCTATAGTTTTGCGCATCTACTCGACGACCCTTCTTGAAGACTGGGACTACCTGTGCTCTTTTCCAATCATTTGGAACCTTCCGTTCCTCTAGAGACTTGCGGTACACGGCTGTTAGAAGGGGGGCAGGTTCTTTTGCCTACTCTGTGTAGAATCGAATTGGTATGCCGTCAGGTCCAGTGGACTTCCCTCTCTTGAGTGATTCCAGTTGCTTTTCTATTCCTTGGACACTTATTTCGATGTCAGCCATTTTTTCGTTTGTGCGAGGATTTAGAGAAGGAACTGCAATGCGGTCTTCCTCTGTGAAACAGCTTTGAAAAAAGGTGTTCAGTATTTTGGCTTTACGCGTGTCATCCTCTGTTTCAATGCCATAATCATCCCGGAGTGTCTGGATATGCTGTTTCGAGCCACTTACTGATTTAACGTAAGATTAGAACTTCCTAGGATTTTCTGTCAAGTCGGTACATAGAATTTTACTTTCGAATTCACTGAACGCTTCACGCATAGCCCTCGTTACGCTAACTTTGACATCGTTTAGCTTCTGTTTGTCTGAGAGGTTTTGGCTGCGTTTAAACTTGGAGTGAAGCTCTCATTGCTTTCGCAGTAGTTTCCTAACTTGGTTGTTGTACCACGGTGGTTTTTTCCGTCCCTCACAGTTTTACTCGGCACGTACCCGTCTAAAACGCATTTTACGATTGCCTTGAACTTTTTCCATTAACACTCAACATTGTCAGTGGTACGGGTACTTTGTAAGAGTCGAGGGGCATAAAAGGGAAGCAGAGAAGTGAGCGAGATATAGTTGTAGCCTATCCCCGGTGTTGTTCAATCTGTACCTTGAGCTAGCAGTAAAAGAACGCAAAGAAAGTTTTGGGATAGGATTTAAAGTTCAGGAAGAACCATAAAAATTTTTTGAGGCTTACCGATGACATTGTAACTCAGTGAGAGGCACAAGCGACTAGGAAGAGCAGTTGAACTGAAAGGCCATGAGGATATAAAATGCAGATCAAGAAAATCAAATCGAAGAATAATGGAATGTAATCGAATTAGATTAGGAAACGAAACATGATGTAGATTATTTTGGCTACTTGAGCAAGAGATAACTGATGATTGAATGTAAAAAGTAGACTGGCAATCGCGTGAAAAGCCTTTCTGAACAAGAAAAATTTATTGACATTTAATGGAGACTTAAACGTTAGAAAGTCTTTTCTGAACTTATTTGTTTTCAGTTTAGCCACTTGCGAAAGCGAAACATGGGCGATAAACAATAATGCTGAAGATTGGATAGGTAGATCGTATAACTAACGATGACTGAACAGAATTGGTGAGACAAGAAATCAGTGGTCAAACGTGACTAAAAGAAGAGACTGACTGATAGAACACATTCTGAGACATCAAAGGATCAGCAGTTTGGTGATGAAGGGAAGTGAAGGGAATAAAAATCATAGAGAGAGACCGAGAGATGAATGCAGTAAGCAGTTCAAAAGGCAGTAGTTATTCGGAGATGAAGGCTTGCACAGCACAAAGTAGCATGAAGTGCTGCATCAAACCATTCCTCGAACTTAAGACCTCAAGAACGAGCTAACCAGCATGGGAACAATGTCCACTGCTAAGGAACAAATCAGTGCAATTATCGTCTCTTCTTTCACCTCTTTCCTTCATTGCCTTCAACAACCTGAACATCTCTTAGCATATGTGTTAGCAACTACATGAACTGTGGGATGCAAGTGTAACAGTAACGAAAATCTCACTTTGTTTTATGTCTCTCCCTGCAGCACAAAAAGGTATTCAGGAAAGCATTATAAATCTACATCTACAATCATAGTCTGCAAGCCTCCATATGTCGCACGGTGGAGGGTACCAATTTAGTCATTCCTTTCCTATTCCACTCGCAAATCTATTGGGGGGAAAACTACTCCTCCGTAAGAGTCCTGATTCCTCTTGTCTTTGCGGTCCTTTGGCGAAATGTACGTTGGCAGCAGTAGAATCACTCTGCACATAGCAGCAAACGCCTGTTCTCTAAACTTTTTCAGCAGCGACACGCGAAAAGAACGTCATCTTCCTTCGCAATCTGAGCTGGCAAAGCATCTCCGTAACACTTACGTGTTGATCGAACCTCCCAGTAACAAATGTAGCAAGACGCTTTTGAGTTTCTTAGATATCTTCATTTAATCCGACCTTGTTAAGTAACAATAACTCTTAGATGTTCCAAAAACTCGAGCAGTACTGAGGAACTCGTTGCACAGGTGTTCCACACGGAGCCTTTTTTGTAGATGAAATACACTTTGCTGAAACTGCGCCAGTAATTTGCTAATGATCATTCACCCTCCCTTCTGTCGTCTTTTATGTTCGTTCCACTTCATATCACCTTGCAGCTTTTTACCACCATTCATACTGTTTTCTAACCTTCCAGGACTCTTCCAATTTCCTACATCTGGAGCAAGCTGTTATTCATCACACTAAGAAGAAATTCTGTCTAAAGTCAACATGTATTCTTTTACAGCAAACGACGATATATTTCGGTATACAATAGTGACATCAGCAAAAAGTAGTAGACTGCTGTTTACCTATCTGTCAGATCATTTATGAATAAAGAGAACGAGAGTGGTCCTATCACACTTCCATCTAACCACCACGTTCGCTACAAGCCACAATTTCCAAAGGGACTACCTGAACATTTTGGTTAAATGTAGCTACGTTATGCTCAACCATCATCGAAATACCGTTGAAAAAGTGATTTTCAATATGATATGGCGTGGTGCAGGTATTTCTTTAGACTAATTCTGATCTAGCGTAACTTGAAAACTCTTTGTCGGTTTTATTAGATCCCAGATTATTTCAGCGCAGTCTCCCGCAGTCATTTATTACGACTAATATATTTTAATCCTGATACTTCTCATTTCACGCAGATGATACCGATAATTACTTTTGCAACTGCTAGAGGTATGAGCTGTGTGTTTTCATTGGTTTGGTGTAGTTTAGATGAAATCATCAGTTTTCAGATTGTAAAATCATGAGTTTTGAGCTTAAGAAGAATTCTCATTAAGCTTTGATTACGACTGGCACTTAGGCAATGTCCTCGCTACGTTTCAAGTGATACTCGAAGTTGTAACATTGCTCCTTGTAGTTAGGGTTGTTTTGAAATCCGCCTTAATACCAGTATTTCTTTTCGTTCACCCACACACTTTTTGGCACATAGGTGTCATATCCTGTCGGTCAAACCTATCTCCATAAAGCATATCATAAAATTTATACTCATTTATTCATTGTAAACTTAAAAATTATAACATCTGCCATTTTTAAATTTGTTTCAATTGTTCACCGAAATTTATATTGCTAGTGAAACTGTGTTATTGTAGATGGTCATATGTGGCCTTTTCTTCGTTTTGACAGCATGTCATCTGCAAACAGTACTGAAGAAAATTTTTGTACGTTTCTGAACAACTACATCGTGGGTAGTGGTTATGTGTGTTACTGTACTTACATTTTCCTTCCTGTTGTATTTCTCTGTTTGTATATCTCTCTCTACCTCTGTCGAATTCCCTGCTTCCACAGCGTTATTTGTAAAATTTCGCTCACAGCTTTAGTTAACATGTTTTTTCTACAAAACCTGTTTTGTGTGTACATTTCAGTCTCCATACTGACTGAGAGGTGCTGCTTGTATGTTGCTCCAGCTACTCGATTGTTCATCGTTTGTCTTAAGTTTAATGTGATTGGTCTCTAATTACTTCATTATTTTCTATCTGGCATACAATTCTGTACTATGTCCTGTCTTGTTGATTGCCGACAATATTTAACATCAAGACTCGCAGTAAACAACTTTATTTAGCAGATCAAAGTTCGGCTCAGGACTCCGACTTCTCTATAATAAGGTTTACGAGGATAGTGGTTCTCCAGCTGCAAAATATTTTAAGGAACAACCTCTGCTTATCCTACGAACTCATTTTATAACCCTGTTAATTTTGGATTTACATATTACTTTCTGAGATGGATCGCTAGAATCGGATGCTACCAATCAAGTGCGCAGGTCTATACAATTTTATTTTGTATCAACAGAATCAATACTGCGGGTAAGACCGCCTCATGGTGAGAACTGCAGTAAGATTTCCCCCAACCATTACATCTTTATGCCAATATGAAAGGATAGTTACACCACGTGCTGAAACACGATAAGAAGTTGGCGAGAAATTGTACACAATTATAATCTAATGACTTTCATTTCAGGATTCTTCCGATTTTTTTGTTGGTAGAACAGTTCCATATTTAAGGTTGAATAACACAGACACTTCTTTCGTTCTGCTAATTTCTGTTTATTTCTGACTGGTTTTCGGCTTATTGGGCCACCTTCAGGAGACAATTGGTTACCGTGCTTAAGGGACACTAGCTGGGTAACCAAGTATTATAAACAGTTGCACGAGCTGCTTTGCACCAAACTTGTTTTCTGGCGTCGATTTTACTTCTCACGCTGTTGACAACATTAAGCGCAATAAATATTTAAACTATATAATGTTACGGTATTACATGTTACGTGATTATAATGCTACAGTTTGTGAGGTCTTGGCATTGGTTGAGAAACTATCA
This sequence comes from Schistocerca gregaria, assembly GCF_023897955.1. Lineage (NCBI taxonomy): Eukaryota > Metazoa > Arthropoda > Insecta > Orthoptera > Acrididae > Schistocerca > Schistocerca gregaria. Next base: position 202,437,604 of record NC_064924.1, read on the forward strand.
ACTAAGGACTTTTTCTTTGCTTTGTGTAAAACGTTGTCGATTAAGTCAGGGGTATAGCCATTGTTAGAGGCAATGCATATCATTCTACGCAAGAAACAAATTTTACCCCACGTGAATACTCCCTCTGCAGCAACAGTCACATTTAAAATAAACTGTGTACTATCGCATATTTAGGGAAGCTGTCCGACAAATTAGCCAAAACTATCAAATCTTGCACTTACAGAGCCTGATTTTATGTAATACGTGCTACAGCTCATATCTTATTGAACAGCAAGGATAGAACAGATTTGTTAAGTAACAATAACTTTTATAAAGTTACGTCCAATGACTGCAACAAATTGTTTATCGGTCAAATAGGCAGGGCTTTATCAACAAGGCTGATTAAACATAACGGAGCTGGGGATTACATTCATCAGAGTCCACCTTCACCGAGTATTTGCTGAAGAAGGCCACAGATACCATGTCGGAGGACACAGATACGATGTCCACACAGGACTATTACACAAAACCAACAAAGGAAGAAACCTAAGACTGTTAGAAGCACTCAATACGGACAAACATTTAGCTCAAATCCACGGCTGCTTCTAATCGATCAGTTACAGCTTCACATACATCAGCCAGCTGGGCAAGTAGCCACAGACCGTCACAATGACACATACAAATACGCGAAATTAAAACACAATAGAATTTCGCATTCCTTATCTTGCTTACTACCCAAACTTCTACATTATAACCATATAACTTGTAATACTCTAAAACTGTGTATTTTAATCATGTGCTTTGTTAATAGTGCCCATTGTTTGAACCGTAGTTTACGATATTACATATGTTTGTTACAGAACAAAGTGACTGGCGCTCAGTCAGTCAGTTCTCTGCCACTAGTACGACCTCAAAAACTAAGGAATTATTACATTATAACCTGTAATACTGTAATGTTGTTTATTTTTTAACTGTGTTTAACGCTGTTCATTGCGGCAATGTGTAATTTACAGTGTTAAGCAAACATGTTTGTTGCACACCATGAAGGAAGAGAGCTCAGTTAAACCATTTCTAAACCAATGTCAAGATCTCACAAACGTAAGCATTATACTCATGTAATTTATAATACCGTAATATTGTGTAATTTAATTATGTATTAAGCTTAATACTGTCCATTGCATCAAGCGTAATTTCAGCATTAAGAAACAATTTACATGTTTGGAGCACAACACTCTTTGCAAGTGTATTGCATCTTGGCTTACAACGTTTGATTACCTAAAAACTAGTGACCCTGGTTGCACTATCTGCTACAGTGTAATTTACGAAAACAGCTGCGGTGTTCTTCAACCAAAATGGATAAAACAGTATACTTGTTACTGAATTTTGCTACGAACCAATGTTACCATTAACTTAAAGTAGAAAGAGGATGCGAGGTTAGGGAATGTATTCGGTGCCAACTGAGTTACCCAGTTTTTACCCACAAGACTACTCTTCAGTTTTCTTGAAAGCACTACATTTGTATTAGACCACTCCTTCAACATACATATTATCGAACATAGTCTTCTGCTAGCAGCTTCCAAATTCAGAAATAGCGAAAGACAAACTGTGAAGTCTGACTCCACCCGTGAGACAGTGTCTACAATACACATTTTCTCCTTCGAAAACTGAAATTGTGTTCCGTCATTTGATTACAAATTGGCCTTGAATGCGGCCATCACTTCCTCTATTAGGCATTCCTATGGATGGACATTTCGCGGTCGAACACCGCTCTGGTTGTTGACTGCCACCAAATGAACCCGTGCGGGCTCCATTGTTCAGTGCTTGTTGGACTTCACGGAGGGTGGTGTTAATTAATTTGAGATCTGTTTTATTCATATTACCGCGGGCTCCCGGCAAATCCGTACACATTTGCGGGCTTACACCGGAAACATTTCACGTCCGCTGCCGCAGAACGCGTGTGTGACGCGGGCTCAGAACAAACGCCGAGCACGTACTCAATTAGTCGGCCGCGTCAACAGCTTGCGGAGTACACACGATCGCGGCGGTTTGTGTGCCCGCGGACATTCCTGCGAACCGACGGGTCACCAAATGTGAGTGCTGCGCTACGATGCCACACTGAATTCCGGACAGTTAATGCAAAACTTGGTTGACAGTAATCACTATTAACCTTTATTTGAATTTCATACACTGTGCCTGAGTGAATCACCAATATGTCGAAATAATTTTGTACACGTACGCATCATCGGCGGATGTAAAAATTATTAGCTCTATGACAGGTACTAGGGGCGTTCAGTAGGCAATGTAACTCTTTCGTTCTCGATCAGTTTCGGTTGAAAAAAAAACACGGAATTTGTTTTGAGATATCGTGTCATATTCGCGTTTCGGCCTCTATGGCTTCATGAACTTCCTGTAGGTAGCGGCGCTACACGTATTCTTCGAAATGGTGTCTGTACGGAGGTGCATTGCAAGTATAGAGAGCTGAGTATCTTTTGGCGAAAAACCACAGCATCGCAGATATTCGCAGGGACTTGCAGAATGGCCACGGAGACCTGGCAGTGTACAGATCATCGTAGCAGCAAGGTCGGTGAAATCTGTCCTATATCCGAGTGCCTGCCCGCAGCACACGGCTGTGACTCCTCGTTACCACAAAAGTGCAAGTGAATTTTTCCTTCTCCATGGCAACGCAAAGCCTCACAAAAATATGCGATCCCGAGAGGATCTCACAAAAATTCCATCTGTCTGGCACATTGAAGGGTGCACTCCGCGGTAAGCACTACGTTGGTGATGGGGACGGTATTGATGCTGCAGGACACTGGCTCCGACGTCAGGCAGTAGAGTGGTACCTTCGGAAATAAAGGTGGCATAAGGCCGTCACGTTGAATGGAAATTATGTTCAAAAATTGGCTTTTGTACCCCAAAGAGTGGCAAATAATATGGTGTATTGAAACCCTGAAAAAACTAACCTTTTCAGAAAAAAAGGTATTGTATTACTTACTGAACACCACTCATAGAACAGGTAGCATAGGTGCACCACTTTTAATCACGTTTTGAGCTACTACCAACTCTGGTAGGATATATAAGTATATAAACCGCGTCAGATGTTGAGTGTGAAGGACACAGCGGTGCTGCGTACTCGTATGATACTGCGTTATCACCACGTGGAAGTATTTGAATAGGGCCTAATTGTGTGTCTCCATTTTGTCGGCTAGTCGAACAGTAAAATATACAGGTATTTGGAGCATTCTCATGTGACTGTGGAGCGATGTTGGATTGCGCGGGAACAGGAGGGAAGGCGTTCTTGTCGTCAAAATTCCCCTCGACAGCGTCTGATCTCTGCAAAGGATAGTGTATAACACTACCGTCCGCTACTGCTATACCATAACCTCAAAGCTGGAAGCAGGTAGTGAAATAAAACTATCTTGTTAAAGCAATTATGGTATAAAGCAACAGAGCAGTGTTACCTTCTCAGAGGAATTGTACTATGTTGATCGTGTTGTACCTAACGGAGGTGGCTGATCGGAAATCAAAGTCAGAATTACGTAAATATTCGAAAAGTAACAAACAATATTTTTGCCTAGATAGAAAGATTAACTTTGTCGTTTTAGAAAGTAGGTATGCGTAACTTTAACGGACAAATACAACCTAGACTTGGCCACACGCGATTGCAATGATCTCTGACACCTGCATATGTTAACGTTAAGGTTGGAACAAACAGCTAAAGCAGCACAAACTATTTGCCAAAATATAACAGATAACGAAACACACTCTTACTTTCAGGGCTTATTCATACTGAATGGTTTTTATAGCGTTACTATTAAGATTCACTACAGAATCATTCATTGGACATAGGTTCAGTATTATTGTTCAAACATTTTCCTACCTGACGTAAAATTATAAATGTAGTTGACTGCAAAATTATGAACTGATCACAGGGTAAGTCTCTCTCAACTAAATACTTTTCTATTAAGAATGAAGGTTATATGGAATTCATCAACAGGTTACTTCTCACTGTCCTTAAAATAAAGAAATTAATGTTTTCATAGATTGTGGTCTTCTCATTACCTGTTACATAGCCTTAACTCAATAGACAAACTGTGGATCCTGTTATACTATTAATATGCACCTCCAATACACAAGAGAGACAAACACTTAGCAAACGAGTATGTAACCTTCCATAAATGCAATTCACGACTTTTGCTACAGTGAGACACAATCTTGACAAATTTGCAAGATAGTGACTCACCTTCTGCGATTTACAACAGGCAGCAATGTGATCATTTACTAAGCAAAACTTAATAAGCCCCAGTCTTAAGAACTTTTAATTTTGCGATCCGAGAGCAACATTCTCTGCAACATTCTTTGTCACTGGTCGGAAACTATCCGCAGCTGGACTATGGAATTACTGTCCCACGCTTATGCTGCCATTAACAATAAATCCCGACGACCGTTTTTTGGAGTGGCAACTAGGAAGCATGGACTACTGGTGAACAGCGGCACATTGTGTTCAGCGATATTATTCGCGGGTCTGCATCACCCTGTATGACCATCGCCGGCGACTGCGCTGAGAACCTGAGGAGATTACTCGTTCACTTATCCTTTCGGAGGGACCCAGCGCTATAAGTACTGGCGTAGCGGTTTGGGGAGCCATCGGATAAGACGTCGGTGGTGATGGAGGGAACCATGATGGCAAAACAGTACGCCACGGACATCGTGCGTCCCCAGCTGTTACCAGTCGTGGTGCTATTTTGCAACAGCAGGGAGTTCGTCCGCACATGGCACGCCTGCGTGATGTTGCGGTACTCCCACAGCCGACAAGATCCACAGATCTGTCGTCAAGAGAACATGTATAGAACCAGTTTGGACATCTAGTCTGTGCCAGTGACAAAATCCAGAATATCACGGACCATTTACAACAGTTTGGACCAGCTTGCCTCAGGAGAGAATACAATGGCTTTATGACACTCTTCCCAAACGAATTAATGTAAGCATCCTGGTCAGAGAGGGTGTAACGTCATACTGGTTAGTGGACTCATACAGCCAATTTATTTTCGAAATTGGACTCGATTTTCCAACCACTGAAATAATGCCACTTACCAAACGAACATGTAAGGCAACCTCATTCTGCCGTGGGTGTTTCAAAACAGCTGATAACTGATAAAACAACTTAGGCTCCTAATAACTCTTCAAATAGATGGTCGACAGCGTCAGAGTATTGCTTGCAAAAGGCGTAAAAAGTTATACAGCCCAGACTCGGATGGCGTTTTATATGTTATTAAATGTGGCCAGTTTTTATCCATGTTGATTTCCTGCCTTTTACGGAGTAATCAAGATTATATTTAATTTCGGACACAGAGTCATTCACGTTTTCGTGGCTATATGCCAGAAATGCAATCGATTACAAGACAGCTTCATATATGGAGTTTTTGTTGGCTTGATTGCAAGTAGGTACACTGGATTACTAGATTCGGAAGGGCTAAACTGCCGTCTTTATATTCTCACATTAATTTTTTTTTAAATTAACTATATCCTCATGGCAACAGAGTCATACAGATGTGGCGTATCAAGAAGTGGTGCCTGTCTGAGGTGAATGCCACCACACTACGATTTCTATTACCTGTGTTTTCTGTCGACGGCTTTGCATTGAGACACATTTCCCTCCATCTGACTTGCTCACGTACTATTGTGCCCCTTTCATTTTAAAGGCACTGGACTGTGAATAATGTTGTGGTTGGCTGGGGAGCCAACACCGTGTTACTAGAGAAGGCCGAAAGGCACACGTTTTAGCTCACGCAGGCTGGAGTGAGGTCTGGAACAGGACAAGAAAATTAGAATTTAGAAAACCGGACGTAGCTGGTGGAATACTTAACTTTAATCCATTAATGACGAACGTCCATCTGGACGGTACATGATTCTCAATATCAATAGTAACTGATAATGGCGCCTTGCTAGGTCGTACCATATAACGTAGCTGAAGGCTAGGCTAACTATCGTCTCGGCAAATGAGAGCGTATTTAGTCAGTGAACCATCGCTAGCAAAGTCGGCTGTACAACTGGGGCGAGTGCTAGAAAGTCTCTAGACCTGCCGTGTGGCGGCGCTCGGTTTGCAATTACTGATAGTGGCGACACGCGGGTCCGACGTATACTACCGGACCGCGGCCGATTTAAAGGCTACACCTAGCTACACCTAGCAAGTGTGGTGTCTGGCGGTGACACTTCCGATTTTTGGATCTTTGTTTGGCACAGTTATCTACTGGAATATTACTGTTCGCGCCATTAGGAGATTAGCAGTAATCTATTGCTTCGTCGCTGAAACCGATCCATTGGTCACTTACGATATTGGTTCACTTAACTTCTCATAAACTTAAAACAGGCATTTGGCGGTTACTGTGTTTAGAAGGTTACGTAATTGAAAATTTGATACCTCTTTGCTTGATGTAACCAGTCTCATAATCCTCGTTTGGTTGGTGACTCTAAAAGCTAAAACTATGTGTTGGTCTCCTTCAGTAGAGTACATAGATACAGTTTACTGACTGACTGTTTACCACTTTATATTAACAGTCGTTACGCCGTTGTTATGTGACTGTTGTGTACTGCTACCTCTCTATTGCATTGCGTACTTGAATTGACTTGTGTCACTTTTAATCCTCGGTCCAGTTTAGGTTCACATTACGTAGGTAAATTAAGGAATTGTTTTAAAAATGATTGTTTTTCCTGCAAGTTCTTTCTTTCGATTCTGAAAAGAGCCGCTGGACATTATAAGAGTTAACCGTTACTTGTTAGACTTGCCTACCTCTTAAATGAATAACTTAAATTTTTTATGTTTTATTACTGTTGTACCTTTGATGTGAGCCGTTGCATCGTGGCGGCAGCGGTGTAGCTGCTTTAAGCTGACCACGTTTTGGTAGTGGCTTCTATCTGGATGTAATTAATTGCTCAGTTTCAACATTTTGTTGACCGGGAACGAGCAAATGCATTAAGTCCTTAAGGCGTTTATTAAACATTCTGTCAACAGCTGCAGTATTTATATCAGGTGACTAGTTTCAACGTTACACACTTGAAAGGACAACCTGTAAACTCCGAAACTAGTCGTCTGATATAAATACACAATATGGAAGGTGGACAGGAGGATTAAGGTAAGTTTGCAATTCACAAATGGTGAGGAGCAAATGTGCAAAGAGAAATTCTCAGTGAAGGTAGGTTGATGACTTGGATCAAGGTCAAACACTGTCGCAGGACATCTACAAGAGTTTGGAACTCGACAGGATGCTTGGAGCAAGAGTTCAAGGAATTCAGTGGTCTGATTAACACTATTTATTGGTGATCATACCAACTACTACCCGGAAGGGCTAATTCTAAACTTTTTTTTGTCATCAGTCTTCTGTCTGGTTTGATGCGTCCCGCCACGAATTCCTCTCCTGTGCTAACCTCTTCATCTCAGAAGTAGCCCTTGCCACATATGTCCTCAATTATTTTCTGGTTGTATTCCAATCTCTGTCTTCGTCTACAGTTTTTGCCCTCTACAGCTCCCTCTGGTACCATGGAAGTCATTCTCTCAAGTCTTAACAGATGTCCTGTCCTCCAGTCTCTTCTCCATATCAGTTTTTTCCACATTCCTGTCCTCTCCGATTCTGCATAGAACCTCCTCACTCCTTACCTTGTAAGTCCATCTAATTTTCAACGTTCGTCTGTAGCACCACATCTCAAATGCTTCGATTCTCTTCTGTTCCGGTTTTCCCACAGTCCATGTTTCACAGCCATACAATGCTGCACTCAAGACGCACATTCTCAGAAAATTCTTCTTCAAAAGATGGCCGTTATACGATATTAGTAGACTTCCTTTGGCCATTAATGCATTTTCTACCCTAGCTAGTCGGCTTCTGATGTCCTCCTCTCTCCGTCCGTCATTGGTTATTTTGATGCCTAGGTAGCTGAATTCCATAACTTTATCTACCTCGTGACCATCAATCCTGATTTTAAGTTTCTCGCTGTTCTCATGTCTACTACTTCTCATTACCTTCGTCTTTCTCCGTTTTTCTCTCAAACCATACTGTGTACTCATTAGACTGTTCATTCCGTTCAGCAGATCATTTAATTCTTCTTCACTTTCACTCAGGATAGCAATGTCATCAGCGAATCATATCATTGATATCCTTTCGCCTTGAATTTTAATTCCACTCCTGAACATTTCTTTTATATCCATCATTGCTTCCTCGATGTACAGATTGAACAGAAGGGACGAAAGGCTACATCCTTGTCTTGCACCCTTTTTAACAGCAGTTCGTTCTTGGCCGTCCATTCTTATTATTCACTCTTGGCTGTTCCACACATTGTGTGTGACCCGTCTATCACTATAGCTTACCCCTACTTTTCTCCGAATTTCGGATATCTTTCACCATTTTACATTGTCGAACATTTTCCACGTCGACAAATCCTATGAAAGTCAGAGTTTTAAACATTGCTCTTGGTTCGGTGACTATTTATAATTAAAGGTTAAACTAAATAAGCCCTCGTTAACAATTTTAGATTTTTTTTGACCAGGTTTCAACACTTCTGTGAGTGCCTTCATCAGAAATGAAATATTAAAAGTGGCCTATGACATACGTACAAAATTTTGGCAATACTATTTTTTATATAAAAATGTAAGTACTGACTGACAGTACAAGAAAGAGACAGTACTTACATGTCACGTATAAAATAAATATCAAGCCAGAAAGGCGTTAGTCACAAAAGTTCTAAAAACAATACATGAAAGGCGAGCTCTTACCTACAAAGCCACAGGTAGCAACAGACTGAGGCGTTCGCTTTAGCAAGTGCGGGCAGGTGAACATTACACCAAGAGTGCCGTCTAGTAGCCGCAGATATAAGTAGGCTACTTACCATTTAAAATATAGACAGCTAAATGTTCAAATGAACAGTATTTAGAACATGAACTCAAAAGCAAAGTTTCATTTGACTACAGCAGACATGGTAACTTTTTGCTCATGTGAAAGCATGGAAATACAGATTGAAAACTGTAACAGGTTAACAGCACAAAAACAAGCAGTACTTACACGTCACGTATAAAATAAATATTAAGAGGAAAAGCTTAGTCACGTGAGTAAAGTCTTTCTGGCTTGATATTTATTTTATACGTGACATGTAAGTACTGTCTCTTTCTTATACTGTTAGTCAGTAGCTATGTTTTCATATAAAATATATTTTTCCCAAAACTTTTTATTTATGTAACAGGCTACTAAAAATATTTAATTTCTGATGAAGACACTCACAGAAGTGTAGAAACCTGGTCAAAAAGACTAAAAATTGTGACCGAGGGCTTATTTAGTTCACTTCAACCCTACGAATGTGTCATATTTTTTTTTTAGTTTTGCTTTCATTATTAACCGCAACGTCAGAATTGCCTCTCTCGTTCCTTTACTTCTAAAGCCAAACAGATCGTCATCTAGTGCATCCTCAATTTTCTTTTCCACTTTTCCATTCTTCTCTATATTATTCTTGTAAGCAATTTGGATCCATGAGCTGTTAAGGTGATTGTGCAACAATTCTCGCCCATGTCAGCTATTGTTGTCTTCGGAATTGTGTGGATGACGCTTTTCCGAAAATCAGATGGTATATCACCAGTTTCCATACATTCTACACACCAACGGGAATAGTCGTTTTGTTGCCACTTCCCTCAATGATTTTAGAAATTCTGATAGAATGTTTTCTACCCCTTGTGCCTTACCTGACCTTAATTCCTCCACAGTTCTTTTAAATTGTGATTCTAACACTGGATCCCCTATTTCTTCTATATCGACTAATGTTTCTTCTATCTCATCCCCTCATAGAGGCTTTCAATGTATTCTTTCCACCTATCCGCACTCTGCTCTGCATTTAACAGTGGAATTCCCGTTGCACTCTTAATGTTACTACCCTTGCTTTTAATGTCACCGGAGATTGTTTTCTAAACATTAGATATAGCAGTTGGTTGCACAACAGAAGACAGTGCCTGAAGCCATGGGGCAGGTGCTAACAGAAGTAGCGAACACTAGCAGCAGGTTAAGTAAAAACATTAGAGCTGCACTACAAGTGAGAAAGCTTACCGAGGTTGGCTACGAACGACACGGAGTCGGCGCCCCAACGATCTGACTGAGAACTCCCCCTGAATACAAAAGCATGGGTTTTTAAGGAGTCTTGGGGGAGTTCCATTTCTCCCTTCCTATAGTCAAACCACCAATGTACCGGCACTTAACAATTTTCGACCAATCTGGCGAGTCGTTCTGCGTATCCAGGGCTTCTCTGGCTAGTCACATTTAGATTCCTCCCCTGCTTCCACTCGCTAGATAGGGATGCTTCTGGATTTTACATTACCAGACTTCACCTGAAAGCTAACCGTCAGTTGCACTCCTCTTATGGCCAACAACAACACTGTTTTACGTCACTTGTCCCCGACCTCCGCCATTCTATGGGTGGGAATTGCTGTAGTAGCTCTCTAATCTGTGTAAACCCACTAACATTGCAGTTCTCAGGAACAAGTATAAAGCTTTCTGCCTCTGATAAGATGTAAAGTTTCGTTGCCATCTTCTACTGGTACGCCTTACGTCAGCGTCTAGGTGGTGGATGGAATTACCAGTTAATTTTCTGAAGTGAAACGTCTCCCCTGGGACAGTTGCACAGAGCGTCTGCAATTTGAAGAGCTATAGTGGTACTATTTATCTCCGGTAACCTTAAAGCTACCACGTTTGTCTGTTCTCTGCATTGAGTCTCTGATTCCTACCTTGGAGTGCCCCTGATGGCTCCAAATAGCCTTAAGCGTAACAACGTAGGAGTCATTATGCTGTCAATATATGACATCTCCCCCGTGGGAAAAAATTTGTGGACAATTATTTGACAACAAATTTTAATTCGGGCTACTGTTGTAGTTGAAACGTCTTAGCTCTAACAACAACATTATAGATATTCTTGGTTAATGACTTCAGTTCTCTTTACATTCTACACTAATTAAACTTGGTATTTCACTTCACTTTTGTAAACATGTAAACATCAGCATAAAACATTGTTATATTCACATAGATACATATGCATAGAAGCACCATCGTAAAACATTGGTTGATTCAAGTCATTTATTACATAGAGTATAACTTTAAATCTTTGGGTAATTATGTTTCCCGCTTTTTACAGATACAAATACACAACAAAATAAAATATGTTTCTCTCTTTGTTTTTAACGTTATCGACACACGTCCGTATTTATTTGTTTATTTTTCTTCATATAACTTGAAATAAACATATCAATACAGCACATAGCGTATCATCATTGCAATAATAAATCTGAAAGAAAATACACCTTCTTACAAAATTCTTGTATACATTTTCCTTACGTGATTCACAACAGTTATTCCTTACGGATTAAGGGAGTTTTGCAGTGTCTTGCATTATCTTTAATCTCTGTGAGATGATGGAATAGGTAACGCGGCGTTTTCCTCGTTGAGTTCAAACGTAACGGAGCCTTAATCGCGCTCTTTCCTATTTCCTGTGCTTCACCGGAGAGACCGTCTACTACGTCATTTCAGATCCTTCACATGTGTTCACTATGGTCATCCTCACACAAACATTGCGACAACAATCATCGCCCATGCCTTTCCACAAGTACCCAAAGCAATTCCAAAGACATTTACAGTATCTGCAAAAAATTCATATAACCATAATGGTAAATATGACAACTCCTAAGTAAGACCAAAACGAATAATGATACCAAGGTATTTCTGAGAAACTATGAGGCTCTTGGAAAGCTATTTCGTCTTTTATTCCTGTTATTTTATTAACTGCTACTATAAGGTCATCTAAATGTTGTATTACATGTTCCAACGGCCTGTCTAACTGTAACACAGAAACGTTCCTATTATGCTTACGCCGGCCACGGTGGTCTCGCGGTTCTAGGCGCTCAGTCCGGAACCGAGCGACTGCCACGGTCGCAGGTTCGAATCCTGCCTCGGCCATGGATGTGTGTGATGTCCTTAGGTTAGTTAGGTTTAAGTACTTCTAAGTTCTAGGCGACTGATGGCCACAGATGTTAAGTCGCATAGTGCTCAGAGCCATTTGAACCATTATGCTTACTTATAATAGAACAACCAATCTCTATATTTAAAGAAGGCACTATGTCTTCTCTAGTCGTGTAACACTTATTATTTGTTCAGACTGTATGAACACTTGAGTTCCATACCCATGTATTTTCCATAAAATGTTAGTCTCCCTGTAACTCTGACCAGTACATCTTTTTCATGTTGTCATTACACACAATTGTCGATCTTTCCTCTTTGGAGCAACGGAAAACCATTGACCTGGCTGAATGGAGTCCAAACTCATTTGCTTTTGCAGACTTCTTGACACAATCTATCAGAATCTTCCTTACGGGTTGCAACATTCTGACCACACATGTTTCCTAATCATATATGGACCTTATAACAAACTTCTGTTTACAAATTTTGCGAACGCGCTCTATTGTTTTACATAACATTCCTTCTTTAAAAAAATGCCTCTGAGCACTATGGGACTCAACTGCTGTGGTCATCAGTCCCCTAGAACTTAGAACTACTTAAACCTAACTAACCTAAGGACATCACACACATCCATGCCCGAGGCAGGATTCGAACCTGCGACCGTAGCAGTCACCCGGTTCCGGACTTCGCGCCTAGAACCGCGAGACCACCGCGGCCGGGATTCCTTCTTTCAAAATGGTTAAAATGGCTCTGAGCACTATGTGACTTAACTTCTGAGGTCATCAGTCGCCTACAACTGAGAACTAATTAAACCTAACTAACCTAAGGACATCACACACATCCATGCCCGAGGCAGGATTCGAACCTGCGACCGTAGCAGTCGCCCGGTTCCGGACTTCGCGCCTAGAACCGCGAGACCACCGCGGCCGGGATTCCTTCTTTCAAAATGGTTAAAATGGCTCTGAGCACAATGTGACTTAACTTCTGAGGTCATCAGTCGCCTAGAACTTAGAACTAATTAAACCCAACTAACCTAAGGACATCACACACATCCAGGCCCAAGGCAGGATTCGAACCTGCGACCGTAGCGTCGCGCGGTTCCGGACTGCGGGCCTAGAACCGCTAGACCACCGCGGCCGGCCACTCCTTCTTTACTCAGTTTTGTACAGTGCCACTTGGGTTCTCAAATAAGAAATAATCTTTTTCTGGCTGTGCGTACATAAATAAACCTTGACTTACATCAACTTCAGAAGGTTGGGGTAATACTTAGTACAGATTAAACAGTACGTTTTCTGCTAATGACACATAACTTAGTATATGGTTATATATAAACGCATCACCATCAGTTATGCATAACAACTGGACCCCGTTTTGTTCAGTGAGAGCAGCAGGAGAATTCCTGTCTTTAATATCGTCCCGAATTAAATGCAGGTACCTCACTATTTGCACTGGATTAATTATATGAAGTTACAGTTTTCTTTTCTGAACAGTTGCTATGGCAGAAATAAGCATCTAATATTCTCTTTCTAAGTCAGTGCTGCGGGCTTTCGAAATTAATAATACATGATGAAAGGGCCTCAACTACGTACCCTCCGACTCAGCATTGAAATATTAAAGGTTTTGACTGGTTTCGTTGTCTAGGGGCTGGGATACGTAGTTCACGCATTACAGTATACGATAAGAATACACACATAAATCGTATGGTCGAAGGTTTCTACCACTCGGCAATTGCGGATTATGAATGTAACTGTTGTGTACCTAGTTCCGCGTAGTCAGCGCGTACACAACTTTCCCACTAGAGCGCGCCCCGCTAAGCACAACAGCGCAGGCGCAGCGCTTGTCCATCTCCGCACTACGAGATGGCGCTGTCATAGAGACGGACCAAATTCTGCTTCCGCCGATCCGCGTATTAATATGTAACGCAGCCAATGAGATTGCTGCTAACATAGAACCTTTTCTACTCGCGGATCACACTCGCGCAGTGATACCTGAACGCTCGAGGTATTATAACTTGTGTACAGACCTCCGCTTAGTCAGTCTGCATTAGTCTCCATTTGTCTGTACCAGTCTATAGTCAAGTTTCAGTCTGCGCCTAATAAGATTATCATATTTCTGTACATATCCTTGAAAAGAAATCTATAGACACTGTGTCAAGTATCAGAGATATGTGAGAATAAAATTAACGTACCAAGACCAAAGGAATTTCAGATTGTCAATTGTAAACAGCATCCAGAACCAAGTTACGTAATGTCTATGATTTTTATTATTTTAATAAATGTACGTGAAAATTAATCCAGTTCTGTTTAAAGTAGGTCACCGTCAATCTGCTAATCTAAGCGTGCAATTGGCATTTCTATCGTCTGACCTAGCGGCAGAAGATACACATGCCACGATAAGACCACGAGACATATTGCTGACACTCGCCTACATTGTTAGAGCGACAGGTCAAATAATCTGATGGTGTGTGTACCGAAGGTCTTACAGTACGGACACCACAGTAGCATATCAATTTATAAATGAAATATTGCAATAAATAAAATCAGCAGGTACTATCTTAACGACTTTAAATGATGAATAGGATAGAAAGAAGTACTTTTGAGAATGCGATATAGTTCTGCAAAACACCTTATTGGTGTCTATGGTCCAGCAATTAAATAAAATATAAGTTGAATAGAAGGGAAACAATAGCTTCCCACTGCACGTAATTAGGTAAGAACGATAACATAGATCGCGAGATATTCACTTCTAAAGGCAAATACGTCTCCACTGTAGAAGCCACGGAAATGTCACAAGTGCACAAGTCGGCACTGCGAAGTATTTCTGTCGGTCGCGACCACGCGCAAACTGCTCCTCGCGGCAAGTCTTTCCGCCGACCGTGTCCGTCGCTCCGTCGCGTCCAGCACTTTCCGTCTGCTGTGCGACTTTATTCACTTCGGCAGTCGCCTCCCTTAGTAACGAGCGCTGTGATTGGCTAGACCGCTCTCTCCATGTCTCCAAGTAAATGTACACTCACAAGCGTACTGAAACACATTCGAAATACCGGATTTACATTTAAAAAACTTGAAATTAAATACATATTCCTGAGGCTAACAGACATCATTAAATACATACACAAATCAAATAAAGGAATAGAAACGGAAGGTAGGCTAGTAGCCTGATGTCTCTGCCTTCTAAAACACAGTAAATATTTAACCAATTTCTTCATGAATAGTACAGTACGTCTCGGAAATAAACTAAGACACAAACGAATAAATACATTTACAAGCATGCTCCTACCGTTTTCTCGTGTCACTGTGGAGTACTTGTGGCATGACGCGGTTGATAGTAATAGGCCACTTTGACCTCCAATAACTCAGTACTATTCAAGTTACATGCTGTAAGGTGTCAGGCAAATCCAACACTTTCCATGAAAACCCTAACATGATAGCAAATCCGACAGTATGTCACATAGCTCCGAATAAGCCCTGACATTAAATTAACCAAAGTAATACGATCAACGAGTGAGCAAATGGAATACCACTGACTAACACAAGAACGCCTAAGTGCATGTCATACCTTCCCACCGTGAAACAGACGCAGTTACGAGGGGAGAAACGAGAACAGAAGCCGAAAGTAGAATCGTGGTAGGCTAGGAGGCCCTACGATAAGGGACGGACACCCACGTCGCCAGCCGACCGCCAAGACCACCCCCAGGCCATGTTAAAAGATAGAGCCCTCCAGTAGAACAGTATAGATCTTACGATATCATCAAAAGGGACACAACAGCTGAAAGTTTTAGCGTGACGTTGCCCAACCAACGAAAAGGTAATGAACGCACGCGATGCCTCATAAGACTTCACTCAGAACTGCAGAAGTCTCATCTCTTACATCCCCTTTTTACGTAATACTAGTGTAGATCGTCAATTAAACTTCGTGGTATTCACATTTGCTATTAGAAGTTAAAATCTGAAACGCAGTGATTTTTCTGTTATATAATTATTGAGAAGCCACATCAGCCACTGTAATTTACGACAAGTTAAATAAATAATTAAAGTTAATTGAGAGTCTCTGTAGACGATTTTTGATAGTGTTCCCTTTTATGAAACTTAACTTAAACCTAGATTATAGATGTCATATGGCATAGGTCATCCTTCGATCCATTCTAGAACTTGGAAACCCATTCAGGGAATATTCGTTCACATTTTTGTCGAACGAAGTTGGTTTTTATCTTCCTGTATTAAAATATTTCCTTTTATCAATAGTGCAATTTATCAACAATGTTTTGTGAGAAGAATAAAAATTCCAATGGTAAACTTGGTAAACTTAACTTCTTTTTCGACGTTATTTTACCAGCTAGCTAAAAATAGGAAAGCCTTGAACCCCTTCCACTAAATTTAGTTAGTATTAAGATTCTTTTACGGGGAGTGCAGTGGAGCGGACGCTGAAATCATTAAGTATTTGATTATATCATCGCTAGTCTCACTGAACCCCTCTGAACGCTACATGTCATGTGTGGTCTGGCGTATCCTCACCAGCAACAAGTCCTAGGTTCAAACTAGTAATTCCCTAAAAAACAATCTCAGAGGGTCGTTGCACGAAAGTGGAAAGGAGACAGCCACGACTTAGAACAAACAGCCGCCACGCAGAATGTTAGAATGCCTGTAATTTATACCAATTTATGTTTACACTAATAGCTTCCAAAAGACACGTCGATCGACAAAATCTGAAGATTTTATATTTTGGAAATTCTTTGCTGGGTGTTACTTGTATAATTTACCGTCAGATACTAAATTATAAAGTAATATATATATATATATATATATATATATATATATATATATATATATATATTGAAAATCTGATTAAAACATCAGAATCGTCTTGAAAATAATAGTAATGTACATGTTTCTTTTTCAGATATCACGATTCATCTGGCTACTATTAATTTCTGAAATAAGTGTGAAATGTCTGCCATTAAGGTTTCACAGTGTCCGCCATCTTTGGCACTCCGGGCATAGGAATCTCATTCATCGACACGAAGCACCGTCCTCGGCACCAAGGAATTCCCAGCCACGCCACCCCTGGACCCCGGTTAACGTTCGGCCCCACGTGGTCCAGCTAATGTGCGGCATCACGCTGTTTCTAATGAGCCGCGGCTTAGACGAGTGTCCTGTGCGGTCGCCCCAAATCCGAACATAGAATGTTTCCACAGTGCCACAACTCGCCCGTTGTCTCACAGTGTAAATCGATTCCAACTATAGTAACTGTTAGTTAACAGTAGTGATCACAGCTAAGTGCTGTATCTTTTGATTATTACTACTGGCATATTCATTCATGTACCTAAGGAGCTTTTCCATGTTTTTAACAATCATTTGCTTGTTATGTGCAAGGACAGCTACTCATCATCATCATCATCATCATCATCGTCATCATCATCATCATCATCATCATTTAAGACTGATTATGCCTTTCAGCGTTCAGTCTGGAGCATAGCCCACTTATAAAATTCCTCCACGATCCCCTGTTCAGTGCTAACATTGGTGCCTCTTCTGATGTTAAGCCTATTACTTCAAAATCATTCTTAACCGAATCCAGGTACCTTCTCCTTGGCCTACACCGATTCCTCCTACCCCCTTCTGATGAACCCATGAGTCTCTTGGGTAACCTTGCTTCTCCCATGCGTGTAACATGACTCCACCATCCAAGCGTGTTCGGCATGACTGCTACATCTACAGCGTTCATTCCCAGTTTTTCTTTGATTTCCTCATTGTGGACACCCTCCTGCCATTGTTCTCATCTACTAGTACCTGCAATCATCCCAGCTACTTTCATATCCGTAACCTCAATCTTATTGATAAGGTAACCTGAATCCACCCAGCTTTCGCTCCCATACAACAAAGTTGGTCGAAAGACTGAACGGTGCACAGATAACTTGGTGCTGACTTCCTTCTTGCAGGAGAGAGTAGATCGTAGCTGAGCGCTCACTGTATTAGCTTTGCTACACCTCTCTTCCAGTTCTTTCACTATGTTGCCACCCTGCGAGAGTATGCGTCCTAAGTAATTGAAACCGTCCACCTGTTCCAACTTTGTTCTTCCTATTTGGCGCTCAATCCGTTTATATCTCTTTCCCACTGACATTACTTTCGTTTTGGAGATGCTAATCTTCTCACCCTAGTCCTTACATTTCTTATCTAGCTCTGAAATATGCGAGACTGCTTATTTTGTGTTCGCATATCTTAATCTCACCCAGCCAGTCTATTGTTTTCAACAAATGATCCACAAATAATATGAACAACAGTGGAGACATGTTGCAGCCTTGTCTTACCCCTGAAACTACTCTGAACCATGAACTCAATTTACCGTCAACTCTAACTGCTTCCTTACTATCCATGTAAAGACCTTTAATTGCTTGGAAACGTTTCCCTCCTATTTCATAATCTCATAGAACAGACAATAACTTCCTCCTAGGAAACGGGTCATATGCCTTTTCTAGATCTCTAAAACATAGATACAATTCCCTGTTCCACTCGTAACACTTCTCCATTACTTTCCGTAAACTAAAGATCTGGTCCTGACAACCTCTAAGAGACCTAAACCCACACTGATTTTAACCCAATTTGTCCTCAACTAATACTCACACTTTCCTTTCAACAATACCCGAGAAGGTTTTACCCACAACGCTGATTAAAGAGATAACTCTGTAATTGTTAGAGAGGCTAGCTACTGTATCAGTGAAACTCGTCAAAGTTAATTTGACTATTGTTACCTGATCTTTGGTCAACTTAAGCAATTGCCTCTGTTCGTTTTCAGTGAAATCAGTCTTTGATTTGAAATAGGAGGCATCCTGTTCATCTAATGTCCCAAACAATATTTTACTAATTCCACCGATTAACAAAATGTGAGGGACCTCGTTTCCTACGTGCCTCATGTCTAGTTAATTGTCCAGTTAGACCTCGAGAATACAGGATCTTTTTGACATTCCATTCTAAAGCTTGCTCTACAACGGTATATTGTTTCTCACTTATTCCCAAGCTTGTTAACTTCTGTTTACAATATGCTAACGATAAATGTGCCAGTCCCTCTGTCTCATTATCTTTTACCTAAAGCTCTCCCAGCTCAATATAATTGACGATTTTCCACGTCACTACTGTAGATTTGTACCTTGCCAGTGCTACCATAATATAAGCCCGGCGATGAAGGAAACTTCTCTCTGCTAAAATCATGAAACTGTCCAAGTGTGTACACCACAATCTGAAATTTAAGAAAAGTTGTAGTTCAGTAGAACTCATTTAACGGATTGGTATGCACAGGTAAAAATCTGTTTCTCTTTAGACGAATGACCACATTTGGGCTCTTTGTCCTTACTACAATGTGTGGGCCACGCCAGTGCGTGTACAGCTTACGGCTTCTACCCCTTCTAACGTTTTCATTGTAGAAAAGGACTTGTTTTAAAATGTTTCGGTTCAAATGGTTCACATTGCTCTGAGCACCATGGAACTTAACTTCTGAGGTCATCAGTTCCCTAGAACTTACAACTACCAAAACCTAACTAACCAGACTGAAGCGCCTACGACCGCTAAAATGTTTCGGATTCTTATCTCTGTCATAGTACCCTTTGTTCTTCTCCCTACGCTGTTTATTACATTGCCAGGACCACTGGCACGTTTGTTTCATTTTCTCTTTTCATTCGAGTACTAAGTCTTCGTAATAATAAGCAACACTTGCGGGATATATCTGCGATACACCTAGTATGTTACATGCTCTGCAGAAAAATACTATTGGGTGTATAATTCGTGCCTCTATGGGACCTGGTATTGTACACGATTCTGTGTGATCTTTCCAATGCTCCTTTCGATTGGGGATGGTAACTGGAGGTCTATACCCCACCTATCTATTCGAGACCTTGCCTACCTTGCACACAGTATAATTCGAACTTGTGATAAATGGCGGAACTTATTCCACCTCAATGTGAGGCACCTCCATAGAAACCTCCTCTTCTCGTGAGTTTCACAAGTTAAATAAGAGCCTTTCCGAACGCTCACCAGCGTCTCTGATAGGTACATGCCTTCCTGCAACTCTTGTTTCTTGATAATGCCCTCTCTAAGGCTAATATGTGCAACCTTCATACTCAAAATTCTTTCCTCATGAGGGCCCAACTTTATTTTAGCCGCCTGGCCCGCTTTAGGCTCTGTAGCGTTCGTTTCCCATCTATAACGTGTCTGTCTACCGGTATCTCATTTATTTTGCCATTTCTTCGGCCTACTGTTGTTTACTGACCACTCTGAACAGCTCAGAGAACCTTTAACTCCACTGCATTCATACATTACAGTTTAAGAATCTGTTTGTGGCTTTCTAAGCCTCTGCCTCTGTGTACTTGTGCATTGCGCTTCTATCTCCGTACACAGTTTAAGGGGCCTACCCTTGATTCACAGGGCTTCCTTGGTGTAATCAATTACTACACCGTGCTTCGTAAAGAAGTCTTTGCAAGTTAAGCAGTTGTAGTGAATATCCAGTTCCCCTCCTGATCTATTCCAAGATGGTTCCAAATAACTTTAAGAGTAACAACGTACAAGTCATTATGCCAACAATGTATGACGTACAGCCACTGGTTACAGAATCGTTAGTAAACGCGTTAAGGAATGATTAATTGTTAAAGGTCAGTCACTACAGAGACAGAATTGTATGACAGGGAGTGTTAGGAAAGTAACTGTTTCTTGAACGTTGTAATTCACCTTTTGCCTTACGAGTTAAATAAAAATTGTTTCCAAGATATCGATATTGCTACAGGCTGCGTAGTAATTGTTTCAAATTGTCCGTCTTAATTCTATGTTGTTTTGGGTCAGATGTATTTACAAATTATGTTTTTTTGATTTAATGTGCCCAGCACCTTATCGTTCATCTCACCCGCGTCCCTACCAGATGATCAACTACGTGTTCCATCAGCCTGGCAGTTGTCTTACAGGTCAGGTCGTAAGTTCATCGACATGGTCAGGCCCTCAAGCGGTTAACTGCGATGTGTCCTGCGTTAAATGTTGTTTCAAACTTCTATAATTACTTACCATCTTCGAAACTTTAGTTTTGTTCTTTTACTCTCCGTTATCCCTACAATTCGTAAATGTATATAAAAATAGAACAGTCTGTCTGCAACATTTTTCTAATTTATTACAGCAGCACAGAATATACCGTGACATCATTTTTTAGTATTATCACCCTGTTCTTCAACGCACTTGATGAATCGTTGAACAAGTATAGCCTCAGAAAACACGATTTTCTTGAACAGCAACGATTACTTCGCCGTTTCATCGGAACTGAACCTACGGGTACTTAAACTAAAAAAAATACAAATCTGACGGGGCGACAGCAGGACGTCTTGATATGCATTTTCTAAAGAATTTAAATGGGTAGGGCGGCGATATGTGGACGCGCGTTTCATGCAAGAAACAGAATCAGCGCTCCTGTCGAATTATAGGCTATATCTCGTTGCAGAGTATACCATAATACTGTTGATTCTTTAGTGTTCAACCTTTTCCACGAAATGCCCCAGAACAAGTACTTCTGTATTATTTTTCCTGCTGAAGGTGTACTACTGAAAACATTTTTTGGCTTTTTCATTGCGTACTTCGGCATCTTTTCTCTGGTTCAAAGTACGTACCAGTGTTTTGTTCACAAGTGATTAATCGTTTGAAAAATATTCCAGCTTCATTAGCATGACTGTAGCGTACATTTTGGCATATTCTCACGCATTTGCACTTATACTATTATACTGCGGGTTCATCTTGAACAGGCTTCATGAAAGTTGTGGCTGTTATGGATGATGTCGTGTGTAGAACCGTGAGTTTTTCCATTTTGTTTCACCACTTCCTCAGCATTCACTCGTCAGCAGTTTAAAATCAGGTTCAGAAAAATTGGTTCAAATGGCTCTGAGCACTATGGGACTTAACGTCGGAGGTCATCAGTCCCCTAGAACTTAGCACTACTTAAACCTAACTAACCTAAAGAAATCACACACATCCATACCCGAGGCAGGATTCGAACCTGCGACCGTAGCGGTCGCACGGTTCCAGACCGCAGCACCCAGAACCGCTCGGTCACAACGGCCGGTAAAATGAGGTCTTGTTTAATGTCGGTATTAGTTGCGGTTATGACTATACGTCCTATTCTTTCCTCCTCCACGCTTGTTTAGCCATTTTTGAATTGTTCAGTTCGCAGGTAAACACATCGACGTCATGAAACTTTGCTCTCGTCTAGTAGTGAAAGCGATCTAATGTGACAATGACCTAACCTCCCAGAAGGAAGGCCCGGACGGCAATGTTCCCTGCGGAGCCACCATAATGGGTCTTAAACACACCACACAGTGTAATGTGCTTAATTTTGATAGTGTGTATCGATTTTGCGGGTACTTCTAAATCGTAAATTTCACTGTTATGTTTACAAATAAATTATGAGGATTATACCAAGTCCATTCGTAACTTAAAGAAAAATTTCGAACCTTCTCGTTTCACGCAAAGATTCGTCAAAAACATCCACAAAGTGAGGTATGACTGTCACATTTGTTAGTAAAGCCTTAGGATAAGCCATCTTAAGTATGGCACACATCGCTAGTGCAGCTTTCATTTGAATTAATTTGTATTCGTGTTTATCAAAGAGGAACAGTAACAGGTGATTAACTGCGATATATTTTTAGGAAATATACTTCGAGTATCTTAAGAGTCTTATGGCATTTGTATGTTTACAGTCCTCACAATGGAAAGAGTACACTTGACTGTTATATGGGAACTCTGAGACGTACAAATTTAGGAAATCACTAGTAACTCAATACTTCTTTGGTGCTCCCTTTTTTTAAAGAAAAAGTGGGCGAATTTAATCAAACAGCGGAATTCTAACCCTTTTTCTCGCACTATTATGAGAAGACGAAACAACGGTCATTCCGCCATAACAGTCGGTACTTTAATCTCTCTAGGAGATGGTTCAGATGGAATACATATGAAATATTGGTTCAGTTTATTACATCAATGACTAAAAAATTTACTTGATTCAGTTCTTTGCAACAAGACTCCTTGATAAGTTACAACTTTCATTGACTATTAATGAATCACTTGATGCACTAATTAACAAACTGTTCTCTTGAACCAAAGTGATTAACATTGAAGACTGTACATTTCCATATGAAACTCGAATAACACTTTAGTCCTATTCGATGGTGTTCGCTGCTTCTACTGACATCATGGACTGCTGCAATGCGCGTCCAACCTCCATGTGAAGGCGCTGATGTGAAGAGAGGACAAGTCTTCTCCAGCCTTTCCTAATCACCGTTACAGACTGCAACGTCACCTCGCTAACGTCTGTAGTACAGATGTACAATGCCAACATCGGTGTGGTGCTGGGATCTTTAGATAATACCACACTCACACCTGTGACTGATGACTGGGAGACAAGGAAGGACACACTACCAAATCAAAGCCCAACACCCAGACTTCTAGCGAAAGCAGAACAAAAAATATTGTCAGTAAAATAACCAAAAGATTTTGTTTTGCATGAAGAGTATTACTGCTAATACTTTTATCCAGAAACTGGCAACAATCTGCTGCATCGAATAATTAGCACGCTCCATAAACTTCAGATCTTGCTTTAAAACCTTTATCAGTTTCAACTAGGGTTTCTAATGATGTGAGATGGGAACAAGCTCACAAAAAAATTATGTATTTCTGAAATTATGTATTTCTGAATTAGCTAACATAAATTGAAATGCGCAGTTGGTTTCGATTTGCGTCTTTTACAATTTTGTAATCATTTTGTTCTCCATTTGTTGTCTGTAGCAAATGTGACTAGTCTGATCGGTTTCGCCAAGTTGCTGCTACAGTTCGTTGCAGCACAGTATCCCATTTCGTAATTTTAGACACCAGGACTATGTTCTCTTGATTGAAACTATTAACAAACACTTTCTGCTAAAGTCGTATATTGTTGTGGTCTTCAGTCCTGAGACTGGTTTGATACAGCTCTCCACGCTGCTCTATCCTGTGCAAGCTTCTTCATCTCCCAGTACTTACTGCAACTTACATCCTTCTGAATCTGCTTAGTGTATTCATCCCTTGGTCTCCCTCAACAATTTTTACATTCACGCTGCCGTCCAATACTAAATTTGTGATTCCTTGATGCCTCAGAATATGTCCTACCAACCAGTCCCTTCTTCTTGTCAAGTTGTGCCAGAAATTCCTCTTCTCCCCAATTTTATTCAATACCTCCTCATTAATTGTGTGATCTACCCATCTAATCTTCAGCATTCTTCTATAGCACCACATTTCGGAAGCTTCTATTCGCTTCTTGTACAAACTAGTTATCGTCCATGTTTCATTTCCATGCATGCCTACAGTCCATACAAATACTTTCAGAAATATCTTCCTGACACTTAAACATATACTCAGTATTAACAAATTTCTCTTCTTCATCAACGCTTTCCTTCCCATTGCCAGTCTACATTTTTTATCCTCTCTACTTCGACAATCATCAGTTATTTTGCTCCCCAAATGGTAAAACTCATTTACTACTTTAAGTGTCTCATTTCCTAATCTAATTCCCTCAGAATCACCCAACTTAATTCGACTACATTCCATTATCCTCGTTTTGCGTTTGTTGATGTTCATCTTATATCCTCCTTTCAAGATACTGTCCATTCCATTCAACAGTTCTTCCAAGTCCTTTGCTGTCTCTGACAGAATTTCGATTTCATTGGCGAACCTCAAAGTTTTTATTTCTTCTCCCTGGATTTTAGTACCTACTCCGAATTTTTCTTTTGTTTCCTTTTCTGCTTGCTCAATATACAGATTGAATAACATCGGAGAGAGGCCACAATCCTGTCACACTCCGTTACCAACCACTGCTTCCCTTTCATGACCTTCGAGTCTTGTAACTGCCATCTGGTTTCTGTACAAATTGTAAGTAGCCTTTCGCTCTGTCTTTTGCCCCTGCCACCTTTAGAATTTGAAAGAGAGTATTCCACTTAACATTGTCAAAAGCCTTCTCTAAATCTGTAAATGCTAGAAAGTCGTATATAAAAAAAAGGGAATAGCTACCGTTGCAAAGCGTATGGGTGCGTGACCTGCCCCCTCCTATATAGACCTTGCCTCGAGTGAAGAGGACAGTGCCATCTAGCGACTGATGAGCATACTAAATAGTGCTGCCAACGCAAAGCTGATTAGAATGATAGTGGAGATATTTATTGGCTGTAAAACCGTTAACACTTTTAATAAAATGCTTGTATTCGTGGGACGGCGTGTAACGACGGCTATATCCTTCTCCCTCCCCCCCCCCCCCCCTCCCCTCACGCAACCCGCAACACCTAAAATAGCACTTGAGATTGGAGCCATGTCGATGTGCTTGCAAAAGAAATTTCGTTTGATGTCAGTGGCGGCGGGCCGAAAGTTGCAGGTTACTGAGGGACGCCTGTGTGGCTTACACGGCGCGCAGCCCAGCGGGCAGGCGCCGGCGTGCTGCCAGACGTACAAAGCGCCTGCTGATGGGGATTAGGGCACCGCGCCAGGTGTGCCCGCCCTGATTAGCCGTCATTAGCGAACCCGAGCGCCGGATGGCCCTGTAGCCCTGCGGCCACCCTTGGCGGCGGGAGCGCCACACAGCCCTTACACTGTCACGCGTCTGCCTCTCCTGCCACGGTTCACATTACACTATCATTCGTAAACGTATTAAAAGCTACTAATTCGTAGCTGCTGCGCCAAGTATGTCAAGGTAGAGAAATATCCAGTTTTTGACCGATGGGAAGTCTGATCCTACATCTGTCAAGACTACCAACCCACGAGATGGTTTCAGATCGTGGAAAGACCAAGGGCTGGATAGGAATAATTAGAAGGCTGTGAGCAATCAAATGAGGTGGCATCTCTCTGCAGCTCGCAAATGCATCTGTCTCACAAATATCAAATCTAATTGTATTCATTTTCATTCCAGGAATTTCTGATAAGAGTTGTGTCTTCCTTATAAACTGTACCCATTATTCTGAAACATTAATACGGATAGTTCTGCAGATTTCCATCTCATTTACAGATAGTAGGGCGCACATGCTCCAAAGAGCTCCATAGATGTTTGCAAAAGACGTTGGTATGTAATGTAAAAGCTGTATCTGATCTTAAGTATATGGACACCTGTTAGCTACAATATTTCGTCTTTATCATTGCTTGAGCTCTGCTGGAGATACTTTAAGTAATGTGGATGGTCCCCGCTGAGGTTCGAGTCCTCTCTCGGGCATGGGTGTGTGTGTTTGTCCTTAGGTTAAGTAGTGTGTAAGCTTAGGGACTGATGACCTTAGATTTCACACACATTTGAACATTTTTTCTTACTTTAAGTAAGGTATTTCAATGCGGAGGAATGGCAGCCCATTTTCCTCAGGTCCGTACTTTGCGCAGGCCCGTCCATTTCTAAAACGCTATTTCAACGAAACAGTGCCTCACATATACTGCTTATTGTGAGGCTGGATTTTCATGCTGAAACAAATAATCTTTCTATACTAGTCCTCCTCTCTATGCTGTTTAAATGTAAAATATGATCATATTCTTCCGCATTTACCACTTCCTTACTCGCAATAAACAAAATACAACCTAACCATGACAATCACACAGCACAACGCCTCCTCCTGTGATCTTCACTGTAGACACTGCACATGAAGGCAGGTAATGTTGTCCAGGTTCCGTCAAACCGTAACCCTTCCACTAGAATGGCACAGGCTCACAGACTGTTCATCAGGTAAAGTGCCTTAATTATTGTTTCGGAGATGTCAGAAAGAACAAACACCATTCATTCCTAAAATTACCCATTCACATAGAGCCACCGTACATACGTTAATCATATTTTTATGCTCTCGTAGTGCTATCCACGTCGAATAACATAATGAATGGGTAACTGAAATGTTCTTATCATAATCTGTATTACTACTTGCAAATTACAGAAGCTCTTCTGCGAACATTCGCAGGTTCGCAGAAGAGCTTCTGTGAAGTTTGGAAGGTAGGAGACGAGATACTGGCAGAAGTAAAGCTGTGAGTACCGGCCGTGAGTCGTGCTTCGTTAGCTCAGTTGGTAGAGCACTTGCCCGCGAAAGGCAAAAGTCCCGAGTTCGTCGGTCGGGCACACAGTTTTAATCTCCCAGGAAGTTTCATATCAGCGCACACTCCGCTGCAGAGTGAAAATCTCATTCTAGTCTCACTCCCGCTTGCAATCTGTAGACATCTTGAAATTTCACTGGGGCAGGGCTCGCAATCTAGGCAAAACTTGGCTCGAGATATAGAGATTGTACAGGGCTCGGGATCATTACTGTCATTGGTGGATGACTGGGTTGGGACTCTACCTACTGCTTGGACGAAAGACGGTCTTGTAGCACCTCGCGGGCAGTAGACGCGAAGAAGGGTCCAAAACGCTATTTACTGTGGCTCATAACCGGTGCGTAAACAGCCGAGTTTTGGAAATTTATTTGGTGAGAATCGGCCTGCAATGCTTTTCTATGGAATAGTTAAGGGGGAACAGTACTGGTTAACATTGGGGAGTTAGTCATTTCTGTAACTGAAGACAGCACTTAGTTATTTGATTTTCAATATGCACTTTGCATCTGTGAATGGTGTTTGTTCTTCCGAGTTTTCTTTTCATTAGCACTTCCCGATACGATCTTCGCTCGACCACTAGCAATCTTCGTTGTTCGATCCCAAAATTGACAGCAACATCGGACTTGAAAATAACTATTTTCCACCTTTGCATTCATTGCTGGCTTGTCGAAAGTTTCAACTTGTATGCTCTTTAAAGGAAATAAGTAACATATTTTATAAGCCAGCATTTTCATTTAGTAGTTAGATGTCTCCCTCAAATGAAATGTTCTGTGGTGTGGTGGTTGATCTGTTGTTTACTTCATGCATATCTGTTAATTTTTAATGGCAGGCTTACCCCTCTTAAATTGAGAACTTAATAAGACGTTATCCGTTACGCGACTTGTTTGATTAACTTTGAAAAGTATATTCGCATGATGGCGCTAGAAAGCTTTACTTTGCTTTCCGGTCACAGGGACTTTCACTTTGTATCTCAGGAGCATGTAATTTACAATCACAACCACCCCACCTCGCAGTCGCTACACATCACTCGTTTCCAATCATCCATCGTCCAGTGGCGACGCACTTTACTCGACAGCAGGCGTCAGTAAGTACAGAAATGTGAGACATATGAGCACTTTCTCCACTCTTGTACCCCATTCTTCGGAAGTCCCTACACACAGTCATTCCATGGGATTACTTGAAGCCATCCTCAGCGACGTTCGACGGTCGCTGTCCCTCAGTACATGAGATTTGGGTGGTTATCTATAGTTAGTTGTTCCTTTGCGTTTCCACTTCAGTCACCTGACCAACATCCGACTTGGGCAGCTTTAGATCGGATGGAACATCGTTGATGGATTTATTGTGATACCCAATGAGTACTCCATGTTGTAAGTAAACGAGCTATTGCGAATGGCGTACTCTGCTGTTACTACTTCTCTCTATTATTCACCGATACTCCTCGCCTTCTTCTACACCGGTGGATCTACCGCTCGAAAGTTATAAGGGTCAATTTGCAACAGTCGTGTCCATATACGTTTGATCAGATAGAGTATCTTCAAATTTTGTGTTACAAGTTTGTATGCGGCAGTTTGTGTATTTCCTTGTCATAAGATTAAAAATTTTGTTACACTTCTAACAGGTAAGATGGTGATAAAGCTCCTCTACAAGTAAAAATTTTCCTTAGCTTGTAATATTGGGATAGTAAAAATGTCATACTGATCGTGTCAGACCACACTTTTTGACCTTTTACTTTCAAAACATGTGTAACCTCCAAATAGTTAATCGTCACAGTGAATAACTGAATTCTTCAGTACCATCAATAGCTGTCCGTTCTATCTCGTTTACCAACGTTTTAGTACAAACGTCCAAATAGTTTGAGATCACACAAAACTAAAATGCTGTTAGTTTCATTATAATTATTTTTGGTTTTTCAATATGTGCTTGGCAAAACCTCTTCATCTATGCATAACTACCGCAGTCAAAATCCTTATGAACCTACTTACTGTGGCGGAGATGTAGTCTCTCTCTAAAAATTTTAACCCGCTCCTCTACCTGCCGCCTCCCTCTCACACTTGTGCACACACCTCCCACTCCCTCTCCCCCTCCCCCTACCCCCACACACAAAATCACACTCGTTCATCTGAACCGAAGTGGCTTGCTTTGATGCCATGGGCCTTGGTCTATCAACCGGTCCCTTAGTTTAATATGGTGTGACGTAAACTTCAAGGTTCGTTTCATTTCCACCTAATCTCCACCATTCTTCTGCTCCACCACATTTCTAAATTCTATTCTCTTCCTGAAAGATCTGTTTATTATCCATGTTTCACTTTACACAGGGCAGGTTCCTTAAAACCATCACAAAAGACTCCCTATCCATTAAATTTGTATTCAATATTAAGAAATTTTTCTTTTTAAGAATTGCTTTAATTGACACTACCAGTAGTTATTTCTGTCCTCTCTAGTTTGGTCATTGTCACTTATTTTGCTGCCGAAATAACAAAACTCATCAGCTACTTTAATACCTCCCTTTTTAATATGATTCGCTCAGAACTGCCCGATTTATTTAAAATGCAATGCACTACCCTTTTATTAATAGTCATCTTATAACCTCTTAGGAAGACACTGTACATTCCCCTCAACTGATTTTCTAAGTACTTCGTCTTGTCTGAAAGACTTACAATGTCCATGAATAAGCTACAAGCTTTATCTTTCTCTTCAGTGAACATTAATTTCGTTTTGGAATTTCTCCTTAGTTTCATTTACTTCTTCGTTCTGTATCCATTTAATACCATCAGGAGTGACTGCATCCTGTCTTACCCCCTTCTCAATAATTCTGAAGCCTTCTTTATTACAGTCAGTTTCTGGTTTAATAACCACTGCGAATACCAACATGAGCTGTCTCGTTTAACTGCGCTATACTAAAGGTTTCTTCTCATTCTCGCTTACATATTACTATTCATATTCTCTTATGAGTTTCATATCGTAACTAGTCATTTAGATCCGCGTCTCTTCATGTGCGTGAAGTCATCGAGTGGGCTACGGCTACTGGAAGGTACTGGATGTTTTGAAATTTGTGTCAAGTTCCTATGGGCCAAACTGCTGAGATCATCAGTCCCTAGGCTTACACATTAAATAAGAGTCAAGGCGAAACGTAGTGTTATAGTAGATTCCTGACTCTAAATACTCTCCATGCTTAGTGTGTCGCAAACAGTCATTAAATTATTTACCCAATTTCCTGGCACATTTTTTAATTTGCTAATCACTACTCAATCTAACTTAAAGTAACTTAGGCTAAAGAACAACACACACACCCATGCCCGAGGGAGGACTCGAACCTCCGACGGGGGAAGCCGCGCGACCCGTGGAAAGGCCCCTTAGACCGCACACCTAACCCGCGCGCCACAGTTGGTACTCGAGTCATTCTCCTGCCGAAAAAAGGATTGGTCGTAGTCAGTAACGGAGCGTTACCGACGCGTGATCCTTATACGTACGTACAGAACTTGCTATGATTAGTAAACGGTATTCCGGCACTGACCAGGGAATTGTTTTGCACTCACTGTGTTCGTGTATTTTTACGTGTGTGTCTTTTTTCAGTATAGCCAAGATAACTTGAGTTGCGTACCAGTACATAGGTAACTTTCGTGTCTACTTCGATATGTAATTTTTATGGGTGGACGGACGTGGGAGGGGATGGCGGGGGGTGGGGAAAGGAGAAAGTGTAGGGTTGTATGGTTGAAGAGGTGCTTTCTGGCATCTAAAAATTATATATTACGCAGTCCTTGAGGATTAGCAAACGGAAGGTGGAAACTCAAACAATACAGGCTTCTTTCCTTAGTTGGGGCCAACCGTGAACTCCACTCTTGTCCCACACTTTTCATCGCTGAGCAGTACTGGCGACCCAAGCCCTCAGCTCTTTGCTGAATGTATTCCAGTCCCTGTCTTCCTCTACAGTTTTTACCCTGTGCAGCTGCCTCTAGTGCCATGGAAAAGTTCCCAAATCGCTTAAGAGATGTCCTATCGTCCTGACTGTTCTGTTTGTTACTGCTTTCCATACATTCGTATCTTAGCAGATTCTCTGGTGAATCCACTCGTATCTTACTTCATCAGTCCACCTAATTTTCAACATTCATCTGTAACCACTACATCTGAATTGCTTCTATTCTCTCCTGTCCCAGTTTTTCTACAGTCCATGTACCACCGCCATATAACGCCGTGCTCCGAACGTATGTTCTCTGATTTTTTTCCCCTTATCTTTAAACCTATACTAGTGGACTTCTCTCAGCCAGGAATGCAATTATTGCAAGTTCTAGTCTGCTTTTTATGTCGTCCTTGCTCCACCCGTTAAGGTTTCTTTTCCTCCATAGGAAGCAGAATTCCTTAACTTCATCTAACTCGTGATCACCGGTTATGGTCTCACGTTTCTCTCTTTTGTCATTTCTTTTACGTCTTATTGCTTTCGTCTTTCTTCAGTCCATTCTCAACCCGTATTCTCACTAGTCCTTTCATTCCACTGAAAGCTTCATGTGATTCTTCTTCATCTTCATTGACGATAGGAACGTCATCAACGAAACTTCCATTCTAGTACATACAATACGAATTTCATTCCCACCCTAGAAATATTCTTTTATTTACATCACTGCATCTTGGCTGTACAGATTGAACGGCAGAGGAGGAAAAACTTCCACCCTTTTTAATCCGTGCACTTCGTTCTTCTTCCACTATTATTGTTCTCTCTTGGTCCCTGTACATATTGTTTATTACGCGCCCTTCCCTGTATTTTACCTATATTTTGCTGAGGATTTGTAACATCTTGCACCATTTTGCGTCGTCGAATACTTTTTCCAGGTGATATATGTTATGAAGGTGTCTTGACTTTTCTTCAATCTTTCTTCCTGTGTCGACCGAAACCTCAGAGTTGCCTCTCTGACGCCTTTGTTTTTCCTGTAGCAAATTGATTCATCATCTATCAGTCCCTCAACTTTGTTTAGCTCAGATCCATGATGTGTTAGGCTGATTGTACGATAATTCTCGCACTTGTCTGCCCTTGGAATTTTAGGTATTGTTTGGATAACGTTTTTCTTAAAGTAAGAAGGTGTATCGTCATTCTCATACTGTGTGCACACCAACGTGAAAAGTCGTTTTTTGGTTACTTTTTTCAATAGTCTTAGAAATTCCAATGGAATGTTATCTATTCTCTCTCCCTTAATTGATCTTTCATATTCTGATTCTAATAGACTATCCCCTGTCTCTTTACTAAGCAGCCCTGAGTTTTTTTCCTTTCACGTCATCGCGTCAGCCCTGACCCTCATAGAGGCCGTCAGTTTCCTCTTATCACCCATCTGCTCTCTTCTCTGCCGATAACAATGAAACTCCCGTTACCGCCCTTGCCTTTAAATTCACCGAGAGTTGTTTTGATTTCCCTGAGTCAGTCTTCAGATATACATTTCTTTTCCCATTGCTTCATATTTTTAGTGCTGCCATTTAGCCTTAGCTTCGCTGCGTTTCTGATTTACACACATCAAGGAAAGTTTTCCATCACGCCGGTTCGCAGAAATCCTGAAGTTGACTGTTGATATTTTATCACAGACACAGTACCTTTGTTGTTGAGAGATGTCACTAAACCCGCCCAAAGATGTAAACAACCATGCATGAGCAGCACCTATTACACAGGGGCTGGTCCGACAGCCGATAAGTTCCAGCTATTCTACCAGAAGCAGGAACACCGTTCGTGTTGTCTGTAGTTCAACCATGCCTAGACGGTCAATACCGCAGCTCGATCGCATCCTCGTTGTTACTTTGTGCCAGGAATGGCTCTCAACAAGAGAAGTGTCCAGGAGTCTCGAAGTGAACCAAAGCGATGTTTGGACATGGAGGAGATACAGAGAGACAGGAACTGTCGATGACATGCCTTGCTCAGGCCGCCTAAGGGCTGCTACTACAGTGGATGACAGCTACCTATGGGTTATGGCTCGGAGGAACCATAACAGCAACGCTACTATGTTGAATAATACTTTTCGTGCAGCCACAGGATGTCGAGTTACGAATCAAACTGTGCGCAATAGGATGCATGATACGCAACTTCACTCCCGACGGCTATGGCGAGGTCCATCTTTGCAATCACAACACCATGCAGAGCAGTACAGATGGGCCCAACAACATAACAAATGGACCGCTCTGGATTGGCATAACTTTCTCTTCACTGATGAGTGTCTCATATGCCTTCAACCAGACAATCCTCGGAGACGTGTCTGGAAGCAATCCCGGTCAGGCTGATCACCTTAGACACTCTGTCCACAGAGTGCATCAAGGTGGAGGTTCCCTGCTGTTTTAGGGTGGCAGTATGTGGAGCCGACGTACGCCGCTGTTGATCGTGGAAGGTGCTATAACGGCTGTACGATTTGTGAATTCAATCCTCCGACCGATAGTGCAGCCACATCAGCAGGATATTGGCCAGGCATTCGTCTTCATGGAGTACAATCCGCGCCCCCATATATAACATGTAAATAAATATGTTAAATATTAAGTGTAAATGAAATGATAATTAAAGCGACACCCTAGATGCAAACACGTGTTGATATACGTGATTGGGGACGTTCTGAAGATGTGTGCCCCGACCGGGACATTTTTCAACATATCCCGAATGATGTATATCAACGCCTGTTTGCAGCTAGGGTGTCCATTTAATTATCATTTTATTCTAGAGAAGCTGCACGGTCATCAATGGTATCTGTTCTTTAGGGAACAGATACTACTTTCATGTGAAGCCTAAATGTTGTTACCAAAAACATCGAAAAGTTCTTGACGGATTTACTTCAAATTTTAGTCGATACTCTATTAAACATGGAGACGGTCATAGCATGCACATCTTCTTTAAACAAAGTGTACACTTTTTCTGCCGAATCAGATTACGAAAAGGAAAATGCTCTGCTGTAGAAATGTACCGCTTTGGTTCCTTTTTAACGACGACAGCATGGCATGTAAACCAGTAAACAAATTGTTTCTCCCATTCAGATATTTTTCTCATCATACAAATATTTTTAAACATAAACAGCATACACAACAATGAGCTGCTTATTTTTCCTCATCGCAGACGATTTGCGCAGATGACTGGAAAGTTGTATTTCTGGCTTTTCAGCTTATGATTAGAATTCTACAGCTACTATTACTAGCACTACTACTACACATCTGAATCTGCAGTAACAATAAATGATGCACGAGATCAGAGGGAATGGAGAGAGGGTGAGAGCTGATGGACACAGGGGTGGGAGAAAACGGACCGAGAGCGGAAGGGTGGAGATGGACAGAAAACGGGGGGGGGGGGGGGGGGTGCGGCAGGAGGAGATTGAGTGAGACAGGGGGCAGGAGATGATGGAGTGAGAGACGGAGAGGTGGAGGGAAATGGAGAAAGAGAGAGGAGGAGATGATGGAGAGAGACGTTAGAGAAGGGCTGAGTACTTATTTCCAATTCACATACCCTACTGGGAAAGCGTGTTTACTCCTTTCTTTCTTTCCTGTTTAACGATTCTGAGCCACAGCAACTCGTGGTTGGTTGTGTATAAAAATAATAAATTCCAACCCCACAATAACTGTTGTATTCCTTCTCACTACTCACAAGTATCTTCCTCTTTACGTAATACTCATTTATAACTGTTACCTTTTCATTCTGTTTGTTCGTTACTATGCTATACAACATTCGCTTCTGAACAATAACAAAATACAACCTTTTTGCTCCTTCTTTATATATCTCCAATTCCTGTATACTAATACTTGGCAGCCTGGTAGCCCACTTTATCTTCTGATTCTTGATATGTGGCTACGTATCATTATAGGGGCTTTCGAACTGTAGAATATAAACGACACATATTGTGATTCTGGATTACCAATAGGGTAACTAAATAATGGCTACACAATGAAGTTTTAAAAACTGTGAATCCATTTATTCATAATGAAATTTTTAGCATGTGAGAAAATTAATGATCCTTTACTTGCCACTGAAAAGTCCTGTATGAACTCAATTTAAAAAAAAATAATTAGAACGGTCCAATTGTCGATGACTTGGTATATTTACTCGTCAAACAATCAACTAATGTGTTCGCCTTGAATTGTTAAATGACAGGGAAGTACAGGGTCGACTGGTAGTTGCCTGTGCAAACTGTGTTATTTACTTTGTCTGTTGCTGCAGGAGTGTTCCAGAGAAAACTCTAACGAACTTGTAGCACACAAATACTGACAAATATATTTCCTGTGTATTTTAAAGCAGAATTTAGCGCATAATTGAGTACAGTAAATAGTAAATGTGTTAAAATAACTTTCAGATTGGAGTCCTATCGCTACTACTTTATTTTACGTCCACAATCGAGCAGACATGAAAACGTATACTGTGCAAACCTGCTTGAATGTTAATTGTCGGGTAACGTATTACAGTGTCCGTAATCTCCTCCATGCGAAATCCATGTGAAGCATTAAGTGTCTGCTTATGCCGTATTGACATTAATACACACAAAATATGTTTTGCGCCACCCCACTTCCAGGAACATCTGAAGATAGACGTTAACTGTAGATATTGAATCACAGACACAGTACCTTTGAGTGTTAAGGCAGATCAGTAAAACCGCCCAAAGATGTGAACAATCACGTATGAGCAGCGCCTATTGCCCAGAGGGAATCCGACAGCCTATCATTTCCAGTCATTCCACCAGAAGGAGGTAAACGGCTCATGTTGTCTATAGTTCAACCATTCATAGACGGTCAATACCGTGATTCGATGGCGTCCACGTTGTTACTTTGAGCCACAAGGGCTCTCAACAAGAGAAATCCCAACGCGTCTCGGAGTGAACCAGAGCGATGTTGTTCGGACATGGAGGAAATACAGAGAGACAGGGTCGATAACATACCTCATTCAGGCCGCCCAAGGGGTAGTATTGCTATTATTGCAGTGGATGCCCGCTACCTACGGATGGCTCGGAGGAACCATAACAGCAACTCCACCATGTTGAGTAATGCTTTCTTTGCAGCCAAAGGACGTCGTGTTACGACTCAAAATGTGCCCAATGGAATGCATGATGCGCAACTTCACTCCCGACGGCGATGGCGAAGTCCATCTTTGCAATCACGACACCATGCAGCGCAGTACAGATGCGCCCAACAACATGCCAAATGGATGGCATAACTTTCTCTTCACCGATGAGTGTCTCATATGCCTTCAACCAGACAATCGTCGGAGATGTGTTTGGAAGCAATCCCGGGCAGGCTGAACACCTTAGGCACACTGTCCAGAGAGTGCATCAAGGTGGAGGTTCCCTGATGTTTTAGCGTGGCAATATGTACAGCCGACGTACGCCACTGGT
The DNA here is from genome assembly GCF_023897955.1 of Schistocerca gregaria. Taxonomy (NCBI): domain Eukaryota; kingdom Metazoa; phylum Arthropoda; class Insecta; order Orthoptera; family Acrididae; genus Schistocerca; species Schistocerca gregaria. Next base: position 202,473,961 of record NC_064924.1, read on the forward strand.
GGTCGTGGAAGTTGCCGCAACGGCTGTACGATTTGTGAATTCCATCCTCCGACCGATTGTGCAGCCACATCAGCAGCATATTGGCGAGGCATTCGTCTTCATGGACGACAATCCGCGCCCCCATAGTGCCTTCAGGACAACGACATCGCTCGGCTAGTGTGGCCAGCATGTTCTCCAGACACGAATCCTATCGCACTTGACTGGGATGGATTGAAAATGCTGTTTATGGAGGACGTGACCCACCAACCACTATGCTGGATTCACGGCGAACGCCGTTGTGGAGTAGGACAATCTGGACCAATAGTGCCTAGATTAATTTGTGGATACTATGCCCCGACGAATACAGGCATGCCTCAATGCCGGAGGACGTGCGACTGGGTATTAGAGGTACTGGTATGTACATCAATCTGGACCACCACCTCTGAAGGTCTCGCTGTATAGTGGTACAATATGCAATGTGTGGTTTCCATGAGCAATAAAAAGAGCGGAAATGATGTTGATCTCTATTCCAGTTTTATGTACAGGTTCTGGAAGTGTCGGAACCGAAGTGATGGATACCTTTTTTTTCTATGTATGTGTGTTGCCATTGTGAAAACGTAGGAACGTTTATCATCCGGCAGAATCACTAAGGAAACTTATTTAATAGTTGATCGTGAGCATCCGTATATTAACCTGATTTCCGAGTAAAAGATGGCTTCTTGTTTAAAGAGTAGATCACAACATGACCGCTGCGTACTGACAACTTTACATTGCGAAATGACTCAGTACCCTAGCCGATGCAAAGATTGAAACTATAGCGAAATTCAGCTACAAAACAAACACACAAATGAAATATCTTCAAACTAAAAGTGATGCAACTATGCACATGAATTTAGTAGGTGTCACACGCTTTTAAAATACGTGGAGGACAACGCGTTAAATAATTACGAAACATTGAAATTAATTGGTTCGTTTAAATATATTCCTAATTTAATTATTGTGATATTCCATAAGCTTTTAAAATGCTGTACAGAAGCAAGCAAGCATATATTGGTCACTGACTGTATCCTGCGGGCAGTTGAATCAAATGAGAAATTTTGACTGTTGTTATGTAAATAAAAAAGAAGACTCTTGTAATAATCACGGCCTGACATATTTCAGTACAAATCGAATTTTAACGTGACATTGATTCATATCTCGTGTATGCATTTTACTGATGTTGTAACAGTCTTCATTTACAAGAGATTTTGGTTTGTATAGAAATCTGCAGTTTATTATCAACTAAATTCTAACATAGTTTGCAGAATGCTTAGATTACTAAGGTATGTTTCCATATGAGCATTTGCCAATAACGGCTTAACAATGTACAGCTGTTGTGACTGTTCGGTGATTCACGGCTGCATTCGTTGTTAGATTATTAGCCTAATACCACTAAACCCTTAAACCCTTTAAGACTCCAACGTCTGTGCACAAAACATCTTCAAACTTCTGTTTACTCTACAAATGCATTAATGTCCCAAATATTTGGCGTTAATCATATAAGCGAAAGAAGTTTGGAAAAGGTTTGAAATTATTTCTAAAGTGTGTTGGAAGTCGCTAATTGCTTACATTATCAAATTATGAAAGAGTGCAGTATGGATAACAAGCGCTTCGTTTTATGCACACGCTAGACGCGTCTCAAAGTATGCTCCATAATATCTCCTGAACTGTATGACGAACAATAATATAATTATGTAGCTACATACAAGGATATAAGTGGATACCGTTTGCAAAATGTGTTGCGAACAGAGGTGATAACGAAGAACTAAATTTAAGTGTCTTGGGTGATGCTGAAGTTCTGTTGGATGCACAGAGAATATGTAGTAAGCGCTAAATTTCTTTTCCTCTCATTATTTTGTGGCAGGAAGGGAGGTTGGTTCAGCGGGTAAAGTCTCCTGGAGGTTTGAAAATAGTTGTAAGGTTTCTTGGAAGCGGCTAAAATCTCTCATTCTCAAATTCTGGATGAATGTAGTGGGGGTAAATTAGGCAGCCTGAAGACATATGCAAAGTTTCTATCTGTAGTACTTGACGTTAAAACTGTCAATATTATATATCTTAAGCAGTAGATTACGACTCATGTGCGGTGTGGCATTTTCGTGCTAAACAAGAGTTGCTCCATGTATGGACGAATTCTTCCAATTCGAAACTCCATTACAGTACACAGTTTCTCAAGCAGCGACAAACTTAGGTTGCACATCGCCATGTTACTCCCTGGAATTGGGAACCCTCTATCGGCAGACAGGTGCAAAAATTGATGTATGAAGAATAAAGATACAAAATGTTAAAGACGTTTATTTTATTTTAAAAAAGATGAAGTTTTTTCACATGAAAATCAGAGGCATTAATTTTCAGTACTCCCTCGTATTATATGTTATTTCATTGTGACAATTATTGAGCTACATTAAAGACAAGGCGTACAGCAGCAACCCCAAAATCATTTCTGAGTTGAAAACACCCATTCAGGAGGTCATCGAAAGCATCAATATTCCTACATGTCAGCGGGTCATGCAGAATTTCGCCACATCACCGCCAATGATTGGCATATCGAACATGTCATAACCTAAATGCGAATACCTATAGCGACATTTACATGTTGAATAAAGTGTGTGCACGGTGTAGTTCGTAACTAATTTACGTTTCTTTTCATACAGTTCAATAATTGTCACCCCGTACATGGTCCTTTCTGAAAGAAATGTATGGTAGGAGAGTTAGCTTCCCAAGAGTTATAATGCCCTATGATGAAGTATTTGATTATGGGAAATGGAGTGTCACGACCACACGTTGGCGGTCGATAAAATCAAAGCGTAATTCTTACTCAAAATTGTGGCTGAATTATCCTCTTAAAAAAGGCCACTTGTATAGCTAAGTCACAGTGAGTTGTTTACCGTCTTTTCGTTGACCGAAGTATCTGTAATCGACGATGTAGACTAAACATGCTTCATCCATTAGAGCGTAACGTTGAGTGACGTCACAGGCTTAGCAACTGTTCCTCACTGCCCTATGAAGGCTATAGTTTTTATTTTATTTTCTTAGAGATTAGTTTATGGTTTGAAGTGCTTCAGCAAATTTGATTTGTAGTCCACAGCACGTTGTCACAGTGAAGGGAGGTCCAATTGATAAATACGTGCGTTTCAAACAACTTTGTGAAATATTAGTCGTTGACATGGGGCACTTCGATACATTTACACTTCAGTCAAATGAAACTACATGATTCCGAAGGCCGTTTTAAGTGTGAAACAACTGTGATGTTTGTAGCCAAACCGATGCTACGAATGAAAATTTGTATCACGACTGGGATTTGAACGATAACCTTCCGCTCACTAGGCAAATGTGCTAACGAATATGTCACTTTGCCACAGTGGTTTTGCTAAACTGCATATCCTTCTCGTATAGCCCTCCCTTTCAATCAAAATTTCCATTCACGACTCAGTCTTCTTGGTATTTCCCCTAAAATCGAACAGTATTACAGGAGTTCTCGAACAGTATTGGAATAAGACCTCAGCATTGAACGAAACGATGTGATTCCAGAGACTTTTGCAAGCCTCTAGTATCGATGATGTATATCCAGACTGAAGCGACGAATGAAAATTTGTACCCGGGTCTCCTGCTCATTAGGCAGATGTGCTAACCATTATCCCACCCTGGTACGGAAAGCTGAGGCGCGAATGGTAATTTGGATTGAGGAAGGAAGTGTGCTAGTGTAGCCACTGTGTCAAGGTGCGTAGTGGTTAGTGCATCTGCAAGTGAGCAGCCTCGGTACAAATTTTCATTCGTCCCTTCAGTGTGGATATATGCAGGGTGATTATAATTAAAGTTAAACTTTCAAGCCGCTGTAGAAATAACACCACTGGTCAGAATGGCGTCAAATTCCAACGACATATTATCCGGGAGAGAGAAAACAAATGTCAGAAAAAAATGTGTTGCACAATGCGTGCCTTCAGTGCAGCTATGTTATCAATCGGGACACGGAACACAACATCTTTCAGACAGCTCCACAGCCTGATGGCGCGCCGATTAAGAAAAGGTGACCGGCACGGCCAAGCGGAGGGAAATGGTGGCTGATAATTGTAGCGTTTCCGAAATGGCGCTTCAGCAGCTGCTTAACTGGATTTGCAATGTGCGGAGGTGCGCCATCTTGCATAAAAACGATCCCATCCATCCATCCACGATGTTGGGGAGCTGGAGGGACGTGGCTGCGCAAGAGACACTCATAGCGCTTACCAGTGACGAAACAGGTAACAGGACCGGAAGAATTATCTCTTAGAAAAACATTGCTCTCTGACAAATGAGGCCGGAAACCCACATCGCACAGTGACCTTTTCAGGATGAAATGGTACAGGTTGATTTTCGTGTGGATTTTCCGTTGCCCATGTTCGACAATTCTGCATATTGACATATCCTGTCCGATGGAAGTGGCTTCGTATGTCCACAAAATCTTCCACGGCCAATCATTGTCCGATTACATGAGAGCTAGAAATTCTGAAGCAAAGGTCTCTCATGCTGGCAGGTCAACAAGAAGTAACTCGTGCACATGGGTAATTTTGAATGCATAGCAAAGGAGGATGTCTCGTAGGGTTTTACGCAACCTGCTCATGGGTATGTCCAATATTCGCGCAATGCTCCGTGCCTGCATTACTATGGCCACTGCTTCCACTGACGTCGAATCAACTCGTCTCCTCCCTCTACCAGGTTGCACACCAAACGAACCTGTCTCCTCCAATTTCGGAATTATTTTCTCCAGATCCACGGCAGTGATCGGATCAACACTTTTCTTAAAATTCTCCAGTGTCCGAACGTGCTGCAGAGCGGCGTGTGCACAGTCATAATTCTTGCAACCCATCTTGAGAAGCAGAGCGTGATCCTGCATTGAGACAGTCATAGCGAACGTCGCAGACACGAAAGGCGGAAAAGCCGTGTACCCGCCATGCTTATACCGACTTCAATTGGTCGTGTGCATGACAGATGTTTTCATTTACATATTCCGACACATACAGAGCCATCTATTGATCAATTTTCACACTTGTTTTTCCTTATCCCATACATTTTTCCCCTTCTCTGATAATATTGCATTACAATTTAACGTCAGTCTCAACAGTAGTGTTAATTCTGCAGCGTTTTGAAAGTTTAACTTTAATTATTATCACCCTACACAAACCGATTCCCGTGAGATCACCGAAGTTAAGCGCTGTCGGGCTTGGCCGGCAGTTGGCTGGGAGACCATCTGGGCCACCATGCGCTGTTGCCATTTTTCGGGGTGCACTCAGCCTCGTGATGCCAATGGAGGAGCTACTCGACCGAATAGTAGGGGCTCCGGTCTAAGAAAATCATGATAAAGACCAGGAGAGCGGTGTACTGACCACACGCCCCTCGTATCCGCATCCTCAGCTGAGGATGACATGGCGGTTGGATATATGATTTTGTTTTGAAAAAGGAATACGACACTAGCTTCAGATTAACCTTTTTAAACTACTAAACAAATGATGTAAAGGATCTGAGAATTAAGTTATGAGAAATACGTAAGAGTGCTGAAAAGTAACATCTCTGAAAATTTCATATCAAAGCTTAAGTTTTTGAGCAATAAAATGTTATTAACATTCCACTTCTTTATTCAAAATATCTACATATTTTTCAACTTATTCACAACGAGAGACCAGATTGTTGATACCATTATTGCACAGTGTTCGACTTTGTTGACGGAGCCACACGCTCACTTCTGCCTGCACCGCGTAAGCAGTGTCAAAGTGAAATTTTCGAAAGAGGTGAAATTCGGGCCTATATGGAGGATGATCGATGAAAGAGTACCGAAGAGGTCGGAATGCTGCAGATGTCGCAGTACTCGTTTGTGGTCTGGTATTTCATGCTGGATAACTGGTGCTCCATCTGTGGACGAATTCTTCAGATTCGAATCTGGATTACGGCACGCTGTTTCTCTAGCACCGACAAAGTAAAAAAAATGCACATTGTCATGTTACACGCTACAGTTTGGAGCCCTCTGTCGGCAAATGGGTGCAAACATGTGACATTGAAGAATAAATATACAAAAAGTTAAAGAAGTTTATTTTATTTAGAAAGCTTCAAGAATTTACACATAAAAATTGAAGGCATTAGCTTTCAGCACTCCCTCGCATTATATGTTATTACAGGATAACAATTATTGAATTATACGAAATAAAATCATCATAACTTCTGAACTGTTTGCTTTAGGACATTCAAACTGCATGCCTGGTCGCGGGGCATAATATGAATGCGTGCATGGGTTAGCGACGAAGCCCACTTTCATTTGGAAGGATTCGTCAATACCCAAAATTGGCTCATTTGGCCACTGAGAATCCGCATTTTGCGAACAAGAATTCTCTTCACTCTCGACAGGTTACTGTGAGGTGAGCAATGTCCAGTCATGAAGTAATTGGTGCGATATTCCATTTATAGCACAGTGACCACCGAACGGTACATGAAGGTTTTGGAAGATGCTTTCACCCCCATTATCAAAAGTAACCATGGTTTCGACAAGATATGGTGCATGCAAGACGGAACTCGACCCCATCGAAGCAGGAGACTGAAGTTCTGGAGGAGCACTTTAGGGACCGCATTCTGGCTCTAGGGTACGCAGAGGCACTGGCATAGGCCTCTTTGGTCGCCATCTTCTCCCGTCTGAACAGATACGACTCCTTTTTGTGGAGCTGTATTAAAGACAAGGTGAACAGCAAGAAACCCAAAGCCACTGTTGAGCTGGGAAGAGGGTTGTTTGGGGAAGGAGACCAGACAGCGAGGTCATCTGTCTCATCGGATTAGGGAAGGAAGGGGAAGGAAGTCGGCCGTGCCCTTTGAAAGGAACCATCCCGGCATTTGCCTGAAGCGATTTAGGGAAATCACGAAAAAACCTAAATCAGGATGGCCAGAAGCGGTATTGAACCGTCGTCCTACGGAATGCGAGTCCAGTGTGCTAGCCACAGCGCCGCCTCGCTCGTTAGCTGAAAGGAGGCATTTAGTAAGTCATGGACAGCATCGATGATCCGATACTTCAGTGGGTCATGCAGAATTTTGCTATTCGTCTGCGTCACATCGTCGCCAATGACAGCAGGCATATCGAACAAGTTATAACCTAAATCTGAATACCTGTAATGACGTTTACATGATGAATAAAGTGTTTACATGCCGTAATTTGCCACTAATACTTTTTCTTCATGTAGTTCTATAATTGTTATCCTGTATATAGACCTTCCTGAAACAAATGCAGCGTAGGAGAGTTTCCTAACAGTTACAGTGCCCTGTGATGATTTATTTGACTGTGGGAAATGGAGTGTCACCATCACACATTGGTGGCCCATAAAACCAGATTGTAATTCTGATGTGCTAACCATTACGCCACTGTAGCACAGTAAGCTGAGGCGTGAATGGGAATTTGAAAAACAATGGTTGAAATGGCTATGAGCACTATGGGACTTAACATGTACGGTCATCAGTCCCCTAGAACTTAGAACTACTTAAACCTAACTAACCTAAGCACATCACACAACACCCAGCCTTCACGTGGCAGGGAATTTAAACTGAGGAGGAAAGCATGTTAGGATAGTCCATGCAGTTGTACAAAGACACTGTGTCAGGGTGCGTTGTGGTTAGTACATCTGTTGCTAAATTATTCTCTTAAAAATGGCCACTTATTTAGCAAAGCAAAAGCGAGTTAAACTATAGTTTTTGTATTCTTTTCTTAGACATTAGTTTATGGGGAGAAGTACTTCAGCACATTTGTATTTATACTTAAAAGGGGGTTGTCAGAGTTAAGAAAAGTCCACTTAATAAATACGTGGCTTTCAAACAACTTTGTGAAATCATACACTCCTGGAAATTGAAATAAGAACACCGTGAATTCATTGTCCCAGGAAGGGGAAACTTTATTGATACATTCCTGTGGTCAGATACATCACATGATCACACTGACAGAACCACAGGCACATACACACAGGCAACAGAGCATGCACAATGTCGACACTAGTACAGTGTATATCCACCTTTCGCATCAATGCAGGCTGCTATTCTCCCATGGAGACGATCGTAGAGATGCTGGATGTAGTCCTGTGGAACGGCTTGCCACGCCATTTCCACCTGGCGCCGCAGTTGGACCAGCGTTCGTGCTGGACGTGCAGACCGTGTGAGACGACGCTTCATCCAGTCCCAAACATGCTCGATGGGGGACAGATCCGGAGATCTTGCTGGCCAGGGTAGTTGACTTACACCTTCTAGAGCACGTTGGGTGGCACGGGATACATGCGGACGTGCATTGTCCTGTTGGAACAGCAAGTTCCCTTGCCGGTCTAGGAATGGTAGAACGATGGGTTCGATGACGGTTTGAATGTACCGTGCACTATTCAGTGTCCCCTCGACAATCACCAGAGGTGAACGGCCAGTGTAGGAGATCGCTCCCCACACCATGATGCCGGGTGTTGATCCTGTGTGCCTCGGTCGTATGCAGTCCTGATTGTGGCGCTCACCTGCACGGCGCCAAACACGCGTACGACCATCATTGGCACCAAGGCAGAAGCGACTCTCATCGCTGAAGACGACACGTCTCCATTCGTCCCTCCATTCACGCCTGTCGCGACACCACTGGAGGCGGGCTGCACGATGTTGGGGCGTGAGCGGTAGACGGCCTAACGGTGTGCGGGACCGTAGCCCAGCTTCATGGAGACGGTTGCGAATGGTCCTAATTTGCTGGGAGGTGGCGGTGCGGTCCCCTACGGCACTGCGTAGGATACAACGGTCTTGACGTGCATCCGTGCGTCGCTGCGGTCCGGTCCCAGGTCGACGGGCCCGTGCACCTTCCGCCGACCACTGGCGACAACATCGATGTACTGTGGAGACCTCACGCCCCACGTGTTGAGCAATTCGGAGGTACGTCCACCCGGTCTCCCGCATGCCCACTATACGCCCTCGCTCAAAGTCCGTCAACTGCACATACGGTTCACGTCCACGCTGTCGCGGCATGCTACCAGTGTTAAAGACTGCGATGGAGCTCCGTATGCCACAGCAAACTGGCTGCCACTGACGGCGGCGGTGCACAAATGCTGCGCAGCTAGCGCCATTCGACGGCCAACACCGCGGTTCCTGGTATGTCCGCTGTGCCGTGCGTGTGATCATTGCTTGTACAGCCCTCTCGCAGTGTCCGGAGCAAGTATGGTGGGTCTGACACACCGGTGTCAATGTGTTCTTTTCTCCATTTCCAGGAGTGTAGAATGAAGGTTATCATGGCAGGTGTTGTCATCACGTGGTCCATACATAGAAATATCCCCTGAAGTTTCGCCTTTGACTGCAGAAAGCATCCTCCGAGAAAATCGTTGAACTGGAAGGAGAGCGCGAGCGATCGCCGTATATATAAGCCATTCAGAAGGCGCCGCTGTCAATCACGTGACGCCGGCTGTGCTATGATATCTGATAATGCTAAATTTCTCACTTGAAATTAATCGCTTGCCATGCTGTTGACGCAATGTTGGCATCCATATCTTATCAGTCTCATGCCTTCATCCTTTCTATTAAGATTATTGCAATGGCCTCTCTGTACATTGGCGCATAATAATGCGACGTCTTTGCTACTACGGTCGGCTCATTAAATTTTATTTCATCGTCACCTTCCTGAAACACATGTTCCGCTACAGCCTATTTATCAGTGTGTCCGAGGCGGCAATTCCTTTTATGTTCGCGCAGATGGGTGTTGACGCTTCTTTTTGTTGTGCCTATATAGACCTTTCCACAAATGCACGGAATTTTATAGATACCTGGTGTAGCTAGAGGATGTAGTTTGTCTTTTGCGGATCATAAACATTCTTTTATTTTCGTGGTGGTTCTGAAAACTATTTCCACATCGTACTTGCTTAAGATTTTTCCAATGCGATCAGTGACCTTACCGATGCATGGTAAAAACACTTTCCCCTTTGGTTGGTGTGGAACCTCGTGCGTCCTGGTTGTCAGTCTAGGGCGTCGTTCATGATCTATCTCTCTGTTGGAATATCCATTCTTCTTGAAGGTCGCTCTAAGGTGTTCAATCTCATCATCCAAGTGAGCTGGTTCACATATTTTGTGCGCCCTGTCTATTAATGTTTTAATCACCCCTCTTTTATATTTGGGGTGCTGGTTAGAATTGTTCTGCAGATAATGGTCAGTGTGTTTGTCTTTTCTGAAAACCTCATGACCCAACGATCTTCCTCTCGTTTGATAACAGTCACATCTAAGAAATTTCTTTTCCGTATTGATTGAAACTTGGATTAATACTATGCAGATGTAACAAGAAGGCATCCATTTCGTCTTCGCCATGGGTCCATATAATAAATGTATCGTCTAAATACCGATACCATCTAGCTGGTCTTTTTTTAGCTGCTTGCAGCGCCCGTTGCTCAAAGTTCTCCATGAACAAGTCAGCCGCAGCTAGACTAAGAGCACTTCCCATAGCCACCCCGTCAATCAGTGCATAAAAAACATTATTAACATTGAAAATAAGTTGTTGTAAGTCAATGTCTGAATAATGCCAAAATACCACTAAGAACAATGTCCGCTATACATGTGATCGCTTCATTCACCGGGATCATGGTAAATAACGACAGTACATCAAAACTGACCAGGATATCTTTAGGGCCCACACCATCTTCGTTAATAATATCGATGAAGTGATAGGAATTTTTAACATGACTGTCAATTTCACCAACATGAGATTTCAGCAGCGAGGTACGGTGTTCATCTAACTCATGGGAGGGAGACCCTATTGCGCTGACTATATGTCTCAAAGGCGCCAACGGTTTAGAGTCTGGGCAAGTAAGCTGATGATGATGATGGATCTGAGCACTATGGGACTTAACATCTGTGGTCATCAGTCCCCTAGAACTTATAACTACCTAAACCTAACTAACCTAAGGACATCACACACATCCATGCCCGAGGCAGGATTCGAACCTACGACCGTAGCAGTCGGCGAGTAAGCTTCTGATTTATAGAGTTGATTTTTGTCGACTGAAGAGAGGGAAGACGCTTTCACCAATTGATTGGTCATTTTTAAAATCTTCGATGTCAGATGCTTCTGAAGTTGTTTGTAATTGTTGGGATCCAAAATGTCCATGATTTTTTTAATGATAATATTTTAATTACGACAGTAGCGTTACCATTATCTGCAGAAAGCACGATGATGTTTTCACCTGCGTTGATGTCCCCCAGTGCCTTCCTTTGTGCCACTGATAGATTACTATTAGGTGGCTTGCATGTACGCAAAATTCTAGCTGTTTCCATTCTTATATCGGCAGCGGACTGCTGTGACAGCTGACGGATACCTGCCTCAACATTAGCCATTCGGGGTGTCAATGCAAAATTTCCACCCTTAGCAAGTACTGAAACTTCATCTGCTGTCAAGACATTGTCTGACAGGTTCATAACTGTCCGAGAATTATCCTCTCTTGTGCCTCCCGGCGAGATCTTCTGTAAGCTATCGAACTTCCTCTTTTGTCTAATCACTGATATCTCTGCACTCACTTTCATATTTCTTAATGTAATGTTGTCAACCTTATTCCAAACGTAATACTGCATGGTATTACTAATGAGAATATGAAGTTAAAATAGCTTACTATTGATTTTCGCCAGTGCTCGCCGCGTCTGGTGAATCCTCTCTCGTACAATTGCTGATTCAATACGGTAATAAATTCGATGAGATTGTGCCGAGCGGAACGTTCTCTTCACATGCAGAAATTTCTGAACAGTTGACGTGTTCCTGAAGCGTAACATGAAGTTGAGCGAACATATTTGTTGTGACTTCTTTTTGCGCATGCTCTCGAACCGTCGAACCGATGTTTAGTCCAGCTGTGGCTAACTTATTCATGGAGAACTTTGAAAAAAAGGCACTGTAAACAGCTAGAAAAAGACCAGCCAGATGGTATCGTAATGTAGACGATACACTTGTTATATGGACCTATGGCGAACAGGAATTGGATGTCTTCCTGTTACATCTGAATGGTATTAATCCAAGAATTCAATTCACTATAGAAAAGAAACTTCTTAGATGTGACTGTTATCAAACGAGAGGACGGATCATTGGGTCATAAGGTTTTCGGAAAAGACACACACACAGATCGTTAACTGCAGAAAGATTCTAACCACCACTAAAGACATAAAAGAGTGCTGATTAAAACATTAATAGACAGGGCGCACAAAATATGTGAACCAGCTCACTTGGATGATGAGATTGAACACCTTAGAGCGACCTTCAAGAAGAATGGGTATTCCAAGAGAGAGACAAATCGTGCACGACGCCCTAGGCTGACAACCAGGACGCTCGAGGTTCGACACCAACCCAAGAGGAAAGTGTTCTTACCATGCATCAGTAAGGTCACTGACCGCATTGGAAAAATCTTAAGGAAGTACGACGCGAAAATTGTTTTCAGACCCACCACGAAAGTAAAAGAACGTTTATGATCCGCAAAAGACAAACGACATCCTCTAGCTACACCAGGTATCTATAAAATTCCGTGCTTTTTTGGAAAGGTCTGTATAGGCACAACAAAAAGATTCGTGAACCCCTGTCTAGGTGAACATAAAAGGAACTGCCTTCTCGGGCATACTGATAAATCGGCTGTAGCGGAACATGTGTTTCAGGAAGGTGATCGTGAAATAGAATTTAGGAAGACGACGGGTTGGCTGCGAAAAGTAAAGGACCTAACCTCGAATCTCGGTACGGAATACAGCTTTAATGTGTCAGGAAATTTAAAACCAGGGTAAAATTCTCTGCAACTTCGAGGTTCATTCTAGAAACAATCACGTTAGCTGTGTACAAGCTATGTCTCAGCAATATCAATTGTTCTAGGTGTGTCAGTCCCGGTGTCATCCCGTAAAGAATGCAGGAGAAGTGCGGGGCATTGGAAGGTGGGATATGAGTTATTGAGCTTTTGGCAGAATTAAAGCTGTGAGGACGGGTCGTGAGTAATTATCGAATAGTATAGTCGATAGAGCATTTGCTGGCTAATGGCAAAAGTCCAAGATTTGAGATCGGGTTCGGCACAGAGTTTTAATCTGCCATCAAGTTTCCTATTGGTACACATATTCTTTAATTTGACAGTTCGCGTTATGCATCGAAAATAAAGCTGCTGTTATAAACAAACTAGTGGCTTGCTCACGGCAAGTTTCTTTGATTCTTTTGTCACCGCTTAACATAGTGACATGACGACACGTTTCAAAACTCGTTTCTCTCACAAAATATGATGTTATTCAATAAATAATGCAACATATTTCTTCTCAGCCAATTTCGGTTGAAAGAAATTGTCGTGGGACATCGTAGAATATTACTGCTTCGCCGCGCCGAGCGACTGCACGGTTTGAGGCGCTAATGCGCGGCCCCTCCCACCGGACGTTCGAGTCCTCCCTCGGGCGTGGGTGTGTGTGTTGTTCTGATCATAAGTTAGTCTACGTAGTACGTAAGTGTAGGGATCGATGACCTTAGCAGTTTTTCCCCTTAGGAATTCACACACATTTGAACATTACTGCTTCAGACCCTATAGTTTCATAAATTTCCGATGGGTGGCGGCACTGTACGTAGCCTTAAAAATGGCGTCTTTAACGGAAGTGTGTTCCGAGCAGAGAGTTTCACTTGGCGAAAAACCATATCATCATAGGTATTCATAGGAGCTTTCAGAGTGTCTAAGGAGTCATGACACTGAACAAAGGCAAGTTGATTCGTTGGGTGAGGCATCTGTCATCATCGGAGGAATGTTGGACACTTTTTCGCCGTCCACCGCACAGTCCCAATCTCGTACCTTCCGACTTCGATCCGTTTGGCCCAATAGAGGAACCACTCCGAGGAAGCAATACGAGGATGACGGTGAGATAACTGAAGCAGGAAGACGTTGGTTCCGACGTCGATCCGTGTAGAGGTACGCGTACCATGCGAGCATACAAACCCTCCGAATAAGGTGGTCGAAGGCAAGGACATTGAACGGGGATTATGTTGAAAAATAGGGATTCGTAGCAAAAAGAGTGGGTAATAATATGGTGTATTGGAATCCTGAATAAAACATCGTGGTTTTAGAAAAACGTGTTGCTTTACTTATAGAACAGCCCTCGCAGATCTATAAGCATACAACAGCACAAAATGAAAAATAATAATTCCATAAATGGCACACGGAACGTATATTGGAAGAAACGCATAAACTGCACTAATGAAATTCTGCCATAGAAATGAAGTGAAACAAAATAGGTAGCAAAAAAGGAATATTTATTTAGAATTACACTGATCAGCCAGAAAATTGTGACAACGTACCTAATAGTTCGCTTTTGGCACGGATAACAGCAGCGACGCGTCGTGTCATGGATGGAGTGAGGCCTTAGTAAGTCGCTGGAGGCAGCTGGCACCACATCTGCATAAACGTCACCCGTAATTTCCAGGGAGGGGGGGGCGATGATCTCTGACACTACGTTCACTCACATCCCAGACTTGTTCAATCGGTTTCAGATCTGCCGAATTGAGGAGCCAGCACTTCAACGGGAAACTCGATCTTGTGTTCTTCGAACCACCCCATTACCACTATCGTGTTGAAAAATATCACTGCCGCCAGGAAACAATGAAGAGGTGTGCGTGGTCTGCAATCAGTGTAAGATACTCCTTGGCAGTCATGGTGCCTTGCGCGAGTTCCACTGGACCCATGGACGGGCACGTGAACGTCCCCCCAGAGCATAATGGAGTCGCCACCAGCTCGTCTTCATCCCGCATTACACATCTCAATGAGCTACTCTCCTGAATGACAACGGATTCGTCAGATCATGCAACGCTCTGCCGCTACACCAACATCCAATGTCGATGGTCATGCGTCCACTTCAGTCAGAGTTGCTGCTGTCGTGGTGCTAACATTGGCATAAGCGTCAGTCGTCGGCTGTAGAGGCCCATCGTTGGGGGTGTTCGGTGCACTGTGTGTTCAGTCTTGTGCTCTGCCCAGCATGGGGTCTGATGTTGGTTTGGCCATATTTCGCCGCCGGTCCTGTTTTTCCAGTCTCGCCAGCCTACGGCATCCCACAGCTGTAAAGATTGGTGGCCACCCAACCCCACTACATCTGATTGTGGGTTGATATCGGTTTCGCCATATGTTGAAGACACTCACCACAGCACTCCTAGAACGCATGAAAAGTTTTGCAGATTCAGAAATGCTCGTGAGGAGCCTCCGAACCTTCACAATCTGCCCTCTGTCATACTCAAATGGATCGCGCGCCTTTCCCATTATACACACGGACAGCAAACTCACTACATGCACCGTTCTTGTGTGTGAGTAGCAGTCGTTCCTAACCAGATAACGGAGCTATCGCCTGGACGGTTCTATGTCGATAGTAGATTGGGGGTCATGATGTTTTGGCTGATCTGTGTTTATTAATGTCTTTATACCCTAAACAATGTCCGTCCCTATAGCTGAGTGGTCAGCGTGACGGATTGCCGTCCTACGGGCTTGGGTTCAATTCCCGGCTGAGTCGGGGATTTTCTCCGCTCAGAGACTGAGTGTTGTGGTGCCTTCATCATCATTTCATCTCCATCCTGCGCGCAGGTCGCCCAGTGTAGCGTCGAATGTAATAAGACCTATACCAAGGTACCCGGACCTGCCCCGCAAAGGGCCTCCCGGCCAATGACGCCAAGCGCTCACTTCATTTCCATAACCTGAACAATATAACAGGACACTACACAGAAGAGCGTGATTATATGTGTGATGGCGCTCATTGCTACCATCCCCTATAGACATGCACCTCGTCAAGATGCTGACCATCTGGCATTCCGCTGCCTAACCACTTCAGAACTTCCCATCCGATATCGGAGAGATGAAAGCACTGGCTGGCATCACGGAGGAGGACCTCTCACAAACATTTCTAATGTAAGCACGAAATAGCTTTCAGACGGTTACTTGGATGGTTATTGTACGAAAAAAATTGTGACTGTAGGTGAAATTACGCTAATCCTATGTAGTACTGCTTCTGACATCAATTTTATACAGAAATGTCTTATGCAGCGAAACTTACTCATTGATTTTTATCAGACCAAGCAGAGCTACCAAATTGCGCGAACGTTGATAGCTACGGTACACCTACTGTTCCAAACAGTCATGGCGATTTTCTCTGGGAATAAGATCGCTTGATTAAGCGTAACGGGTGCCTGAACGTTCCTCAAACCTAGAACATATGCGTGCAGCCCTGTGAGAATGGCTTAGAAATGTCCATAGGGTTTACACTGTTACGTTTTCCGTTGCGCGCTGTGTGGTTCTTTTGTCGATACAGGGCCAAGGAAAATCATCTGTTCATGAACAAAGAATTCATATATTAATTTCTTCTACATCTGATATCAGACAGTAAGAATAATACATAACACAATACATAACACACAAAATTGGCTGTCTGCATGAATGTCCGGAGAGAGCATGCTTGCATATGACTGATAGCGGTGCAATCGTTGGTGACAGCATCCTCGTGCCCCGGTAGCGGCTATAGGAAACGCGGCCGTGTAGCTGGCGGCGCACGTATATTAAAGTGCGGCTGACCGGGTAACGGCTGGTACCTACTCATCACGGAGCTGGAGAAGAAAGGGCACCACTTTGTCACCGAGAAAGTTTAAATAAACGTCTTTGTTTGTTTTCAGACGAACCCGAATGTTTCCAAAGACGTGGTACGAAAAATACAACTAAAACGATACAGAACCATCTCTGGTTAGAACTACATCTTCTACACACTGCAGGTTAATCCCATCACTGGACAGTCGATGTACTCGAGTCTTTACATCGTTTGAAGATGTAGAAACACTTAATTCTTCGGATTATACACTCCTGGAAATTGAAATAAGAACACCGTGAATTCATTGTCCCAGGAAGGGGAAACTTTATTGACACATTCCTGGGGTCAGATACATCACATGATCACACTGACAGAACCGCAGGCACATAGACACAAGCAACAGACCATGCACAATGTCGGCACTAGTACAGTGTATATCCACCTTTCGCAGCAATGCAGGCTGCTATTCTCCCATGGAGACGATCGTAGAGATGCTGGATGTAGTCCTGTGGAACGGCTTGCCATGCCATTTCCACTGGCGCCTCAGTTGGTCCAGCGTTCGTGCTGGACGTGCTGACCGCGTGAGACCACGCTTCATCCAGTCCCAAACATGCTCAATGGGGGACAGATCCGAAGATCTTGCTGGCCAGGGTAGTTGACTTACACCTTCTAGAGCACGTTGGGTGGCATGGGATACATGCGGACGTGCATTGTCCTGTTGGAACAGCAAGTTCCCTTGCCAGTCTAGGAATGGTAAAACGATGGGTTCGATGACGGTTTGGATGTACCGTGCACTATTCAGTGTCCCCTCGACGATCACCAGAGGTGTACGGCCAGTGTAGGAGATCGCTCCCCACACCATGATGCCGGGTGTTGGCCCTGTGTGCTTCGGTCGTATGCAATCCTGATTGTGGCGCTCACCTGCACGGCGCCAAACACGCATACGAGCGTCATTGGCACCAAGGCAGAAGCGACTCTCATCGCTGAAGACGACACGTCTCCATTCGTCCCTCCATTCACGCCTG
This sequence comes from Schistocerca gregaria, assembly GCF_023897955.1. Lineage (NCBI taxonomy): Eukaryota > Metazoa > Arthropoda > Insecta > Orthoptera > Acrididae > Schistocerca > Schistocerca gregaria. The sequence continues at coordinate 202,491,546 of NC_064924.1, forward strand.
CCGCGACACCACTGGAGGCGGGCTGCACGATGTTGGGGCGTGAGCGGTAGACGGCCTAACGGTGTGCGGGACCGTAGCCCAGCTTCATGGAGACGGTTGCGAATGGTCCTCGCCGATACCCCAGGAGCAACAGTGTCCCTAATTTGCTGGGAAGTGGCGGTGCGGTCCCCTACGGCACTGCGTAGGATCCTACGGTCTTGGCGTGCATCCGTGCGTCGCTGTGGTCCGGTCCCAGGTCGACGGGCGCGTGCACCTTCCGCCGACCACTGGCGACAACATCGGTGTACTGTGGAGACCTCACGCCCCACGTGTTGAGCAATTCGGCGGTACGTCCACCCGGCCTCCCGCATGCCCACTATACGCCCTCGCCATAGTCCGTCAACTGCACATAACGGTTCACGTCCACGCTGTCGCGGCATGCTACCAGTGTTAAAGACTGCGATGGAGCTCCGTATGCCACGGAAAACTGGCTGACACTGACGGCGGCGGTGCACAAATGCTGCGCAGCTAGCGCCATTCGACGGCCAACACCGCGGTTCCTGGTGTGTCTGCTGTGCCGTGCGTGTGATCATTGCTTGTACAACCCTCTCGCAGTGTCCGGAGCAAGTATGGTGGGTCTGACACACCGGTGTCAATGTGTTCTTTTTTCCATTTCCAGGAGTGTACTTCACGCTTCCAGTCAACTATTACCAGTTTCTGTGTGGTTTGACCTGGTTGTGAGACACGGCCATAACTAACTCTACACCCACATACATACTCTGAAAACAACCGTGAAGTGCTTCACAGAGGGTAGTGACATGGTACAGGTTAAGGTTTCTTCACCTTTCGCGATGTACTCGACTCCAAACACCCATTTAATGCAGTTAGCTTCACAATTTTTTCTTGGAAACTGGTTGAGGTGGAGCTGCAGTCCCCGACTGCAGCAATTAGTATCTGGTGTGAATTCATCGGCGTCGACAGGCTATGATAGCTATTCCCGCTTCAGTCAGATAGGTTCTCTCCTACATCTACATCTGTATCGATATTCCGCAAGCCATCCTGCCATCCTGCAGCTGGCAATAGCATCGTTTTTCAACCATCTTCAAATACCGATTATCCAAATTTTCTCAGTAGTGTTCCTAGAAAGCAGCCTCGTCTTCCCTCCAGGTATTCCCGTTCGAGTTCCAGAGGCATCTCCGTAATACTTGGGTGTTGTTCAAACCTACTAATCCCGAATATTAGAGTTGTATTCAAGAACAGGTCGCACTAGGGTCCTATATGCAATGTTCTTTATAGATGAACCACACTTTCCTAAAATTCTCTCAAAAACCGAAGACGACCATTCGTCTCTCTACCACTGTCCACATAATTATGCTCCTTTGATTGCATATCGCTTTGGGCGTTGCATCCAGATATTTAAGCAACCTGTCTCTAGCGGGACACAACTAATGCTGTATCCAGATATCACGGGTTTGTTATCTCTACTCATTCGCATTAATTTAGCTTTTTCTACATTTACAGCTAGCTCCATTCATCACACCAACTAGGAATTTTGTCTAAGTCATCTTGTACCCTCATACAGTCACTCAACTTCGACACCTTCCAGTACAGCACAGTACCATGATCAAACAACCATAGAATGCTGTCCAACTTGTCCGTCAGGTCATTTATATACACTGAATATAATATCAGTCCTATGACAGTTCCCTGAGGCATACTTAACGAAACCCCCTCTCTGATGAACACTCGCCGTCGAGAACAACATACTGAGTTACTTTAGAAGTTTGCAAAAACAGACATAATGTCTTACGGGATGGTAGCAACCAGTGATTCTATAATGTTACTTATAATACGCCTTGAACACAAATTTTTTTATTTATATGACCGGTTTCGGTTCATCCAGAACCATCTTCAGATCTGTAACGATAATGATACTAATAAACTATTTCAGGAAAGGAAATCTTTTTCATCCTATCCAATCAACATCAAATGTACCAGAACGTACCTGATATTTCAGTTACAGGAGTAACCCGTCCAAATCCAGCAACTTTCACATGCTGCGTCACATAAAATTGGTTGCAGAATGCACGTTATTTATATTAATTATGACACTATTATCGACAGGTGGCGTCTGGTACATTTGTTACATTCCATTTGCCCACGGCGATGGATATCAGACAACTGAGCGGATCGCGGCACAACACCGAAATGGCGGGAACCATGGAAGCACATCGTAGAGGAAAACAAGTCTACACCAGCGCCATAGATATAGAAATCGCCCTATGTTTTTTTTAGATAGTACAAAAATGATAATTTTACTTTTTTTTATTTTTTTACTTTTGGTAAGTACAGATGTTAACCTCGACATCTACAAATTTAAATTAAGCATTTTTGGAGATAAAAGTTAATCAAAAAAATCTACTGAATACAATATGTGCAAGTGGAATGCAACAAATGTACCAGACGCCACCTGTCGGTAATAGTGTTATAATTAATATAAATGACGTGCATTCTGCCAACCAATTTTATCTGATGCAGCGTGTAAAAGTTTCTGGATTTGGACGGGTTACTCCTGTAACGGAAATATCAGGTACGTACTGGTACATTTGATGTTGATCAGATAGGATGAAAAAGATTTGCTTTGGTGAAATAGTAAATTAGTGTCATTATCATTACAGATCTGAAGATGGTTCTGGATGAACCGAAACCGGTCATATGAATAAAAAAAATTGCAATCAAGGTGGATTATAAGCAACATTATACTTAAGAAGACTTCAAGCTACTCGTACGATTTTACCTTAGCTAACTGTCTGCCGTGGGGCACAGTGCCATATGCCTTCAGGATATTTAGAAATGTGGGACCTACCTGTTGCACTTTGCAGTTCATCCATATTTCCCAAAATGACATGTGAGAAAGGGGCAAACAAAGCTTTCTTCGAGAGAGGCTTTCTGAAACCATGCTGATTCGGGGACATAAGCTTTTTAGCATCTATGAAATTTAATGTATTCGAACGCAGAATATCCTGAAGAATTCTGTAACATAGGCTGATAGTACACTATCAAATTTCCTTTGACAGAGTGTCATTAAAATTGGATAGTGTTACAAGAAACTTTTCCAAAGTTATGCCTTGGTCAAATATTCGTTGATTATATCCAGCCCCTCGCCTCAGATTTGATCAAAGGAAGCGTTTGTTTTCAGTTTACCGCGTGGGGAAATGTAAGCGCTTGGAGCGCTAGCAGCCCTGCAGCTGTCTGACATATGATGTTTATCAACATCGCTTTGAACTTTATGTGGTGCATCACATATAAAACAAAATTAATGGAAATGTACAAGGCAGATGAAGCACTGTATGATTTGCAGAACCCCAAATAAAAAAAAAGAATAAGAAGAAAGGAGAGCTTCAAAAAATGTGGTACACGGCCAGGATGTAACCATGGGTAAAGGGGAAAATCTACAACTTTTGTAGAAATGAAAATATTTATTAATGGCTATAGTATGTACTAAACAGTTATTGCTTCTGCTATTTCTCCTTCAAAGTTTTATGTATACCTTAAGTCGTTTCTGCTATTATTTTCATCAGTGTGCACTGCGGTACCAGGGTGCATTACTGTAAACACACACAAAACACCAGTTCACTGTTAGGACATACGTCTGCAGTGGAGAGCCACGTGTCCACCTGACAACAGTTCCGCTTCTGCGAGTGCTCTGTTACTTCCGTTAATAATAGTTTGACTACTGATCTTACAAACTAGTAACGCCTTTGGTTGTTCTGATGCATGAGGTTCCCAGAAATAGTTTTTCCTTCGTGTAATAAGCCCGATACATATAAAATAGCTTACTTTACACTTAATTCAAACTGCTGAAAGGTGGATAACGAATGTACATCAACATCTACATCTGCGTGATAATTCTGCTCTTCACAATAAAGTGCCTGGTAGAGGGTTCATTTAACCACCTTCAATCTGCCCGTCTACACTTCCACACTCGAACGGCGCGAGGGAAAAAAGAGCACGTCAGTGTTTCTGTGCGAGCCCTTATTTCTCTTATTTTATCGTGATGATCATTTCTCCCTGTGTAAATGGGGCCGGCCGGTCTGGCCTAACGGTTTTAGGCACTTCAGTCTGGAACCCCGCGATTGCTATGGTCGCAGGTTCGAATTCTACCTCAGGCATGGATGTGTGTGATGTCCTTAAGTTAGTTAGGTTTAAGTACTTCTAAGTTCTAGGGGACTGATGACCTCATATGTTAAGTCCCATAGTGCTCAGAGCCATTTGAACCATTTTGTGTAAGTAGGTGCCCAGAGAATGTTTTCACAATCGGAGGAGAAAACTGATTATTGAGATTTCATGAGAAGATCCCTTGGCAACAAAGAGTGTCTTTGTCTTAATGGTCATACCTGTGGCACTATCTTCCCTGCTTCGTGACGATACAAAACGAACTGCCCTTCTTGGTACTTTATCGATGTCATCCGTCAGTCCCACCTGATGTAAATCTCACACCGCGCACCAATACTCCAGAAAATAGTGGGCAAGAGTGATGTAAGCAGTCTCTTTAGTAGACCTCTTCCACTTTCTAAGTGTTGTGACAATGAATCGCAGTCTTTGGTTTGTTCTATCCACAACATTATCATTGTTATCGTTCCCATTTATGTTATTTATAATTATAATCCTTAAGTATTTAGTTGAATTACAACCTTCAGATTTGTGTAACTTATCGCGTAATCGAAATTTAGCGGATGTCTTTTAGTACACATGTTAATAATTTCACACTTTTCTTTATTCAGGGTCCATGACCACTTTTCGTACCATACAGATATCTTATCCAAATCATTTTGCAATTGGTATTGGTCATTTGATGACTTTACAAGACGGTATCTACAAACAGTCCAATGGTGCTACTCAGATTGTCTCCTATCTCATTAGTATAGATTAGGAACAATAGAGGGCCTATAACACTTTGTTGAGGAACACCGGCTATTGCTTCTTTTTCACTCGATGACTTTCCGTCTATTACTAGGAACTATGACCATTCCGACTGGAGATCACGAGTCCAGTAACACAGTTTGGTTAGAAGACACTTGCTAGGAACCGTGTAAAACCTTCTGGAAATCTGAAAATATGGAATCCATTTGACATCCTTGTCGATAGCACTCATTACTTCACTAGTATAAAGAGCTAGTTGTGTTTCACAAGAGCGGTATTTCCTGAATCCGTGCTGACTATGTGTCAATAAATCGTTTTCTTCGAGGTACTTCATAATGTTTCAAGACAGTATATGTTCCAAAATCCTACTGCAAATCGACGTTAGTGATATGGGCCTGTAATTCAGCGGATTACTCCTATTTTTGGTATTGGCGTGACTTGAGCAATTTTCCAGTCTTTAGGAACGAATCTTTCTGTGAGGAGGCGGTTGTAAATATTTGCTAAATATGGAGTTATTGTACCAGCATACTCTGAAAGGAACCTGACTAGTATACAGTCTGGAGCGGAGGCCTTGCCTTTATTAAGTCATTTAAGCTGCTTTGCTACGCCGACGATATTTACTTCTATGTTTTTCATCTTGGCAGTTGTTCTTGATTGGATTTCAAAAAAATTTACTTCGTCTACTTTGGTGAAGGAGTTTCAGAAAACCGTGTTTAATAAGTCTGCTTTAGTGGCACTGTCATCAGTGACTTCACCGTTGTTATCGCGCAGTGAAGGTATTAGTTGCGTCTTGTCACTGGTGTGCTTTATGTATTACTAGAATCTCTTTAGGTTTTCCGCCAGATCCCGCCAATCAATATGACGTCTAACATGGGAACTGTGAAAGGAACTTTTACATTTTATGTTGAATTGCTCATAGACCATACATTCCATTGCTTGCATTCAGCCGCTTGCATGCTAGCGAAGTAAACAAATACTGTTCTTTGAGACATTGCACTGAATAATATTCTGAAATCCATTTGGCATACAAGTATAACAATAAACTACTATGAAAGAATAATTACAACAGGTAGCCGTGTCACCCTATGGAGGAAGACGACGATCAAAAACAGAGTGAGTCGTGTAATAATTCTTCAGTAGTGTTATAATATATTATTTCTAGTTTTTCGAAACATTGCAATTGTTAGTTTACCAATAAAAATCTTCTGTTTCAGGTAAGGCCTTGAGGCTGGAAAAGATTCAACTAGCATCTTTTGGTGAGTATCAGGTTTAACGATATTTCTTCTCGGCGTCAGGCAGAGGAACACTGCGGATGAAGCGAACGAATTGTGTTGGTATTTAAAAGCACAGAAATGAAAGGAGATACAATTTGCGACACATGGATGAGCTAGACCGCAAAAGTGTCGATATAGCGACAGCTGAATGCTTATTATTTTCTGTTTAGTTCAGTTTTATGGCTCCTTTAACATATTTACTTGAACATTCTTGAATCTCCTTGGGAGATAAAAACTGTTTTTCTAATCCAGACTCGAACTCGGGACCTTTGCTTTTCGCAAGAAAGAGCTCTACCATCACAGTTACCCAAGCACGAACTGTCCTCACAACTTTAATTCCGACAGTACCTCGTCTCTTACTGTCCGAACTTCACAGAAGCTCTCCTGCAGACCTTGCTGAACTAGCACTCCTGGAAGAAAGGATATTGCGCAGACTAGGCTTAGCGACAGCCAGGGGGGACGTTTCCTATATTTACTCTGCAGCGGAGTGTGCGCTGGTATGAAACTTCATGTGGGGAGGAGAGCTGTTTCGTGCTTGGGTAGCTCAGATACTAGAGAACTTGCCCCCGAAAGCCAAAAGTCACGAGTTCGCGTCTCGGTGAGGCACACAGTTTTAATATGACAGGAAGTTTCAAATCCGCGCACACTCCGCTGCTGAGTGAAAATTTCATTCTTGAATTTTCTTGTATGTAAAAGTACAAATTCATTTTCAGAAATGTCATTTTGGTGACCTCTGAGGAAGCATGATATTGCTTTCAGTAAGAACGACAGGCGTTCACAATACGGGGAGAGCAGGGGCGGACAAAGAACGAGCAATTGCCACCCCTGGTATCTGGAATACACAATTACTTTTCAAGACGAAATTGATATATATTTCTCGAAGTCAGTGGATTACCATCTGTTATCTTGGATATATTACGTTTTCTGTGCAAGCTAAAAAATTTCGTACTTTTTGCATCTCGAAAGTGATCAAGCCTTTTATATGCCGCCTGTGTTGGCGGCATAGTTAGTTTTTGCCGCTATATTGCACCACACTTCACTTGCAGTGCCACTTACGATGTTTTGAAGATAAGACTCAGCAGAATGACAAAGAATACATCTCAGTGTGGCTATGAAGGGTGTGCTTCATACACAAAAACTGTGAAAAGAAGTGAAATATATGTCTGTGTGTATTTAAACTCAACTGCTTTATAAAATTCCGTGAACGAAAAGTTAATATGCTTATAATTTTTCTCTAATCGTTAAGACTTAAGACACACACACACACACACACACACACACACGGTGTTACACACACACACACACACACACACACACACACACACACACACACACACACGGTGTTACAAAAAGGTACGGCCAAACTTTCAGGAAACATTCCTCACGCACAAATAAAGAAAAAATGTTATGTGGACATGTGTCCGGAAACGCTTACTTTCCATGTTAGAGCTCATTTTAGTTTCGTTAGTATGTATTGTACTTCCTCGATTCACCGCCAGTTGGCACAATTGAAGGTAATGTCGACTTCGGTGCTTGCGTTGACATGTGTCTCATTGCTCTACAGTACTAGCATCAAGCACATCAGTACGTAGCATGAACAGGCTAGTGTTCATCACGAACGTGGTTTTGCAGTCAGTGCAATGTTTACAGATGCGAAGTTGGCAGATGCCCATTTGATGTATGGATTAGCACGGGGCAATAGTCGTGGCGCGGTATTTGTATCGAGACAGATTTCCAGAATGAAGGCGTTCTGAAGGGAAGACGTTCGAAGCAATTGATCGGCGTCTTAGGGAGCACGGAACATTCCAGCCTATGACTCGCGACTGGGGAAGACCTAGAACGACGAGAACACCTGCAATTGACGAGGAAATTCTTCGTGTAGTTGACGCGTGTGTGTGTGTGTGTGTGTGTGTGTGTTTGTGTGTGTGTAATTCAAGTCTTAACGATTAGAGAAAAATTGTAAGCATATTAACTTATTTGTTCACGGAATTTTAAAAAGCAGTTGAGTTTAAATACACACAGACATACATCTCACTTCAATTTTCACGGTTCTTATGTATGAAGCACACCCTTCATAGCCACACTGAGATGTATTCTTTGTCATTCTGCTGAGTCATATCTGTGTAGTAGTTGTAACTGTTAAAAATTTCTACGAAGGTGGTGGTGGTGGTTAGTGTTTAACGTCCCGTCGACAACGAGGTCATTAGAGACGGAGCGCAAGCTCGGGTTAGGAAAGGATTGTGAAGGAAATCGGCCGTGCCCTTTAAAAGGAACCATCCCGGCATTTGGCTGAAATTATTTAGGGAATTCACGGATACCTACACTAGGATGGCTGGAGACGGGATTGAACCGTCGTCCTCCCGAATGCGAGTCCAGTGTGTTAACCACTGCGCCACCTCGCTCTTTCTGCGAAGGGCACTTACGGAGTGCCTGTAATGGATAAAAACATCTTCATCACTCATCAGCAGACAGTAAATCTAAGTGTTAACACGGCACTCTACAATCTCAGCTGCAATAATGCTATTAACAGCTACTATTTAACCGTTAAGGTTGACAGTGGTCTAACACAAAACACTACCGGTCAGAAGACGCCCAGCATCTACAAATAAAAAAATAGGAGACAAGACCTCAATGAAAAGTGCAAATGTTGCATACCTCATCGGCAGATTTATAAGTAAGGATAAGCTTACATACATCAAATCGGCATATTACATGTTACTGCAATAGTACGGCGCACCTGATCACGAACGTTCCAGCAGATACGATTTAGGACATTCTTTCAAGAGAATATACAGCAGTTCTTTCTGAGACATTGCGGGAACTTTCAACAACGGACAGTTCCGGTGAGTACAGTTCGAGATTTTATTTCTGTACATGATGCAATGTGAACCTAAAGAAGATGTATACTGTGATACCTAGTATATTGAGGCGGAGTTGCTTAAACCCAAGTTCAGATCACTTTAAGTTCACGAAGATCGACTAAACGCAGCGATACAGTGTGTTATGGCCTATCAATAGTGACGTTCGAGTGTGGTGGTGAAACAGGCACCTGGGAACAGAGTGCTGTGTCCTTTCTGTGTGGAACCTGAGATAAAACGATAGAGGTAGTGTGAACACCGTGTGTTACGATGAAACCACGCATCGCAAAAGAGGACTCTGCCGCCAACTAATGCTGACCCGTTCTCAACTGAAGAACTTCAAATGAAGTTCATAAGGAAATATGAATAACTGTAACATAATAACTCCAAAAGAAGAGTAAATTATGTTACTGACATGTTAAAAATAACTGAAATTATGTTACTAGCTTATTAGAGATAACTGAAGCGGATTAGTATAAGAATTGAAAATAAAAAGAATGTGAGTAGTATTACCACTAACAGAATAACTCCACCGGAAGAGTAAGTTATATTAATGATTTATTGGAAATAACTGAAGCGGGTCAGTATAAGAATTGGGAATAAAAATAATAGATATGTACAAGTTCATGTATAAAACTACAGTGACTGTGTGTGATCGGAAGGTGGACTTGAAAACCTCCTCTCTTTTTTTTTTTTTTTTTTTAGGGTAGATGAAAGGAATGTAAGATCTGTCGAAGTAGTCATAAACGAAAGAGCATGTCAGTCACTAACTACCCGATGAGATAGCAGAAGTATTAAAATGAAATATCTTCAAGTTTCTAGTTACATCACCGCATATGAAAGCCAGTATTCCAGGAGAGATGGTGGGAATGAGTTTGTACCAACTCATGTAACGACAGCTGCGTTGTACGAACGAAGATACCAATGCCGTATGCTATACACTGAAGTGCCACAAAAAGTGGTGTAGGCTTCCGTACTCAAATAGAGATACGTAAACAGGCAGAATACGGCGCTGAGGTCGGCAACGCGTGTATAATACAGTGTGTCTAGCATAGTTACTAGATCGGTTACTGCTGCTTCAGTGACAACTCATCATGATTTAAGTGAGTTTGAACGTGGTATTATAGACGGCGCACGAACGATGAGACACAGCATCTCTCAGGTAGCGATGAAGTGGGAATTTTCCCGGACGACCATTTCACGAGTGAACTGTGAATATCAGGAACCCGGTAAAACATCAAATTCCAACACCGCTGCGGCCGGATAAAGATCCTGACTGGAGAGAACCGTTCTAGGTGACGAAACCGCAACCCTTCAGGAAATTGCTACATATTTCAATGCTGGGGCCGTGAGGGGTTAGCTGAGCGGTCTAAGACGCTGCAGTCATGGACTGTGCGGCTGGTCCCGGCGGAGGCTCGAGTCCTCACTCGGGCATGTGTGTGTGTGTGTGTGTGTGTGTGTGTGTGTGTGTGTGTGTGTGTGTGTGTTTGTCCTTAGGATAATTAAGGTTTAGAGGTGTGTAAGCTTAGGGACTGATGACCTTAGGAGTTAAGTCCCATAACATTTCACACACATTTGAACATTTGTTTCAATGCTGGGCCATCAACAAGTGTGCGAACCATTCAACGTAACACCATCAATATGAGTTTTCGGAGCCGAAGGCCGTCTCGTAAACCCTTGTTGACTGCACAACTTTACGCCTCGCCTCGGCACAACAACACCTACATTGAACTCTTTATGACTGGAAACATGTTGCTTGGTGGGACGAGTCTCGCTTCAAATTATATCGAGCGGATAGACGTGTACGGGTAACCTGATGAATCCAGGGACTCTACATGTCAGCAAGGGGACTGTTCAAGCTGGTGGAGGCTCTGTAATGGTGTGGGGCGTGTGCAGTTAGAGTGATATGGGACCCATTCTACGTATAGATACCGCTCTGCCAGCTGACACGTACGTAAACATCCTCTCTGTTCACCTGCATCCATTTATGTCCATTGTGTATTCCTATAGACTTGGACAATTCCATCAGGACAATACGACACCCCACACGTCCAAAATAGCTACATAGTGGTTCCAGGAACACTTTTCTAACACTTCCGCTGGCGACCAAACTCCCCAGACATGAACATTATAGAGCATATCTGGGATGCTTAGCAACGAGCTGTTCAGAAGACATCTCCACCTGTCGTACTCTTACGGATTTATGGACAGCCCTGCAGGATTCATGGTGCCAATTCCCTCCAGCACTACTTCAGACATTAGTCGAGTCCTTGCGACATCGTGTTGCGGCACTTCTTCGTACCTCTGGTGGCCCCTACACGATTTTAGGCACGTGTACCAGTTTCTTTGGCTCTTCAGTGTGGGTTAAAAGTGAATATGGGAGGACTATTTTTGTATTGTTAGAATGGACCTTACTGGCTGGCGCTCGGAAGAACGTGGGTAATAAAATCGTGCACATGCTTTACCCCCAAGTGATAGGTTCTAATTCTGCTTCTTGATAGGATACTCAACAGGAGACGCTTGAGACAAGAAAGGGACTTCAGCGCCGGACTCTGATGGAGAGAAGTGGTCCGAGCAGGCCTGAAAACTTACAGTTTTCAGCCACTACTCGCGGGCACCAGTAATGCTAAGTACGATGACCAACTTCGGTGTTCGCAAGCCAAATTATAGGAAGTGTGCTAATATCTCAGACTGGCGTTAGAATTTTCACATTTATAATTCAAATACGTTTATTATCAATCCTGAGCTCAACATGCGCACGTTCAACACATATACATCCATGATTCTCTTTATAGCACGTTCTTCCCTTTCAGACTAATGTTCATCAACCACTGTGTGACTTGCGTGAATTTAGTCGTTTCCTCTTATGTTGTGTTGAGTTTAAAGTATTTAGATGAAACTCGCTACTCAAGTTTTGCCCAAGTCTTGATGTTTTCCCCGTTGTAACTTGTATTAGTACCTAATGAATGTAACGTATTCCTGTTCTTGTTCACTCATGTGCAATTAGAAGTTGAAGAGGACTTATAATAAGAAGGATATTTTAGTGACTACTGTTTCGTTGAGCATTTCGGTGAACTTCCGTTTTTTTACCATCATAAGAGTTACATGTTTCATGTAACATGTGATCATATGGTGAGCGGTGTGTTTCTTGGTAAAATCACTTAATACAGCTCTATCTGTCATTCAAAGAACATTCTTGGCTCTTCTGTAGCGCCACACCGAGAATTGGCGACGCCTGTGCAGGTATTTGGTCAGTTGCAATCTCGTAATTTAGCTGTCAAAACCTTCACTTACGTTAAAATTGTTCTTTTCATGGCAGTGACTACAGAATAATCATTCAACTAACGAATCTAAAATATCATTAAGACAGTTGGTGGGAACGTTGCCCGTCCCTGAAATCCAGTAGTGAAAACCCCACGTGATTTGTTACTTACATTAAAACTGAGTAAGTAAAGGTTGTTAGAAGAGACCTGAGTGGTCGTTAGTCTTAAGACTCACAGGGGTGATCACAATCATTCACATGGCTCACAGTGACAAAGAAAATCCTCTTGTCTATATATCTCAGTTCCATCTGAGACTCTTCAGGGGGCGGTTTAGTAGAGAGAGGGATTTCGATTCTGGGCTCTGAGGGAGATAAGATTTCGGTGTAGGTCGGATGACTTAGAGTTTGTACGCATCGCAGCCACCTCTTACGTACACGGATATGATGAAGAACTGGAGGGTTTTATAACCGAATTATAGGAGTTAGGTGAAGATTTCAGATTGACTTTAGGATTTTCGCATTTTTAACTCAAGAACTTTGTTAGAAATCCCAGACACGATGTGTGTTTAATCGAGATATCGTGTGCGCGCGTTTGTGTGTGTGTGTGTGTGTGGGAGGGGGGGATGTGTATGTGTGATTCTTTATGTAGTTCGTTCTTTCATCTCCAGTTAACATTCGGCAGTCACTGTGTGACTTTCGTGAACACAGTCGGCGTTTCCCCAAATATTTATTATTATTATTATTATGATTATTTGGTTCAGCTTAATCACGTCAAACTCCTTATCTGATCTTTGTCAAGGTGTTTATACTTTTGTCATTGTAAGCTGTATAAGTACCTAATGAATGCAGCTGTTTCCCTTCTTTGTGCACTTGTGTTGAAATTGAACTTTAAAGGAATTGTAATAAATAGGGTTCTATAGTGGCCACAGTTGTTTGATGAACTGCCGGCTTTTATCATCTTGTTAACTGCAGCACCCATGTCTCACATATACTAGGGCCACACCAGTTTTAAAAATCCGATTGACTAAATGGTCCGTTGCAAGACGCCGCTAATTAAATTCACTTGATCCTCTAGTAAGCGATTTGTTTATCGGTAAGGTGATCCAATACAGATGCTTCTGACATCAACATGGGTATGACGACGTCTTATCACCCATTACCTCGTACTATTCTCTCGAATAACAGGAATTTTACTACATTCGCTATTGTTAAAATCCTACTTTAAACCAGCAGATGCAACGTGTACTTCTTATTCTCCCCTAACTCAACATTTCTTTTAATAATTTTTTCATAATGCGGGGTCACTGCCATAATATATTTCTTTAAAGTCAGTACCGCCATTAGACTGTTTTTTGTTTGCAGTGTTACATTTACATGATCATGATTTCGGCTTTCAATTGCCATTATCAAGTGTTTTAATGTTATACTGTTCCTAAAATGGGTCACCACAGTATGCCATCTTAGGCACTGTATAATATTACAACACTTGATAATGGCAATTAAAATCCGAAATCATCATCGTGTAAATGAAACACTGCTAATAAAAAACAGTGTAATGGCGGTACTGAATTCAAAGATCTACATTTCATGTTTGATTGGTGTGCGAAAACTCCCACCGCTTGCCTTACCTTCTAAAAACAAACCGGTCCTCGTGTAATCTATAGTGTCTCCATAGTAAAAATTTGTTTCAAAACGGTCTAGAAAGAGAACCGCGGCTCACAATGCCGTCAAATTTCTACAGCCTGCTATTGACGCAGGGGGAAACGTAAGTAACAAAAAAGTCTACTGAAAATTTTACCAGCAGATGGCGATGTAAGAGTCTTAACGTAAATAGGGTTGCTACAAAGGACAGACGAATCGAAATACTACGGTTTTGGTTTGAGCTGCGCAATACACCATACGTATGAGTATTCAGTGTGCATGACGGCCCAGTCAACAGATGTGGCACTCTTAGATAAGTAAGCCCATCCACCATTGCAAAGTCGTACCACACTGGATTTGAAAAATTGGCTTTTAATTGTCATGAGACCAAAAACGGGGTGAAAAGAAAAAAGACATCAGTTTTAAATGTAAAGAAGAAAACGCATGAGAAGCAAAGTACGGCGGTTTCTCTCCTGAGACTGGCGTAAGACATGTCAGTATACTGTCTACCGTTTTCTGCCCCAAGTTGAAAACGAGAAACAAAATATTCGGCAACAGATAGGAGGTTCTCGGGGGTCACGCTCAGAATGCGTTGCCTTCAATTCAGGTACGTTCGTAACTGGAGCTGTGACACAATGTCTTCCATATAATTCCACGGGGAGAGGCGGATTAACATCAGGTGGTCGGGACGGTAAGACTGTAGGGAAACAAAGGCTGATAATAATAGCACTCCGAAAACGCCTCTGCAGCAGCCGTTTCACTGTCTGCGCAACGCGCGGAGGAGTGCCATCTTGCATGAAAATTATGGTACCACACATCTACGGTGCTGAAGGGTTGGGATGACGCTAGTGAATAAAAGAATCTAACAGCGTTCACCGGTGATGGTAATGGTAACATAACACACAAAACTATCTCCTCGCAAAACGTCGACCCTACGATATACAATGATGTCAACGCGTACAATACAGACACCCCTGAAGAATCAAATGGTATGGGTTGATCTGTATGTGGATTTTCCGTTGCCCGTATTCTGAAATTCTGCGTATTGACATGTTCTTGGCGATGGGAATGCGCCTCATCTGTCGACAGAAAGCTTTATGACCATTCATTGTCGACTTACATCCATGCAAGAAATTCCAGAGAAACATTAGTGTTTATGGCAGGTCAGCAGGAAGCAACTCCTGAACGTGGGTGATTTTTTGTGGATACCAATGCAGGATGTTTCGTAGGATTTAATGCACTACGCTCGCAGGTGTGTCCACGTGTCCACCTTCAGGGCCATTCCGGTGCATTGCAAGCGACCGCTACGGTCGCAGGTTCGAATCCTGCCTCGGGCATGGATGTGTGTGATGTCCATACGTTAGTTCTAACATCTAGGGGACTGATGACCTCAGAAGTTAAGTGGCTTGCAACCCCACCCGTTGACCTCTTTTGCAGTGTTATAGCCACATTTTCGACAGAGGTCAGATCAACTAAATTCTTCCCTGTGTCACATTAACTTCAACCCGTCTTTTCAAACTTCGTAACCATTTTCTCCAGACATTTAGTAGACGTTGGACCAGTGCCTTTTCTCATACTCTTGAGTGTCCAGAACTTCTGTAGGACTACTAGCGCACGGTCACTGTTCTTGTAAAATAACTTTTCCAGCACGCAAATTGAGGAACATCCGTGTGCTGCGCGTCTGTTGGTGTGCATATTAATTCTTACAGAGTCATCTATTGGTCAAATTGTCGTTAAATAATTTTTGTTTAATGGCGTTCCTCCTACTTCAATAACATTATGTTCAAATTTTACTTCATTGCGAGCAATGGTTCTCACTGTACAGAGTTTTGAAACTGGAACTTCAAGTATAGAGGCCTTGCACTCTCAAATACCCCATACATTCTTGAAGTATCTTTCGCAGAATTAGGAATCTTTATTTTGATTGTACCATTTCGTTATTCTACGCAGGAAAACACAGTTGGTGGTGATTTGTTTGTGAAATTGCGGCACAGAATACCTTACAAAAATTAAAGACTGCACGGCAGGAGAAGTACAGTAAGAAACACACGCCAATTACATACAATACAATGCAATTAGTAGTGCTTGTAAACGGGATTAAATTCCAGAAAGGTTTTGTGCTGTTCATCAGAAATACAGCTTGCTAGTGTTTTATTATTTAAATCATTAACGAAGCTGTTGCAGAATTCCGAAAAACATCAAGTATGATGAATTAAATAACCACTCTACACATATGTAGGTAAAAGGGAATAAATATGCATATAAATGCACGTATCTGTAACGAGTCATTGTGGTCTCTCGCCTTGACAAATCTGTATTTGCAATTCGAGAGTTAGCAGACATAGGTGACATAAAAATGAAAAAGCTTGTATACTTTGCCTACTTTCATTCCATAATGACATATGGTACAATATTTTGGGGTAACTTTTCAAGTCAAACGAAAGTTTTGTGAGCCCAAAAGCGTGTAATACGTATTATTTGTTGAATAAATTCACGGACGTCTCGTAGAAACCTCTTCAAAGAACTAGGTATACTAACTACAGCCTCTTACTATATTTACTCCTTAATGAAATTTGTCCTAAATAACAACAAACAGCTCAGTTCATACATACAATATCAGGAACAAAAATGATCTGCACAAGGACATAAAAGCACTTACTTTAGTTCAAAAAAGGGTACACTACTCAGGAACACTTATATTCAATAATTTGCCAGCAAACATAAACAACTTAGTTAAGAGTAAAGATCAGTTTAAGAGGAGACTGAAAGACTTACTAGTGGCCAACTTCTTCTACTACATTGACGATTTTTTAAATAGAAACAAACGATATATTGTATTGTTATTTCAGCTTCCACATCCACGAGGATCTCCTCAGCATGGATCTATGGAACTAAAAACCAATATAATCTAATCTAAATTGAGAAAATATCCGTGAACTACCTCCGAAATATTGTTGATGGAGTTCGGGTACGTCTTGTAAATTGAAATCAGTTGCAAACTATTTGCGAAGCCAGGAAACTACTCTCTGTCAAGGGCTTGAAACTTAATATTGTGTCGCTATAACAATGAAACAACTTTACTGGTGCTGGACGCAGATATTTTCCGTTTTCCGTTACCACGGCTGGGACATTTCGAAGCAGGCATTCGACCTCATTCCGCTGCGAGGCAATCTCCGGGAGTGTGCCGCGCCCGCCTAGGCCTTTCGCAACAGTCCTGCCTGCATCGGCCGCTCCCCGTCCGGTCGCAGCCCCGCGGCGCGCAGACTGGAACGACAGCCAATATTTGGCCACCGGAGACCGGCGACCGTGCTAGCGGGGTCAGCGTACGGCCGCCTCTATTGTCCGAAGGGGCGTGACGTGACGCTCTGACGTCTATCGGGGGCGTGGCCGTCACTCAGGCCGGGCAGCCGTCAGCGTCACAGCGGTGGCTCTGCTCGCGAGGCCAGCCGAGATAATTCCCAGGCCTGTGCAGCCGGGTAATTGATCCTCTGTT
This sequence comes from Schistocerca gregaria, assembly GCF_023897955.1. Lineage (NCBI taxonomy): Eukaryota > Metazoa > Arthropoda > Insecta > Orthoptera > Acrididae > Schistocerca > Schistocerca gregaria. The sequence continues at coordinate 202,508,976 of NC_064924.1, forward strand.
CAAGAACAGACGTACCAGCCACCAGTAATTTCATTCGAGTTTAGACGTGGCAGACGGCTATTTTGCATCATATCCAAATTAAAGGATTCATGTTACTCTCTCTCACCCATGCGTACGCTATCCGATTCAAACTGTCTGGACACGTAACAGAAAACAACTATCCGTATCATACCGAGTGATAATACGAAAAACATCTACATCTACATTTATGCTCCGCAAGCCACCCAACGGTGTGTGGTGGAGGGTACTTTACGTGCCACTGTCATTACCTCCCTTTTCTGTTCCAGTTACGCATGGTTCGCGGGAAGAACGACTGCCGGAAAGCCTCCGTGGGCGCTCGTATCTCTCTATTCTTTCAATCAGTTTTTACAACTTGTGTTCAGACCTTCACCCATTCTTGTTTTTGGTGTGGTTTTGGGCCTTAAGCTCAGGAGATATCGCAAGTTTTCTTAACTATGCCTTCAGCCGTATTGTTTTAATTTGATCCTTTTAAAGCAACGTGTGATTAAGTGGTTCTTAGGAAAATAAAAATTTGTTTTTTGTGCAACTAACAGTAACTAATTACGGCTCCCTCCGCAACCATAACCTGACACGCTCTATCTTCCGAAACCAGATTTCACACATAGTGAGCGTAGTCAATGCCAAGCAACAACTGAAGTGGACGAATGGACACGAGTCGTATGAAGTAATGAATCAGGTTATACACAACGCAATTAACGCTCTGGATTCGGCCATCAAGAGAAGTATGCAGGAGGTGGTGCTTCAGTATGCGTGGTTTTTGTGGTTAGAGTGTGGTCTCTTTATTGAGCTTCAGAGAACGCTAAACGTGGAAGGACATGAACAAATTTTACAGCATCGCCTACTGCTTACAGCAGAGCAACAGTTCGATGACGATGTTTGTGTCGGTACAACATCGTTCTCATGTCATAAAACTGCATCTGTGAGGCAATCGTCTGTGGGCAATATTGCTCCTGAAATGGACATCTACCATGTCTGATACTAAACCCAATAGAACATTTCGCCTCTTGAGGAAGAATGGGTTGTCATGCCAGTCACTCATCCAGAGTTTCCCTAAGACAGATCACCTGTCATAACGGCGAAGTGTGAACACGCTCCATAGTAACGCCTTAGGTGCCTAGATATTTTTGATGAGGCAGATAACAGATCATCTCAAACATACCCAGAGGCGGTGTGTTACCAGCGCGCGCAGAGTATTGGTCAATCGTGTACTAGTAAACCGCGGCGCTCGGGGTCACATCACGAACTAATAACACCTGAAGATGGGCCTATAAGAGTCCCAGACCGGTCGTGTTCTAAATAAAAGAACCGTACAACTATACCGGTGTTTGCAACCTCAGGTATAATGCTCAGTTGCAGATGTCCATCCGACAGGATTGTTTATTCTCAGAACTGTCGAGGTGAGGCGAGTGCGAAAGCTTCTACAGCCAGTGTCCGTCTGAATAAAAGCCCTTTGCGTTATTAGTCGTATCGTTTTGACTTAAACTACAATTTTAAGAGAAATTATAGTATTACAATGATAGGCCTATTGTGGATGTCCGGTTTTTGTTGCGTTATAGAGGATTATTGTCATTTTCTACTTTTGTAGCTGCCGAGTTACGACATGTGGCTATAGGGTAACGGCTGTGAAACTTTTTACTTCAAAAGCATATACAGGAAAAATATGTCGTGAAAATTATCACACACTGAACTGCAAACATAAATTCGGTTTCCCCATGTTCCTCTGTCAATAAATGACAATGCAGTTGAATGGTAAAAATCTGTAAATAAATTATTGGCCATTAAAATTGCTACACCACGACGATGACGTGCTACAGACGCGGAATTTAACCAACAGGAAAAAGATTCTGTGATATCCAAATGATTAGCTTTCCAGAGCATTCACACCAAGTTGGCGCGGTGGCGACACCTACAACATGCTGACATTAGGAAAGTTTCCAACCGATTTCTCATACACAAACAACAGTTGCATGGGGAAACGTTGTGGTGATGCCTCGTGTAAGGAGGATAAATGGGTACCATCACGTTTCCGACTTTGATAAAGATCGGATTGTAGCCTGTCGCGATTGCGGTTTATCATATAGCGACATTGCTGCTAGCGTTGGTCGAGATACAATGAGAATATGGAATCGGTGGGTTGAGGAGGGTAATACGGAACGCCGTGCTGGATCCCCACGGTCTCGTATAACTAGCACTTGATATGACAGGCATTTTATCCGCATGGCTGGAACGAATCGTGCAGCCACGTCTCGATCACTGAGTCAACAGATGGAGAATTTTGGAAGACAACAACCATCTACACGAACAGTTCGACGACGTTTGCAGCAGCATGGACTATCAGCTCGGAGACCATGGTTGTTGCTACCCTTGACGCTGCATCACAGACAGTAGCGCCTCCGATGGTGGACTCAACGACGAACCTGTATCCACGAATGGCTAAACGATATTTTTTCGGATGAAGGAGGTTCTGTTTACAGGATCATGATGGTCGCATCCGTGTTTGGCGACATCGCGGTGAACGCACATTGGAAGCGTGTATCCGTCATCGCCTTACTGGCATATCGCCCAGCGTGATGGTATGGGGTGCCATTGGTTACACGTCGCGGTCACCTCTTGTTGACGGCACTTCGCAAAGTGGACGTTACATTTCAGATGTGTTAAGACCCGCGACTGTACCCATCATTAGATTCCTGCGAAACCCCACATTACAGCAGGATAATGCACGACCGCATGTTGCAGGTCCTGTACGGACCTCTCTGGCTACAGAAAATTTCGACTGCTGCCCTGGCCAGCAGGTTCTCCAGATCTCTCACCAATTCAAAACGTCTGGTCAATGGTGGCCGAGAAATTGGCTTGTCACTCTTGATGAACTGTGGTATCGTGTTGAAGCTGCATGGGCAGCTGTACCTGTAGACGCCATCCAAACTCTGATTAACTCAATGCCCAGGCGTAGCAAGGCCATTGTTATGGCCAGAGGTGGTTGTTCTGGGTACTGATTTCTCCGGATCTATGCACCCAAATTGCGTGAAAATGTCAGTTCTAGTGTAATATGTTTGTCCAATGAATATCCGTCTATCATCTGCATCTACATTTATACTCCGCAAGCCACCCAACGGTGTGTGGCGGAGGGCACTTTACGTGGCACTGTCATTACCTCCTTTACCTCATTACCTCCTTCTTGGTGCTGAAATTTTAATGGCCAGAAGTGTATGAAGTGGACTTTTGGGTGTTCCTGCGCGCCACACATTGGCCGAAGGGACAGATCGGCAACAGGGCACAACAGGTGAGTGCTGTTGGTAGCCTAGCCGCTCAGGAGAAGGCGAGGCATGCAGCGTGAAGCGACGGGCTGCGTGACACTGCGAGCAATGACAACGCCCACATCTGTCTCGTACCGGTTACGCTGGCCAGTATTATGTGTTGTGGCTAGTTTTCATAGGTAAATGAACGTGATGATGGGCTGCACAACTGTACATGGATGTTTTATAACTTGGTTTTTGTGTCCCAGACTTAGATTTAAGAAACGAGTACATAGATGCAGAATACAAAATACAACAACGCAGGTGTGTGGCAGTTAATACAAACGAATACAATACAGCTGTACAAATCGAAAATAACAAAGAAACACTTGACCAGAAGTTGCAGTGGCGATTTACAAGTACTGTTCGAAATAACGGCTACGATGTGTGTGGAAAGCTGAAATGTTCGCAGGAAGGATTGCAGAACACGTTCCAACACGTGTCTATCTCTTTGCGTAATATCACAGGCATATTGTATTCTGCGTTGAAGGGTGATGAAATCAACAACCTCTCCTTCATCCATCATATATATCAGATGGCCCCACAAAAAGAAATCCAGTGGATTCAAGTCTGGCCATCTTGCTGGCCATGCTAAGGGGCCTCCACGACCGATCCAATTCTAAGGGACGACATTGTCCAGATATCGTAACACTGAGCCGCTGAAGTGAATGGGGGCACCATCATGCAAATACCACTGCTTCATACGAGATGCCAAACTAACGTCTTCCAACTATTCCGGTAATGTAGCATCCAGGAAACGCAGATACCGCTCTCCTGTAAGACTTTGTGGTGGCACATGTGGCCCTATGAGATAGTGATCAACAATACCACACCAGATTTTGTCACAGAATCGTTGTATCACTGTGCTGTGGGGGTTTTCTTCCGCCCATACGTGCCAATTATGGGAATTCACTATACCCTACTTCGTAAAACAGGCCTCGTCGGTGAATAGTACTATTTCGTGGTAAATGCGGGTCGTGGGTCTGACGCCGTAGGATAAAGTTGCAAAAGTCCAGCCTCCTCTGGTAATCTTCCAGCAATATTGCCTGTACCTTCTGCATGAAAAAGTGGTGGTTATGGTTTCTATGGAGTACTTGCATAACAGTAGATGTGATATTCAGTCCCCACTGGCGATAGACCTGGTGCTTATTGTTCGGTCTTTCGCAACAGTTTGTAACACTTTTTCTTCGTCATCCTCACTGTACGTGGACGGTCGGCCACGACCACTAAATCCTTGAGGTGCTACACATGCATCATACTCCCTCAAGCGCCTGTCCACAGCGTAAAACGTTTCTGCGGATGGAAGACGCCGGCTAGGAAACCTCTCGTGATACATTTGCCTTACAACGTCTGCTCTTCCATCTGCAAGCCCATAGGTGAGGTGGATGTCGGCGTATTCCTCGTTTGTGAAACTTGCCATGGTAGTGTAGTAACACTGCGACGCGGCCGTTAGCAGCTGACGACACAGCGAGTATCTGGCAGACTGAGCAGTGCAGAGGTGTTGTAAACACGTCATGCACGGCGCAGTTTTACTTCCGCCGTTGACCACTCTTTCCGCTTACAGGACACACATTCCCTAACGCGGGACTGTACACTCCGTTACCGCCGGCAACTTGTGATTCACAAGTTCTGACACAATTTCACATACATGACGTTGGGATTTGTTCTTTCTCGTATCTTTCAAACGCTGGCAGATGCACATCAGCTCATTGGTGTGTCGTGTCTTGTATCTATGGGTGAATGACATGTCGTGATCGTGAGGCTCGTCAGTATCTCGTTCAATGGCTAACAGATGTTTTTGTTTTACGTACAGAGTACCCCGAGGAGAACGAAATTAACAACTGTGGGTCACGTGTTACGCATAGGAGCATGCGGTCCTCGACATATTTTTCCTCATTTATGACCTACCCTGTATAATTAGATGGTGGCTGTCACCCTCAATATACTCCCCTTCTCTATCCCAACAACTCTCCACGCAAATTTTGGATTAATAGAAACAGTGCTGGAAGTCTTCCTGAGTGAACTCCTCTATGGTGCGTTTCGTTTTTTCTTTCACTAAATCTTATTCCTTTAATGCAAATGTGACCTTGTGGAATAGATAAAACTCCCATGGTGCTAGGTGAGGCGAATAAGGTATGTGGTCTAACACTGGGATGGCGTACGTCGTTAGATACCTCTTAACAGACGATGAGGTATGAGCTGGTGCTTGTCTTGATGCAGAACGCAAATTCTTCTCCACCATTCATGTTGTTTTTCCTTATTTTCTCACTGAGTGGAGCTGTAACCTCAAGGTAGTGTTGTTGATCAATAATTTGACTTTCAGAGAGCCAGTGACGATATAAATTGCCATGAATAATAAAAAAGTCATCATCGCCTTTAATCTTGATTTTCTCATTCAAGCATTTCGCCCTCAGTGATGTTGGGTCCTTCATGGATTCGTGCTTATTTTCTGGATCACAAGGAAAAAACCAAACTTCGTCGCACATTCTTTCCAACAACATAGGAGCTAATTTAAATGGTTTTCAGAATGTCAATACAAACATTTTCATAAGCTTCTTTTCCTTCAATCGTGAGGATTTTCTACAGTTTTGTGCACACTTTTCTCATATTAAATGGGTTGTTAAAACTTGACTTACGCGTTGGTAATTCCTACAATTTCAGCAATCGGTAGGATACACAACCGATGATGAAACCGATTCAGATTACCTATTTTTCGATATTTTAATCCATATGTTCTTCAGAGGCGTCCCAGGAGTGAGTTATTTTCAACTTATTCTCGTCTATCTTGGAGACACGTGAAACAAACCAAAATTAGTGCCTATGGTTAACAATATGCGCCATAAACTTATTTTAGTAAATGATAGGTTTCGTAGCAGTTTTTTCAAGTTTCGTGTGAACGTTGAGGACAATTCATTGCTTTATTATTACACTTATCTTTTTCCCGGCAAAACAAAATAACATCTCTTACACGAATATAGGTCAGACCATATTGTTTTGTGTACAAACACCACGAATTTGACTGAGAAGGCTTCAAGCTTCACAGCTATTGGTCGTTCATCTTTGGCGCATGTGTACTTACTGTACGACAGCATCAGTTCCGTCATTTTATAGCCATAAGTTGTACGACACCATTTCTTTACTGTTGAATGTAACATTATCCTCTCTCAGTTGCTCTGGAAAGAGTGTTCGAAGAACAGCAAGTCACACAAACGTCACCGCCGCTGTACAAATTGTAAACAAACATGTAACTCATCTATGGCTCGTGCGTTTGAAACAACTGTCGCACGAAGTGCTCAAAATGGTGACCTGCCATAAAAACTGGTGCCAGAATAGGGATTAGTGAGACACTTTTCTGAATGTCCTGTCAGAAAATAGATCTTCAAATAACCAGAAAACCAACTCATGGAGGTAACGTCTTAGACCTCGTAGCAACAAAAAGATCTGAAATTAGCTCCTCAGTAAACGAAAAGGAAGGTATCAGTGATCATTAGGCTGTGATAGCCACTATGAATACGGTTTTAGAAGGAATGTTACGAAAGGTAAGAAAAAAGTTTTGCTTGGCAAGAGTAACAGGACACAAACAGCAGAGCTTCTTAGCAGTCAGTATCAAATATTCAGCGACGTGGACGATAATGTGGAGCACAAATTGAAAAAAAAAATTAATAGGCATCGCTCAATATGCCGAAGAGAAGTATGTTTTGAGAGAACTCTGAGTGAAAATCCTAAGGGGTTTTCGTCTTCTGTAAAACCAGTAAGTAAATCGAAATCCTCTGTTCGTTCGCTCTGTGACTATACTGGCTCGAAACGGAATATAAAAGAGAGAATGTCGAAATACCGATCGTTTCACTTCAGGAGATCGTAACACGACCCCTGCTTTCAATCATCGTACGAAGGTCGAAATGGCACATGTTTAGATAACCGATCGCGGAACAGGAAAGCAACTACAATTGTTTAGTAGTGGAAAGGCATAAGGACCATGAAATACCTGTAAGATTCTAGCAAGACTGTAAGAAAGCTCTTGCTCCCCGTCTAGCAGCAGTTTATCTTAGATCGCTGGAGCAAACAGGAGCACCTAGCGACTGGGAAAATGGACAGGTCATTCCGTTTACAAGAATTACCTTAAGACAGATTCACAAAATTATATGTCTAGATCGTTGACATGAATCGTATAATTATGGAACATGTTGTATGCTCAGGAATTATGACTTCTGGAGAACGGAAATCTTCTCTATAATAATCAACATGAATTCTGGAAGCAGTTATCTTGCGAAACTCAGCTCGCTGTGTTCTTGCATGAGATTCATAGCGCTGTTAGACAAAGGCGCTCAGGTTGATGATGTGTTCCTTTACTTTGGGAAGGCATTTCACGACGTCGCGCAATGCTGTTTAGTGAAAAACAGTACAAGCTTATCTCATCGATTTGCGAATTCGTTCAGGACTTTCTTGCAGATAGAACTCAACACGCTCTTTTTAACGGAACGAAATCGCCAGAAGTAAACTTAATTAGCGGGTACCCCAAGGAAATGTGGTATGACCGTAACTGTTTTCAATGTGTTAAATGCTCAGGTAGAAAGCGTCGGAAGCTCTTTAAGAATGTTCGCAGATGATGCGGTTGTCTATAAGAAAGCAGCAACGCTGGAGGGCTGTGTCGATTTGCAGAATGACCTGCAGAGGACTGATGAGTGGTGCAGGCTCTGACAGTTGACCGCGAACGTAAATAAATGTAACACATTGCGTATGTAAGAAAAAAAATCCACTAATGTTCAACTACACTATAGATAAACAGCAGAAAACAGTATCTGCCGTAAAATATCTAAGGGCAGCCATCCAGAGCTACCTTAAGTGGAATGACCATATAAAACAATTAGGGCAGTTAAAGATATAGTAGTTAAAGATATAGTAAAAGATATAGTATATAGTAAAAGAAAAAGACAAAAAGATGATTTTTGCAGATGATATGGTAATATGGGGTGATAAAGAGGTAGATGTACAGTTACAGATTGATGCGTGGAAGGAAATAATGAAAAGGTATGGTTTAAAAATAAATAAAGATTAGAGTGAAGTAATGATATTTGGAAGAGAGAAAGGAATCAATAGAAATATTACATTGAATGGAGAACCCCTCAAAGTGGTAGAAAGTTTCACTTATTTAGGGAGTGAAACATCTAGGGATGGAAGAATAACTAACGAAATTAATAGGAGGTTACAGAAGGGAGACAATTTCTACCAAACAATAAAACATCTAATTTGGAATAATGAGGTTCCAGAAAGCGCAAAACTCCTTATGTATAAGAATTATTACATCCCTATTGTCACCTATGGTGGAGAAACGTGGACAATAACAGAAAGGGACTGAAGCAGACTGCAAGCAGGGGAAATGAAATTTCTCAGAGCAGTTAAGGGAAAAACAAGAATGGACAGCGTAAGGAATGTAGAGATTAGAAAGGACATCAAACAAGAAAGTATGAGAGAAGAAATTGATAGAAAGAGATTAAGATGGTATGGGCATGTTAAGAGGATGCATGGACAGAGACTCCCCAAAATTATGGAAGAACTAAAGATAGATGGGAAAAGACCACGTTGGAAAATGGGAGTGCGAATATCTGTTGAAAGGAGAGGTGTGACCTGGCAGCAAGTGGAGGAAGAAAAGTGGTGGGAGGACCGAACCAAGTGGAGAGGACTCGTCAGCACCCAGACCCGGCAGTAGCTGGAGCGGGATTTGGATATAGATAGTGTGAAAGGCAGATGCCAGCCTTAGATTCTCAGGAACAATTTAAGGAAATATTGGTCCTCGACAAAGGAAGGGCATTGGTCCGAGCACGGGGCTCACAACCCGAACCACACGTCACTGTTAAGCACTAATGAAGGACTGGGTCCCTTATTTCGGTTGCACATAATTCATTAAAGTCAATTCAACACATTTATTTCAAATAACATAGATGAAGTTACATTTGAATCTGTCTAACTTTAAACAGGAATTCAAAAAAACGAATTTGATTATCAGCTGATTTAGTGCGTGAAGCGCGAGTTAAGCCAATAACCAGATAAAGTAAACAATTCTCCGTAATTCAAAAGAAAGAGAAAAACTAAAGTGAATCAATACACCCCACTGACAAATATCCAAAGAAACCTTACAGTACTGTTCAAAAGAATACACTGAAGTGGGGCGCAGTCATTCACCCGACAGAACACTTCAAAACGAATTCAATAACACAGCTGCGTGCCCCAGGAAACAGCAAGACATTAAATACACTTCATTTGACGATTAACAGATACTCATCAACATTAAGCCACTCCTGTTTGAACTGCAGTGTCCCAAAGAAACAGGCGCTTATTCTGAAAGAACAATTTTTTTAAAATGTTTAAATTACAGCATTAAGGAATTCCAAATATTTCCCCTTTCTAGGCGGAGGCTGAGCTAGAAACACAGATTGCCACAAAAAAACACAGTTTTGCTGTGAAATCTTACAGGACACCCGGAAGCAGTGACAGACAAGGGGTCGGCAACCACAAATAACACAGGCTAAGAGTCAGGCTGGGGGCACATCCTACGAGAACTTGTTCACACTGTGCTCACCACTAAATGTGGACATTCCGGCCAAACATCTGCTTGCGGTGGCTGCCAGAAGGACGAAGCAACAAACAGGCCCACGCCGTGCTTCTCGCTCAGGCACCTCAATTTGTACAGAACATCTAGGCCAACAACAACTCTGGACTCCCTTCTCACTGCGAGGCTTGGCACGGTTTATATGAAATGCCTTCCAGGCAACCAGTAACTACAGCAGGAGTCTCACGGTTAGCAAACAGCCCCAGCGTATCAGACATCACACGTGTGCTTACGCCCGAGCCACCACTCCGCCAGCCCACTGCCTCTCGCCGTCCCGCGCGCCCCAGCCGGAAACGCAAAGATGCTCAAACCCGGGGACGCGTCAAAGGTAACAAGCCGATCGCTGATGATCGACCAGCGATCTGGCTCAGGCATATAAGGCATTTATTCTACTGATTCTTGAGAACTGTTAATTAATATGGGATTCTTACCAGATAGGGCTTATAGAAGAGATAGAGAAGATTCAATGAAGATCGGCACGCTCCGTCACGGGATCGTTTAGTCGGCGCGATAGCTTTACTCCTGTGGCAGACGTTACAAGATAGGCGTTGTGTATCATAGAGAAGTTTAGCATTGAAATTACGAGAGAGCACTTTCCGGGAAGAGTCGTATATGTTACTTCCTCCCAAGTATCTCTAGCGAAATGACCACGAGGAGAAAATTCGAGAAATTGTAACCGATATAGAGGGTTACCGACAATTATTCTTCCCGTGCGCTATTTGCGAGTGGAATAGGGTATGAAGGATCAATCAGTTAGTGGCACCAGAAATACCGTCTCCTACACACCGTTAGGTGGTTTTCGGAGCATGATATAGATGTAAATGAAAATCTTGCAGCAAATCGCTTAGCAGCTTTTCCGAATTTCAAGCGAGTTTGGAAGTCATTTTCATGTAGCCGTTTCGGTATAATATTCACAAATCAGTGCTTTGGCTTCCCGAAGATTTGGACTGTGTAGTTTATTCTTCACACTTCCATTTTCTCTAATTTTTCCACAGTGTGTGCAAAGGCAAATTGTGTCGTCTTAGCGCGTTGAGGGTAGCTTTCAGCATACAACCGCACTGCTGCTCCAGCAGTTTTGTGATGCACAATTTGAACGAAAACCATAGCCAGTTTTCAAAGTTTCGTATACGCCGTGATAATGTGAACAGCTTCAAATGGTTCACTACAGCATCAGAAAGCAGACTAACGAGCTTCAAGCGTAGAGCTAAAGCATGAAACGGATCGGAGTTAAGAATTACATTTGATACAAAGGCGCCAACGGGTCAGTGGTGTGCGGTGCCTTTACCCCGTTGCTATTCCACACGTGCTATGTTTCTGAAGTCCTCTTCGATGACTTATTTCCAGTGCTACAGGACAAAGGAGGTTATACGGTTACATGAAACAAAACCAAGTCGATCGATAATTCGATTGCTTGATACATTGAAAATTCATCAGAAAATTGGCCATACTGTTCACCATATCTTAGCAAAAACCGACCTATTTTCTCTTTTAGTATATCTTTCGGGTTGTTTGTGCTAGCTGCCCCATCCTGCATTGTATATGGATGTAGGTTTATCAATACGTGTAACTATGTGCCCACAGCCAGGCAATGACCCTAATACTACAGCGACTCATGTACTGTCAACTATGTTACGAAAAACGTTTGAGCAGATACATAATATGAGAGTAACATTAATTCACAAGACGCTTGTTGGAGACGAAGTCAAAATAACGTCTTATTGTTATCTGTATCTATAGTATAACCATGATATTAGTTTTTGCTCATAAAGGTGTCAAAATCAATGAAAATGTATTCGTCCGTGTTCCAACATTGCAAGCCTATGTGCTTTTCTACTCCCACATCATTTGCAGCAACATTTTTGATTTAATTACAAACCTTGTCTTCTTCTACATCTAAATTCTTACTGTTCTTTGGAACGATCAGCAAGTGGAGATATCAACAAGCTTCTGCTTTAAAACTCGTACTTAAAATCTAGTTCATCACGTCCAATAGCGGTTTTAAATTAATGTGTTGATGACCATGCATTAAGTTTTTGATTATAATTACAGTCCGTTATCAATTTATATCATGAAAACAGCAAGGAAAGAACGAGTGTCCTTTCAAACCAAAGAGATCATTTGAGACGAGATGTAATCTACGTTAAGAGCAAGCACGGGGAAAAATTGACGTTGTTATTTTCGGGGAAACGACCAAACCTCTCGGACTTTTCCGAAACCACAGAGAATCTAAATGTGAATGGCCTTAAATGTGAGCACAGTGTCTAAATCTTTGCACCGCTCTTCCGTTGCTGTCTTAGATTTGAACGTTTTGTGGAGAGTATTCTACGAAGGGCGTTCGATAAACACATTTTTTTTTCTTACGGTTGCTTGGTTTTATTCTGGATTCCGTTGCACCGTAATATTCTCCGCTCTTTTGGCTACAAAACCCTTTTTTTCAACATAATCTGCATTTAATGCGACAGCCTTACACCACCTTCCTGGGAGGGCCTGTATGTCACAATCGTACCGCTCTATTGGTCGACGTCGGATCCAAGGTCTTGCTGCATCAATAACCTCCTCATCGTCCACGTACTGGTACTCGCGAAGTGCTTCCATCATTGGGCTAAACAGATGGAAATCGGAAGGTGCGAGATTCGGGCTGTAGGGAATATGATGAACAGCAATCCAGTGAAGTTTTATGAGTTCCTGTCAGATGCGCAGAGTTTTGTGATGCGTTGCGTTGTCATAGGAGGAGTGCTTCTTTTGCCTTTTTGTGGAGACCAATAAGCTGAAACTGTTCATTCAGTTTACTGATAGTAGCACAATACACTTCAGAGGTGATTGTTGCACCCCTTCAGAGTCCCAGAAAACCGCCGCCATTGTTTATCGAATGAGCGTGCCGCTTTGAACTTTTTCTTCGGAGGAGAGATGATTTGCACCCACACCATGGATTGCTGTTTAGTTTCCCGTTAGAAGTGACTAACCCAAGTATCACCCATCGGTGACAATCTTCGAACAAAAATTGTCACCATCAGCCTCGTAACGCCCAAGAAATTCCTAACAGATGGTTCGTTGCTCTTTATGGTATGTTAGGCGGTGGGGAATCCAGCGGGCACATACCTCTGAGTGTCCAAACGTTGGACTAGTGTGGCAGCACTATAAGGAGAGATGTCCAGTGGAGCATCGAAGTGCTCATGATCCGCCGATCATTTCGAATAACAGTGTGCGCGCAATCCAGCATTTCAGGAGTCGCTGCTGGTTGCGACCGTCCGGCACACCACCTCGTTGCGATACTGACAGACGTCACGCCCAGCGAGTCACCGTGCGTTTGTTCACTGTCAGATCTCCTTAGACTTTGTGTAAGCACCTGTGAATAAGTACGATGCTCTCGATATCTACCAAAGGAAACTCAATGACAGCTTTCCGTTTAGAACGCATCTCCATTACAGACGCAATTTTGAAGGCTACGTACAGTGCCAGCCCTTGGGAACTTCATGAAACTATACGGGCTGAAGCGGAAATGTTCGGTAATGTTGCACAAGAGATGCTGCAATTTATCAACCGTAATTTGCTGAGAAAAAAGGGGTGTAGCATTATTTATTGGACTCCCTCATAATGTACTTCTGACAAATCAGATACAAATGTAAACTAGGAGAAAAGAATTAAAGACGGCCGCGGTGGACTCGCGGTTCTAGGCGCGCAGTCCGGAACCGTGCGATTGCTACGGTCGCACGTTCGAATCCTGCCTCGGGCATGGATGTGTGTGATGTCCTTAGGTTACTTAGGTTTAGGTAGTTCTAAGTTCTAGGGGACTGATGACCACAGCAGTTGACTCCCATAGTGCTCAGAGACATTTGAACCAAAGAATTAAAATTTCTCAAGAAAGTGAACTCAGCTGCAATTTTAACTCTTCAGGGAATTTTCTGTGGTTTGGCATTGACTTCAGGGATTTTTTATCAAAATCATAGCAGATTTTGCAAGTATATCACAATCTTGAAAGGGTTAGCTGACTGTAAGGGTAAATGTGTTAATGACTAACAGACATCTTCTTTCATTGGGCATGGAGCTAATCACAAACGTCCTGATGGAGGCCACGGTGATCTATGAAAAATTTCCGAGCATATATTCTGGTCTATAAGGTTTGTGGTCAGCATTACCGAACCTAGCAGCGTGAAGTCCACGGTACGCTTCTCCTGCAGCTGTCTGTGATCTGAACTTGCCGTATGCGATTACGCCACATATCTTTCTTCTCACCTGTCCTATCCTAGACACCTGCTGTATAACTTCGCTCATTTCAAAAATTCTCTTTTTAACAGACTACCATACAACATGGCTCTTCACGAATCTACAGCCAAGTACTTGAGATTAAACTAGGTACGAAGATCACCTAGAATGCCCATCCCCTCGCTATTCAACAGAAATTCCAAGTAATTACTGAAACTGCTGACAGGCTCAACCTTAGTTTTACATCCTTCTGTCATTTTCATCTACGGATCTCTCAGTTATTTGCATCCTATCTTATGCAAGTATTTTCTGGACCTCCATTCCTTCCAAACGTTACAAATCCTTCTAAATGCTATACTGCCTCGTTTGAGCCCCCACTCCCTTATCCACTCTAGCCCCCAACTCAGACCTGAAACCAAGTCAAGCAGTTTACAGATTTTCTGTGCCTGGAACATTGTCGAACCCAATACCTGAACAATCCATGTAGCCTAATGCACCTACGACGCCGAACTCGGACTATCTATTACTTCATGCTACGTGTGTATTCTACCTCCGGAATTTCAAAAATACTTCCATTGCTAATCAGTGAATTCCGTATCAACATACGGCCTTCGTACCAGGCATAGAGAGTCTCTAATAGAAGTAAGTTGTTTTGCAGGTATTCAGACTGTTTCCAGATGGAGACATAAGTGGTTTATCATTAGCGCCTCCATCTTCACTACAAAGGATTTCCTGGTCAGAAAGAATATTTAGAAACTTCCTGGATGATTGGAGCAGGTCTTGGACTTGTATGCGGTAAGCTGTTTATCATAGGCACTTCTTTTTCTGGTTGGATAACCTTTGCACGACTCAAGAAAGACTTTAGAAGTTCTCTTCGGCCAGTTCTTCTCTCCTGAGGCTGCAAAAAAGCTCTCCCGGGCTTGTACTTCTGGATGCAAGTATACTGCAGTGAACGGACTTACCCTTGTGTATGGAATTGATTCCAGAATGAAGAGTTCGCTCTAATGTGGACTGTGACTGCTTTAAAAAGCAGAGGAGAGATATTATACTAGCAGTAATGAAGCCGTGAGGGAGTGGGTGGGGCACAGTGAGTCATACCTGAATAGCTCAGTTGGGAACAGCACTGCTCGTCAAAGGGCAGTTTCAGTTTCGACTCCCAGTCCTGCATATAGTTTTAATCTCCCACTAAGTATCGAAACAGTGTAAATTCCACTGAAAAGTGAAAGAGTTTTACTATATATACCCGCAACCGCACAATACGTGTGTGGACACGTTTCGCATCATAACACTGGAATTGAATATAGTGAAATGAAGCTATGGAAAACGAACTTCGTCATCTTTCGTTTACGATGTCAGGTTAAACTATAGCCAGTCTCATACCTACTTTCTTAAGTGATTGTCAGGGAGATGAAGAAACAGTAGCACAATGTGGTTTTCACTACAAATTTTAGTTCATTGCTTACAACAGTTACCGATACTAGCTGCTTCAGGCATATTCGATTCTTCTTCAGTCTTAGAACAGTGTATGCATGCATTTGTGACTGAACTACACGTTAGCAAACTGGCGTAGAGAAATAGTTTGATTGGTACTGCTGGCAAAGTAAGATTTAGCTACCGAAAGATATACAGTACGTCTCTCAGTTTATTTTGGAAATTATTTATAGGCTGCTGAAAGTGGAACATTTGCAGCAATGTCTTTATTAGTTAGGTTCCTTTATTTATTGTGGTATGCACAGCTTTCGTGGATCGAAATTTCCGACGTCGACAGCTAATGCCACAAGTGCCTCTTCACAGTGAGTCGTCGAAGGCAAGCGAATTTCACTGCTTTCCTACGTCGTCCGAATCAGGGGTTAGGCGCTGCAGAGGCCAGTTTGGTCTCCATTCGACGAGGAGCCATTTCAGCAAACAAGGACGTAGTAGATTCGTGTGTCCATGTGACGAACTCAGAGACACGTTACGAGAGTGTGTTTCGTTAGGTGGGTGAAAACGTCGTTAAGAGGAAGCGATTTGGTGGTTATTTGAGAGCTATGGGGAGTGGTTCCTCATTTATGAAGAGGGAGCCTGATTTTAGGAGTCCAAATGCTAGCTAAGGTTGATCGTAACATAGTCGATAGTTGGTTGGTTGGTTTGTGGGATTAAAGGGACCAGACCATAGTCGATAGTGCCACTGTAAATTGCCATCAATGCGTGTGCGATGACATTTTGTGTAATATAGCATTTTCCCTCTATTGGGTATGACAGTGTGATCACTACTACCATAGATGGATGAGTCCATTCTCGTTTTTTCAATTAGGTCTCACTACAGTATCGGTCTCTACTTAACTCCGGCAGTTCACACGACTCTAATATCGTATTTTTACTAACAAATAACAAGTGTACTTTTAAGATGATTCCCATAGGCTTTCTCACAAGTGTTGTTGTTGTGATCTTAAGTCCTGAGACTGGTTTGATGCAAGTCTACATGCTACTCTATCCTTTGCAAGCTTCTTCATCTCCCAGTACCTACTGCAGCCTACATCCTTCGGAATAATGCTTAATGTATTCATCTCTTGGTCTCCCTCTACGATTTTTACCCTCCACACTGTCCTCCAATACTAAATTGGTGATCCCTCGATGTCCCAGGACATGTTCTACCAACCGATCCCTTCTTCTAGTCAAGTTATTCCACAAGCTCCTCCTCATTAGTTATGTGATCTACCCATCTAATCTTCAGCATTCTTCTATAGCACCACATTTCTAAAGCTTCTATTCTCTTCTTGTGTAAACTATTTATCGTCCACGTTTCACTTCCATACATGGCTACACTCCATACAAATACTTTCAGAAACGGTTTCCTGACATTTAAATCTATACTCGATGTTAACAAATTTTTCTTTTCCAGAAACGCTTTCCTTGCCATTGCCAGTCTACATTTTATATCCTCTCTACTTCGACCATCGTCAGTTATTTTGCTCCCCAAACAGCAAAACTCCTTTACTACCTTAAGTGTCTCATTTCCTAATCTGATACCCTCAGCATCTCCCGACTTAATTCGACTACATTCCATTATCCTCGTTTTGCTTTTGTTGATGTTCACCTTATACCCTCCTTTCAACGCACTGTCCATTCCGTTCAGCTGCTCTTCCTAGTCCTTCGCTGTCTCTGCCAGAATTACAATGTCATCGTCGAACCTCAAAGTTTTTATTTCTGCTTCATGGATTTTAATACCTACTCCGAACTTTTCTTTTGTTTCCTTTATTTCTTGCTCAATATACATATTGAGTAACATCGGGGAGAGGCTACAACCCTGACTCACTCCCTTCCCAACCACTGCTTCCCTTTCACACCCCTCGACCCTTATAACTGCCATCTAGTTTCTGTACAAATTGTAAATAGCCATTCGCTCCCTGTATTTTACCCCTGCCACCTTCAGAATTTGAAAGAGAGCATTTCAATCAACATTGTCAAAAGCTTTCCCTAAGTCTACAAACCTAGAAACAAAGGTTTGCCTTTCCTTAATCTTTCTTCTAATATAATTCATAGGGTCAGTATTGCCTCACGTGTCCCAACATTTCTACGGAATCCTAAAGGATTTTCCCCGAAGTCGGCTAATATCATTTCATTCGTCTGTAAAGAACTCGCTTTAGTGTTTTGCAGCTGTGACTTATTAAACTGATAGTTCGCTAATTTTCACATCTGTCAACACCTGCTTTCTTTGGTATTGGAATTATTATATTCTTCTTGAAGTCTGAGGGTATTTCACGTGTCTCATACATCTTGCTCACCAGATGGTACAGTTTTGTCAGGACTGGCTCTCCCAAGGCTGTCAGTAGTTCTAATGGAATGTTGTCTACTCCCGGGGCCTTGTTTCGACTCAGGTCTATCAGTGCTCTGTCAAACTCTTCACTCAGTATCATATCTCCCATTTCATCTTCATCTACATCCTCTTCCGTTTCCATAATATTGTCCTCAAGTACGTCGCCCTCTATGTACTACTTCCACCTTTCTGCTTTCCCTTCTTTGCTTAGAACGGGGTTTCCATCAAAGCTCTTGATATTCATGCAAGTGGTTCTCCTTTCTCTGAAGGTCTCTTTAATTTTCCTGTAAGTAGTATCTACACTCCTGGAAATTGAAATAAGAACACCGTGAATTCATTGTCCCAGGAAGGGGAAACTTTATTGACACATTCCTGGGGTCAGATACATCACATGATCACACTGACAGAACCACACGCACATCGACACAGGCAACAGAGCATGCACAATGTCGGCACTAGTACAGTGTATATCCACCTTTCGCAGCAATGCAGGCTGCTATTCTCCCATGGAGACGATCGTAGAGATGCTGGATGTAGTCCTGTGGAACGGCTTGCCATGCCATTTCCACCTGGCGCCTCAGTTGGACCAGCGTTCGTGCTGGACGTGCAGAGCGCGTGAGACGACGCTTCATCCAGTCCCAAACATGCTCAATGGGGGACAGATCCGGAGATCTTGCTGGCCAGGGTAGTTGACTTACACCTTCTAGAGCACGTTGGGTGGCACGGGATACATGCGGACGTGCATTGTCCTGTTGGAACAGCACGTTCCCTTGCCGGTCTAGGAATGGTAGAACGATGGGTTCGATGACGGTTTGGATGTACCGTGCACTATTCAGTGTCCCCTCGACGATCACCAGAGGTGTAAGGCCAGTGTAGGAGATCGCTCCCCACACCATGATGCCGGGTGTTGGCCCTGTGTGCCTCGGTCGTATGCAGTCCTGATTGTGGCGCTCACCTGCACGGCGCCAAACACGCATACGACCATCATTGGCACTCAGGCAGACGCGACTCTCATCGCTGAAGACGACACGTCTCCATTCGTCCCTCCATTCACGCCTGTCGCGACACCACTGGAGGCGGGCTGCACGATGTTGGGGCGTGAGCGGAAGACGGCCTAACGGTGTGCGGGACCGTAGCCCAGCTTCACGGAGACGGTTGCGAATGGTCCTCGCCGATACCCCACGAGCAACAGTGTCCCTAATTTGCTGGGCAGTGGCGGTGCGGTCCCCTACGGCACTGCGTAGGATCCTACGGTCTTGGCGTGCATCCGTGCGTCGCTGCGGTCCGGTCCCAGGTCGACGGACACGTGCACCTTCCGCCGACCACTGGCGACAACATCGATGTACTGTGGAGACCTCACGCCCCACGTGTTGAGCAATTCGGCGGTACGTCCACCCGGCCTCCCGCATGCCCACTATACGCCCTCGCTCAAAGTCCGTCAACTGCACATACGGTTCACGTCCACGCTGTCGCGGCATGCTACCAGTGTTAAAGACTGCGATGGAGCTCCGTATGCCACGGCAAACTGGCTGACACTGACGGCGGCGGAGCACAAATGCTGCGCAGCTAGCGCCATTCGACGGCCAACACCGCGGTTCCTGGTGTGTCTGCTGTGCCGTGCGTGTGATCATTGCTTGTACAGCCCTCTCGCAGTGTCCGGAGCAAGTATGGTGGGTCTGACACACCGGTGTCAATGTGTTCTTTTTTCCATTTCCAGGAGTGTATCTTATCCCTAGTGAGACAAGCCTCTACATCCTTACATTTGTCCTATAGCCGTCACTGCTTAACCATTATCACTTCCTGTCGATCTCATTTTTGAGACGTTTGTATTTTTTTGCCTGCTTCACTTACTGCATTTTTATATTTTCTCCTTTCATCAATTAAATTCAATATTTCTTCTGTTATCCAAGGGTTTCTACTAGCCCTCGTCTTTTCACCTATTTAATTCTCTGCTGCAATCACTCATCCCTCAAAGCTACCCATTTTTCTTCTACTGTATGTCTTTCCCCCATTACTGTCAATTGTTCCCTTATGTTCGCCCTGAAAGTCTGTAAACCTCAGGTTCTTTCAGTTTATCCCTGTCCCATCTCCTTAAATTCCCACCTATTTGCAGTTTCTTCAGTTTTAATCTACAGGTCATAACCAATAGATTGTGCTCAGAGTCCACATCTGCCGCTGGAAATGTCTTACAATTTAAAGCCTGGTTCCTAAATCTCTGTCTTACCATTATATAACCTCTATCTGATACCTTTTAGTATCTCCAGGTTTCTTCCATGTATACAACCTTCTTTCATGATTCTTGTACCAAGTGTTAGCTATGATTAAGTTATGCTCTGCGCAAAATTATACCAGGCGGCTTCGTCTTTCATTTCTTAGCTCCAATCCATACTCACCTACTATGTTTCCTTCTCTCCCTTTTCCTACTGACGAATTACAGTCACCCATGACTACTAAATTTTCGTCTCCCTTCACTACCTGAATAATTTCTGTTATCCCATCATACATTTCATCAATTTCTTCGTCATCTGCAGAGCTAGTAGGCATATAAACTTGTACTACTGTAGTAGGCGTGGGCTTCGTATCTATCTTGGCCACAATAATGCGTTCACTATGTTGTTTGTAGTAGCTTACCCGTACTCCTACTTTTTTTATTCATTATTAAACCTACTCCTGCATTAACCTTATTTGATTTTATTATATTTTATTTTTATTTTTATTATATTTTATTTTTAAGCAAATTTCCATATGTTATATATCAGGTGCACATCTTCAGTTGAATGGCATGTCCAGTCGCTCAGGATCACCTACAATTTTAAATCGAAGTAAAACTAAATACGTACTTTTAATATTTTACAACAAATAGAAAAAATTGTACATAAAAGTAGAATTTGCTTAAGTAGTCTTGTCAGTTCAGAACCTCTTTCAGAATGCTGTGTTCTGCGAGTACGGTCAGTGTTTCAATTATGTATGTGTTGGTGGCAGGAGGGGGGGGGGGGGGAAGAGGAATAAGAGTGAAAATAGGAAAATGGAGTGAGGGTGATTGGCGGAAGGGAATGGAAACAGTGAAGGGGTGGTGGGGATGAGTGTAGCAAAAAGGATTTTGCTAACATTACACAAACTGTATGTAAAAATTCTCGTTAAAATACTGGAGATTACTGGAGGGGGGAGGGGGAGAGGGAGGGAGGGTGGGAGGGAGGGAGGGAGGGATAGTGGCAGTTATATTATGAGTTTAACAAAAGAGGGTCTCATACCAAAACATTTTTAAAAGTTCATTATCTAAAACACCTTTTGTTAAAAATACCAAGATCGTAGACAAATGGATTATACTGTGTATAATAATAGCAAGACTCCTCTTGTTAAACTTGTGACATCCCAACCTTCTGTCCCTGTTTTCTTTTCCCTCGTCCATTCACCTTCACCCTCTTTTCACTTTACACCTCTCCTTCTTCTTTCGCCTCTCCCTACCTCTAGCAGACATCTACTTGAAACACTGACTGTAGTTACACAGTATTCTGATATGTCGGAATAAACAAGACACGTTGCTGAAGTAGCAGCTCAGGCAAATCCAGCACTTCTGTACTATTCTTCTTCTGCTTATTGTAAAATATTAAAGCGTACATATTTACCAGGTGTATCGGTATGAAATGAGCGTTGAGATACAAATGTGTCGATAGGGAACATTTGTTGTGAACGAGACTTAATTTTTTTTAGGTTGGTATGACATCTGTCAAAGATATTTAGTATGCATGAAGTCATTGTACAAACAACATCACATGTTTTCATCGTGTTAACAATGTCGAATTTTGTACCAAAAAGTGATGATTTGCGAAAAGCATTAATTTATTGTTTTCATTTGAAAAAAGTGCTGCAGAGTCGCATCGAATGCCTGTCGAGGCATATGGTGATCATGCTCCATCAGAAGAAACAAGTAAAACATGGTTTTAACGGTTCAGAAATAATGATTTTGATGTAAAAAATGAAGAACGAGGAAGACCACTAAAAAGTTCGAAGACGCCCAATTCCAAGCAATATTGGATGAAGACGATACTTTGAGTCAGAAGCAAATAGCACCAATGCTAAATGTTGCACAATAAACAATTTATGACCATGTGAAAGCTATGGGAAAATCCAAAAGTGTGGAAAATGGGTGCCACATGAATTGAATGAAAGGCAGATGGAAAACCGAAAAACCATTTGTCAAATTTTGCTTCAAACACATGAAAGAAAATCAATTTTGCGTCGAATTGTTACTGGCGATTAAAAATGGATTTAGTTTAAGAATAATAAACGGGAAAAATTATGGGTTAATATGGGACAACCATCAATATCGACTGCAAAACCAGATAGATTCGGCAAGAAGACAATGCTCTGTGTTTGGTGGGATCAGAAAGGTGTGGTGTATCATAAGCTTCTAAAACCCGTTGAAACTGTGAATAATAATCGCCACAGACAACAAATGATCAATTTGAACTATGGATTGATCGAAAAAAGACTAGAAAGGCCCAGAAGACATGGCAAAGAAATTTTTTTTACACGACAATGCACCTGCACACAAAGCAAAACTGGTTTAGGATACAATCAAAACACGTGCCAGGGAGCTGCTACACCAACCGCCCCTTCCCACTACCATTTGTTTTCATCAATGGGACACGCATTGGTTGAGGAATACTTCTATTCCTACGAAGAAGTCGAAAATTGGGTGTCTGATTGGTTTGCTTCAAAAGACGAATATTATTATTGGCGTGGTGTCCATAAAGTGCCAGGAAGGTGGTCAAAATGTATGTAAAGCAATGATCAGTACTTTGAAT
This sequence comes from Schistocerca gregaria, assembly GCF_023897955.1. Lineage (NCBI taxonomy): Eukaryota > Metazoa > Arthropoda > Insecta > Orthoptera > Acrididae > Schistocerca > Schistocerca gregaria. Next base: position 202,531,704 of record NC_064924.1, read on the forward strand.
GAAATGTTTTCACTTTTCAATTCAAAATTAGTGTTTCATTTTCACAAACATAAACTCTCTTTTCATACCGGCACACACAGAAGTTAATACTGAGTGAGCGGAAAAGTCCATCTAATTAGAAATGCGGAACTACGACTGAACAATAAATGGGAATCATCTTAAAAATCAATACACCTGCTGATTCTTATAGACACATATGTCGGTTATAGTGTATTTTTGACTTTAACATAGAAAGGTTTACAACCGTTTTCCATAAATATCGGTTTTATATACATATTATGCGGTTGTAAGGGCGCCTATGATGCAAACAATCGCCCAAACATGTTTCGGGAACTTTTATTCACATCAAAATACGTACACGTTTTCAGTTATAACTATTGGAACGAAAATGTATTCTGTTATAGTTGTTATCTTAGTTTATAGACTGATAAGTTCTGTAATTTTGTCTTTATACTATTAGATAGTATAGTTAAAGAAAAGTGCGTTTCTATTCGCTGGGGAAAGGAGCACAGTGTGCGTGGTTGCTCGATTATCCACAAATTCGGGACAAAACGTCCGTTTTTCTCCCTATCCCCCATCTCCCTTCTTGGCCCCTCTTTCCTATTCTCTGTAGGCCACGTGTGCGAGCCTCTTCACTTTTATTCTGTAAGCCGTCGTGAAAATACAGCTGTGATGCTTTATTTCCTTTACTCGCATTGCCAGCTGCTGTCCCTCGTCCGCAAGAAATATGGACTTTCACAAGTTGACTGTATTGTAAGGTTAAACGTCCTGAAGCATTAGTAGCAAGATCAACCACTACACAGAATACTAGAGGAAAACTGACATTTAAGTATTTAGTAATTCCTCTATCTGATTCCTTATTATTATTATTATTATTATTATTACAATATAAATTAGAAATAGTAATACAAATACTTGGCATTTTTCTTTTCAACAGTGAAATACCCTCTTGATACAACAATAGCTAATATTTGTTGAGAAACCAGCAAAAAATATTTTATTTCTTGATCGGTTTCAAGTACACAGAAAACCAGAAGTTTCATATTATTAGAGAGTGAAAAAAATAATTAGATTTATGTACCATGTTACTGGAGTCACATGGATAATAGTGCATTTACAAATATGGTCTGAGGAAACCAAACAAGTGCAGGGATTATGTGCATGGGCATTATGCCTGTACTTGTGGTGGAGTAGCATAGACCCTTTGCCTTTCGCGAGGTCTAGAAGCGATACAGAGTGATCGGAAACTCTCACTCCCCCCCCCCCCCCCCCCCATCCCCGCTGCTGTTTCTTATATCCCTAACCTATCAGTAGTCAATAACCACACTTCTCTTCGACAAATAGCTTTCATATATCTCTGTGCGTTGTTGATTTATCGTGTAATTTCTCTTATCCTAATAATGAATCTACATTGTAAGGGTACAGTTACACAATGTTAGAAGATGTCCTGCGGATTATGCTCTGAAATTACCAAACACAGTTGAGAATTCTGATCGTATTTTGCTCTGCTAGCAACAGACGAGCACTCTTCTTCTTCATCGCAGAACGGCGTTCACGTTATTTAGTATTCATTCATATGCGACGTTCATCACGTTAAAAACTTTACGTATTTCAGGCCGACGATGTTCCATATTGACCGTTTCTTGAGTAGCGTGAATACCACGTACAGTACTGTTTGAAATCACAGTTACTGGCGATTAAAAATGGATTTAGTTTAAGAATAATAAACGGGAAAAATTATGGGTTAATATGGGACAACCATCAATATCGACTGCAAAACCAGATAGATTCGGCAAGAAGACAATGCTCTGTGTTTGGTGGGATCAGAAAGGTGTGGTGTATCATAAGCTTCTAAAACCCGTTGAAACTGTGAATAATAATCGCCACAGACAACAAATGATCAATTTGAACTATGGATTGATCGAAAAAAGACTAGAAAGGCCCAGAAGACATGGCAAAGAAATTTTTTTTACACGACAATGCACCTGCACACAAAGCAAAACTGGTTTAGGATACAATCAAAACACGTGCCAGGGAGCTGCTACACCAACCGCCCCTTCCCACTACCATTTGTTTTCATCAATGGGACACGCATTGGTTGAGGAATACTTCTATTCCTACGAAGAAGTCGAAAATTGGGTGTCTGATTGGTTTGCTTCAAAAGACGAATATTATTATTGGCGTGGTGTCCATAAAGTGCCAGGAAGGTGGTCAAAATGTATGTAAAGCAATGATCAGTACTTTGAATGAAATGTTTTCACTTTTCAATTCAAAATTAGTGTTTCATTTTCACAAACATAAACTCTCTTTTCATACCGGCACACACAGAAGTTAATACTGAGTGAGCGGAAAAGTCCATCTAATTAGAAATGCGGAACTACGACTGAACAATAAATGGGAATCATCTTAAAAATCAATACACCTGCTGATTCTTATAGACACATATGTCGGTTATAGTGTATTTTTGACTTTAACATAGAAAGGTTTACAACCGTTTTCCATAAATATCGGTTTTATATACATATTATGCGGTTGTAAGGGCGCCTATGATGCAAACAATCGCCCAAACATGTTTCGGGAACTTTTATTCACATCAAAATACGTACACGTTTTCAGTTATAACTATTGGAACGAAAATGTATTCTGTTATAGTTGTTATCTTAGTTTATAGACTGATAAGTTCTGTAATTTTGTCTTTATACTATTAGATAGTATAGTTAAAGAAAAGTGCGTTTCTATTCGCTGGGGAAAGGAGCACAGTGTGCGTGGTTGCTCGATTATCCACAAATTCGGGACAAAACGTCCGTTTTTCTCCCTATCCCCCATCTCCCTTCTTGGCCCCTCTTTCCTATTCTCTGTAGGCCACGTGTGCGAGCCTCTTCACTTTTATTCTGTAAGCCGTCGTGAAAATACAGCTGTGATGCTTTATTTCCTTTACTCGCATTGCCAGCTGCTGTCCCTCGTCCGCAAGAAATATGGACTTTCACAAGTTGACTGTATTGTAAGGTTAAACGTCCTGAAGCATTAGTAGCAAGATCAACCACTACACAGAATACTAGAGGAAAACTGACATTTAAGTATTTAGTAATTCCTCTATCTGATTCCTTATTATTATTATTATTATTATTATTACAATATAAATTAGAAATAGTAATACAAATACTTGGCATTTTTCTTTTCAACAGTGAAATACCCTCTTGATACAACAATAGCTAATATTTGTTGAGAAACCAGCAAAAAATATTTTATTTCTTGATCGGTTTCAAGTACACAGAAAACCAGAAGTTTCATATTATTAGAGAGTGAAAAAAATAATTAGATTTATGTACCATGTTACTGGAGTCACATGGATAATAGTGCATTTACAAATATGGTCTGAGGAAACCAAACAAGTGCAGGGATTATGTGCATGGGCATTATGCCTGTACTTGTGGTGGAGTAGCATAGACCCTTTGCCTTTCGCGAGGTCTAGAAGCGATACAGAGTGATCGGAAACTCTCACTCCCCCCCCCCCCCCCCCCATCCCCGCTGCTGTTTCTTATATCCCTAACCTATCAGTAGTCAATAACCACACTTCTCTTCGACAAATAGCTTTCATATATCTCTGTGCGTTGTTGATTTATCGTGTAATTTCTCTTATCCTAATAATGCATCTACATTGTAAGGGTACAGTTACACAATGTTAGAAGATGTCCTGCGGATTATGCTCTGAAATTACCAAACACAGTTGAGAATTCTGATCGTATTTTGCTCTGCTAGCAACAGACGAGCACTCTTCTTCTTCATCGCAGAACGGCGTTCACGTTATTTAGTATTCATTCATATGCGACGTTCATCACGTTAAAAACTTTACGTATTTCAGGCCGACGATGTTCCATATTGACCGTTTCTTGAGTAGCGTGAATACCACGTACAGTACTGTTTGAAATCACACTCTATTTCCCTGTCACGAATCACCTGTAGATGAAGTTCAAATCTACACTAAACTTTAAAAAAAATTAAATATGTATTCTATATTAATACATGAAGTACAGCTTCCATTGATACAAGAGGAAAGAAACACAGGAGATGAGTTCTAAAGAATTCTTAACGGCGAATGTATTTAAAAATTTGATGAAAATGACTAAAATAATAACGCTTAATGACTGAGGTTCTGCTTAACAAGGTCGTGCGCAGTTGTGTAGATATTGACGAGACCTACCAGTCCCCCTCGTGCACTCTCTCTCCTTCGTTACGGCTCTTGTTTCTCTCCGTCGTTCTCCGGCCACCATAAACAGTTTTCCTTAATAAGAACGCACGCGATTACCACGCACGCGCCGCCGCTAGCACCCAGTGGACAGGGCGGGTCCTCAGAATTAGAATCGCGGTGTGCCGCAGTGCGTCTGCTAACAGCCTCGCATCCGCGCGACAAGTCAACAAAATTAAACCGCACGCCGCGCCGGCTGCCGGCTGGAGAGATACCGCGTATAAACCACCGCACAGCTCGTATCGCGGGGTGAGGTCCAGTGCTGCCAACATGAGCCACCACGGGCTCGTTCTCTCATTGCTTTGTTCTGCACAAGGACCCGTGCCGCACCATCGTAGATGTGAAAGAAACCAACCAAACTTCCCATTGTACGCTACGGTTATTATAAAACAGTTTTCTTTTGATTCATTATACGAGGAGCAGTCATAAAGTTTTATTTGTCACCTCCCAGACATCATGTTGTGCTCATGGAAGTCGGTGTCAGCCCTTTTTTACACATTTAACATTTAATGCGACATTTTTTCCTTTCAAATCAGGGATGACTTGTTGGAGACGTTTATGTAGAAGTCTGCGTTTTGGCTTTTCTCGAAAAATTCCACTCTGAAAATCACATTACAGTCATACTGGTAGCGGCTGCCATGCATTTAGGCAAGAAAACAGGATGATGGCACTGAGTGCCATTCCAGGATATTATAGGCGGTTACGCAAAATTTGGTAGACCAATGAACAACATTTTAGACTCTGTGCTGTGCAAAATGAGTTGGAGCGCTGGCACAGAGTAAAGAATATCCCGTTGACCGGACTCCCGTGACCTCGACGGAGGATTTTTCCAGGATTATCTGTCATATCCGAAAGAACAGATACTATCTTCATATAGTTAAGGCTAACAGGCCATTGACCTTCTTCTTCTGTGCTGGATGCACACACGTTGCTCGAACTCTTACGGGACTCGGTAAGATTGTCTGCTGCGGGTAATGAGTGTAATGGCCAGGGGCTCTACGAATGCAGTGAGTCGACATTAAGTTGGGAATGTGGGTCTCACGGGGAGCGTGCAAGGGATAAATCCCTGCATATGTGCCCTCGGTGGCTCAGACGGATAGAGCGTCTGGCATGTAAGCAGGAGATCCGTTCGAGTCCCGGTCACGGCACACATTTTCAACCGTCTCCCTTGATGTATATGAACGCCTGTCGACAGCTTCGCGTCTTGACTTAATTATAATTTTATTTTTTCCAGGATTGTCCTTTGTCGGTTTGTACCTTATGACGATACTCTATTACTACTAGGAAGTCCGCAGCTTGTGGTCTAGTTGCTAGCGTTGCTGCCTCTGGATCACGGGGTCCCTGGTTCGATTCCCGACCGGGTTCGAGACTGGGTGTTTGTGTTGTCCTCATGACCATCATCATTCGTGACAGTGTAGGTTGGAGTGTGAATAAAAATTTGACAGCGTAAAAATTGGAATTTTGTACGGGCGGTGATGACCGCGCAGTTGAGCGCCCCACAAACCAAACATCATCATCATTATCACCACAACTAGATCATGGAAGACCTTCAAAAACTTAAGGACTATAGTTACATTCGCATGATGTGTCACTGTCAAATAACATAACTCGATGAAACTTGGACCACACACAGGAAGAACTGCTACAGTTAAGTACAGAAGGTAAACGAAATAAATGCGCAGTGAGAAGAACAGAACACTTTCTTTCAAAGGCCAACAATTACACAGAAGTAACAGCGATTTATGATAGTTTCCTGGACATGACAAAAAACATGCCACGAGTTTACAGATAGAAAGTCCCCACATGCTTTTGTGTGACACTGAACGTCCTTTCCTACCGATTATAATCCAGCGAGGTAGCAGGACATAGGCACTCTGCAGCATACGCGTGTTTAATGTGTTGCCTATAGCATTGTCATCTGTTTCATATAAAACAGAGTAAGCCCAGAAAAATTTTGAACTATTAAAATGCCTGATCTAGCAGGACAGAGCGGATATCGTTGTGGAAATGGGCAAAATAAGTTGCTATCAGTTGCAGTCAACACACATTCTTTATTTATCAACACAAAATATTACAACATGGATGCAAAACACTCAAAACTTTAATCGACCTCCTTTAATTAACTTTAGATCGGCTAAATGCCACACTCAAAATCCAAGACACAAGGCCTAAGGAAGAAACTGAAATAGAAGTTTGTTCTGGAGGTTTCACGCAAAATAGTTTCTACATCTTCAATTTAAACAGGCCTTAGCAATTTAATTTTAATGGACCTTGCCTAGAGGCCGCATATTAAGCAATTCAAAGAATTTCAGTTAAAAGGCAGGAAGCCTTATCTTAAAACATTTCACGTAAAATTTGGTTGAAGGCACCATACAAAACCAAGACGATCTTATGCCTTAAGGGTAAGACAAGAACATTAATGTAAGAGATATTAATACACAGCTGAAGGTCGCACATCAGCAAATAATTTAACGGCTTAAGGCAGAATTTCATATAGAATTCGGCTCATGGCCCCTATAAAGAATAACAATCTCATACATTAAGGGCAAGACAAGAACATTAATTTAAGATATATTGATACCCGGCTAACGGCCACACATCAATCAAATAACTGAAACCCAAACACGGAAATTACTATGTAACACACAAGGAACGGTGCTCAGAAGTTTCCAAGGATCGGCCTGAGACTGTAACACTAACGTTCGTTTAGGTGAGACAGGCAGCCTGTCCAATGACTTCTTAATCTGTAGGCAACCCAACAGTCAGACAGCCGACTGACCACTCTACAAGATCAATTCCGCTCCACGCAACCAGCAAAACGACCACAAGATTTCAACACAACGGTACACAGACTATTGGCGCCCACAAGGACCAACAACACCTCAGCTGTCGAACTACATACCACACTGGACAGCAACAACACGACGAAGCAAATTACGTCAACGACCAGGGCAGGTAACCGGGACGTCAACCGCCACAAGGCAGAAAATACCGCTGATAAACTTCAATAACAGGGAATAAGATTAAGTTAAACTCTACAGGAAGACGGCTGGAAGCTTGGCCCACTTGAATAAACACACGTTGTTACTCGCGGAAAATGTCCCAAAGCGACAACCAGGATCAAACGAAGAAATGGAATCAGTGGATGATCGATAGCACGTTAAATGAGGACTCAACTTTCATGTCCAATTGTGCTTAGAGCTTTTTTAACCATTTTGAACCTTGTTGAATATCAGTTTACTGGTACACGTTGTATGCAGCAAAGTGATAAGCAGAACTGAATAGTTTCGTAAATTATTTTTGTCTCAGGACACTCAAAAAATACAGCACAACTAGAAAATCCGTGAAGCATAAGAGGACATTTCGTCTATAACAAAAATTGTTCCCCTCGGAATTATCTATCACGCCTTCATGTTTCATGCAAAGATTTTGCATCACCCTATATACACAATGATCAGCCAGATGGTTACGACCACCGAGCTACAATGGGTATAAACCCGCCCAGACGAAAGCAGCGTCACCTATCAAGGAATGACTGCCAGTCAGACACACGCAAGGTGCGCGTAGTATTAGCGAGTGTGCTGTTGTTATGTAGAATGGGGAAGCCGTGCGATCAATCTGAGTCTGACAGATAGCAAATTGTTATGGATCAGATGCTCGGCAGGACCATTTCGGAAACTGTACGACTTGTCAGATGCTCTATGAGTGCTGTGGTGAGTGTATTCAACAATTGGCGAAGCCAAGGTGAAACCATGTCCAGAGGTCGAACCCCTCATTACAGATATCGGACATCGCAGGCTGGGCAGACTGGTAAACAGGACAGGCGGCGAACTGTGGCGTAACTACAGACTTTAATGATGGGCCGAGTAGAAATATGTCTGAATACACATTGCACCGAGCACTCCTAGCGATGAGTCTCGACAACCTATGCATGTGCCAATGTTCACCGCGACCGACATCTACCACAAAGAAGGGCATTTGACCATTGGCTCTGGACATTGACGTAGTGGCAGAACATTGCAAGGTCTGATGAATCCCGATACCTTCTTCACCATGCCGATGCGAGGGCTCGAATCCGTCGTCTTCCAGGAGAGCTTCTTGACATCTGTAGTGTGGGATGGAGACAAACTGACAGCGGATCCATTATGCTCTGTGAGAGATTCACATCGGTATCCATGGATCGAGTGGAGCTTGTGCCAAGAAATATCGTCCAATGATTACAGACCACATTCACCCCTTCGCGAACATCAATTTTCACGAAAGCAGTTACATTTTCTAGCTAGATAATGCGTTATATTAAAAGGCCAGGAGTGTGGAGTTCTTCGAGGAACGCATTGACGAGTTCTCATTGATGTGCTTTGCCCCCAATTCACCAGATCTGAACCCAATTCAACACATCTGGAATGTGACTGAACGTGGCTCCAGATCTCATCGCCTGCTGCCCCCCTCCGAGGAATTTACGAGAATGTTGTATGGACGTACTGACTTCAAAATCTTTCAGCACACTACACACGCTGGTCGACGTTATTGTGATGCTGTACTCCTTCCACAACTGCATCTTTTCAGGTGTGCATTCACCTCTTACAACATTTGCATCAAACAGCGCAGATAGAGAAGGTCTGGGAACGAATAGAAGTTCGGCGGATACACTGGAATGCCCGTTCCCCGGACTCACATTGCCTGGAGCAAGTACGGGATACGTTGCGGAGACGTAATGCATGACGTCCGCATGCACCAGCAGCTCTCAACCGCTCCGGTTGTTGAGTAGAATGCTTTGGTATAAGTATTCTTTAACAACCTTCGGGCCGGCATAGTGGCGAGTAGCAGAGCATGTTGGTTCGTCCGTTGTGATCTTACACTGACTCTTGTGCCATTAATAAAGTCCACAGAACAGTAATAAATGGCGGGGAGTTCAGTGTAACTGTTCTCAATACAGCCTCTCCTCCAGTGTCACACCACTAGGTAGGGAAGGATGACCGTGTGGAGACTTGAGAGGGAACGTCGTTTATTTCTCAGGGTAATTAAAAAAGTAAACTGAAAATGTAATGCTGCTGCATCATTTCTTAATCACACATTATATTACGCATCTAATAATTTTTAATCATTTCTCACATTCTAGATCTTCCTATTCTTTTTCCCTTTCATAAGAGCATTAGTGTACATTGTAGATGTAGCATCCAGTTAGGTTATGATCGTAGAATGAGTTTCCGTACGGCGTTTTTCGTTCCTAATTGCTGAAAACAATTGTCAAGGGACATAAGTGGAATACAACATTCTGTTACACCTATATCAACCTCGTGTAATCGAGTAACTCGATCCTCACAGAAATTCTTGTGGAAAGCTTGCATTATCGAGTTTTCATTATATTCCCTACCTCGCTGCAGGTCAGTTACTTTAGTCTGCAGACCAAAGCGACTGTCATACATATTTTTGCTAAGTAAGAGACGGTAATAGCTGAAAATCACTATGCAGTGCTGTCACATTGTTAAATCAAAAGCGTAAGTATTCCTTAAGAGTACGTAGAACAGGTTATTATTAATAGAGACTTTCGACAAACACAGTTTTGGAAAATAAACTACTTTTCCTTCGCCCAATTGATTCTCCCCAACGTGGCAGTTTCAATATGGAAGACTGTCTCTGGCCGACGAAATAATCAGCAGATGCTTACCACGAAGTGTGAAGCTGATTGTAGCGGTATGGAATGAAAAGCACACACACATTACTCACATACTCCCTTCCATGAACTTTTCCACCTCGTTTAAAGGAAAAATATCTATTTAACAACTAGTCCCTGCTAGAGCAGTCCAACTTTATGTAGGAAGACAGTCGTCTTCGCTAGCTATTGATATCTTCAAGAATGTTCTCTAGTTAATGCTGTTAAAGTCCTTCCTCTCGTATATTATCAACTGTACGAACTACACTCATCAAATTTTTCAGATTTACATTCATCTAGCACATATATTCTTCTGGCGAGTCATGCAGGGAACATCATTGATTTCACTGCGTATCGGAAGCTTTTTTTTTTTCATTTCGTGATTCAGCTGCGCTACGAGTAGTAATTAGTTTATTTATTTATTTATTTATTAACTGATTTGACTTCGGGATGTGTCCAGTGCTCACGCTCAAAATAAGCGTGTTCTAGTCAACGGCAACGCCGATAAGGAAATACTGGTTCCCGTCAAATCACCGAAATTAATCACCGTCGGACGTGCCCAGTACTCGGGTGTGTGATCGTCCAGGGACGCTGCACGCTGTTGACATTACGTTGGACGGGCAGGAGAGTTGGCGGCTAGGAGTCCCTGATCACCAGTCCTTACGCCGATTGCCCTGGATTCAGTTTCAGACCATTCCGTATTTTCTCAAGAAGTGAGGGTATGGTAAATTATTGATGGCGATACGTCCGTCGGATGGGAACGTTGACCTTGGCTGCCCCAATGGACTCTTCGGGAGGTACCGGTACGTCTCACACACACACACACACACACACACACACACACACACACTCGCAGCAGGCACCTACATTTAATAGATACGTACACAGCTCTCATATTTCGGGAAGAAAAGGTGCTACGTGAGCGAAGCATATTGAAAAACTTTCCAATTAGGGGGCTGAACTTGCCCTTAGATGTTTGTCAGTCATTCATGCCATACTCCTTTACTTTAAGAAGTTTTTAAGCCCTTCTGTAGCGTACTTTCTCTATAGGGTCGTCCATTGACAGCGAGCGGGCCAAATATGAAAGCGTCAAACGAAAAAACTACAAAGATCGGTACTTGTCTAGGTTGCAGGTGATACCAGATGGCGCTATGGTTGGCCCGCTAGATGGCGCTGCCATAGGTCAAATGAATTTTAACTGCGTTTCTTAAAATAGGAACACCCATTTTTTATTATATACTTGTGTAGTACGTAAAGAAATATGAATTTTTTAGTTGGAACACTTTTTTTCGCTTTGTGATAGATGGCGCTGTAATAGTCACAAACATATGGCTCACAATTTTAGACGAACAATTGGTAACAGGTACGTTTTTAAAATTTAAATACAGAACTAGGTACGTTTGAACATTTAGTTCCAATGTGATACATGTACCTTTATGAACTTATCATTTCTGAGAACGCATGTTGTTACAGCGTGATTACCTGTAAATACCACATTAATGCAATAAATGCTCAATATTATGTCCCTCAACCTCAATGCATTTGGCAATAGGTGTAACGAACTTCCTCTCAACAGCGAATAGTTATCGTTCCGTAATGTACGCACTTCCGCTGACGCATGTTGTCAGGTATTGTCGGTGGATCACGATGGCAAATATCCTCCAAATTTCCTCACAGAAACAAATCCGGTGACGTCAGATCCGGTTAACGTGCGGGACATGTTATGATGCTTCGACGACCAACACACCTGTCATGAAATATGCTGTTCAATACCGCTTCAACCGCACGCAAGCTATGTGCCGGACATCCATAATGTTGGAAGAACATCACCATTCTGTCATGCAGTGAAAAATCTTGTAGTAACATCGGTAGAACATAACGTAGGAAATCAGCATACATTGCACCATTTACATAGGCATCGATAAAATGGAGGCCAATTATCCTTCCTCGCATAAAGCCGCACCATACATTAATGTGCCTGGGTCGCTGATGCTCCTCTTGTCGTAGCCATTGTGAATTTTTAGTTGCCCAATAGTGCCTACTATGCCGGTTTACGATACCGCTATTGGTGAATGACGCTCCGTCGCTCAATAGAACAAATGCAAAAGAATCTGTGATCGCTCCGTAATTTCTCTTGTGCCCGGGGGGAGAACTGCACATGAAGTTCAAAGTCGTCGCCATGCAATTCCTGGTGCATAGATATATGTAGCATTCTCAACACCGACGTTTTTGAGATTCCCGATTCTCGCGCAATTTGTCTGCTACTGATGTGCGGATTAGCCACGACAGTAGCTAAAACACCTGCTTGGGCATCACCATTTGTTGTAGGTCGTGATTGACGTTTCATACCTGGCCGAACACTTCCTGTTTCCTTAAATGACATAATTGTCCGGTGAACGGTCCGGACACTTGGATGATGTCGTCCAGGATACCGGCAGCATACATAGCACACGCCCGTTGTGCATCTTGATCACAATAGCCATACACCAACACGTTATCGATCTTTTCCGCAATAGGTAAACGGTCTAATTTAACACGGGTAATGTATCACGAAGCAAATACCGTCCACACTGGAGGAATGTTACGTGATACCACGTACTTATACATTTGTAACTATTACCGCCCCATCTATCACAAAGCGAAAAAAATGGTCCAACTAAAACATTCATATTTCTTTACGTACAACACGAATATGTACTAAAAATGGGGGTTCCTATTTAAAAAAAAAACGCAGTTTGTATCCGTTTGACTTATGGCAGTGCCATCTAGCGGGCCAACCATAGCGCCATCTGGTATCCCCCTTCAATCTAGACGAGTTTCGTTTCTAGAAGTTTTTTAGTTTGATGCTTATTTCGTGAGATGTTTGGCCCGGTCACTATCAATGGAGCACCCTGTATATGATCCTCGTTACTTGGCAGCCACACGTCATGACAAGCAGTTTCCCAGCGGTATCGGCCAGAAAACAGCAGTCGCACGCCGTTGGCTTCCTGTGGACGCAGCCCGGCAGTTCACCCACGGGACGGGTCAATTGTTCCGCCAGCTTCCGCAACGGCCGTGACGCGGAACGCGCTCTCCGCCTGCGATGCACAGTCATTCCCCGCTATCTGCTGCCAGTTGATGCGATTAAGCACCGGGCCACGGCCCTGCGTTTGTCTGCGCATATTACCTTGGCCATCCGATCGGCGTCTATCCGCGCCATCTGAACTGGAAACATAAACCTGCCCGTTGCCGCGCCCCTCTGTTTCCGCGCGTGTGGTCGCCATCCTTCACCGGCAGGCACTCACCTCACGCACATGCGTGTGCCCTGCCGCACGCACAGTGGCCTTCCGTCCATCCGCCCGTGACGACCGATGATGAGGACGCCGGGTCTGTGAATTAACAGCGCGCGTCCCGTCCTGCTTTCGTTCGTCGCCGCGATACTGCTAATGCACTGTTTGATTTACGCTTCCGCTATGCCTCGCGCTGTGAAACAACGCTACTAATTAATATTTAATCACCGTCGCGCGTCGCTCTAAACAGTGTGTGCTGCAAGATAATATTGCCACAGCCGCTAATGAAACTGTTCGTATCGGTTTTTCGTTAAAAGCAAGCGCAACATGAGATACACTTGCATGCAGACACGTCGGTGACATCGGCGCCGATTATGTGATGCTTCTCATCTGTAAGGAAGGTAATTTACACCCTCCTGCGTCCTATGGGAAAGACTACTAAAGGGGAATGACAGAGATAGCTTAATGACGATCTCCATCTCCAATACTTCTGAAGTACTTCTTGATGTATCGGTAGTTGACGTGGCCAATAAATACAATCAAATATCTACATAAATGTGACCCATTAATACGTTTCTTTACGAAAAATGGTTCAAATGGCTCTGTGCACTATGGGACTTAACTTCTGAGGTCATCAGGCCCCTAGAACATAGAACTACTTAAACCTAACTAACCTAAGGACATCACACACATCCATGCCCGAGGCAGGATTCGAACCTGCGACCGTAGCGGTCGCGCGGTTCCAGACTGTAGCGCCTACAACCGCTCGGCCACTCAGGCCGGCTTGGCTACTTCGATACTAGTTAACTCGGAATTGGCGCAATGTATAGATTTTTTTTTGGTTAACAATTATTTCTCAGCACGACCTACACTGCAACACCCTTACAAGCTTTCCAGACTGCTTCTTGCCATACTGTACACAGGATGTTCCTGGAAAATAAGCACCCACCACGTGATTTCGGTGATGAATATATTGACCTTTAAAGACAACTGACACAATTGAGAACCTCGTAGGCGTAACATATCTTACACTTCTCCTTACGAAGAAAGGAAACGGGTACGGATATTTAATATAGGATCATCAGTATAGAGAGTAGTCTCACACTCCAAAAACAGTTAATATCGAAGAATTTAAGACATTACGGAAATGAGGTGATGTTACAACTGACGCCGAAACGAGCATCTAAGGAATTATGAGTTCGCAACCTCATCGCAACTATTCCACTGTACGGAAACACGTGAGCGATACCACACTGGCGTGCAAAAGTTAAGGACGAAAGCAACTTTCGTTTGATATGTCACTTCCAAGTACCGCAGATCGGTGAAATTTGGTCCATACACAGAAAGCATTACTATAGTATAGTACAGAAGGTCACTCACAGAAATTCATAGTGAAAGGAACAGATATGACATATTCCGAGACAATAACTACGCTGTTGCCAGCGATATTCATGATGGTCCCCTGAATATTATAAATGGCAGGACATGTTTGTTAATAGGGACTATGATAATCACAGACGATGGTGCGTGCTCTGCTAGTTGCTTCCAGGCTGGCCGCAAGATCCGTATGGAGTTCCTGGGGTAGGGCGTCCCATTGCTCAACCAGCGTGGCTGACAACTGCTGGATACTAGATGGTGCACGTGTACGTGCTCCCATGCGTCTCCTCAGCACATCGCACACGTGCTCGTTGGGACTGAAGGCAGAAGGAAGGACGGATCAGTACATTGAACGGGTTTCGGATGCTATGCGAAAGATGGGAGAATGTAGTGACCAGCGATGGGCAACACTATGAATCATAATTTTGTTGTAAGTTTTTCACAACAAAGCCCCAAACTTAGATAAAAAACGGTGGAAGCAAAGTTGTAGACCTAGTATTTCTTTTGAGTATGTATCGTTTTTATGTGAGTGCCCCTTTTACTTTTCGCAGGAGTTAGAATAGTTGACTACATTTTCGGTGACTAGTTCTAAATGCCTACTGTGAATGTTGTAACTAAATGTCATTATTAATTGAACCCAAACATCCACGGCAGCTGAAAACCGCTGTACTTGAAGATGGAAATTGCATACTGCTATTATGAAACAGATTCTTGCTTTCACAGGGTGTCACTAGAACATAAATGTGGCAACACTATACATAGTAACCAACAACATGTATAAATACTATGTTACAATACAGTACTTAACTTTGGTACAGACTGATGAGTGGCGCTTGATATCCTATACCTAATTCTTGTCTATTTACTGAAAAGGATCAATGATCAATTCTTTCAGTAATCCCTATGATTTCTGTGGGATCGAGCTAACACATTAAATCATAAATTTCCTACACCGATATCGGCCAGTAAATCCGATGGTATCCTCTTACAGTATAGGCAGAACTGAAGACTGAGGATCTACTGCGATTTGTGTTTCAGTACCTCAGTCGATAAGGCTATAGATTCCGATGGGAAACTATCCCGTTTTGAGTCAGAGCCCGCTACATGGTCATAGTCTACCAGGATATTTCCAAACAGCATTGGAAGCTATATATGCGTTAGGAAACTGTATCTCATTAAATGAACTGACTGAATATTGAATGCGAAAATTTTTTGGCAGAAGTCATCAAAGGATTAGTTCTTAAGGAAAACTTCCACTTTAGCCTCAAATGTTTCAAATGGCTCTGAGCACTATGGGACTTAACGTCTGAGGTCAGCAGTCCCCTAGAACTTAGAACTACCTAAACCTAACTAACCTAAGGACATCACACACATCCATGCCCGAGGCAGGATTCGAACCTGCGACCATACCATAGCGGTCTCGCGGTTCTCTACTGTAGTGCCTAGAACAGCTCGGCCACTCCGGCCTTTAGCCTCAGATAATGTAGTTAATTTATGACGTATTCACGAACGTAAACCAGGTAAAGACATTACCTAATATATTCATCAAGGAATTTCTCTTGTCTATTCCCCGACAGGGAAAAGGTCGAGGACTGTGTGAGCTCTGTGCTGCAGACTTCGAAGTCCACTGTCCCAATAGCTTTTCTACTCTTGCAGAACTGGAAGAAGTGTTTATAAGTAAATATTTGTCACTTGAACGAAAGTGGCCCTTGGATCGACCGTCATGACTTCGCACGCTTACACGAAAAGTGATAGTACCATTATCGAATTCTCACATATGTTGTTAATATTTCCAGTCATTCTTCCCCAGTTGCTACGTAAATGCGATTTATTCTATAGATAAGAATGACATCCACCCGTAAACTTGTTGTGAGTATTATCGCTATCACGACTGATTGATCAAAACCTACCGACTTATAGCAATATTGCTATTTACATTCAGAAACTATTGCCAGTGGTGCAGAAAGGCTGTCCTTAACAGAACAAAAATGTTTTTCGACTACCAGTAGAACTGAAAAGCTGGTCTTAAAACAGCACAAACATGTGTATTGGCGTATATTTCATAGTTAACCGACATGAATCGTTAGAAGAACGGCGAAAGCGGGGTAAATAAATGCTGGAGAACTAACGAGAGCGTGCTGAAAAGTAATGTGCCAGATTTTTTACTGGGAAACTCTTAAGGATTTTTCAATGAAACAAATGTTATTAACGATCTACGCATTTATTCTGCATGTCCACAAATTTGTTTCTCGCATTTGTACGCACTAGATACCAGTTAGTTGATACTGTCACTGAGGAATGTTTGACTTTGTTGACGGAGCCACAATCTCACCTCTCCTTGGACCGCTTCATCACTGTCAAAGTGATGTCCTCGAAGGTGTTCCTTAACTTCTGTAAACGTACGAAAATCGGATGCCGCAAAGTCGGGACAATATGGAGGATGACGGATGACAGTGAACTCAATGCGTCGGGTTGTTGCAGATGTCGCGGAGCTCGTGTGTGGTCTGGCATTCTTATGACGAAGAAGAGGACACTCCATATGCGTAGGCACGTTTTCTGCGGGTATAAACTCGATTTCAGCACGCTTTTTATCACGCACCGACATAGTGACGTCACACACCGAGATGTTACATGCTACTAGCCCTGGAGCGGCAAGTGTGCGAATGTATGTAGACGTCAAGAATAAAGGTGTAGAATGTTAGTAACGTTTTATTTAAAAAGCTTTAAGAGATATCAGATGAAAGATTCAGGGACATTACCTTTCAGCACGCCCTCGTATTTGCAATATCTTTCCACCTACTTTCCACCCCTTTTTTGGGTTGATTCGTGTACGTACCAGATCTGTGGAAGGCTGCGTTACATGAAGCACCTTTCATATAATTTTGTGGTTTCATCAAAATCTGTACAGTGTCTCTTCTCTGCCTTTGTCTTCTCATAGCTTTTTGCATGTTAGGAAGGCCACGATCGAAACTCTGAGAATGTTTTATTTTTATTTTCTTTACATTTGATATTCAGCGCACCATGCACCTGTAATCACCTGTCCTAAGCATGAGTGATCGATTGATCGAATGAATGTATCTGTAATTGCAAATGCACGTAACTTGGGGAATTCTGGTGACTTTTTTGGCTCAGGTTTGCAGCGGACGTCCAATACCTGCAGCTGAGTTTAATTTTCAAAGCTGGCTTGAGACGTCACCATGGCGAATGTTATTTGTGCGAGTTTATATGCGAGGGACGCCTTTATCCAACTTTTAGGTGTCGAATCGATCGAAAGTAAGGGGACGAGGAAACAGACGTCGTCTCCTCTGTCTTTTGATAGGAGGAACCGTCTAGCACCATTAAAAAATTCGTCTTGTTGATTGATGAGTTCGCCCCTCAATGATTTTTAGTCTATGTGTACGGAGACAAGGCAGGGTGATTTCTGTTCAGGGTTGGTCAGACATAGGAGTGTCGCTGAGTTGGTGTGAAATGATTATGAAGAGTTACTACTCTGCATTCCTAGATAGTGATTTGGGTTTTAATTAGTTCTGACTTCTCGAGTTAAGAAATGCCTGTTAATTTTAGTCATATGTCAAAAGTATTAAGCTGTTCTCGCAAGTGATAGTTATATAGCATTTAACTAGATTAAGATTTGCCACTTTGTGAATAAATGTCGTTAAATATGGATTCGTTAAACATTTATCATATGTGCATACCAGGACGTCTTCCCTCCTTCTGTGATCATTAACCTCATGTGCCCTGTGAGAGAGACTTATTAGACAACATTTATTATAGTTAAATCCTTGATCGGTCGATCTGAAGTGTGGTAATTAGATTTGGGTTGGACGTTTTCTTAGCGATAGAACCTAGCGCTAAAATCCAATCAATATTTCTGGGACATGAGTCAACGTGGTACTCTGGGGTAGGTGGACAACATTTAGCACTTTATTTCTTCAATAGGAAACTCATGGGTACAAAACGTCTCTTTTATAGGGCAAACGATCGTTCCACCAACTACCAGCATGTAGATGTTTTGGACCGTCAAGAAATAGTGGGCATCTTTTAATAGATAATCTAAAATTTTTACTGTTAGACACTCTTGAAACTTAAAGTCCACTTTCCCATCAGTCTTGAATGACATTCAGGAGGACGAGGGTTCGAGAATGCAACCAGATATCCAGATTTAGTTGTTTTGTTGTGTCACTAAATCGCTCCATGCAAATGCCAGGCCGGCTCCTTTGAACCTGCACGGCCAATTTCCTTCCCCATCCCACACTCTCAGCTCGTGCGCCGTCTCTAAAGACCACGAAGTCGATGGGACGTTGAACCCTAAACTCCATTCCTTCATTTTCTGTCAGTCTTGGCAGTAATAAATTCAGTTTAATGACAAATTGATCCATAAGTCCTAGTCACAAGTAAAGAATGAGGAGGTGGAGGGAGTGCCTGTGTACGAAGAGGGCCAATCACAGATAATATGGTTTTGCACAGTTCCATTGTTCTTTCATAATTGCGCGCCCATACCTATTTCTCCACAATTGCTTCAGCTAACACACGCACACACTCTCCATCTTCAGGCCACGAGAGGCCTACCGGGACCATCCGACCGCCGTGTCATGCCGGGTGGAGGATGCGGATAGGAGGGGCGTGGGGTCAGCACACTGCTCTCCCGGTCGTAAGATGGTATTCTCGACCGAAGCCGCAACTATTCGTTCGAGTAGCTCCTCAATTGGCATCACGAGGCAGAGTGCACCCCGAAAAATGGCAACAGCGGATGACGGCTGGATGGTCACTCATCCAAGTGCAGACCACGCCTGACAGTGCTTAACTTTGGTGTTCTCACGGGAACCGGTGTATCCACTGCCGTTGCCCCATTGCTTCAGCTAACGCACTAACAAATTATTTGTCATATACGCAAGTCAGCAACAGTAAAATACAATACAAAAGCGAGCTAGGCAGAAAAAAATTTACGATCCATGCAAGAAAATGTCCCCGATTACGAGACAGCCGCACAATACAACAATGCGGCAGTTTTCTAAGAGATAATTAGTAACCAAATAAGCGACTGATTGGGAACTGATGAAGCTGTTCTGTTTAACACTTCCAGCTGCTCATTACTGTTTCGGTAACACCTATCCGTGACAACAGAGTGATATAATGAAAGTATGTTTCATTATTATTTAATATAGTAGGGCATTAGCTCATATTATGTAAGTTTATGTTATTCTCATTTAATTACACTAAGATTAAACTGTGATTTTATTCATACATGTTTCCCTTAGTATCATAAAGAAAATTATTCTTGACAAGTGCACTAAGTGCGCCACACGCCCGCTCATGTTACGAAAATCAGCACGCCTTCTCGAGGGTTAACTGGTGATTCAGCGCGTAAAAGGGAGACGAAAAGCTGATAGTCAAGGGGCCTTGAATGCCGTTGCAGGGGAAAGAGTAGAAGAAAGGGTTATGGGAGAATACGGAATAGGTAGCAGGAATCAGAGAGCAGTAAGGCGAATTGAGATCTGCGATTGATTTCAAATGTTAATAGCGAATACTCCGTTCAAGAATCACAGGAGGAGGAGGTATACTTGGGAAAGGACGGAAGATACAGAAAGATTCCAGTTAGATTACATCATGGTCAGACAGAGACTACGAAATTAGGTATTTGATTGTCAGGCGTGCCCATGGGCAGATATAGACTCAGAACACAGTTTGAAATGATGAAGAATAGGCTGAAGTTCAAGACATTAGTGAGGAGTAATCAATGCCCAAAAAAGTGGGATACGGAAGTACTAAGGAATGAAGCGATACTCTTGAAGTTATCTGAGGCTGTAGATATATCGATAATGAATAGCTCATTAGGCAGTTCAATTGAAGAGGGATGGAAATCTTCAGAAATGGCCATAATGGAAGTTTTGGAGAAAACTGTACGTACAAGGATGGTAACTGCGAAGAAATAATGGGAAACAGAAAAAAAAACAGAACAGATGATCGAGAAGTACAAAAATGTTCAAGGAAAGTCAAAGAAAATAATGTGTAAATACAAGTAACGTAAGCATGAAATAAATAGGAGCTGCAGGGAAGCTAACGGGGAATGGCTACATGGTAAATGTGAATAGATCGAGAAAGAAATCACCGAAGGAAGGTCTGATCAGCATATAGGGAAGTGAAAAGAATAGTCGGTGAAATTAAAATCAACGGCGCCAACATTAAGAGATCAATGGGCATTCCATTGTTAGATGCAGAGGAGAGAGTGGATAGCTGGTAAGTGTCCATTGAAGGCCTTTACAATGAGTATCACTTCCTTGGTGACCCGACAGAAACAAAAATTGGAGTCGATAGAGAAGAAATATAGGAAACATAATTAGAATAAGAGTTTAGGAGAGCTTTTGAAAACTTAAAATCAAATAAGGAATAGGGGATTTCTAAAAACATTGGGGAAAGTGACAGCAAAACTATTAATCATGTTGGTCTGCAGAATGCTCGATACTGGCGATATACCACTCCGAGTATAGCAACAGCCAACAAGTGCGAGAATTATCGCACAATCAGCTTAACAGTTTATAGACCCAATTTGCTGACAAAAAATAATATATAGAAAAACGGAAAAGAAAAGTGAGGATCTGTTAGATGAGAATCAGTTTGACTTTAGCGAAAGTAAAGGCACCAAAGGGGCAGTTGTGACGTGGCACTTGGTAATCGAAGCAAGACTGAAGCAAAATCAAGACACATTCATAGGATTTGTCGGCCTGGAAAAATCGTGCAAGATGTACGAAATTCTGAAAAAAGGGGTAATGTACAAGAGCCAAAAGGGAGCAATAAGAATGAAAGATCGAGAATGAAGTGCTCGGACTAGAATGGGTGTGAGACAGGTATCTGCCTCTCACTCCTTCTGTTCAATCTGTGCATCGCAAACCAATGACGGAAATAAAAGAATGATCCAGGACTCGAATTAAAATTCAAGGATTATTACTGTTAAGATTCGCTGATGACACTACTATCCTCACTTAAAATAAAGAAGAATTACAGGGTCTGTTGAATGGAATGAACAGTCTAATAAGTACAGCATATGGACTGAGTAAATCGAAGAAAGACGAAGCCAATGAGAAGTAGCAGAACTGAGAACTGCGAGAAATCTACCATCAGGATAGGTGACCACGAAGCAGTTGAAGTTAAGGAATTCTGTACCTAGGCAGCAAGATAACCCATGACAGCCGAGCAAGGAAGACATAAAACGCAGACTAGCACTGGCAGAAAAGGCATTCCTGGCCGAAAAAAGTCCAGTAGTAGCAAACCTAAGTCTTAATTTGAGAAATAAATTTCTGAGAATGTACATTTGGAGCAAAGCATTGATTGGATATATGGAGTGCGAAGAAACCAGAACAAAAGAGACTAGAAACGTGTTAGGGGTTATGCTACAGACAAATGCTCAAAGTTACGTGCACAGATAAGGTAAGGAATGAAGAAGTTATGCGCAGAATCGGAGAGGAAAGGAATATGTGGAAAACACTGATAAAGAGAAGGGACAGGATGATGGAGCATATGTTACCACATCAGCGAATGACATCCGCCTTACTGGAGGGAGCTGTAGAGGACAAAATATGAAGAGGAAGACAGAGATTTTAATACATCTACTAAATAACTGAGGACGTAGGTTGCAAGTGTAAGTCTGAGATGAAAAGATTGGAACAGGATTTGATTTCGTGGCGGGACGCATCACATTATTCAGTAGGCTGATAAGGTAATTCACGCACTGTAAACATTTACTCTAACTCCATCGAGCATGTTGTTTTGAACACACTGCCCTTCTATATAAAGGCTGTCTTTGTGGAATGGATTGTGGGAAAATGACGATCTTGCATCTTATCGCTTTCCTGAAGTTTCTGACTTCCATTTTCGGTGAGTAACTTTGCGGCCGTGAAAGAAAGACGAAACGATTGTATTGTAATCGAACAGCGGCGGCTCTAAGTCTTTTATTCCGTTCTGAAAGAGCTAATGCTTACTCTCTGGATTTCCATGATAGTATGCTACTGATTCTCTTCGCCGACTAGGCATGCAGAGGATTTTAGCTGTCGTTGCCGCCAACTGCTAGAGTTTCCTCTAATTCATTTTCCTCTCTCTAACTTATATTCTCGAGTTAAATGTTCTTGCTACTGACATGCATAAACTGGAATGTTTTCCTTCAACAAACTCCAGGAGAAACGATGCTGTCGGCATTGTCTCTGTAGGCAACAGAGAATTCAGAAACTCTTATCTTCTTTGCAGTACACTACAATGATAGAATTTTTGTCCTTGCATCCAAAGCCCTGGCCCATGGACATCAGGACATTAATGTACTAAATTAGTCACTGTATAGTGAATTACTTAGACATCTAAAGAAAAGTTACCTCTTATGTGATAAATAACAAGTTCTGGACAGTGAAGATAATAACGGTTCCTCACTCGCTGCGTATGACAACATGCCACTCTCACAATATCGTCATTCTTTTCTGTTTTCCATCTTTCCTTTAGTTGCCTTAAGTTCTTGGAGTTGTGTACCATCTATGCAACTAATTGAAGTCAGTTTGTTTGTTGCCATACGCCTTTCGCTTCATTTGTTTGGGAAGTACCATCAGTGGCTTGCTACACACGTTTCCTTTTTTTACATACAATAAACGTATTACGTGATTGATCTAATATGCTGCTATATTACATTTTGTCGTGTCTTTCTCTTGTTGTTACGTTAAAATCAACTTTGTAGCACTAACTGCGTAATGTGAACTTATCGTTCCGAGTTATTTACGATTCCAGCGCTGTTAACTCAAGTGTGTGGTTCTGTAGATGTATTCCTTCTGTTCCATACTCGAGCTGGCCGATTTCTAGCGTTCTTTCACCCACACTTGTCACAACGCGTACTGCATATCACTTGCCCTTTCGTTTTTTGAGCAACATGTGTGAGTTTTCGGTGTGTAGTGTTGGCAACTGTTGCTGTGCGTCTTTCTTTTGTTTGTGTTGTAGTTCATTTTTGTTTTCATTTGTTGCATGTGTGTGTATCACCTGTGTGTAATTCTGTGATTCTTTCCTGAGGGGGTGTTTTATTTTCTTTACCTTTCTTGATATTTCCTTGTATGTTTAAAATGCCCGAAAGGTGCTGACGTACAATGGGTGGCCGTGTCCAGAGCTGGTATGGAAGACACTGAGTCTTCAAGTAATCCAAACTAACGAGTACATTCAGGTCTCATTTCAACTATGTACATCGACTGGCACACGGAATGGAATACGGCGAGAAACTGGTAGAGATTTCATTGGCACTTATGGTCTAAATTCGTTTTCTCTGTAACCGTCATCACAGAGGTGAGTCGATTTCGGCATTGAGTCTTGACGATAATAGCCTTTTGTCTACCGGTTTTTCTACCTTCCGAAACGATTAGCCAATAGAAGGGCACGATCGTAAATACCTTCATCACTTTTCCTGTCCTACAAAAATAATAATAATAATCATAATTATAATAATAAATAAAAAAATGGCAACACTGATTTTTGTCGCTCAAACGGTTATTGTTATTAATACGACTACACGCTTCTAGCAAGCCGAATCCGCTAAATGACACGGTCGTCTTGTAGGCTTCGACCCAACTTCCTGGCTCTGCACCACCAAAATGCTGTCGAACACGCTGAGTGTAGCATCTGCAGCGTTTTGGTTTTAAATGTTGGTGTTCCAGATGCTATGGGTTTATTTATCGACTGTCAGTTTTCATCTGTAGTTCACTGTTGCTATTTGAGTTTTCGTACTGTTATTTTGTCACTTGGAGATAGTGAGCTTAGAACATTAGAGGAAATAGAAACATTTCCGACATATTCTTCTGTTTGCGAGGCATACAATGGTGACAGCAGTGGAGGCAGACAGAAGCATTTGCGCCGTGTAAGAGAATAATGCCTTTGGAGAGAGCACAGTAAGAAAATGCTTTTTCTCGTTTTAAGAGAATCGTTAAAGAGAATCGTGCCTCTCCATCTTCAGGAACAAATTCGTGGTTTGATGAAGAGCGTTTAAACGCATTAATCCACAATGATCCATGTCGATTTACTCGACAACTGACAGACGCGATGAACTGTGATGATTCTACATTGTATGAAATTTTCATGCTATGGGTAAGGTTCAAAAGTCGGGTGCATGACTTCCACATGGTCTTTGACGCGGGTGGCCGCATGTGCATCACTGTATGCTAATCATTAACAGCTCGTGAACAACACCGACCATTTCTATCCTGTATCACTACTGATGACGAGAAATTGTGTCTATATGCTAACATAAGGAAGTGAATGGTTGGGCCCAAACGAAGCAGTAACTCCCCGTATTTTTCAAGCTGACCGCAGTAGCATTCTACTGCCCTCAACATACATTTCGCAAAAGAATGGCCAACATAAGATACGAGAAATTAGCCCTCATAGGAAGGTATATGAGTAGTCCTTTTCCGTCACTTTATTTGCAAGTGGAATAAGAAAGATAATGTTATGCATCTGATAGAAAAGCGACAGTGTGGCGTACAACGAATTGCTTCCCAGAGGCTTAGCCATCACTGAAGACATGTATTGCCAACAGGCGGCACGTCCTGCAAATGCAGTACAAGAACAGCGACCTGGAAGACTACATGAAGTGACGCTACTGTCACGTAACTCCTGCTCGCGTTCTGCCAGAATGACCACAAACACTATACACAGCAACCCGCCTTATTCACCTGATTTTACGCCCTCAGATTTTCACCTTTGTCGCTATCAATCGAACAGTCTTCAAGGAATTTGCCTTACCGATGAAAAAATGTTACGAACTTTGCTCGACGAGTACTTCGGCTCAAAACCACGTGATTTCCGAAGTCACGGAATAGAAAAGTTACCGCAGCTTTAACAGACTTGCAAATCGCCAAGAACAATATATTGTTGATGACTTAGGTCTCAGTTACGTGTATCTGTAGTGTTCATTACACTTATGGAGAAATGCTACTATCTTATGCACTGGCCCTTATGGGTAGACCCAGTATCTTAGGTTTCTTTCCGTATATGGTACCTAAGGTAGTTGTTTATGAAGCTAAAAAAAAAAGAATGAAGCAGTAAAATGCAGTTTTTGACAAGTGCCAAAACTAATCTAAGTAATTACTGGATGGCTGAAATATGTAGCTTTCTGATATAAGACCCATTTGTAGTCTCTGGCAGTCTGCACCTCAATACCTTGCAAATAGATAATGCTCTTTTGACACCACGTTACAGAGAAAATTTTATCGTGTACCACATCGTTATTCTGCACATTCTAAGGGCTCTTCAGTGACATTAGAGGAATTATAAAAACTCTGTTTACATGAGCTTTTTTGGTAAATATAATGATCCAGTTACTAATAACACGGAAAAATATCAGTCGCCTAACACCAGCACGTATGTTTCTAAACGTTTATGGTGCGGCCTAACGTAATGTGTAACTCCAATTATACGTATAGTTCAGCTCATATTAAAATTTAACGTTTCATGAAATGTCAAAGAAGATTTATACAAAATCTGCTATCATGTGTTGCACCCACCCCTATACAAAATTTGCAGTTATCTGAAACGCCCACATTCTTTAAAACAAAAGTGGCATTTTACATAGTAAAAATATGTTATGCATCTTTTGGCGTATTAGAACATTCTGTATTTTATTAACAAATAAGGTATTAACGTAGGACATTACGACACAATATAATGCAAACATACTAATTCCGAAGGCCTGACGATATGAGATGGTTATTCTACAAGAAATTAAATAGGTGTTTAATGTTTCAGGTTGCGGAATAATGTCGATATTTGAATTAAATTTGTAATCTGAAGTTACCCACTGCATGTGCTAATGATTTAGGATAATAGAAATTCTTTATGTGGTTTCTGTAGTTGTTAACTGAAGTCGAAAAAGGACTTGCAATTTCAATAAGTTCCTCAATTCTTTCCACGTCTCCTTAATACCATAGTGGTGCTGGCAGAAGTCATTCATCACGGAACTCAAATCCAATGGAGGCTTTGAATTATATACGAAACGTACAGGAACTAATGCGCAGGTGATTTGGTATCTCACAGCTAACAAATATCAGCAATCACCGACGCCAGCGCTTCCAAAACTCAGTTACGAGATGAAAACCAAAGTCGATACCTGCAGTGCGATTGCGTTCATCAGACGTTGATGTATTGCTGCAAATAAATCACTGCGCAACGTTATACGATATTATATGGATCTCTCTGCAGCACTGTAGACCTACTTTGAAATGATATTAATCTGGATTCGTCAAAAGTACAATAAATATGTAATGAAGCCGTATGTGCGAATGTTTCAAAATTATTTGTTGTTAGATTTGTAATTATTGAGTTAATGAGGGCGTTTTTCACACTAATTGGGAATTCGGTTAAGGATGTAAGAGAATGTGTTAGTTCAGTAAACCTGCACGCATATTTACCATAGTGCACCCGTCATACACATTTTACATTCGTAAAGTAGATTTAATTTGTTATCTATTGCAATACCTCTGCCTTGCGACGTGAACTGTGACGTATTACATTTATTTTTTTCTGCACGAATTCCCCCCACCCCCACCCTCCCCTCTCCCCGCTCCACGCCACCCTTCTGTTAGTCGTTTAGCAATGTCACAGATTTGCAATTAGGTCGATAAATGTGGGCTTAAATGTTTTCTGGAGTCTAGAAAAAGTTAACAAAGTTACTGATGGCCAAATATGCTATGTATTAATGACTTACGGAATGGGTCACTAAGAAGATATTTGTACGCATGAATCTATGATAACAAATCGCACAATATGCAAGTACTTGCATAAAGGTTAGTCAAACATCTGGTGCAACAGCCACAATTTTATTTAGAGTCGACCTGGAAGTGACCTTGATGTGACGTGTCAGAAATATCCCTGACACCGAAAAAATTCAATTTACGACTAACACAGGGCCCACTCAACAACTGTCTCCACAGAAAGTGAAAATATTTCGTTGGCTCTCACCTACGTATGATTAAATAATGAACATAATAAAATAAAAGAATCAGTATTCCCGTGCGGATTTCTAGACTGGAACGGTATCGAAGTAGCTCAAAAGTTGTTCGATGAACCCTCTGCCAGGTACTTCATTGTGAACTGCAGAGTAATTATGAAGATGTGGATCTAGACTGCAAAGTCATAGGTCTCATCACTGATTTTACACAAAAAAAAATTTCTCGTCTGGGATTTTATGCGTAGTAACATATGATGCTCATAACAGGTTTTCAGGCGGATTGGAAGCTATTCCGTAATCTAAACAAAATATTCACACCGAACTCGTTGGTCACTTCACTCAGTACACATGCAACACCGCAAACAAAATTTTAAGGAATATCTTTCACAGAAACAGTGAAACATACGACTAAAATTTCACTGTAAGTACAATAAAATATGTCAAAACTCTCTTCGTTTCACACTCTCCTTGCAAAAGACTCATCCTGTTTCAGTCAGGGCGAAGATTTGATGGAGTAGGTTTGAAGTCATATATTTAATATTATCAAGGCACTGAAGTTAACTTCAGTTTCTCCCTCCTGTCGATATCCTTTCATAATCAAACGAGGAAAGTAGGATTTTTAATTAGAAAAGTTAGAAAGGAGAAAATTCATGAAGTTAGAAAGTAGAAAGACCTAAAAAAGGAAATTAGCTATTGAGAAATAAAAATTTTATTTTAAAGATAATATTTGTGGTGGACGCCAGTTCAAGAAGATAACAGATTGCAAGTCGAACGAAGAGATGAAGACAAAAAAAATGAAATAAAATAAAAATACAAATGCCTCAAAGGGTGGTCTACATACGGCAGTGGTAGGGAGCGTACGTGCACCGCCACAGTGCTTTCGGAAGCAGATGATTTAGTTGGGTCAGCCAATCACAAATCGAAACCAACTGCATGAAACTTATGTCTCTTGAGTACTTACAACAATGTTTGTTACCCTACACTCATATGCTACTTTTCGATCTTACTCTGTAAAATAAGACCAAGAACCGCGAGAATGATTAGTTATCGGAAGAGGTAGCATTCAATGGCAATGAAGTAATTGCTTGTTACATTATTTCCTGGCAACCACTTCTTATCGGAGTCACGGAAGTGAAAATATTTTCTGACGGACTTTGAAAGGACTCAACGGTTCAGTAGATCTTCCAACTTAAGACAATGGGGTAAGAGCACAGGCGTGCTGGTGAAATATCGAAGTATACAGTCTTCCTCTTCCCTGCCATTTTCCCCAGGGATCGGCACTATTATATTGGTTGTATAAGTGTTAGTGACTGGCGGCCGAACGTCCCTTTTGACACAAGCTACGGGCAGACGTTCAGAAACACAAGGCGATTTGCACAAGGTCGCTGACGTATTACAAGCCCACGTGAAGACCGATATCTGGCCATCTCTGCGTTGCGGCGTCATAAAATCACCGCCAGAGCACTGCAAGACGATCTCAGAAGGGCTACTGGAGTCTCTATGTCCGATCAGACTGTAATGAAAAGGTTAGGAGAAAGGAACACCCCACTTGACACGACATCATCCTGCAGCTCGTCTTCAATTCTGCCGTTCCCATGTCAACTGGCAGTTTCATCAGTGGCGAAACATGTTATTCGCAAACGAGTCTCGATATCCTGTAACGCAAGTTGAAGACCATGTTCGTGTGCAGAGACCCTTGGTAATCGACGCCTGCCGAATGTCGTCCAGAAAGTCGACAGATTTCCAAAGTTCAGTTATGTTCTGGGGCTGCTTCACTGTTGACAACATATAGGTCCTGCAGTTGTCCAGTATCTCCTTACCACCTGGCAGTACAAGGAGCAGATCCTGGTGGAACATATGGTGGCTGTTGCATACTGCGGTGGCGCTGAACTCCTTTTAATGCCAAGGCCTATATCGCCGGGAGTTAGCAGGGTGTCTGCAAAGCCTGAAATTGAAGTGACGGATTACCCGATGGAGAGTGGCGGCCTCCCATCGGGCGTATGTGGCACACACAAGATACGTGCGTTGCTGGTCGTCCTGTACCACCACTGACTTTCCTCCCATGGGCTCTCACTCAAGAATGAGAAGGGTACCACAGGGTGACGTTCATAGGCTTACAGGGAGCTTGCCATGTAGATGTCAAGCAAAGAAGTACGTTCCTGTAGGGCATTCGTACATGCTACTGAAGCTCTCTAAGTCTGGTGAAAATCACCCAGGATGGCGGGAATTAATGATTGTTTCCACTTTTTATTCGAGATCTGTAGGAAATTTCAGTTTCTTTACGTAAAAGACCGAGGATGTAATAGCGTTTTATTGCGTACCTAATTTGTGAAAGATAAATGTATAATTTGGCAATGTATCTAGTGCTCAATTATTGCTCAATTTGGCGTGCAGAACTTGAAACTGAGATTCCCTTAATTCTTTTGAGTACTGTATAATGAGGATGTAAACGCGTACGTATTTCACAGAAACATCACCAAACAATATAACAGGACAGCTCATATTATCTTCTAAATCTTTGATCTAGATTACTAACAGCAGAGGGCCTTTAACTCTTCCTTGGAAAACGCCAGGTACCACTTCTGTTTTACTTACTGACTTTCCGTCAGTTAGTACGAACTGTCACCATTTTGAAAGGAACCCACGAATCCACTGACACAAGCGAAGCGGTACCGACTTATCTGACAGTTCATGGATGTACTGCATTTATGATCTATGACGATCATCCACCCACGTGTGCGACATTCAGCGGAATAACAAGGTACAAGAACAGCTCCTGACGAAACGCAGATCAGTGTAAGGACCTTGGCCTGAGTGGAGTGGCGCTTGAAAGTTGTGTCCCCTGGCCGCTCCCTCCTGCAGAAACCTATTTGACGATACGGAAGTGTCCTGGTGGCGCACGTACATTTGGCAATAACAGCGTGGAGCGGTGCGTTCGCTAGCAACACAAACCAGTATGTGCTCCTTGAGCGTCCAGCAAACGTCGAATCATGTCCAATTTTAAGAATTTATCACAGCGGCACAACAAAGGCCATAAATTTGGCTAGTATAAAAATAGGTCAATCGGAAGGAAGATTTCGAATGGAACAGAAATGACACTTAATTCTGAAAATATTTTATTATCGTGTCATTCTCTTGTGACAAAAGTAATTCAGAAATACGTTTCGCACATTTTTTGCCACTAGTCATGAAAATGCCATTTTTTAAATTTTGTAATACTAATTTCGTTTAAAATAAAATTAGAAAATAACAAAAACAAAAATTTTTGAAATCGGTTTCACTTACGTCAAGGTCACTATAAGCTTATCGTCTGGCGATATAGCTGAATAGAATTGGATGTATGGTAGTCTCAGTCGTGCATTACCGTTTACAAAAAGTAATTAAATATAGACAGACACTGTCGTATATTCATGGAATTTAACAGCATGTGATTGTAAGGTCTCGTACGACGTGTTATTGTCGCAATACAATACTCTGTGGTTTGGAGAAAATCTAATAGGCAAGATAGTATTCAGTATTATTTATTCGTGATTCCTGGTTTCAACAGTGAACACTGTCATCTTCTGATCTGTAATGAATTGCTGTTATTCGCCCTGTTCCGTTGTGACAGTAAAACACATTGCATGTTGACATTCTGTTAGATATTATGTATCGTCAGTCGGTTGACATGGCTCTGAGCCCTATGGGACTTAACATCTGAGGTCATCAGTCCCCTAGAACTTAGAACTACTTAAATCTAACTAACCTAAGGACATCATTCACATTCATGCCCGAGGCAGGATTCGAACCTACGACCGAAGCGGTCGCGCCGTTCCACACTGAAGCGCCTAGAACCGCTCGGCTACACCGGCCGGCTTAGTCGGTTGAACCGTATACTTCAAAGAAGGTGTACTTCAAGGTAGGTGTACTTCAAAGAATATGGATTCATGATGAATACAACTCGTCACTTAAACTTAAGCAAGTGCAAAAATGTACACTGCTACGCATTTTAATATCTGTATTCCCAGTTACGCAAGTACTATTTAACTGTGTTGCTTTTCTTGTGGCAAACAACTTTTTAATTTTTATTTTTAACAAATCTGGGAGGACTGTGCTACATAATGTCCACTTGAATGTCGACATCGTATGTGTGATAGTTGTAATGGAACAGAACGAAAACAAGAGGTGTTTTAAAGATCGGAAGATGGCGCTCCTAACTGTTGTAATCGTTGATCAGGAATAAGTAGTAGTGAATACGACCCTGGCTACCACATTTTATCCAAAGCAATTATGGTTTTCTCCTTATCTGTAATTATCATAAATAACAATCAAATGTTCCCGGTTCCACTAGAATACCCGGATCGCTGCTTACATTGAATAAATCGACTTTCAGAAATGTGTTTCTTTCCAGTATCAAATCAGATGACAATGCGTCCGACTCAACTGTTTGTCTGACCACTGCACAGCTCTACTACATACCGCTGAACAAAGAACTGCTACTCGGGTCACTGCAGCGTCGACTCACATTCTGGTGCCGTCGAGCGTTCTGTCCGATCCCCACCAAGTTGTGTACAGGCCGTGGCCTTAACAATGTACTCGCAAAAGCAGGCAAGGCCACGCCCCCAACACGTCGATATTTGGTCTTTCTGTACACAAACATCTGCATCCACATTCACACTCAGCAACACACCTTACGGTGTATGGCGGAGGGTCTCTCTGATACCAAAATCATCTCCCATCTTCTCTATTCTGCAAGTGGCGCATGGGAGTAATGAACGATGTATTATCTCTAGTTGCTCTCATTATCTCGTCGTGGCTTTTTCTTCAGAGTATGTGTGAGGAAGTAATATACTGCCCTATTATGCCGAAATTTAAATGGTAAGCCTAAAGGTTTCCGTAATGTGATCTGATGAAACACAACAGCCCACTTTAACCAAATAGGAGACATGTCCTCGTTCGAAATGAAACATCATCGGGAGAAACGTACTCAATGTTCGCTTCACGTCGGCCGTCAAAGCTACATGGTACGTTATCGCCAATGATAAATCCC
Source organism: Schistocerca gregaria (assembly GCF_023897955.1). Lineage (NCBI taxonomy): Eukaryota > Metazoa > Arthropoda > Insecta > Orthoptera > Acrididae > Schistocerca > Schistocerca gregaria. The sequence goes on from NC_064924.1 coordinate 202,564,239, forward strand.
TTAGAAATGAAGACCTCTTCATTGTGGTCGTACCGACCACAATGTTGAAACGTTAAGCCACAGATTTACCTGTTCATACACGAATGATACGTGGAATTTTCTCTATCAGAAGTAGGAAGTCACTGACAGAACAAGCCCTGCAATTGTAGATATAACTGAACTGATACGACGAGAAAGACTCATATGCGTACTAGAGAACAAAGATCGACACTGTAATCTGGATGCCTGCGCAGACTGCAACATGTGTAACATGTAAAGCAGCAACGTAGGACGGCCATTTATAGTGCATTGAAAGCGAACACCAGAAACAAATTTGAAGTAAACTGCGCTAATATTATTACCACATCATTTATACAAGAAGAATGTGTCTTCTATTAATACAACCAAGGGGGAGTCACCCTCTGATGAACAGTACTCAAGAGTCGGTCGAAGAGTTTATTCCCCCCCCCCTCCCCTTTTTTTTAACGTGTTGTTCCTGAAGAGTGGCAGCAGCATTTTCAGTAGTTGCAGGAGCAACAGTCTGCATGATTGACTAATCTGGCCTTCTAACAGCAATCTAAGCACCCTTGCTATGATGATACTACGAACTGCTGACGGCAAGGGGAACCACAGCTGTATTTTTTCCAAAAGTATGCAGCTCTACTGTATCATTAGATGATGATGTGGAACCTCTTGAATAAAATATTCCGGAAGTACAGTAGTCGCCCATTCGGATCTCTGGGCAGGGAGTACTAAGTAGAATATTGTCATCGGCAGAAACAAAACGAATCGGAGCGTGGGATGTTAGGTTCCTTAATCGGGCAGGTAGATTAGAAAGTTTAATTAGGCATACGGATTGTATAAAGTTATAGTGCGAATTAGTGAAGTTCGGTGGCGGTGGCAACAGAACTTCCTGTCAGATGAGTACTGGGTTGTAAATACAAAATAAAATGGGGGTAATGCAGGAGTGGGTTCGATAGTGAAAAAGAAAATACTAGTGCAAGTAAGCAACTAGTAACAGCATAGTGAACTCATTACTGTAGCCAAGATAGACACGAAGCTCACAACGACCACAATACTACAAATTTATATAGCTACTAGCTCAGTAGATGATGAAAAGATTGAAGAACAGTATGACAAGATAAAAGAAATTATTAAGACGGTAAATTGAGACGAAAATTTAATAGTGATGGGGAACTGAAAATCGGTACTAGAATAGTAAATAAATGTACTGGGGGAAAGGAATCATCGATAACACTTGGTTTAAGAATCATGAAAGAAGACTGGACAGGTGGAAGGTTTCAGATCGATTATAGAATGGTATTACAGAGGAACCTGTGGTACGGGGACAGCGTTTTTGATTAGTAATCAAAACATCTTCGGTCACTGGTTCGAATACCGCCAACACTTAAGTTTGAAAAAAAATCATCAGCAATTACTATCGAAGACTTCCAGCATAAGAAGTAATGCTCATTCAGCCAAGTCTAGTGAAAGAGGGCGGAGGAGAGGATTGAGGTTCAGGGCTCTATCTTGCATAGAGGTTAGGCAGCTTCCCCTAAACGTGTAAGAATCATAAATTATCAGCGGCATGAGGATGCAGAAAGCAATGGAAAGAACTGCATTACAGACACTTAATATGTATTCACAAGACATGTGGCATGTAACTGAAAAAGTGTCATTAAGATCTCTCGATTGACTACTCCTTCCATTTAGACCTCTGGGTGGGGACTGTCAAGGGTTAGATGACCAAGAGAGAAAGACTGAATAACCAATGAAAGGATAAAGTTCTACTAGTCGTGGCGTGGAATGTCAGAAGTTTGAATGAGGTAGAGAAGCTAGATTATCTGAAAAGGGATAAGCTAAGGCAGTCAGTGAAGTGAAACGGAAGAAAGACAAAGATTTCTGGTCAGATGGGTGTAGGGTAATGTCAACAGTAGCGAGTAATGACACAATGGGGTTAGGATTCGTTATGAATAAGAAGATAAGGCAGAGAGTGAGTTACTGTGAATAGTTCAGTGATACAGTTGTTCTCATCAGAATCGACAGCAAACTAACGCCGAAAACGACAGTTCAGGTATAAACGCCAAGGTCGCAAGCCGAAGATGAAGAGACAGAGAAAGTCTATGAGAATATGGAATGGGTGATTCAGTACATAAAGGGAGATTAAAATGTAACAGTTAAGACGGGTTGTAAGGGGAGGAGTAGAAGAAAGGCTTTCGGGAGAATATAGGCATGGTACTAAGAAATTCTTCATTAAATTTCAGCGAATACTCTGTTAAGAACTACAATAGAAGGAGGTGTACTTGGAGATGGCTGGGAGACACGGGGAGATTTCAGTCAGATTACATCAAGATAAGGCAGAGATTATGAAATCAGATACTGGATTGTAAGGCATATTCAGGAGAAGATTTAGACAGATCATAATTTAGTAGTGACGAAGACTAGGCTGAATTTTAAGAGAGTGGCCAGGGAAAATGAGAGTGCAAGGAAGTGAGATACGGAAGTACTAAGGAATGAAGGCATAAGTTTGAATTTATCTGAGGCTATTGATAGTGCTATAATGACTAATTAAGTAGGCATTGCAGCTGAAGAGGAATGGACAGCTGTAAGAAGGGCAATCACAGAAGCTAGAAAGAAAAGAGAAAAATAGGTGCAAATAAGATAACTGCGTATAAGCCATGGGTAAAAGAAGAACTACTTCAGTGGATCCATGTATGAAGGAAGTACAAGAATGTTCAGGAAATTCAGGAATACAGAATTACAAGTCACTTAGGAACGAAATAAATAGGAAGTGTAGAGAAGCTAAGACGAAACGGCTGTACAAAAATGTAAATAAATCGAAAAAGAAATTATTTTCGGAAGAAGTGACTTAGCATATAGGAAAGTCAGAACGACTTATGGCGAAATTAAGAGCAAGGGCGGTAAAATTAAGAGTGAAACGGTAAATCCACTTTAATTCCACTGTTAAATCCTGAGGAGAGAGTGGATAGGTGGAAAGAGTACATCGAAGGTCTCTAAGATGGATATGGCTTGTCTGATGACGTGATAGAAGATGAAACTGAAGTCGATAGAGAAGAGATAGTTAATCCACAGTTAGAATCAGAATTCATAAGAGTTTTGGAAAAATTAAAATCAAGTAAATCAGGAGTGATAGATAATATTCCAACTGAATGTCTACAAAAAAACTGGGGAAAGGGTGACAAAACAACTATTCACGCTGGTGTGCAGAATGTATGAAACCGGCGATATACCATCTGACTTTCGGAGAAACGTCATCCACACAATTCCGAAGACAGCGAGAGCTGACAAGTACGAAAATTATCGCACAATCAACATAACAGCTCATGTATCCAAGATAATGACAAGAATAATATATCGAAGAATGAAAAAGAAAACTGAGGATGTGTTGCATAACTATCATTTTTCCTACAGGAAAAGTAGAAGCGCCAGAGAGAAAGTTCTGACATTGCGATTGATAATGGAACCATGACTAAAGAAAAATGAAGACACGTTCATATAATTTATCGACCTGGAAAAAGCGGTATATACTGTCAGATGGTGCAAGACGTTCGAAACTCTTAGAAAAGTAGGGATAGTCAGGGATTTAATCTTTCTCCTCTACGGATTGATCTATAAATCGAAGAAGCAATGACAGAGATAAAGGAACTGTTCAAGATTATAATTAATATCCAAGTTGAAAGGGTATCAATGCTAAGATTCGCTGATAACATTGCTATCCTCTGCAAAAGTAAAGTAGAATTGCTTTGGTACTCAAACAAATGTTTAATATAATTATAAATTATGTAGGAAAGTTTATTCATTGACTATAGCGACTTATGTAAAACTCGTTAAGGAAAAAGTGTGTGTGTGTGTGTTTGAGGTTTACGGGCGCTAAACAGCGTGGTCATCAGCGCCCAAACGCATAGAAACAGGAACACAAGCGGTGAAGGGACGAAGACGGACGCCGAACAAGGAGAACGGCTAAAAGACACAGGCCTGACGCAGTTCCAAATGCGCACATACAGAAGCAAAACAAGAGGAGAAGAAACACACTAAAAAAGGAAAGGAAACACAAGGAAAAGAGAACAGATACCGAAGGGAAACAAGGAGGTAATCGTGACTGGCGGACCTCTTACCTAAAACCTGGGTTAGCCAGTCACCCAGCAGCACATTAAAACCTTCTCCCTAAAATCCGAGGCAACAGATTGGACAGGACACAAAACCGTAAGACCTTAACCACAGTCGCTGCGTCGTCTTGCAAAATAGAGGGCAAATCCGGTGGCAAGGAAACCACCGCCCTCTGGTCAGAGAATAAAAGACAGTCAAGTAAAATGTGGCGGACAGTAATCTGGACGCCACAAGCACTGCAGATTGGGGGGTCCTCCCGCCGGAGTAAAAAACCATGCGTGAAGGGACTGTGTCCAATGCGGAGGCGAGTGAGGAGAACCTCATCCCGCCTGTATGACTGGTAGGACGTACGCCATGGTCGCGTAGTGGCCTTTACCAGACGCAGCTTATTGTCAGAAACTGCCAACCACTCCTCTTCCCATTGATGCATAACACGAAAACGCAAAAGGGAGGTTACAGCATGGAGGGGGACGGCACATTCAACAACGTGAGGGAGGGAACATGCATCTTTCGCAGCCACATCCGCCAGTTCGTTTCCCCTAATACCCACGTGCCCCGGCACCCAGCAGAAAGAAACCTCCTTCCCCTGCCGTTGCAGGTGGAGTAGGGCATCATGGATGTTCTGGACGACCGTATCCGCTGGGTACAAGTGTTGCAAGGTCTGAAGGGCACTCAGGGAGTCAGAAAAGATGAGGAACTTAAGACTGGTAACACATCTCATCTGCTCCAATGCCCGCAAGATTGCAAACAATTCGGCATCGAGGATGGTAAACGCCGCAGGAAGCCGTAACTTGACGACTCGATCAGGGAAAACAACAGCACAACCAACAGTGTCCCCCTGTTTAGAGCCATCTGTGAATACAGGTACATGGTCCGGATGCTGGTTTAAAATATCGTAAAATAAGGAGGTAAAAACAAACGCCGGAGTGCAGTTCCTCCGGTTCTCCGACAAGTCTAAAAGGATGCTGGGCCTCTGGAGCAACCAGGGAGGCAGGCGAGTAAAACCTTGTCGTTGGGGGGCCACACGCTCCACACCAAGGGACTAAAGCAAATGCTTGGCACGAATCCCAAATGGTTTTGTTGCCCTGGGACGACTGGAAAAGAGACGTTCCATAGGCGGTCGGGCAACGGTAGGGTACGCAGGGGAGGTAGGACAGGCAAGGAAATGACACACCCGTCGCACCATGAGGAGTTTCCGCCGGATGGCGAGAGGCGGTTCCCCTGCCTCAGCACACAGGCTGGGGATGGGACTGGTACGGAAGGCACCAGTGGCCAGCCTGATACCCTCATGGTGTACTGCGTCAAGGATCTTGAGATACGAAGGCCTTGCTGACCCATACACGGTGCAAGCATAGTCAAGACGCGATCGGACGAAAGCCCTATAAAACTGCAGCAGACGCGCCCGATCTGCTCCCCAGGACCGATGGCTCAGACACTTCAAAATATTCAGTGCCTTCAGGGCCCGCACCTTGAGGTCTTTAAGGTGAGGCAACCACGACAACTTGGAATCAAAAGTGAGGCCCAGGAACCTCACAGTGTCTCTAAAAGGAAGAACGGTGTCCCTCAGACGCAATTCAGGGGAGGTAAAAAGACGCCGAGAACGATTAAAATGAACACACACAGATTTGTCTGCAGAAAAGGTAAAACCCGTCTTTGCAGTCCATGCCTCTAAGCGCTTTATCGTAAGCTGTAACTGCCGACTAGCACTGACAAGACTGGAGGAAGAACAGAAAACAGCAAAATCGTCCACAAACAAGGAGCATTGGGCAGGACTCCGGATAGTGGACGTGATACTGTTAATAGCAACGGCAAAGAGGGTGACACTTAAAACGCTGCCCTGAGGAACACCATTCTCCTGCACGTACATATCCGATAGCACATTACCAACCCGATACCGAAAGAGGCGGTGAGAAAGAAAGGACCGAATGAAGATGGGGAGACGGCCACGAAAGCCCCACTCATGGAGTTGATTGAGGATAAGGCGGCGCCAAGTAGTGTCATACGCCTTATTAATGTCAAAGAAGACCCCTAGACAATGCTGGTTACGTAGAAAGGCCTGCTGGATGGCGGCCTCAAGCAGGGTCAAGTTGTCTATAGTGGAACGACATCTCCGAAAGCCACACTGAGAGGGGCTAAGGAGCTGCCTGGTCTCGAGCAGCCAAACCAGGCGGCGGTTGACCATGCGTTCCAACGTCTTCCCAACACAGCTCGTCAAGGCAATACTCCGATAACTACTGGGATGCGTTCGGTCCTTCCCTGGTTTGAGGAGGGGAATCAAAATTGCCTCCCTCCACGAGTCAGGGTACGTGCCAGATAACCATATCATATTGAAACAGTTCAGGAGAACATCCTTGGATGGCAGCAACAGGTGCCGCAGCATGCTGTACCGGATTTGATCATGACCAGGCGCAGTATCATGAGCCACAGACAGCGCAGAATCCAGTTCCCACATTGTGAAGGGGCAGTTATAGGGTTCAGAATTTAGAGACCGGAAGTCCAAGTGACCCCTTTCGACGGCAGTGCGGTAGCGGCAGAAATCTGGATCACAGTTAATAGTGGCGATAGATTCCGCAAAATGCATGGCCAGTATCTGGGCAATGTCTCTCAGCGCCGTGAGGAGACATCCCTGATGCAGCAATGCCGTGACAGGTAGCTGGCTGAGTTTCCCGGAAATCCTCCTGATGGCTTCCCATACTTTCGTAGAACTAGTGGAGCGAGAGATGGAATTCAAGAACGATTGCCATGACCGTCGTTTGCTCTCTTTAATCACTCGCCGCGCTCTGGCCCTTGCCACCCGAAAGGCCGCAAGATTAAGGAAAAAGAGTGGCAGGATGTTTATAGTGTCGATAACATAGGGGACAAATACAGTGTTGCTTAACATTAGAACATTCTAAACGGGGTAGCAGCAGTAATAGGGAGCCCGCGCGGCTGACTAGTGAGATAAGGATATCAAGTAGAACAAAGCGGGAATTATATCAAAATGTTAGCCATATTCACAATTTTTCCTTTACGAATGGTCAGTTTCCTGAACGGTTAAAGTAATCAGTAGTAAATCTGCTTTATAAAAATGGAGGAAAAGGTAATGTAGACAATTTTAGACCTATTTCCATGCCTTAAGTGTTCGCTAAAGTTATTGAAAAGGATGTGTATTTAAGGATTATTGATTATTTTATATCACATGATTTGCTATCAGATGTACAGATGGGATTTAGAAATCGCTTAACAAATGAAAATTCGAAGTTCTCTCTTCTCTGTGAAGTACAGGATAAATTAAACAAAAGGTTTCGAACGCTAGGCACATTTTTTTTTTATTTAACTAAGGCATTTGCTTACGTTGATAAAAAATATTGCTCCAGAAGTTGGACCATTACATAATTCAAGGAGTAGCTAATCATTGGTTCATCTCGTACTTTAGCAACAGACAGAAAAAAGTCATTATTCACAGTGTTGAGAATGGCTGTGAGGTGTGGTCTGAGTGGGGAATAGTCAAATGTGGAGGGGGGGGGGGGGGGCAGCAAGGGATCAGATTTGGGACCACTCCTGTTCCATATTTATATAAATGGTATTCCCTTTAGTCTTACAGGTAACTCTAAAATATTTCTGTTTGCTGATGACAATAGCTTGGTAGTAAAGGATGTTGTAGGCAACATTGGCCCGTTTTAAAGTAGTGCAGTTCATGACCAAAGTTTATAGCTTGTAGAAAATAAATAAATGCTAAATCACCGTAAGATTCAGTCTTTACAGTTTCTAACGCACAATTCAATAAAAGCTGACGTTTTAACTTCACAGAATTGGCATATGATTAGTGAAACTGAACAGTTAAAATTTCTACGTGTTCAGATTGATAGTAAACTGTTCTGGAAAGCCCACGTTCAGAATCTTGTTCAGAGACTTAAAGCTGCCATTTCTTCTATTCGAACGATATCTGAAGTGAGTGATCATTCGACACGAAAATTAGTCTTCTTTGCTTATTTTCACTCTTTTATGTAGTCTGGTCTGATATTTCGGGGCAACTCTTCCTATTCTAAAAGGATATTTTTGGCTGACGGTTCGGGCAATAAGTGGTGTAAGTTCACGAACCTATTGTCGACTTCTCGAATCTGGGTAATTCGGCATTAGCCTCTCAATATATATACATTCATTACTTACCGTCTTCCTTGTTAACAATATTAGCTTATTTTCAAGAATAAGCTGCTTTCACCCAGTTAATACTCGGCAGAAATCAAGCCCGCATTTGTATCGGACTTCCTTAACTCTTGTGCAAAAGGTGTGCAGTATATTGCGGCATCAGTTTTCAATAAGCTATTACAAGAGTTTCCTCATGGGTCACTCCTTCTATTCTGTCGAGGAGTTCCTTAAAAAATTAAGCTCATTCTTATGTTACATTGTTGATTACGTTTACTTAAACTTATAGCTTGACTTTTTTGGATAGTAAACATTTTATTGTATCTATTATTACTTTTATGTTGTATTTTCATGTACTGACACATTGCATGGACTTGGAGATTCAGTTCTCAAATTGGTCCTACGGAACAAGACGTGTAAATAAAATAAACAAATAAAAATCACAGGACCAGTTGAACGGAATGAACTATCTAATGAGTACAGAATATGGACTGTGAGTTAATCGAAGATCTGTGAAAGTAATGAGAAGGAGCATAAATAAGAACAACGAGAAGCTCACCATCAGGATTGGTGATTACGAAGTAGATGAAATTAAGGAATTCTCCTACCCAGTCAACGAAATATGTCATGACGGTCGGTTCAAGGAGGATGTAGAAAGCACACTAGCACTAGCACAAAGGACATTCCTGACCAAGAGAAGCCTTCTAGTATCAAACATTGACCTGCAGTTGAGAAAGAAACGTAAAAAGCAGAATAACACTGGCAAAAAGGACATTCCAGACGAATAAAAGTCTTCTAGTATCAAACATAGGCCTTAATTTGCGGAATAATTTCTGAGACTGTACGTCAGGAGCGCATCATTGTGGGTAATGAAACGTGGACTGAGGGGAAAAACAGAACTGAAGAGATTCGATGCATTTGAGAAATTGTGCTACAGAATAACAATATTGAAAATTATGTGGACTGTTAAGGTAAGGAATGAGGATGTTCTGCGGAGAATCGGCAAGGAGGGGAATATATTGGAAACACTGACAAAAAGAACGGGCAATACGACAGAACATCTGTTAAGACATCGGGGAATAACTTAGATGGCACTGTAGAGAGTGGACGGTAAAAACTGTAGAGACAAACAGGGGTTGGAATACATACAGCAAACAATTGAGAACGTATGTTGCAAGTGTTATTCTTACATGAATATGTTGGAACAAGAGGGGAATTCCTGGCGGGAGGCATCAAATCAGTCAGAAACCTGTTGAAAAATAAAAGAAAAGAAAGAAAAAGGAGATATCGGAACCATATTTTAAATTATAAGACATATTGTAAGACATATGTGGACTCTGGCCATAAAATATTGGTTATGAACCGTAGATTAAAACTGAAGAAATTGCGAAAAGATAGGAAATGAAGGAAATGGAACCTTGAAAACCTGAAAGAACCAGATATTTCGAAAGTATCAGAGGGTACATTAGGCATCTATGGACTAGAACATGGGGAAGGAATAAGAAAGGGTAGTTATGAGAGATGAAGTAGCACAGATCGCTGAGGATAATACATGTAAAAAGACAAGAAATACTTCGATAACACAAGAGATATCGAATTTAAATGTTGGAAGGAGAAAATACAAAAAATACAGCATTGAAGCGGCGAATTGGAATACAAAATTCTAAAAATTTGACTTAGAGGAAGTGCAATATGGCTAAGCAGGAATAGCTAGGGAGGAAAATTGAAGAGGCCTTTGGACTAAAGAGAAGCAGCTGTATGACTATCAAGAGCTCAATGGAAAAATAGTCTCAAGCAAAGAAGAGTGTGCTGAAAAGTGGAGTGAGTATGTAGGGAGTCTATACTAGGGAAATATGTTTGGAGGCAATACTGTAGAAAGAGACGTGAACGTGGTTGAAGTTTAGATGCAAGACGTAATACTGCGAGAAAAATTTGACAGAACTCTGAAAGATCTAAGTCAAAACAAGGCCGCTGGCGCAGACGATATTCCGTCAAAACTACTGATAGCCTTTGGAGAGCAAACACTTGTGTGAAAGATGCAACTCCCCTGAGCTACCCTCAGTAATTCCAAAGAGAGGGGGTGTTCCTTGATGTGGATATTTACGAACTACCAATTTAATAATTCACGGTGGCGAAATGCTAATAGGAATTATTTGCTGAAGGATGGAAAAACTGGTAGAAACTGACTTCGGGGAAGATCAGTTTGGATTCTGGAGGAATTTAGAAAAACGCGAGGTAATACTGACCCCACAACTTCTTGTAGAAGAGAAGTTGAGGAAACGCAAAACTAGGTTTATTGCATTTAAAGCCCTGGAGAAAGCTTTTGAAAATCTTGACTGGAATACACTCTTTGTAATTCTGAAAGTATCATGGACAAAATACAGGGAGGGATAGTCTATTTACAAGTTGTGCTGAAAAGAGACGGGAGTTAGAAGAGTCGAGGGCTTGGAACGGAAGCAGTGGTTGAGAACGGAGTAAGACACGGCCCCTGACGTTATTTAATCCGTAAATTGAGCAAGCAGAGAAGAATTTGGAAAATACATAAAAGCTCTGAAGCTAGCTGATTACATTGTAATTCTGATGGAGACAGCAAAGCAGTTGGAAGAGCAAAGAGCAGTTGAAGGGAATAGACAGTGTATTGAAAGGAGGATATAAGATGAACATCGACAAAAAGAAAACAAGACAAATGGAGAGTAGTCGAATTAAATCAGGTGATGCTGAGGGAATTAGATGAGGAAACGAGACACTTAAGGCGCTGCAGTCCGGAACCGTGTGACTGCTACGGTCGAAGGTTCGAATCGTGCCTCGGGCATGGATGTGTGTGATGTCCTTAGGTTAGTTAGGTTTAAGTAGTTCTAAGTTCTAGGGGACTGATGACCTTTGATGTTAAGTCCCATAGTACTCAGAACCAATTGAACAATTTTTGAGACACTTAAGGTGGTAGATGAGTTTTCCTATTTGGGTATCATAATTTCAGATGTTGGTCGACTTAGGGAGGATAGACAGGCAACGGCAATAAAAGTGTTTCTGAAGAAGGAATATTTGTTAATATTGAAGTTAATATTGGATATAGATTTAAGTGTTAGGAAGATTTGTTCGGAAGGTATTTGTCCGGATTATAGCCATGTACTGAAGTGAAACATCAACGATAAGCAGTTTAGATAGGAGGCTGTTGGAGAGTATTGAACCGTGGTGCTAAAAAAAAAAAAAAAAAAAGAATACGGTGTATTAGATGTGTGGAGGACGTGAGCAATGAGGAGAGACTGAGCAGAGCTGGTGAGAAAAGAATTTTGTGGAACTACATCACTAGACGAAGGGTTCAGTTGACAGGACGTCTTATGACACATCAATGTATCAGCAGTTTACTAGTGGAGGAGAGTGTGTGTGTGCTTGTGTCTGTGTTTGTGTGTGTGAGGTGGCAGTGGGGGGGTTGGGAAGTGGGGAGGGGGTAAATATTGTAGAGCGAGGCCGAGAAATGAATACAGTAAGCAAATTCAGAAGGATGTATGCTGCAGTTGTTATATCGAAGTGAAGAGGCTTGAGCAGGATACAGTAGCGTGGAGGGCTGAAGACCAGAACTACAAAAACAAGCCACTTTATTTTATCATGAAAAATGCTGCCGTTGTGCGAATAGTTGTACGCCCACCATCACGTCCTGGTAAAGGACTATAGCTACGTATCAGCTGGAAATGGCAGAGGACTCTGCTTTGAGAAAGCTGTCTCGCAGTGGGCGGGGAACAAACGGGTGGGAAGCCCTCGCGACGGTAGGATCCGGAAGAGATGGCGGCCGGGCTCGCGAATCCCGCGATATTATTCCGCGCGGGTTGCGGCCGCTGTGCGGCGGCGCTGTTTGTATTCAGCGGCACGCGCGGGGTGGCTGGCTGTAGCTGGCAGCGTCGCGACGACGGAACCCAGCCACAGGCCGTCTGGACGCCGCACGGGCGCGCGCCGCGGTCTGCACGCGTGCGCAGCTGCTGCAGCAGCGGCGACGCATCTTCTGTGCAGTTACACAGCGACTCATCAGGCGGAATACTGTCGTCATAGGCGATACATACGGCTCTGAGGCATGGGTCACCAGGTGTGGCGCTCTGGATCGGTATGTGTTTAGCTCACACAATCCAGGTCCAGTGTCAGTGCAGCTCTCGGTGTAAGCCAGCAAGCACAGCTTCGCCAGTGGTGTGATTTGACAAAGCTGGTACTCTGAGCAGCTACCGCTGTCATTGGCAAATGCAGCATTTCCCCTTCCCCTTGAGAAGGCACATAGCGGCACGTTAAAGTAACTTGTTCCAGCTCCTTTGTACAGGATGAGAAACGAACTCGGATATCCTAATCATCTGTATCAGTGGTTCGAACATTTTTGTTCCATTGATATCAGTAGATACTCTTCCCTAATTCGAAGATGCTCATTTCTGATCTGAAGTCGGTTCTTCTGAAAGCTTCGGTTTTTGTACCCTCGTAAACTTAAAATATTTCTTTTTTCTACCATTACATTAAAAAATACGTGTATAAACCTTTGGTTTAAGTCTCTCTAACTTAGCTTGGTAATATAAATTAATTACAAACTGAATAGAAACGAAGCCTAAATATATTCAGTGGTATAAATTAAAACATTAACCACCATGAAAAGCGGTACAGTTACATAACTGTGACTCACAAGCAACACCGAGCGAGGTGGCGCATTCGTTAGCACACTGGACTCGCATTCGGGAGGTCGACGGTTCAACCCCGTCTCCGGCCATCCTGATTTAGGTTTTCCGTGATTTCCCTAAATCGTTTCAGGCAAATGCCGGGATGGTCCCTTTGAAAGGGCACGGCCGATTTCCTTCCCAATCCTTCCCTAACCCGACCTTGCGCTCCGTCTCTAATGACCTCGTTGTCGACGGGACGTTAGACACTAACCACCACCATCACAAGCAACACTGAGGCTCGAAATTTTGTTTCAAGCTGTTATCTTTGTGTTCTACTACAAGGATATCTCGTTTAACACTCCACCCATAGTCTATTATTATACAGAGCCAAAGGAACTGGTATAGGTAGGGGTATCAAAAACAGAGATATGTAAACAGGTAGAATACGGCACTGCGGTCGGCAACGCCTATATAAGACAAGTGTGTGGCGCAGTTGTTAGATCGGTGACTGCTGCTATAATGGGTGTTTTAGTGGAGTTTGTTAGTGGTGTTACAGTCGGCGCACGAGCGATGGGACACAGCATCTCCGAGTTAGTGACGAAGTGGGGATTTTCAGGTACGACCACTTCAAGAGTGTATCGTGAATATCAGGAATCCGGTAAAAGTTCAAATTTCACGACATCGCTGGGACCGGAGAAAGATCCTGCACGAACTGGACCAAGGAAGACTGAAGGGAATCGTTCAACGTGACAGAGTGCGACCCTTCGGCAAACTGCTGCAGATTTAAATGCTGGCCCACAAACTTGTGTCAGCTTGCGAACCGTTCAACGAAACGTCATCGATAACGGCCCGTCAACACCGACGTTGCATTGTTGATGACTGGAAACATGTTTTCTGGTCGGACGAGTCTCTTTCAAACTCTATCAAGTGGATAGACTGCATGACAGCAGGGGACTGGTCGAGATGTGGGGTGTGTGCAGTTGGAAGACGTGGGACCCCTGTTACGTCTAGATACGACTATGATAGGTGACACGTACGTAAGTACACTCTCAGATAACCTGCATCCATTTATGTCCATTGTGCCATTTATGTCCATTGTGCATTCCGACTGACTTCGGAAATTCCAGCATGAAAATGCGACACCCCACACGTCCAAAATTGCTACAGAGCGGCTCAAGAAACACTCCTCTGACCTTGAACACTTCCGCTGGTCACAAAGCTCCTCAGACATGCACATTATTGAGCATATTTGGAATGCCTTGCGACGTGTTATTCAGAAGGGATTTTCATCCCCTCGTACTCGTACGGACAGACCTGCAGGATTCATGGTGTCAGTTCCCTCCAGCACTATTTCAGACATTAGTCGAGTCCACGCCACGTTGTGGCACTCCTGCCTGCTCGCTGGGATATTTGGCTCTTCAGTGCATGTTTGTCCCATTTCCATTGATAGCTCTCTCCCACAGTCTTGACGTCTTGATGGAACCGTTCACGTTGCTCATCACTGACGTCTCCTGAACTCTCAGGGAATTTACCAAGGTGACTGTATGCAAAATGGAGTTTGACTCTCATATTAAATCCCAGAAGATGTAAAACTGACAATGTATCAGCTATGAGACTTTCACCGTTAGCAGATTATTCCTTACCAAGAAAGTTTCCTTTCTCACCACGAATTACATCCATAGAACTCTGTCCTTCATGTTTACCTTTGTGATAAATCCTTCTTCACCTAGAAGAAGCTGGGGCCCATTAAACACTTCACCACTCATCATCTCAAGGGATAATGCAACAAGGGTACTGACCGTATATTGGATTATCCATCATCACTATCTACTGATTAGATATGTAGAGGGGGGAAAATTATTTTCCCTCGAATGACAGTTGGATCGTTTACAACATTCGGTATAACTGCATGCAGAATCTCAACTATAGGGGTCTCTCCCATGGTCTAGGGGTAGCGTTTTTGATTCATAGCGTCTTTGATTCATCACCAAAAGGTCTTCGGTCCCGTGTTCGATCCCAGCCATTGCCCAAATTTTGATAAATAATCAGCATTGGCGGCCGAAGACTTCCGGCATAAGAAGTCAGCCTCATTCAGCCAACGGCCTTGTCAAAGAGGGCGGAGGACCGGATAGAGGGTCAGGGCACTCTCTTGTCCTAGGGGTGGGAAATTGCCCCTAAAGGCGGAAGAATCAGCAATGATGAACGACATGAGGATGCAGAAGGCAATGGAAACCACTGCATTAAAGACACGTAACGTGGATCCACAGGACAAGTGGCCTGTAGTTGAAGAAGTGTCATGATGATCTCTCCATTGGCAAAAGATTGAGGAATAGTCCCCCATTCGGATCTCCGGGAGGTTACCATGAGAAAAAATTGAATAAGCAACGAAAGGATAATGTTCTACGAGTCGGGGCGTGGAATGTCAGCAGCTTGAACGTGGTAGGGAAACTAGAAAATCTGAAAAGAGAAGTGCAAACTCTCAATCTAGATACAGTAGGGGTCAGTGAAGTGAAGTGGATGGAAGACAATGATTTCTGGTCAGATGAGAATCGGGTAATATAAACAGCAGCAGAAAATGGTATAACAGGCGTAGGATTCGTTATGAATAGGAAGGTGGAGCAGAGGGTGTGTTACTGTGAACAGTTCAGTGACTGTGTTGTTCTAATCAGAATCGACAGCAGACCAACACCGACAACGGTAGTTCAGGTATACATGCCGACATCGCAAACTGAAGATGATCAGATAGAGAAAATATATGCGGATATTGAAAGTGTAGTGCAGTATGTAAAGGGGGACGAAAATCTAATAGTCATGGGCGACTGGAATGCAGTTGTAGGGGAAGGAGTAGAAGAAAAGGTTACAGGAGAATAAGGGCTTGGGACAAGGAATGAAAGAGGAGAAAGGCTAACTGAGTTCTGTAACAAGTTTCAGCTAGTAATAGCGAATCACAAGAGGAGGAGGTATACTTGGAAAAGGCCGGGAGATACGGGAAGATTTCAATTAGTTTACATCATGGTCAGACAGAGGTTCAGAAATCAGATACTGGATTGTTAGGCGTACCCAGGAGCAGATATAGACTCACGTCACAATATAGTAGTGATGAAGAGTAGGCTGAAGTTCAAGACATTAGCCAGGAAGAATCAATACGCAAAGAAGTGGGATACGGAAGTTCTAAGGAATGACGAGATACGTTTGAAATTCTCTAACGCTATAGATACAGCAATAAGGAAAAGCGCAGTAGGCATTACAGTTGAAGAGGAATGGACATCTCTAAACAGGGCCATTACAGAAGTCGGGAAGGAAAACATAGGTACAAAGAAGGTACCTGCAAAGAAACCATGGGTAACAGAAGAAATACTTCAGTTGATTGATGAAAGGAGGAAGTACAAACACGTTCCGGGAAAATCAGGAATACAGAGATACAAGTCGCTGAGGAAGGAAATAAATTGGAAGTGCAGGGAAGCTAAGACGAAATGGCTGCAGGAAAAATGTGAAGACATCGAAAAAGATATGATTGTCTGAAGGACAGACTCAGCATGCAGGAAAGTCAAAACAACCTTTGGTGACATTTAAAGCAACGGTGGTAACATTAAGAGTGCAACGGGAACTCCACTGTTAAATGCAGAGGAGAGAGCAGATAGGTGGCAAGAATACATTGAAAGCCTCTATGAGGGTGAAGATTTGTCTGATGTGATGGAAGAAGAAACAGGAGTCGATTTAGAAGAGATAGGGTTTCCAGCATTAGAATCGAAATTTAAAAGAGCTTTGGAGGACTTACAGCCAAATAAGGCAGAAGGAATAGATAACATTCCATCATAATTTCTAAAATCATTATGGGAAGTGGCAACAAAACGACTATTCACTTTGGTGTGTAGAATATATGAGTCTGGCGACATACCATCTGACTTTCGGAAAAGCATCATCCACACAATTCCGAAGACGGAAAGAGCTGACAAGTGCGAGAATTATCGCACAATCAGTTTAATAGCTTATGCATCGAAGCTGCTTACCAGAATAATATACAGAATAATGAAAAAGAAAATTGAGAAAGCGCTAGGTAACAATCAGTTTGGCTTTAGGAAAAGTAAAGGCACGAGAGAGGCAATTCTGACGTTACGGCTAATAATGGAAGCAAGGCTAAAGAAAAATCAAGACATGTTCATAGGATTTGTCGACCTGGAAAAAGCGTTCGCCAATATAAAATATTGCAAGCTGTTCGAGATTCTGAAAAAAGTAGGGGTAAGCTATAGGGAGACACGGGTCATATACAACACGTACAACAACCAAGAGGGAATAATAAGACTGGACGATCAAGAACGAATTGCTCGTATTAAGAAGGGTGTATGAGAAGGCTGTAGCCTTTCGCCCCTACTCTTCAATCTGTACATCGAGGAAGCAATGATGGAAATAAAAGAAAGGTTCAGGAGTGGAATTAAAATACACGGGAACAGGATATCAATGATACGATTCGCTGATGACATTGCTATCCTGAGTGAAAGTGAAGAAGAATTAAATGATCTACTGAACGGAATGAACAGTCTAATGAGTAAACAGTATGGTTTGAGAGTAAATCGGAGAAAGACGAAGGTAATGAGAAGTAGTAGAAACGAGAGCAGCGAGAAAATTAACATCAGGATTGATGGTCACGAAGTCGATTAAGTTAAGGAATTCTGCTACCTAGGCAGTAAAATAACCAATGACGGACGGAGAAAGGTGGACATCAAAAGCAGACTCGCTATGGGAAAAAAGGCATTTCTGAGGATGTACGTCTGGAGTACAACATTGTATGGTAGTGAAACATGGACTGTGGGAAAACCGGAACAGAAGATAATTGAAGCATTTGAGATGTGGTGCTATAGACGAATGTTGAAAATTAGGTGGACTGAGGAATGAGGAAGTTCTACGCAGAATCGGAGAGGAAAGGAATATGTGGAAAACACTGTTAAGGAGAAGGGACAGGATGACAGGACATCTGCTAAGACATGAGGGAATGCCTTCCATGGTACTAGAGGGAGCTGTAAAGGGCAAAAATTGTAGAGTAAGACAGAGATTGGAATACGTCAAGCAAATAACTGAGGACGTAGGTTGCAAGTGCTGCTCTGAGATGAAGAGGTTAGCACAGGAAAGGAATTCGTGGCGGGCCGCTCCAAACCAGTCAGTAGACTGATGACCAAAAAAAAAAAAAAAATTAACAAGTGCACTCCTTCCGGTTTCAGTGACTATCGCGGTCCTTGGCTGGCAAATAGAGCAGGGATTCATTGAAAATCCCCTTTGTTGGCGTTCTTTCAAATTACCCTTTTTAAGGTCCACGAATATTTGCCAGTAGTGATCTTGGTATTTCAGTAGATTATTCACTCTTCCCGTCAGTATGCTCCTCCTGTAATAAACAGAATGAACATCTTGTACAGGTGTATAGATATTTGCATTATGCACGTGTAATAGAACACACTTCATACTGAAGTGTTGGCAAATAAACGCTAGTCGTCTGGACTGTATGCTCTAATCCCTTTTTTCTGAAGAAGATCTCAGACATCATGATAATAAAGAAACTTATTTTCCTTTCCAGAGTATGAAAGAAAGACCTCTTTGCCTTCTTCAACAATATCACACTTTTACAGTATCACTCAATATACATGTTTCTTTCAATCTAGACGCCAACAAAATGATTCAAATGGCTCTGAGCACTATGGGGGTTAACATCTCAGGTCATCAGTCCCCTAGAACGTAGAACTACTTAAACCTAATTAACGTAAGGACATCACACACATCCCTGCCCGGGGCAGGATTGGAATCTGCGACCGTAGGTGTCGCGCGGTTTCAGACTGAAGAGCCCAGAACCGCTCGGCCACCAGCGGCCGGCTAGACGCCAACACTTTAGCTTCAAGTTTGGAGAGAGACCCAATTTCGTTTGAAGCTCTACCGTTTGTGGAAAACTCCAGAGATATCTCGCTTAAAACTCCAGCAACAGTCTACCATCATATGTTTGTCCAGCTCGCTTCTAAGTAATTAATCAAACCGGAAACGGCTGGAATGGAAAAGTTCAAATTACATGAAAATCAGAGCATACAGAGAAAAACCGATTTCAGATCTGAAATCAGAAGGTCAAAATTTTACTAATCTGGATAAAAATCTCTTATAACTGAGAGCTGGAAAAAAAAATTGTTGACCAATGTGTCCTTTGCAGACAGGGTCGAACGTTGAGGCCTCACAGGTGAATCTTGCTTCAGGTACGGTGACGGCATTGCTGGGAGCGCTAGAATGTCAATATGTTAGTTCCCACGACTGGTGGACGGCATCCCAATGCCAGTGGTAACTGTAGTTCCCTGTTTACTCATAGAGTAAAACTGGTTGAGAGGTTATGATGTTGCAGCTGCTGTTACTGAGAGTGACATTGGTGGTTGCGTAATACGAGGTTTATGCGATTTAGGATACTATCACAATGGGGTGTTCGCAACAGTCCTTTTCTCGACGTGACAAGCAGCGCCAAAGTCGTACTGAGACGCTGCAGTAGCGAGTATAAGAGTTTCTCTTAGGATAACGGGACGACAAGGTGCAGACTCTAATGCTTGTTTGAGTGTGCATCGCTAACGCTGTCTTTGTCTAATACGGCAGTAACTCAGAGATTTCGAAAACACATGTTAAACTATCAAACAGTTGCTGGGGCAACTGTAGAGAGTGATAATAATTTAGCGGTAAGAAGCTACAGATTACTCGCAAAACTAAAGAAGTTACGGACAGCAAATAAGGAAATAGGACACGTATAAACTGAAACAAATGCAGCGTTAGAGGACGATCGACTAAAACAGAGGAAAGCAGTACAGATGAATGGCTAACTTCGAGAGATTGTAAACCCAGCAGAGGCTGAAATAGCCAAACATACAAGTTCCAGTAAAGACGTCATCGGTGGTTTGCAACGCAAAAGTTTGAGTCCATAGACTCCAGAATCTCAATTACTATATAAAACAGTTCAGAGAAAGGTCACAGAGTAAGACTTGCACTTGGCGGCCAAACTTCCCACCTGGCAACTACCGGCTACTGACGCCATACTCTCATTTCCGTTTCCATCACTGCACAAGAGAAGGCTTCCTAACCTTGACAAAGCATTTCGGTATTGTAGCAATGAGATTCTGCCTCTCGATTAAACAGTAGATCACCTTCACCAGAGTTAAAACGGATCACAAACTGGTCATATATTCACGATGTCGACCGATCATGTATGCAACTCCTTCAGTTTTCCTTGAAAGTATATTTTCGAAGGGAATGATTTTTCTTCAAAAATAGTTTAATGTCGGTGGTCAAACTTGTTTCAAAGAACAGTTCCTCCATTAGCAAAGTATTCCAATTAACGAACAATGCGTAAGTACCAGTTCTTAGATGTAACAAGTTCTCAGTTCTTAAATACATCGAAAAGCTTTTCTTTCGGACCAAAGACGATCTCGTCTCTTCTCCTTAACATTCTGTTTCCCTTGTGGTATATGATTTCCACGGTTTCGCTGCTAAAGATGAAAATGTATTGAAACATGGAAGCCTTAGTTTGTCCTGAGAGCAGCTTCTCCAACAAAAACTTGTTTCCCTACAGTGCTGGGTTTCTAATACTATTTAAAAATTGGAAAACTGAAATTGCCAGTTCTCAGAATGCAAGTTTCCAAGATATTCATTAGCACGGCTTCGAAGTATTATATTTCCTTCGTTGAAATTATTTCTGACTCACCTAATGATAAAAAAGTTCTTCCTGCTGACAGTATGACTTCATTTTCAATAGGCAGACATGCCAAACCTGTGCTGCTGCATTCTGAAACTAGATGTAGTAAGCTTCGTGTCGTAGTATTAAGTATTCCCATAAAACACTCATATCCTAAACTTTATTTTTAACATAGCTTTTTATTTGCTTCTTCCCATTTATAATCGCTACACGTACTATTTTAACCACTTACATTCTCGTCGGAACTCTGGCGTGAATGGACGCTTATCCAAGAGAAGTTCAATGAATATACACTGAAGAGCCAAAGGACTGATATACCCGCCTAATATCGAGTAGCGCTCCCGTGAGCACGCACTAGTGCCGCTACATAACGTGCCGTGGACTCGACTAACGTTTGAAGTAGTGATTCAGGTAATTGACACCATGAATCCTGCAGAGCTGTCCGTAAATCCGTAAGAGTACGAGGGGGTGGAGATCTCTTCTGAAGGGTATGTTGCGAGGCTTCCCGTATATGCTCAATAATGTTCATGTCGGATGAGGGTTTTGAGCAGTGGAAGTGTATAAACTCAGAGGAGTGTTCCTGGGGCCACTTTATAGCTATTTTGGACATGTGGGGTTTCGCAGTGTCGTGCTAGAGTTGCCCAAGTCCGTCGGAATGCACAGTGGACGTGAATGGACGCAGGCGATCAGACAGGGTGTATACGTACGTCTCACCTATCATAGTCGTACTTAGACGAAGCAGGGATCCCATACCTCCCAACTGCACACACCCCACACTATTGCAGAGCCTCCAAAATCTCGATCAGTCCCCTTCTGACATTCAGGTTCCATGGATTCAGGATGTTGTCTCCATATCAGTACCCGTCCATCCGATGGATGCTATTTGAAACGAGACTCGTCCGACCACGAAACAGGTTTCCAGTCATCAGCAATCCAATGTCGGTGTTGACGAGCGGCTCAGGAAACCCATGTCGATGATGTTTTTCTGAATGGTTCACACGCTGATACTTGTTGATGGCCGAGCATTGAAATCTGCAGCAATTTGCGGAAGGGTTGTACTTCTGTCACGTTGAACGATTCCCTTCAGTCATCCTAGGACCCGTTCTCGAAGAATCTTTCTCCGGCAGCAGCAATATCGGAGATATGACGTTTTACAGTATTCCAGATGTTCACGGTATACTCGTGAAACGGTCGAGCCGGAAAATCCACACTTCATCCCTACCTTAGAGATGATGTGTCCCATCGCTCGTGGTCCGATTATAATACCGCGTTCAAGCTCACTTAAGTCTTTATAACCTGCCTTTGTAACAGCAGTAACCGGTCTAACAACTCTGCCAGACACTTGTTGTCTTATATGGGCGTTGCCGACAGCAGCGACGTATTCTGTTTAGATATCTCTGCATTTGAATACGCATGCGTATGTCAGTTTCTTTGGCGCTTCAGTGTATATTTCAAGTATTCATTCGAATACTGGTGACATTTTTCTAATCGATTTTAAGCCAACAAGTTTTCCCAAAGCACTCGATATGTCACCTACTACGTACCACAGTGTTTCCCGCGGTATACAGATTGTAATCAGAACGTCCTACCATATAAATCCTGATCGAGCAGATTCAATGCTAACGCTTCGTCGTTGTTACTGACGTGTTATGCGCTGAATCCACATGGAGTGCACTTTAGTCGGATCCTTCCCTTGTCTGAACTCGTCCACTTCGTGCGCAACCACTGACTGCAAAACGGAGCACTTCGTGACATTTCTAATTTTGTGGAAGATGAAGTTTCAGTTCTTCTAAAACTGTATTTCTAACCTTTGTTGTATTTATATACTAATCTCCTATCTAAACTCACTGACAACACAGGCCCACGAAGAAATTTTGAAAACCTTTTTTTTTACGTTGGTAGCTGATCTTTATAGATTTTTATCAGCTGAATCCAAACCTAGCCTTAGTTTTTTTCGTATCACCCACAGTTTTCGAGCAATATGCTTTTCATTGAATAGTATAGAAATCCTATGCTATTCGGTAAACAGGGATATTAATGAAATGCTTTGTTACAACATAAACATGGTTTGTATTTACAGTAAGCTACTTAAAACAATGATATGTGTTAATAGAGGTTTCACTTGTCAGCTGGAATTGATTTTTACTTTCTTTCTCTTTTTTATTTGAAGCTTCCTGTCTAACATTTTCTACGATAAGTTGCTTGCTGAACTTCTCGGTGAAGTGACTAACAGTACTCCCCTATCATGTTGGTATTCGAGTGGCCTTGGTAGCTTTTTTCCATTACTTTAATGTCCTGGTGAAACCTCTCTTCTTGCTCTCCACTAACATCTCCCATATTGTCCGGGAAGCAATTAAGGTGACTGTTCAAAAAGAGAACTTTCAGGCTCATTAATCATCCTATGGTTTTAAACTTCTTTAAAATTGTAGCTGTAATAGGAATATATTCTGAGTGTTTTTCATGTCCTAAGAACTTGTAACAACTAGTTTGAATGATACACATGCTTATTTCTCATTTAAGTTCATTGTGGATTCAAAGTTAACATCAAACATCAATTTTGTAATGTCAGGTCCGAAGAAGACTGCTCCTTTTAGTTTAGCTTCCGAAAGGTGTGGAAACTTTCCGCAGAGATACTTAAAACATGGTCCATCTTTAGGCAAAGCCTTTACAAACTGTTTCATTAGGCCTAACTTAATATGTACAGGTGTAGGAGTACGTTTTTTGGATCTATGAGGTTTTTGAGTAGAACGTTCTTCTCAACAAGTTTTGAAGACTCCCTCACAGGCCAGTTCTTGCTGCACCAGTGTTGATCTCTAGCCCAACTGTCCCATTCACACAGGAAACATGGAAATTTGGTAAAGCCACCTTAATGACCAAGGAGCATGCATATTACTTTTAGATCGCCACATATCATCCAAACATAAGCAGAATAGCCTATTTTATTTAGCACTATTTCTAGGTTTTTATAGCTTTTTTATATGTACAGAATGTCCAACAGGTAAAGATGCATACATGTTACCATTGTGTAATAAAAAAGCCTTTAAACTAGTTTTTGATGAATCAATTAACAGCCTCCAGTCTTCATTTTTGTATTCAATACCAGACTCATTCATCTGACTGGGAATATCTGAGCAATACACTAAATCACTTTCTTGTTGAAAAAACTTGGAAAATTGCTGCTCTCTCTCTTTCTATACATGTATATGCTGGTTCCCACTGTCAATAAGTTCTTTTCTTTTAATCTAGATCAGAGCAATTCAGCTTTTTCTTCCGTTAACCCAGATCCCTAAGCATATAGTTAAGTTTTCTGTATTACAATGGAATTCTGCATCATCTGGTTCATCTAAATCACCTTGAACATCAGAAAATACTTCCGTTGGAATAGAATTTAAATCATCTGGTGGTTTAGGAACCGGCAAATCTACATCATGCCCTACTGGTCGGCTGGCGGCCGGAGGCTTAGGGTAGTTTATTACCTTCTTGTTTGTCTAATTATGACCAGTAATATCAACACTGCAAAAGTAGCAATCATCGGAATGATTTGTTGGCTCCACCATATCATAGGAACAGAAAATCTAAACGCTTTTTTCTTCTTTTCTGACCATTTTCTTAGATCTTCAACACACACATAACATACCTTATGCGGCGACCAAGTTTTTCTTGATCACCATGTTTAGATCCAAAGTATGATAGATAAACCTTTTTGACAAAGTATTTAATGTTTCTTTGGTGTTTTTAATCACAAATTCACGACAAATATAACAAAAAGTGTCAGCACAGTTCTTGCAACCACAATTAGACGTTGTACCGAGCACATATATCGGAAACGGGAAAGTGAGGCTAGGTTCACAGTAAACAAAACACCATCTATTAACACAAAAATAGAATCGACTTTTTTGCCGGTAAATGTTTTTCAGCTGAGCTACCAACGTCATAAACATTCATTACACCTCATTTTTAAATTATTTTAACTATATAATACCTGTTAAATTCTTTAAAAAACCGCTTAATTTAATACATTTAACTGTAAAATGTGAAGAAATGGTGGGTGATACAGCTTTTTAAGTATCATATTTGGAGTTACCACCCTAAAATACATAAGAATAAGGTATTTTCAGCAAAAACGTTATTCATCGTTGGCCTGTGTAATCGATTTATGATTTTTTCATCAACGGTAACGGGCTGTCATAACTAAAGTGCAGCTTCTCAAAGAAGTCAAATGTAGGCTGGAATTATATCATGTCAGCGAATCTTGGTGTATATTTTAATGTGTTAATTAAGAACTGATTTACGCTGGAAAAAATTAGTTCCCAATGTTGGTCACCAGATGCATATCTGACGCTGTGAATGCAAAAAAGACTCGTAGAGATGTTTCCATATGTAATGGAACAGGAACGGGACGTGGAGAGAAAAGGTGAAACACAGGTGAGCAAGGCATAAGGTTAATTTTAGTACCATCGGTCGCTTACATAATTTGTTCGGTATGAATACTGGAAACGTGTGTGAGATGTTGCATCCGTAAAACGAAGTGTTCAACAGTTCCTGGGGAATCTGTGCCACGCGTCCCCGTGTACGGGACTTCAGATCATGTAAGAGCGAACGTGTTACTGGTAAACGCCTTCTTTTAAATATTCTGAGAACCGTAAGTCACGTGCATTCGGATAAGGTTATCTGCAAAACCTCTGGAGATAACAACTTCGCGGAAAGTTGTATTACGCAGATTTTACACTGGGAGAGCGATATATGGTTTTGCTCTGTCTTGCTTGAAAACTGTGGTTTCCACACACTTTGCGCTATTCCAAGGCGGGAATCACATAGTGCACAAAGAGGTCTCGATAAGGTTCGGATGTCACTGTCCACGTGACGGGTCCTCCAAGTGCATTCTCTTCAAAGAAGAGCACACCGAGGATAAAGATGTTTCTCAGTCCACATCATACAGTCACAAACGGCGAGTACAGTGGTTCTTCCAGCACAACACACGTTGCCACAGTATCCAGAACTCGGCAGTTCTGTGTATTCACTGCAACCTGTACTGTAAAACGTGTCTCTTCACTTCAAAGAATATTGATCTGCTGCATGTCATTCACTTCGGCCTTACCAGAAACTGAAGGGAAAATTTAGAACATGGCAGCGGATTAAGATGTTTCAGTTACTGCACTGTACAGGTCTTGTACGAGTATCAGTGTGAAACAGAACGCACAACTGTCCTTACTGTTGACTACGGGATGTCTAATTCTCGTAGCAGTGCACAAACACTCGCACTACCCGGGGCGCATGCTGGATGATCAGTTACAGCTACTGCAAACTCGTCAAAAATTTCATCCCGAATAGAACGCCTTCTTCTTCCAGTTGCCTCACAAGCTTAATTATCATCGTCTTAAAACCATTTAATGACACTGTTCTCATCCTCAGAATTTCCAGTCACCGATACTCTCTCAATGTAGCACTGTAATTGTCGCTATTCACAGAAAAAAGTCTTACTAACAGCTCACGGTCTCTCTTCTCTATGCCAATACTGTTCATTCACGTTATGGCTTGCCAGATGATATCACACCGTAATACAAACGGTGTACAGCGCCTGTTTAACACCTGGTGGCCAAAACTGGATTTCATTGTGGTCTCTACTCAGGTCTTATACAACATGATCACTGCCCCTATTAGCAAACTAAGTCTTTCTCAAGTGTATCTGCGACAGATGAAACACCTAATTCTCCCACTTCTCGGAAATGAATACATTGTGTTGGTGGTATGTACTGATTCCAGCTGCAATGAACGGATACTGAGTCATTTTTGACATCGATTGCTTTCACAGGTGGACACTTAGAAAGGAGACAAACGGGGAAATTTTGAATGTGTCCCAGCTGGTATGCTCATGTTTGCCGATACTGATGTATCGTAGAGTTTGTGCTCATCTTTTTAGATTTCTCTTACTTTGCTACTGATTAAGAAGAGTTATAGGTTCAATAAATTTGGCTACAAGTGACATAAATCCTACCGTTTCGGTAGGTAACTTTAGGCAAATATATATTACAAAAAACTCTTTAGAATATTAGAAGGTTAATTACAAAGAAAATTACCCGCTACATTAGTTGGCCGGCTGTAATGGCCGAGCGGTTCTAGGTGCTACCATCTGGAACCGCACGACCGCTAAGGTCGCAGGTTCAAATCCTGCCTCGGACATGAATATGCGTGATGTTCTTACGTTAGTTAGGTTTAAGTAGTTCTATGTTCTAGGGGACTGATAAACTCAGACGTTTAATCCCGTAGTGCTCAGAGCCATTAGTTGCATTAGTTGCTTTTCCTTTCTCGATTTTCTTATATAAATTGGGAAATTACTTGTTAGTAACCAGAAATAGTTGTCAGTATATAAAACATGCCTCTCTGTTATGGATACTTATGAAATGATTCATGGAGCAAGCCTCTATGACGGCAGAAAAGACAGGAGAATGCCTTAGAAGTAATTCTATGGGAGAGGTCAACTTCTTAGATAAAATTTGTAGGGGAGCAACCAAATAATTATTAAAAAGGGAAAACAAGTTGAAATGTTGAACAAAGGCCTAAGAAGGTGCTGTCACGTTTTCAAGAATATTCTGATGTTGCTCTGAAACTGAGTCGCTATCTTTTGAGAATTACGGAGGCTTACGTGTATTGTATCCTGCGTGTTTTGGTTGAATAAGGACCATAATGGACAGATATTTGACCCACCGCTGGACGAATATATCGTTATGACGAGAATAGGACATATCTTTGTGAGGCAGAGCCTGACAGAGGCCAGGCATAAGCAGTTATAAAAACTAACTGCGCACGTACTCAGACGTTAAACTACAAAGTGCGGCACACAGAGCACTCCGCTATATGAATCTGTTCGAATAGCGCCGTGTAAACTCAGTAGTGGTGACATTTCTGTGTACTTGGATTGTGTGACAAATTTTTCATTGGATAATTCTTACTCCGTTGTTGACGGTACATGCTGTGTTTACGGAAAATCAGACTCAGAGTTTCCCCTGCAAAGTCATCGCCCCATCTCCAGGCATATTCAAACTCTCAATGTGATCTTTACTTTCTCCGGATAATTAATCGGCGTTTACTGCCAGTAAATCGAAACCGTACACAACTCTACAGGTCTCTGATTCATCATACCTTCCAGAACACTAAACATACATTATATTAATGTTCAGTAAAGTTTTTGGGAAAATTTGAGTGTAAGAAACACTTTTTTAACTTAAATAAACAAGCGATGAAACGAATGAAAGGGGTTAACAACAAAAAATCATGTAGAAAAAACTTTACTAAATTGTAAATCGTAAGTCTTCCAATATTTGGAACTTTTAGCCAGAAACAATCAAGATCAGAATAACGAGACAAGTAACCAGTGCACAGAATGTAGTAGAGGCCTACATTTTCAGAAAATTGCGTCTCCGTAACGGACACTCATTGTACTGTTTGAAGAAATATATGAAATATAGTTGTATTGAAGAAGAACCAAACTAATGTTAATACCGATTACTGTAACACTGTGTTCATCACTGCGTGTTGACAAATTTGATAAAAAGGCACGTGTAGATAACTTGTTTCAGCAGGGCATCTTAAAATTAAAAACAGTGCTGTAACCGGGTGTCAGTGAGGCTTACATGGTCATTTTATAGCCTTGTTTAAGGACTTCATTTATAAAATGTTAAATATACACAAAAATACATAATAAAAACAAGGAAACAAACAATCCCGAGAAAAGATTATAACTGAATATGTAGCTCTCTTAACCACCCACTTTGTGACACCAAACGCAGCTCAATGAATCTACCAGGAAAGTTTCGCACAGTAACATCTTCAATCAGGTGGTGTATAGTTTGCACAGAATCACCGCAGTCACACGCCGGAGCATCTACAAGGGTCGGTCAAAAAGTAATGCCTCCTATTTTTTTCTACTTAAAAAAATTAAGTTAAGTGAAAAATTTGAATTTGGCGCCATTCCTCAAACCTTCTTCTGCAATCCACTGCAGTAGTAACTTTCTGTGTCAACAGGTGGCAGCACAGCAGAAGTTTGTAAGATGGCCGACATCGATGTTCGTTTGAGACAGCGTTGTGTGATTGAATGCTTGAATGCAGAAGGTGAAACGCCCATACGCATTCATGAAAGACTGAAGAAGGTGTATGGTGTTGTGACAGTGGATGTCAGCACTGTTAGACGATGGGTTCGTCGTTGTAAGGAAGCTGAAGGGCAAACACCGTTGACTGACGAAAAGCGGAGCGGCAGGCCGGTGAGTGCAGTGACTCCACACAACATTCAGCAAGTTGATGACATCATTCGTGGTGACCGTCGGGTGACTGCAGATGAAGTGTGTCGCATTATTTCTCTTAGTAAAGGCAGTGTGATCACGATTATTAAACAATTGGGGTACTCAAAAGTTTGTGCACGGTGGGTTCCAAGAATGTTAACCGATCAGAATAAAGAGGCAAGGAAAACAATAGCCTCCCAACACTTGCAGCGCTTCCGTTTGGAGGGAGATGAGTTTCTGAAAGAAATTGTGACCGGGGACGAAACATGGGTGCATTTTTTTGAACCCGAATCAAAGAGGCAGTCAATGGAGTGGCGTCACACAAGCTCGCCGAGGAAGAAAAAATTCAAAACTGTGCGATCGGCAGGGAAAGTTATGGCAACAGTTTTCTGGGATACAGAGGGTGTGATTCTGGTTGATTTTTTGGAGCAGGGATGCACAATAAATTCTGTTCAATACGTCACAAACCTCAAAAAACTTAAAGCACGTCTTCAGCGAGTTCGCCCAACAAAATCAATGGCAGATGTTCTTCTTTTGCATGACAATGCAAGACCATACACCTCTGACGAGATTGTCAAAATTGGATGGGAAGTTTTGCCTCATCCCCCATACAGCCCTGACCTGGCACCATCAGACTTCCATCTGTTCGGGCCACTAAAAGAAGCTCATCGTGGGATTCATTTTGAAGATGAGGAGGCCGTCAAAACATCCGTGCGTCAATGGCTTAGGAAGCAGAGCTGTGATTTTTAGCGTGCTGGGATACATGCCCTTGTTCAAAGATGGACCAAAACTGTAGAGATGGGCGGAGATTACATTGAAAAATGACAAAATGATCCTCAATGTTGTGGTTTTCAACCTATGTAATTGCATTTAAATTTCCTGACAATTAAACGTAGAAAAAAAATAGGAGGCATTACTTTTTGACTGACCCTCGGATAAACCCCCATTCATACAAACAGGCACCATATCTTCGACGCCCTGAGCGGAATCGACCCATGGGTGTCAATAGTTTTATGGATGACCAAATTCATTCACACTTTTGTTGGGCAGTTATAAGATGAGAATTAGTCGGAGTAAACTTCTGCCAAACTTGTTTTCATTCGTAACAAACATCATATACAGCTTGTTTTGGCCAGGGTGATTATCTGGGTTTGAGTATGATGGCAGGTGTATTCTGTAGTTGTTTATACGGAAGGTAGTCGTGATGAGTCAGGTTTGGCACTGTCTTACTGCTGCTGGTTCTCGTCTCATTGATGGAGATGTAGTATTACATAATATACGCAGCCATGAAAGCTATGTAGATTTAGTAGTGCCACTGATTATTCTCATTGCTTGATGCAATTTGACGTCAAATATGCGTTCGTGTGAAATATTTTTCCGTACTTGGGCTCCGTATTGGTTCAAATGGCTCTGAGCACTATGGGATTTTACATCTAAGGTCATCAGTCCCCTAGAACTTAGAACTACTTAAACCTAGCTAACCTAAGGATACCACACAACACGCAGTCATCACCAGGCACAGAAAGGGCTCCGTATTCTGACGTGTAGTTTTCGGATAATATCAATTGTGGTGTTCACTTTTTTGCTAATGGTAAGAGTCTGCTCTAAAATAACCCCCAAATATGTTGGGTATGGGTTGTGTATCAGCGGGACATTTTCGATGACCGCATTTAATTTGTGATTTACCTCACTGTTATTATTATTATTATTATGGTAAGTATTTACCTCCGTTTTAGATACATTTGGCTTCAATCTCCAGTTCTAGAAATAGTCACCCATTGTATATAAATATGTGGTCAATGAACCTACACATTCTTCCAGCTTTATTGCTTCATAAGCTAGTGCTAGGTCGTCCGAAAATTGTATCTTTTTGGCACTAGTGTTGGGCCTATTCCTGGTACAAATACCGGAAAAGGCTGGTGATACCACAGAGCCCTGCAGTTGCCCATAATTCTACCTTTGCCATCTGCTCCCTTTGTCTCCAAGGAATAGTTGAAATCGTCTGTTGCCGAGCATGCTATCCACTAAATTCTACAGTTTTATTACATGCATGATTTCTGCAAATTTAAGAAGCAGGCCTTGGCGACGTATGGTGACAAATGCAGCCGTAAGGTCAAGAAGAGCTACAGCAGTCTTTAATTTGCTTTGGTGCCCTCCTTCGAGAAAGATGCTGGTGCCAATACCTGTTCATAGCAAGAGACCTTCTTTCAAAAACCGGTTATATCTAGTGGAGCTACTTAGTCAATTAATAGTTGTATCCGGTTTAGCAACATTCTTTCTAGTAGTTTGTAAAGTACACTAAGAAGTCATATGAGTCTGTAATGTGAGGCTTCGGTGCCATCTTAACCAGGATATGTGACAGGTGTTACCTTTGCAGCCCTAAATTTTATTGTCAATTTTCTCCTGTGTTTCTGGGTAATGTTATATAGATATATATTGCACAGTTTGAGGGCACGCATTTTCCAGAAACTCTGGATACATTTCGTCAAACCCCGCCACTTTGTTTGTAAGCACACTTGCCAACACTTCCTCCAGTTCATAGGTTGTGAACACGCGTGAATTATCTGAATAGAGGTAGGACCGGGGGGGGGGGGGGAGGGGGGGCTAGCTAAGAGCGTTTGGATCGTAACTGTGTTTTCCCAAATCTAGTTCAAGTTTTTTGTTCGTAGTATAGTGCGGTTCTTGTAGCTGATTTGGAGTGCTCCTGTAGGCGTGTCGAGACTTCGCTTGGTGCGATATTGTGTTCGCATCTATCAGGCTTAGAATCTACATCCAGTTAGCAGCGACGATTTTCTCCTCGAATGGGTGGAGGCTCTCTATAGCTTCTTGTCATTTCCTTCTTCCGCGGTCATTCACAGCTGCTGTTTTATTTGAGCGTGTAAGTTCATATTCCTCGTATAGCTAAAAAAACGTTCAAAATGTGTGAAATCTTGTGGTCATCAGTTCCTAAACTTACAAACTACTTAACCTAAATTATGCCCGAGGGAGGACTCGAACCTCCGCCGGGACCACCCCCACAATTCGTGACTGCAGCCTCCCGGACCCCTCGGCTAATCCCGCGCGGCCCTCGTAGGACCATCCTGGAATTTATTGTCTCCTGTATCCTCTTTGTAATGTTCTTTATGTTACCTCTCTGACAGCTTTAATGAATTTGTTATTGTTCTTAATTTCCACAGGAATGAAATCCACAATTTTCACGAGTTTTTCAGCATATTGCTGCCAGTTCGCTTTTTTAAAATTCAATCGAGTTGACGCAAGAATAATTAGGTTTCATTACTTGACTGAGAAACTGCGGGGAAGGTGTTAACGAAAAACGGAAAAAATGTGTTGTGGAAAATGTTGTTCCACTATAGTTTTAGTTGTAGGTTGCTCATCAACAAACTCAACTGAGTCTTTTCGCTACATGTTTTGCCGTAATTATCGACATACTTGTACCACTGGATGTATCTGGAAAATTATAGTACTGTACGGAGCTTAATGCACGAGCTAGGCCTTTGTAAAGAGTTAGATGGGTTTTATACGTGGGCGTTCCATTCATTATTTCATAGTGATTGGAGGTATCAGCCGGCCGCTGTGGTCTAGCGGTTCTACGCCCTTCAGTCTAAAACTGCGCGACTGCTACGGTCGCAGGTTCGAATTCTGCCTCGTGCATGGATGTGGGTGATGCCTTAGGTTAGTCAGGCTTAAGTAGTTCTACGTTCTATGAGACTGACGACCTCAGATCTTTCGTCCAATAGTGCTCAGAGCTGTTTGGACCATTTTGATGTTAGTTCGCCGTGGTAACTCTGTATTATACAAAGGATACTCCTGTTTCTGTCTATCGGTTTCAGGTATTCTAGTAAAGAGCCTTCACGCCATAATTAAGATGCAACATTCCAGATTTGTCCCAAATATTAATGGGCTCTTTCCTTACGAGTATTCTTATGTTATAAGAGTTTCATAGGGAATGGATAGCAATACCAAGCTTTAGAGGCAGCGAAACTATTCTGACAGACATTAGGTATAACGATTCGTTAATGAGTTAAGCTCGCAACTGCGAGGCATTTATCTTGATGCATAGTCCACTGTACAGAACATGTAGGTGACTAGTTAGCAGTTCTGCTTCTAAGAGATCGGAGTAACTTACTATGTTGAGTTGTGAGGTTTTGGGTACTGCGTGGACAGTAATTTGTTATAATTTACAGAAACGCGTAAGTGCAACGGTGAAAAATAAGCTCGCTTTTCTTAAGAGCATCGCTTTCGTAACAGGACGCATCGCAGTATCTTTATTGCTCTTTACTGATGCCTTCTGGAACTAGAGAACCTTCGCCTAGGAATGCACTCACGGAAGGCCTGATATGCGACTGCATGATGCTGAGAGACACTGAGGTAGCCATGATATATTAGTTTTTCAACCAGCATCAGTGTAACGGGACGCGGTTAGTCGGAAGTCACTTATTGCTTTGAGATACTTACAAGAGCGAAACCTTTAGTTTCCCAACTTTTGTCCAGGTGGTGCTCCACGGTAATGTTGATATATAAAGAACGTCGTGAGCATAAGGACACACTGCTGCTAGCATGTGAGCATTTTGTGGACTACCAGTTTAGATTCCAAATTCCATGATATAATGCCTAATATCGGAACAGCGGGATAAATATTTGACTATTTTGTCATGAATTGTAATGCGACTGCGACATAAAAAGACTTACTTATATAAAAAATTGTTCCAAAGTTCTTAATTTGGGTAAACTGTGATGTAAGGTAATCTGAGTGGGAAATATGTCCGTATGTTAATAGCTTCATATGTTTAATTTATACTTGGCCAACATAATTTCTCATAGAAGGTAATTCCGTCTTCGAAGTTACCGGTAATAGCTTTACACATTTATCCTACTTGCTTTACTAAACACAAATATACTTACATATTTCCAAGAACATCGATGTGCCTTTTTGTGGGCACGACTAAGTATTACTGCTATTTGTTAGTTACTAAAGAGGACATAATATACTTCGGTCGCAGTAATCGAAATTTAAGATTAATCTTATTTTAAGTTGCTTTCTCCATCTGTAATGCAATGCCACGATTCATCTCGTCTTGTAGGATTTATGAATGACCAAAGTTATATTTATTAGAATTATATGGGGCGATGATAGGAGTTTAGTTTCGATACACCACCCACAAATATGAGTCTCTCTCCCAACAGCAGTTTCGCAGGTCGTAACCGGAAGAAGAATTTTGTTTCGTTTGAACAAAAGAGAAACTTCCGTGAAATTTACGTAACAAAATCGTGCTTTATGGTGCTAACGTGACCTATTATATAGCCCTTTAAATGAGGAACGTTCTCATTGAATACGGAACCTGGGACTTTAATACGCCGACTACAAGGCAATAAAACATTTACGAGGCCCCAGAACGTTAAATGTTTTACAGCGCTCTTAAAATCACAATAAAAATTTTCTTTGTTTCGAATGGATCGTAGCAATTTCAGGTTGTCAGTGCACTTCGGGCATTAAAACGGCGTTCCTTTATGCGGATTGGGAAAGTGCTTCAGGCAGTTACAGATTTTCTGCGTTGCGGTAGAATAAAGAACAAGTAACAAAGGCAAGTCTGATATCAGAAGAAAAATTAAGGTATGTTGAGTATTTCCTTTCAGTTTACGACTCCCGTTTTTTCTAAAATTGCGTAAACGAAGTAAATGGATACTGCTAGCTGCTTAGTATCCTATTCATTGCATTAAGTCCATCATTTGTATTTCTTTTTACCACTCTAACCAGGTGTTCATCAGTTTTCATTAACGTAATAGGAAAAATTATATTACACCATGCCTGTGCCAGCCAGGGTGGCCGAGCGGTTCTAGGCGCTACAGTCTGGAGCCATGCGACCGCTACGGTCGCAGGTTCGAATCCTGCCTCGGGTATGGATGTGTGTGCTGTCCTTAGGTTTGGTAGGTTTACGTAGTTCTAAGTTCTCGGGAACCGATGACCTCAGTAGTTAAGTCCCATAGTGCTCAGAGCCATTTGAACCATTTGAACACCGTGCCTGTAGCAAAACGAATAACAGGCCAAACTCAGCTGTTGTGAAGCTGATGCCTCTTATCAAGTAGAGTGAAGGGTCTCGCTTAGTAAGATGTTGCATGAGGAGCATACTCCGTACAAGAGAGAACAGACCGTCTTGATTTACAAGGCCATAGTCGACAATTTTCAGTTGTTAAGCTGTGAACACATGGCCGGTAGGCAAACAAGCTTCCATTGAGGATAAGTTAGTAGGAAATACCAGATTAAGATAAGAGTGGGTGACCATAATTATTTAATGCCAATTTTTCGATTGTTGTGATGCTGTCTTTAGAACAGAAATTGTTAATACTGGATTGCCGGTACTGTTTTATCGCTCTACGGGTGCATGACGGCACGGAAGTAACAGAGTAATATAAAATAGTGAAATTCTTAGATGGAAGATAGCGCCCCAAAAATTTTCCGACAGCATACAAAGAAGTACTACGATAAATTTAAAACGATAACATCTATTTTAAACACTTTTTGGAGCACTTGAATAAAGAAGGAAGATTTCTAGTTCCCCTTTCCTATTTCAGTTGCAAACATTTCGGTGAAGAAGGATTGTAGTTAGGCTTCACGAGATATACCTAATAGAGAGAAATACGGTTACTAATTTCTAGGAACGTACGCTCTCCAAATTTTAACTATGAAGCACATCGTGAGGGAGAACAGATCTCGTGTAGCATCTGCTACAGGAATTTGTTGGGCTTCTGCGGCATAGTTTAACGCTTACTTCACGAACGTGTGACATAACGGGCTGCTCTTCTTTGTGCCTTCTATTTCCTCTATCAGTGATATCTTGTACACTTCCCAAACTAACGAGCAATGTTCAGACATTTGTGGAACTAGAATTTTGTAGGCTACCCCTTACAGGTGGGTTACTCTTCCGTAGCGCTCTTCTGATACCGAGGCGGCTCCTATAATGAAGCAGTTGATACACCAAGAGTGGTACTAACTCTGTGTCACGTAGAACCAATCGCTGAAGGTGGACCTGGCTTGCGAAGTGCCGCCCAGATCTACAAACGGCTGTTGTGCATAACTCACCATTCTTCGTAGTAACAGCTGTGATTACAGCGTTTATTTAAGTAATGAAATTGTTATCTCTTTATTCCCTCTGTTTCATTTCAATACCGAAATAACAATGTGGTTTCTACGTGTTATGTTCGATTGTTCCCGAGTAGGGATACCAAAGGCCTTCTGGCCTCTATCCACCAGGTCATTGACCAACATGCAGTCATTAGGTGCTGTAAATCGAGGAGGCTGTCTAGTTGTAACTGGCCACTTTTCCCTGCTGGGTATGTGCACTGATTTCCTTGAAGTGTACGCTTGGAATCGTAGCAGTCAATATCGAATTTAACGTTCTCGTTACAGATTGTAAACTCTTTCGGCGAACAGAACTAGAGGAAACAATCGGCTCACACGTCAAACACGTTTGGCGCACTGTGCGGACCCAGATTATTTATTGGCAGCTTACGAGCGTCTAAAAAACGTTGTAGTCATCCCTCTCCGGCCCTATCATCTCGGGGTCAGAATCTAAAGGTATGGTATTCCTAATCCGTGCAGCTGGTCCTCATCACCGAATGAGTTCCTCACGAATCCTTAGAAACCCGAAGAAACGAGGTCTATCTTCTACTTAAACTCAGGCACTTCACGAAACACGTCGGAGTGGTGAATGCTCTCTTTCGGGAATATCTTACATGTGTGTTCAATCGTTTCCTGTGTAAGTAGGCTGTTTAGGTTTTTTTATTGGTAACGCCGCCGCCACGTAGCGCTCTGTATGAAAATCACTGACTGTGCTGTGCGCAGTCTGTGTTTAGTTTGCATTGTTATCTGGCATTGTAGTGTTGAGCTGCGGCAGCTGGATGCTAACAGCGCGTAGCGTTGCGTAGTTGGAGGTGAGCCGCCAGCTGTGGTGGACGTGGGGAGAGAGATGGCGGAGTTTTGAAATTTGTAAGAATTGGTGTCATGAACTGCTATATATATTATGACTAGTGAGGTAAATACATTGTTTTTTCTCTATTAAAATCTTTCATTTGCTAACTATGCCTATCAGTAGTTAGTGCCTTCAGTAGTTTGAATCTTTCATTTAGCTGGCAGTAGTGGCGCTCGCTGTATTGCAGTAGCTTGAGTAACGTAGATTTTTGTGAGGTAAGTGATTTGTGAAACGTATAGGTTAATGTTAGTCAGGGCCATTCTTTCGTAGGGATTTTTGAAAGTCAGATTGCGTTGCGCTAAAAATATTGTGTGTCAGTTTAAGCACAGTCTTGTATAATTGTTCTAAGGGGATGTTTCATATGTCGACCCTTAGCCAAAGATACCTCACTGGAATCTTCTGATTATTTTCTTGTAGTTTGTGTAGTTAGTGTAGCCTTTGTTTACTGCAAGCGCGTAATCATAGAGAGAATTTCCTTTGTAGTTGCAGTCTTTCATTGTTGTACAGTAAAACAGTTGTGGCATGCATGTAGATTTGCACCAAGTATTTCGCAGCTGCGCTTGCAATTAACTAGATATTATTTTCAGTGCTATGTTAATGTGTTCTCTTATTTTTGTTCTTCAAATTGTGTTTTTCTGTGTTGTCGTGTGAAAAATTGTGACAATAATGGCGTGTGAAAAACGTAATACTATTCTCCAAAGTAAACTGAGAAATGACAGTAAAGACGAAAGCAGTGTGTTAGCGCCACCATGTAATGAATTAACTAATGTTCAAAGTAGTAATTTGGTAATTGTGTGTAGGGAAAAGGAGCGAATTGCAAATAATGGTGTAGGCAGTGAAACAATTAGTGAACAGGGAAGCGTTATCGATCGATCGGTCGGCAACAGCTCGCCTCAGGATTCCGAAATGACAGGACACAATCTTGCAAATACTGTAGATTCAGATTTTGCGTCCTCACCGTTTTCTCAAATAAATCAAGACACATTTTCTGCTTTTCAAAATGCGAATATTGCCGGTTCAAATGCACTGCCGAAAAGCACTGAGGAACATGTTTCAGACACCAGTGCACTGTTATTACAGTTAATGCAACAAATGGGACAAAAGCTTCAAAAGTTAGACACAATGGAACAAAATCAGAGACTAACACAGCAAAAGCTTCAAAAGTTAGACACAATGGAACAAAATCAGAGACAAACACAGCAAAAGCTTCAAAAGTTAGACACAATGGAACAAAATCAGAGACAAACACCGCAAAAGCTCCAAAAGTTAGACACAATGGAACAAAATCTTCGGAAGTTAGACACCACACTTGAACAAACACGTGAAGATTTAACTACTGAGTTACATAACATTGAATCGAAATGCCAAAAAATCTGTAATGACGTAAAAACACAAATTTGTGAGCATTTTCAACCTATGTTTTCGCGGCATGATAATGCATTACAGAATCATGAAGCAGCCATAAAAGAACTGCAAACTATTGTTCTTGAAAATCACGACACCTTGCAAGCTAAAATAGACTCAGTTGCATCCACCGATTCGGTTACGCAACTTGCAAGAACTCAGGTAAACTTAAAGGTCACAGTAGATTCGATTTCAACACAAATGGACACTCTGAAACTTGGTTCAGAAAAACACACTGAGGAAATGTGTTCACTATCGGAGAAAGTAGCCGAACTTTCAGATCAGTTCACTAACTTATCTACAAAGGTAGATGATGATCTGAATGATACAGAAGAGTGCGAACAAATTAGGAAATTCAAACAAAATCAGAATCAAATTAATACGCAACACCAAAGAGAAATCCGGGAAGTACAAGATCAGCTGACACAGGTAATACTAAAATTACATATTTCAGAGGACACTCGCGCTCCAACACAGGAAGATGAACTTAGAAATACGGAAAAGTCACAAAATAATAACACAGGGCATTTCGGAAATCATGAAAGAAATTGGCAAGGTGCACCGAATTTTGAGATGGAACCGCCGAAACGACGTAACAATGACCGACATGCGACTCGCCGACATGATGATTTTGACTATAAGTTGTTCATTACTACACGTAAATTCAAAACATTTAAGAATTATGGCAACGACATTCATCCACAAGCGTGGCTTGATCAATTCTCTCATTGTTTTCCTCCCAACTGGTCATTAGAACACACATTAGAATTTATGTGTGGCTACTTGGAGAATGAACCAGCTGTAAGAATGCGATCCGTCATTCACGGTTGCCACAGTGAAGGAGAATTTTATCACGCTTTCCTCTCAGCATATTGGTCTCAAGCTACACAAGACCGAGTAAAAGATAGCATCATAATGATGAAACATTTCGAACAATCTGAATTTTCCAGTCTTGTCAAATATTTTGAAGACATGTTACATAAGAATCAGTATCTTTCAAACCCATACAGCCCCTCAGAACTCATCCGCATTTGCTTAATCGAATTACCTGAATATTTACGACAGGTTATTTTAGCAGGACGATGCAAAGACGACATTGAAGCTTTTCAGCAACTCTTACAAGAAATGGAAATTGACACTGACAATCGCGGAACGCAAAAACAGAAGCACAACACTTACAGGTCACATCCGTCGCAATTCCTCGATGAAAGAAATAATAACTGGACACGACAAGGCCATTTTCACAACATAAATCGTGACCAAAACAGACACCACCCATATGACAACCACTGGCAGAGTAATAGTTACAGAGAAAGATCGCATTTCCGTAGTAATGAATATCACAGAGACAATCAGAGAAACAGACAACGCGGGAAACAGAATAATTTCAGACTCAAGGGTCCACCCCGCCGTGATAACTCAGGGAGAAATTCTCCACCACTTAACCGACAGGAAAGAAACTACAGGAACTACCGACATGACGACAGACGATATTACCATAATGACAGACCTGAATTGCATCATAACTGGCGGGATTCCTACAGGACAGGGCCCTCCCGGCAAGGTGAATTTGTAGAAGTTAGGTATCCTAATCCCAGTGACGACGCGCGCCAACAAAGAGGTAACAGACAATGACTCGCACCGCAGGCAGCCACGTGCGCCGGCTGGCTCCGAGAAAAATAACATAAGACGCTGGACCTTGAGAAAAATTTTAGCATTCCTTACCGACATACACAACATGATAACTGCTCTGAAGTTAAAACGCTGCGAACTAGAAAGGGTAAATGATGGCACCACATTTCACATGTAAAACCGTTTATTGAAAGATAACCTGCTTTTTAACTTTTGTCTTTGCCATAAAGCTGTTCACATCACGTCACTTGTATACTTTGTCACACTAAGAATCTGTTAACATGCAACAATGTTTTGAAGTTAACTGTCCAGTCTAGAACTTAGAGAACTTATTTAGACAGTA
The DNA here is from genome assembly GCF_023897955.1 of Schistocerca gregaria. Lineage (NCBI taxonomy): Eukaryota > Metazoa > Arthropoda > Insecta > Orthoptera > Acrididae > Schistocerca > Schistocerca gregaria. Next base: position 202,604,423 of record NC_064924.1, read on the forward strand.
TTTACGAGTGCATTGTTATAGTGAACAGACGTCACAGTGTTGTTGTGTATGTACATTGTTCCTTGTTAGTTGCACGATTACGTAACGACTATAAGGCTTACATACTTGAACATTTACCAGTACTGCTAATGAGATTTTAAAGCAACATTTTGGTTTACTTGAAAACACATTCTTTATTTGAAGTTCAATCGGTAAGATTAAAGATTACTTAGCATTTGGTTTCTCTAATAGCTACACGATTATATTACGACGCTACTAATATGTGACACGATTTACATTGTTGCGTTTGCGGTGTATCTGTTTTATATCTGCACAGTTTTTCTGTATTATTCTGGAAAGTAAAACATGTTTTAGTAGTAACTTTTGTGGTATAGCTACAATGAGACAGCCTTTATCGTAGCGCAACAATACGTTACATTATAGTACTTTCTTGATCACGGTAAGGTACGTAATAACTACGATATCTATACGGAAAGCATTTCACCTTCATTTATGATGAGGTAAGTACATTGACTTCAGCAGAACTTTGCTTACAGAGGACGATAACTACGACAGTTCCACAGAATTATCTTACAGCAAAACGCACATTTAGCACTACAGGGCACGCATTTGAGTGATTAATTTGGTACTTAAACCATTTATTTATTAATATTGTTGAATTAAAAAGAAAGTTTTTTGTGATACTTTTCATTCCATTGCTGTAATCTGTAACACCTGATGATATAATTACATTAACCCTCAGGGGGGTACACGCTTACTTTGTGTACCATGTGTTTGGCAAGCACAAGGAGCCTTAGCTAATATGGTATTTGCTTATACAATTTTACACATCGTTACCATATTTCTCTAACACATAAATTACACAGCTATCTGATCATTTAACTGAGAGAGACAAACATTTTTTTTTTACTACGTCAGTGACAGATGTTTACGCAATTACACAGCTGGATAACTTTACACTTATGAAATTGTATTTTGTCTGCACTTTATGAACTGTTCATATTTTTTCGGAACCATTGTGATACTATGAGAGCTTTGAATGACATATTTGGTATGGGATCATGATTTTTAAAGTACGTTTGAGGTAGATGACACTTTTGACATGAGCAGAGAATTTTTTTTAGGCTTTTAAATTATTGCAGAAAGCCATGACATATTTGAGATTTGACTGAAGTGTTATGATGTTATTATTACGACGACGATGTGAATTATGCTGCTGAGGTATGTTTAAGCTGATGCTATATGAGTTATTTGGTTATGCTACGTATCTGTTATGATGACATATTGAAGAAGTGTCGACGAATATACAGATGTGTAATAAGGTAAGGAATAATGAGTAGTGGTTAGGGACTCTGGTTTGTGAAAAAGGATGTTGGAAACCGAGAATCGTAGTTTAAGAGTTATAAAATGTGTGTATATGCGTGAATGTATCACTATGCTGTCGAAAATTTTTGAACACTATTATTTTTAAATGATTTTATTTCTATAGATTTGTAACTCAGATTCTTGACCTGTGAATTTTTTTATGTGAGTCTGCCACTGTAGCGGAAACTGGTGTCGTAATATTTCGGTAAGAAACTTAAGTGACCACCTGCACGTAATGCGTCGTGGGCGCCCAGCTGGGTGACAGCCACCAGGAAACAAGCTATTAGTGTGTGCCTTTCAGAGGCACAAGAAAAAAAAAAAGGGAGGCCATTATCCTCGCTATTGACATTCCTTTGTAGAAAGCACCGCAAATACGACACGCTCATTACTGAGAAAGATACTTACATCTGACACCTGATTATAACAAACGTCTTTCTACAAGAGTTTTGATATCTGTTTTCCAGCTGTGTTGCAGCATTGGTTTTATAAAATTAAATGCATTTGCTAATGTGAACACTTTCTGTCGACAGATCTATTAAATAATTATTTTATGATCCACATTCTTCGAAAAAGGAGCTCTTGGAATGGAAAGAGCAATAAGAAGCGATTAATAACAGTAACAGTATATATAATTTTCTTTTCAAGTACTTGGTAATTTGTTGTAGCATTAGTTTTTGTGGTGCACCACTTTAATTGCATAGACATTAAGATGTGAATTGACATTGTCCTTATCTGCATTGTTGTCTTTAGTGTAACAATTTTTCTGCTTGTAACTTTGTCATGTTTAGGTATAAGTTATTGCATTTGCTGCGGCTGTTTGCCATTCATAGTGCTACTGAACGTCACTTTGTATTACTAGGTTAAGCCAATTTTATTAATGATTTATTTTTCTTGTTTGCTGCGCATTGCCTTATATTAGTTGTAATATTGCTGCCTTTTTTTGCCAATTTCCATTTTTTTATCATTGCTGTTTGTGTAAATTGTTTTGTGCTGCTGCATTGCCTTGTCCCTTAGTTAAGCATCTGAGCTCAGTAGATTTAAGTTAGCTTAAGAGGGGGTAGCCTATATAAGAGAATGAGTTGCGATGGATTTGAAGAAATGCACTGAGAGGTTATATGAGAAAAGTACAGGAAGCAGGTATAGATAGGACTTTTTGGAAATAATGAAGAACGAAGGGAGATCTCCGAGAAGTAAAGAAAGTTTTGTTTGCAAAATACTGCAGTAAAACAAACCCTGCCCTTTCCTTGTGTCATCCCACTATGTGTTTGTGTACCCTTGTGAATTTATGTTCTTCCTGTTTTTATATGTTTATCTGATAAGACTTATGTTGCAGAATTTTTCTAATACTAAGCTACATTCACTATGATGACGAATACTGTTATCCTCAAATATAATTTGCATTAATAACATGTTATTTACTTTGTAAAGATGTTTACACATTACTTATTCTGTTTTGTTTTAATGCTCATGTGTGAAGTTGATGTTTCAATAATTATTCTGCTCTTTTATTTACTTACCTCTGTCATAATTCCTGCAACACTGATGCATATCTTATTTCTATTCTTTTGTAAAGCCTGTATTACTACAAATGTTGTCTGTATTATTATGTTTTTAATGATATATTTTGTACCTTTGTTATTGTATTCTTATGTTATAAAATTGTAATTAACACCAGTTCATCAGATTAAGTAACTTGTAAATTACATTTCACTGCACATGTTTCTGTTGGTCATAGTATATGGACAATATGTGAGAAGTAGGGACTGATAGTGTTTGCACGTGTGTTAATAATTCAGCAAGGGACTGGATAACAGCATTGCTGGTTCTAAGGACATTTCAAACAAATTCTTTGTGATTGGACAAGTGGTGGTTTATGGACTTGCTATAGTCTCCGCAAGACTCTTCGAGGGTGATTGTGCACCTGCACATTCGCAACAGATGGCTGTTGGCCATCTCTACAAGGAGTGAAGTGGGTCTGCACCTTCGATGGCCCACCAATACCATTATTTCTACAAGGACTGCAGTGGGTCTGAACCTCTGGTGGCCCACCAATACCATAATCTCTACCAGGACTACAGTGGGTCTGCTCTCTGATGACCTACCTACCAATAGTCTTCAACTTCGACTGACTCTGCTGTGGGTTTGCTCTGTTGTGGCCCATTACCTGTCTGCATATCAAGAGTCAGCACTGTCTTTCCGTTGGAAGGACTACATTACTTCTTCAAGACTGCATGGAAATCCACTACTTCCGTGTGCATTTTCTTTTACTACTCAGACTTTGAGAAAAAACACTGCAATTTTACTTTGATGAATGATCAGGACTGTCTTTATGGACTGTGAGAAAATTTTAGCTTTTGACCAACATTGTATCGATAAGTGTGTGCATTTCATTTCTTTGTCATTGTAATTATGAAAAATTTTTTCAAATCTGTATTGGCCACTGCCCAAAACAATTTGTAAATTTTTTTGTGGGGAGCATGGGGGCTATGTAAGTAGGCTGTTTAGGTTTTTTTATTGGTAACGCCGCCGCCACGTAGCGCTCTGTATGAAAATCACTGGCTGTGCTGTGCGCAGTCTGTGTTTACATTGCATTGTTGTCTGCCATTGTAGTGTTGAGCTGCGGCAGCTGGATGCTAACAGCGCGTAGCGTTGTGCAGATGGAGGTGAGCCGCCAGCAGTGGTGGACGTGGGGAGAGAGATGGCGGAGTTTTGAGATTTGTAAGAATTGATGTCATGAACTGCTATATATATTATGACTAGTGAGGTAAATACATTGTTTTTTCTCTATTAAAATCTTTCATTTGCTAACTATGCCTATCAGTAGTTAGTGCCTTCAGTAGTTTGAATCTTTCATTTAGCTTGCAGTAGTGGCGCTCGCTGTATTGCAGTAGCTTGAGTAACGTAGATTTTTGTGAGGTAAGTGATTTGTGAAACGTATAGGTTAATGTTAGTCAGGGCCATTCTTTCGTAGGGATTTTTGAAAGTCACATTGCGTTGCGCTAAAAATATTGTGTGTCAGTTTAAGCACAGTCTTGTAAAATTTTTCTAAGGGGACGTTTCACCTGTAACCGCAAAAGTCTCAATTTAAGCGGGCGTGTTGATGTTGCAGACATTGCGTAATAAGATACAGCGAAATCTTTCACTAGGAAAGAGCACTGTAGTATTTTAATCGTTAACGCTATGCATTTAAATATTTTTATTCCAGTAACTGATGCCGGTCTCAGGAACCTCCATTGTCGCCTGCCAAATACTCCATCGGACTGGCTGTTACATTGAACTGATACAACTGTCAACCTGTTCCTCAGTCATGAGACAGACTTGCTGCGGTAGAGATATATATGTCGTTATGTTAATAAGATGTTACCGGTTGAATAAAAAATCAGAGAACGAGTCTTCGTTGTTGTGTAGATAACGGCAATGACCTGTAAGTTGAACTTTTGTTGCGCGGGACAAACATCCAGAGCAGCAATCATCTTCAGTGGCAATTGTAGAAATACTTCTGCCGACAGCACTTGGCTGAAGTTGTGGTATCGATAGGTACAATGCCACAGCATAGGTGAAAGTTCGTAGGTTGGCACTACGACACCGACACTGACGACAGAGCCCTCTAGCCGGCGCAATGCAGCTCGACAAGGGCTGCTGCAGATTCTGCCCATTTTATTCCGAGTAGGCGATATAGCAACGCTGTTTCTATTTCCTAGTGGGCCAGCCACTACAGATTTTTGCCGTACCTTCTAGCCGATGTTTGCTTTGTGTACACCTTCGCATCTACGTGCTCATCCTCAGTGCAAAGTTACGTATGCCGCCTACCAGGTGGGTTACAAAAGAAGTGCTAACAAATAGTATGTTTATTTTACTTCATTTTAATTAAGATATTTATCCAGTTAGCGTATTGACCAATAATGTTTACGAACACGTTTTCATATTAAGAGTTAGATGTATTCCTGATACTTGGATAAATGTGGTAGTTCTGAATCTGAATATTTTATTGTGAAAGTTAATTTTGGATGCGACAATGTCATTCACATTGGAACAATATTTTCATATTCACACAATGTATTGTATGAAGACTTTCTATCGCTGCTAATGAAGTGGACCTTGCTCGAAACACCTCTAGCGAAATAAAGTAGTCAAGTTATGCAATCTCCCAATTAACCATATTGCAATGAATTTATTGTAATACGACCAGACAAAGCACTTAATCTTCATTGTACTTCAAACACTGAACTCTCAGTCACGAACGATAAAGTAATACCAAAAGTTTCTTTTCTTATGGCTCTGCAGCATACCACAGGTCAGCGAGAGAAGTTTTAAGTTTTCTGCTGCCCAGTGATTTTATTAGCTAGTTATTTGCACAGATGAGTCGCGTTTCGAGAGTTAGCATTTTCGAGTAATCCTGCAATGTGTAATATACAGTTTTTCTATAAAATTAAAAAATGTAAGTTTGAGAGCTTACGTCTATTTTGACAGATATTTACGCTTTACGTGACACGATGTAGTGTCTTAGAGTGTCTATTGACATTTTTTCTCAGTTTCCGTTTTGCTGAAGTTTGTCAGAAGTGTGAGTGCACGTTTTTGGTTTCACTTATTTAATGGAGGCCTGTAACGTAAATTACAAACATTTAAAAATATTACTAAATATAATCGTTGCTGGATGTTTCGTAAATAAAACCTCCCCACTATAGATGACAATCTTCTCTCTATTTAATAATGGCAACAAAACATTTGTTACCGTACTTCGAATGCCTGTAATATCAGTAAATGGTGTTTTCGAACGTCATTCAGCTCTATCATCTTCTGGAAATGTCTTAGCTGCTGAAGATAACGTACCACACTCATTACAAATCTTTGTCAGTTTGCAAGAGTTTCATTTGCGATACACCATCAAACACCAATAAAATATATTTTTTTCCATGCCACTACTGCAGATATTTGTTTTGCAAAAAACCTCCAAGCATTGCATATTCATGTTTCAATGCATTGTATTCAGATGTGATTCTAGAAGGAATGAAACCACACTACGTCACAAAAACGTTCCGTTGTCAAGCATAGAAAGGACATGTGACCCTCAAGGGCAGCAAGAAGTAAGATGTCGATATTAAAAAAACGAAGTCAGCTACAACATATTAAAGGTAGTAGTATTAAGTGACCACATGGAAGCATCAAATGACAGCTAAATATCGAAAACGGAACCTTTCTAAAGGTTTTTGTACAGTTTTCATATTTGTAGAGTAAACATTATTCTGAATCGGTGCCTGTACGCTGCTTATTACATTAGACGGATTTTTTGCAATGAAACATGAAACTAGAATGAGATTATTTTCTTTGCATTAAGATAGTTTGAGAGTAATTGCAAGTTGATCGCGGGTTATCGTTTCTTTATAGAAATGAACAATGAAGCCTCGTAGCATCACTTTCCAGTACAGGTAAGAATGTTTAGATTGCTCGTGGTTCCGGTTTACTGATCAAAGACTTCAGAATGGTTTTCTGAAATGTACTCCGCAGTTCACATATGAATTCGAATTACTGAAGTGTGCAAGCTGCACCAACCTAAAATAGAATATCGTTTACATAATGTTTGTGCCAGAAGAAGAATTTCTGTACAGCTCATAACAGTGACACAGTGTTGGGGTGCACGGCTACGTTTGGCTATTAAGGATCAGCACATGCTTCTGTGGTATCTCAACAGCGGAGCACGTAGTTCGGGAAATCCTCCAACTGCGCGACAATTAACTGCAGCCGAAGACCAAGCATGTACCTGCTAGATGTTTCCACAGAGACCATAGACACAAATATCGTTGATTTTAGGGGGAGGAGGACACCCAACTCCATGTGGAAGCAATTACAATGTTGTGTTAGTTTCCTTTCGTGGTGTAGGGATTAAACATGTTCTATCGAGATTGTAATCAGATTCTGGAAGACATTGTATCACAAGAATTTCACAAATATGTCTAATAAGCGAAATCAATGAATTAAAGTTTAGGATAAGAAATAGAAAATTTGAGGTTTGCCGATGACATCGGAATTCTGTCAGAGACAGCATAGAACTTGAAAGAGCAGTTGCGCGGAATGGAGATTGTCTTGAAAGGTGAATATAAGATGAACATCAGTAAAAGCAAGGCGAGGATAACCGATTTTAGTCAAAATAAATCAACTGATGCTGAGGGAATTAGATTAGGAAACGAGTCATTTATAGTGGTAAATGAGTTTTGCTGTTTGGGAGATTTTACTGATGATGATCGAAGTAGAGAGAATATAAAACGTAGACTGGTAATGGCAAGGAAAGCGTTCCTGAAGCAGAGAAATTTGTTAACATTGAGTGCATATTTGTGTTAGGAAGTCTTTTCTGACGTGGAGTGTAGCCATGTATGGAAATGAAACATGGACGATAGGCAGTTTAGCCAAGAAGAGAACAGAAGGTTTTAAAATGTAGTGCTACAAAATAATGCTGGAGGTTAGATAGGTAGATCACGGAACTAAAGAGGAGGTGCTCAAGAGAAATGGGGGGGGGGGGGGGGGAGAAAGTGGCACAGCATGACCAAAAGAAGGGATCGGTTGATAGGACACGTACTGAGACAGAAAGGGGTCACCAGATTAGTGTTGGAGGGGCGTGTGCGGAGTAATTGTAAGGGGAGACAGATAAATACATTAAGATTGCGAAGGATGTAAGTAGCATTAGGTATTCGGAAATGAAAAGGCTTGTACAGATTAAAGTAGTATGGAGAACTGCATCAAACCTGTCTTCGGACTGAGGGCCACAGCAATAACACCTAATAAATCTAGTATTGGTATTTACAGGGGAAGTGTTCCTGCAAGCAATTATGCAGAATGGTCAGTATGAGATAGCGAGTATAATTTGACACAGTAATGAGAGACGTGAGCTGAAACAAGGCCCCTAGAGTAGACTATATTCGCTCAGAGCCGCTGACATCCTTGGGAGAGCATAATTGATAAAACTATTCTACCTCGTATGTAAGACGTATTAGATACGTCGTAACTGCCTCCTGCTTCACGTATGCTATGCAGCGAGCTACCTTAATTTAAGTATTAACTGTATTTTTTTTACTTGTCACTTCTTCTATCGTATGTTTTTTTTTTAGGAAGCTTTAATTGTCGAGTGCTAGTAATATTGTTCCATAGATTTCGTGTTTGTTTTGAATACAGTCAAAGAGAATCCCTCTAGTCAGCCACAGTGCCAGTAGTGTTAGTGTTTGTTTTGAATACAGTCCAGACACGTAGTGCGATTTTCATTGCTTTCTACAAGAAGTGTCTAGCAACCACAGTTTAGTCAACTATCAGCCGCCTTTAGTGAATTAGCAGTCTAGTTAAAAGTTGATTAACTCTCTACAGTAAATTGATTCCTTAGGATGGATAGGATGTGTGACTGCTGTGTACGGACACAGGAGGAGCTGGCCACTGTTCGCGAACAGCTGAGCGTGTTGATGGCCGTCTTCAGGCTGCTGCCTCGGAGTGCAGCGGCAGTGGGGAGTCTGGTACGTCGCAAGCTACACCCCAGGTGTTACATGCTTCACGCACTGTCCCTGCTGTCGAGACATCTTCGCGGGTACCGGGCGCGGTTGGGCCACCCTCTCCCCAAGGGGAGTGGCGGGTTCAGCGGCGTTCGCGGAGCACGAGGCGGAGAGTAAATGTGGAGGCTGGCCGTGTGCCATCGCCCGCTCTGCCTGTGAGTGGACATGTGGCTGCTCCTTCAGCAAGGTCCGAGAAGGCACACGGGGGGGAGTGGTTTATTAGTTATTGGGAGCTCCAACGTTTGGCGGGTTATGGAGCCCCTTAGAGAAATAGCGGAAAGGTCGGGGAAAAAGGCCAGTGTTCACTCTGTCTGCTTGCCGGGGGGGTCTCATCCGAGATGTGGAGGATGCCCTGCCTGCGGCGATAGAGAGCAATGGGTGCACCCGACTGGAAATTGTTGCTCATGTCGGCACGAATGACTCCTGCCGTCAGGGTTCAGAAGTCATCCTCATTCGTACATGCGGTTGGCGGAATAGGTGAAGGCTGAAAGCCTCGCTCGCGGGGTGGAATCAGAGCTAACTATTAGTAGTATCGTTCCCAGAACCGATCGCGGTCCTCTGGTTTGGAGCCGAGTGGAAGGCTTAAACCAGAGGCTCAGACGATTCTGCGGAGATCTGGGGTGCCAATGTCTCGACCTCCGCTATCGGGTGAAGAAATGTAGGGTCCCCCTGAATAGGTCAGGCGTGTACTACACGCCGGAAGCGGTTACAAGAGTAGCGGAGTACGTGTGCAGTGCACATTGGGTTTTTTTTAGGTCAGAGAATTCCCTCCCTAGGCCGGACAAGACGCCTCCTGAGATGCAGCAAGGTAGGAGTAGGCAAAATGCAACAGGGAATAACAATATTAATGTGCTAATACTAAAATGCAGGAGCATCTATAGAAAGGTCCCAGAACTGCTCTCATTAATAAACGGTCACAACGCCCATATAGTACTAGGGACAGAAAGTAGGCTGAAACCAGACGTAAACAGTAATGAAATCCTAAACTCAGATTGGAATGTATACAGCCGAGACAGGCTGGACAGTGAAGGGGGAGGCGTGTTTATAGCGATAAGAAGTGCAATAGTATCGAAGGAAATTGACGGAGATCCTAAATGTGAAATGATTTGGGTGACGGTCACGGTTAAAGCAGGCCCAAACATGGTAATTGGATGTCTCTATAGGCCCCCTGGCTCAGCAGCTGTTATGGCTGGGCACCCGAAGGATAATTTGGGAAATACACTCCTGGAAATTGAAATAAGAACACCGTGAATTCATTGTCCCAGGAATGGGAAACTTTATTGACACATTCCTGGGGTCAGATACATCACATGATCACACTGATAGAACCACAGGCACATACACACAGGCAACAGAGCATGCACAATGTCGGCACTAGTACAGTGTATATCCATCTTTCGCAGCAATGCAGGCTGCTATTCTCCCATGGAGACGATCGTAGGGATGCTGGATGTAGTCCTGTGGAACGGCTTGCCATGCCATTTCCACCTGGCGCCTCAGTTGGACCAGCGTTCGTGCTGGACGTGCAGACCGCGTGAGACGACGCTTCATCCAGTCCCCAACATGTTCAATGGGGGACAGATCCGGAGATCTAGCTGGCCAGAGTAGTTGACTTACACCTTCTAGAGCACGTTGGGTGGCACGGGATACATGCGGACGTGCATTGTCCTGTTGGAACAGCAAGTTCCCTTGCCGGTCTAGGAATGGTAGAACGATGGGTTCGATGACGGTTTCGATGTACCGTGCACTATTCAGTGTCCCCTCGACGATCACCAGAGGTGTACGGCCAGTGTAGGAGATCACTCCCCACACCATGATGCCGGGTGTTGGCCCTGTGTGCCTTGGTCGTATGCAGTCCTGATTGTGGCGCTCACCTGCACGGCGCCAAACACGCATAAGACCATCATTGGCACCAAGGCAATAAGCGACTCTCATCGCTGAAGACGACACGTCTCCATTCGTCCCTCCATTCACGCCTGTTGCGACACCACTGGAGGCGGGCTGCACGATGTTGGGGCGTGAGCGGAAGACGGCCTAACGGTGTGCGGGACCGTAGCCCAGCTTCATGGAGACGGTTGCGAATGGTCATCGCCGATACCCCAGGAGCAACAGTGTCCCTAATTTGCTGGGAAGTGGCGGTGCGGTCCCCTACGGCACTGCGTAGGATCCTACGGTCTTGGCGTGCATCCGTGCGTCGCTGCGGTCCGGTCCCAGGTCGACGGCCACGTGCACCTTCCGCCGACCACTGGCGACAACATCGATGTGCTGTGGAGACCTCACGCCCCACGTGTTGAGCAATTCGGCGGTACGTCCACCCGGCCTCCCGCATGCCCACTATACGCCCTCGCTCAAAGTCCGTCAACTGCACATACGGTTCACGTCCACGCTGTCGCGGCATGCTACCAGTGTTAAAGACTGCGATGGAGCTCCGTATGCCACGGCAAACTGGCTGACACTGGCGGCGGCGGTGCACAAATGCTGCGCAGCTAGCGCCATTCGACGGCCAACACCGCGGTTCCTGGTGTGTCCGCTGTGCCGTGCGTGTGATCATTGCTTGTACAGTCCTCTCGCAGTGTCCGGAGCAAGTATGGTGGGTCTGACACACCGGTGTCAATGTGTTCTTTTTTCCATTTCCAGGAGTGTATTTCGAGTAGATTTCCCCACCATGTTATAGTTCTGGGTGGAGATTTTAATTTGCCGGATATAGACTGGGAGACTGAAACGTTCATAACGGGTGGCCGGGACTAAAATCCAGTGAAGTTTTCTTACGTTCTTTATCTGAAAACTACTTTGAGCATTTAAACAGAGAACCGACTCGTGGCGATAACATGTTATACCTTCTGGTGACAAAAAGACCCGAACTATTTGAAACAGTTAACGCAGAACACGGAACCAGCGATCATAAAGCGTTTATGGCATCGATGATTTCAGCCGTAAATATAAATATTAAAAAAGGTAGGAAGATTTTTCTGTTTAGCAAAAGTGACAAAAAGCAGATTACAGAGTACCTGACAGCTCAACAAAAAAGTTTTGTCTCCAGTACAGATAGTTTTGAGGATCAGTGGACTGCGGAAGCAAAGGGAACTTCACAGCAAACATAAACATAGCCAAAGCCTTGCAGACAAACAAAAATTACGTCAAGCGAAATGTAGTGTGAGGAGGGCAAAAGAGAGGCGTTCAATGAATTCAATGAATTAGAATGTAAAGTTCTATGTACTGACTTGGCAGAAAATCCTAAGAAATTTTGGTCTCATGTCAAAACATTTAGTGGATCAAAACAAAACGTCCAGACACTTTGTGACCAAAATGGTACTGAAACAGAGGATGACAGACTAAAGGCCGAAATAATAAATGTCTTTTTCCAAAGCTGTTTCACAGAGGAAAACTGCACTGTAGTTCCTTCTCTAGATTGTCGTACAGATGACAAAACGGTAGATATCGAAATAGACGACAGAGGGATAGAGAAACAATTAAAATCGCTCAAAAGAGGAAAGGCCGCTGGACCTGATGGGATACCAGTTCGATTTTACACAGAGTACGCGAAGGAACTTGCCCCCTTCTTGCACCGATGTACCGTAGGTCTCTAGAAGAGCGTAGCATTCCAAAGGATTGGAAAAGGGCACAGGTCATCCCCGTTTTCAAGAAGGGAAGTCGAACAGATGTGCAGAACTATAGACCTATATCTCTAACGCCGATCAGTTGTAGAATTTTGGAACACGTATTATGTTCGAGTATAATGACTTTTCTGGAGACTAGAAATCTACTCTGTAGTAATCAGCATGGGTTTCGAAAAACACGGTCGTGTGAAACCCAGCTCGCGCTATTCGTCCACGAGACTGAGGGCCATAGACACGGGTTCACAGGTAGATGCCGTGTTTCTTGACTTCCGCAAGGCATTCGATACAGTTCCCCACAGTCGTTTAATGAACAAAGTAAGAGCATATGGACTATCAGACCAATTGTGTGATTGGATTGAAGAGTTCCTAGATAACATAACACAGCATGTCATTCTCAATGGAGAGAAGTCTTCGGAAGTAAGAGTGATTCCAGGTGTGCCGCAGGGGAGTGTCATAGGACCGTTGCTATTTACAGTATACATAAATGACCCTGTGGGTCACATCGGAAGTTCACTGAAGCTGTGGTATATCGAGAGGTTGTAACAATGGAAAATTTATTGAAATTCAGGAGGATCTGCAGCGAATTGACGCTTGGTGCAGGGAATGGCATTTGAATCTCAATGTAGAGAACTGTACTGTGCTGCGAATACATAGAAAGATAGATCCCTTATCATTTAGCTACAAAATAGCAGGTCAGCAACTGGAAGCAGTTAATTCCATAAATTATCTGGGAGTACGCATTAGGAGTGATTTAAAATGAAATGATCATATAAAGTTGATCGTCGGTAAAGCAGATGCCAAAGTGAGATTCATTGCAGGAATCCTAAGAAAATGCAATCCGAAAACAGAGGAAGTAGGTTACAGTACGCTAGTTCGCTCACTGCTTGAATACTACTCAGCAGTGTGGGACTGTACCAGATAGGGTTGATGGAAGAGATAGAGAGGGTCCAACGGAGAGCAGCGCGCTTCGTTACAGAATCATTTAGTAATCGCGAAAGCGTTACGGAGATGATAAACTCCAGTGTAAGACTCTGCAGGAGAGACGCTCAGTATCTCGGTACGGGCTTTTGTTAAAGTTTCGAGAACATACCTTCACCGAAGAGTCAAGCAGTATATTGCTCCCTCCTACGTATATCTCGCGAAGAGACCATGGGGATAAAATCAGAGAGATTAGAGCCCACACAGAAACATACCGACAATCCTTCGTTCCACGAACAATACAAGACTGGAACAGAAGGGAGAACCGATAAAGGTACTCAGGGTACCCTCCGCCACACGCCGTCAGGTGGCTTGCGGAGTATGGGTGTAGATGTAGATGGGCAAAGTACCTTCAGGTTTCAAGAATAAGTTAATTGCTATCCTTAGGAAAAGGTAGTTCCTGACATGTCCGCATATTATTGAACTATCAGTTTAAAAATCATTACTGGTAGAAGGCATAAAAAGGTGGGGAACACTGCAAATGTGTCAGAGACAGCAAATGACGGAAGAGCCTCTAAACTGCACAGATAATGTCTTCAAAATAGGATAAAAAATGAATATCAACAAATGCTACGGGTAATAGGAAATAACTGAACAAGTTAGGTTTTGCTAAAGGAATCAGACTGGAAAATGAGTTACTAAATATAATAAAAATGTTTCGTTATATGGTTAGAAAAACAACTGATTACAGCCGACGTAGGGAGGATATAAAGTGCAGACTGTCTACAGCAGAAAAATTATCTCTTAGAATCAGCAGCTTTGTGTCTATGTATTTCTGAAAGTATTTGTCTGCGGTGAAGCCTTACACGAAAGTGAAAATAGGACATTAAGCTGTTTAGAAAAGAAGAGAATAAAAGGATTTTATTTATTTATTTATTTACTGGTTTGTTGCTGCCCACCACGACTTCCTCTTCCTCTCCGATGCCAGTCTTTTCCTCTCCAAGTAGCACTTGCAACCTACTGCGTCCTCAATCCTTTGGTAGATATATTTAAGTTTCTGTCTTCCTCTACAGCTCATTTAGTACCATCAAAGTTATTCCCCGATGTCTTAACAGATGTCCTACCACACCGTCCCAACTTCTTATCAGTGTTTTCCATATATTCGTTTCCTCGCCTTTTCACTGGAGAGCTTTCTCATTCCTTACCTTATCAACCATACCTTATGAGTCCACCAAATTTCCAACACTTTTCTGTAGCATCACATCTCAAATACTTCGGTTCTTTTCTTTTCCCGTCGCGCGGAGTGGCTGCGTGGTTAGAGGCGCCATGTCACAGATTCCGCGGCCACTCCCACTGGACGTTCGAGTCCTCCCTTGGTCCTGTTTGTATGTTCTTCTTTGGGTAAGTTGGTTTAAGTCGTGTGTAAGTCTAGGGACAGATGATCTCGGCAGTTTGGTCCCTTTGGCACTCTCTTCCTTTTCCGTGTTCCCTCTAACAGACTTCCATTGGCTGTTTTGTTATGCAGGTAGCAAAATTTCTTAACTACACCTGCTTCGTGATCACGTATCATGTTAAGATTTCCGTGGTGCTAATTTCTATTACCTGTCATTAGTTTCATCTTTCTTCGCTTTTCCTCTCACTCCATATTGTGTACTCATTAGACTGTTTATTCTATTCTGTATAGCTCTTCATTCTTCATTCTCATTTAGGATATCAATGTCATCAGCGATTCCTATCACAAAAATCGTTCCACCTTGAATTTGAATTCACTCTTGAACCATATATTTGCGTCATTGCTTCATCGACGCACAGATTGCACACTAGGAGCGAACGGCTACATCCCTTTTTTACACCCTTCTTAATCCGAGCACTTCGTTCTTGGTCTTCCACTCTTAATGTTTCCTACTGGCTTTTGTACATATTGTATATTACCCGTCTTTGTCTATAGCTTGTCCCTATTTCCCAGGAATTTCGAACACCTTGTACCATTGGATGCTGTCTAGCGCTTTTTTTCAAATCAACAAGTCTTATAAACATTTCTCGATTTTTCTTTAGTCTTGCTTCCATTTTCAACCAAAACGTCAGAATTGCTTCCCCGAGGCAAACTGATCGCCATATAACATCAATTTCCTTTTTAATGCTTCTGTATATATTCTCGTCAGGAACCTGGATACGCTGTTACGTTGATAATGGAATAACTGATCAAATCGAACAATTAATAAGGGTGCTCTGAATCGAGTTTGGGAGAACTTAATTAAAGGGATCGACTGATAGGACACATCGTGAGCTATCAGGGTATCGCGAGAGAAGAGATGGGGTGGAAAAAATTCTTGAGGGTTTCCAAGGCATAGATACAGTAAATGTTACAATATTTATCGGAAAGTGAATTAGCTTGAGAGCCTCAGCCCACATTCTAGCACGTCTATAAATCACAATTGAGCTTTAAATCTCAACTGGCTACAGATGTGTAGAGGGCCTTATGGTTCCCGGGGATGAAGGACACAAATCCAGTCCTTGTCCTTCATAAAAGGCGGCAATGGATGTGGCGGCAATGTGCGTTTGCGTAGTTGCTTGTCTCTGTTTCCACAATCTCTTGTAACGAGTTCTGATAGAGAGTACCAGCTGACTCTTCTGAATCGCGTCAAAAGACAGTTCCTACCAGGCGTGGTGAGCCTCAATATACTTCTTCCTCCTGCCTGCTCTCTCCCCTCCCTTTAAAGCAGGATATGCTGACCATGTGACCCACTAAATTACACTCATAAAAAAAAAACCTTTTGCGTCACCCTGGTTCCCAGAACTCCTGAACATAGACGTTGACTGTGGATATTGCACCACAGACAGTCTCTTTGGCTGTTCAGAGATGTCTCTAAACCTGGAGGAGGTCCGACAACAGATCAGTTCCAGTCATTCCACCAGGAGGTAAATGGCTGCAGTTCAAACATGCTTGGCCGGTCAATACCGCGGTTCGATCGCTTCCGCATTGTTACTTTGTGACAGGGATGGCTTTCAACAAGGCAATTATCAAGGCGTCTCAGAGAGAACCAAAGAGATGTTTATCGGACATGGAGGACATACAGAGAGACAATAACTGTCGACGACATGTGTCGCACAAGCCGCCCAAAGGGCTGCTACTGCATTGGATGACCGCTACCTAAGGATTATACATCGTATGAGCCCTGAAAGTAACGCCACCATGTTGAATTATGCTTTTCATGAAGCCACAGGACGTCGTGTTACGACTCAGACTGTGCACAATAGGCTGCATAGAGCGCAACTTCACTCCCGACGTCCATGTCGAGGTCCATCTTTGCAACCACAAAACCACGCAGCGCCGTACAGATGGGCCCAAAAACATGCCGAATGGACTGCTGATGATCGGCATCACGTTCTCTTCACCGATGAGTGTCGTATATGGCTTCAACCAGACAATCGTTAGAGACCTGTTTGGTGGCAATCCGGTCAGGCTGAACGCCTTAAACTCTCTGTCCAGCGGGTGCAGCAAAGGTTAGGTTCCCTGCTGTTTTTGGTGGCATTATGTTGTGCCGACGTAGCTACTGGTGGTCATGGAAGGCATCATAACGGCTGCACAATATGTGAATGCCATCCTCAAAATGGTTCAAATTACTCTGAGCACTATGGGACTTAACATCTATGGGCATCAGACCCCTAGAACTTAGAACTACTTAAACCTAGTTAACCTAAGGACAGCACACAACACCCAGCCATCACGAGGTAGAGAAAATTCCTGACCAATGTCATCCTCCTACCCATAGTGCAACCATATTGGCAGCGTACTGGCGAGGCATTCGTCTTCACGGACGACAATTCGTGCCCCTATTGTGCACATCTTGTGAATGACTTTCTTCAGGATAACGACATCGCTCGACTAGAGTGGCCAGCATGTTCTCCAGACATAAACCCTATCCAATTTGCCTGGGATAAATTTAAAAGGGCTGTCTAGGGACGATGTGACCCATCAACTACTTTGAGGAATTTATGCATAATCGTGGTTGAGGAGTGGGACAATTCGAGCCAACAGTGCCTTGATGAACTTGTGGTTGATATGCCACGATGAATACGGGCATGACCCAATGCAGGAGGACGTATTACTGGGTATTAGAGGTACCGGAGTGTACAGCAATCTGGACTACCACCTCTGAAGGTCTCGTTGCGCGGTGGTACAACATGCCATATGATGGTTTCATGAGCAGTAAGAAGGGCGGAAATGATGTTTATGTTGATCTCTATTCCCATTTTCTGTACAAGTTCAGGAACTCTCGGAATCAAGGCGATGGAAAACTTTTTTAATGGCTGCATAATGGCAATTTATAACTGAAATCATATAAAGCCATTTCTACTCACCTTGCCCCAGAGTTTACGGTATATAAATGTTAGAAATTCATAATACCATAATTAGGGAGATACATTAATAATTCCACAATGACCACAGTCTGAGACGTTAAGGTGGTGGAAAAAACAAGACCTCGTAGTAATTAAAGTAGCCAATTGAGAAACTCTAAAACCAAAGTTTGTGCTCCACAAATTCCCGATAGTCATAATGGCCCCGAAGGCACAAGTGATTGCGTCGGTAGCCGGCCGAGACAAAAAAAAAATACTCGACGAAATATATAGCCACGCAAACCGTGCCCGCCTTCAATACCACTGCGCGTTGCACTCGCCGACAAAGATAGGACACTTAAAGTTACTGCCTTAAATTCGCCAATAATCTAACCCCAGAACGCAGCCAAGGGCTATCTTCTACCATTAACTTTACAACGTATGGCCAAAACCTTAAGCTTGATGACTAATTAGCCGACAATTCTTGAACAAAACCAATAAATGGACAGTTGAAATAAATGTTATGACAAAAAGAATAAGGATTCCGAGAAAAGCAAAACGCTATGAAATTTACAGTTATTTAAAAGCGATTAATCTCAAAAGGCGGAACAGTTATAAAAATGTATCAGGAAATAAAAAGAAACTGAAGGAAATGAAACAATTCCTTTGGCAAATGAAAACCGTGTTATAAGCGTATAAAGAAACCAATTGAAAATTGAAATGTAATATAAATACAAAATTTGAAACAGTAGGAAAGACAGTTTGCAAGTAGAAATTATTAGGAAAAATGAAATCTAGTGGATTCGGTAACCAGATCTCTTAAAATTTGCGTTTCAGACTTACACTGACATCTCAAGGCAGAAATACAAGAAATATAAGTACTACTCAGGTGGTTCGATTGGTCAATAAAAATATTAGGAAAAGAATAGAAGAAGGGTTTAATTTCGCATTGGGTACAATTGGAGCAATAAATTAGATTAAGGGATCTATGAAATTAGAGACAAAAGCAGTAAAATAAAATACAGGAACTATCAACCCAAATATTAGATCTACGATGGATGGGCCTAAAAATTAATTTCGTCAGAAATGGCGAAAGGGTTTTGAAATTGGAAATGAAGAGAGAATAGAAATTTTGAAGTCCTGGGATACAAAACTTGGTACTGAAATGTGCGTTTCTGTCTATTCAGACTGTCTGCAATGAATTCTAAACAAATCAGTGTATAAAGTTGACTAAGTCAAAAGAAGGAATCTACCGACAGATACAGGAATAAGGTAACAGTAATTGAAATAATGAACAAAAAGTAAGCCTGTCAGAGCCTGCGGCGGCCTGTTTTTCTCGTAGGCCTTGGTCCCGTGCCGGCCTGAGTGGCCGAGCTGTTCTAGGCGCTACAGTCTGGAACCGCCCGACCGCTACGGTCACATGTTCGAATCCTGCCTCGGTCATGTATGTGTGTGATGTCCTTAGCTTAGTTAGGTTTAAGGGGAGGACCTCATATCATAGTGCTCAGAGCCATTTGAACCAGGAAGTAAAAAGTGATATGAAGCTGAAGTTGTTGAACTAGAGGGAGGTAAATATGATAACGTGACTAATGGAACGGTAGTTTCTCATATCCAAACGATTTAATCTATTGGGGAACATTTTAAGGTATTGGGGA
Source organism: Schistocerca gregaria (assembly GCF_023897955.1). Lineage (NCBI taxonomy): Eukaryota > Metazoa > Arthropoda > Insecta > Orthoptera > Acrididae > Schistocerca > Schistocerca gregaria. The sequence continues at coordinate 202,623,845 of NC_064924.1, forward strand.
ACAGATAAAGAGAGGTTAGCTGTAGTAGACATTACGTACCGCAAAATGATCAGCTTATCTGCCCCAGGGAAGTCACATAAACCAAGGATGAAGATAAAATAACGATGAAGTTGAAGACAGTGTAGCTAGGAATGTCAGTAGCTTGGTAGCTGATACAGTAGAAAGTCACACTGAGAGTCCATTAAAAGAGAGGCACGCAGGAGAGCAGTAAAGTAATTACAATGTAGGAGGTATGACGAAATGAAAATTAATAAAAGAATTAGTATTAGTCTACAGAGTGCACTTCATGTTAAAGAGTGGGAAGGAGAAATCTGCCCTTAAAGAGTGAAATTTTCAGCCGTGATGGGTAGCCGCACGGTCTTACGCAATTTGCCACAGTTCGCGCGGCTCTCCCCATCTGAAGTTAGAGTTCTCCCTCGGTGGTGTGTGTGTGTGTGTGTGTGTGTTGTCCTAAGCCTAAGATAGTTTAAGTTAGATTAAGTAGTATGTTAGCCTAGGGATCGATGACCTCAGCAGTTTGGACCGATAGCAACTTACCATAAATTTCAATTTGAAAATTTTTCTAAGAGGCAGAACCCTATCCATCACCGCTGGATTTATAGTATAAAGTCATTTAAAGCGGGAAAGATACGATAGAGCACCATATATGCTAGATCCACGAGAAGTTAAAGATGCCACTTACGACCAAATAATAAAGGGGACTGCATGACAAAATATATGAAAACCAGTGAAATGAGACCCAAATGAGACTTAGAATTTTTCTTAGAAATCCAGAAATGTGAAGGGGAAAAAGTCGTTTTGGTGGCCGTTTGAAGGTTTACAGACGTGACGGCAGGAACAACAGCGATAACTGCATAGTGGTGTAACACCAAGACTCAATGCGAATGATGTAGAGGAAAAGAGACGTCACGCACAAGAGTCGGCGAATGCTGGCGTACGCTGCAAGCAAGTGGTGATGAGAAAAGAGAGAACTGCAGACAAAGCCACTGGACGACACATATCTGTATGGCACGTAAAGTAGAAAATGGTTCAAATGGCTCTGAGCACTATGGTACTTAATATCTATGGTCATCAGTCCCCTAGAACTTAGAACTACTTATATCTAAATAACCTAAGGACATCACACAACACCCAGTCATCACCGCAAAGTAGACCAACCACTTATACACCCGTCAATAAGAAAACATCGCTTGTCAATCTAGTCATCAGGTGCAAAGAACTAGGCAACCGTGACAGGATATGTGGACAGTTAAATTCGCTAGTTGCAAAACCGGCGCAAGCTATGCCTCCCTCCACACTGCTCCACTGCAAAAGTACACAGTCCGACTAAACACGACGAACGAACAGTGTTTATTTCAGTGTATCTCTTTCAGGTACCTTACATTCGCCTTTGGCATGCCACTGCGCCTTGCGGGATTAGCCGCGCGGTCTAGGGGCTGCAGTCTTGGACTGTGTGGCTGGTCCCTGCAGAGGTCCGAGTCCTCCCTCGGGCATGGGTGTGTGTGTCTGTCCTTAGGATAATTTAGGTTAAGTAGTGTGTAAGCGTAGGGACTGATGACCTTAGCAGTTAAGTCCCATAAGATTTCATACACATTTGAACATTTTTGACCTGCCATTGAGGAAGACAGATTTTTAATGTGGGCACTGTGACGTGGTCATTTTATGTAGAACTTAGTGGTTGTTACTCCCTTGAGGGACCATTACGTCATGGCCGAAGACTGAGGATGCGTTCTGTTGGGTGTAATGATCACTTGTGGGCGAGAGAAGAGGTACATTCTTCACACCAGTGGTAATGCGTGTAGTTGTTTGCGGTAACAGAGAGAGAGAGAGAGAGAGAGAGAGAGAGAGAGAGAGATTCTGCAATCTCCCTACCATACTTCCTCGTCTTCATTATCATTCCCGAAATACTGGACACGCAGCGAGGAGCGAATCTGCGGCTGCCACTTCTTGTGCGAGGAGGCGGCTCGAGCGACCGCAGAAGTGCAGCAGGCGGCGCCGCTAGCCGTAAGCGGTGGGAGGGCTTGCGGCAAACTGTTGCTCCCTCCGCTGCCGCTGCCGTGTCTGTAATGGCCGCGGCTGGGGCCGGGTGTGGGTGGCCGTGTGCGGCTCTTGTTCGCATGCTGTTTTCCCCGTCGGCCGCAGGGACGCGGCGGCAGCAGCGGCCGAGCTGCGCGCTACGTGCCGGCCCCTACGTGCTGGGAGCCCGGGGCGGCCGTGCGTCTCCGTCGGACAGAGATTTACCGCCGCAGGACACCGCCGCCGCCGCCGCCGGACGGCGCCTGCAAGTAATTGCGTGGGGGCGGCGCCGGCGTCAGGGAGGGTCCGCCCCCCGCCCTGCGGCGTCTCCGGTGGCTCAAGCTGCCCGCTGTACAGTAGCACTGGCCGCAACACTCTGCAACGCTGCGCGGCCTTACCCACATTTCCCACGTAATATAATAGTTTCGATTGATATGGTATAGGTTACATTATTCACAAATGGATTAATCTACACTACTGGCCCTTAAAATTGCTACACCACGAAGATGACGTGCCACAGTCGCGAAATTTAACCGACAGGCAGAAGATGATGTGATATGCAAATTATTAGATTTTCATAGCATTCATACAAGGTTGGCGCCGGTGGCGACACCTGCAACGAGGTGTTACGAGGAAAGTTTCCAACCGATTTCTCATACACGAACAGCAGGTGACCGGTGTTGCCTGAGGCAAGCAGTTACCTCGGAGTGGCTCTATGTGGGTAATGAGAAAGACTTTTGTTGTTGGTGGCTCAGGCCGAAAGGGTTCATTTGCTAAACAGGTGTATTTGCATTTCCTTCCGATAATTCTGTAGACATGTTTAGGTGATAGTGTTTTTTTTAAGTCAATTGAATTGTTGTTCAGAGGTTACTATGTATGGCCATTAACTTATAAAGACATTTAATAGCAAGGAAGTGTCTTGAATTCTGGTTTCAAGTTGTGTTGATTATATTGGGAAATTACCTTGAACAGACATTTAATTTATTAGTAAACAACTGAATGCTATTTGTGAGTCATTCACCCTTGGCTGGTATTAACAAACCGTGAAAGCCCATTTCATCATGTACAACATTTCGCAGTCACATAATTAATTTTAAGTAAGCTATACTGGTGTGATCCATATGAGTACTAGACGACGACATGACGTGCTACTTTTGTGACTGATTTTCGTTCTGACGGTGACTCACGAAGATCAAAACCCGGTTAACTGTCATAAATACAGAAAATACGACCAAGAATTTCAGGATAAATTTCGTACTCTGATATGAGCATCTCATATTTCACTAAAGTACACTGAGAGTACAAAGTCTTGTGATACCTCCTAATAATGTGTCGGATCTCCTTTTGCCTGGTGTAGTGAAGCAACTGAACGTGGCATGGACTTGAAAGTCGTTGGAAGTCCCCTGATAAAATATTGTACCATGTGGCCTCCATAACTGCCCTAATTACAAAAGTGTTGTCGGTGCAGGATTTTATGCACGGATTGACATCTCGATTATGTCCCTCAAATGAAGGAATTCATCGCGGCTGATCTGACTGACCAAATCATTCGCGCGAATTGTCCAGAAGTTTCTTCAAACCAGTCACGAACAACTGTGCGTAGTGGCATGGCGCACTGTCATCCATAAAAATCCAGTTTTCTTTGTTAACATGAAGTCCAAGAATGGCTATATATTATCTCCAGGAAACCGAATATAAACGTTTCCTGTCACTGATGCCAGACGGCTCAGTCCATTCCATGCAGACACAGCTCAGACCATTATGGAGCGACAGCAAGTGCGCTCAGTGCCTCGTTGACAATCTGAGTCCATATCTTCTATATCTACATCTACATCCATACTCCGCAAGCCACCTGACGGTGTGTGGCGGAGGGTGCCCTGAGTACCTCTATCGGTTCTCCCTTCTATTCCAGTCTCGTATTGTACGTGGAAAGAAGGATTGTCGGTATGCTTCTGTGTGGGCTCTAATCTCTCTGATTTTATCCTCATGGTCTCTTCGCAAGATATACGTAGGAGGAAGCAATATACTGCTTGACTCTTCGGTGAAGGTATGTTCTCGAAAATTTAACAAAAGCCCGTACCGAGCTACTGAGCGTCTCTCCTGCAGAGTCTTCCACTGGAGTTTATCTATCATCTCCGTAACGCTTTCGCGATTACTAAATGATCCTGTAACGAAGCGCGCTGGTCTCCGTTGGATCTTCTCTATCTCTTCTATCAACCCTATCTGGTGCGGATCCCACACTGCTGAGCAGTATTCAAGCAGTGGGCGAACAAGCGTACTGTAACCTACTTCCTTTGTTTTTCGGATTGTATTTCCTTAGGATTCTTCCAATAAATCTGTCTGGCATCTGCTTTACCGACGATCAACTCTATACGATCATTCCATTTTAAATCACTGCTAATGCGTACTCCCAGGTAATTTATGGAATTAAGTGCTTCCAGTTGCTGACCTGCTATTTTGTAGCTAAATGATAAGGGATCTATCTTTCTATGTATTCGCAGCACATTACACTTGCCTACATTGAGATTCAATTACCACTCCCTGCACTATGCGTCAATTCGCTGCAGATCCTCCTGCATTTCAATAAAATTTTCCATTGTTACAACCTCTCGATACACCACAGCCTCAGTGAACTTCCGATGTCATCCACCAGGTCATTTATGTATATTGTGAATAGCAACGGTCCTATGACACTCCCCTGCGGCACAACTGAAGTCACTCTTACTTCGTGGGGTGTGCGCCACTCTAACATCACCTAAACTGCTACGGTTCTCCAGAAGTCTAAGGTCCAACCGCTGTGGTCGCGAGGTCAGGAGACGCGCTGCAGGCGACGTGGTGATGTTGGAACGATACTCGCGTTGTGTCTTGCTGCCAAAGCCCATTAACGCCAAATTTCGCCTCACTGTTGTAACGGATACTTCTTCGTAAATTCCGATTTGATTTCTGTGGTTGTTCCACGCAGTGTTGCTTGTCTGTTAGCACTAACAACACTGCGCAAACCCTGCTGCTTTCGGCCGTTAAGTGAAGGCCGTCAGCCACTGCGTTGTCGATGATGAGATGTAATGCTTGAAATTGGTATTTTCAGTACACTCTTGATACTATAGATCTTGGAATATTGACTTCCCTTATGATGTCCGAAATGGAATATCCCATGCGTGTAACTCCAACTACCGTTGTGCCTTCAAAGTCTGTTAATAATAATCACACCTTTCCACGCTTATCACCTGAAAATAGACAGCTCCACCAATACACTGTCCTTTTACACATCGTACCGCCAGAGTACGCTGATGAACCAGAAAGTAATGACCACCTACCTGATTGCCGACATGTCCACCTCTGGCACGGATGACAGTGGCGAAGCGTCGTGGCATGGGTCAGTGAGGCATTGGTAGGTCGCTGGAGGGAGTTGGTACACATCTGCATAAATAATTCCCATAAATTATGGGGTGGTGTGCTATGAGCTCTGACGTCACGTTCAGTGACATCGCAGATGTGTTTGATCTGGTAGATATCTGGCAAGTCTGGGGGGCGTGGGTGTCAGTTCATCAGCTGGAATAGCTACTATGTTCCTAGAATCACTCGAGCACATTAGTGGCCTTGTGACATGGTGTGTATGTTGTAGAAAAACGTAACTGCCATTGGAAAACATGATTGTCATAAAGGGGTGTAAGTGGTCTGCAACCAGTGTATGATACCATCATAGAGCCTTACACGAGCTCCACTGAACTCATGGATTCCCATATGAATGTTCCCCAGAGCATAATGGACCAACCGACACCTTGTCTCCGTGCTTCAGTAAAGGTATCAAAGAGCTGTTCCCCTAGAAGAAGACGGATTTGCACACTTCCATCGGCACGATGAAGAAGGTATCGGGATTCACCAGACCGTGCAACGCCCTGACACTGTACCAACGTCCATTGTTGATAGTAACGTGCCCATTTCAGTCGCACTTGCCGAACATTGACACATGCATGAGTCGTCGATTGTGGAGGCCCATTTTTGGAGTAATCAGTGGACTGTGCTTCAGACACCTTCAGACATTCTTGTACCCTGCCCAGAATTAACGTCTGATGATAGATCCGCCACATTTTACTGACTGTCCTAAATGAACTGTCTGGTTCGCTTGTGACGTCCGACATTTGAAATGAGGTGTGACCGCCTAGCCACACGTCGCCTGGACGTGGCTTCATCTTGGATTCACCATCTATTGAAGAACAACACAGCAATCTTCCTAAACCCGACAGGCCGTGCAGTTTCCGAAACGCTCGGATCGAGCGCCTTCCCCATTCTTCACACGGACAGCAGTCTCACTGATACTACATCCACCATACGTGTGTCTGACTAGCAGTCATCCCTCAGCATGTGACGCTGCTATCGTCTGAATCGATTTGTATCGGTAGTAGGTCGGTGGTCGGAAACGTTGTGGCTGTGTGTATTTGATGAGCAAACGCGTAAAGGGTGCCCAAGGAAGAATGGCCATTATTGGCTGAAATGGCTCTGAGCACTATGGGACTTTACATCTAAGGTCATCAGTCCCCTAGAACTTGGAACTACTTAAACCTAACTAACCTAAGGACATCACACACATATACGCCCGAGGCAGGATTCGAACCTGCAATCGTAGCAGTCGCGCGGTTCGACTGTAGCGCCTAGAACCACCGGCCGGCAACGGCCATTATTCAGGGATATGACAGGAACGATCATTCGAAGCAAAGTCGTCTACTAAACTTCGGCTGTTAAGTGCTTACATTAAAAGGTAGGAGTGGCTGTTCAGTGGAAGAGATGTCTTACGCTATAGTTAAGATGTAAAACTGCTCCTACCTCTTACGGCATGCGCATAAGAGCCCATGTTTCAAATCTTGATAACGGCTGGATGCACAAACTGTAGAATGGAATATTCGTAAGAATAAAGTGAAACTATATTTCATTTTATCCTCTCAAGTATGCGCGTTTCTGGATTTGGTTCATCCTACCATCTCTCAAAATATGGAAAGCAAAGGGCTTATAGTAGACTTCTTTCAGAGTATCTAAGGTGAAGAAGCGTTTCTAGTAGACGTGTTTCATTGTACCTAAGATGAAGAAGTGCTCCTAGCTCTTGACTTATGCATTTTAGATCCTATGTTTAGTGTATTACTTTGCTTCTAATGGTCGAACCTGACATACCCCTGACCATTTCCCCTTCGACACCCTGTAGAAAGAGTATTTACTGCCTCATCCTTTTTAAATTCCTTAAGCCCCTATTATACAATGCGCTTAAGGTGCCCTTAGTCTACATGTTTGAAACTGCAGGCAGATTCACTTCGACCGATTACACGATACACGCGGGGTACGGCGCGGATCCGCGAATGCACACTAGACGGAAATAGCACTGGAAACTGGAAGGATAATGTCTGATTCTTGTAAAGTCCTTCATTCGAATTAAAAATTTCTGAGAGCTCAATGGTCCTATGTATTAAGTAATTGTTGTCTTTGCGCTCAACTGTTTATCTCATGTTATGACTCTTGTTTCCAAAACGATGATTGACGGCATTTTCCACATAGAGGGCCCAGTCATTTTGTGAGCTATTGTCGTGGCAGACCCTCAGGGCGTCGCAGAGCGACGGCGACGACGACGATAGATCTATCCACTAACACAAGTGTAATAATTTAGTAGCACTTTAAGTAGACTCATTTCAGTTTTGTCAGCCATCGCAGAACCACAGGCACGGGCACCATAAAACCGTCATCACCATTCTGTAAAAGTTGATCGTATTTGTCCTCAGGTTGGATGAATAAATGTAAATCCAGAAAGGAGACATTTTAACCGTGTCAAGTAGGACTGAATAAGAATGACGATAGCAGCCCTTAATGTTTTTGCTCAAGAAGCCATGCAAGCATCAACCTCTAGTGATGAGCGGATACTATGTGCAGCGTTAGTCTGGCTGACTGGACAAGGGCTGAACCGTTCTCCACCAGAGTGCGAACCGCAGCTGAAATGCCAGGCCACCTCGTTCCAGACGACGTGTAGAGGACACAGGGGTAATACCGTCGGCGCTCCGTCTCCATTATTTAAAAAGCGTGGAAAAGGAATCAGGACTGTCTGAAGGAAAGAGTCCTACAACTGCGACCGTACAAATACACTGAAAACCATAGATACTTGTACACCTGCCTAGTATCATGTATGGCTCCCGCGAGCACGCAGAAGTGCCGTAACACGACGTGTGCATGTTCTCGACTAATGTCTGATGTAGTACTGGAGGGAACTAACACCATGAATATTGCAGGGATGCCCATAAATCCATAAGAATACGAGAGGATGGAGACCTCTTCTGAACCGCACGTTGCAAAGCTTCCCAGATATGCTAAATAATGCTCACGTCTGGGGAGTTTTGTGGCCAGAGGAAGTGTTTAAAGTCAGAAGCGTATTCCTTGGGCCACTGTGTAGCAATTATGGACGAGTGGGGTGATGCACAGTCATGCTGGAATTGACAAAGTCCGTCGGAATGCACGATGGATATGAATGGACGCAGGTGACCAGACAGGATACTTAGGTGAGAGTCGTACCTAGTTGTATCGGGGGTCCCATATCACTCCAACTGCACACGCCCCACACCATCAAAGAGGCTACACCAGCTTGAACAGTCCCTTCCCGTCCTGCAGGGTCCATGGATTCATAAGATTCTCTACATACCCGTAGACGTCGATACAATTTGAAACGAGACCTGCCCGACAAGGTAAAATGATTCCAGTCTTCAACAGTACAATGTCGGTGTTGACGAGCCCAGGGGAGACCTAAATCTTTGTATCGTGCTGTCATCAGAGGTACATGAGTGGATTTTGGGATCCGGAAGCACATATCGATGATGTTTCGTAGAATGGTTCGCACGCTGAGACTTGGTAATGGCACAGCATTGAAATCCACTGCAATTTTCGGAAGAGCTACATGCTGAACGATTCTCTTCAGTCGTCGTTGGTCCCGTTCTTGCAGGATCTTTCTCCCGGCGCAGCGACGTCGGAGATTTGATGTTTTGCCGGATTCCTGAGATTCACGTTACACTCGTGAATTGGTCGTACGGGAAAATTTCCATTTCACCGCAACCTCGTAGATGCTGTGCCCCATCGCGTGTGTGTCGACTGTAGCACCACGTTCACACTCACTTAAATCTTGATAGCCTGCCATTGTAGTAGCAATAAACGATCCAACAAGTGCGCCAGACACTTGTTGTCTTAAACAGGCGTTGCCGACTGCAGTGACGTATTATGCTTGATTACTTATATCTGTATTTGAAAACGCATGCCTATACCAGTTTCTACAAGAAGCCTAACTACCAACTACTGGATGTTGTTGTTGTGATCTTCAGTCCTGAGACTGGTTTGATGCAGCTCGCCATGCTACTCTATCCTGTGCAAGCTCCTTCATCTCCCAGTACCTAATGCAGCCTACATCCTTCTCAATCTGCTTAGTGTATCCATCTCTTGGACTCCTTCTACGATTTTTACTCTCCACGCTTCCCTCCAATGCTAAATTTGTGATCCCTTGATGCCTCAGATCAACCGATCCCTTCATCTAGTCAAGTTGTGACACAAACTTCTCTTCTCCCCAATCCTATTCAATACCTCCTCATTAGTTATGTGATCTGCCCACCTAATCTTCAACATTCTTCTGTAGCACCACATTTCGAAAGCTACTATTCTCTTCTTGTCCAAACTATTTATCATCCATGTTTCACTTCCATACATGGCTACACTCCATACAAATGCTTACAGAAACGACTTCCTGACGCTTAAATCTATACTCGATGTTAACAAATTTCTCTTCTTCAGAAACGCTTTCCTTGCCATTGCCAGTCTACATTTTATATCCTCTCTACTTCGACCATCATCAGTTATTTTGCTCCCCAAATAGCAAAACTACCAACAACTGGATATGAAGCGAACTTCTCGTGAACATGGTTCAAATGTTTCCTATCTCATGTCTCCGTAATCGACTTTTGACTCTCTACGCAACTGGCCCCCTATGCACCATGGACCTTGCCGTTGGTGGGGAGGCTTGTGTGCCTCAGCGATACAGATGGCCGTACCGTAGATGCAACCACAACGGAGGGGTATCTGTTGAGAGGCCAGACAAACGTGTAGTTCCTGAAGAGGGGCAGCAGCCTTTTCAGTAGTTGCAGGGGCAACAGTCTGGATGATTGACTGATCTGACCTTGCAACATTAACCAAAACGGCCTTGCTGTGCTGGTACTGCGAACGGCTGAAAGCAAGGGGAAACTACAGCCATAATTTTTCCCGAGGACATGCAGCTTTACTGTATGATTAAATAATGATGGCGTCCTCTTGGGTAAAATATTCCGGAGGTAAAATAGTCCCCCATTCGGATCTCCGGGCGAGGAAACTCAGGAGGATGTCGTTATCAGGAGAAAGAAAACTGGCGTTCTACGGATCGGAGCGTGGAATGTCAGATCCCTTAATCGGGCATGTAGGTTAGAAAATTTAAAAAGGGAAATGGATAGGTTATAGTTAGATATAGTGGGAATTAGTGAAGTTCGGTGGCAGGAGGAACAAAACTTTTGGTCAGGTGAATACAGGGTTATAAATACAAATTCAAATAGGGGTAATACTGGAGTAGGTTTAATAATGAATAAAAAAATAGGAAAGCGGGTAAGCTACTACAAACAGCATAGTGAGCGCATTATTGTGGCAAAGATAGACACAAAGCCCATGCCTACTACAGTAGTACAAGTTTATATGCCAACTAGCTCTGCAGATGATGAAGAAATTGATGAAATGTATGATGAGATAAAATAAATTATTCAGGTAGTGAAGGGAGACGAAAATTTAATAGTCATGGGTTTCTGGAATTCGTCAGTAGGAAAAGGGAGAGAAGGAAACATAGTAGGTTATTATGGATTGGGGCTAAGAAATGAAAGAGGAAGCCGTCTGGTAGAATTTTGCACAGAGCATAACTTAAACATAGCTAACACTTGGTTCAAGAATCATAAAAGAAGGTTGTATACATGGAAGAATCCTGGAGATACTAAAAGGTATCAGATAGATTATATAATGGTAAGACAGAGATTTAGGAATCAGGTTTTAAATTGTAGGACATTTCCAGGGGCAGATGTGGACTCTGACCACAATCTATTGGTTATGACCTGTAGGTTAAAACTGAAGAAACTGCAAAAAAGGTGGGAATTTAAGGTCATTCGATCTGGATAAGCTGAAAGATCCAGAGGTTGTACAGAGTTTCAAGGGGAGAATAAGGGAACAATTGACAGGAATGGAGGAAAGAAACGCAGTAGAGGAAGAATGGGTAACTCTGAGGGATGAAGTAGTGAAGGCAGCAGAGGATAAAGTAGGTAAAAAGACGAGGGCTGGTAGAAATCCTTGGGTAACAGAAGAAATATTGAATTTAATTGATGAAAGGAGAAAATATAAAAATGCAGTAAATGAAGCAGGCAAAAAGGAATACAAACGTCTCAAAAATGAGATCGACAGGAAGTGCAAAATGGATAAGCAGGGATGGCTAGAGGACAAATGTAAGGATGTAGAAGCTTATCTCACTAGGGGTAAGATGTATACTGCCTACAGGAAAATTAAAGAAACCTTTGGAGAGAAGAGAACCACGTGTATGAATATCAAGAGCTCAGATGGCAACCCAGTTCTAAGCAAAGAAGGGAAAGCAAAGAGGTGGAAGGAGTATATAGAAGGTTTATACAAGGGCGATGTACTTGAGGACAATATTATGGAAATGGAAGAGGATGTAGATGAAGACGAAATGGGAGGTAAGATACTGCGTGAAGAGTTTGACAGAGCACTGAAAGACCTGAGTCGAAACACGGCGCCCGGAGTAGACAACATTCCATTAGAACTACTGACGGCCTTGGGAGAGCCAGTCATGACAAAACTGTACCAGCTGGTAAGCAAGATGTATGAGACAGGCGAAATACCCTCAGACTTCGAGAAGAATATAATAATTCCAATCCCAAAGAAAGCAAGTGCTGACAGATGTGAAAGTTACCGAACTATCAGTTTAATAAGTTACAGCTGCAAAATACTAACGCGAATTCTTTACAGACGAATGGGAAAACTGGTAGATGTGGACCTCGGGGAGGATCAGTTTGGATTCCGTAGAAATGCTGGAACACGTGAGGCAATACTGACCTTACGACTTATCTTATAAGAAAGATTAAGAAAAGGCAAACCTACGTTTCTAGCATTTGTAGACTTAGAGAAAGCTTTTGACAATGTTGACTGGAATACTCTCTTTCAATTTCTGAAAGTGGCAGGGGTAAAATACAGGGAGCGAAAGGCTACTTACAATTTGTACAGAAACCAGATGGCAGTTATTGGAGTCGAGGGGCATGAAAGGGAAGCAGTGGTTGGGAAAGGAGTGAGACAGGGTTGTAGCCTCTCCCCGATGTTATTCAATCTGTATATTGAGCAAGCAGTAAAGAAAACAAAAGAAAAAATTGGAGTAGGTATTAAAATTCATGGAGAAGAAGTAAAAACTTTGAGGTTCGCCGATGACATTGTAATTCTGTCAGAGACGGCAAAGGACTTGGAAGAGCAGTTGAACGGAATGGACAGTGTCTTGAAAGGAGGATATAAGATGTACATCAACAAAAGCAAAACGAGGATAATGGAATGTAGTCAAATTAAATCGGGTGATGCTGAGGGAATTAGATTAGGAAATGAGACACTTAAAGTAGTAAAGGAGTTTTGCTATTTAGGAAGTAAAATAACTGATGATGGTAGAAGTAGAGAGGATATAAAATGTAGACTGGCAATGGCCAGGAAAGCGTTTCTGAAGAAGAGAAATTTGTTAACATAAAATATAGATTTATGTATCAGGAAGTCGTTTCTGAAAGTATTTGTTTGGAGTGTAGCCATGTATGGAAGTGAAACATGGACGATAACTAGTTTGGACAAGAAGAGAATGGAAGCTTTCGAAATGTGGTGCAACAGAAGAATAATGAAGATAAGGTGGATAGATCACGTAACTAATGAGGAGGTATTGAATAGGATTGGGGAGAAGAGAAGTTTGTGGCACAACTTGACTAGAAGAAGGGATCGGTTAGTAGGGCATGTTTTGTGTCATCAAAGGATCACAAATTTAGCATCGGAGGGCAGCGTGGCGGGTAAAAATCGTAGAGGGAGACCAAGATATGAATACACTAAGCAGATTCAGAAGGATGTAGGTTGCAGTAGGTACTGGGAGATGAAGAAGCTTGCACAGGATAGAGTAGCATGGAGAGCTGCATCAAACCAGTCTCAAGACTCAAGACAACAACAACCACAACAACAACAACACGGCAACTGGTCTCTTATTAAGAAACAATTTGAAAGTAAATTTGAATCTTAACTGTGAAAGGAGCGGAAGTACTGCGACAATATAGATATTTAATGTTTGCGAATGCAGATTGTTACGGGTTTTTTAATGCACCTAACAGACAATATTATGCTTCTCAATCCGTCACTGGTGACAGCTGCGAACTAAGTGGAGCAGACAAACAAAGGGAGGATTTTGGGTGTATTATTACATTTGGACATACGATGATATGTACCGATATATCGTTTGAAGTTTAAATGAACCCGTGTTTCATTAATTTTCCTAATGTGAGCACACAGTAATAGAAACAAAATACTATTGCAAGGTATTGAGAGATATTTTCCTCTCATTTTTACTTTTCAAGTATTTTAAAATCTCCGGTGTTTTCGAAACAGCCCATAAAATGATGTGTCTTTGTGACGATTGATAATAACAGTTGTTTTTCTACCATAACTTCAATTTAATTTGGTACATCAATAGGTTAGACCCGCATATCGTGGTCGTGCGGTAGCGTTCTCGCTTTCCACGCCCGGGTTCCCGGGTTCGATTCCCGGCGGGGTCAAGGATTCTCTCTGCCACGTGATGGCTGGGTGTTGTGTGATGTCCTTATGTTAGTTAGGTTTAAGTAGTTCTTAGTTCTAGGGGACTGATGACCGAAGATGTTAAGTCCCACAGTGCTCAGAGCCAGCCAGTAGGTTAGAACATAGGAAAGCTGCTACACAGGTAACTGCTTGACCGTTAAGTCAGATACGATTCGTCAGTTTTACGTACTGATTATGTAGGAAGAACACTAGCGTGGGTGTCAAAACGTTTCTATGTCAAAGAGGTTGGGATCTTTTACTTGGATCACTAAGTAACTGCCTCTAATTTCGTGTGGTATGTTATTACCAACAGACAAATAATCAATATGATAAATAGAATGTTTTTCAGACACAAGAGATACCGATGAACACCTATTACTTTGTTCTTCAATATTAGAGAACTTCTTTACTGGATATTAATTCATAAATTTAGAGTGAACACAATAGGAATATAGTTAATCGTCTACGTCTGTACAAAGGCCATGCACGACTTCCCATATTCGAGTCAGTGAAACGACTTCTCCCAAAACTCTTCTGTCTGCAAAGCAGCAGTCATCACGTTCATTGGTAGTGGATTCTCGTCCAGCAGAAAGGGGAGCTGATTTCGTGTTTAACGCTTAGATGAAATACCCATCAGCCTGCCTATGTAGTCCTACAGAACCCATTAAACTGCTTAACTACGTTAATGAGTAGTCCTCCCCGGCCGGAGTCAGTATCACTGCTGTGTCTTCTTACAAAACACAAAAAATTCCAAAATCTACCGAGGACTTGGTCTCCCTTAGGGGAAAAACTAAGTAGCTAGGATGGGGTTGCATCAGTACTGATGGTGTCAGTAGACGATGGGCGTCACATTCATTGGACTTAATTGTCCTAAAATAACATTGGCTCGTGTAAGGAGGGACGCAGAGGACGTGTGGCCGCATATTTGCAGGCGACTGGTTGCCCGCTTGGAAGGCGCTGTTACGCGATTACATGCGACGCGGGACTCCTGGCAGCCAATACGCCGGGTTCCTGTAGCCGTCTTTGCTGTTGATGCCCTCGGGCTGCTTCAGCATTTCGCTTATGGAACATGTTTTATGCTCAAGAATTATGACGTTCTTGGAAAATGAACATATCCTTATTAAAAATGATCATGGATTCCTCAAATAGAGATCCTGCGAAACTCAGCTCGCTCTGTTCCTCTATGAGATCCACAGGGCAGTGGACAAAGGCGTTCAGCCTGATGCAGTGTTCCTTGATTTCAGTAAGGTATTGGACACCGTCCCGCATTGCCGTTTAATGAAAAAAAAAAAAAAATACGAGCTTACGGTGTATCGGAGCAGATCTGCGATTGGGTTCAAGACTTTCTTGCAGATTGAACTCAACACTAAATTGACAGACGTAAAGGTAATATCCGGAGTAACATAGTTGCTGTTCACAATATATACAGGGTGAGTCACCTAAGATTACCGCTGGATATATTTCGTAAACCACAACAAATACTGACGAATCGATTCCACAGACCGAACGTGAGGAGAGGGGCTAGTGTAATTGGTTAATACAAACCTACGTTTTTTTAAAATGGAACCCCGTTAGTTTTGTTAGCACATATAAACATATAAACGAATACGTAATCAGTGCCGTTTGTTGCATTGTAAAATGTTAATTACTTCCGGAGATACTGTAACCTAAATTTGACGCTTGGGTACCACTCCTCCGCTGTTCGATAGTGCGTATCGGAGAGCACCGAGTTACGTAGGGATCCAAAGGGAACGGTGATGGACCTTAGGTACAGAAGACACTGGAACGGCACATTACGTTCACATGCTAACACTTTTTTATTGGTCTTTTTCACTGACGCACATGTACTTTACCATGAGGGGTATAAATAATCAAGTAGAAAGCGTCGGATGTCTTTTGCGTGTGCATTTGAGGCTGTCTTGCCAGGACTCTTGCTTCTTGAAACTTGATAGCTTGCTCCGCTACTGCCAACCTGTTGACGCCTCTTTGACGAAACGTCTTTCCTACTGAATCTCTAAAGCCCTTCAAGTATGGTAACCGGACCATGGGGGTAGTTCTTTTATTTCATTTTCCACAGTGCCATCCTACTGGCGTAACTGTTCTTGTTGTCTTATTCTCTTATCCGCCGTCTCGGAACATGTTTCACGACTCTTTCAATTCTTGTTTATTATTATTTTTGGCACTTATGCGGTGGGCTGGTGTGGTCATCATGTGTAGGTGACAACACTTCCAACCATGATGCGGGCACTGATACCCGCGTCCCGAAACAAAAAATGGTTCAAAGGGCTTTGAGCACTATGGGACTTAACATTTGAGGTCATGAGTCCCCTAGAACTTAGAACTACTTAAACCTAAATAACCTAAGGATATCACACATATCCATGACCGAGGCAAGATTCGAACCTGCGACCGTAGCAGTCCCGCTGGTTCGGACTGAAGCGCCTGGAACCGCTCGGCCACCGCGGACGGCTGTCCCGAAACACCAACCACATCACTTCACACTCCTGAGCCGGATAATGAAGCGATTCGACGTGTAGGTATCGACAAGTGTAGGTTTGCCTTTGGGAGTTCTGTAAACCCGTACGTTCAGTAAAGGAATCTTACTGCTACTTCCTTGTAATTTTTGAGGTCATAACTTGAACAATACCGATCTTTTATCATAATTTAATAAAATCTTCAGTGTAGATTGAAAACGGTTCTTCAAAACAGAGTGTAATTTCATGGGTGACGCGTGGAGCCGAAGCTCCGAGACGTTGCTCGTGCTCAGAGGCACCTGTCCACGACTGTGTATAACGGCTCCACGCGTCATCGATGAAGTTACAGAAGGACCTGAAGGTGGACCTCCTATGACTGAAACGGTTATCGAAAAATAAATGCCATTTGCCGTCTATACCGATTGCATTTGTTAAAATTACTTCTTTGTTCTACTGTGATATGGATGTTGTAATGCAGGCTGTCAATACGCTGGTGGAACGTTCGCAGCTATGCTTCCCCATACGGTCAAATAACGAATGTATCGTCCACGTATCGCAGCCAGCAGTGTGCTTGGAACTGCTTGATATTTAAGGCAGTCTGATGAAATGCAGCTGTCGAAGAGGAGTCCTCTGTACCGCGGCCGAAACTTTGGTACATTTTATCGTTTTAAGTATAAGATGATGCTGCAATTCCCAGAATGCCTTTAATGAGGCGGTAGATAGTGGTTTCCTGTAGCTTTGCTACGTGTCCCTTCTCTTAAATGTTGAGTAAAAATTTTATCGCGCCGTTTCCGTGTTTGAGTGTTTCCCAAAATTGACGTACAAGCTTAAGAACATTTTTTCGCTGTTGTTGTGTTAACCGAAAGAGTTCTATAGAATTTGTTTTCTTTTAATTCCTGAAATCTGCTTGTATATGCCGTGTTTCAAGAACGAGACTGGAAAGAAAAATATTGTGTAATATTAAGAGAGGCAGAATTATTTTTGAAACTTTGAGTATTTGTTCTGGATTTCGTCTCCTGTATTCCAGTAAACACCACTTTATCTGCAACTGTTGCTGTGCAATGAGTCACAGAATGTATGGTCAGACAAATCACAAACAAAAGCCAAAGTAAACAACACAATGTTGCACAAACCATTAATAGCCAAATGTGTGTACATAATCTACTAACATTGGGGCTAGGTACCTAGCAATGTCCTACACACACATTCTAGGCCCGTACTATCCCTGTAACGTAATACATGCATCTCGCCTTATTTGATATTGTTTTTTATTTTCCGCATATGTACGAGTCGTAGAGCAAAAGATAAGTACTTGAGAAATATGCAGGATAAATTAGCACTGCTTAGAACCTCAATGAAGATGGTTGGAGAGACAACATCAGGGTTACAGGTTGCCTGTATAACCAGTTATGTGGGACACTGATGCATCCAGGATACAGATGGTGTTAACGCCTACAGCATCAGCTAAATCCTAAAGATGGCTCACTGAAGCACCGCAAATGGTAGCAATAAAATAAATGACATCGTAAGGACAGCTATAAGTGTTCCATATTCTTACAATAAAGACTATGAAAAATATCTTTACAAGCATCTTTGCTTATTAATTGGCCACATACATTCATGAAAACCAGTTGGTTGGATGAGGAGAATTGATGGGTTTTGAGACAGAAAGCAGCAGTTCGAGATTTTGTAATGTATTGTATGTTTTGGGAATAGATTACATAAAATGTGCTGGCAAATCAAACACCGAAAGATGCTCTTCGCAGGTACCTGTGAAACCAAGTCAAGTATTTTATTTATTTATTTTTGTACAGGCTCAACGTCTGTTTCCCAGTATTGTAAGATAGCATACATGGTAAATAAATGTTGCAAACCACAGATTTTTTGTATTTTAGCAGGCAGCTTATATTTTCTTGTTTGGATCTTAAGTGTGCGTTTTGGGACGCGAATTTGTTGATGATTTTGGTATTTGTATGAACTTCAATCCGGGAACCGTTGTAATGTAATTTGGTGAAAATTATCCCTCGTAATATGTTATGTGTAAATCTTTGTTATTGTGATGTTATTTGTATATTCAAGCACTATGTTAATGTTTTATGCTACTGTTCATTATAAGTAAGACATTATAATAAGCCTTTTAGGAGCAAAGTCAGGTCGGAGAAAATTTTGGTGAAATGAATTGCATGAGGTTAGGGCAGACAGTAGTACTAGGAAGTAGCTAAGTGGCGCTCGAATGTTAGAGAACAAACGGCATATTTTTAGTTAGCGTGGGCATGAATTATTATTAGACACGATGGATTTCTGGAAGAGGAATATAGATGAATAAACGAGCTCTCTGTAAATTCAGCAACTTAAGGGTAGGATAACGGCGATTGCTATTTTTAATTTCAGATTAACACAAAGGACATTCGACATCAAAGCTCGGTTACTTTACACTTAACACGTACGCACGCAGCAATTAGATCTCCACTCCTTCTCTTGACGCTGTTGATGGGTTTGTGTTCTCCGAATTCTATAGAAGACGACGGCGCCAAATTAGGTTGAAAGTCACGGTTGCGGCTCTCGGAAGGGCTCGTCTTTGAGCTCTCACTAATTACCCTTCCCAGAACAGCGGACCTCGCTGACCCAGCACAACCCTATATATGCCATCTATTCCAGATTCTAGATTCCTGTGCGGGTACCCAGTAACAAATCATTGACAGATCAAACATTTGATACTTCTAGAGAAATATGTAATAGCACCCTGAAAGGAGACAACTAGAGCTATTTAATGCTGATATTAAGAACAGGCAGTTAGTAAAAAAATTAATAAAAGACCAAAATAATTTTTAAATTGTTTCAAAGATTTATGCATCTCGCATGGAGCTGTTTCACGCTGTGCACCAACATTCAACTACCAATGTTTCGGAATAGCAATGAAAAAAATGGGATCCATGAAGAGTGTACACAAGCACATTATTTGCAGCAAAATCATGTTTCAAAATTCGTCGCTCATCTACCCACTATGGAATTGGAAATACAATCTGCACGAAATCTCGCCAATAATAATGATGGAACGTTGTAATGGACAACACACTCTTCTTGGGGAAGTACGAATTTTCAATACATATAATTCTTTGAAAACTACGCATGATGAGGTTCAAAAGCCATTAGGGCAGAAAGTAGTACGAGGAAGTAATGAAGTGGTGCTCGAATGTTAGAGAAGATACGGCGTATTTTTAGTTAATGTGGAAGTGGAGCATCATGCAGTAAAAACTAAAAAAATAATTAAAAAGAAACCAAAAGGATGGTGAAAAAGTGCGAGTAGGGCACAGAACATTCATGCTGGGCATTCCCATGTGATGACAATCGTGGAGTTTGGTTTGCTAAGAGATCTAAGTACTATTTGATTATTGTAGGGACTACACGATTTTTATATAGTCTTTCATTCGTTCAACACGTAAATGGTGAAGAATCGGAGAAGAAAAGCCTTTCGGGTAGCATTCTGCCAACCGATAATGACAAGAAAACCGGCAGCAAGCTTCAAATGTCAGACGATACACATTTTTATCTCAAAAGTTACGTGGTCAATCAAAATGTTGTTACTCGACAGATTCCTTAATGGATACGCTGTTGGAGTTGGCTTGGTCGACGGGGCTTAGCAAGTAGCTGGTGGCTCTTTTTCTCTTGAAAATACACTTTGAATCTTCTAGTGTTGTGTTGTGGGTGTGGTGGACATTAGTCAGCTATTCTATAACAGAATATAGGTAAACAATAATTAGATACGAATTTCGTGTTAATACAGGAGAGGTGGATTTGAGGATTGGAGAAATGTAAGTTGTAAGACGCAAATTCAAATCTGGGCTTCTAACCTTCGATTGGCAAATACAATTGTTTAGATTCAGGCAAAAGAATTTTATGATTAAACTACTTCTGTTTGTACACTCCTGGGAACTGAAATAAGAACACCGTGAATTCATTGTCCCAGGAAGGGGAAACCTTATTGACACATTCCTGGGGTCAGATACATCACATGATCACACTGACAGAACCACAGGCACATACACACAGGCAACAGAGCATGCACAATGTCGGCACTAGTACAGTGTATATCCACCTTTCGCAGCAATGCAGGCTGCTATTCTCCCATGGAGACGATCGTAGAGATGCTGGATGTAGTCCTGTGGAACGGCTTGCCATGCCATTTCCACCTGGCGCCTCATTTGGACCAGCGTTCGTGCTGGACGTGCAGACCGCGTGAGACGACGCTTCATCCAGTCCCAAACATGCTCAATGGGGGACAGGCCCGGGGATCTTGCTGGCCAGGGTAGTTGACTTACACCTTCTAGAGCACGTTGGGTGGCACGCGATACATGCGGACGTGCATTGTCCTGTTGGAACAGCAAGTTCCCTTGCCGGTCTAGGAATGGTAGAACGATGGGTTCGATGACGGTTTGGATGTACCGTACACTATTCAGTGTCCCCTCGACGATCACCAGAGGTGTACGGCCAGTGTAGGAGATTGCTCCCCACACCATGATGCGGGGTGTTGGCCCTGTGTGCCTCGATCGTATGCAGTCCTGATTGTGGCGCTTACCTGCACGGCGCCAAACACGCATACGACCATCATTGGCACCAAGGCAGAAGCGTCTCTCATCGCTGAAGACGACACGTCTGCATTCGTCCCTCCATTCACGCCTGTCGCGACACCACTGGAGGCAGGCTGCACGATGTTGGGGCGTGAGCGGAAGACGGCCTAACGGTGTGCGGGACCGTAGCCCAGCTTCATGGAGACGGTTGCAAATGGTCCTCGCCGATACCCCAGGAGCAACAGTGTCCCTAATTTGCTGGGAAGTGGCGGTGCGGTCCCCTACGGCACTGCGTAGGATCCTACGGTCTTGGCGTGCATCCGTGCGTCGTTGCGGTCCGGTCCCAGGTCGACAGGCACGTGCACCTTCCGCCGACCACTGGCGACAACATCGATGTACTGTGGAGACCTCACGCCCCACGTGTTGAGCAATTCGGCGGTACGTCCACCCGGCCTCCCGCATGCCCACTATACGCCCTCGCTCAAAGTCCGTCAACTGCACATACGGTTCACGTCCACGCTGTCGCGGCATGCTACCAGTGTTAAAGACTGCGATGGACCTTCGTATGCCACGGCAAACTGGCTGACACTGACGGCGGCGGTGCACAAATGCTGCGCAGCTAGCGCCATTCGACGGCCAACACCGCGGTTCCTGGTGTGTCCGCTGTACCGTGCGTGAGATCATTGCTTGTACAGCCCTCTCGCAGTGTCCGGAGCAAGTATGGTGGCTCTGACACACCGGTGTCAATGTGTTCTTTTTTCCATTTCCAGGAGTGTATTTTAAAAAGATTCAGCAAAGGAAAGTTCATAAAACCAATTTCAGACTATATATTTTAAACCACAGCTGCTATATGTGACACGGGTTCATTCACATTTCAAAATGCAATGCTGTCGGAAAATCCGTAACGAAAACTGGATACAGTGAACTGATATTGATTGAAAGGCTAGCGAACTTGTTAAAACCATCTTAGATGATGACTTTCGAATGAAACGCTGTTGGATCAGGAGTTGACGCCGTCATTGCCATCAGGTGTCGCTATTTCTCCTTCAATGAAGTCAAGTTTTGTTTGCAAATTTTCTATTCATGCAAAGGGAAATCTATCAATTTAATAATTTCGTATCGTAGTCTCGAAATGGACTTAGAAATTTTGAAATTATCTTATTATTTGTTATTTTGGTCTTCTCTTGTAATCTTTCGATCTGAGTTTTTTTGTCCTTGAGGCTTTATACGTGACTTGTGTAGCGTTATTTCTTGTGGAGTGAATCACATATTAATGCACACAATTATATCATATCGTAGCCTCATTTAGTGTTGCAGTGTTCAAATTAGCAGACGAGTTAATTTTAGAGGGAGTTTATGTGAGACAGCCTCAGAAACCAAGAAGTATAGCTCTCGCCGTTGCACAGTTGTGTCAGATAAGTAGGACTACGGGCATGGCGAATGCAACAACGAGCCTTTCGACTCTGCAGCCAGTGAGACAGCTTGTTCCCATCGCCTAAAATCGTAGGGTGTAACTTGGTACGGCTGCCTAACTTAAGGCCATTTGGGAGTCCTCATAACAATGAAAAATCATTACCCGCATCACCAATTTCTACGTCAAAATCTACTGCTGACTACCGAAATCTTGAAATTCCTACGGCTTCATACAATCTTGAAAGTGGCGTGAGGTATATAGGTGGATATGAGACGGATAAGCGGTTCAGAGGAACCACAGGAGTAACAGCGTATGTATTCATTCTGTTTGTATGAAAATGTTACGCACAGGACCTCTAATATAGAGAATGAATTTGTTGGTTTCTTCTGGAAGGATCGTGTAATAATGTTGCTACTGTTGGTTGGCTACCACGACTGTTATGCCGAGATGGAATGGATGGGCTGTGGACGACCTTACTCCATGATGGATCTCAGCTTAGATAAGCAAATATTCGTGATTGTATTTGTTGTTTGCATCCGGCTCATATGACTGGAGGAACTACTACCTGTTCCTGATCGAAATTCGGCATCCGCAGAAATTCCCCTACCGAGACCGCAATTTATCGCTCTTCGATAATGCTGTTAGCCTTAGTTACTCCCAACGATTTGTGATTTCTGGGATCAGGACTGCGAGAATCAATGTTGGGCTGGATCTCAACGGCCACAGGTGACCAGGGCACGATACTGCAGACATATCGCTCCATCAGCAGCAGAATGGCGTAGCCCCCTCGTAGGAAATGTGTCTCATTTCACCAAGTATCCAGACGAGTATTTGTTTATTTGTTATTTTCTTTTAATCTGTTATTTAGAGACAAGAAGAGACTAAACGTAGATCATAAATTGGTAAACATGAATATAGCACATAACATTTTAATATAAAGTTTCAAATGTCGCATACATAGTATAAGTGCGACAGTATTTGTTGCTTCCTCACGCTGAAACAGGTAGACGGATTTGGAAGGAATCGGGAATATAATTAACTTGTTGCCTGAATTAATACATAGGCTACTTTTAAAAGTGTGTAGTGCAAGTAATTTGTTGATTTGGAGAATATTTGAAGAATATAGTGCCATATGCGGAACAACTACTCTTATAAAAAAACTGTTCAATATTTTACTTTTGAACTGTATTGTATTTGTGAAAATACTGTGCTTCAGTCCGGAACCACGCTGCTGCTATGGTCACAGGTTCGAATCCTGCCTTCGGCATGGATGTGTGTGATCTCCTTAGGTTGGTTAGGTTTAATTAGTTCTAAGCCTAAGGGACTCATGACTTAAGATTTTAGATCCAATAGTGCTTAGTCATTTTGAAAACACTTATTATTTAATATGGAGGCTATTCGGAAAGTAATGTCCAACTGAGCGTGAAACGGAAACCACTGTGAAAATCCAATGAAGATTTGCACACATGTGTCCGACTGTTACTCTAATATGCCTGTCGATCTCGTCACGTCGCTCTTTTCATTTCCGAGCACACACTGAGCACATAAAGATGCCTGTAATGATAGTGTTTCCCATCAGGCATGGATGCCCACAGCAAGGTTTCGCCTGATTTAATGCAACCTCACATAAGGTAAACGTAATGTATTTACTTCTTCATGACAGTGCCTGGACGTAAATGCAGGGACAATGAGGACGCGTTTGATCACCCACCATACAGCTTGGACTTTACTCCCTCTGATGTTTATTTCTATTCACATGAACCGTTGGCTATGAAGATAACATTATGGCCAGACAACGAACTGCAGACCAGAGTAGAGTGGTAGAAAGCACACGCAACTGCCTTTTATGACGACGGTATTGGAATGTTGGTACAACGCTGTGACAAATATCTAAATCTGAGGGCAACTATACAGAGAAGTAGATGGAAGATGTAGCAAACTATTGCAAATAAAACATTTTTGATTTTCACTGTGATCGGACCTTACTTTCCAAACAGCCCATCGTATTTCCTACGTAATACGAATCAACATAATGGATACAGTGCTTATACAATCCTGAAGATGTTAAAGCTAAATGATCATATAAGCCCGTTGCGTGTTAACCACTGAGCGTTGGGCGTATTTGATGTCTTCTGAGACACTTGAAGACACATCATGAGATCATTTAAATTTTTTACGACAGAGAGAAGTTATGCCTCTACATGTAGAACAGTTAGAGTTTTTGTGTGGCTGGATTTGATTATGATCTGTGAGCATATCCGCTGGCAGCAGACGTACACGTTAGGACACGTAATGTTGTAGCACGTACAAATGTTGTAAAACTTGCACCACACTGAACTAGAGATTGCTTATTTTCTTTCTTCGTCGAGTTAATTACCCATTCACGCTGTAGCGACCCCACAAATATGGAATAGAGATAGCCGATACCCTGAATTTACACACAGGCTACATTTTATTCCGAAAAAATCACTGTTCCCACGAGGAGATCGACGTGACTGCTGTTACTGTGGGATGGGTAACACTACGAAGAAGACGTCCATGGAACTAAAGTATCAAATGACAGCAGTTAGCATGAATATTAGTTATCAACTGTTTCAAAAAATAACATAAATAAGAGCATAAATCTAGGACAGCAGAAATACTCCTGTAGGACAAAATCATCATCCAACTTGAGAACAATGTAATGAATGCACATGAAAATCTTTTGTAGCACGTAGAAAGTTTTAGTAGCGTATTGAACCTTGATATTATTGGGAGACCCATAAATAAGAGTCAAGGAGAAACGTTAATATTGGTAGGTACTCATCTAGGCGCAGTGTATTTTTTCATGGGCAGCTCAATGTTGCCTGGTCACATGCTTTGAGAGCCAGAAGTCTCTGGGTATACACCGATAACAAGAAGTCTCGGAACGTTGTTTATGGTTATGTGTTATAGTAGATTCCTGGCTCTCCATACTCTCCATGCTTGGAATGTGGCAAACAGTAATGAAATTATTTACCCCATTTCCTGGCATATTTGGTAATCTGCTACTCGGTAAAATTAGAAATTTGTGGTAAGGTCTTATGGGACCAAACTGCCGTAGTCAACGGTCCCAAAGCCTACTCACTACTTAATCTAACTTAAACTAGCTTATGCTAAGGACAACATACACACCCATGCCCGAGGGAGGACTCGAACCTCCGACGTAGGGAGCCGCACGGACCGTGACAAGACTCTTTAGACCGCGTGGCTGCTACTCAGTCGCAAAATTTTTTTCCATGAGTAAGCGAGTGCACTGAGAGCGACATGTATTCCGTCAGCTTCTTCTATTATCTCAAAATGTAGTGGTGTTTTTTATTTTCTTTATTTTATTTATTTATTTATTTATTTATTTTTTACGTCTCGCATTTCGATGGGCCACAAGGGCTTTGCAGCTCAGTGCCTCCAACAGTTTAAGAGATAACTTTTGTAATGGAGCATGTGCGTGAGCAGTAAGTTTCAACACATCATTTATTTGTAAATAACTGTTTGACAGTGGATAACGTCGTGAGGCGCAGGTAGTGTTAGTATAACTCAACAATGTAGACGGTGCGGCAATGGTGGGAGCACCATGGACTGTCAGCTCAGTCATCAGTATTGTGGCATCACTTGACGAGGCAGCAGATGCATTCGACAACAATAGTAGGCACAGAAGTGACGCCACATCATATGAGTCCCTATTCTCCGTACTGCAACACGATGGGCTCTTATGTGTGGAGGCTCCCGACGCATACGAAAGTTGACACATTGCTTTCGCCATCGTTGTGTGAAGCCAGCACTAGGACTTACAGTATGGACTGTTACTGTATACACAACATGATCAACACTTGTTCTCAGAACCGGTATGTTCGACAGTAGATGGTACATTGCTGACGTGGCCTATATTGGAGGTTGTCATGTCGTTATCTTTAGAATATAACGTTAGTCCGCAAGGTACCAATGCTGTATTGATACAGTGGGTGTTTGACTGTTGCCCTGACGACCACACTTTTGTATCCCGCCTGGAAGCTGCTGCGTGGGTAGGAGAAGAAGCAGGAAAAATACGTCGGTACTGCAGTGAGTTTAAAAATGGTTTATTGGTGCAAGAAAGAATACATAACATTGTACAGATGCGAAGTCTTCGACCCGTCGTATGGAGAGAAAACTGAAGCAAAATTTCCTGGCTGGCTGCACCTGATGAAAATGGGCGAAGAAGTCGCGGAGCTCGTAGAAGTCGACAGCGCCGGCTAGAGGGCGCTGTCATCTGTGTCTCGTGGTAGTTCCAACGTTTGAAATTATGCGTTGCTATCGATACCACATCTCTCCCCCCTGAAATGACGGACCTTCGTTGAGCATGGCTCCCAACGGAGGGTGGAGAGACACAGGGGCGGCGCAGCTGAGGGGGCGGACAATGGAACTCACGGGGCACGCTGTTTACCCGTGACACCGAATAGCTCGCGAGGAGGCGAGAAAACCCTCCGTTGAAAATCTGCCTGTAAAATTACAGTAAATAAGGCATGAAAATTCTGCCAATGTTCATCAGGGGTGCTACCTGATACAACAATACCGTCCAGATATTTTGAGTCGAGGGACACGAAAGGGGAGCAGTGGTTGGGAAGGTAGTGAGACAGGGTTGTAGCCTCTCCCCGATGCTATTCAATCTGTATATTGAGCAAGCAGTAAAGGAAACAAAAGAAAAATTCGGTGTAGGTATTAAAATCCATGGAGAAGAAATAAAAACTTTGAGGTTCGCTGATGACATTGTAATTCTGTCAGAGACAGGAAAGGACCTGGAAGAGCAGTTGAACGGAAAGGACAGTGTCTTGAAAGGAGGTTATAAGATGAACATCAACAAAAGCAAAACGAGGATAATGGAATGTAGTCGAATTAAGTGGAGTGATGCTGAGGGAATTAGATTAGGGAATGAGACACTTAAAGTAGTAAAAGAGTTTGGCTATTTGGGGAGCTAAATAACTGATGATGATCGAAGTAAAGAGGATATAAAATGTAGACTGGCAATGGCAAGGAAAGCGTTTCTGAAGAAGAGAAATTTGTTAGCATCGAGTATAGATTTAAGTGTCAAGAAGTCGTTTCTGAAAGTATTTGTATGGAGTGTAGCCATGTATGGAAGTGAAACATGGACGACAAATAGATTGGAGAAGAAGAGAAAAGAAACTTTCGACATGTGGTGCTACAGAAGAATGCTGAAGATTCGATGGGTAGATCATATAACTAATGCGGAGGTATTGAACTGGGTAGAAGAGGACCTTGTGGCACAAGCTGACTACAAGAAGGGATCGGTTAGTAGGACATGTTCTGAGACATCAAGGGATCACCAATTTAGTAGTGGATGGCAGCGTGGAGGGTAAAAATAGAAGAGGGAGACCAAGAGATGAATACAATATGCAGATTCAGAAGGATGTAGGCTACAGTACGTACTGGGAGATGAAGAAGCTTGCACGGGATAGAGTAGCTGGAGGTCTGCATCAAACCAGTCTCAGGACTGAAGAACACAACAACAATTTGAGCAACCGCGGACAGTGGCACACAACTACCGCAAATAAGACTGAAAAATAGCAGGAGCCGAATCGCAACTGAACGGAAGGCTGCGAAACTTGAACAAGCCAAGGTGGGTGTTGATCACAGAATAGTGCTGCGACTGTTCGTCGAGCGGAATGTGAAAGTTTGCGTCCCGCAAGTCAATTGTAGAAAAGAATTTACCCACACCAAGCTTATCAATAATATCTTGATGACGCGGTTAGGGAAACGTAGCTACCACTGTCTAGGGATTTACTGGAGACTTTAAGCAGCACAAACACGGAGACGACCGTTGGTTTTTTTTCAAACACATGATAGGCGAATCCGCAACAGGTTCAATGTCACCACTGTCTTGCAAATGCGTAAGTTCTACATGTACATCTACATCCATACTCCGCAAGCCACCCAACGGTGTGTGGCGCAGGGTACTTTGAGTACCGCTATTGGTTCTCCCTTCTTTTCCAGTATTGTATCTGTGGTCTAGGGGGAGCGTCTTCAGTCCCGGGTTCGATCCCCGCCACTGCCTAGATTTTTTTAAATAATCAGCTTTGGCGGCTGAAGGCTTCCGGCATAAGAAGTTAGCCTCATTCTGCCAATGGCCTTGTCAAAGAGAGAGGAGGAGCGGATAGAAGTTCAGGGCACTCTCTTGTCCTAGGGGTGGGAAATTGCCCCTAAAGGCGGATGAATCAGCAATGATCAACGACATGAGGATGCAGAAGGCAATGGAAACCACTGCATTAAAGACACGTAACGTGTATCTACAGGACATGTGGCCTGTAGTTGAAGAAGTGTCATGATGATACCTCCATTGGCAAAAGATTCCGGAATAGTCCCCCATTCGGATCTCCGGGAGGGACTGCCAAGGGGGAGGTTACCATGAGAAAAAGGTTGAATAATCAACGAAAGGATAATGTTCTACGAGTCGGGGCGTGGAATGTCAGAAGCTTGAACGTGGTAGGGAAACTAGAAAATCTGTAAAGGGAAATGCAAAGGCTCAATCTAGATATAGTAGGGGTCAGTGAAGTGAAGTGGAAGGAAGACAAGGATTTTTGGTCAGATGAGTATCGGGTAATATCAACAGCGGCAGAAAATGGTATAACAGGTGTAGGATTCGTTATGAATAGGAAGGTAGGGAAGAGGGTGTGTTACTGTGAACAGTTCAGTGACTGGGTTGTTCTAATCAGAATAGACAGCAGACCAACAACAACGATAGTTCAGGTATACATGCCGACGTCGCAAGCTGAAGATGAGCAAGTTTCAGCTAGTAATAGCGAATACCCTGTTCCAGAATCACAAGAGGAGGAAGTATACTTGGAAAAGGCCAGGAGATATTGGAAGATTTCAATTAGATTACATCATGGTCAGACAGAGATTCCGAAATCAGATACTGAATTGTAAGGCGTACCCAGGAGCAGATACAGACTCAGATCACAATATAGTAGTGATGAAGAGCAGGCTGAAGTTCAAGACATTAGTCAGGAAGAATCAATACGCTAAGAAGTGGGATACGGAAGTTCTAAGGAATGACGAGATACGTTTGAAGTTCTCTAACGCTGTAGAAACAGCAATAAGGAATAGCGCAATAGGCAACACAGTTGAAGAGGAATGGACGTTTCTAAAAATGGCCATCACCGAAGTTGGAAAAGAATACATAGGTACAGAGAAGGTAGCTGCGAAGAAACCATGGGTAACAGAAAAAATACTTCTGTTGATTGATGAAAGGAGGAAGCACAAACATATAGGTGGAAAGAATACATTGAGAGCCTCTATGAGGGTGAAGATTTGTCTGATGTGATAGAAGAAGAAACAGGAGTCGATTTAGAAGTGATAGGGGATCCAGTATTAGAATCGGAATTTAAAAGAGCTTTGGAGGACTTACGGTCAAATAAGGCAGAAGGGATAGATAACATTCCATCAGAATTTCTAAAATCATTAAGGGAAGTGACAACAAAACGACTATTCACGTTGGTGTGTAGAATCTATGAGTCTGGCGACATACCATCTGACTTTCGGAAAAGCATCATCCACACAATTCCAAAGACGGCAAGAGCTGACAAGTGCGAGAATTATCGCACAATCAGCTTGACAGCTCATGCATAGAAGCTGCTTACAAGAATAATATACAAAAGAATGGAAAAGAAAATTGAGAATGCGCTAGGTGACGATCAGTTTGGCTTTAGGAAAAGTAAAGGCACGAGAGAGGCAATTCTGACGTTACGGCTAATAATGGAAGCAAGGCTAAAGAAAAATCAAGACACCTTCATAAGATTTGTCGACCTGGAAAAAGCGTTCGACAATATAAAATGGTGCAAGCTGTTCTAGATTCTGAAAAATGTAGGGGTAAGCTATAGGGAGACACGGGTCATATACAATATGTAAAACAACCAAGAGGGAATAATAAGAGTGTTCGTATTAAGAAGGGAGTAAGGCAAGGCTGTAGCCTTTCGCCCCTACTCTTCAATCTGTACATCGAGGAAGCAATGATGGAAATAAAAGAAAGGTTCAGGAGTGGAATTAAAATACAAGGTCAAAGGATACCAATGATACTATTCGCTGATGACGTTGCTATCCTGAGTGAAAGTGAAGAGGAATTAAATGATCTGCTGAACGGAATGAACAGTCTAATGAGTAAACAGTATGGTTTGAGAGTAAATCGGAGAAAGACGAAGGTAATGAGAAGTAGAAGAAATGAGAACAGCGAGGAACTTAACGTCAGGATTGATGGTCACGAAGTCAATGAAGTTAAGGAATTCTGCTATCTAGGCACTAAAATAACCAATGACGGACGGAGCAAGGAGGACATCAAAAGCAGACTCGTTATGGCAAAAAAGGCATTTCTGGCCAAGAGATGTCTACTAATATCAAATACCGGCCTTAATTTGAGGAAGAAATTTCTGAGGATGTGCGTCTGGAGTACAGCATTGTATGGTAGTGAAACATGGACTGTGGGAATACCGGAACAGAAGAGAATCGAAGCATTTCATTTGAGATGTGGTGCTATAGACGAATGTTGAAAATTAGGTGGACTAATAAGGTAAGGAATGAGGAGGTTCTACGCACAATCGGAGAGGAAAGGAATATGTGGAAAACACTGATAAGGAGAAGGGACAGGATGATAGGACATCTGCTAAGACATGAGGGAATGACTTCCATGGTACTAGAGGGAGCTGTAGAGGGCAAAAACTGTAGAGGAAGACATAGATTGGAATACGTTAAGCAAATAATTGAGGACGTAGGTTGCAAGGTTGCAGGTGCTACTCTGAGATGAAGAGGTTAGCACAGGAAAGAAATTCGTGGCGGGCCGCATCAAACCAGTCAGTAGACTGACGACCAAAAAAAAAATTGTTCGTGGAAATAAGGATTGTCGGTATGCTTCTGTGTGGGCTCTAATCTCTCTGATTTTATACTCATGGTCTCTTCGCGAGATATACGTAGGAGGGAGCAATATACTGCTTGACCCCTAGGTGAAGGTATGTTCTCGAAACTTCAACAAAAGCCCGTACCGATCTACTGATTCTCGTGGAGAGTCTTCCACTGGAGTTTATCTATCATCTCTGTAACGCTTTCGCGATTACTAAATGATCCTGTAACGAAGCGCGCTGCTCTCCGTTGGATCATCTCTATCTCTTCTGTCAACACTATCTGGTACGGATCCCATACTGCTGAGCAGTATTCAAGCAGTGGGCGGACACGTGTACTGTAACGTACTTCCTTTGTTTTTGGATTGCATTTCATTAGAATTCTTCCAATGAATCTTAGTGTGGCATATGCTTTACCGACGATCAACTTTATATGATCATTCCATTTTAAATCACTGCTAATGCTTACTCTCAGATAATTTACGGAATTAACTGCATCCAGTTGCTGACCTGCTATTTTGTAGCTAAATGATAAGGGATCTATCTTTCTATGTATTCGCAGCATATTACACTTGCCTACATTGAGATTCAATTGCCATTCCCTGCACCATGCGTCAATTCGCTGCAGATCCTCGTGCATTTCAGTAGAATTTTCCATTGTTACAGCCTCTCGATATACCACAGCATCATCCGCAAAAAGCTTCGGTGAACTTCCGATATCATCCACAATGTCATTTATGTATATTGTGAATAGCAACGGTCGTACGACACTCCCCTTCAGCACACCTGAAATCACTCTTACTTCGGAAGACTTCTCTCTATTGAGAATGACATGCTGCTTTCTGTTATCGACGAACTCTTCAATCCAATCACACAATTGGTCTGATAGTCCATATGCTCTTATATTGTCCAGCGACTACGGCGTCGCACAGTGCGTGCGGTACCGGGCGACCGCGCCGGTAATAGGCATGACATTATCTTTGACTACAACATGCGCTGCAAAGTCCATGAGAAAAAAGTTGAGCAGAACCATCGCATAGTGCGGCAACACTGTCGGCATGGTCACTAGCGTTGATGGAAAGTACATTGTCCTGAATTGTCAGGCTAAAGAGTTCAAATGCGTCCATGCCAAAAATGTTCGTAGCATCACTAGAGCGGAGCACATGGAACGACACTGTACGGGTCATTGTACAATACATGACTAGCAAACGACACACGCCGAGCACTGAGATTTCCTGTCCAGAAAATACAGCCAGCGTGGAATGCGAACGGCGAAGTTGGGGTAAACCAAGCAAGTCATACGCAGATTTGTTCAGTATAGAAGCTAACGCACCAGTGTCCAGCTGCAAGCGAACTGAACGTCCACTAATGATCAAAGGCACAAAAAGTTTCCTCGCATCGCGCTGAATAAGAGAGGTAGTGTCTGGCAAAATGACGAGCAGTAGAAGCACTTGTAGCAGAAGGCTTTGAATATATGGCATGAACGTCCATAGACTCATGTAAATCATGATTACGGCGACTTCCGTGGCAGTGGCGCCCCCGGGAGAAAAGTTCGGAATTAGAGTTCCTCTTACTGCACACTGCTTGCTCATGTCCTTTCTTACTACAAAAATAACACTGTGCTTGACGGCAAGGGCAACTGTCCCTCGGGCGGGTACGAAAGCATTTCGGACATGATTTCAGTTTCTTAGACGGTGCCTGGTTTGAGACGTGTTACGTGCGCGCGAGCGGTGCGGCGTGGCTGGTTGGGCTAGTGGTCGGGAGGGCTTGTGTTGTGCCGCACTAACAGTAGCCACACCCGGAGTCATGTCGAACGCGAAAGTAGCCATGTCTAAAGTATCTTGTCTGTCTAGCGAGTGCACAACTTCCTGCAAACACGGGTTTTTAAATCTGAGGATTTGTTCGCTGATGCTGTGATCCAGCACATTATGCGCAATAGCGTCCCTAGTCATGATATCAGCATATGAGCGTCCACATGAGCAATTAAAATCACAATTAGAAGTTAGTCGCTGAAAGTCCACTAACCAAGATATATTAGACTGTGTAGGGAGACGAAAGAATTTGTAACGTGCAGCTACCACATTTACACTGTCACGGAAGTGGGGGTTCAAAGCATCAATCACTTCGAAGTAAGTTTTAGTTTCTGTGCGGGCGGTGGGAAACGATTTCACGAGCACACCGTACAACACAACACCCGCTTTGGCAATGAGAAAAGCAAGCCGCTCTGCACCTGGTATGTTGTAGGCTGCGAGGTGTGCCTCGATCTTGGGGATGTATTCCGGCCAGCGTTCAGCGTCTGTATTGAAGGCACAAAATGGCAACGTCGTCGGCGACGCCATCGGTACAGGAAGTGGAGTCGAAGGAGCCGAAGTAGCTGCAGTTTGTAGCATTACCAGTCCATTTATGGCAGCAGCAGCTGTGTGATTTACTAAGCCTGGAAACGTACAAGATCGGTTGGTTGGTTGGTTGTGGGAGCAGACCAGACAGCAAGGTCATCGGTCTCATCGGATTAGGGAAGGATGGGAAAGTAAGTCAGCCGTGCCCTTTCAAAGGAACCATCCCGGGATTAGCCTGGAGTTATTTAGGGAAATCACAGGAAACCTAAATCAGGGTGGCCGGACGCGGGATTGAACCGTCGTCCTCCCGAATGCGAGTCCAGTGTGCTAGTACATGATCGGACAGCGAAGCCTGTTCCTGTGGCGAAGCCATGGTTTACACAAATGAATGGCTGATGCTGATACTATCACGAAAAGAAAGCAGTACCGAGCAAATAAGGAGTTGATAGGAAAGGCAAAAATAATTTTTTGTCCCTAATCGTCACCATCTTTTGTATCCCTCCTGGAAGGCGGCGCTTCGGTAGGAGAAGGAGCAAGAGAATTACGTCGGTACTGCACTGAGTTTAAACATGATTTACTGGTGCAAGAAAGAATACTTAATTTTCTGCAAATGCGAAGTCTTCGACATGTCGTATGGAAAGGGAACTGAAGTTTCCTGGCTGGCTGCACCTGATGAAAATGGGCGAAGCAGTCGCGGAGCTCGTAGAACTTTGAAACTGGCGTTGCTATCGATACCACACACACACTCCACAACTTTTCCTCAATGAGAACATGTGTGTATGATTTGTCGATAGGCTAGCAAACAACCACCCTCGAACCAGCATCGATGACATTTGACACAGAAGCATGGGATACTATATCGATTCAAATCGGCTCACAATCTGGTTACAGCCATGACTATTCTGTGAATTTCCCACACTATATAGGGACTGATGACCTTAGCAGTTAAGTCCCATAAGATTTCACACACATTGGAACATTTTTGAACCCACACTATACATCCCTATTCACTTGCAGATACATATGATTATACAGGGTGTCCCAGCTATCTTGTCTACCCAAAATATCTCTGGAACAATAACAGCTATTGGAAAACGACTTTCACCGGTATCAATGTAGGGCTGGGGTCCATGAATGTACATATTTGGAAACATTCTAAAACGAAAGCATATGTGTTTTTAACACAAATTTATGTTTTTTTAAATGGACCTCCTATATTTTTTTTCTGCAGCAATCCATAGCATGACAAAGCACGTACACAATGGCATTGATTGCATCGCTATATTCCCATTACATCCCGAGATATTGAGACGCGAAGTTGACGCTTGAAACACCCGACATGCGCTGCTAACGCACGTCCTGAGGCTCAGGCGTGAACCCCATACGTTAATGCAGGATGGCAGCAGACCGTATTATTCGTTTCGGGCCTCTTGATAACTATGGTAGCGTGATTACTCATGTCAATCACATCGCGATTACGGGCAGCATGGGGTTCCCGCCTGAGCCTCAGGACGTGCGCTAGCACAGCATGTCGGGTGTTTGAAGCGTCAACTTCACGCCTCAATATCTCGGGATGTAATGGGAATATTGCGATGCAATCAATGCCATTCTGTACGTTCTTTGTCATGCTATGGATTGCTGAAGAAAAAAATATAGGAGGTCCATTTAAAAAAACGTAAGTTTGTGTTAAAAAACACATATGCTTTCGTTTTAGAACGTTTCCAAATTTGTACATTCATGGACCCCAGCCCTACATCGATACCGGTGAAAGTCGCTTTCCAATAGCTGTTATTGTTCCAGAGAGATTTCTGGTGGACAAGATACCTGGGACACCCTGTATGTCATTACTGTACGTTATACACACAATTAAGGATATGTAGTTACTTATTATCGTTCTTAGTTTTGATGACCAACAGTTTACTATTGCAAATATAAAGAAAGCTTCTGATATGAAGTTTTTTATTGCTTCGATGGCGTGGATGTAAAGAGGATTACTAGTTTCGACAGGACAAAGTCGTCATTTTCAGGTCCACGGAGTACCAGATATGAATTTATGCTGTGAGGTACACAACACGTTAAAGTTGGTACTATGGAAATGGACTATGAATTTGCAATAAAATAAAATTACCGTCACATAAGTTGTTATGGTAGATATGGGAATTAAAAAATTTGTTTAAGGTAAAATTACCTCATAATAAAAAAGAGAGTATAAATATAGCTGTGTCTTCACCGCGAGACAGAGTCTTAGAAGTGCGGCACATAGAGAAGTGCCTCATGTGTCTGGATTAGCTGCCGGGTACATGAGGCACTTCTATGAATCTGTCTTGCCGTGAAGACACAACTATATTTTTTAATGTTCTACGCACTTTTTCATTATGAGGTAACGTCATCATAACAACTGATGTGACGGTAATTTTATTTCCAATTTCGATAGTACGAAAACTAATGTGTGGTGTACCGCACAGCATGATTTCATAACTTGTAGGCTGTGGATCTGAAGAAAGCAATTTAGTTCTGTCGAAACTGGTAATCCTGTGTAAATAGACACGATCAAGGCAATAAACTATATACCAGAAGCTCTCTTTATATTGAATTAATTGATCGCTCTCCAGCGAACAATGTCAAATATTGACGTTCGTGCAAAGCTATAGTAATATCGTCCGTCACGACGCCAAATATCCCCTGCAATATCGGTCCTAAAGGGCTGTGTCATGGATCCACTGCGGCTGTTGCTTAATTAATAAATATTTTCTACGTTTCGCAAGACTCGCTCATTGCGGACTTTCATGACATTCTCAAGTGCTACCTACAAACGAACCGATCACAAATACGAAGAGTTTATGTTTCACTTACTAACGGATAAAAATATGGTAAGTAGGACAACCTAAAAAATTGTATTTACAGACACCGACGACACGTTGTAATACATTGATGAGCCAACGAAACTGATTTAGGCATGCGTATTCAAATACAAAGATATGTATACGGGCAAAATTCGGCGATACGGTCGGCAACGCCTAAATAAGACAAGTGTCTGGCATTGTTGTTAGATCGGTTACAATGGCAGGTTATCAAGATGGAAGTGAGTTTGAACGTGGTGTTATCGTCAACGCACGAGCGATGGAGCACAGTATCTACGAGGTAGTGATGAAATGGGAATTTTCCCGTACGACAATTTCACGAGTGTAGAGCGAATGTCAGGAATCTGGTAAAAGCCAGCCGCGGTGGTCTCGCGGTTCTAGGCGCGCAGTCCGGAGCCGTGCGACTGCTACGGTCGCAGGTTCGGATCCTGCCTCGGGCATGGATGTGTGTGAAGTCCTTAGTTAGGTTTAAGTAGATCTAAGTTCTAGGGGACTGATGACCACAGCAGTTGAGTCCCATAGTGCTCATAGCCATTTGAACAAATCCGGTAAAATATCAGACCTCCGGCATTGCGGCGGCCGGAGAAGGATCCTGCAAGAAAGGGACTAACGACCACTGCAGGAAATAGTTCAACGTGACAGAAGTGCCACCCTTCCGCAAATTGCTGCAGATTTCAGTGCTGGGGCATCACGAAGTGTCACCGTGCGAACCGTTTAACGAAACATCGTCGATATGGGCTTTCGGAGCCGATGTCCCACTGATTTACCGTTGATGACTGCGCGACAAAAAGCTTTACGCCTTACCTGGACCCGTCAGCATCCACATTGGAATCTTTACGACTGAAAACATGTTGCGTTGTGGCACGAGTCTCGTTTCAAATTGTATCAGGTGGATATACGTGTACGGGCAGGGAGACTTCTTGAATCCATGTACGCTGCATGTCAGCAGGGATTAGTTGAAGCTGATAGAGGCTCTGTAATGGAGTGAGGCGTGTGTAGTTGGAGAAACATGGAAACCCTAATACATTTAGATACAACGCTGACCGGTGACACGTACGTAAGCATCCTGTCTAATCACCTACCTCCATTCATGCCCATTGTACACTCAGATGGAGTTGGGTAATTCCAGCAGGACAATTCGACGAGTCGGCCGAAGTGGTCAAGCAGTTCTATGCTCTACAGTCTGGAATCGCGCGAACGCTCCGGTCGCAGGTTCGAATCCTGCTCGGGTATTGATGTGTGTGATGTCCTTAGGTTAGTTAGGTTTAAGTAGTTCTAAGATCCAGGGGACTGGTGACCTCAGCAGTTCAGTCGTATAGTGCTCAGAGCCATTTGAACCATTTGAAGGATACGACACCCAAAACGTTCATAATTGCTACAGTGCTTCTTCAGGAATACTCTTCTGAGTTTAAATACTTCCACTGGCCACCAAACTCACCAGACATGAACATTGTTTAGCATATATTTGGATGACTTGCAACGTGCTGTTCAGAACAGATCTCCACCCCCTCGTACTATTACCGATTTATGGGCAGCCCTGCGGGGTTCATGATGTCAGTTCCCTCCAGCGCTACTTCAGACATTAGTCGAGTCCATGCCATGTTGTGCTGTGGCACTTTTGCGTGCACGAGGAGCTCAAATGGTTCAAATGGCTCTGAACACTATGGGACTATAACCTAAGAACATCACACACATCCATGTCCGAGGCAGGATTCTAACCTGCGACCCTAGCAGTCGCGCGGTTCCGGACTGAAGCGCCTAGAACCGCTCGGCCACAGCGGCCGGCGCTCGGGGCGCCCTACACGATTATAGGTTGGTGTACGATTTCCTTTGGCTCTTCATTGTATTGCGTCTATAAGCAGTGGACGTGTGTAGTAGTTGCGAAAATAACAACAGGCATGAGTAAGCATCAAGTTTAAATTACGGCCTAATATTTACTGAATCGAGCAAGGGCCGTCCTTGAATATACTGAGTCATTCGTATGGGCTACGTGTTTAAGTGGGAA
This sequence comes from Schistocerca gregaria, assembly GCF_023897955.1. Taxonomy (NCBI): domain Eukaryota; kingdom Metazoa; phylum Arthropoda; class Insecta; order Orthoptera; family Acrididae; genus Schistocerca; species Schistocerca gregaria. The sequence goes on from NC_064924.1 coordinate 202,662,305, forward strand.
CAGCCGATTCATTTAATTACTTTGTTTAATACAAGTCTCAAATATATTATTACATAATCAGATCTGTTATTTAACACGTCTCTGAAACATTTTTCGATCTGTCAACTCATCGGTGTATAATATAGTATCTTTTCTCTGTCTCCTTCCATCACATGGCGTCTAGCACCGTGTCAGTAGGTTCAACAATATCCATTGAGGTTTATTACCATTTACACTTTACACTTACACCCGTATTTTGTCTCTTTGGGAACTAAATTGGCCGCTGCTTATGATAGAACATGTCACAACAAGTAGTCGGTAGCTGCAGGCACGAATTTTTAGGTTGTCGTACTTAAAATACTTCTTAGCTAACAGTATGCTGAACACCAACTCTCTGATCCGTTCTTTTGAAGAAAACACTCGAAAATACCCTGTAAGGTCTAAACTGGTCGATGGTGCAAAACGTAATGAAGTAAATTCTCGTTAATGAAGTAAGGCCTGTTGTGGAACCATGACACTGTCCTTCCTTCAACAGAATCACTGCTATGGTACATAAAGAAAATACGGCTACTTACAGTAACCAAAAATTCTCTGTGGCTTAATTCCTAGATGAACAACTGTAACGACTAACTATTAGATTAATTTTATTCGAAATTTTTGTAAAAGAAAAAATAAAATATTTTTTCAGAATTTCCTCAACCGTATTGGGTATATTACAGAGGTCCCACATCCCGATGTAGTTAATGTGTGTGCCTCTGATGGAAGATGATCCCTCCGCGCTCTTTTCGGCCGCTCAGCAGGAGCACTTCCGGCGCGGTGGCGTTGAAATATTAAAAGCATCGCCACGGCCAGAGGCCGCGTGTTATTTACATAATGGGATCGCGGCCCGCGCAGCGCCTGCCTGCTTCCAACGCCGCTACCCGCACTGATGAATTGCCACGTGGGTGGCCTGCGACCCGGCGAACGCTCCTACTCGACCTCTGGCCGGCGCCAATTTATACGCCAGCGATTCGCGACTTCCTCTCGCTCTCTACGAGAACCTAGAGATTTGTGTTTCATAAGCTGTGATCTGCCGTACTTGTCTACACACTATATTAAATGACCTGAGCATTACACTCCAGAATGAATACTTCACTTTGCAGCAGACAGTGTATTGTTTGCTCCCTGCCAGATTCCGTTGCAGTGACCAAAGTCTTGGCGATATGCCCATATAAAGATGGCGGATGTACACAAGGTAAAGAAGGGAAATGCATTAGGGAACTGGCTCTCATACCCAGGTGCTTTATGTGAAAAGGTTTTGAACGTGATAATGGCCGCACGAAGAAAATTAACAGATTTTGAATTTGGAACGGCAGTTGGAGCTAGACTCATGGGACATGATATTTCGGAAATCTAATGAGATCCATTCTATTTTATGAGATCCACAAAGCTACGAATGTGCCAAGGATATCAAATTTTAGGTATTATCTCTCACCATAGGCAACGCAGTGGCCGATGGTCTCTACTTAACGTCCGAGTTCATCGGCGTTTCCTTGGAAATGTCAGAACAAATAGATAGGGAACACTGTGTGAAAGAACGGCAAAAATCAGTGTGGTGACAAGTAAATAAGAACACCTAAAGCCGTCCCTATGATTTTATTTCATTTGGTCGCTACCAGTTTCAACGCTTCAGTGCGTCATCTTCAGGCCTGTACGCATAAAACATTAAAGATAGCATTATCAACTTATCAATCAAGTTACATAGAAACAGATTAAAACAGAAAAAGAAACAATGGCAAGACTCTACAAATGAATTTACACCGAACATTCGACAGAATGAACAGATACATATATTGTCACTTACCTAAAATAAACCATCACCAATTTCTCCTCAATACATAGTAAAATTATACTATCTATTAAAAATTTCTTTAAATAGTATTTATTGTTTTTATTGGACAGGCGGACGCGTTATCTGCACAACCCTTAAATAACTTACTCTAAGACAAAATAACTGTAAAAGGTGATGAATTAGAAGGAAACAATACCTCACAAACAAGTAAAAAGAACATGACCTATGTGTCATGTCAAAGTATAAAATGCTTAGTTGTACACAGATGAGGAGCATACACTTTGCAATTTCTATAAAATGAACGTCCGAGACGTGGTATAAACCGAATGTAGGACCAACATATATAGAACGTATGAAAGACGCCCACAAGGAAACTGTTCATTATGCTAACTTTCATATGCGAAAGCATCATGTATCGTGTACTGCCATGAGACAATCACAAACAGGGATACTAAGTGTGGTATCGATAGCTACGATGACACAACGTAAGTGCGCCTCATAGGTTGGCACTACGAGAGCGGACGAAAAACGCCGACCACAGCACCCTCTAGCCGACGCTGTGGAGCTCGACCAGCGCCGCTCGAGATTCAGCCCATTTGATCAAGAGCAGACGACCAACCAACATTGTTTCATTTTTATAGTGGGCGAGCCACTGCAGATTTTGCCTGTGTTAGCTTTGATACATCAGGCTTCACACCTACGGGCTCCTCAGTACAAAATTATGTATTTATGTATAGTATTGTTGAGATATAGTAAAACCACTTTTACTTTAAAAGAAGTACCGAGAGTTCTACCTCACCTTTTCCTCCTAGATTCCTACATTCGGCCCACCCTTCAGTTTTCAGGAGCAGATCCACGCATCACCTCCCAGGCGGGATACAAAACTAAATAGTCCATAAAGATGCAGCGTATCATGAAGGATGACACAACAATATATCAGAAAACCAGAAAAGCTTACTGAGTAGCACACCTCTGAAAAAGTACTCTTTTGTGTTATACCTAACTGATCACGAAATCAGTGTGGGACGTACCAGGAAAGTATCTGTTTAGACGGTGAGGCGAAATGTGGTTCCAAGGGGCTATGGCACCACTGCAACTGATGAGAGTGCCTTTACTAACAGCACAACATGACATGCAGCGCCTCCCCTGATCTCGTGACCATATCGTTTGGAAGCTGGATGACTGGAAGAAAGATCAACCCATATTTCAGTTGGTAAATGTTGATGAAAGGGTTCGAGTGTGGCTCAGACCCCACAAAGTAATGTACCCAAGTTTCAGCAAAGTACTGTGCAACCTTTAGTCACTGCTTAATAATGCGGGGGGGTCGTTACGTGGAATGGACTGGGTCCTTTCGTGCGACTGAACTGATCATTAACTGTTTGACTACTTGAAGACCATTTCCAGATGTTCATGAATTTCATGTTCCCGGACAATTGGAATTTTTATAGGTGACAATGCAGCATGTGACCAGTTTACAGTTGTTCGCGACTGGTTTGAAGAAGATTCTGCACAATTCAAGAGAATGGGTTGACCACCAAGATCGCCAGACTTGACTTTCATAGAACATTTATAAGAGATAAAGGAGAGGTCAGTTAGGTCACAAAACCCTGTAATGTCAGCACATTCGTAATTATGGATGGCTAGAAAGGCAGCACAGTTCAGTATTTCAGCAGGGGACATCCGACGACTTGTTGAGTCCACGCAGCGTCTCGTTGCTGCAGTATGCCGTGTAAAAGGAGGAACGACATGATATTAGGAGGTATCTTTTGTCACCTCAGCGTGAAACAATGTGGCGAGAAATGACTCGAACCGCGAACTTCGTCTTTCTCCAGCAACGCTTACATGTTGTTGTTGTTGATGTTGTGGTCTTCAGTCCAGAGACTGGTTCGATGCAGCTCTCCATTCTACTCTATCCTGTGCAAGCTTCTTCATCTCCCAGTACCTACTGCAACCTACATCCTTCTGAATCTACTTAGTGTATTCATCTCTTGGTCTCCCTCTACTATTTTTACCCTCCACGCTACCCTCCAATGCTAAATTTGTGATCCCTTGATGTCTCAGAACATGTCCTACTAACCGATCCCTTCTTCTAGTCAAGTTGTGCCACAAACTCCTCTTCTACCCAATTCAATACCTCCTCATTAGCTATGTGATCTACCCATCTAATCTTCAGCATTCTTCTGTAGCACCACATTTCGAAGCTTCTATTCTCTTCTTGTCCAAACTATTTATCGTCCATATTTCACTTCCATACATGGCTACACTCCATACAAATACTTTCAGAAATGACTTCCTGACACTTAAATCTATACTCGATGTTAACAAATTTCTCTTCTTCAGAAACGCTTTCCTTGCCATTGCCAGTCTACATTTCATATCCTCTCTACGTCGACCATAATCAGTTATTTTGCTCCCCAAATAGCAAAACTCATTTACTTCTTTAAGTGTCTCATTTCCTAATCTAATTCCGTAAGCATCACCTGACTTATTACGACTACATTCTATTATTGTCGTTTTGCTTTTGTTGATGTTCATCGTATATCCTCCTTTCAAGACACTGTCCATTCCATTCAACTGCTCTTCCAAGTCCTTCGCTCTCTCTGACAGAATTACAATGTCATCGGCGAACCTCAAAGTTTTTATTTCTTCTTCATGGATTTTAATACCTACTCCGAACTTTACTTTTGTTTCCTTGACTGCTTGCTCAATATACAGATTGAATAACATCGGGGAGAGGCTACAACCCTATGTCAGTCCCTTCTCAACCACTGCTTACCTTTTGTGCCCCTCGACTCTTATAACCGCCATCTGGTTTCTGTACAAATTGTGAATAGCCTTTCGCTCCCTGTATTTTACCCCTGCCACCTTTAGAAATTGAAAGAGAATATTCCCGTCAACATTGTCAAAAGCTTTCTCCGTCTACAAATGCTACAAACGTAGGTTTGCCTTTCCTTAATCTTACTTCTAAGATAAGTCGTAGGGTCAATATTGCCTCACGTGTTCCAACATTTCTACGGAATCCAAACAGATCTTCCCCGAGGTCGGCTTCTATCAGTTTTATCATTGTCACATAGACTATGCCAATCAGGCACTATTCACGAACCGTAATTCCAGCTCTAAGTCTGGCATCAAATAGCTCTTAAATTCCCAAGCATACGGAACATATCCACCATACCTTTATTGGAGGAGAGGAACAAAATTTCTTCTTGAATCAGCAGTCTTCTGGCGGGACCGACGCCAGTAGCATCTCTGACATGAGTACGACCGATTTTCCAGTACAGAGGTTTATCTTGTGGCTTGGGCCGGCTCGGGATATAAGCGAATGCCCACCACAAGTAAGAGGAACAACGCCTTGAGAACGGAAGGCAGCGGTGCGCGAGTCGGCGATTGGCTGGCGGGCAGAAGCGAATACGGCGTGGCTGAGGCCGGGCGGCGGTTATAATGTGGTGGTACTGGATGCGACGGGAATTGGCCGGCGCTGTGCATTCTCCAGCAACCTCGTCAGCTGTGGATGTGCCCTCTTCCTTGGATGGACATGTTGTTAAGGTCTTGTGAAGTGATGGTCTGACATCTTCGCAAAATCGCCCGAGCATCAAGACACCCAGTTAAGTACTCTAATTACTAGGAGCGCTTAGTTAACTGTGACTGTTATCGCTCTTGGTATAGTAAGGCGTTGCCGGACCCGTGGTATGATGTGTGTTAGAGTTCATGTGAGGCCTCTTACTAAGAGTGTGCTCTGCTTCCGCTTAATATTGACGTATTTGCAGAATGTTAGTTTATTAGCAGGTGTTTAATTTGCTTACGATACCGATTAATCCATGTCAATATGTCCTCTGCGGGCAATCTGAGTTTTTATTTCTAAATGTTGCCCTGTTGAGCTTCGCAGGCCTGCTTAAGGTGGCCAACATGTGTGTCATTAAGTTCTATTGAGTTTCGGTTCTCGTGTGCCAGTTCATTTCCCATTCTTTGTTTATCAGGTACTATTTCACTTAAAGAAAGTACTTGCGTGTGAAATTAGTTGTTGTTTAGCCTCGATTTTATAGTGTTAATTTACTGTTCAATCTTGAATGTTAAAGTTAAGCGAAGTATTTTTTGGCCCCCTGTTGTTATGTATGGTCTGTGTTTCAGTGAGCTAAGGCAGCGGTCAACGAAGCGCAGAACTTCCCTTTAGATTACAATTTTGGCTTACGGGCGGTGGACTTCACCTGAGCTCGTGTGTTTCTCTTTGGTAGCGTTTGCTGGGTTCACATTTCGGTGGCCTACTAGGTGTAGTGTTGCAAAAGGAGCCACGTCTTGGTTCGAAGTTAGGTATTACTTCCCTCAATCGGTTCCAACGTTCGTGGTTAAACTTCGGCCTTACAAGCTTGGGCCTTACTTCTGTTGTTACACATTTATGATTGTACAAAGTTGTAACTTTCTTTGCCCTAAAAGCGCATCTTACAAGCCAATGGGCATTTTAATAATTTCGGGATTTGCAAGATCGCCCAAGTTACGTTTTGATCAATGTGATCTACGTATTCGTGTTAAAAGTGAGGCGGTGTGTTCACTGTTATTTTACATGTAATGTTAAAGTATTGGAATTGAAAGGGTCCTAAATAACGTGTCTTAACTAGAGTTGTTTTGTTAAAGTTATGGTCAAATTCAGCCTTAGTGGTTTCTGTCAATTTTTATATGAGATCTTTGCTAATGGTTTATTAGTTTATTAATCATTTTATGCAATCAGAGAGTTTCTAAAATATCATGCCTAAGTGGCGTTTCTCAATATTTATGGGAGAGTGTTGGCTAATGATTTATTAACTTGCTTATGATTTTATGTAATTAGTGCTTCGTAAATAATCTTGCCTGAGTGGCGTCTGTCAGTTTTTATGAGAGATTGTTTTTGGTTGTTAATAAACACATTAGAATTGAAATGATCCCTTTATGGGTCAGCCCTTCCACTCTCTTTAGATTTTAAGGTTAAACAAAGCACGTGTTAAGTAAAAACTTTCCACACAGTTTTCTCTATTCATCTCTTCATCTCCCAATAAAAATTACACTCTAGGTACTCAATTATTTGTCAAATGTAGTCAGCTTTCTGTCTTGCCCTAGAGTTTTTACCGTGTATGGGTCCCTTTAGTACGATATAGGTTATTTCCTGAAGTCTTAGCACAGGTCCTACCGTCTGTCTGTTCTTCTTATCAGTGTTTTCCATGTTTTCCTGTTTTCATCGATTCTGCGAAAAACCATCTCGTTCTTCATCTTATCACACCACCTAATTTTCAACATTCTTCTGTAGCTTCATATCTGAAACGTTACGATTGTCTCCAGTAGACTTTTTCGCTCAGTTACGTCTGCCTGCCTGTGATAGTCGGCTTTTTGTGCCCTCCTTGCTTCGTCCGTCATGGTTAAATTTGTTTCCATTGTAGCGGAAATCCTTAACATCTTGTACTTTGTGAACACCAAAGCAGCTTTTCAGTTTCTTTCTACATTTAATTACTTTTGTATTGTTTTTAGGCTTACTCTCAAGCCATATTCTGTACTTATTAGTTCATTCCACCCAACAGAGTCTGTAATTTTTCTTCACATTCACTAAGGATAGCTTCCTGAGCTTTACACTGGAGAACATTGATAAAGTTCCCGGAAGCATTAGGATTCTTGATTAAACGGCATTGGTTTTGTAATTTTTCGTTCAGTTACTTTGATAGCCGTTGTGTAGGTGTATCGTCTTTGCCTAACAGAATGCGTTGGATCCATAGCTTGAACTCTGAATAAACATTATCTGCAGCGGCTGCGGATGAATTCCGATACAAGGAGTCTCCTTCATCATCCCAACGACTTTCTCAGTGTGGAGGAGCGCATAGACTTTCAGTTCAGCCTCTTGCCCTAGTGGTAGGAAACTATCACTAAAAGATTGAATGATGTACCCCATTATAATGCAGAGGGCAATGGAACCTACTGCATGAAAGAGACATAATGTGTTTCCCAGGACGTACGGCCTGAGACTGAGAAAGTGTCATGATGATCACACCACTGGCCAAAGATTCCGTAATAGCCGCCCAATCTGATCGCCCGGCGAGGAATACTAAGCAGGAAATGATTACGAGAAAACCTAATAACCATTGAATATTCTACGGAGTTAAGAAACGGAGAGTGAAATGTCGGAGATATGAATGTGGTATGGGAGTCGGAAAATATGGACAGGGAAGTCTCTATCTGGATATAGGAAGGGTCAGGAGAGTGAAAGGAAAGAAAAGGATTTCTGATCAGACGAATGCTGTGCAATATCAACACCAACAAAGACTGATATAATGTGAGTGGAATTCACTATTAAAAGGAAGGTAGAACAGTGTGTTATCGATTTATGACACTGGTTTTGTAATTTTTCTAACAGTGGTATGGCTCATCTTAAAGTAATCGATAGCATCAACGATATACAATCCGACGTCACAGTCAGAAGGCGAGCAGTAACACGAAGTTATTGATATGGAACGAAAAATAAAGCATGTACAGGAAATTAATAATTTAGTGATCGTGGAGTTTGAAACACCGTGGTAGGGGAAGGATACTTACTAGAGAATATGTTTCCGGTAGTAGGAGAATACGTTATGCCATCAATTTATCTAGTAACAGTAAATAACCTGCTCAAAAATAACAAGATTGAGTGATATGCCTGGGAAACGCCTGAAGACGTGAGAAAATTCCAGCTGGAACTAAATCACCGTGAGAAAGAGATTTCGAAATCACTCAGTGTATTGTAAGGTGGACCCTGGAACACGTATACCATATGTGTGAGGAAAAATAATGAGACTGACCTTTTATCTACCAAAGTTTCCATTCGTTTCAAACAACAATATTGTCCCTTTCAAAGTAGTTCCCTTCGCCAGCTATACGCCAGCGGAATCCTGTTCCCAGGTTTGGTAGAAGGGCTTCACCTAGTAGGGCCTGTAACATGACAATCACATTCTTTAGAATGATTTCCAATTTCAGGAAAGGAAAAAGTCACTAGAGCTCAGGCCACTTGCACAGGTAGGCTGTGGAACAACATGAATCCACGGTAGTTATAACCTACCAATAGGTTTTTATGGCACAGATGCATAATCACTCTTCCTCGATTTACTTTACGCTGCAGGGAACTTTGACGCCAACAGAAATCAGCAGACTATAGATATCTTGCAGACTAAAATTTCTCTTCCATTTTTTTCTGTTTGGACAACGGTTTTGTCAGTAACAAATGACAAAAGTTTATGTTGATAGGAAAAGTGTTCAGAAGCTGGCTGCGGCCTCGAGAGGCAGAGGAGTCAGCTACACAGTAGATTTCCGGGTTCAGGTTGACACTACATGGGGGATATGCACGAGGAAAGCGGTGACAAATTTGTCCAAAGACACTGACAAAGTAGCTCTGCTTGGCGAGCCGACAGTATGTACGGTGTTTTAAGATTTACGACCTAAAACACTGACGTTTCATCCCGTCTCAGGATGTCCTTGGTATGCTATATACTTAGATATGAGAACTGAAGCAAAACCTATTCTAACTAGCCTTCTCTTGGATGAAATGCACTGCACCGAACGTTATGTTAAACATTACTCAGAATAGCCGTCATCCGCACTAAATATGTTAAATATATTTTTCTAAGAACTGTAGGATTTACTCACTACATGTTATTAGTAAACACATTGATGTACATAAAGCTCTCTGTCATACTACACAATATGATATTCAAATAATGTGACACTTGAACTGAGATTAGAAATGTAGACTAAACTGTGCGTAGATGTTTAAACTTCCATGATGTGTGTTTAACAAAATAGCCGCGGAGAGGGGACTTAAACTATTTTATTTCAGGTGTCTGTAGATGATGTAAAGGAAAACCCAAATCGGTCGCAATAGAAACATGACCTTTAAACACAGCTGGAGGTGTCATCCGTAAAAATAAAGGTACGCAGCTGCCATCTCACGATACACAGAAATATGAGTGTACTTAGACCCAGGTGAAACGTTGTCAGAAGCGGAACAGTCATTTCCTGTCATGGCTGAGTTCCATTGAGGACGATAAGTATCTTAGGGAATTTATACTTAGGGAAAAAGTAGACTTGCTGATGCTGCAATGGAATCGCGCCGCTACACCAAGACAAAAAGAACGAGCTGGGTGAAAGTTAACTATTACTTCTAGAATGATTTATTGAGAACTTGGCAGGAGCCTCCGAGTTCAGTGTCGTCTCTTTGGTTATGAAATGGTAGAAGAAATGAAATAGCATCTCGCTATTGCTCCCGTGTAACTGTGACCTCGTCCTACTTGAAATAAGTAACACAGGAAGACTGCCTATTATTATGCATGAATAGTGAGGCATATCGCCATTTTTCCTGGAGGCTCTGACACATGTGAGGTATCGGAATGAAGAAGCAAGTAATTAATGTAGAAATGGCCAGTGAGCTAGGTGTTTGAGAAGTAGTAGGACTGGCCAGAAGAGAAACGTAATTCGCACAATAACAGTTTTATTAAAATAAGCCAGTGCTACGCTCGTTAAGTATCAGGACATAAATGGTTCCCGAAACGTTTACAATACAGTTATAAATACCAACAGGTTTTAAAGGCACATTTGCAGGATGGGCGTTGATATATTGCAAAAACGTACGTATAAGTTGAGAATATAAATAAAGAACTACTTAAGATACTAATTAGTATAAGCTGTTGTATCGATTGTGGCGTAAAACCGCTGAAAAATTAGAATAATTACGCAGGTCAGTTGCCTTGCCAAGAACACGGTGTCGTTTTTGTTCTTGTAACGGTGCATATCTGTCATCGCTGCAGATAATTATTTGGCGCACCGCCATTATTCTATTTTATTGAGACGCAATCTCACTAGTTACACACAACATCAGAATTAATGTGTACGTAATTTTATTTAGTATCATATTTAGCGAGAACAGTGCTATTATTTAATCTTGTTTCATTTATATTGCAAACTAAACGGGTATTGGCATGGCTAAACTTTCTGTGTTACAAATCCTATGAAAGGTCCAGCACATGCCAAAACTTTGGAATTATTCAATCTACGAAATCCGATAAATAAATATTTGCAGAACAGTCAATCACGGTTAAACTTACAATGAAAGGACCTTTAGCAAAAAGCCATTGTCGGACGCCCAAAATTTGTGTTGAGCACCGTTAGAAATTTGTACTCTGATCACTTACTATTATCATTGCCTGTTATTATTTTTCTGTTGTCTGATACATTCAAAACTCACCGGAGAAGCCTATAAATCAAAAGGTGTACCGTTAACTGTCTTTTACAATCAACATGTCTGGGCACGACTCAAACGCCGCTCCAGTTCAGAGCACACTACTCACCGTTTCACAGGACGCTGGCCAAATAGCGCAGTCACTTGCACTTCTAAAATACATGTAACATATGCACAATAACCAGCATCCGAGTGTTTCTTACCTATTCGACAGAAAATTAAGGAACCATTGGTCCTCGAAACGTCACGCCAGTTCATTGAACTTGTAAGCTGGAAAACCCAAGAGCTTTATGTTAGTACAGCGTATAGGCTTTATTTAAGCTGAGCTATGTGTTCCTGTCTATAAAACTGTACACAGAAAAATGTACAAAAATTTTCATAGAAAATGTTTTCGTTTTAAACATTAGACTGAGATGCGATTGCTGTCTTCATTCGTTTAGACAGTTGTATGTTGCGACATTGACCCGAAATCGTACGTTATTAATTTAAATTGTGTCTTGCATATATGTAAATTCAACAGACCAAATAAATATCTAATTTGATTGTAACAAGCCCTTATGTTGAAGAAGCAGAACAAGGGCTTATTTCATAATATACCTTCTTAAGACTCACATCTTGCTGAAAGCTGTTTAGTGTAACGCAGATGCGACGCCGATATCTTGTTTCACTCTCCGTACGTTAATTTTTCATTCGTGCAGCGCAGATTTTTTGGGATCCATGACTGTTTCTGCGAAGGCTCAATAAAAAATATTGAACGTCAATTCCTACATAACATCTGCACGATTGTATACGCTATCCCTGTGCAAACAGAGCATTCAAAACGATGTTCTTCTGCGGTAGTTCGTATAAAAACGTATAGACTGTTTGCCTGTTGGTCGTATGTCTCAAGTGGCCACCAGTTTCACGTTACAGTAACAAATCCGCACAGTGACATGTTTCTCGATTTCTTTAGTATATTCCTTGTTTTGGTGAAACGTATTTCTTACTTTGACTACCAGTGATGCTTCCATCGTACGACGCATATCCATACGTGTGGCATCAGTGCACGTAATAAAATATGATTTTACTTCTACCGAAGTGAAGGACCTATAAATGGAATAAGTACCCACGGATAATAGGGTTCAACGTACCTTCGGCGAAGAGATCGTTAGAGATGGAGGATGTGAATGGTCTGATGCTTCTCTACCATTTCACTTAAACTACTTAGAAAAATAACTATAGACGTAAATCTGTATGCGTGGACTTTGGTCCAAGCCGCAATCGTCTCAATATCAATCTACGACGACATGCTGAAAAGTAATGCCTCCGAATTTTTTGAGTGAAAACAGTTAAAGCTTTTAAGAAGTAAAACAGGTAGTTCTCGTACGTGGAATACTGCAAATCCATTGTGTATTCATGAGGAACCACTTCATTCTGTGAAAATAAGAGTTTGGATTGCAATTTCTAGACGTCGGATTGTGGATCCTATATTTTTCAACGAAAGAAAACGCACAACGATACTGCAGTGATATTCTCTACCCATTCATAGGAGAATTGCGTTAAATACTGAAAGATTATTTTCAACACGGTGGTACAACTGCGCATATAGCTCGCGTTTCAATGTCACTGCTTGCTGACGTTATTGGTAATCGCATAATTTCACAGAGACTTAGGCCTCCACGATCGCCTGGCCTAACACAACCTGATTTTTTCTTCTGATGAGCAGAGAAAACAACTGTCTACAGAAATCGTCTAAAATCCAACGATAAATTGGAATCTGTAATAGCCACTTTCACTGCTTCTGTTGCAGAAGGAATGTTACAGCTTGTATTTGGAAACATGATTAGACGAATTGAATTGTGTATTCAACAACAATGGGGAGGTGGGGGGTGTACACTTTCAACATTTAACTTGAAAATTTGTAAGTAAAAATGAATATTCAATAAATTAAAAGTTATAATTCGCTGTGTTTCATTTCGGCATATTCACTGCGGCATACGGCGCGCGCGGTTAACAATCATGCGCACTGCGGAGAGACTTTCTGAACACCTCGGATATCGCGTATTGATTTTGAATTAAAACTTTTTAACACTGTGAATGAGTAAGACTTCGTAATAGCGGACTCCAGGAGAAGATGCACTCCTCGGTAGTACGTACGCTCCCAGTTGCGAGTTTGGAAACGCATTTTGGCAGCTCAGCTGAGCGAGCGAACGAGTTCAGGCCTTCCTGCGTGACGTAGGCGCCTCGGCCTCTCTTTAACGTGGGCCTTGCGCACGATCAAGTGACGTCAGATGGCACCAGAAGGCCGAACCACGTTTCAAACCACCGCTCCCGCGTCCTACAAGCACCCAGCCAACATATTTGTTTTTACTTAAAAACCAATGTCAGCGCCCACGCCCCACTAACTGTGGCCCCTGGTCACTGTGAAAATTCTTCCTATTTATTCAAATTTCAGCCGCTTCTTTTATAAAGGAATCCCTAACGATTCAATGATGGTGTTTGAGTCAAGAATCTCGTCTTTTCAAATTGTATTGTATGGCCATTTTCTAGTCAATATTCAGCCACAGCCAATTCCTCAATTTTTGTTTCGGTTAGCGATGTGAACATATACAGATGGCGACAGTTTAAAAAGGGCACTGGAATGGGGAAACTATTATTTGTATTCAGATGATACTTCTGAAAATGTTTCAGACGTAATTATGGCAGCACGACGGGAATCAAGAGACTTCCAACGCGGAATGGCAGTTGAAGCTAGACGTATTGGGCATTATATTTTGAAAATCGTTAGGGAATTCAATATTCCGAGACCCACAGTTTAAGAGTGTGCCGAGAATACCAAATTTCGAACATGACGTCTCGCCAAGGACAGCGTAGTGGCTGACTGCCTTCAGTTAAAGACCGAGAGCAGCGTCGTTTACGTAAAGTTTTCACCGTTAACAGACAAGCAGCACTCTATGAAATAAGAGGAGAATTCAATGTGTGACGTGCGACGAATGTGTCCATTAGCACACAGTGGCGTTATAGAGTTATGGCAGCAGACGGACGACGCGAGTGTCATTGTTAAGAGCACGACATTGCCTGTAACGCCCCTGCTGAGGTATCAGTTGAACGATAGACAAATGGAAAACCGTGGCTTGGCCAGATAATTTGCGATTTCAGTTGGTAAGAGCAGATTGTAGGTATCGAGTGTGGGGCCGCTTAAAAGATGACGTGGAGCCAAGTTGTGAAGAAGGCACTGTGCAAGCTGTCGGCGGCTCCGTAATGCTGTGGGTTGTGCTAACATGGATGGACTAGGACCACTGGTCCAACTGAACCGATCATTCACTGGAAATAATTATGTTTTGCTACTTGAAGACCATTTGCAGCGACTCATGGACTTCGTGTAGCCAAAAGACGATGGATTTTTTATGGATGACACTGCGCAATGTTAGTGGGCGATTGTTCGCGACTTGAACATCATCCTAGACAACTCGAGCTAATGATCCGATCTCCCATCGAATATTTATGAGACGTAATCGAGAGTTCAGTTTGTCAACAAAATCGTACACCGGCAACACTTTTGCAGTTATGGACTGCTGTAGAGGCAATATGGCTCAATACTTGTACAGGGGAGTTCCAACGACTACGCCAGGCAAAATTAGTTCCGACACGTTGTTACAAAGTACCTCACGACATTTGTCACCACTGTGTACTGTGGTGTCCCCGCCACACACCACACTTGCTAGGTGGTAGCCTTTAAATCGGCAGCGGTCCGTTAGTCTACGTCGGACCCGCCTGTCGCCACTATCAGTGATTGCAGACCGAGCGCCGCCACACGGCAGGTCTAGTCCAGAGAGACTCCCTAGCACTCGCCCCAGTTGTACAGCCGACTTTGCTAGCGATGGTTCACTGACTACATAAGCTCTCATTTGCCGAGACGACAGTTGGCAAAGCCTTGAGCTACGTTATTTGCTACGACCTAGCAAGGTGCCATATTCGGTTACTATTCTGAACAGATAATATGGTGAATCATGTACTGTCAAGAGCGACGTTCCTCATTAATGGATTAAAGTTAAGTATCAAACTAATTATGTACGCTTTCTGCATTATAATTCCTTGTCATGTTCCGGACCTCACGTCAGTATAGTTCTTCCCTCCTCACGCCAGCCTGTGTGAGCTAAAACGGGTGCATTTAGGCCTCTACTAGTAACACGGTGTTGGCCCATCGGCCAACACTACAAGTACATCGTGAATTCTCTGCACAAAGGTGAGCAACAGTGGGAATAGTGTGATGTATGTAAATGCTACAATTTGTGTTCACAGGAGCGTGCCACAGCGAAGGACAAAAACTTAGGCTATTATTGTCAGCCATAATGGTTATGTTTGTGAACCGTGACTGTGTGGGATAATTATTTATTTCACGTTTCTGCTACCAGTAACTTTTTTATCCTTAATCTAACATAAAGGCTTCATAAATGTAACAAATCAGCAGTAGCAACTCATATTATAGACACAGGCCACTCTCTGAAAATCTAAGACAACCTCGAAATTTTACACAAAATAGGAAAATGTAAAAGAATGGATATCTTGGAACAAATGGAAATTTTCATACATAACACAATGCATGGAGATAACATTGTTAATGAAATAACCGAATTCAAAAACTCAAAATTTTTCAACAGTCTTAAGCCAGTTCTAACTCAATTGATTCAATATATGTCAATGTATAAAATTGACTAAAAATCTGTCAGTACCAAGAATATCGATACAAAACTTCGATAATCGATACAGACTCACATATGCTACAGTCAGCCATTTTGTGTTGTGTGTATAACATTGAAACAATTTGTGCAGTGAATTACGTGAACAGTCAGTGACGAAATATAATGTGCAATAGTGTAATGTCAATCACAGCTCCGCCATTACACCACTGATGCAAGTGAAGCAGCAATATGATGGAATTGTAAGTGATCAACTGTCATATAAAAGCCTTTCACACTATTTTCGTAACATGTAGCTGATGCAAATCTATCTGCATCCTATACAGGCTGTGATATACATAATCAACCAAAAAGAAGGGAATCAGCAGAAGACATAACTGATTTTGATTTCTAGCCCTACACTGCCCCATTCATTACCCTCAAAAACTACAGTAAAAGACAATGGATTAGATTAGATTTAGATTAGATTAGTACTTGTTCCATAGATCACGAATACGACACTTTGTAATGATGTGGAGCGTGTCAGGTTAATAAAAGGTGTCTATACAAGATATTACATTAGACAATATATTACATGACACTAATTTTTTTTTGTTAGAGGTTTTGGAATTACCCACTTACTATATCCAAAAATTCATCTCATGAGTAGGAGTTGCCATTAAGAAATTCTTTTCATTTCCTTTTAAATGATATATGGTTATCACTCAGACTTTTGATGCTTTTACGTAAGTGACCAAATACTTTTGTGGCAGCATAATTTACCCCCTTCAGAGCCAAAGTTAGATTTAACCTTGAGTAGTTAAGATCATCCTTTCTCCTAGTGTTGTAGACATGTAAACTGCTATTACTTTTGAATTCGTTCTGACTGTTAATAACAAATTTCATAAGTGAATATATATATTGTGAGGCTACAGTAAAGTTTTCTATCTCATTAAATGACTGCAGGATGATCTTGGATGAGCTCCAGCAATTATTCTGATTACACGCTTTTGTGCAATAAACACTCTTTTACTCAATGATGTGTTACCCCAGAATATGATGCCATACGAAAGCAGAGAATGAAAATAGGCGTGGTAAGCTAATTTACTCAGATGTATATCGCCAAAATTTGCAATGACCCTAATAGCATAAGTAGCTGAACTCAAACGTTTCAGCAGATCCTCAGTGTGTTTTTTTCCAGTTCAACCCCTCATCAATGCATACACCTAGAAATTTTGAATACTCTACCTTAGCTACCGATTTCTGATCGAAGTTTCTATTTATAAATGGGGTCATTCCATTTACTGTGTGGAACTATATTTACTCTGCTTTGTCAAAGTTTAATGGGAGCCCATTTGCAGAGAACCGCTTAATGATTTTCTGAAGAACATCGTTTACAATTTCACCAGTTAATTCTTGTCTGTCGGGTGTCATAACTATACTTGTATCATCGGCAAAAAGTACCAGCTTTGCATCTTCGTGAATATAGAATGGCAAGTCATTAATATATACTACGAACAGCAGAGGACCCAATCCCGAACCTTGCGGTACCCCATTCTTGATTATTCCCCAGTTTGAAAAATCACAAGTTTATTGCATGTTATGTGAACTGTTTATTTCAACTTTCTGCTCTCTTCTGGTTAAATGATTTAAACCAATGGACAAAGTTTAAAACTGTTTATTTTTAAGTAACATTTCTCTGTGTGTATGTATCTATGTATAAACGCCTGATGATGAACAGAACATGTTCGAAACGCGTTGCATTATGTTAGATTAAGCATAAAACATAAAATAATTAGTCTCTTGTGGTTTGCATCTTACGTCCTTCTTGCTTCCATAATAGCAGAGTTCCTTCGCTTCACCTGTGTCTTACGTACTCAGGACGTGTTTTAAGCGGTAGAGATATTTCTAGCATTTACAGTGGTTCGGGGTGACTCTATCTGCGCAGCGGGTATTGGCTTCGAGTGGAGTTGACCGCAGTAATAAGCCGAGCTAGTTCTGGCAGTGGCGCCCACCTGCCACGTGGCGTCCACCACGCACCGCAATCTGCGTCCAGGGCTGCAGGCAGCGCCAGAGACGGCGCCGCGGCCTCGATATTAGAATTCCACAGGCGCCGGCAGCGGGCAGCCAGCGGGCGCGGACCGACGGCCGCGGCAGAGCCCAGCATCCAGCTCCGCAGCCAGTGGTGAACTCCGCGCCAAGTATTTACACCTGCGGCATGAATCGCGCGCTGGAATGCAAATATTGGCAGCGGGCGCGCACAATGGCCACTGCAGCAAAAGAGCTCCCTGTATGGCTCTCTGGGGGTTCTGGCTGTTCGTTAGCCGGTAAAGGCACACGCTTTCAGCGTCATTCAAGTGCCAGTACAACTCTTCGACGAATGGACCAAAGCACGAAGGGATGTGACTGTGAATGCCGGTGCTGATGAGACAATTTGTATGTTGCTGTCACAGTGCAGCGAAACGAGAAGAGATATTTAGGATTTTATTTACTTCGGAAAAGTAATTACTCATCTTACGAGCATTGTGTAAAGTGACGTGGAAAGGTTACCTTATTCAGCTTGTATCATAATTACATGGGTGAAAGTATATTATAAAAGAGACAAAATCATTGCAGTAAAAATAAGCCCCGCAGACAAAGGTTTACTAGATAATAGCGAACGTTTGGTTAAAAATCTGGCACTGACGTCGATGCCAAATATGGTCATAACGAAAAGAGATTTATTTTAAGTTCAAGCATTTCGATTAACTTCCCATCTAACTTGATTCAAATTCGGCATAAACGAGCATGCCGTTGAAGAATTTGATCGTAGGAAAGAAACTTTATTTGCCCAGAGCCTAACAAATACACAGCGTGATTCACGAAGATATGAGAAGGTTAAAAGCATACCACACATGCTCCAAAAACATAAATTTTTACAAATCACTAAAAACGCGTTTTACATGCGTCGTGCTCACGTCCCATATATTGACATCAGTATGTACAAGAACAATGGCTATAAATCACTATGTATATTTCAGATTATGTTTACTTATTGATAAATTACATTTATTTAAATTTATATTGTGGATCATGTGTGTTTTGTTAATGAGCTATGGAACATGTAAGTTTTGACAATCCCCATTTTGGATCTTGTGAGTTTTGGTACTGAGCTGTTTGGACGATGTTGGTTTCGCGGAAACTATCGTGTTGCAACTCGATATGCAACACGTTTTGGTTCCGACCGCAAGCCACTTTCTCTTCTACAGTGTATTATTATATTCCCCAAAATAACTGAACAGAAAACACACTCCATTGGCATCAATATTTACTACTACACAAGAAAATGGCGCCGAGTGAGCTAATCGCTGACTGGTCAAGATGAGGTACGGGAAAAAACTCACAACATCCGGCGAATCATGAGACTTTTGAAACTAACCATGAACTTTAACACCGGTTTTCACAAAGATCTTGTGCCAAATGTGAATAACTGTTTCATGAATTATGTTATATGTATAAAGCTATATCAGAATATATCGGCATCTCAATTTTCATTATTTTGGAGCATGTGAGTTATGACTCTAACCTACACATATGGAAATATTTTAATATGTTATTCTGTAAGTAAAACTAAAGAAAAGTGTTCATATAAACATATATCCACAAATGTTTAGTTACAGAGTTACGGCTAACAAAAGATTTTGCTTCAAATTTATCAACTTCGCTAATATGAATCCATCACAAAACTCTACGAGGTTAACGTAAAGTACAATTTCCATTTATTTTATTGTTACTGATCTGGTGAATCTAATAAAACATGTCGCAGACGTGTATCTGCAGTAGTTTTCCAGAACATCCAGAGAAACTAAGATTATTATACACGTAAATCTGTATACTTTCTTTTAAGAATGTAGGTAGGTTTGTCATTGTTAGCAACCGTTAGCGAGTTGTTTCAGTCGTTTCCTAACCTTGAAACAAATAAGTTTTCTGTATTGTTCAGTGAAATATCATAACAAATTATTCGATTTAACATGAATTCATGTGTGCTATGGAATTAATAAAAACATATTATCTAATTCATACAATTGCAGTTAAAATTGTTACCATCATTTTCCCAAAATTAAATTCCCTACAACTTCTGTTGAAAAGTATGCGCAATTTTCTGAAATTTGAGAAAACAAATTGGGCCAAGTAGTTAATAAATTAAAAAAATTACGACATTATGCCTTTGATTCTCTGGATGTTCTGGATAACTACTGTAAATCCTCGTCTGGGACGTGTTTTATTAGATTCACCAGACCAATAACAACAAAATAAATGGAAATCCGGCTTTACTTTAACCTCGTACTGTTTTGCGATGCTTCATATTTACCAAGTTGGTAAATTTCAGGCAAAATCTTTTATTAGCCGTAATTCCGTAACTAAACATTTGCGGACCTATGTTTATATCAACAGTTTTCTTTAGTTTTAGCTGTATAATAATATATAAAAATATTTTCATATTTTCGTGACTCACACTGTATACAGTAGTGGAAAACTGTATAAAGGCAGGAATTTTACGAAAGTAATTTTACAATCTGAAGCATACTGTTCGAATGCATTATGAAAGAAGTAAATAAGTTTAAGACATAAACAGTCTTAACGGAATTACATAGTTTTTCCACAACGCGGGTAACGATGTAAGGCGTTTGAATTTCCTGCTTGGAAATTAATATAAAGTCACTCACTGTCCTGCTGTGTTACAGCATTCTTAGTGCTTTGCCCAAGCTCTGTTCTTCCAATTTCCTCAGGAACTCTCTTTGCCATTCATACTGCTAGGGTTTGTGGTTCTTGTAGCGAAATTTTTGCCCACCATTTCCGTAACACGCTTTTCAGCTTATATACGGCCTGAAATTGCCTTCCATTGCGATAAATACCCCTTACAAGTATTCTCCAAATGTTTTCTACGCGTTTCAAATCCGGTTTATCGGCAGACCAGCTCAAAAAATCGGCGTCTTTATCTTGAAACCAGTTTATTCTTGTAATTGAAACATGCACAGAAGAATTTTCTTGTTGTAACATTAGATATTAATTTTCTGGGCTTTCACACATTCTCATCAATTCTCTCTGTACCGCTTCAGTGTAAAGGTTACAGTTCAGTGTAGTTTTCAGCCAAGCAATGCATGATTTACTTTTGGCTCATAAGACTGTCCAAATCATAAAATTTCCAACATTAAAATTTCTGCTCACTCATGCTTGTTGCTATGTTCTCAGATGATGACAATACCCCTCAGGGCCTTGCAAATAAAATTTCGTCGCGTTACTGAAGATCACTTTATCGCTTTCTGAAGACCATGGCACTTTTTCAGAATGTCTATGCGTAGACACGTTCTGCGTACCAGGTAGAAGGATTGGTGACACGCGTAAACACGTTCAGAGCACACAGGGACAGGTAGAAAGGCGGGCGCATTAACACGTCCAGAGCAGTTAAAGGATTAGTTGTCTTCGGCACCTTTATGGTGCAGTGGAACCTCGACTATATTGTTCGGCCTATTTCTTTTGCGTTTCATAGCAAGATATTCTAGGCTGATATTTCAACAAGACGTCTTGGTGTGCATGCTTAAAAGTAGTAATATAACGTGTGATCGGTGAAGCCATACTGCGTCGGTCGTAAACCATCTTGCACATTGAAGCTGTAGGGCTTCTACAATGGACATCTGCTGTTTGTAAATGAATTGTTCTGTGACTTAAGAGTCTGAAAATGGACATCTGTGTGAAAATTCAGTAACTTCTGTTTCAAAATGTATTTTACTTGTAACTGATCTCTGATAATACTGCCACTTAATTTGGTTTTAATTAATGATTATTCGTATGTAATAAAGTAATAATGTAAGATATAGACAAATATTAACTAGGGAATACAGTGCTAAAATTTTCTCTAATACAACGCTTTTAAATATGAATAGAATATCTGTTCCTAGCCATATGACCATGCTGTACCGTGGAATAATTTTTCACCTTTAGAAAAGCTTTGCGTTTATGGAGTAACTTCCGTAATTTAAGAATAAAGACAGCAGCACACAAAAAGCAAATTCCATCACTTAACACTGAAATAAGAATGTTTGAAACCTCTATTGTAAGGCTAGCTGGAAGCAGAAGACTGAAAAATGCTCCACAGTGCAATGTATTGAGGTCTTCAGTCCGAAGGCTGGTTTAATGCCGCTGTAAATGTTACGGTATCCTGTCCAAGCTTCTTCATTACTGAATAACTACTGCAACTTCCATCTTTCTGATAGTGCTTCTTGTATTCATCTCTCGGTATCCCTCTACAATTATTACCTTCAACATTTCCCTCCAATATTAAACTGGTGATCCCTTGATGTCACAGAATTTGTCTTCTCAACCGATCACTTCTACTCAGGTTGTACCATAATATGTTTTTCTCACCAATTCGATTGACTATCATCTTATAAGTTACGTGATCTTCCTACCTAATTTTCAACGTTTTTCTGCCGCACCACATTTCAAAAGCTTCTGTTCTCTTTTGTCGAAGCTGTTTATCAGCCGCCTTTTACTTCCATGTCAGGTTACACTCCATACAGATACTTTCAGAAGGGACTTGCTAACACTTAAACCTATTTTCGATGTTAACAAATTTCCTTCATTAGAAACGCTTTTCTTGCCAATGTCAGTCTACATTTCTCTCTACTTTGGCCATCATGAGTTATTCAGCTGGCCAAATTACAAAACTCATCTACTACTTTAAAAGTCTCGTTTCTTAATCCAAATCTGTCAGAATCACCTGATTTAAATCGACTACATTCCATTATCCTTGTTTTGCTTTTGTTGTTGTTCACCTAATAGCCTTCTTTCAAGACAGTGTCCATTCCGTTCAGCTCCTGTTCCAAGTCCTTTTCTGTCTGTGACTGAGTACAAAGTTATCGGCAAACCTCAAAGATTTTTTTTCTCTCTCAACTTCCATGTGCTAATCCAATTTTTTCTTTTGGTCCTTTACTGTTTGCTCAGTGTACCGGCGGAAAAACATTGGCTATAGGCTACAACTCTGCCTCATTCTCTTCTCAGTCACTGCTCCCCTTTCATACTCCTCGACTCTTACAACCTTAGTCTACCTACTGAGCACGTTGTAAATTGCCTTTCACTCACTGTATTTCACCCCCACTACCTTCAGAAGTACAAAGAGAATATACCAGTGAACATTGTTAAAACCTTTCTCCAACTCTACAAATGCTTTAAACGTAAGTTTACCTTTCCTTAACTATCTTCTAAGGTAAGTAGTAGGGTCAGTACAAGGTAAAAGGCTCTTTGTTAGTAGGTGATCCCCACGTTGTGTCATATAATCTGCTATAAAAAAATTACAGACACAATTACTTTGGTTTTTTCTTCAGTGGGATCTAATAGGGTGTCTTGAATAGCTCTCCTTGTGCTATGTTGTTTAATGTGAGATGTGCATGATGGAGCACTGATACCTGTTGACGCTGATGAAAGACGGTAGCTAAAGCTAGAATGTCCTCCGAGATGGATAGGTTGAGCCCCACAATGTTTCCCTGACGTAACTACTCCAGTCTTATCAAAAGAAACGGGTACAATACTTTCTGAGACAGGGATAAAGACCTGAAGCACCGAAATTCTTGAGAAGCTTTACTACATGATCTGGCACTTTTTCAAAGTGGTCCAAATTACGAGTGCAGTATTACATCTACACGCGAAGCCTACTCGTGTAACACGTCCAGTGTCCAGTACATTGTACTTGTATAGTGCGGTAGTAGTATGCTATTCCTTTTTAAGGGAGACCATAGGCAAATTTTGAGCATAATTTGAGGAGGACGTATCGAAAAGTTAATATTTCAAGTACATTACTACTAAATGTAACGATATTCCATAATGAAGGACGTCTCGTAGTCACACACTCAAAGTTACCTTGCAAACGGTTTATTTGTGGACCCATGTATACTGAAAAGATTTCACTTTTAATTGTGATACACCCTCTATAGAGGTATGTAGCTCTCCATAATTATCTGTAAAGTTCAGCGTTTGTATTACAGATATATGAAAATACAACGAATGAAATTAACAATCGTTTGTGATTTCTTCCCATAACTAGAATAAAGCACACATATACACAGTGAGCTGCTATTATTGGTAGAGGACAGTGTAAAAAGCAAATGATCCTAATAAACATAGTTGTGAAAACCAATGGCTTTCCCGTTACGACTTACGCAGTTCAGTTACGCCTGTGTTAGAACGCCATTACTATCAATGGCTACCTTTATTTCGAAACACAAGTGGAGCGTAAATTATAACGTAATAAACTGCTCTCGTTTGATTTCATCATCGGTTCGGCACCCTGACTACTGGTAAACAGCGTTTCGACAACAAGTGTATCGATCATGTCTCGACCGTGCTGTGGCATCTCAGGTCCCCCGACTTGACCCCGTCGGAATTTATCGCACAGCAATATCGCAAAACTTTTGTGTATTTTGGTCGAGTTGGTAGTCTCTATGAACACCGGGAATGTATTGTGGCTGGTTGTCAATGCATTCGGGGCACGCGTGAGGTTATTGAACGTGTATGGGCTTGGGTACCCTCCCATGAGCGACGGCCACGTGGAGCGCTCGATAAAATGTGTCGGACCACATGTCCATAGATGCACTTTGGGTAATCTGGGACCCTGTTTTAAGGTGTTTCGGTGCGCAGTAGTAACAAGTAGTAATGAGGAAACCAACCGTTCTCGGACCTATGTTCGGGATTATTTGATTCTTTCATTGCCCTCAACTCGCTCCCCTCTGTGTTGCTTTTCCACCATTATGTGATGCTTTGGTTTACACTGTTCGTCTAACATAATGTAACATTCACATCCCATTTACTTTTCTTTAGAATTGCTAACAAATAATAACATGTAAACGGAGGTCAAATATGAAATGTAATTAAGAGGAGTTAGGACGGAAAAAAAATTATCACATTTTCGGATTTTAATCTCATTATAAAATTTGCAATTAAATGAATAAAATAATTCACTTATAGACTCACTTGGAAAGTATTTTATTTTTTAAATATGACCTACACTGACGGCCGAGGTGGCCAAGCGGTTCGAGGCGTTGCATTCTAGAACCGCGCGACCGCTACGGTCGCAGGTTCGAATCCTGCCAAGGACATGGAAGTATGTGATGTCCTTAGGTTAGTTAGGTTTAAGTAGTTCTAAGTTCAAGGGGAGTTAAGTCCCATAATGCTCAGAGCCATTTGAACTATATTAATAAATTACACCGGTTGAAATTGTTAAAATTTTACGTGCATTACTTCAAGATCTAATAAAATCGATAATTTCTTATATAGAAGGCTGTGAATTGCCATGTTCAAAGGTTAAATTACATGATTCAATTTGTAGCACTGTCAAAAACAATATAGTATCGCTGCATAGTGTAAACACGCGTTGTACGTCGAAGTGCTAACGTTTTTCCGAGGAAAAGTGACGAATAGAGTGGCAATTCTCTCAAAAAGTAAAGCATAATGTTACGTAAACTAAAACTATTCAGGATAACGTACAATAACGTACAAAAGTTTTAGCGTGTAATTAAAAATTGTATTTCCGAAGGTAGTGGCTGATACGCTATTATTGTAGTTAAATAGACTCAGAATACTCAGTTTAATGTCGTGTAAAGGTTACATGTCAATGCCTACAGTGGTTCCTGAAATACAGGGAAGCCAAGCCACTAAATTTAACATTGTTGGGAAACGGCGTTCCAACTCCCTTTAAGGCATAGTAAAACGTTATAATATAGATAACGGTGAATGAGTATAAAATCTTTATACCCTTTACTTTCCTAAAAAACTGATTCTCATGAGAATTTTTCTTTCATCTGACAATTTAATCATTGACATCCAGGACTCACCAAATATTGTAAAATGTACGGGTAGCTAAACTTAGATGAATTTTGGGTAAACTCCTTGTGAAGGTCGGAGTGTAAGTCGAATCAGAAGCTACGAGTGAAACACGTAAGGCCAGAAATGCATCGCCGAGTAAAGATTAAATTAGGAAAGGTTTCTAAAGTGAATTTTGTCAAAATGTTGAAAGTCCCGACCTGGTGTGACAAGAATGTAATACTGAACGTACTTTTTTTTAAAAAAAATCCGCCTATGTTTGCAAGTTGCCGACTGTAAGAAGTTCCGCTGTTCTACAGCAACTGTGCGGAGACTTTTATTTTGGTTATTTTTGTTTTACATGTGGAACTAGTCAATCATATCATTAAATGCTCGATTAAACATCGGTAATGAGATATAGTGTCTAGAAATCCATCGAAATAAATATATGTCCTAAGATCACCTAATACTTTGAAAGTGTCTTTAATTATTTATCCTATATCAAAATCGAGAGTTCTAATTGTGATGAAAATTACAAAGCTTACGGGAACGTGTAATATTTTGTGAATTTGTTGTACTGTTTAAACTCTTTAATAACTGCGGTAAGTGAAAGGAATGAAATTTTGTATTGATTAAGCCATGGGTTACGCGTAAAACGAGCCTGTACAGGAATGGTTGAAATCTTATTGGAGGTCATAATATTCCTAGTTCAATTGTTGGTGCTAGTCTTCTGCTAAAGAAGACTCAAAAGGACCCACCTGTACAGCTTATCACGGTGCACTCCTAGATTGCGAGAAAGAGGGGGTGCACAATAAGGACCATTGGTGTGGTACACAGGCCTCCCTCACGATGGTTTCAGAGCTGTTTTTCACGATCTTATAAGCAAATGCTGGTCTGTCATTAATCCCCGCCTCAGAAAATATTCAACACAAACAAAATCTGTAGAGGATAACGTGTAATATTTATTTATTTTTCACCGCAATCTTAAATAGAGATTAGGCAAGTAATTCTGCAAGAGAGTATCAATGGGTATTTTAATGTAAGGTTACGCAGAAAAGAAATGATGGTTGAAATTCGTTTGTGCCTTCCTTCGTGTCTCTGTTTCCACAGTTGGAGAGTTTATTCTAGTACACAATGAAATACAATGAAGTGCCAAAGTAACTGGTGTAGGCACACGTACTCCAGTACAAATATATGTAGACAGGAAGAATACGGCGCCGCGGTCAGCAACGCCTATATACGACAAGTGTCTGGCGCAGTTGTTAGATCGGTTACTGCTGCTACGAGTGACTTAAGTGAGTTTGAACGCGGTGTTACAGTCAGTACACGAGTAATGGGATACAGCATCTCCGAGGTAGCAATGAAGTGGGGATTATTCCGTACGACCATTTGACGAGTGTGCTGTGAATTTCACGAATACGTTAAAACATCAAATCTCCGACATAGCTGAGGCCGGAAAAACACCCTGCACGAACGGGACCAACGACGAATGAAGCGAATCGTTCAACGTGACAGAAGTGCAACCCTTCCGAAAATTGTTGCAGATTTCAGTGCTCGGCCATCAACAAGTGTCAGCGTGTGAACCATGCAACTAAACGTCATTGATATGGGCTTTGGGAGCCGAAGGCCCATTCGTGTACCCTTGATGACTCCACGACACAAAGCTTTACGCCTCGCCTGGGCACGGCAACATCGATTTTGGACTCTTCATGGTTGGAAACATGTTGCCTGGTCGGACGAGTCATGTTTCAAATTGTATGGAGCGGGTGGACGTCTACGGGTATCGAGACAACATTATGAATCCACGGACCGTGCATGTCAGCAGGAGATTCTTCAAGCTGGTGGAGGCTCTATAATGGAGTGGGGGGCGTGCTGCTGGAGTGATGTGGGACTCCTGATACGTCTAGGTACGACTCTGACAGGCGACAGGTACGTAACAATCCTGTCTGCTCACATGAATTCATGTCCATACGCGCGCGCGCACACACGCGCGCGCGCGCACACACACACACACACACACACACACACACACACACACACACACACCCACGCGCGCGCGCGCGCGCACAGGCGCGCGCGCGCGCGCGCACAGACACGCGCGCGAGGGCGCGCAGACACGCGCGCGGGAGCGCGCGCGCGCGCAGGCACGCGCGCGGGAGCGCGCGCGCGCGCAGGCACGCGCGCGGGAGCGCGCGCGCGCGCAGACACGCGCGCGGGAGCGCGCGCGCGCGCTCACACACACACACACACGCGCGCACACGCGCGTGCGCACATACACACGCGCACACACACACACAGACGCACACACACACACACACACACAGGCGCGCGCGCGCGCGCGCAGACACACTCGCGCGCTCACACACACACACACACACACACACACACACATACATACACACGCGCGCGCGCGCGCGAGAGAGAGAGAGAGAGAGAGAGAAAGGCTACATGGTAAAGAAAATTATTTGCTGGGACTGAATGAAACTAGAAAATATAAGTAAGATTGTTATAACGGTCAGGGTCCCCGAAGGTGCACTATCCCGTTTCTGAAAAATTGCTTTTAGCAGATTTGAATTGAAAATAATAACTATGCAGTTGAGGATTATGGCCCAAATGGCTCTGAGCACTATGGGACTTACCATCTGAGGTCATCAGTTCCCTACAGTTTAGAACTACTTATACCTTAACCAACCTAAATACATCAGACACACACCCATGCCCGAGGCAGGATTCGAACCAGCGACCGGAGCAGTCGCGCGGTTCCGGACTGAAACGTCTAGAACCGCTCGGCCACACCGGCCGGCTGAGGATTAGGTATGAAGGATAGTGTGGCTTTGGAAGTAATACGTCACTGACATTTTCGAATGTTTGAGGAATACATTTATCGGGACTCTACTGTGTTAAACATGTTCTAGGTAATTGAGAATGTAGCTCGTTTAGGGTAGTTATGTTCTATGTTTCGTTCACGAATTTTATATTCACCCAGTATGCCCTTACGGTAGGCATATGTTTCGATACTTTCCAATAAAATTTTCGCGAAAAGCTGAACCAACTAAAAATATCTTCGGTATGTGACAAGCAGATGAATTAAAGAAATTCTGCTGCCTTGGAGGCAAAATTACATGTGAGATACGAATCAAGGAGGACACTAGATGTATTGTAGCTAAGCTAAGCAAAGAAACGCATTCTTTGCTAAAACTCTGATGGTGTTAAACAGCATTATAGGTTTTCAGCGACTATTGTTAAGAATGGCGTTGATCAGATGCATCTTAATGCTTCATTGAGTGCCATAGTGATATGTAGTACGTCTTTAAAGTCTGTTCTATTTATACGTCTGAAACATTGCGCAATAAACAGATCGCGCCACCTCTTCTCTTTGTCGTGAAGGGGGCGTGGCACATTTTCATCGAGTGCCTGAGAGGCAGTGTGGGAAGCAGCACGGACTGTGTTGGTCAACCGCCCGTATGACGTCGA
This sequence comes from Schistocerca gregaria, assembly GCF_023897955.1. Lineage (NCBI taxonomy): Eukaryota > Metazoa > Arthropoda > Insecta > Orthoptera > Acrididae > Schistocerca > Schistocerca gregaria. Next base: position 202,691,301 of record NC_064924.1, read on the forward strand.
CGTTCTGGATGAGCATCTTCCGGGAACGAGTAAACTCAATCAGAAACTGTAGTGGACACATTATTCCTTTGGCCGACCAGGTCTGGAAGCCAGAGACGGGTCGTCGTCATCCACACATGTACTATCGGCACCAAGTTTTTCCAATGGTTGTCATCGCACAGCGGGTTGGTTTGCTCGGTGAGCTACTTTTAGTTCATTGCTCCGTTGCTGACACCACGCGACATTCATAAACACATCTTGCTCTCCACTGTGAGTGTCATAATTGTTACCTATTCGCTTCCTGCGCTTGTTTGTGCCCTGATGCCTCTGTATACAATTAGGTTCAGCTTTTCGTTGTTGTTGTTCTCTTTTCTTGTGCCTGGCCTGGCGATTTGCGTAGCATGTCACTCGTATCAACACATAATAGCTCTAATTTGGTAAAGTGCCACAGAGTCGTGATTTGTGTGATTTAAATGATTGTAGTTTTGTAAATTGCTTTAATATTTAATAAGTCATTATTTAGGACGTTCAAAGTACTTCTTTGGTCTGGTATTTTGTGCACTAAATCGCGAAGTCGCTTTCTTCAGTTATTTGGAGACCGCAAGCTTGTACGCCTTGCCGGAGAAAATCTTGTTCCATGTATTTTGGTAGATTACACTTCCAGGCCTAGTTTGTGTTTATATATGTGAGGTTTGTGAGCCAACCATTCGCTTCTTCCTTCCACCTATGTTTTATATCCCGAGCAACGGTAAAGTACTTACCGTTTCCGCCCGTGGTATGTTTTAAAGCTGCATGACGGTTGGCCGCTTAACTACTTCACTATCAGGTGCAAGTTAGTTGGTTTCCTTGGCAAGTTACCTTATTATCAATTAGCAACTTTTAACAACTGTTTTGTCTGCGATACCAGTGTGTAATCTCTGAATTATGTTTTTACTCGTTTTACCGAGAAATTATTTCTCTGTTCATCATTGTATGTTTGTACCTTGGGGTTTGTTCCCAATGTTCGCTTAGAAAAGGAGTGCGGTGAGGAACTCATCGGTTCTGCGCTAAGTAATTTCGGGTCCGTTCATCCGCACCACATTGCCGACGTGTGGTGGTTTCCTTTTAATGAAATCTTACAGTAAATCTGAATCATCTGTTGTATTTTAGTCAAAGAATTTTATAAATACTTATGGCCTGCTTGTTTTAAAATACTGTTTCTTAGAACCTTTGAAGAGATCACTATGTAACTTCAATTTCTGGAACATAATCTTGCACCCTTTTTTGAAATTGACTCTAAGTATTTCAACAGTAGTTACTAGTTGCAAAAAAAAAATTGTATATTTTGAAAAGATAATAACATTTGCTGTAATTCAAATTTTCATGCTTCATGTTCCTATGAATGACCCTTTGGAGAGCTGAAAGCAAGTATTCGAATTAACACCATAACCTTCTGTCATTTATCTCAGTGAAATATTTGACAGCCTTGATTGAATATCAGTAATTGTTCTTAAATGGCTTGTGCAACTAGATAATTTGGTCTTAATATGTCAAGGTCCTATTGACTTAAGTTGTAAAGCCATATTGGCTGAGGTGTGTTAATTAAAGTATTGATACAAATGATGTTCAGTCCTTACGTTACGCGGTGTTTCTAAAGTGGATGTAGCTACCCTAAGTAAGCTTAATATGCTGTTTAGTGGTAGGTCTGCGCCAGAAGACGAGCAAGCAGCGTTCGCAACTGGAAACATACATAATATTTTTTTTAATATAAGTCAACAACCTTATGGCATCACTGAAATAGTTTTTAAAACAAGTAAGAAATTAAACAACTTGTCGAATATTCACAAGGAAATGAGTTCAGCAAATGACCTTCTAAACACTTAAGAAATTAAGGAATTTGTCAAACTTTAAGAGATATCTGAACACAGGCAAGCTGCATATTAATCATCAGAATCTTAGCATTAAAAAAAATTCATCTGGCTTTGAAATATAATATCTTAAATAACTGCAACAAATTTGGTAACAACTGTAGTAATAAACAATGCAATTGGTGGCGTAAGTCCAGAACCAGGAGAAGCTATTCTGATAACGTTCAGCCCCGCTACAGGTCGGGTAACCCAACGGGCAGGGTGCGCATTGTGAACTCGCCATCCACAGGTGTGCTGGTGGATGGGGCAAGTCCCATACAACGCGCAATACAGCAGACGTTAGCAGCCTGGGTACCATTCTGTTTTCAGTAATGAGGAAACCAATAATGCTTACGTGCCCCCAAAATTAAATGGCAAAGAGTTACTTGTACTAACTATGTAGCAGAACCAGCCATTACAAACTATTTTAAAATAGAAGAAAATACTGAGTCGCTAACTTGTAATATGTTTTACAGTTAGATACTAGGCATAAGTTACGGATCGGGCAGCTCTCACGAACGTAAACTCCAGTATTTCAAATAGCGAAGCAACCGAATCTCAGATGTCAAACTTGGTTTACCAGGCTGCCTGTAGTTGCTGCAGTGGAAAAGTACATTCTTATTTTAACAGAATTTAACATAGAAAATCTCAGGGCGGGTCAACTAACAACTCCACTAAAATATTTTGCAAATGCTAAACTACAACGACTATAGGGGAAAGGCATTCTGATTAAGTTAGACTTCACTGTATTTGAAAGGAAGAACAAGACACTGTTCAGCCCGCAACTTGCTCCACAGTAAGACCCTCGAAAGACGACTAATTTTAACAGGCAGTTCTCATTAAAGTAACACCCCTAGCTCTGTGACGCGGACCACGTCACTTTCACTTATTTCACAAACAGTTTACTTTAACGTCTGTAATGAAACAGAGTTGCTTCCATTAAAGTAAACATCAGTTCATTCGGAGTGAAATCCCAATAAATAACGAACACAGCAGACCTTCCTGGAAGAAGAAACTAGTCGTAGCACTATGACGTAAACCAACCAAGGCGCAGAAGCGACAGAAAGAGTCTCACGAACTATATGCGACGAATCGCTAGCGAATTGCCATTCAGAATCTCCACACGCTTGACACAGCCGGCATGTCTCACTTTACATTCCTAGGTAACCTTACGCCAGTAATGTGTAACAGCGTCTAAACTTCTAAAGCTTGTAACTGAATGTATTTTACATTTTTCTATGAGTTATAATAAGCACAATGAACTGTAGCGCACTGACAGTATTAAGTTAGAAACTTGTAGAGTAGGAAATAGATCGTTGAAAGGCCAGTCACAGAGAAGAGCAAGTGTTTATTGTGTGTATGTGTGTATTAAACCGGGGACCCAGAAACGACGGAGAGGCTTCATCATTCCGTAACACTGAGTGGTTTACAACCTCACAAAAGGACACAGCAGTCCACCTATCCCACCAACCCACCGCCGCCCAACACCGAACGCAGGGTTATTGTGCGATTCGGCCCCCAGTGGACGCCCACCCTGCCCCCCGAAACGCCACATACCAGACGAGAGCCGGCCGTGGTGGTCTCGCGGTTCTAGGCGCGCAGTCCGGAACCGTGCGACTGCTACGGTCGCAGGTTCGAATCCTGTCTCGGGCATGGATGTGTGTGATGTCCTTAGGTTAGTTAGGTTAAAGTAGTTCTAAGCTCTAGGGGACTAATGACCACAGCAGTGTAGTCCCATAGTGCTCAGAGCCATTGGAACCATACCAGACGAGTGTAACCCCATATATTTGCGTGGTAGAGTAACTAAGGTGTACGCGTGCGTGGAAACAGTGTTTTCTCAGCAATTGCTAAGCCGGCCTGAGTGGCCGAGCGGTGCTAGACACAAAATTCTGGAACCGCGCGACCGATACGGTCGCAGGTTCTAATCCTGCCTCGGGCATGGATGTGTGTGATGTCCGTATGTTAGTTAGTTTTAAATAGTTGTAAGTTCTAGGGGACTGATGACTTCAGAAATTAAGTCGCATAGTGCTCAGAGCCATTTGAAACATTTTCAGCAATTGCTAAGACAGTGTAACTGAGGCAGAATAAGGAGAACCAGTCCGCATTCGTCGAGGCAGATGGAAAATCGCCTTAAATACCATCCACAGGCTTGCCGGCACACCGGACCTCGACACTAATACGCCGGGTGGGTTCGTACCGGGGACCGGCACGCCTTCCCGCTCGGGAAGCAGCGCGGCTAGCCGGGCGGGCTCAAGTGTTATGTATCACTAAATATAACATAGCCGTCACAGCGTTGCAAGGCGAACGTGTCTGGCGAGTTGTGAAAACAGCTGACAAAGCAGTTTCCAAAGTTGAAGAAAGCAGAAGTCTCTCGCCACTGGCAGCCACAGAACTGTTTAAAATATGTGCCATCCGGTATGATATTCGTTGGGCAAAGTTCGACTGTGCAACAGGGCAGACCGCTACGAAACCATGGGATCTGGAGCAGCGGGCACGTCGGGCCAGCATGGGACCTGGAAAGCAGTTTGTCGGCCATCAACGGGGGCACCGTGGGTCAGTGCTACCTCGCGCCTGCTGGGCTGTACTGGACGTGCGAGTCGAGCCACCACATTCTTGCTGTGGTTATCAAAGGCTACCTAGAATGTAATCGTCGCTCACACAGGCAGCTACTCCCCGAGCCGTTGATCGGCCGACGCTGCAGTTGTCTGTACACCTCAGCTACGCCACTGCTTTCCGTATTAAACCTTGGTGACGTGCCATGATAAAGCAGTTTCAGAATACCCTGCTGTTTGACTGGCGCCACACGGCAACCCCCTGCGCTCCAAAGCCTCGAGACGCTTTCAGGACTATCAGTCGCCTTCAAGGGCTACAACGATACTACCGTGTCACAAAGCCTCTAGTTTTGGTAATGGTCTCGGAAAGGGATGGTGTCTGTAAGTTGCTTCCGATATATCAGGTCCTGCTCAAGTATCTCATTGATCACCAGATCATGCAAAAATATAAAATTGCGCACATTGTGAGATTTCATATACTGTAAGAAATAATCCCAGTCATTTTATATGAGAGAAGTCCAATCAAATTTAAATTTGGTGTCTGAAGGTACTTCAGATCAAGTAAAGAATTCGTGTAGCCGTTTGAACTGGCCTGGCATCATCTTGGAAGATGGGAGTGTGTGCAGCAAACTAGTCATGAAGAAGAATGGGCATCACACAGTCACTGAGAATGATGGAAAAGAATGTTTTTAGATACTGCTTAAGCAACATGAATTAGTGGGTCCAAGTCATAGGACGAGAAATACCTCCCACAGAAATACAGAACCATTTACGGTCTGAATTACGTCCACCACACACTTAATGAGTCGGTGCACTCGATGCCGTGCAACACTTGAAAATAGGAAGAAACGTGTCTCGCCGCATCAAAATGCACCCCTCAGCTGATGTGCAGTCTGTGTTGGTCGACAGACGGAATTCCTACAGCTTTATGTGATGCTGTTAACAGCAGGCTTTTGCGAGGTATCAAATTCCAAATGTCTACCGCAGCTGCTCCCTTCGCAGTTTCGCTCGCAGACTGGTGAACGAGTATCTTTGTTCACTGACTACTGTAGTTCCCATTGGGGTGGGAACTGACCATCGTTGACAAGGTGTGATGTTCGGTTCCTTTCGGTTAAGATCTTATTAATGCCATTTGTCTTACGCAAGTGGGCAATATTCCTTCCAGACAGCCTATAAAGGGCCCCATGATACACCACTCATCGGACTACTTCTCTCAAAATGAGGTAGTAAGGAGGTCAAAATACAAATCTTATTTCTACCATTCGGTCGCCTACGCATCAACCCTCTTTACCGCACTGATTCCACACAACTGACTCTCACACAGATATCATTTCACTGGCAAGGCTTACGTCAGCTCTGGAGTCTCATGACTGCACCATATACAGCTTGTCAAAGTAACTAGAGCGCTTTTTTAAGACGGTAACTAATATTTTGCCTGCTACGCTTAATTTATGATGTCTATGCACTTTACAAATACGAAGCAAAGTCAATAAACCTGATCGTTCTGCTTGCCAGCAGTGCAGAATTTGGTAAAAACCTGAAACCTGTTTCCACTCTGTACTGTATAGAACTATGGACCTAGAATTTTGGAACACGTATTATGTTCGAGTATATTGTCTTTTCTGGAGACTAGAAATCTACTCTGTAGGAATCAGCATGGGTTTCGAGAAAGACGGTCGTGTGAAACCCAGCTCGCGCTATTCTTCCACGAGACTCAGAGGGCCTTAGACACGGGTTCACAGGTAGATGCCGTGTTTCTTGACTTCCGCAAGGGGTTTGACACAGTTCCCCACAGTCGTATAATGAACAAAGTAAGAGCATACGGACTATCAGATCAATTGTGTGATTGGATTGAGGAGTTTCTAGATAACAGAACGCAGCATGTCATTCTCAATGGAGAGAAGTCTTCGGAAGTAAGAGTGATTCCAGGTGCTCTGCAGGGGAGTGTCATAGGACCGTTGCTATTTACAGTATACATAAATGACCCTGTGGATGACATCGGAAGTTCACTGAAGCTGTGGTATATCGAGAGGTTGTAACAATGGAAAATTTTATTGAAATTCAGGAGGATCTGCAGCGAATTGACGCATGGTGCAGGGAATGGCAATTGAATCCCAATGTAGAGAACTGTACTGTGCTGCGAATACATAGATACACTCCTGGAAATGGAGAAAAGAACACATTGACACCGGTGTGTCAGACCCACCATACTTGATCCGGACACTGCGAGAGGGCTGTACAAGCAATGATCACACGCACGGCACAGCGGACACACCAGGAACCGCGGTGTTGGCCGTCGAATGGCGCTAACTGCGCAGCATTTGTGCACCGCCGCCGTCAGTGTCAGCCAGTTTACCGTGGCATACGGAGCTCCATCGCAGTCTTTAACACTGGTAGCATGCCGCGACAGCGTGGACGTGAACCGTATGTGCAGTTGACGGACTTTGAGCGAGGGCGTATAGTGGACATTCGGGAGGCCGGGTGGACGTACCGCCGAATTGCTCAACACGTGGGGCGTGAAGTCTCCACAGTACATCGATGTTGTCGCCAGTGGTCGGCGGAAGGTGCACGTGCCCGTCGACCTGGGACCGGACTGCAGCGACGCACGGATGCACGCCAAGACCGTAGGATCCTACGAAGTGCCGTAGGGGACCGCACCGCCACTTCCCAGCAAAGTAGGGACACTGTTGCTCCCGGGGTATCGGCGAGGACCATTCGCAACCGTCTCCATGAAGCTGGGCTACGGTCCCGCACACCGTTAGGCCGTCTTCCGCTCACGCCCCAACATCGTGCAGCCCGCCTCCAGTGGTGTCGCGACAGGCGTGAATGGAGGGACAAATGGAGACGTGTCGTCTTCAGCGATGAGAGTCGCTTCTGCCTTGGTGCCAATGATGGTCGTATGCGTGTTTGGCGCCGTGCAGGTGAGCGCCACAATCAGGACTGCATACGACCGAGGCACACAGGGCCAACACCCGGCATCATGGTGTGGGGAGCGATCTCCTACACTGGCCGTACACCTCTGGTGATCGTCGAGGGGACACTGAATAATGCACCGTACAACCCATCGTTCTACCATTCCTAGACCGGCAAGGGAACTTGCTGTTCCAACAGGACAATGCACGTCCGCATGTATCCCGTGCCACCCAACGTGCTCTAGAAGGTGTAAGTCAACTACACTGGCCAGCAAGATCTCCGGATCTGTCCCCCATTGAGCATGTTTGGGACTGGATGAAGCGTCGTCTCACGCGGTCTACACGTCCAGCACGAACGCTGGTCCAACTGAGGCGCCAGGTGGGAATGGCATGGCAAGCCGTTCCACAGGACTATATCCAGCATCTCTACGATCGTCTCCATGGGAGAATAGCGGCCTGCATTGCTGCGATAGGTGGATATACACTGTACTAGTGCCGACATTATGCATGCTCTGTTGCCTGTGTCTATGTGCCTGTGGTTCTGTCAGTGTGATCATGTGATGTATCTGACCCCAGGAATGTGTCAATAAAGTTTCCCCTTCCTGGGACAATGAATTCACGGTGTTCTTATTTCAATTTCCAGGAGTGTAGATCCCTTATCATTTAACTACAATATAGCAGGTCAGCAACTGAAAGCAGTTAATTCCATAAATTATCTGGGAGTACTCATTAGGAGTGATTTAAAATGGAATGATCATATAAAGTTGATCGTCGGTAAAGCAGATGCCAGACTGAGATTCATTTGAAGAATCCTAAGGAAATGCAATCCGACAACAAAGGAGGTAGGTTACAGTACGCTTGTTCGCCCAATGCTTGAATATTGCTCAGCAGTGTGGGATCCGCACCAGGTAGGGATGATAGAAGAGATAGAGAAGATCCAACGGAGAGCAGCGCGCTTCGTTACAGGATCATTTACTAATTGCGAAAGCGTTACGGAGATGATAGATAAACTCCAGTGGAAGACTCTGCAGGAGAGACGCTCAGTAGCTCGGTACGGGCTTTTGTTAAAGTTTCGAGAACACACCTTCACCGAAGAGTCAAGCAGTATATTGCTCCCTCCTACGTATATCTCGCGAAGAGACCATGATGATAAAATCTGAGAGATTAGAGCCCACTCACAAGCATACCGACAATCCTTCTTTCCACGTACAATACGAGACTGGAATAGAAGGGAGAACCGATAGAGGTACTCAGGGTACCCTCCGCCACACACCGTAAGGTGGCTTGCGGAGTATGGATGTAGATGTAGATGTAGATGAAACGACGGAGAATCTTCGTCCCCGCCGTAGCCCGAGATGGCCATGAAGGCCCAACGGTACCGACAGGCCGCCGTGTCATACTCAGGACATAAGCGTCACTGGATGCGGATATGTCGGGGCATGTGGTCAGCACACCGCTCTCCCGGCCAAATATCAGTTTACTAGACCGGAGCCACTACTGGATGTGATTCATGTCTCTGACCTGATTTCACTATAAAACTATTCTGTTCAGAACTGGCTGAGAACTAGCGTTGAGAAATATGTATTTAATCGTCTAAATATGTATTTAATCACCTTCATTGCATGAAACATGCATATAATATTTTCTTGTACTTACTACCAGTTATTCGCAATTGCTTTTAATTCAGTACTTTTTCAATAACACTACATTAAAACAGTGGATATTGTTTTGCCTGCCTTGACCCCACCATAACAAACAGTTTCTCTCTCTTCTGCGATTACTCTGCTGTGGCGCCTTGATATAAGTACAGTTTCACTGAAGTTCTCTGATCTCCTCTTTTGCTGTCACCAGAATCATCATATTCCCTGACCGAGGAAAAGGGAAGCAGGGTTGGGGACGGGGGCGGGCGAGGTGCCCCATGACGATGCCGACTGTACAAATGTAGTTCTTCACATATTCGTGTTTAAACATTCTGCCTATTGTGTCTATGTCCCTGAAATAAGGTAAGAGCTCAGAATTTGTTAATATAAATGTGTAAAGTAATCCAAAAAATCCTCTCAGGTGGGTTACTGTACCAATTGTCTACCATTTCGGTGTCTAAGACGTTAGTGAGTTGAGAATTTATAAATATGTGTAAGATTTGCCATGTTACTGAATGAATAATACCTGAAAAATGAAACAACCGAAAAACATTTTATGCACATCGCAAAGTAAACGAGAACATCTGTTATTTAACAACGTGGCAGGCCCTTGAAACTGACGGTTTCTCAATACTAGGAGATGTTAGTATTTTTCCCCGTAACACATGCAGTTCCAATGGCTTAGAGCTATGTGTTGAAGATTATTTTAGGGCAATAAACCAGGTTTTCGTTTAAAAGTCTTCTTACTCACTTCCACACAATCGTTTTTATGTCTAGTAGCAGAGTTATTAATTTTCAACTTTAATCTTATTTCAGAAAAATAAAAATAAATATTGCCTTGTATTATTCACTGTAGATTACTCCCTTTATTATCTTTTCATGTCGTTAGAGTATTATATCCCCTTTTTATCATTACGTTACAAAATGCCAAGTCCGATGATAAATATGTGTACGGGTATGGTAAAGAAGATGTAAGAAACTGATGGTGAAAGACACGTCTTATACGAAAGAAACGTGTGGAAATAGTATTCGGTGAGGTAGCTATTCTGCAAAAAAAAATTTGATACTGCGTTATCTACACTCCTGGAAATTGAAATAAGAACACCGTGAATTCATTGTCCCAGGAAGGGGAAACTTTATTGACACATTCCTGGGGTCAGATACATCACATGATCACACTGACAGAACCACAGGCACATCGACACAGGCAACAGAGCATGCACAATGTCGGCACTAGTACAGTGTATATCCACCTTTCGCCGCAATGCAGGCTGCTATTCTCCCTTGGAGACGATAGTAGAGTTGCTGGATGTAGTCCTGTGGAACGGCTTGCCATGCCATTTCCACCTGGCGCTTCAGTTGGACCAGCGTTCGTGCTGGACGTGCAGACCACGTGAGACAACGCTTCATCCTGTCACAAACATGCTCAACGGGGAACAGATCCGGAGATCTTGCTGGCCAGGGTAGTTGACTTACACCTTCTAGAGTACGTTGGGTGGATCGGGATACATGCGGACGTGCATTGTCCTGTTGGAACAGCAAGTTCCCTTGCCGGTCTAGGAATGGCAGAACGATGGGTTCGATAACGGTTTGGATGCACCGTGCACTATTCAGTGTCCCCTCGACGATAACCAGAGGTGTACGGCCAGTGTAGGAGATCGCTCCCCACACCATGATGCCGGGTGTTGGCCCTGTGTGCCTCGGTCGTATGCAGTCCTGATTGTGGCGCTCACCTGCACGGCGCCAAACACGCATACGACCATCATTGGCACCAAGGCAGAAGCGACTCTCATCGCTGAAGACGACACGTCTCCATTTGTCCCTCCATTCACGCCTGTCGCGACACCACTGGAGGCGGGCTGCACGATGTTGGGGCGTGAGCGGAAGACGGCCTAACGGTGTGCGGGACCGTAGCCCAGCTTCATGGAGACGGTTGCGAATGGTCCTCGCCGATACCCCGGGAGCAACAGTGTCCCTACTTTGCTGGGAAGTGGCGGTGCGGTCCCCTACGGCACTTCGTAGGATCCTACGGTCTTGGCGTGCATCCGTGCGTCGCTGCAGTCCGGTCCCAGGTCGACGGGCACGTGCACCTTCCGCCGACCACTGGCGACAACATCGATGTACTGTGGAGACTTCACGCCCCACGTGTTGAGCAATTCGGCGGTACGTCCACCCGGCCTCCCGAATGTCCACTATACGCCCTCGCTCAAAGTCCGTCAACTGCACATACGGTTCACGTCCACGCTGTCGCGGCATGCTACCAGTGTTAAAGACTGCGATGGAGCTCCGTATGCCACGGTAAACTGGCTGACACTGACGGCGGCGGTGCACAAATGCTGCGCAGTTAGCGCCATTCGACGGCCAACACCGCGGTTCCTGGTGTGTCCGCTGTGCCGTGCGTGTGATCATTGCTTGTACAGCCCTCTCGCAGTGTCCGGAGCAAGTATGGTGGGTCTGACACACCGGTGTCAATGTGTTCTTTTTTCCATTTCCAGGAGTGTATGAGGTAATATAGTGACATCTATCGTAGATAATTGGCAATATTATGACTAATTTCTCTAAAAAATGACGCCTTAACATAAAGTAAACGGTAGAGATCACATTTAGCTATTTTGAATGTAGGCTCCATTAACCGGAAAAGTGTCAAGAACCTTTGAAGAGCATCCGGAAACTGTCTTAAGAGGCTTCGTTTTAAATCGGTCTAAGCTTTGACGTCACACACAACTTTATCATTATTAGCCATTCGATGTGCACAGCCGGATAATGATGTCGTTTAGATTTTTACGAGTATTGCGCATTTCACCAATAAGTAGTCATAATACTGCTGCACGTTTTGTAGTTTTATGTATCTATTTTAAAATATGTCTTAGTGTCTCTATTTTAGCATCTCGTAAAATCCAGAAAGTAATATCCTTGGTGAATATATCGCCTTCGTCTACTTGCGATTTTCGTCCGCTCTCCTTCCTATTTACACTGCTGACACAATGAGGACTTCCAGTCCCGTCTATTGTTTGATCCGTTAATTTCTTTTCTTGTCTCTAGTAATAATTCTTAAATTACCTTCACAGAGTAGCTCTCACTTTTTCATTGGAATTGGCGTTAAAAGTGTACTTGTAAATTGCCTTACCTCCAAACTGATAATACTATCTACAAAGTTTGATTCACATTGGAAACTTCGGTTTACAAACTCTGGTTAATCAAACCACTCCGGCGGCTATTTACGCTTCTGTTTATTTTGCTGTACAATCAATTGGGGCCTTAGCCCTACTGTGATGCTGTTAGCTGTGATCTGCGATCGTGGTAGTTGCCTAACCCATTAACGTCTCTCTAATTGTGCTGTGTGATTATAATTAAATTGCAGCTAGTCATGGAGGTCTGGTGCGTGTACCAGTTGTCGTATGGTAGCAGAACTTGGTAGATATGCTAATGAGTTAATGCGGAATCGATTTACGTTGGAAAACAGTAGTTCTAGTTTTGATCATCACGTGCAATTCTGGTGCTGTACATCCCACACCGACCTCTGTGAGGAGCTGCATTCTAATTACAGCCACCTGGCACCTGACTCTTCTCCTCTCGTGATGGTTTGGAAATAAATTGACCTAGGTGATAAGTGTTACAGAAATCACTAGTAATTTCCTACCATAATGGCTGATCGTCGAATAATTCGTGCATCATAAACAATGAACTAATCCTCTGTTTACCAAAAGACTATGTGAATGATGACGCTAAATCTGTCCTAGTTAAACTCCAATTTCTCCCTTATATATAATACTTCCTGATCTTCTATTAGCTTCTGTCACACATAATCGATGGTGATCGTTGTTTTATGTGCTTGAGACTAAAACTTGTGTATTGTGAACAGTTTGCTTTCCGTTCCGGAGATGCTGATTTCCAGTCTAAGAATGTTTCCTCCTCGCTGCTTCGATTCCATACTTTAGCGCAGCCGCCTTGGTTCTCCTTTTGGATCTCGAGTCGTTTCACTTACTACTCACTATCAACTGCTCACGTTAAATAAATCTGCTTCTCGAGGGAATGCAATTCTTAAATTGCCCAGTATTTCTAAGAGTCAGCTACTAGAGATCAGAAATGAGCTCTGTAAACTCTCATTAAACTTTCCAGCGAACGCGAGTCCTATGTCGTCATGTCCGAACTCATCGTCTCCGTGTGCTCGTAGACTTGTGAGTCTCCGCCTCTACCCACTTGTCACTTGAGCCTTTGTTGATCAGCAGTGGACTAGACTCCCTCAGAACGGATAGTGAGTTTACTAGCTCGCTAGTATAGCAGCGGTATCGCGGCTTCCCCGCTACATGCACAACGTTTTCGGAAGAAATATCCACACAATGAAGATTTCGTCCTAATAGCCGTACTCAAGAGCAAACTGAAACGCCACAAAATGTCCGACCTGACCAAATGACTTAAGCAACCACTCCCGATATCGATTATTATATGCCAACATACCGAGAACTAAGAAATGAGAACTCATAAACTAAACCACACAAACATTTTAAACACAAAATCTTTTTGCATTATGGACAAAATAACTGAGCACATATACACATATATATATATACACACACACACACACACACACATATATATATATATATATATATATATATATATATATATATATATATATATATATATATATATATATATTCGAACCTGCGACCGTAGCGGTTGCGCGGTTCCAGACTGTAGCTCTTAGAACCGATCGGCCACTCCGGCCGGCGATGTGGTTCAGAATGGTAGTATCTATACACGTCTGATTTGTTCTGTAGGAACAAAACGATGGAAACAATGTATAAACTGTGAGGAGTAAGAGCAATTATGAGAAGATCTAAGGGAATGCACGCAAGTATATTTCGGGTGTATCTCTAGCAGCCTGCAATAAAGCTTCAAGAAACTGAAATTATTTCACCATAATGTCATTTCTTCTGCATAAAAACTTCCTTCTCCAATGGAGCATTGTCTTAGAGTTGGAAAAATGTCGAACGTTTGGAATATTCGACAGTGTGATTTTAATGACGTTTATGTGTTAATTTCGATTTCATTTCTTCCCTTTTATCATTTCATATTTTCGTCCATGTTACTGCATTCATTGTTTATAGTCCTCTTTTCGTTTGAATATTATTTCCATCCTTTCTGCCGTTTCAATTATTATTTGCGTTATATTGTCCATAAAGCAACAAGATTTTGTGTTTAAAATGTTTTTGTGACGAATACCATGCAGTAGTTCTCAGATTTAGTTTATGAGTTCTCATTTCTTAGTTCTCGTTTCAGGTTTATCGCTTCTAAGTCCTCAGTTTTCGTGTCTAGTTTTTCAATTTTTTTCTTCGTTTTCGCTTCTTAGATCTCGGTTTTCGCGACTCGATTTTAATGTGTAGTTCCTAAGTTCTCTCTCTGTTTCTCACGTGTCAGATCTCGCTCCTCAGGACTCGACTCTTGACCAAAATGAGACGATAGTTTCCGGTTATCTGATCTGTATTTGTGTCTATTTTGTGGCTGATGCCTTTTATTATACGAATCCAGGTAAAATCATAGATATCATCATTTTTCAAACAAATCAGAATGTTAAGTAGAAATAACTATTAAGAATACAATATATACATAACATCAAGTACACAGAATTGTGGAACGAAATGTTCATTAATTTTTTTATGAAAATGAAAGAGGAGAAAACATTTTGCAACAAGTTGACATGAAAATAATAATGTTGTTTAACGACTACTGATACGGGAAACGGTAACTATTTCTGTGGAACACCGCAAATACGAACAACAGACGTCGGGAGAGGCCACCGGCGGTTGGGCCTCTACCTGTATAGCTGTCGAAAGCCGTCACCTGGATAGACGTTTGTAGTCGCGGGATAGTATCAGCGACTCTTATAGCGGAAGTAATGATTAGAGTCCCGCGTGGGCATGGATATTAACATCTGCCGTTGTAGAGTGTATCCTCGATGTGGTTCAAAAAATGGTTTAAATGAGCACTATGGGACTTAACTGCTGAGGTCATCAGTCCCCTAGAACTTAGAACTACCTAACTAACCTAAGGATATCACACACATCTATGCCCGAGGCAGGATTCGAACCTGCGACCGTAGCGGTTGCGCGGTTCCAGACTGTAGCTCTTAGAACCGATCGGCCACTCCGGCCGGCGATGTGGTTCAGAATGGTAGTATCTATACACGTCTGATTTGTTCTGTAGGAACAAAACGATGGAAACAATGTATAAACTGTGAGGAGTAAGAGCAATTATGAGAAGATCTAAGGGAATGCACGCAAGTATATTTCGGGTGTATCTCTAGCAGCCTGCAATAAAGCTTCAAGAAACTGAAATTATTTCACCATAATGTCATTTCTTCTGCATAAAAACTTCCTACATATCAGATGTATTTCATTACGAAGACATCATCAATTTTGGAAACAATATTCACTCTTTCAAAAGCCGTCCTGTGTATCACGGTTACAGAAACTGGTTGTGGTATTACTACAATAAAGATACACAGATACTGATGCTACGGATAGAAAAACCATTAATACTGAATTCACCAACACAGAGAGGGTGAGAATTACTATCCTTGACCACGAGCTTCTCAGTACTTAATTCGTCGACTGGGTCCAATGTTTTTTTTACAGACGGCTAGAGAATGGAAAAGCCTTTACTATCGGAATTCACCTCCCTATACTCCGACCTGCCAGTGATATGTCCACTATCTATGGACAGAAGAAGAAAGTTCGAAGTCATTTATAAGGATTTTATTAAAGTCTAATTGCCAACCAAAAAGATTCTTGAGACACACAAAGTAACTGTTCTGCTAGCCACATCTGTGGCCCACTATAAAGAAATTAAATCAAAAAATCGTTGCACTTCCAACACAAGCTAATACCGCTACACAAGACGGAAGTTAGACCGTGCCGTAAAAATTAATCAACCAAACAAACACTCGAGTAAGCCTGGATGAGCACAGTCGGAGACCACGTAACCGTTTGGGATGCCCATGACGTCCAGGGGTCGACATGGGTCGTCGACATGGCGGCTCACTCGATGTGAGCCCCTCCCGTGCCACGGAGCTTGCCTATATAGTACGCCCAATTCAGGATATGTTGCTGACTACGTCCGGTCACGTGGTGTGCGGAAGAATATAGAACCATAGACACCGAGACCACTATTGCCTCCAGTGACGCCGCATAGTGGCCGCCGATAAGAGTTTGCGAACACCGGACGACAAGCAAAGTTAATCCCACTTCGGTCCAGGGCCCGTTTTACAGATTCCCCCATCTCCCCTCACCCCTCACCACGGAGCCTGGGGGAGATAAGGCCTGGTACACAACGGGGGCCAACTATTGCCTGGGTCAGGGCCCAAACTGGAGTCTAGAGGTAGAACCGGTGACACAGGGTCTTTCGGATAACATAGAGACGGAGATGGATGATGTAAGACCTGTGGAGACGCCCTTGCAAGCGCTCTGCTTATGTAAAACCGTTTTGAGGAGTAGACCGGTAATATGCGAAAAAGAGCGATAACACTGTCGCCAGTGGTTGGTGGAGAGTCAGCTTGAACATCTGTATTATAAATGCTGCGAAAGAAGCGCTCTGCTCTGCCACTAGAAGCGGGATGGAAAGGGGAGTGTGAAAAAGTTCATTGTCGTTGTTGTTGTGGTCTTCAGTCCTGAGACTGGTTTGATGCAGCTCTCCATGCTACTCTCTACTGTGCAAGCTTCTTCATCCCGCAGTACCTACTGCAACCTACATCCTTCTGAATCCGCTTAGTATATTCCTCTCTTGGTCTCCCTCTACGATTTTTACCCTCCACGGTGCCCTCCAATGCTAAATTTGTGCCTCAAAACATGTCCTACCAACCGATCCCTTCCTCTAGTCAAGTTGTGCCACAAACTTCTCTTCTCGCCAATCCTATTCAATACCTCCTCATTAGTTACGTGATCTATCCACATTATCTTGAGCATTCTTCTGTAGCACCACATTTCGAAAGCTTCTATTCTCTTCTGGTCCAAACTAGTTATCGTCCATGTTTCACTTCCATACATGGCTACACTCCATACAAATACTTTAAGAAACGACTTCCTGATACATAAATCTACACTCGAGGTTCATTGTCGTTATGGACACAGAAACGGAACATTTTACTGATGTCAATTGAGGCCTGTTATCCGGAAAAATGGTCTCAGGCAACCCTTTAATGGCAAAGATGCAACATAGCAGCTGAATGGTCTCACTGGCAGAAGTGTTAGACGTATGCGAGATGTGTGGAAACCTAGTACCGGCGTTGTCCAGAATGAGCCAGTTGTACCTGAGAAACGGCCTCCCGAAGTCATTGTGGAGCAGGAACCATGGAGTCGATGCACTGCGCCAAGAAAAGAAATGGCGAGGGGAGGCTGCTTCCCTATTCTGACACAGGTAACAAAAAGTGACCATCGTGCTGATGTTCTTGTCCGTACTCCACCAGTGCAGCCTCTTTGAGAGCACCATCCCCGAGCGTTCCTCATGTAAGAGAGAGGGAGGATCCGCTTCCGAGGCGCCGCGGGGATGACAATCCTGGTCCATCCTTTATCGCCTGGAGTAGAAGGATACCCAGAAATGTAGACAACTCGTTTCAGTGGTACCTGTAAGCTTGCAGCTTCGGGCACGTACCCGTTCGCGGTAGGCCGGCCATCCGACATGCTTCGAGTGAAGATCTTCCCGCAGAATGAGTCGGTGGTGTGTGTCGGGCGACGAGCGTGGCATGGAGCTGCATGTTGCCGATCGATGCAGCGTCTAAGTGAAAACACACGTCGGAATCTTCATCGAATGCTAGTTCCTGTGCAAGTGGTAACCGAGGATATGGATAATCATTAGAGTAGTGAGAGGTAGAGCGGTACTGAAAGTCGAAGTTGCAACTAGACAAGAACAAGAACCATCACTGAATATGTCGAGTGGTTTTTGTGGGGAAAGAAGCTTCATTTTAAAGAGCAGAAGTAAGGATATATGGTCAGTGTGGAATTTGTTCACCACAAATATAATTTCCAAAGCTTCTGTTTAAGTTTACTACAGTTCCGTGGGCATTTGACGAACACTTAATCACAAGGACAGGATAGGGCAGCGCCCAGCAGTAATGAGAAGCGTTGGCAGCTAAGAGCAGAGGTCTAGATGGATCATATGCTGCCCGGAAATACTTGGCCCAGTCGGACGACCACTGCCAGAGCTAGTCCCTACATGGTCCGGGGCCCGCTTTCCTGATCCGTTCGGCGGGTGGCCGATGTTGCAGGCGCTCGGCGTGGACACATTAGCAAAACACCCCTGACAGCAATCAGCGTTGCTGCCGGTTTTCAACTGAGAAATGAGCACTACCGAAACGGCTTTGCAAAGGCCAATGTAAGCGTTCATGTCGTCTTTGTGGTAAGCAGGAGCGTCACAGTTTCGAGCTGCTGTTCGACTTCTGTCGCACTGCGTTGAATGCACCGCTATAAAATTATGAAACCTACAAGCCACTGTAATTATAGCAAACTTTTCTTTGATTCTGAAATCCATTTTACAAAATCTAATAGATCGAGGAAAGTTAACGGTAGCTTTTAGATGCCAGAACTAGTAAGTGTGTTGAATGAGCGGAAACTTGAATCGAGTTTACTTCTAGACGACATGAAAACCAGTTGTCGAAAGAGATTAATTCAGGATTTGGATATTTACTAGTGTAAATTATAGTTTTACTTCAATTTAATAGCTCATTTACAATGTCTGAAAGCTTATTCTTAAACATTCCTGTTATCTGGAGTAACCACCACTTGTTATATACACGTGAGATTTTCGAAGTAAAGCTGTCGCAGTCCGATGTAGATAAGTCTCCAGAGACATTTAGAGTGGTAGTACCTCCGATGTTTTTCACAGCTGATGAATGGCACGAAGTGAAATATTCACTTAACGGGCAAGTCGAGTGAGTTATTCCCACCGAACAAGGACTTAAATTCCTACAATAATATAATATTTGTGGGGAAGTAAAGTCTTCCTTTCAAATTTAACGAAACGGGAATAAGCTTTTTTCCAGGTAAATAAAAACGAAAATTATTCAGACTACCTAAGCCGATACGGCTTAAAGTTTCCCACATTAAGGACCCCGAGAATTCTTACTCGGCATTTAGGCCCTTTTCGTCCGATATGTTATTGAAAAATTAGCTAATATTATCACTCTCTACTGGAAACTGTCCTGGTTATTAACATTTCGAAGACCCGGTTACTGTACGCATTTACTTCCTTTATCGACTTCGTCATAACTACAACCTCAAATATGTATTGCTAAATATAGCATTCGTACAGCAACTGCATTCGCTACCTACCAGTTTACTTTCAATATACTTCGATGAAAGCTAAGGCGTGATAGAAATCTTCGGATAACACAGGAGATGGAAATGATGTCCCATGCTTCTTGACACGGCGTAGGTGCACCGCAGTACTTGGCAAGGTCTAATGGAGGTGGTTTACCGCTGCCTTCCTTTGACCGAAATGAGGATGAATGATGATAATGATGAAGACTACCCAACAACACCCAGTCATCTCGAGGCAGGTGAAAATCCCTCAACGTGCCTGGAATCGAACCCGGGACCCCGTTTTCGGGAAGCGTGAACGCTACCGCGAGACCACAAGCTGCGGACAACACAGAAGATACTGAATTTAACTTGTGAATGGAGAAATTTAAAAATGCAGCAAATCAGGCAGGTGAAAGGGAATACCAACGTCTAAAAACGAGACTAGCAGGAAGTGCAGAATGGCTAAGCAGGAATGGATAGAGGACAAATGTAAGGATTTAGAAGCAAATAACAAGGGGAAACACATATACCGCCTACAAAAAATTAAGGAGGCCTTTGCAGGAAAGAGAAGTAGCTGCTACGTCACGAATAAGCATGGTCAGGGATTTCGGGAATTCTTGAAAATTCTGCGCAGTTATGGCTGGGAGGTAAAAGTTCAGGAACCGATTAACAAATCGGGGAGCGGGTGCTGGCATATTCAGACAACGGTTCTGAATGGCAATTTCAGGACACAACTTGCAAGTGAGGAAACGCGGTCTGGCGAGCATTGCAAACTATAAAGGAGACGGGTGAAAAGTAATCATGCACAATACAGCGCACTGATGTGCTGTGAAAAACCCGTACGTTGCTGTTACAACAGCGTGTAGCGACCTGTATGTGGTGCCGAAGCATGCTAGAAAACGCTGAAGTTATAGTTGTTAAGGAAAGCACCATTCGTTCCCTCCAGAGTGACTACGTCAGAGGCGTAGGGAAGGGAGTATAAATGTATGAGTCCAGAGGCTCAAGGGGCTCCGTCGTGTCGCCATTCCATCTGCGTCAGGAACCTGAGTGAAAGACGGTTGTTTAAGCTGCATGCCAACCTTGACGGCCAAATGGTGATGAATGTCGGCAGCCAACTGGCCCGCTGAATCAACCGCTAAGCTCCGCTGTACGGATACTTCGGAGCTGTGGCGAGGATGGTATGAAACTAGGCGCTGCACGGGTGCCAGCAGCAGGGGATGGCCAGCCTCCGCTCTCTAGGTGACACCGTCCAACGGACTGCAAGCTGCCGTGTCTGCAAGAGCTGAGACGGGGCGCGATCTCGCGACCACCCGGATACGAGGCTGTCCTCAGTCACCGACCGAGCCGCTCTGAGCGGGAAATGGAGCCCTTGACGGTGGGCTAGAACAACGGCTGCTGGCTTGTTACCTTCGTTTCTCCACATGGAGACCACTAGTAGCGCTTGAGGGAAAAGCCAGGAGGGCGGAGTTTCTGTCTCGGCCGCTACGTCTGCAATCATGGAGTGGCCGGCTGCCCGAGCAGCAGATTCTGGTGCTGGCGTTTGTGCTGACAAGCACACACGCCGCGCCACAGTCGCCTGCGTGGGTAGAGGCACTGTGTATTCGTTGACAGAATAAAGTCAATGTCAAAATCGTCCGTGTATCTCTGCGTGATTCATCCCTAACTGCCAAACCAAATCTCTGTCGTCTATGCGCATTACGCTCCCTGACACCGGGGATGGGGGTCGTAAGACAGCTGCATGACCATCAAGATCTCGGATGGAAAACCAGTCCGAAGGAAAGAAGGAGAACCGAAATACGGAAGGTGTATGTGAAGGTTCTACATAACGGAGATGAACTTGAAGGTAATATTGTCGAAATGAAAGAGGCTGTAGATGCAGATGAGATGGGACAGATGATGCTGCGAGAAGAATTTCACAGAGCACTGAAAGACCTAAGACGAAATAAAATAAGTGGAATCAGAACTCGAACAGAAAGGTTTAAGTGTTCGTTTTCCCAGCGCGGGAGTGGAATGGTAGAGAGATAGTACGATTGCGGTTCGATGAACCCTCTGCCAAGCACTTAAATGTGTATTGCAGAGCAGTCATGTAGATGTAGATGTAGATGAAGGCCCCAAGAGAAGACGTCATTCTGTCAGAACTACGACAGCCTTAGGATAGCCAGCCACTGAAAATCTCTCCCAAGTAGTTTGAATGAAGTATGAGGCAGGGGAAATACTCTGAGACATTAAGAGGAACATAATAATTTCATTTCCGAAAAAGTCTGACATTCCCGAACTATTACTTTAATAAGTCGGTTACAAAATACTAAAGAGTCCCATACAGAAGAATTGAGTAACTGGTAGAAGCCGGGGAAAATCAGTTTGGATTCCAGAGAAACATTGGAACACAGCGGCAGTTCTGACCCTACGACGTATACAAAATACAACAAAGAAAGGCAAACCTACGTTTACAGAATTTGTAGACCCAGAGAAATATTTTGACAGCGTTGACGGGAAAACTCTCTTCGAAATTATGAGGGTAGCACTGGGAAAATAAAGGGAGCGAATGGCTATTTACAATCTGTACGGATGCCAGATGGCAGCTATGAGTCGAGGGACGTGAAAGAGAGGTAGTGAGACAAGTTGTCGCCTGTCCCCGATGTTATTTAATCTGAACAACGAGCAACCAGTAAAAGAAACAAATGATAAATTTAATGTACGAACTGAAGTTAGGGGAGAAGATAAAAACTTTGATTTTAGACACTGTCATTGTAAATCTGTTAGAGAAAGTGCCTCGAGAATACGATATAAGATGAACATTAACAAAAGCACAAAAAAGGATAATTAGGAAATGAGCGACTTAAAATAATAGATTGGTTTTTCGATTTGGGCAGTATAATAAGTGATGATTGCCGAGGTATAGAGGATATGAAATGTAGACCGGCAATGGAAAGAAGAGCGTTTCTGAAGAAGAGATATTTGTCAACATCGAATACAGATTTAAGTGTTAGGATGACTTCTCTGAACGTATTTATATCGCGAGTTTAGCCATTTATTGAAGTGAAAAATGGACGATAAACGCTTTAGACAAAACGTGAGTAGAGGCTTTTGAAATATGATCCTATAAAAGTATGCCGAAGATCACGTAACTATTGGGGATGTCGTGAACAGGGCTGCGCAGAAAATAAATTTGTGGCACAAACAATCTAGAATCAGGGATCAGTTGATACGACACAATCTGAGAGATCTATTTCATTTAATGATAACATATAATTACTTACGGATCATCTCCAAATGTCTGGTTTGTTTACAAGAGAAGGTATATTATGAAATAGTATGGCACATTTAGTATTGGAGTGATGTGTGTGTGTGGCCGTGTGTGTGTGGCCGTGTGTGTGTGGCCGTGTGTGTGTGTGTGGGGGGGGGGGGGGGGGCACGTGTGTGTGTGTGTGTGTGTGTGTGTGTGTGTGTGTGTGTGTGTGTGTGTGTGTGTGGGCGCGTGTGTGCGTTTTAAGGAGGGGGGGGGGGGGAGTTAACTGTAGACGGAGACCAAGAGATGAACACCGTAAGCCGATTCAGAAGGGTGTAAGTTGCAGTGTTATTCGGGGATGAAGAGGCTTGCACAGGATAGAGCAACATGGAGACTTGCATCAAACCAGTCTGCGGACTGAAGACCACAATATACTTATACCGCATTCTTGAATGTTCACTGTGCTCGGGTTTCGTAACATCAAAGAATTACAAATTTCTGCAGTTAGAAAAATAAAGGTCTGTCCGTTGGTGACTCCCTTTCGTCCATACTGACACCATAATCTGAAATCCTAATGTAGTAGTAGAATTTTTTGAATTTCTACTTATCCCTGTTCTTTGTATTCTTCCTGTTTATAGAGTCTGATTCATTTGAAACTGTCACAATATAAATCATTCTTATATCCACGTATATTGAGTTTAATGGTACCATTTAATTTCTGGATGTTCAATAAACGAATCTGAGTGGAAGTCACGGCTGCAACAAGTTTTCGCAATCTTATTGCGATGATAACAGACGCCCTGTCCAAAGACATCATGCTTCGGTGCAGTGCTCGGTCTCCGTAAACATTCTTGAAGCACCTACGAATATCTACGATACTTTTTGTTTCCCGTCAAACGAAAATTAAGGACAGGCCTATATTTGGAACACATCTCCGTCACAGACGCATGGTAGTACATCGCATTTTGTTGACATTAAAAGTAGTAAAGCAACATCAAAAATATTACTTTTCAGTGAATATTGGATTGCTCATTCATTAAAATTTGCCTGCATCTGGAAAGGAAGAAAAGGAAAATACTTTATAGTGAGCGGATGCTAAACGTTCTCAAAAAGGGGGCCGCAATGGCGGTAGAAATGTTGTCACTGCTAACAAGATTAGTCGCGACACTATACAAATTACTATCTAGTGGGAATTTGAGGAGATGGGACCTGGATAAACTGAAAGAACCAGAGGTTGTAGAGAGTTTCAGGAAGAGCATAAAGGAACAATTGTCAAGAATAAGGGAAAGAAATACAGTAGAAGAAGAATGGATAGCTCTGAGGGATGAAGTGGTAAAGGCAGCAGAAGATCAAGAAGGTAAAAAAAAAGGCTAGTAGAAATCCTTGGATGACAGAAGAAATATTGAATTTAGTTGATGGAAGGAGAAAATATAATAATGCAGTAAATGAAGCAGGTAAAACGGAATACAAACGTCTCAAAAATGATATCGACAGGAAGTGCAAAATAGCTAAGCAGGCATGGCTAGAAGACAAATGTAAGGATGTAGAGGCTTATCTCACTAGGAGAAAGATGGATACTGCCTACAAGAAAATTAAATTTCCCTCTTGTATGAATATCAAGAGCTCAGATGGAAACCCAGTTCTAAGCAAAGAAGGGAAAGCAGAAAGCTGGAAGGAGTATATAGAGGGACTATACAAGGGTGATGTCCTTGAGAACAATATTATGGAAATGGAAGTGGATGTAGATGAAGATGAAATGGGAGACGTGATATTGCGTGAACAGATTGACAGAGCACTGAAAGACCTGAGTCGAACCAACGCCCCGGGAGTAGACAATATCCCATTGGAACTACTGACGGCCTTGAGAGAGCCAGTCCTGACAAAACTCTATCATCTGGTGAGCAAAATGTATGAGACAGGCGAAATAACCTCAGACTTCAAGAAGAATATAATAATTCCTATCCTAAAGAAAGCAGGTGTTGACAGATGTGAAAATTACCGAACTATCAGTTTATTAAGTCACGGATGCAAAATACTAACGTGAATTCTGTACGGACGGATGGAAAATCTGGTAGAAGCCAACCTCGGGGAAGATCAGTTTGGATTCCGTGGAAATATGGGAACACGTGAGGCAATACTGACCCTACGACTTATCTTAGAAGCTAGATTAAGAATAGGCAAGCCTACTTTTCTAGCATTTGTAGACTTGGAGAATGCTGTTGACAATGTTGACTGGAATACTCTTTCAAATTCCGAAGGTGGCAGGTGTGAAATGCAGGGAGCGAAAGGCTATTTACAATTTGTACAGAAACCAGATGGCAGTTATAAGAGTCGAGGGACATGAAAGGGAAACAGTGGTTGGGAAGGCAGTGAGACAGGGTTGTAGTCTCTCCCCGATGTTATTCAATCTGTATATTCAACAAGCAGTAAAGGAAACAAAAGAAAAATCCATGGAGAAGAAATAAAAACTTTAAGGTTCGCCGTTGACATTGTAATTCTGTCAAAGACAGCAAAGGGCTTGGAAGAGCAGTTGAAGGGAATGGTCAGTGTCTTGAAGGGAGGATACAAGATTAACATCAACAAAAGCAAAACGAGGATAATGGAATGTAGTCGAATTAAGTCGGGTGATGCTGAGGGAATTAGATTAGGAAATGAGACACTTAAAGTAGTAAAGGAGTTTTACTATTTGTGGAGCAAGGTAACTGATGATGGTCGAAGTAGAGAGGATATAAAATGTAGACTGGCAATGGCAAGGAAAGCTTTGCTCAGGAAGAGAAATTTGTTAACATCGAGTATAGACATAAATGTCAGAAAGTCGTTCCTGAAAGTATTCGATTGTAGTGTAACCATGTATGGAAGTGAAATATGGACGATAAATAGTTTGGACAAGAAGAGAATATAAGCCTTTGAAATGTGGTGGTACGGAAGAATGCTGAAGATCAGATGGATAGATCACGTAACTAATGAATAGGATTGGGGAGAAGTGGCACAACTTGACAAGAAGAAGGGATCGGTTGGTAGGACATGTTCTGAGGCATCAAGGGATCACCAATTTAGTATTGGAGGGCAGCATGGAAAGTAAAAACCGTAGAGGGAGACCAAGAGATGAATACACTAAACAGATTCCGAAGAATGTAAGCTGCAGTACGTATTGGGAGATGAAGACGCTTGCACAGGATAGAGTAGCATGGAGAGCTGCATCAAACCAGTCTCAGGACTGAAGACCACAACAACAACATCTGGAATGTATCAGATGGCAGTGCATTACCCGTGTGACGGTTGGATAGCCCGGTGCAGGGTAAGGAGAAAGCGTCCCGGACGAATGACGAAGAGAGACTAGCTGCCTGGCGGAACGAAAGCTATCCATGTGGACTGTGTGACGCCATATGCTTATGACTAGGAACGCTGGATTGTTACTTTTACAAGCGAGAAAAATATAAAAGTTTATTATGTACTAATACCTGATCATACAAGCAATAAAAATTAGCCAGAAAGCCATAGTACCTTAATTCCAATTGATTATTCAACGTGTAGTGTTGGTTTTCGTTTTTATATCTGTTTCCTCTAATATATTCAAGATATGACTTCTTTCCTTTTTATTAAATACCTTACATTTTTTCTGAAGGGCTTGCGATGCTGTACCCTTCTGCATGTTAGTGCGCTATTAATGGATCGTGGGTTATTTAAAACGGCCGGGGTGGCCAAGTGGTTCCAGGCGCCACAGTCAGGAACCGCGAGACCGCTACAGTCGCAGGTTCGAATCCTGCCTCGGGCTTGGATATGTGTGATGCCCTTAGGTTTGTTAGGTTTAAGTAGTTCTAAGTTCTAGGGGACTGATGACCTCAGAAGTTAAGTCCCATAGTGCTCAGAGCCATTTGAACCATTTAGGTTATTTAAGTTAACGTGTCCCTGAAATCTTATTCGAAATGACGTAACCGTTTGTCCCACATATTTATCACTGCAATGATTGCATGTAATGCATTATCCATCCGCTTCATTGTATTCATTTACCACAGCTTTTTCCTTGTGACTGATTTTGGGTCTGGATCCGAACATGTAAAATACGCAGCAATAAGGTTTTTAGATCTCGCACGGCTACCAGATTTTTCGGATATTGCATCCGGATATGGCATTCTACAAAAAAACAGGGCCTCTGATCCACTATGGAAGGAAATTTTTCTTTTGGAATATACTTCTATTAACTGCGTTAAGAATTTCTGGATCGTAACCGTTTTGATATGCTACATACTGTGTAACCGAATAGTCAACCACTTGAGTTTCACTAGTAAGAGGCACTTCACACATTCGGTTCAACACGGCTCTGAA
Organism: Schistocerca gregaria; assembly: GCF_023897955.1. NCBI lineage: Eukaryota > Metazoa > Arthropoda > Insecta > Orthoptera > Acrididae > Schistocerca > Schistocerca gregaria. Next base: position 202,718,120 of record NC_064924.1, read on the forward strand.
TGCTGCGGATTGATATTTCGTATATATTAAATATAAATCCGCTTCTTTCCGGGCCGTGTTATACTTGGGACTAAGGGAGGGAGGGAGAGAGAGAGAGAGAGAGAGAGAGAGAGAGAAAGAGAAAGAGAGAGAGAGAGAGATAGAGATAGAGATAGAGATAGAGAGAGAGAGAGAGAGAGAGAGAACATGTATTTGTTTTGATACGGCTGCATGTAAAAGTGGAGTGACTTGTCTCTTTTATTAAGTTTAGTAGAGTGTATTGACGTTTGCTCGTTTATCACATGCTTTTCTAAGTAATGGCTTTGTGGATATGGTAGTTTTCTTGCAATTGTACAAGGAGTTTGTCATGGTTGTTTATCCTGGTTATTTTCATATTTCGTTCTATGTTTGCAGAAGGGTGGTTCTGGTGTTTTAAGTGGAAGTATTTATCTAAGCAAACCACATACTACACATACAGAAGTACCAGGGTCCGATATGACGACATAGCTAGGGCCCATAGATTGGAAAACAATCAATAGCCACATGAACGTACATAGCTGATGAGCTTAAAGTCTGGATAGTCTAGATTCAGCCTTCACCGGTGTCAGACGGCTAAATATGATTATTATGTCACTATAAATAATATATTTGCAAATTGACCCCTATGATTAGAATTTTTAAGAACTACTCTAAACCTACAGGATTTAATGATTAAACTTTTAGTGTCCCTCTTTGAGGTATCAACTGTTTTTGACGAAGAAAACAATAGAGTTTAATATGTCGCTGCCAAGAAACTGTAAACCAGGATACCAGAGTCTATTTACCTCTTATACAAACAACCGCGGAAACCCTTTCAAGTTAGCGATCAACCTGCTTGGGATACGATTACACCGCATCCACTCTCCAAGCATCGTCATCCATCTGCCTCACGTAGACGGAGCCTAATGCGGCAGCAGCATCAAAGGATCAAATTTCGCTACAGCCTTCCATTCCTCACGCAGACAACATGTAACACGTACACTACAGTTATTGTAAAGGCGTCACCAATGGATGCCGGTGATACCTACAATTCGCTCTTTACTGTCTGTCCGAAGTTGGCCTGATTAGACCGGAAGTAGTCACTACAAACGCAATAGGTGATTTAGAATGCTGTGTAACAATTATAACTTGAATATAGGAATCAGCCACAAGTTCTGTTTAAACCGTTTTACGATCTACGAGGGGTATTCAATATGTAATATAGCAAATTTTTTTCTCGGCGATTTTCGGTTGAAGAAATGTACAATTTGTTTGGCACATCGTAGAATATTCTCGTTTCGGCAAATATAGCTCCATGAAGTACCGATAGGTGGCAGAGATATAAGTACCCTTCAAAATGGCATCTGCCACGGGGATGTGTGCCAAGCATAGGGCTGTCGTTGAGTTTGTTTGACGGGAAACATAAGCATCGGAGATATTCGTATGCCCTTCCAGAATGTCTACGGACACCGGGCGGTGCACCGAAGCACGAAGTCTTTGGGCGAGGCGTCTGTCATCATCGCGATAAGATTGTGAAAACTTGTTGCAGCCGTGACTCCAGAAATGTTGTAACAGGTGGATACTGTCTTTCGAGGTGATCGACGGATCACAATCGAATAACATTGCTGCACGACTGGACGTCTTTATTGGTAGTGCTGATACACTCGTCCATCGGTTGGGGGTCCCTTGCTGTCAAACAGAAAACCACAAAGTGCAACGAACGACTTGTGCGGACCTCCTTGCGCTTTATGAAACTGGCCGTGACAATTTTTGTCGAACATCGTAAAAGGCGTTGAGACATCGGTTCTTCACTTCGAACCAGGATCAAAATACCAATCCATGGAGTAGTGCAAATCCACCTTAGCCGGTAAAGTCATCGCAACGACTGAAAAGGAACTAAAAAATGTTGTAATTTAATCGTAAAGATACAAGAAGAAAATTAGTTACACTGTCATACCAGAGGAATATTCTAAAAAACTTTTTTATCATTGAGAGAAAAAGGACTAATTTCGAATTCTTTTATTACTTCTAGTATTAACTACCATTTTTGTTCTGATGTGCTGGCGTATAGTTTCATGTCTAAATGAAGGTGTTAAATGATGAAAAATATGTTTTATAATTTCTGTCAAGATCAAGCCTAAATCCCATACCAATGGAGTACAAATTATTCTGTTAATTCGAGAAGGTGAATTTTAGATGGAGGCGACGATCTGTACGATGGCGCTGCTCAACAATAGAGGTACGTGATTGTGCTCACTACTTTCCTTTGGTGTCGCTAAGATTAATTTCGATGTGTTTCTTGCCGAGACATTCACAACCTGCAATCTTCCTTTTCGTATAGAAAATAGGAGTCCGATTGAAAAAGAAATATTCTTAAATTTGCAATTATTTTACCCAGGCCACGGGGAATGATAGAAAGTACATGTCTCTACCCTGATAGTACGTTCACAATCTCCGAGTGTGTTACGACGTAATTATTTTACACAAAAAAATTAACATAAATCTTTCTCATCAGATGGCAACCACTCGTACGCGAATGTACGTTCCCTCTGTTAATATTCTGTGGACTGCATCTCCGCAATTAATTTTTGTTTATGCCGCAAATCGCACTTCACGTGAAGTATTTATTACGCAAGTTTCAGGCTCCATTTAATGTCAAACAAATTCCGAAGTACGGCTGGCTAAGCAAACCGCTACAATAATTTCATATCGCTACAAGACCAAAAAACAATAACAAAAAACCATAACAGAGAGTGGGTACGTTACACGACCTTTTGGGACTCTAAAGGGATTATTCTGTTCCATGTCCTCCCTCCGAATGCAGTGTTCTGTGCTACCATCAGGAAACTTAAGAAACGTCTTCGGCATGTTCATCTCCTTCTCCATGACAAACGGAAGGCCTCACGCAAGTCTGAGCACCCAAAAGGAGCACACAAGGCTTCATTGCACTGTCCTTCAGCATCTACCCTACAGCTTGGATCTGCATCTTCCAACTTCCATCTGTTAGATCAAATGAAGGATGCAATCTGCGGCAAGCAATATGTGAGCTCGTTGTACTGAACGGAGTCTGTATTTTAGTCAAGCGAGTGGGGAATGGTATGATGTATTGGAATCCCGAATAGGATAAAGTCGTTTTCAGAACAAAATGTGATGCATTACTTATTGAACATCCCTCCTACACTTAACCATTGTCAGTTTCGAAATTTTAAAGTGCCAGGCGGCATTAGATTACAAAGCAACAGTGCAAGTCAATCAACTGGAGTCACAGGAGAACTGAAACGACAAAGAATTTTGTCTCCTTAGTGCCCACTCAAAATCTGCGGTCAGAGGTGCAAATGAAGAGCACTAACGATTTTCTCGAAATTCGTATATGTGTTGGGAATTATTATACGTCGGATGAAGGGCGTAACGATACATAGTTTCTCATAATAGACATTAGAAAATGCAGTCTAATATCAGATGCAATATCAAAATTAATACGGTAAGGTCTGACCGTCGAACAGTTATCAGAGTATCAAAAATGAAAAAATAGAAAGAATTCGTTGCAGGGGAAGGGAAGGGGGCTCTATAGTGCATTCAAGCCCTCTGTATAATCCACCCAGCATCCCGTTCTTCATTATTCCCGAAGGAACGTTTTTCACTATAGTCCCGCATTATTGCCATTGGTTTCATGAAAGGTCGTAATCAATTTTGTAAGACCTGTCTGTTGTCAAGGGTATTCCAATCGCTTAGTGTTGCACCCTGTCCCAGCTACTTGTTCAGACCCTCATACATCACTTCCAAAGTTTTCCCACATTTAGTCAGTGACTACTGTTCTGAAGAAATTGATCAGATAGACATGCCTTGCGTAGTAGCAAATCTCTTTATAGAAGGCTTCGAAAGTAAATCACTTCAACAGCGCTTCTGAATCCTTATTCTAAAAAAATGTAGGCGATGACTTTGTCGTAAGGGCACACTGAGCCGCATCGCTAATACCGTTATTTGAACTCTTAATTCTCCCCTCTAATAGATATTTCACACGAATAAAAATAGAGCTCTTACTCTTCTGCGTGTGACTGTTTGTAAAAAATTAAGATGATTTCGAGAATTAGAGCTGCTATCTCAAAATAAGACATGGCTATGTGTATTCAGTAGCTATTTGTCATGTATAATCATGAGGTATCGTCTTTGACTAGTAATTATACCATCATGGTTGCAGAACGCTGTGGCAACCTCTGCATGAAACACACATAATGTACAACTCTTTACGTAGAACTCCATTCAGATTAGTGAGTGCACGCTCATACAAGTGTTCACCATTTCAAGAAGTTCTCAAATCATAATGATACCACGCATCAGAACATCGTGTATATTTATGAGCTATTCAGAGCAAGTGATAGCCGCAAAAGTTGCGGCGTCGCAGGAGGCCGTTTAAGTTAGTTTACGCAATTAAAAATATTCAGCTGATGCAGTGTTCTCGTAAACTTACTTTCTGTCTGACTATTGGAAACGCCGCGCCATAGGAAACAGCTACTAGCGTGGCATGGAAATCATACCCATACTATTATTTATGTCGAAGCAAATAACGGTGAGGAATACGGTACTATTGAAATATCTCTGAGTTTAAAGGGGAAGGACGAATGTTTATGCTGTTCCGCTTAGAGAACTGCGGCAACTGGATGTCACAAAAAGCGAACTCGTAGAATATAGCCATTATTTTCGAGATCATAGATTCGGAACATATTCTTAACCAGACGTACTAGCTGAGCGAATGAAGTAATGTTTAAGGGAGGCATGTGTGTTTTACGTGACAGCTTGTGGTCCGACTCTGTATGTCAGTAACTAAAAATGATGCGTGGCTGCGTATGAATGAAAGTTGAAAACTTTCACGATATTCCTAACATGGGACGGAAAGCAGCACCAGGAAAAATATTTGGAAGTAAGGTACTTATGCATATAGCTCAGAACTCCAGACTGAATGACCACAAAAACTCTTGTTTCAAGCCGATAACTGGGACGAACACACTCTAAAGCGATTTGGCTGGGAGACACTGCAACATTCTCTGCATAGGCGGGTTCTTTCACTGATTTTCTCATGTTTGGTGACCAGTAGGACGACATACATGACGTCGATTGCAGTCGGACAAATAAGTACAGGAGTTGGTTCGGCTGTGGATCTGTCAAGGGGGTCAACCGCGTTCTACGAAACTGGAAAAGACCATTTCGTCTCTCAATGGGATAAACTTGTTAATGCATGTGGTGACTACTTTTCAACGGAACCATTCAATTGTCCCGTTGTGGTGGATGCTCGGATTTCATTTCACTGTCCCCCCGTACCTCGCAGACGCCTGGCGGTATGTCACAAGTTTGTTGTGTAGCTGTTGATTTTTTCGTTCATGAGGTGGGGGTGTACTGTGGAGTAGGACCAACGGCTTTCGAATTCAGTCGGCATCCCAATTTCGGCGACAAATGTTTGTGAATACATTTAATTTCAGTATTCTATCATGTATAAAAAGTAAAATAAGATTTCAATAAAACATAACTGCGATAATATCCGATAGGTCCTCCGTTCCTTTAAATCGTAGTATACAGGCAATTAACCATTTCTGCAAAACGTGTGACATCCATCACTTGAGACTGCTGCCAATACACACATTTGTGTCGGATTTATTAGGAACTTTTCGAGAAATACCTTACAAGAATCTCGCCTATCTTCATCCATCATGCCACTTACGATAAACAGCGTCTGCTTTTTTCAAAAATTGAAGTGACTTGTCAATCCGGCAGCGTAAGCTGACTGAGTCCTCAGCAACGTATTTCTTGAATCATTTTCGGACATTGCAGTCCTGTTTTCTTCCGGTTAAGTTAAGGGAAAAACATTCGCTAAACGACTTACTCTTTTCGAAGCTATGTTAATTACAGGTATGTGGGTATCAACTTTACTTTTCCAGTTGGGAAAGTGGTCATGTCTGCTGCTAGTATCGTTGTTCTAAAAGAGGTAAGTTCAACGGCTTTTCACTCGAATACGATTAGTAGTTTAGAAGAAAGTACAATATTGATAACTTAGTATTTATCTGTTTTGAAAACCGAGTGCTGTTTTGTGAGCAAATTCGAGATATTATACAGAATTAAGGAAATAGGTCGCGTTTGTTAAGGAGAAAACAACGTGGTGCATCGCCCCGGTACTGGTGTAAAATGGGGCACAGAGGAAATGCGGCATTCATTCACGTGTGGCGAGCGTTGACCTCTTTGGAAAAATAAATGTGTCTCATAAACCAAAAGCAATTAGATGTGCTTCTTTTTTACGGAGAGTGCAAAAAAACTTCACGAGTGCAGCTAAGTTCTACGCCTAAAGGAATCCCAACAGATAGTATCCAGCATTAACGACAATTAAGCAAATGGCAAAAAATCGCTATCGTAAAGGCACTGCAATATTGCACAGAGAGCGTAGGGAACGAAATAAATGTCCTTGCGCCTGTTACTCATAATTATGTTAGCTACAGAGAAATAGCAAGTGTCCGCGGAATAAACGAGGTCTGTGTTTTTAGCATTTTGCTCACAAACACCTTCCATCTGTAGCTTGTATCTCTTTGCGAGTAGGTTAACCAGTGGGAGTGCAGAGGACGTGGCAGCCTGTGGCTCGGTGTAGATACAACATTAGAAACATAGTTTCTTTCTTTAAACGTTTATCTTCACCGATGAAATAACGTTTATAAATGAAAGGAAACTTAGTATAATAAGTGTGAATCACTAGTAAAGTAACAGAAAGGCAGCACCTCTTAGATTGCATAACCAGGACCTAAAATTTGCTTTTGAAAGAAATAACTAGCATCCTATGCCATCCTATTTCGAATCCAGTCTTAACTCAGTAATTTATATAAGTTTTGAAGACGGTGTAATGCATTTCTGCTTGAATAGTATTCTAAACAGGTGTGCTGCTATGTGTTATTGCATCGAGAAGGACCCGATATTATAGGTTACCTCACTGATTGAACAGATATTGTAGGAGAGATATTCAATTAAGACTGGACCACTTAGCGAAAACATTACTTTGAGGAAGAGATTAGCTAGTAGGTTAATGTTTCATTGTAATGAGCTGTATAGAAGTTGTTGTATTGATTTAGTGTATCTCTACACACGTGAAATAATTTCTAGAAAGTTCCGTTTTGTCTAAGGAGCCTTTGAAGTTTAAAATTATGAAGAATTATTTCAAAATTTTGTGTCCAATGTGACATGTACAGCGTATTTTTACCTGGCTAAAAACAATTACAGCTGTTGATGAAATCCCACTTCGAATACTGCTTCGAAATCTGTACTATCCTGTAGAGGTTAATGTTTTGGAGGGCAAAACCGATATCTAGTTGCTTAAAGCCATTAGTACACGATCACGCTAAAAATCCTATAAAAGGGTAATACTAACTTGATATTACAGTAGTTTAGCAAACGACTATTCTAGTGCCAGATCACTACTCGCCTGTGGTCAACAGTATCGGGACACTCCTAAAAAAATACGTTTTTCACATTATGTGCGTTGTGCTGCCAAATACTCCGTATCAGCGACTTAAGTAGTCATTAGGCATCGTGAGAGAGCAGAATGGGTCGTTCCGCGGAACTCGCGGACTTCGAACGTGGTCAGGAGATTGGGTGTCACTTGTGTCATACGTCTGTACTCGAGATCTCCACACTCCTAAATATCTCTAGATCCACTGCTTCCGATGTAATAGTGAAGTGGTAACGTGAAGGGACACGTACAGCACAAAAACGTATACGCCGACCTCATCTATAGCCTGAGAGAGACCGCCGACTGTTCAAGAGTTTCGTAATGTGTAATAGGCAGACACCTATCTAGATCATCACACAGGAATTCCAAACTGCATCACGAACCACTAAAAGTACTATGACAGTTAGGCGGGAGGTGAGGAAACTTGGATTTCATGGTCGAGAGGCTGCTCGTAAGCCACCCATCACACCGGTAAACGCCAAACGACGCGTTGCTTGCTGTAAGGAGCGTAAACATCGGACGACGGAACAGTGAAAAAACTTTGTGTGGAGTGACGAATCACGGTATACAATGTGGCGATCCGATGGTAGGGTATGGCTATGGCGAATGCCCGGTGAACGTCATCTGCCAGCGTGTGTAGTGCTAACAGTAAAATTCGGAAAGGGTGGTGTTATGGTGTGGTCATGTTTTTCATGGAGGGGGATAGCACACCTTGTTGTTTTGTGTAGGCACAGGCCTACATTTTAAGCATCTTATTGCTTCCTATTGATGAAAAGCCATTCAGGGACAACGATTGCATCTTTCAACACGACCGAGCACCTGTCCATAATGCACGACCATAACAACCCTGTGATGTCCTGGCCTGCACAGAGTCCTGACCTAAATCCTATAGAACACCTTTGGGATGTTTTGGAATGTCGGCTTCGTGCCAGGCCTCACTGACGACATCGATACCTCTCTTCTGTGCAGCACTCCGTGAAGAATGTGCTGCCATTCCCCAAGAAACCTTCCAGCACCTGATTGAACATATGCCTGCGAGAGTGGAAACTATCATCAAGGCTAAAGGTGGCCCAACACCATACTCCATTCGAGCTATACCGATGGAGGACGCCACGAACTTGTAAGTCATTTTCCGCAAAGTGTCCGCATACTTTTGATCATATATATACAGGGTGTTACAAAAAGGTACGGCCAAACTTTCAGGAAACATTCCTCACACACAAATAAAGAAAATATGTAATGTGGGCATGTGTCCGGAAACGCTTACTTTCCATGTTATAGCTCATTTTATTACTTCTCTTCAAATCAAATTAATCATGGAATGGGAACACACAGCAACAGAACGTACCTGCGTGACTTCAAACACTTTGTTACAGGAAATGTTTAAAATGTCCTCCGTTAGCGAGGATACATGCATCCACCCTCCGTCGCATGGAATCCCTGATGCGCTGATGCAGCCCTGGAGAATGGCGTATTGTATCACAGCCGTTCACAATACGGGCACGAAGAGTCTCTACATTTGGTACCGGGACTCGAACTGGGGACCTATGTCTCGCACCGATTTTCTTTTTTCAGAACCGAGACTTTTTTCCACTCAGTTCTTTTAGTTTTATGTCATTTTCTTAGTAAATATCGAAGAGGAACAATAGAGAAACGTATTTACAGTTTAAGGTACGTTATAAGGTAGGGAATGGGAGAGGAGAAACTACAGGGGCTATACATCCGTCAGTCGGTGGAGCCCGAGGGCAGTGTGGTCAGGGGCAGTAATTGAGCCCTGGCCACGGTGCGCCCGGAACCCTCCGCAGTCGGATTAAAAGGAGGGGGTGGCTGTGAGAGGTAGGGTTGGGGTGAGCTGGACTTCCTCTTATTTATTTTATCGCAGTTCAGGGTACATGGGAGGAGGGTGTGGTGTAATGGTGCCACTTCATATCAGCTGCCATGTGCGGCGAAAGATCAGCTCGACTTAAGACGCACTCATAAAGGTGTAATGGCGCTGCCTTATATCAGCTGCCCTGTGTGGCGAAAGATGCGCTCCACTTGCGACGTCCTCAGAAAGTTGGGAGAAAAATGCAGATGCAGCTAGAAGATAGTGTGAAGAGAGGTTGGAGAAGTCATAGGAAGCGGGAGAGGGGAATAAGGCCCATTTGCACCACAACGGGCCGGATGGAATATCGGGTCGTCGGTTCGGGTCGGCGTGGGCACTCTGTAACCAGCACCTAAATCAGGGGCTTGATTTGTCGCCATCGACATAGAGGTAACTGAACATTCAAACTTTTATCTAGAGTATGGCTTTAGTTTTCGCAGCTGAAAAGTATATATCTTCATGAAAGATGTATATTTTCGGTTCAACTATGGTCGGAGGAATGCGGAGGAAACAGGCCACCGTCTAGCGACTTAGCACCCAGACGTCAAAGGTTGGCGGGCGTGTGATGCGGTCGATGTTCTCATCTAGGTGCTGGCACAGTACACAGCGTGATGTCAGCTAATCCAGTTGCATGCAACTTCTGACGTGTTGTACTTGGTAACAAAGTACCATGTTCCTCTTACATATCTGCGGAGTAAAAGTTGCTGAATATGGAGCCATATGTTTGTCCACTGGATTGCAGCTTATTTCTGTTCGATTATGTTGCGTAACGACGTAGCATTGTGAGGTAGATGGTTTTGGCCATAGGAGAGCGCGCGGTCGAATTCGTGGGACGCACGTAGCTATAGGCCCAATAAAGGTCGCAGAACGTGACAATGCGGTATGAGTGTGGCCATCTGGCATTGGTGGAGGGAGGAATGCTGACATGAGGACGTCCACCAAACTGAATGTAAGGGATGCTTCCAGTCCAGTCCATTGTTTCCACATCGTTCGCCTATACATATTACCAACCCTGTACAGTACATTGAGTGACCAATCCCCCCTAACAAAGCGGAGATGGTAAGCGATTCATACAGGACCATAAAGATTGTTCCCTTCTGCTCGCGCCGGAAGGACGCTAGTTCGGCAGAACGGAGTTTCGTCCTATAGGCAACACTGCAGATTTATTAACGCTCATCGAGCTGCATGCCACTGCGCCGTATGTGATGACTGCTTCAGTGGTGTGTCGTGCTTCCATTCCCGAGCCAACGGGAGATGTACTGTCGTATCGTGAGTCCCCTGAGTGTAGATTTGAGGTTAACAACGACGGATTCCAGTGAGAAAGCATGTAGCAATAGCTGACAGTTTCATCGAACAGATCGCCGTATCAGAACTGTACTTGTTAAGCGACCATTGACCAGTATGTGAGAGCTAAACAAATGCCATGTATGGCCTTGAGGAAGAGAGGTGGGGAGCCGATCCAAGCCATCATGGAGATAATTTGTCATATGAGCATGCGACCATAGTTACCAGCAGCCGGCACGTCGCGGCAGGTGCTGTCACACCGCGACATTCGCCAGTTGCGGTCTCCGTAGTGACCTGACCACCTTGGGTCATTTGTTCCGATGTAAGGATGTTGGAAAGAAGGTGGCGAAGACGCCCCGCCAAATGGGGAAAAAAATGGTAGTCCGCATTAAGGAGGGTAAGAGGACTCTACCCAGTGATTGCCGGACCATGGCGTGACTTTTGTATAGGAACTGTGAAGCCTTTGACAAAGCTGGGAGGAATAACATGTACTGTTATGAATATTCCTTAAAACAAGGTGGTTCATCTCGAGGCCATTAACGTCCGGAATGTACGCTGAAACTCTACAGGCAGACCATCCGTACAGGAGAGATCATTTACAGGCAAATTGTCGGTAGCAGCCTCCACTTCGTTCCATGTGATCAGTTCCTTCAGTTGGGTATCTTCTCTATTGGGGATGGTACGGGCCGTGCCCTATCGTCGGCAATCCCGGCGCCATAGACGTTCTGTTAGTAATCGGCGAAGGTAGTGACTATTTCACATTGTTGGCTAATGGTCTGTGCCTGTTGAATGACGAGTTTGATTATGAGCTGTCATGCTGTCGTCGTCGGTCTTGGTGGCGATATAATGCGTGGTTAGTATCTCGATGTTCAGTGAGTCCTGTAGACACGTTCTCACGAGGACTCCCTATAGACGCATCGGGCCATCGTTACTAAGCAATGATTTATCTGCTGCCACTCTGGATGGTCAGGTCGGATCCTTGGGTAGCTAAGTCTCGGACGATGTGATAACAGAAATTACTTGACTGTCGGTGCCATTCCGCCTTGTCCAGACTTTGCCATAAGGAAGGCTTAACACATCCTAATCACCTATCAAAGGTCGTTCTTTAAAGGGGTGGTCGTCGTTCGGAAGCTGTCCACGTGTCTGTTACGCGTCAGTATCATTCCACCTCCTGGAAATGTGTGTTGTTCACTTTCCACGCCGAATGACTACGTAAGACTGGTTACGACTGGAGAAGTATCGTGAAAATGTATGCACTGTGGTCTGAGAAAGTCGGCGGCTACAGTTCAATGTCTTGGACATCGGGTGATAGCTCACGGGTAGTCTTAAATTCTGCCTAGTAGTCTTTTCAAGTGGCGTTTGATACGTGGGCCCATGAGCATTACCAAACTGCTCTTCCCATGAGCGCTCAGTCGGAGCTCTCAGACGAACACGCGGATTTCTTGACAGGTGTTGAAGTGAGGCGCCTGATCTTTTGCTGGAACACACAGTTGAAGTTTCTTTCAAATATGTAATCAGCATAACGCCCTAAGAACAACAGGGCAATGTCTATGGAGTAGAATGTGGCTGTCCCTTTTCGCTGGTTGGAACCAGACGGGGCGTAGATGCTGATAAGCGTGTCCATAGTGACGCAGGCCATTCCTCGTGCTGTTGGGAGAATGGTGAGATCCATAACAGGGAGTCGTTCAAGAATGGATGCAGCCACGCTCTTGCTAATGGTGTTACCAGCAGACGTATAAGGTAAGTATCCGGCAAGGTGAGGCAGGGCAGCAAGTTTGGCTTCTTCCGGTAGTACAATGTCAACGTGTGATGTCCAGATCGCATCTCGTAACTGAGATGATTTCTGGTGGTTGGTACTGGTCGTCACAATCCTACTGTATATGATTAGCGGCGCGGTAAGACGAGGTTCGGTACTGTAGAGCGTACAAGGTCATAGACTGTCCCGTCCAGCCTTCAAAGTTTCGGATTAGGTATGTTTAGGTCGTCAACAACGAAGACGCCAGGGCGACTAAGAGTCAGGGTCGGTTCGGATGACGTCGCTCCTTGCGGAAGTGAGTAGTCTCAGCGAATCATACATTCCATCGCACGCAGAGTGCTTGATTGACGATGGTGCGCTTAAAGGGATGTTCACGTTCTCCGATTCGACGACCCTTTGACTTGGTTTCAGGGCTGATAACTCTTCGTTCGTGGGAGTCGGGGTAACAGGGGTTGCGTCGACGTCAGTCGACTCGTGGACGTCGTGCATAGGAAATGCAAGAGGCGTCCTCAGGAGGTGAGACATCCCGATCGGAGACCGTACGACGTCTATGTTTACCGCTGCTTCCGTGACCGACCTTCGACGTCGGAAGAAGGGAGTTAATAGCGTCATTCAGCCACAAAGGCTGTCACCGGTACTATCGTTGAACTCCATCAGGTCGTCTGAGAGATGATAAGCTTCCGCAGGTCGGGGTGCTGGTGGTGTCGTCACAGCCGTCCCGTGCTTCGCAGATTGCGCAACAGTGGTATTGGTGGCGGTCGACAAGGGCGCCTATGCAGGATGCGAAATCGTTGGAGTAATGATAACCGTCAGGTAGGAGACTGGATGGGACATAGGCTTGGTGTGTGAGCCGTGGTAAAAATTGCTGTTTTCAAGAGCGCGCCGCAGCGCGTAGTGTGAAGCAGTCGCCCTCCGTTTCAGGCGTTGGCGCCGCTGTGGCATTCGGAGCTATGGTGTCTCCCTCTGGTGGGAAAGAGAAAAGGTTGCCTGTTCATATGCATGAAAAGGGCGCTATGAGCTCGTCGTCTAGGGGTAGCGTCTTTGATTCATAATCAAAACGTGTTCGGTCCCGGGTTCGATCCCCGTCAGTGCCTAAATTTTGATAAATAATCAGCAATGGCGGCCGAAGACTTCCGGCATAAGAAGTCAGCCTCATTCTGCCAACAGCCTTGTCAAAAGAGGGTGGAGGAGCGTTTAGAGCTTCAGGGCACTCTCTTGTCCTAGGGGTGGGAAATTGCCCCTAAAGGCGGAAGAATAAGCAATGATCAATGACATGAGGATGCAGAAGGGAATGGAAACCACTGAATTAAAGACACGTAACGTGTATCCACAGGACATGTGGCCTGTAGTTGAAGAAGTGTCATGATGATCTCTCCATTGGCAAAAGATTCCGGAATAGTCCCCCATTCAGATCTCCGGGAGACGATTGCCAAGGGGGAGGTTACCATGAGAAAAAGATTGAATAATCATCGAAAGGATAATGTTCTACGAGTCGGGGCATGGAATGTCAGAAGCTTGAACGCGATAGGGAAACTAGAAAATCTGAAAAGGGAATGCAAAGGCTCAATCTAGATATAGTAGGGGTGAAGTGAAGGAAGAGAAGGATTTTTGGTCAGATAAGTATCGGGTAATATCAACAGCAGCAGAAAATGGTATAACAGGTGTAGGATTCGTTATGAATAGGAAGGTAGGGCAGAGGGTGTGTTACTGTGAACAGTTCAGTGACTGGGTTGTTCTAATCAGAATCGACAGCAGACCAACACCGACAACGAAAGTTCAGGTATGCATGCCGACGTAGCAAGCTGAACAGATAGAGAAAGTGTATGAGGATATTCAAAGGATAATGCAGTATGTAAAGGGGGACGAAAATCTCATAGTCATGGGGGACTGGAATGCAGTTGTAGGGGAAGGAGTAGAAGAAAAGGTTACAGGAGAATATGGGCTTGGGACAAGGAATGAAAGAGGAGAAAGACTAATTGAGTTCTGTAACAAGTTTCAGCTAGTAATAGCGAATACCCTGTTGAAGAATCACAAGAGGAGGAGGTAAAGGTGGAAAAGGCCGAGGGATACGGGGAGATTTCAATTAGATTACATCATGGTCAGACAGAGATTCCGAAATCAGATACTTGATTGTAAGCGTACCCAGGAGCAGATATAGACTCAGATCACAATATAGAAGTGATGAAGAGTAGGCTGAAGTTCAAGACATTAGCCAGGAAGAATCAATACGCTAAGAAGTGGGATACGGAAGTTCTAAGGAATGACGAGATACGTTTGAAGTTCTCTAACGCTATAGATACAGCAATAAGGAATAGCGCAGTAGGCAACACAGTTGAAGAGGAATTGACGTCTCTAAAAAGGGCCATCACAGAAGTTGGGAAGGCAAACATAGGTACAAAGAAGGTAGCTGCGAAGAAACCATGGGTAACAGAGAAATACTTCAGTTGATTGATGAAAGGAGGAAGTACAAACAAGGTCCAGGAAAATCAGGAATACAGAAATACAAGTCGCTGAGGAATGAAATAAATAGGAAGTGCAGGGAAGCTAAGACGAAATGGCTGCAGGAAAAATGTGAAGACATCGAAAAAGATATGATTGTCGGAAGGACAGACTCATCATACAGGAAAGTCAAAACAACCTTTGGTGACATTAAAAGCAACGGTGGTAACATTAAGAGTGCAACGGGAATTCCAGTGTTAAATGCAGAAGAAAGAGCAGACAGGTGGCAAGAATACATTGAAAGCCTCTATGAGGGTGAAGATTTGTTTGATGTGATAGAAGAAGAAACAGGAGTCGATTTAGAAGTGATAGGGGATCCAGTATTAGAATCGGAATTAAAAAGACCTTTGGAGGACTTACGGTCAAATAAGGCAGAAGGGATAGATAACATTCCATCAGAATTTCTAAAATCTTTTGGGGAAGTGACAACAAAACGACTATTCACGTTGGTGTGTAGAATCTATGAGTCTGGCGACATACCATCTGACTTTCGGAAAAGCATCATCCACACTATTCCGAAGACGGCAAGAACTGACAAGTGCGAGAATTATCGCACAATCAGCTTAACGGCTCATGCATCGAAGCTGCTTACAAAAATAATATACAGAAGAATGGAAAAGAAAATTGAGAATGCGCTAGGTGACGATCAGTTTGGCTTTAGGAAAAGTAAAGGCACGAGAGAGGCAATTCTGACGTTACGGCTAATAATGGAAGCAAGGCTAAAGAAAAATCAAGGCATTTTCATAGGATTTGTCGACCTGGAAAAAGCGTTCGACAATATAAAATGGTGCAAGCTCTTCGAGATTCTGAAAAAAGTAGGAGTAAGCTATAGGGAGAAACGGGCCATATACAATATGTACAACAATCAAGAGGGAATAATAAGAGTGTACAATCAAGAACCAAGTGCTCGTATTAAGAAGGGAGTAAGACAAGGCTGTAGCCTTTCGCCCCTACTCTTCAATCTGTAGATCGAGGAAGCAATGATGGAAATAAAAGAAAGGTTCAGGAGTGGAATTAAAATACGAGGTGAAAGGATATCAGTGATACGATTCGCTGATGACATTGCTATCCTGAGTGAAAGTGAAGAAGAATTAAATGATCTGCTGAACGGAATGAACAGTCTAATGAGTGCAGAGTATGGTTTGAGAGTAAATCGGAGAAAGACGAAGGTAATGAGAAGTAGTAGAAATGAGAACAGCGAGAAACTTAACATCAGGATTGATGGTCACGACGTCAATGACGTTAAGGAATTCTGCTACCTAGGCCGTAAAATAACCTATGACGGACGGAGCAAGGAGGACATCAAAAGCAGACTCGCTATGACAAAAAAGGCATTTCTGGCCAAGAGAAGTCTATTAATATCAAATACCGGCCTTAATTTGAGGGAGAAAATTCTGAGGATGTACGTCTGGAGTACAGCATTGTATGGTAGTGAAACATGGACTGTGGGAAAACCGGAACAGAAGAGAATCGAAGCATTTGAGATGTGGTGCTATAGACGAATTTTGAAAATTAGGTGGACTGATAAGGTAAGGAATGAGGAGGTTCTACGCAGAATCGGAGAGGAAAGGAATATGTGGAAAACACTGATAAGGAGAAGGGACAGGATGATAGGACACCTCCTAAGACCTGGAATGCCTTCCATGGTACTAGAGGGAGCTGTAGACGGCAAAACTGTAGAGGAAGACAGAGATTGGAATACGTCAAGCAAATAATTGAGGACGTATGTAGCAAGAACTACTCTGAGATGAAGAGGTTACCACAGGAAAGGAATTCGTGGCGGACCTCATCAAACCAGTCAGTATGCTGACGACAAAAAAATAATAAAAATTAAAATTAAAAAAAAATTAAAAAATAAAAAAAATAGCGGTGGTCAGTTGTCATTCGGGTCAGTGTGGGACCGTCAGTGTCTGCCTGTCGTTCGGAGGGCGTAAGTCTGTCGTTTGGATCAGATCTTAAAGCCGGCAAAATGAGAGTCTTGCCCCTCTGCCAGTAACACAGGTAGTGGTCTGACTTCCTGCATCTGAGTCTGCGCGTTAGGCCGCTAGTATGCTCGAGTTGCTCGGACGACGGACATTTGCCATTGGATCGTCGGTTGGTCGGTCGCGCACTGAGACACAAGATGCATTGTCCGTCTTGAGCGTCGGCGCTTGTGAGATCGCCACTTCAGTCCAGTGGGCCGCACCACATAGTGAGGGATTGTGGCTTCGCGGCCGACATGACAGCAACAGGAGTCAACCCACGACATCTGTGTGGCCGGTGGGAGCTGCGACGACGTGAGACGGGAGAGCGGTGCCCCTTCCTGCGTCCGTTGAAGCGGCTGGCAGCGTACGGTTCGAGAGAGAGTTCGGGGGTGCTGCGCCAGGTCTTTACCAGAAATCGCAGTTTGTTAGAAGTTAAGTGATTGGAGATATGTTGTTTTATTTAGTTGTTAAATTGTAAGTTTTTTCTTGGTGAGGTCCCAAGCCGCTTTGTTTTGGGCTCATTCCACCATTCTTCTCCGTTTGCCAACCAACGGTAAGGTGGTTATTTATGAATTGTAGGGGCGGGTTAGAGCAACCTGCGGTTCGGGTTGTTCAGTAATCTCCCTGTCAATCTGCCATACATTAATAGCTGCCTATTTCATGTTTGTCGGATTCGGGGTTAACGAATTTATTGCTTGAAGTGTAACGGCCGAATTCCTGAAATATGTTTTTATCTTGCCTATCGTCTTGAGAGGCGGTATATATGTAATGTAGAGCATGTTTGGCTAACCTTGTATATTTTATGAAAGTCTGATTTTCTTAGGTTTTTATTTAAATGGTTATTTTAGTATGTAAAGTTGCCACCCTTCCACCGTAGGATTTTTTTTTAATCAAGTTGCACTTTCGGTGGAAAGTAAATTTTCAATGTTAATGTTTTGTACCATTTCCATCCCTCCTACGGGGTCCATAGTTTATGTGCTTTTGTGAGTTGTTAAATTTTTAGTTTAAAGTAATCTGGTGTGTTGCAGATTTGCAGCAGTGTAGTCTTTCAGAGGTTGTTGTGAGCGGTGGTGACTACGGCCGTGTCAAAAGGGAGAGGCAGGTTTCTCAGCCCGAAAGCATACTAAAAAATTTGTTCCTTCTGTCTCTGAATAAATTGTAACTTGATATTTAGAGGCTGCTTTCTGCTTATAATTTTAAATCTGTTTCTAAAAAAAAGAAAAAGGGTTTTTAGGAATAAAATTTCCATTTGTTGAAAAAAATTTGATTTGTTTTCATCACTTTCCCACTGGCAACTGCTTCCACGCTCACATAGTGTGATTAAATGTGTTAATGTTCTTGATGAATCGCTAGTAAATAAAGTTAATTCTTAAGAAAAAGTTTTGGAAGTAAATTCACGGTTCAGTATGGGCGACACATCAGAGGACATCTTTTCTGTGATGCGACGCTGGAAACATTCTGATCGAACGTGTCCTTCCTTGTCGCATTCTGAACAAGTCCGCAGTCGGCACTTGTTAATGACGACTGTGGTAGCCGTATGCCTGGAGATAGGACGGCACATGAGGATGGAGTGGAGGTCTATGGTTATCTGACGGACGCCACTGACGACGGGTATCGCCGATTTCCGTACGAGTTCGAGCCTGGCGTGCATACGCGCTCACGCCGTTCGTCGACTGTACGCTGTACTTGAAACATTGATAAAACTGATACCAGCAACGCAAACGATCTCATCAGTTAGTCATTTCTAAAGGTACTTGCAGAACCTGAGGTCTCCTACACATCTATCCTGTACGGCAGAATGCCCTGGTTCACACGCCAATCAATAAACGCAGTAGCGAGCGCTCCTTCTATTCTTCAGTCAGAACTTTGAGTGTTCATTGTTTATCTTAAACAACGCTATTTGTATGAGTGAATGCCTACGAAATTCTCACATTCGTAGGGGATTCGAAACCAAGGTCTCTTTTCAGTACGCAACCAAATAGAATACATGTTAATTCACAGTTAAAATTTAGGGGGCTGTTGAGGCACTTTTTCGGAGTAGTTCAGTATAAGGGACCCAGCGTCTCCGGCGGCTCATTATGGAATAACGACTTTCCTTTTGGTTTCTTACCCCAGTTAAATTTTTCTTCTTTGTTGTGCTCAAAATATCAACACTACAATGAAAAGTTCCAAGGTATGCTCTTGGTGTTTTGTTAGGAAACAATCTTATCTGTAGGAAAGACCGGGACATGTTTAGTTATTATAGTAGTTTTGAAATTCATTCCAGCATGGCAATGGGGCACGTTTACGTAGTTTTGTTGCACACGTTTATTCGCTGTTTTACCGGGTGATCAAAAAGTCACTATAAATTTGAAAACTGAATAAATCACTGAATAATGTAGATAGAAAGGTCCGACAGATGGCACTTCATCTGATCAGAATAGCATTAATTAGCATAACAAAGTAAGACAAAGCTAAGATGATGTTGTTTACAGGAAATGCTCAATATGTCCACCACCATTCCTCAACAATAGCTGTAGTCGAGGAATAATGTTGTGAACAGCACCGTAAAGCATGTCCGGAGTTATGGTGAGGCATTGGCGCCGGATGTTGTCTTTCAGCATCCCAAGACATGTCGGTCGATCACGATACACTTGAGACTTCAGGTAACCCCAAAGCCAATAATCGCACGGTCTGGGGACCTGGGAGACCAAGAGCATACAATCATCTCAAAACGACGAGCGCTAGAAACCTTTCACGCGTCTAGCAATATAGAGTGGAGCGCCATCCTGCATAAACATCGTACGTTCCAACAGGAGTTTATCAGCGAGGCTGGGGATGATGCGATTCTGTAACACGATTGTCATGCACAGCCACTGTCGTTTTGTTGTCCAGCGTCATCTGTATGACATTTTACAAACTTTTTTTTCGTTCTAATAAAACCCCATGTCATTCCAAGTATGTATGTCAATTTTTACCTCTCTATCTACATCGTTCCGTCGTTTATTAACTTTTCAAATTTATACTGACTTTTTGATCACGCGGTACATTGCCAGCCTAACTGATACTCCAGTCAAGGTAATTTCAATACAACAGGAGTTGTAAATATAAGAGAATAAGGTAGAAATGGCTAAGCAAAACTATTTGAACCTAATGAATCTCAAGAAAGAATAAATTTTCTGAGATCAATGGCTGAGAAGGGCAAGAAATTGCTAAAAGCAAAACAAGGAAAACTGTAGGTAGGCCTACTTCTTATATTATCAGTACCGAAACGCCCAAACGTGAACTTTCACACGGTGACTCTCCATTTTGTGAGAGTTTGTAGTGAAATTCATAACTGGCAATGTTCAAATTCTTTTCAGCTTCTGAAACAGTAAATAGGTCATACTGATGTATAATTTTGATTTTCACGTGGTAACTCTGCATGGTCCCCCGTCTTCTGCCATCCTCAGTAAGTCTGCGTAATTTCCACTTCTCTTTATGTCGTCCATCTTGTATCTCCTCCTTCCTCTCAGTCTCCTCTCACAAACTGTTGTTCCAAAGTGTCTGTTAGCAAAAGCCATCAAAGTGTATCCCATTCAGTTCTTCATCTTATCTCTTATAACCTGCAGCAGTCTGTTAAAAAGTGCGAAAGTTGCCTTTCTGTTCACTGCTTGAAGCGATACAAACAATCAAAAAGAAGCCAACGATGGATCCAATGCCATAGATGTAAAGGTGGCCAAGACAACTGAGCGACAGGAAGCACATTGTCTTTCCATAACTGAATAAAACTAAACACGTCAAAATTTATAAAAAAAGGATTTTACTGTATAACTGGTTTAAACGGAGCTATGATGTCACCATCGGATCTTATGTTTTAAAATTTATTACAACATGATGTCCGTCAGTGTTGGAAGTCGCCTGAGATTCCATGTGCACTTCTGTGAATATCACCACATATCGGGTATATCAAACATAAAAGTGTTCTGTACAAAGGTAAAATTAAAACTTAAGGTCTGATGATCACAGCATAGCCCTGTATAAGCCATTCTGCCAATAAAATGCTTTTCAGCGATCTTGTGAAGTTTTCTTTGTTAGTAGTACACTGCAGAACGCCCCCGGCTTGACTGTGTCTAGAATGTATCAATTTTGCGTGCATGAACTGCAACTCCGATCATAATGATGAACAAGCCTTTAGTTAACATTCAAACTTCTATGCAGGTCATATTGTATAAACGGGTGGAAGATCGCCAAAACATTTATTTACTGCCAGTAAAATTTTTGTGTTTTACCATGTTAAGAAGTGTAAATAAGACTATAGCTTGTAAACTGCTAGCAAAACATATTTTGAAGAGTTTAGTAGTGTATTTTGTGTAATCAATGTTTTGTTTTACGACATACATAAACGTTCCCACAAAAGGCGTAACGCTGCTCTATACTCCGGGCACTTTTACGCACTTCATTTGAGCATAAATAAAATTATCTTGCTCTCTTAAATGCAGTGTTAGAAGTGTATGCACCAAACTATACTTTAATAATGATATTATAATACAACAATTTTAAACACAAAAAATCAGATTGTAAATTTAAAAACTTACGAAAATAAATCCGCGTGAATGTGCGCCCATCTCCCCCACAACACAACACAACAACAAAGCCCACATTTCGCTTCGCCCTCAAAGTTGTGTTGAGTACCGCACGGACTCGTGATTTTTTTCCTGTCAGTATTAGGAGTTCGATAACAGTGATACGCAGCAGTAATGAAAGATTCACGAAAAGTTATCGGATGTACACCACTTACGTAGCGTCATTGAATGTGCTGGAAGAGTCGCACAATAACGCTGTGGTGGGCTGCACCCATACCGACGACTACTACGGCACAGTACATTTGCTGTTGTATTTAGCAGACTACAAGAAACTCAGGCCTTCGGTATTAGGTTTGATGATTGTGTATTACAGGAGTTTTGCTTATTTTGAATGTATTGTCGTAGGAATAACTGCTGTGACCAGCCGATTTAATTTTAACTACAGGATGTTTAAAATTAAACTTACGCTACTTCAGCTGGTGCACACAGAAAACTATCTACCGTATGGATACCCAACATTATAGGAATGATGCTCGGTCTATGCGCTACAACAGTTACTTTGTTAGTATCGCTTGTGTCATAACTTGCCGCTGGGTGCCGGTACCGGCGACGTAGTGTTGAAACTCAAGCATCAACGTGCATTATATTTACAGTCAACGTGGGTCTAGAAAAGCTGTTATATCGAAACAACTGCAGTAGTGCTGTTGTTCTTCGTATCAACGCACGGCTCGTGAGGTAGCTCAGCTGCTGCTCAACACACTTGGAGAAAACGGAATCACAGGCCGATCGTTCCAAACTGAGTGGCCATTAAGATCACCAGATCTGAACTTGTGTTATTTCTGGCTGGGGGGCTACCTGAAGGAAAGTGTTTATCAACGGGACACTAACGCACGTTGGAGGCTGAAACGAGGGACTTAGCTAAAATCTCTCCAGAGTCATTTCGGGCAGCAGTAGAGCAGTCTCTATCACGGTACCAGGTGTTTGTGGATGCTGATGGTACTCACATTGAGCAACGTTTGTAACCTGGAACGGAAACATGGTACGTAATTAACAAATGCTACCCTCTGATGTGGAAATTGAATGTTCTTCTTTCAATGGTTTATTCTTTATTTCTCTTTGACATGTCCTTACTAATGTTGCTCGAAATTACATTGTTCTACCTACTCTTTACTTTTCAGCCTCCGGAAGGAAACTTTTTATGGCTCAGTTAGGCAATCCAGAAGTTGAGCTGACTCGTCTGCTGCCACAGCTTTATACTAGAAAAGAAAACCAAGTGAAACGAGCAACTACGTGAACACATGTAGCTTTCAGTAGCGTATGTACGGAAAGTGAAGTGTTAATTATCAGCTAGAAAAAAGTGAAGCTATGACGATAAAACTCGGTGATGGTATTATTTCTTCCCACTTATTCGCCGTTCAGTCTGAGTTGAATTTCCCAACCATAGATTACTCAGCAGACAACGTCGTTGCAGAAGACTCCGCTTGATCAGCAAACGTTCCACATAGAAAATCTTTCTTCGTCATTACCTTTCTTCGTCATTCTTGTAATGCCTGGCTTCGTCCTACGAAAGAGGCGGCGGTTAGAAAGTGATATTTCAGGAAATATGGGGTATGCAACATTTGGTACCTCGAAGGAGCTACGAATGTCGCTGTGTGCCAAGCAGAATATGGGGCGTTGTCGTGAAGCAAAAATAGACCTTGACCTGTCTCCCGTGACACTTCGCCTTAGACTTCTGCTATCTCGTCAGGAAATTTCGGTAGTATTCTGCTGTGGCGGTTTATACCTTGCGAGCACAATGACTTAGGACCACACCATGGCAGTCGCAGAAAACACAGCAAGTTCACACTTCGTCATTAAGACTGTTTTGATCGTACTGGTAGCACCTATTATACCTAAACAACTTGCCACTTTGTGGCGCAATGTTGTCATACGCTTCCAGCAATTCAGAGCGGACTGTCGCAAGGTTGTTCTTCTTCAAATTCGGAAAAAGTAATACAGCACGGTACTGCACTGTATGAATAGGCTTAGCCATTTTGTTTTGTTTCATAAAGCGAAATGCTAACGGTAAAGTGGCGTATGAATTTCTTCAGATACGAATCTGAAGTCCATCAGATATTTTATTTTGCAACTTTAGTTTTTCGTGGTAATAACTTCGTAGGTGTGTAACGATTTGGTTCCCCACGTGTTCACGTTACGTATATAAAGGAGTGTTTTGGCCGCGCTAGGTAGCCGTGCGGTCAGGGGCGCTTTGCCACGGCTCGTGTGGCTACTCCCGTCGGAGGTTCGAGTCCTCTCTCGGGCATGGGTGTGTGTGGCGTCGTTAGCATAAGTAGTGTGTAAGCCTAGGCGTGACCTTAGCAGTTTCATATTTGCTATCTTATTTTGCACGGATTCTAAGGACTGTACTACTTGTTGGTCACACTCAGCTTGCTGGCAGAAAAAGGCTCCCAATTGCTTGTTCTTTTCCGCTTGCTGTTGCGCTAACTTCGCCTGATAATTTAGCATTCGCTCTAACGTAGACCGAATCGAATATCGACCAGGTAGATTACCAATATCTGGTTCCTGCTCTGCTGGTGTATACACTACTTCTTTTTCTACGGCTGTTCGGGGATTGGTGGACGGTGGCAACACTTCCTGTGCCCTCGCCTCCTCATTTTCACCGGGCATTTCCTCAAACAGATGGCTTGTGCTGTCTAAAGCACTCGCTTCTACATTTACTGCACTGGTTAACTGATGTTAATATCAATGTTGCCTACGCAGTTTGGCCATATTTATGGCTTCTAAGTTGGATAGAACATCTATTGTCTCACTCGTTGCACCCAAAATATATGAATTCGTACACAGTACACCACACAATGAAAAATTCTATCTACATTCAAACTCTGTCCCGTCACAAACAACTATCATTAAACTACACACGCACTACTACTGACATGAGATGACTTCACCGAAATTCATACCCTACTAACAGGACAACCACACCGTTAATTTGCACGGTTCTGATTTTGGCTGCTCCAGGCTATGTTGTTGCAATTCCTCTGTAAAGTCAGGCTTTATTTGTTCAGATTGCTCGCAGTGGTGTAGTTTTCATGAAAGAACATACATGCATTAATACACAACATTTGTTGCAAAACACATATGTACATTTATCAGCAAAAATAGAAATATCCACAAACTATTTTGAAAGAAAAAAAATTGTAATAATTTTTTTTTTCTTTCGTGGCCACTGCTCATTCGCGCCCCGCGTTTCTGGGCGCCAAATTGTCGCGTAATCCTCACCGGACACCCATTTTAATTTAAATGCAGTTTATATGGCATAACAAGTTAAATAATTTTATATTACTTCTTGCTGTGAGCATGACAGGAAATACACGTTTCTCACTATTAGTTTCTGTAGTTGAAAATATTTTAACTTTAGGCACTTCAACCTATTATGGGGCGCTACGAACAATTCTGTAAGATTTCCTATTGTGGACGTACGACCTTTAATTTGCAAACTGTTTTTACATAACACTGATCTGACTCGTTAGATATGCAACATGGTATCATTACCGTAACTAATTATGGAGTAAAAAAAGCCCATCGCTACTTTCATCTTTTGAATGCACAGAAAATTACTCTTATTACCCGTACAGAAGTTGCAGTATGTTATGTCCACTAAACGTGATAGCTGCAGTAGATTTTTAAAAAAATATATGAACACTATTAACTGCCACGACTAACATGAGCTCATGAAACTAAAAAAATTATATTTGATTTTTATGTTATTAGAACAGGTTTTGCACAGAAGTCTTTGACACGCACAAGAAAAATTTTATCACTGATGAATTATTTATGTAACTGTTAACATAATAGCAGCTGTCCATGTCCACCTGAAAATGTCATAATAAAATCAACAATTTCCCTCTGAAGTCTCCAGGAAGGTGAAAGAGATAATTTAGATGTACCTTTACCTGCCCCCTATATTGCGACCGCTGCATGGCTCTGCGTCATGAAAAATTCCTACTATGCTGGAAACGTCTAAGAATGTGGAATGAAATCTTGGACAGGTTAGCAATAAATTATTACAGGTAATAATTTTATCAATTTCTGTATTCAAAAAAATCTACATAAATTGAAAGTGCACACCTTTTACAAATACCAGCCTTCAATGGCTTCTTTCTCGACAAAGAACAAACGACGGCTACCTAAGCATTGAAGCTAGCGTCACAGGCTCTTACGACTTTAACGGCTACAAGAAGACAGGGAGAGTGATGTTTTAAACTCCACTATTTATAGGAAATTTAATATGCATCATTGTAATTATTTCTAATTATCATTACCTGCTTCGATACATACATTCGCCGACCACAGACGTTATTTGTGAAATTTAAATACATAAATATTGCACAAACATAAAAATGAAAAATTGTTATTTCCTTTTATACATAATCTACAACCATTCAAACGGTAATGAAATAATAATAATACAGATAAATGTTAATTTTTTATAATTTTTTGTATATGTTCTAACGATTTTGTAAATGTCTTGCCAGCAGACGTCACAGTGCCAACCCTCTTGGCGGCCCGCGAAGCTGTTCAATGACGCGTAGCGACTTGCGCTAAGGGATGCGAGCATGGGTTGCTGTGTGAAAAATGCTTCTTATGACACACTCTACCAGCCCACTCATCTGTTACATTTTCTGTCTGTTACATTTTCTAAGTGTCCTGCCAATAAAACGCAGTCTTTGGTTAGGCTTCCACACATCATTTTCTATGTGTAATTGTAATTCCTATGTATTTAGTAGAACTTACGGCTTTTAGATTAGACTCATTTATCGTCTAACCGAAGTTTAACGCGTTCTTTTTAGCACTCATGTGGATGACCTCACACTTTTCTATATTTAAGGTCAACTGCCACTTTTCGCACCATTCCGATATTTCTTCTAAATTTTTTTGCAGTTTGTTTTGATCTTCTGATGACTTTATTAGTCGATAAACAATAACGTCATCTGCAAACAACCGAAGACGGATGTTCAGATTTTCTCCCAAATCGTTCATATAGATGAGGAACAGCAAAGGGCCAATAATACTAACTTGGGGAGGGCCAGAAATCACTTCTGTTTTACTCGATGTCTTTCCGTCAATTACTACGAACTGTGACCTCTCAGACAGGAAATCACATATCCATCCACATAACTGAGACGATATTCCATAAGCACGCAATTTCACTACCAGCAACTTGTGTGGTACAGTGTCAAAAGACTTCCGGAAATCCAGAAATACGGAATCGTTCTGAAATCCCTTGTCAACAGCACTCAGCAGTTCATGGGAATAAAGAGCTAGTTGTGTTTCACAAGAACGATGTTTTCTAAACCCATGTTGACTGTGTGTCAATAGACCATTTTCTTAGAGGTAACTGATTACGTTCGAACACAATATATCTTCTAAAATCCTGCTGCATATCGAAGTTAACAATGTGGGCGTGTAATGTAGTGGATTACTCCTTCTACCTTTCTTGTATATTGGTGTGACCTGTGCAACTTTCCAGTCTTTGGGTACGGATCTTTCGTCAAGCGAACGGTTGTATATGATTAAGTTTTGAGCTAATGCATCTGTATACTCCGAAAGGAACGTAATTGGTATACAGTCTGGACCAGAGGACTTGCTTTTATAAAGTTGCTTTATTACTCCGAGGATATTTACGTCTACGTTACTCATGTTGACAGCCTAGAAGGAACATCGTTTTTATCCAATATAGGCAAGTACAGGGTGTTAATGGTATAAATGCAGATATTTCTGTGTACGACTGAGGACAGTGTACTGTACAACACTGTTAGACATAGAGAAGAAACAACAAACATGTGATTACAGTATCTGTACCTATACCCCTAACACGCTGTACATGCGGCCGCTGCAATTGTGGCTCAACAAGGCTAATATCAATATCTATTTCTGACGCCCATGAATGTTTCTGTGACCCTTGTACGTTCAGTGTTCAGTGAAAACGCCGACCTTCTAAGGTGACTAGGTGAATATGACTGCCTTTGACATAAGCAGGAAATTACACCTTGTTATGGAATGTGCTAATCGATAAGTCCTTCGGTATTTCCAATTAGTGGGCCACCTCCGACTCCGTCATTCACAATCAAAGGTGTAAATTGAATAATTGAGATAGGCTGGAGAAAACTGACGATGGGGAAACCAGTACGTAAGCTGACCAAAGTTCTCAATCTCTGAATGGCCATCCTCATAATGGAAGGTTACCAGGACTTTGGCTATTCAATATGGACTTAAAATTAAAACATCTGCAGGTGTCACTTGTGTTTTCAATTTAATTATGCAACTATCTTCTGAGTTCCACTACACCATTTTCAAGCCCCTTGACAAACGGAAACTTGGAAGACTCTAATCTCGTGTGTAGTCATAACAGGAACCAATGCTACAGGAATGATATCAGTAGATCTCTCGTTCATAAGACAGTATCCATTAGTTCATCGGCCGAAGACGTATGGCCCTGACTGTAGTCAGTTGATGAACAAAGGGGTCGTGTCATGTAAACCAGAGATCTAAGGACACCAGTTATATAATATTGGTTCTTGTCATGATTGCATACGAAACAGGATTTCTCCCAATTTCCGGTGCTCTGAGGGCCTGAAGATCGTGTAACTGAACGTCGAAGCAGGTTTCATACATATATTAAATACTAAAGTGACGGCTGCGTTTTTATTTTCATTTCAATGTTCTTAATATTCGACACGTACCAATAATTTCTCATTTCGTTTTTCTTCATAATCGCTATAATGTTAGAAGTAGACGACCAATCTTACTCTCGGCAGACTAAAACTATCGCAGAATTAGTTCTCGACCACTCCTTGTAAAAAAAAAATGGTGTGCTGAGAACTGCTTGGAAACATTTGGACTTGCACATAATGTTCGGGACCCAGCTTGTTATAATTAGGTCGCTACATGTGAGAGCACACATATTAGTCACTGTTGAACGCAGCTCCGTGCGTTTCCCGACACTCCTAACAACGTAAGTGCGGGATTGTGGGCGACAGCGTGGCGCCGAATTTACGAGCTGGCAGCGAGCGGCGCGTGAACTATAAGGGGGTAGTTTCGCAGTCTTGAGCAGGCAGCGCGGACCGGCAGTTAAACTCCGGTCCTGCGGCCTGCCAGTTAATTACAAGTGTGGCCCGGGGCGCGTGCGGCCTCGGCTGCTGTCGCCACTCCCCGAGAGAGCCGAGAGCCGGGTGGTCGCGCCGCACTTCCCCAGTGGCGGGCCGTAGGTAACTTTTAGGTTTAATCCAAACTGCGTAAAGGAGTTCCATTTCTCGTCTGGCACTCAGCATTAAGAAAACGTTAACTTCGCTACTACCCGCGGGATTCTTCGGAGCTAGTACTCTCTGGCACTGTGTTGAAACAGGCCAAGTGCGTAAAACCAGGCGACATATCGAACCACCATTTGGTCTGAGCACCACAGAGTTTCGGTATGGGAGTTACGTACTTCGTTGATGTTTGAGTAAGAGCTCAGGACATTGGAGAGGCCTACTGTGGTGTCACCGCCAGCCACCACACTTTCTAGGTGGTAGCATTTAAATCGGCCGCGGTCCATTAGTATACGTCGGACCCGCGTGTCGCCACTATCAGTGATTGCAGACCGAGCGCCCCCACACGGCAGGCCTAGTCTAGAGAGACTCCCTAGCACTCCTCAAATTGTACAGCTGACTTTCATAGCGAATGCATACGCTGTCATTTGCCGAGACGACAGTTTTGCGTATCCTTCAGCTACGTCATTTGCTACGACCTAGCAGGGCGCCAACAGATAATATTGTTACTCATGTAGCCAGCCACGGTGGTCTCGCGGTTCTAAGCGCGCAGTCCGGAAGCGTGCGACTGCTACGGTCGCAGGTTCGAATCCTGCCTCGGGCATGGATGTGTGTGATGTCCCTAGGCTAGTTAGGTTTGAGTAGTTCCAAGTTCTAGGGGACTGATGACCACAGCAGTTGAGACCCATAGTGTTCAGAGCCATTTTTTTGACTCATGTACCGTCAAGAGCGACGTTCATCATTAATGGATTAAGGGTAAGTATCAAACTAATTACGTTCGCTTTCTGAATTCTAATTCCTTGTCATGTTCCAGACCTCACGTCAGTATAGTCCATCCCTCCTCACGCTAGGCTGCGTGAGCTAAACGAGTGCATTTCGGCCTCCAATAGTAACACGGTGTTGGCTCTTCAGGCAATACAACAGCTACACCTATGGGTTAGATCACACACAGCCGAAAAAATGTGGGAAACCATCACGGACGATGTCATTTTACTGACACGTGACTTAACATGTAGTTCATCAGTGTGCGAATGTATGATGATAAATGATCATCGAACGAAACATATATGTCACAGTAAAGTGTGCCAGTCATGCTGCGATAGATTGTTCCCAGTATCTTGCACCGTTTCTTGAAATTCAGCAATGATTCTTCCTGGTTCAGGAGAACGAGTAAGTTGCCGTTCCATCAGGTGAGATTTGTGTTTTGTTGGAGACAGATCATGCAAGGGCAGTTGACTTACAGCACGAACAGTGCGTTGCGTCACAGCAGCCTTATATGTACAAGCATTGCCATGCTGAAAGAGCACACCACCGTGTGGTCCAAAAATGGCAGAAGCACGGGGATAAGGGTCCATACAGTGTAGGAGGCACGGGCTACTGCAGACATAACTAACGTCACCGAAATTTGAAAGTGACGGCTCTCCACGCCATGAAGAATGCAATGGCACCTGAGTGCCGTGAACGAATTCACTCGGTAATAGGCAGCTTATCCTCTCTACGCCATACACGTGTGCGCCCATCACTCCCATACAAACACGACCTGCTCTGAAAAATATTAGAGAATCATCACCAACTTCTTCTGAGCGTCAGCCATCAGTAGCTTTTGGTGGTTCCTTACAAAGTTCAAAAATGTCTCTGAGCACTATGGGACTTCTGAGGTCATCAGTCCCCTAGAACTACTTAAACCTAATTAACCTAAGCACATCACACACAACCATGCCTGAGGCAGGATTCGAACCTGCGACCGTAGTGGTCGTGCGGTTCCAGACTGTAGCGCATAGAACCGCTCGGCCACCCCTCACAGAGTAATAATGTATTTACCAATTGCTGTGAACGAATGGGAGAAGGATGTTTCGAAAGAAGGCGTATTTCGTGATTTTGTCGACATTTTGGGCAGATCTTTTCACTTAACTTAGACACAGAGGAAAGGAGAAATAAAAATTAATATTAAATATGTACTGCAGAATAACGGTAACTTACACAGAAATCTGAAAATACACTACTGGCCATTAAAATTGCTACACCACGAAGATGACGTACAACAGACGCGAAATTTAACCGACAGGAAGAAGATGCGCAAATCATTAGCTTTTCAGAGCATTCACACAAGGTTGGCGCCGGTGGCGACACCTACAACGTGCTGACATGAGGAAAGTTTCTAACAGATTTTTCCTACACAAACAGCAGTTGACCGGCGTTGCCTGGTGCAACGTTGCTGTGATGCCTCGTGTAAGGAGAAGAAATACGTACCATCACATTTACGACTTTGATAAAGGTCGTATTGTAGCCTATCGTGATTGCGATTTATCGTATCTCGACATTTCTGCTCGTGTTGGTCGAGATCCAATGACTGTTAGCAGGATATGGAATAGGTGGGTTCAGGAGGGTAATACGGAACGCAGTGCTGGATCTCAACGGTCTCGTATCACTAGCAGTCGAGATGACAGGCATCTAATCCGCAGGGCTGTAACGAATCGTGCAGCCACGTCTCAATCCCTGAGTCAACAGATGAGGACGTTTGCAAGACACCAACCATCTGCACGAAGAGTTCGGTGACGTTTGCTGCACCATGGACTATCAGCTTGGAAATCAAGGCTGCGGTTACCCTTGGGGCTGCATCACAGACAGGAGCGCCGGAAATGGTGTACTCAACGACGAACCTTGGTGAACGAATGGCAACACGTCGGTTTTTCGGATTAATCCAGGTTATGATTACAGCATCATGATGGTCGCATCCGTGTTTGGCAACATCGCCGTGAACGCACATTCGAAGCGTGTATTCGTCATCTCCATACTTGCGTTATCACCCTGCCTGATAGTATGGGGTGCCATTGGTTACACGTCTCGGTCACCTCTTGTTCGCATTGACGGCACTTTAAACAGTGGAAGTTACATTTCAGGTGTGTTACGACCCATGCTCTACCCTTCATTCGATCCATACGAAACCCTACATTTCAGCAGCATAATGCACGACCGCATGTTGCAGGTCCTGTCCGGGCCTTTTTGGATACAGAAAATGTTCGAAAGCTGCACTGGCCAGCACATTCTCCAGATCTATCAACAATTGAAAACGTGTGGTCAATGGTGGCCGAGCAACTGGCTCGTCACAATACGCCAGTCACTACGTTTGATGAACTGTGGTATCGTGTTGAAGCAGCATGGGCAGCTGTACCCGTACACGCCATCCAAGCTCTGTTTGACTCAATGCCCAGGGGTATCAAGGCCGTTATTACCGCCAGAGGTGGTTGTTCTGGGTACTGATCTCTCAGGATCTATGCACCCAAATTCCGTGAAAATGTAATGTCAGTTGCAGTACAGTATATTTGTCCAATTAATATCCGTTTATCATCTGCGTTTCTTCTTAGTGTAGTAATTTTAATGACCAGTAGTGTATATGTGAAAAATTTCCGGAATTTTTCCATTGACTGCGAGAAGAGAGGGTCGTTGGAAATCTTTTTTCTCTCACTGAAAGAAGGTTGGTTTTATTCAGTATCCTTACACCATATTATTCCCAACACCTTTTACTATAAAACCTTGTTTATCAACATGATCACAGTAAAGTGCTATGACCTTATGCCACCTTACTTCGAAGGCTTGTTTGCCCGCATGATACCACTTCAACGTTTTGATGCATCAATAACCTCCCCATCATCCATGTACTCCTTCCCATCGAGTGCGTCCTTCATAGGGTCAAAAAGATGGAAGTCGGAAGGTACGAGATCCATGCTGTCGGGTGGATTAGGAAGAAAAGTCCAATGAAGTTTTGGTAGTTCCTCTCGAGTGCACAGACTTGTGTGCGGTCTTTGGTTGTCGTGGAGAAGAAATAATTCGTCAGCGTTTTTGTGGCGTTTCTTTAATTTCCTGAGCGTAACACAATGCAATTCAGCTTTGATTGTTTTACCATTAGTGTCCCCCTTCAGTGTCTCAGAGGACCTCGCCATGACGATAATGCTGAGACTGCGGCTTTTAACTTTTCCTTCGGAGGAGAGATGGTGTGGCCCCACTCCCTGAATTGCTATTTTGTTTCCGGTTATAACTGATGAACCAGCCTCGTAATTCGCAAGCAATTCTGGACTGACGATCCTTCGTTTGCTATTTATGGTCTTCTGTTAGGTGGCGGGGAAACTAGCGGACACACAAATCTTGGGTTACTCCAAATGGTAGACGAGTGTGTCAGCACTCCCAACAGAAGCGCCTAGTTGAGCAGCGAGGTGTCTGATTGTGATCCATTGTTTACCTCGCTTGAGAATGCCCGCACGTTCAGCCATTGCAGGAGCTGTGTGTGGTCGGCCTTAACAAGCCATAGCGGACAAGTTTATGCTATCTTGTTTCGATCTTGACAGATTCCTCACCCAAAGATTCACCTTGCTTTTCTTCGGTATAAGATCTCCATAGTAATTCTGCAAGCGCTTATGAATATCTGCGATGCACTGGTTTTCCGCCAAAAGAAACTCAATGACAGCTCTCTGCTTGGACCTCAAACCTGTTACAGACGGCATTTTGAAGGCTACGTATAGCGCCTCCAACTATTGGAACTTCACGAAACGATAGTACCGGAAGCAAGAATACTCCACGATGTCCCACAAAAAATTCCGCAGTAAGTATTGAAATGTGTTGCATCGTATCGACAGCATTACGTACTCCATACAAAAAGCAGTATTTTGTTGTAAAGGTGGGCGTAGCAGGCATTCACATCGTGTTGCTATGATGAGTTACTGTCAACAGATCATCGTCTTTATCACAATGACCCTTAAAGCTTTAAGTGGATATTTTTGGAAATCGTGATTCAAATGCACAGTTTCCTGGTTTGGTATTTTATTTCCCCATCGAGGCAGATTCTAACTTTATTCGAAACTTTATCCAATAGTGAAAATGAATATTGGTTCTGTAAAGGAGGTATATGCTGTGGAGAAACTTTCTCATATTAAGACCATAGCCGAAATTCGACTAATAATCCTCATTTTCTCGAACTAAATTTTGATGTGCATTCGGAATCTGTGTATTTAATTCAGAAAAATTGCACGCATACTGATTAAATAACAGTAACCAACCAGAAGGTGCTTTGGTGCACCTCCAACTGCAACATTTTCATGGGCTCGAAAACATTTCGTAAGGTCTTAGACATCTCTCACCCGAGGGTGTTCAACGATAGTAAGCGATAGTCGAGATTAAGGCGGTTCTTAAAAAGTCCCTCACTACAATAAACCAATGTTGGTAATAAATATAAGCAGTAAACTCTCTGTCCTATGTAAGCGAAACTTTTAGCAATAGAATTCAAAGCCATTTTTGCGCTTCAGTTTCTTTCTGTCGGTGTCCACCCTGTCGTAATAAATGGACAATGGACACAAGTATAATGGTCTATCTCTCGACAAATATTTGCTATGGGACGTATGCTTGTACAGACACTTTTACTGGTATGAACATTGTCGCATAATAATAATTAACACATTTTTCACACAGCACATAGATGCGTTGAAGGAGAAATGTTTGCAAACGCTGCGGAAAACACATTTATTGTCAAGAACAAAAAATGTACGAAATGGGAGAAACTTCTTACGGCGCATTCATTCATGTCGTTGTAAAATCAGTCACTATACTGAAGTACCGATCAAAACACTTTCTGTGTTCCTACATGCACTGTTCTTTATCTAATACACCCTCTCCTACTTTCCTTATCTTCAGGTTCAGCATGAAAAGCAACCCACCGAGTATGTCATATATACGATTTGAGACAGGCAGGCGGTATCCGTCTGCTCCCTTTAGGACCTTGTGGTGGTAAATTACATACTCGGTGCGTTGCTTTTCGTGCTGAACCTGAAGATAAGGAAAGAAGTAGAGGGTGTATTAGATAAAGGATAGTGCATGTAAGAACACAGAAAGTGTTTTGATCGGTACTTCAGTACAGTGACTGATTTTACAACGACATGAATGAATGCTCCGTAAGAAGTTTCTATCATTTCGTACCTTTTTTGTTCTTGACACAAAAATGTGTTTCCCCGCAGCGTTTGCAAACATTTCTCCTCCAACGCATCTATGTGCTGTGTTATATATATTAAAGGTATTTGGAACATATTTCTAATTCTTCAGGAACAGAATGTTGTGGTGGTTAAAATCGTATTATTTTCAGAACTATATATGTAACATGTGGACAGTGAAGCCCAAGTTTATAGGCCGTGCACCATCCTGCGCCTTAAACAGAAGAGGTTTTTACTACAGATCATGTGAAATGAGCTGTATATTATGTTACCAAATTTTACCTGTCTTTAAAATGGAAATTTGTGCCAGTCTCCAACACCTTTTATTTCAAAATATATGTAATTTGTTAATGGATATCAATAATATATCTGTTTCATTTGATTTCAAATACTGATTGTT
Source organism: Schistocerca gregaria (assembly GCF_023897955.1). Lineage (NCBI taxonomy): Eukaryota > Metazoa > Arthropoda > Insecta > Orthoptera > Acrididae > Schistocerca > Schistocerca gregaria. Next base: position 202,753,190 of record NC_064924.1, read on the forward strand.
AACGCATTTTTTTTCCTGTTTTTCTATATCATCTGTCTTATGACTGGTCAGAATCGTCCGCTATGAATACATCTTAGAGTAGCACTTGCAACTTACGTCCTCATTTACTTGCTGAATGTATTTCAACAGCTTTTGCCCTCTACAGCTTCCTATACTACCATCGAAGTTATTCTGTGTTGTCGTAACAGATGTCCTACCAACATGTCCCTTCTTCTTGTCAGTGTTATCCATATACTTATTTCCTCGCCGATACTTCTGAGAATGTCCTCGTGTCTTACCATGTCAGTTGAAAGGTAACCCTGTGGGAGCTGTTTAAATTATTGATTGCGTTGACATAATTGTAGTATTCTAATAACATTTATTTTTTGATAAAACCAGACATAAATCATGATAAACAAGTTATTGATTGAATACCGTAAACAGCTAACAGGTGGTTCAAGATGACACTAGATAAGGATCCTGTGTGGCTGAGACAAGTTAACTAGTGGAGTGAGTAAAGTACTCTGGCCCTAAAAATGTGGGAACTGCACTCTGTATTGATCTGACGCTGATCTGACTTCGATTCATCGAAGGTGCTGCTGAGGGCAAGTGGCGACTGCGATTTTTACAACCTGATATTGCTGGAACTACAGTACGTTACCCTGTTTGCTTCGTTCAGTGATGTAACTTGCAGCTGGCGAGAAGTGTGCCGCGAAGGTGAGACGTGGAGGCGGTACCTGTGGAATAGATCGCGTCCACAAATAAATGCTAAAACCTCAAGGTCTAGATCAAGCATCCTGATCGCAATTTACTCTCTGCCAGAGCCCTGAAATCACGATTGATTTCAATGTGTGACTCACCCATTCGCTGGTCGAACCAAGGACCAATTTGGTTCACTTATACGTCAGAGCACACAAGGATACCAAGACGAATAAGTGTGTTCTCCTCAAAAGAACAGTCTGAGATGTTTCAAGCCACACTGTCGGTACAGTAAGAACTTAATTACAGGATCCCCAGTCTAAACTACTGGCAAGTGAAGTCAGTCTCAGGACAGGTCCCACGTACCAACCACAAATGCCAGAGCTTCAACCGGAGCTGCTTCCAGACCAAAGTCCCACACCTGAATGCTTTGCACCTCTCCAGAAAAAATTCTGTTTTCCTGATAAGTGCCCAAATGACAACGCTTTCACCCCATCTTGAGCCAATCACAGGGCCCTAGACGAGCTAAATCTCCCCACCCACACGACAGCACAAACCTCACGTTAAGCCAGGCAGGGGTTAAGAAACCGTTGTGTCTGGAAAAAAAAAGACACCGCCAATTACTGGCTGTTTTAGGTTTTCGCAGAGGGGAAGATGATTTTCTCCATGTTCGTGTTGCTTCCCACGGCAACAAGTGAACAGATACAATCTTAAAGATCTTTATGGAAAGCGCCTGTGCCTTGGAGCTTGTTAGTCCTATCTATGTGGGTTACTAAAGATTTTATCTCTAAACGTTTCTCAGACGCCGAAGCTCCTTATACAAGCGGTTCACAGGCCTAATTGCAATATTGGCGGAAATGAAAACTTGTGAACTTTTATTACACGTGCCCAACCTAGGCCTCTGCTAACATCATGGTAGGTAGCTCGGCATTGTTCTGCTGGAGACCTGTCTCAATGAGGGGCTGGCCTGTCTGCCGTGTACAGCTGTGGAAAAAAAATGGTTCAAATGGCACTGAGCACTATGGGACTCAACTGCTGTGGTCATCAGTCCCCTAGAACTTAGAACTACTTAAACCTAACTAACCTAACTAACCTAAGGACATCACACACATCCATGCCCAAGGCACGATTCGAACCTGCGACCGTAGCAGTCGCATGGTTCCGGACTGCGCGCCTAGAACCGCGAGACCACCGTGGCCGGCTCAGCTGTGGACCAGTCCAGCAAGATTTACCGAGGGATGGGCTCGCAGCCAGTTGCTTTCAACTCCCAGCATGCCGTTTCTATGAGCTAAGAACCATAAAAATACCTCATGCTTTTAGTGCCCTAACAGGCTCCATCAACTTCTGCTCAGATCCTTATCTTCCTAAAGTCTTGTTCAAGATGCGTTAGGTTGTAACAAAGTCTTTAATAATTTTCTGTATACAAAAAACAGGCAACAGAGTACCTTGTGTCTCACAGTAGAACCTATTTTTCAACATTTTTCTGTGGCAACACGTCTCAAGTACTTTTATTCTCTTCTTTTCCAGTTTTCTCTCAGTCAGTGATTCAGTTCAAAACGTAGTTTCTAAGAGATTACTTCCTCAAATTAAGACCTATGTTTGATACTAGTAAACTTCCCTTGGACAGGAATGTCCATTTAGGCAGTGCTACATTCCTTTTTATATCATCATTGTTCTGTCCATTACAGGTTACTTTGCAATCTAGACAGCAAGATTCCTTATTCTACATTGTGATCATCAACGCTGATGTTAAGTTTATCACTTATTATTTCTGATACTGGTAATTTATTCCGTCTTTCTTCAATTTAATGTCAATTCTTATTCTGTGCTCATTCCACTGTTCATTCAAAACAGCGTATCCTATAACTCTTCTTCCCTTTCCCCGAGTATAACAATTTATCAATGTACCTTATCATTGAAATTCTACATCTAATCCCACGTTTGAAAGTTTCTTTTATTTGCGTCATTGCTTCTTCGATATATAGACTGAAAAGTAGGGACGAAAGACTACATCCCTGTCTTACACACTTTTTAATCCCACATCTTAGTTCTTGGTCATCCATTCTTATAGTTCCCTTTTGATTCTTGTACATATTATGTATTACCCATCTTTGCCTATCGATTACCTCTACTTTTATCACAATTTCAAACACCTTGCACCATTTTCCATTGTCATACTTTTTCCAGTCTGACAAATTCTAAGAACATGGCTTCATTTTTCTTTCTCCTAATGTTAACCAGAACGACGGAATTGCCTCCCTGGTTACTTCACCTCTTCTAGCCACAGTTATCTAACACATTCTCAGTTATATTTTCCATTGTTTGGTGTATTGTTTTTGTCAGTAACTATGATGTGTGAGCTTTTAAGCAATTTTACGCTCTTGCAGTCTTCGGAACTGTATAAATAATGCTTCTCCAAAAGTCACACTGTATATCGCCAGACTCATAAACTCTACGCACCAACCTCAATAGTCGTCTTCTCAAATTCGTAGCGGTGTCTGTTTGTTCTATATCGTGTCTCCCTACAACTTTCGCGCAACTACACTCTGAGCGTGTTTTTTTAGGGAATTGATTAGTTTGAACCTGGGACCTGTTGCTGGTAAGGAGACGCCAGACCACACATGACATGTAGAATTCAGAAGAGTTCAGTGAGACTAGCAATGATTTAACCAAATACTAAATGATCTCAGTGTCAGCTCCACTGCACTCCCTGTAAAAGAATCTTAATACTAACTAAATTTAGTGGAAGGGGTTCAAGGTTTTCCTATTTTTAGTTAGCTGGTAAAATAACGTCGAGGGCGCAGTTAAGTTTACCATTGGAAATTTTATTCTACTCACAAAACATTGTTTATAAAATACACTATTGATAAAAAGGAAATGTTTCAATACAGGATGGTAAAAACCAACTGTGTTCAACAAAAATGTGAACTAATATTCCCTGAATGGATTTCCAAATTCCACAATGGATCGAAGGATGACCTATGCCATATCACATTTATAGTCTAACTTTAAATTAAGTTTCACAAAGGAGAAAACTATGAAAATGGTCTACAGTGACCCTCAGTTATCTTTAATTACTTATCTAACTTGTCGTAAATTACAGTGGCTGATGTGGTTTCTCAATAACTATGTTGTTGTTGTCTTCAGTCCTGAGACTGGTTTGATGCAGCTCTCCATGCTACTCTATCCTGTGCAAGCTGCTTCATCTCCCAGTACCTACTGCAACCAACATCCTTCTGAATCCGCTTAGTGTACTCATCTCTCGGTCTCCTTCTACGATTTTTACCCTCCACGCTGCCCTCCAATGCTAAATTTGTGATCTCTTGATGCCTCAAAACATGTCCTACCAACCGATCCCCTCTTCTAGTCAAGTTGTGCCACAAACTTCTCTTCTCCCCAATCCTATTCAACACCTCCTCATTAGTTACGTGATCTATCCACCTAATCTTCAGTATTCTTCTGTAGCACCATATTTCGAAAGCTTCTGTTCTCTTCTTGCCCAAACTAGTTATCGTCCATGTTTCACTTCCATACATGGCTACACTCCAAACAAACACTTTCAGAAACGACTTCCTGATACATAAATCTATATTCGATGTTAACAAATTTCTCTTCTTCAGAAACGCTTTCCTTGCCATTGCCAGTCTACATTTTATATCCTCTCTACTTCGACCATCATCAGTTATATTACTTCCTAAATAGCAAAACTCCTTTCCTACTTTAAGTGTCTCATTTCCTAATCTAATTCCCTCAGCATAACCCGATTTAATTTGACTACATTCCATTATCCTCGTTTTGCTTTTCTTGATGTTCATCTTATATCCTCCTTTCAAGACGCTGTCCATTCTGTTCAACTGCTCTTCCAAGTCCTTTGCTGTCTCTGACAGAATTACAATGTCATCGGCGAACCTCAAAGTTTTTACTTCCTCTCCATGAATTTTAATACCAACTCCAAATTTTTCTTTTGTTTCCTTTACTGCTTGCTCAATATACAGATTGAATAACATCAGGGAGAGGCTACAACCATGTCTCACTCCTTTCCCAACCACTGCTCCCCTTTCATGCCTCTCGACTCTTATGACTGCCATTTGGTTTCTGTACAAATGGTAAATAGCCTTTCGCTCCCTGTATTTTACCCCTACCATCTTTAGAATTTGAAAGAGAGTATTCCAGTCAACATTTTCAAAAGCTTTCTCTAAGTCTACAAATGCTAGAAACGTAGGTTTGCCTTTTCTTAATCTTTCTTCTATGATAAGTCGTAAGGTCAGTATTGCCTCACGTGTTCCAACATTTCGACAGAATCCAAACTGATCCTCCCCGAGGTCCGCATCTACCAGTTTCTTCATTCGTCTGTAAAGAATTCGCGTTAGTATTTTGCAGCTGTGACTTATTAAACTAATAGTTCGGTAACTTTCACATCTGTCAGCATCTGCTTTCTTTGGGATTGGAATTATTATATTCTTCTTGAAGTCTGAAGGTATTTCGCCTGTCTCATACATCTTGCTCACCAGCTGGTAGAGTTTTGTCATGACTGGCTCTCCCAAGGCCGTCAGTAGTTCTAATGGAATGTTGTCTACTCCGGGGGCCTTGTTTCGACTCAGGTCTTTCAGTGCTCTGTCAAACTCTTCACGCCGTATCGTATCTCCCATTTCGTCTTCATCTACATCCTCTTCCATTTCCATAATATTGTCCTCAGGTACATCGCCCTTGTATAAACCTTCTATATACTCCTTCCACCTTTCTGCCTTACCTTCTTTGTTTAGAACTGGGTTGCCATCTGAGCTCTTGATATTCACACACGTGGTTCTCTTCTCTCCAAAGGTCTCTTTAATTTTCCTACAGGCAGTATCTATCGTACCCCTAGTGAGATAAGCTTCTACATCCTTACATTTGTCCTCTAGCCATCCCTGTTTAGCCATTTTGCACTTCCTGTCGATCTCATTTTTGAGACGTTTGTATTCCTTTTTGTCTGCTGCATTTACTGCATTTTTATATTTTCTCCTTTCATCAATTAAATTCAATACTTCTTCTGTTACCCAAGAATTTCTAGCAGCCCTCGTCTTTTTACCTACTTTATCCTCTGCTGCATTCACTACCTCATCCCTCAGAGCTACCCATTCTTCTTCTACTGTAATTCTTTCTCCTATTCCTATCTATTGTTCCCTTATGCTCTCCCTGAAACTCTGTACAATCTCTGGTTCTTTCAGTTTATCCAGGTCCCATCCCCTTAATTTCCCACATTTTTGCAGTTTCTTCAGTACTAATCTACAAGTCATTACAAATAGATTGTGGTCAGAGTCCACATCTGCCCCTGGAAATGTCTTACAACTTAAAACCTGGTTCCTAAATCTCTGTCTCACCATTATATAATCTATCTGATACCTTTTAGTATCTCCAGGGTTTTTCCACGTATACAACCTTCTTTCACGATTCTTAAACCAAGTGTTAGCTATGATTAAGTTGTGCTCTGTGCAAAATTCTACTAGGCGGCTTCCTCTTTCATTTCTTAGCCCCAATCCATACTCACCTACTATGTTTCCTTCTCTCCCTTTTCCTACACTCGAATTCCAGTCACCCATTACTATTAAATTTTCGTCTCCCTTCACTATCTGAATAATTTCTTTTATTTCATCGTACATTTCTTCGTCATCTGCAGAGTTAGTTGGCATATAAACTTGTATTTCTGTAGTAGGTGTGGGCTTCGTATCTATATTGGCCACAATAATGCGTTCACTATGCTGTTTGTAGTAGCTTACCAGCATTCCTATTTTCCTATTCATTATTAAACCTACTCCTGCATTACCCCTATTTGATTTTGTGTTTATAACCCTGTAGTCACCTGACCAGAAGTCCTGTTCCTCCTGCCACCGAACTTCACTAATTCCCACTATATCTAACTTTAACCTATCCATTTCCCTTTTTAAATTTTCTAACCTACCTGCCCGATTAAGGGATCTGACATTCCACGCTCCGATCCGAAGAACGCCAGTTTTCTTTCTCCTGATAACGACATCCTCCTGAGTAGTCCTCGCCCGGAGATCGGAATGGGGGACTATTTTACCTCCGGAATATTTTACCCAAGAGGATGCCATCATCATTTAATCACACAGTAAAGCTGCATGTCCTTGGGCAAAATTACGGCTGTAGTTTCACCTTGCTTTCAGCCGTTCGCAGTACCAGCACAGCAAGGCCGTTTTGGATAATGTTGCAAGGACAGATCAGTCAATCATCCAGACTGTTGCCCCTGCAACTACTGAAAAGGCTGCTGCCCCTCTTCAGGAACCACACGTTGGTCTGGCCTCTCAACAGATACCCCTCCGTTGTGGTTGCACCTACGGTACGGCCATCTGTATCGCTGAGGCACGAAAGCCTCCCCACCAACGGCAAGGTCCATGGTTCATGGGGGGTGAATAACTATGTAACAGAAAAATCATTGCGTTTCAGATTTTTACTTCCAATGGCAAATGTGAACACCATGAGCTTTAATTTACGATCGACTTTAGTATTACGCAAAAAGGGGGTGTAACAGATGAGACTTCTGCAGTTCTGAGTGAAGCCTTATGCGCTCAAAAAGGCGTTATCGCATGCGTTCATTGCCTTGTCGGTGTTTAGGTAGCGTCAGGGCGTCAGCGGCCGGCGCAGCAGCCATCCAGCTCGCCGTCTCGGAAGCAACTCTCTCCTAACTGCTCCTTACTACAATTACCGAAGTTGTTTAACAAAACTATCTGGCTGTGTTTTCATCTGACCAGTCAGGGTCTCAATGTTAACCTTAAGCTCCGCCTAAAAAAATTCTGTCTATCCAATGAGAAACGTTATACTTTTCTTGGTGGGGCAATGTTTTTCAAAGTTTCCAACGTAGTAGAGACGCGAAAAAGTCTCACGCTAAAACCTGCAGCTGGTGTGGTCCTTTTAGCGTTATCTATACTGTTTTTCTAGAGGACTCTAGCTTTTAACATGAGCTAAGGGGTGGTACTTGACGTAACAGTGATCCGAAAAAGTCTCAAGCTAAAACTTGCGGGTGGTGTGGACCTTATTGTGTTATCGTATGATCTATGCTGTTTTTCTGGAGGGCTCTAGTTTTTAACATGGGCTGTGGGGTGCTTCTTGGCGTAACAGTGACGCGAAAAAGTAGTAATTAAGTAAAATCCATTCCTAACACATTTTCTAAATATCATGTGCAAGTAAAAATGTTTTTGTTTCTAGCACTCATTTCAGCCTTGTTACACTAACAAATAAGAATTATTTCCAAAAATTACTTAGACAAAGAAATATACACACACAAGTATTGAGATATTATCCCAATAAATGGTACAAATGTTTTAAAAAAAGGGAAAACATCCCACAAGATAATTTTTTATTCTTTGTTTTTATAAGAAGAAAATGAGTAAAATATAGTTATTCCTTTACTTTTATGAGGAGAAAATAAGTGGCATATTGTTTCTTTATATACTGTCCATTTCAGAACTAATAACTTATTTTTATCAATTGTCTATTTTTTACTGAAGTCCATGGTCAATGACTGTTATTTTGTAGTTTATTAGCTGTCTGGTGTGCTTAACATATTTAGTTTTTCACATGTTTCTTTTGCACAATTCCTACATCACATAATTTGGTTTCACACATTCACACAATCCTATGAATGTTCAAGCATGAGGTTGGCGAATGCTTTTGTACGAAGGTGATGGACTTGAGCAAGATGGATGTGGGCAAGTATTTGATGTACAGCTTCGTTCGTCATTCCTTGTTGGCTTTGCAAGTGTGTGTTGGTGTTGTGGAGGTCCGGTAATGGAATGGAGCTGTGAGTGCAGAATCTCGTGGTTTACTGGTTTGTATGCGCGAAAGTCATCGTTATGTGTCGCTGAAAGCGGTCGTTTTTTGTTGTAGTACTTCGCAGACGAATAGTTTACAATAGTATACGAATTTGGGAAGGTATTTCGTCTATTCTTCACCCATTTTCTTTCTTGGTCTCAATATTGCGACTCTTCAACTTCTGTTCTTCCTGCTTTTTCTCTGCTTCTTCCTTGCTTCTTGGTCCTTCTCTGGGCAGGATATGGAAATATTTATTGATAACTAGTCGCTTTGAAGTTCTCCTCCTAGCAACAGTTGATAAATTGTTTGGGCGTGTCATTTTTACTTTGTGGAAGTTTTCTTCAGTTTCGTGCATCAGCGTGCTGTTTAATAGCATTAGTGTAACTTTTACACATATTTCTCTTCAACGTGCTGCAATTGTCCTGGGTCGGTACGTCATTCTCTTTGGTATGGCCACTTAGCTGTCAATTCGAACGTTTATCGGAGTTTGGTGGACTTACTTCCACCTCTTCTATATGTATTCTTTTTTCTTGTTCAGCTTGTTGATAGTGGTTTCTTTGTTGAATATTTGTCGGTCTATTGGTTCTCCAGTACCCGTTCTGGTTGTCGGTATTCCCTCTGTAATAGTTGTTGCCGTTCCTGGGTGAATTATAGTTATTGCCATACTCTTTTTCTAAATCCATAACCGGTTGTTTGTTGAAATCTATTGTCGTTTCTTGGTGCGAAGTTATCACGTGGTTCGTAATTATTGTTTCTTCGTACTGTGTCTTGTGGATTCCACTGCTTTTTGCTTTCGTTTTCACGGGCGCTTCGTCTGTTTCTTGCGTCATCTTCCTAAAATATTCCTTACAATACCTTGGAATGCTTCGACGTCATTGCCTCCGCGACCTACTAATGATTGCTGGTATTTCAATGGTAGCTTCATCGCGCATAATTTATTCAACGCTCCGTCACTGTATGGTACATCTAAGCATTGATTTTTCTTTGCCATTAATTCGAAAAATTTCACGGGACTCTTCTCTCCTGAATTTTCAAAATATGGGTTCTGTAATAATTCGTATTTCACTCTGTTCTGTGCTTCGCTGGACCAATAGCATGAGAGAAACTTCTCTCTGAAATCTTCGTATGATCGGCATGTCGCTACAACATTCTGCATGGTTTCTGCTACTGTTCCTGACATGTGTGCACATATAAAGTCTAATTTGTGTGCTAACGTCCAGTGTTCTGGTAATCCTACTCGGAATTGATCAATAAATGTTCGTGGATGTAATGAGTTTCCTTCTCGAAAATGTTGAAATTTTCTGACTGTGAGGAAATGATCGTTGTCGTACTTTGTCATAGTTCCATATGAAATTCGCGAGTCTTCGCCACTTTTGTTTCTGATCATTTCTCCCGTCGTTCTTTCCGGTTGTGGTAGATCCATTGGATATTTTCCACTGTAACTTTCGCCTACCCTTGCGTAGTATCGTTGGAGTGGTACACAATAATTTTCTTCCATCGGTTGTGAACGTGTGGCTGAATGCATTGCACTGTACTCTTTGCGATCTGGCTTTTCATTGTCACTTATTGGTTGGGTATCTTGTCTGGCTAACCTTGCTGCTTCATTGCACGATCCTAACTGTCTTGAAACATACATTTGTGGTTCCGCATATGTTTTTGATGACGTTTGTTCATCAAGAATTTCGAAGCGTGTTTGTTGCTGTGCAGGCTGTCTGATTTCACGTATGTTAGTTTCCGCCTGCGAATGGAATCGCAAATGCGTAATATCTCCGTTAATTTCATGTTTTTCCGGTGCTGTTACAGATCCGGATGTGGTTGCAGACTCTGTGCTTGTTCGATTCTGTTCATTACGCTCTTCAATGGTTTGCAACAACTCTGTTCGCAATTTCTGAAACTGTCGCTTCGTTTGCGCTTCTATTTTGACTATGTGGTTATCATATCTTTTCAGCGCTGCTTTTTTGATACGTTTGCGTAACACACTGTTTTCAACAACTTCACGCGCTGTACCTTCTGCTTGTCTAGTAATTTCGTTTATCTGTTTCTCTACTTTCTTAACTTCTCCGTGGATGTTGTTACGTAATGTTTTGATCACGTCCTGAATGTCATTACGCAATGTTTTTACGTCCGCTTGTACCTTGTCAATGTCTGTACACAATTGATTGTGACCTTCTATTTTGACTATGTGGTTATCATATCTTTTCAGCGCTGCTTTTGTGATACGTTTGCGTAACACACTGTTTTCAACAACTTCACGCGCTGTACCTTCTGCTTGTCTAGTAATTTCGTTTATCTGTTTCTCTACTTTCTTAACTTCTCCGTGGATGTTGTTACGTAATGTTTTGATCACGTCCTGAATGTCATTACGCAATGTTTTTACGTCCGCTTGTACCTTGTCAATGTCTGTACACAATTGATTGTGACCTGATATTAAGTTTCCTATCACTTCTCGAGATTCTTTTGCCTCGTCTTCGAAATGACTTAGGTGTAACTGAATTCTTATGTTATGTTCTTTAATCTTACGCATTTGTCTCGTGGTTTCTGCATTCTGAATTTGAATTTGGTTCGCTATTTCTTTATTTTGCCTTATCATGATTTCCGTAATTTGTTGTAATAATTCTGCCAGATTGGTGGGTCCTATTGCGTTTTGTTCCGACGTCCTACGCTCTGTGTTTTCGCCCAAGTGTTGGTTCGCAACCGATTGCATTGAACTGTGCTGTGACACGTCTCTGCTCGCATTCCTTGTTCTCTGTGGTGAGGGAGCTCTGTTTACTTGTACTATGGGGTTTACGTATTCAAGACGCAAGTTAGAATCCTCATCGACTGTCTCTCTACTTTCCTACTCCTCTGTCGTATGCTGACCTAGGTTTTCTGTGCCTTGGCGTTTATTATCCTCGTTATGGTGCGTTATCTGTCCTATTTCTTGCGATACTGCATCGTCTGTTGTACTGTCCTCTATTCTCTGTCCATTTTCATGCTGCGTCTCTACCTCAATTCGGTCAAGGTCTCGATCTGCCATTACTAATATTTCCGAATCCCTTATTTTCTGTTCTAAAAGCAATTCACGCGCCCTACTTCGCGTCAACATGCGCTCATACGATCTCACGCGTTTCATAAACTTTTTGCACACATGACTTGACAAACCATTTACATACATGTTGGGTCAGAACCAACTTGTCAACGATGAATCCGCCACCTGTGCGCTTGCATTGGAAAGAAAACTTAATTCTAACAATATTAAAATTCATAACTTAATTACGCTATTGTTTCTGCCAGACTCATTTCTATTTAATACTTTTACTATCTATCGTTGAAGCTGCGTAAGATTCACCAATAGATATATATGCACTTACACCCGTTTCATCATGTAAAACACTCGCAGCTGACACATGGCTGTATCTTATGAAGTAGGGCCAAACGAAATATGTATTATCTTATAAAATTCGTGTTCCATACAATGACAAAGCCCGGTACCAGTGACACTCTTCGTGGTGTTTACACCGCAGTAGCCATTTCCGGTCCCCTAGCCTCCAAGTTTTCGCCCTTTTCTAATACTTTTAAGAAAAGTCTCAATACCAACATTACTAATAGTTGCGTTACTGTACTTGTCTTTTCAAGAGCTTTCGAATGTCGTTAAAAATGTCTATCGTTCCACTTCAAAAGACTGTACTCACTGTAATGTTTCAGTTGGTACAAGAGTTAATAGGGTCAACTATGCTACCAAATTAAGTGGCCTCCTTCGAATAATATGTCAGGATATCTTGATTTTTCTAAAGATAAAAGGAGTGTTACGTCTTTTGTCTCACCCTACTCCTAAGTTCCGATAATTTTACGAATGTCAACAATTGTGCAGCAGTCAATACATTTAGTATCCATCTTTACATTTGTAATGGAATATTAAGATGCAGGAGCGCCATACTGGAAGTAATGAGCAACAATTTCTAAAGTTTTTCATGTATATTTTTTGAGGAGTGTTCCTTAAATTCAGCTTAATATGCATACATTCCTTCACTTTTCAGCACACTCTGTTACCTTGCACACATTTTTCCCATGGTTCTGGAAGTTAATTCCGGTATCCACAATAAACTGAAGCACTGCTTGCCGTTCATACTCTAGCGTCTCGTAGCATTGGCCTCTCATTATTAATTTTTTTGAGTCATCAGTCTTCTACTGATTTGAAGCGGCCAGCCACGAATTCATCTTCTGTACCAACCTCTCCATCTGAGAGTAGCACTTGCAACCTATGTCCTCAATTGTTTTCAGGATGGATTCCAATCTATGTCTTCCTCTACAGATTTTGCCTTCCACAGCTCCATCCGCAGCTCTTGGTCATGCGGTAGCGTTCTCGGGTTCACGGGTTAGATTCCCGGTGGGGTCAGGGATTTTCTCTGCCTCGTGATGACTGGGTGTTCTGTGATGTCCTTCGGTTAGTTAGGTTTAAGTAGTTCTTAGTTCTAGGGGACTGATGACCATAGATGTTAAGTCCCATACTGCTCAGAGCCAGCCATTCTACAGCTCCCCTAGTATCATGGAAGTCATTCCCTGATGTCTTAACAAAAATCCTGATCCCTTCTCCTTTTCAATGTTTTCCAGCTACTCCTGTCATCTCCGATTCTGCGCAGAACCTCCTCAATCCTTACCTTATCATTTCAGCATTCGTCTGTAGCACCATATCTCAAATGCTTCTGTTCTCTTCTTTTCCTATTTCCCCGCAGTCCATGATTCATTTCCATACAATGCTGTGCTCCAAACATACAATCTCATAAATTTGTCCCTCAACTTAAGACCTAAGTTTGATACGAGTAGACCTCTCTAGGCCAGGAATGTCCTTTTTGCCAGTACTAGTCTGCTTTTCATGTCTTCCTTGCTCCGTCCGTTAATAGTTATTTTGCTGGCTACGTAACAGAATTTCTGAACTTCATCAACTTCGTGACCATCAATCTTGATGTTAAGTTTTTCGCTGTTCTCATTTCTGCTAGTTCTTTTTACTTTCACATTTCTTTGATTTATTGTCAAAGCGTATTCCCTACCCATTAGACTGTTCATTCTATTGAGGAGATCCTGTAATTCATCTTCACTTTCACTCAGGACAGCGATGTTATCTGCGTATCTTATCATTGATATTCATGCACCTTCCAAGTAGGGGCGAAAGACAACATCCCTGTCTTATAACCTTTTAGTATGAGCACTTCGTTCTCGGTCGTCCACTATTATTATGCCCTCTTGGCTCTGGTACATAGAGTATATTACCTATCTTTCCCTATAGCTTACCCCTACTTGTCTCAGTTTTTGAACTTGCGCCATTTTATATTGCCGAACGCTTTTCCTAGGTCGGAAAATCCAATGAAAGTGTCTTGATTTTCCTTTAGTCTTACTCCCATTTTCAGTCGCAACATGAGAATTGCCTCTCTGGTGCCTTAGCCTTTCCTAAAGCCGATCTGATCGTCATCTAAGACTTTATCAGTTTTCTTTCCCATTCTTCTGCATGTTATTCATGTAATTAACTTTAATACAATAGTTGTTAAAGTGATTGTTTAATAATTCTCGCACGTGTCAGCCTTTGCAGTTTTCGGAATAGTGTGGATGATATTTTTTCCGAAAGTTAGATCACATTTCTCCAGACTCACACATTCTACACACCAACGTGAGTATTTTGCTGCCACTTCCCCACTGATTTTAGAAATTCTGATGGACTACCACCTATCCCTTGTGCCTTATTTGATCTTAAGTCCCCCAAAGCTGTTTTAAATTCTGATGCTAATACTGGATCCCCTATCTCTTCTAAATCGATTCCTGTTTCATCCTCTATTACATCAGACCAATTTTCCCCCTCATAGTGGCCTTCAATGTACTCTTTCCACTTACCCGCCCACTCCTCTGCATTTAACAGTGGAATGCCGTTGCGCTCTTAATGTTAATCATGCCGTTAATTTCACCGAACGATATTTTGAATTTCTTATTTCCTGAATCTGTCTTTCCGACAATCATTTCTATTTCGATTGCTTCAGATTTTTCATGCAGCTTCAGTGCCCGTCCTACTTACTTCATTCCCCAGTGAATTATATTTCTTTATTCCCGAATTTCCTTGAACATATTTGTTCTTTCTTCTTTCATTGAACAACTGAAGTATTTTATCTGTAACCCATGGTTTCTTTGTTGTTACCTTCCTTGTACCTATGGTGTTCTTTCAAACTACTGTGACTGTCCTTTTTAGAGTTGTCCGTTCCCCTTAAACTGTACCACCTACTGAGCTGTTATTTATACTTCTATCTATAGCTTTAGAGAACTTCAAGCGTTTCTCGTCATCTCCTGGTACTTCTGCATCGCAATTCTTTGCGTATTGAGTCTTCCTGACTAATGTGTGAAACTTCAGCCTACTCTTCATCTTGACTGCATTTTGATCTGAGTCCTGGGTACGCCATCCTATCCAGTATCTCATTTCTGAATCTCTGTCTGACCAAGATGTAATCAAACTCAAATCTTCTCGTATCACACAGCCTTTTCCAAGTGTACTTCAGCGTCTTGTAATTCTTCAAGAGATTGTACGCTATTAATAACTGAAATTTATTTCAGTACTCAGTCTTCCTTCTCTCTCATTCCTTATCCCCAAGCTCGTATACTCCTCTAATCTTTTCTTCTGCTCCTTCGCCTATAACTGCATTTCTGTCTCCCATGACTATCGAGTTAGTTTTCATCTCTCTTTACGTAATATATTAGCCTTTCAATATGCTCATATACTTTCTCTATGTCATCTACAGCTTGCGACGTTGGCATGTACACGTGAACTATGTTTGTTACTGTTGCTTTGGTGTCGTTTCTGATAAGGACAAACCTATCACTCAACTGTTCACAGTAACTCACTCGCTGATCTACCTTCATATTCGTAACGAATCCAACTCCCGTTACACCATTTTCTCCTGCTGCTAATATTACGGCATACTTATCCGACGAGAAATAATTGTCTCTTCCACTTCACTGACCCGTATTATATCTAGATGGAGCCTTAGCATTTCCCTTTTCAGATTTTCTAACTTCACTACCACGTTCAAGCTTCTGATGTTTCCTGCCTCGACTCATAAAACGTTATCCTTTCGTGTGTTATTCAATCTTCTTCTCATGGTCATCTCCTCCTTTGCCAGTCCCCTCACGGAGATCCGAATGTGGGACTATTCCGGAATCATGACACTTTTTCAGTTACAAGCCACATGTCCTGTGGATACACGTTATGTGTACTTAATACAGTGGTTTCTATTGCCTTTTGCATGCTCATGCCGTTGATCATTCTTCCACCTTTAGGGCCAGTTATCCAACCCAAAACCAGAGAGTGCCCCGAAGCTCTGTCCGGGCATCCGCCCTCTTTGATAGGGCCATTGCAGAATGAGGGGTGACTTATTATGCCGGAAGTCTTCGGCTGCCAACGCTAATTATTAATCAGAATTTAAGCGGCGGTGGGCTTCGAACCTAGGACGTTTTGTTTAAAAATCAAAGACTCTACCTCTACACCACAGATGCAAATTTGTATCTTAACAGAACCCAAAACGCGATAATCTGAGTGTGCCAAGTCGTGCCTGGATGGAGGATGCAGAAGAGGTTGCTGCCCAATTGTCCTGATATTCTCCACATGACACCTACAATATCAGGACGGGTTTTGTTCTGTTGCAGGATGATCTTCTTCCCAGGGCATTTATCGTACAGTGCACGATGGATATTCAAATATGTTAGGATATAGCGCTCAGTAGTTATGATGTGTCGATTTTCAAGAAAATCAGTCAGAATACAACACCCTGCACCCCAGAAAATGCGATTACGTTTGGTCAGAGTATTACGGAACTGACATTAGTTTTTATCTATGGTAAGTGTTAAGCTAGTTGTCCTTATATCTTTATCCATGCCTTACTTAGTTAATAGTGATTAAAAGGTAGCAGTTTAAGTGAACTTAGTTTTCAGAAACGATATAATTTGAACTCCTACTTGGACTGAAATAGACTGGTGCTGAAAACTTAACGACCAAAATAATTTTCACGAGATGCGTCAGTTCCAAGTAACACAGCTCGATGAATGTTGTAGGGTACATAGAAAGAACACTTACAGCTCACTGCCGGAGGAAACTGGAAGAAATAAGTGAAGTCACAGTGATTCGTGGTGATCCCCTGGAAATTATAAAGAGCGGGACGCGGTTCCTAGTACGATGTCGGATCACCACGGACGGCAGTGCAAGCTGTGCAACGTTTCTGCTGGTGGCCAGAAAGTTGGTAAACATTTTTTTGTGGTACGCCATGCCATTATTCCACCAGCAGGTTTTGCAATAGCTGGATGATCGTTGGTTCATGTGGGAGAGAAGCAGAACGTCTCCACAACGCATGTCGGGGTAACGAGCCGGACAGTCCATTTGCCGAATATCTTCTTCATACAAGACCTCTTCCACTGGCGCTGTTCAGTCGTGCATTGTCATCCGTAAGAGTGATACCAGAACCGAATGCAGTCCTGAAATAATTGACATGGGGAAGAAGTACGGGGACACTATAACGCTAATTTGTGAGTATATAGTGTTGAAAGATTTGGAACTCGTAGCGTCATGCAACATTATGCCTTCTACACGACATATAACTCTTGGAGCACCGAAACGATCGTCGACAATATGCCAGTATCGAGTACGTGTTTCCGTGTTTGGGAATATGAGGATACGTCCAGCATCATGGCATCGCAGCTCGTCCACGTGGACATACGACCAACCAGCAGTTTTGAAACGCACTGCTGGAGAATGGAACACCTTACGACCACAACTCCTTACCAACTTTGTGGCCAGCATAGAACCACGTTGATGGGAGTGTGCTGCCATCCACTGTGATCTCACACTATATTAAGAACCATGTTCCGCCCTTTGTAATGTCCAGAGGACCGGCAGGAACTGAGCTGACTAAGATTTCATTATTGTCTTTGAATATTTGTGATTTTTGTTCGTCTTATGGCATATTTCTTTTAGTTACCTCCTGTACCGTAGCGTTCTGTAGCACTTCTTTCCGCGTGTGTTTCAAGTTTCATGGAATTATGTTACTTTTCAGCGACACACCACGGGAAACCTACTTTCGTCCCTCAGTTTTGCACACCAGTGAAACAGTGAACTAACGTCTCATCCAAATAATCATCAGTATTAAGATGAACCATCGTATCAGTGATCGCAGGCTTAGTCTATGGAAACTATTCCCCACAAACTTTATTGTTTGCCGTTAAAATAAGTGATGGAATTTCAGCACATACAACCAGAAAGATCTAAATAGTCTTGAATAACATATTTTGCAGAAAGTTAAACAATTTAACTATCTACTATGCGACCGCACTTACGTATATAATCACGACATGGGCCAAATTCTAAATATGAGTCAATATATCGCCATAGGTGGAACGATAAAAAAGTGTGCAGAATAAATACAAGAAGGAAACCCAACTGAAGTTTCATAAAACCTTAGCGGTATCAACCCTTACTTATGGAACTGTAGTATGGGAAATAACAAGATTCCAAGAAAGTAGAATACAAGAAATGTTTATAAGATCAGCACCAGGAAATATCTTAAAAGAAATGAGGTTATAGGAAACATTTAAGAATACATAACCTAAAAGAAAAATTAAAAATATGTTAGGAAATGGAAGGAACATGCAGATAAATGCTTACAGAAAAACTCTCAAGTAAGCAGAAATGTTTGTCTTTTTTGGTACCAAATTTTCTTAATCTTTATGCAGCCGTTGGTATGGTACACAGTTCTTTCAACGATTTCCCCTTTTCGTGAAACCAAAAACATATAGGAATAAAATAAGTATCCTGTAGTACCCGTCCCATAAGGACTTGTAAGACGAAAGCAAGACACTACGATAAATAGTAAAGGTATGTAAATAGAAGTCAACCAAGTAATTATCGAAACACAACTGTTATTAAATGTAACAGACCTACTAAGGAGACTGTCTACACTACTCTTGTCCATACTCCTTTAGAATAGTTCTGCTCGGTGTGGGACCAGATAGCACTGACGGAGTACATCGCAAAAGTTCAAAGAAAGGCAGCACTTTTCGTATTATCACGAAATAGGGGAGAGAGTGTCACAGAAATGATACATGATTTAGGCTGGAAATCGTTAAAAGAATGGCGTTTTTCTTTACGACGGAATCTTCGTACGAAATTTCAATCACCAACTTTCTCTTCCGAATGCGAAAATATATTGCTGATACTGGTCTACATAGGGAGGAACGATCGACAGATATAGGTGTTCATTCTTTCCACGCGCTATGCGGGATTGAAATAGTAGAGAATTGTGAAGGTGGTTCGATTAACCCTCTGCCAGGCACTTAAATGTGATATGCAGAGTATCGATGTAGATGTATATATCAAAATAAATGAAGTGACGTTTGCATTGAGACTTAATTCGTTTGTTCCGTCGCACACATTTCATCATTTTGAGTCAAAACAAGGTAGAACATCAAAGGACTATGATTAAGAGCCTTTAGACATAATTAGTAAAGTAAAGACGGTTGAATTTCATTTATTTTGTCAGTGTAATAACATGGTTTTAAAGAGTTCTAAACAATGAGCGACACTGATGTGAGCATTAAGAAAATATTCATTAATTACCATTGTCCTCTTGTGGCAACCATATATTTTAATTAAGAGCAGCGACGGTCGAGACAGACACATCGACAGGGACGTAACGAATTTTGTGACTTTTATCAGTTCCTAACTGAGAGCGAATTTAATAACATCATCTGTATGATTTAATAGTTTAGTCTCTTGAGTTTATACGTGTTAATTTAATTTCAAATAGCCACAGTTCTGGCGTTTTCGTTTGCGTCGGAAAGTAAACTGACTTTGTGACATATTACAAGTTCCTAATCAGGGGCGAATTATTTAGTTTCACCTGAGTGCTTCGGTAGTTAGGTTTTTGAATCTCTGTGTATTAATCTAATTTATTAGACACAGTTCCTGTGTTTACGTAACCGTCTACAGTAGTGTTTCGCAGCATGTGCCGATAGTCACTTTAACTATTTGGTTTAGTTTTCCACCGCTTTTGGTATGTTGTGTGTGAATGCGAGCCGACTTGGTAATACTTCGCTCTAAGCTCCAGGCTGTGATGGCTTCGGTTACACAGCTTGAGGCTGCAGTGAATGGTCACCTCTATTGTGGGTCTAGCCCTGGGTATTCAACCGTCGTCCAGCACATCTGAGTCCTCCTATCGGTCCTCACTGGAGGCCAGCCCAGTTACTGTTCGCACTGAAGTTACCCCTGACCTGTGGTCGAGTGAGGGGTCAAACCAAGGCGTATCAGGTGGCGAAAGGTTTCCAGGGGCACATGTAAGGCCTCCTTTCCAAATAGTCTAACAAACAGGTTGGAGGTGCTGCTTGGAGCTGACACTGTCGCAGAGCTGGATGCTGTCGCCTGTCCAGTTCCAGAGGGTGGGATTATTGATAGTTGGGAGGTTCTACGTTAGGAGTGTTATGGGCCCCTTAGAGACATGGCTGCCCAGAAGGAGAAGAAAGCCAATGCGCACTTTGTATGTATATGAGGTGGAGTCATTCCAGACGTGGAACGGGTCCTTTTAGCTGCCATGAAGAGCACAGGATGTTGCCCTCTGCAGGTGGTGGCCCACGTTGGTAACAATGATGCTGTCACTTTGGATTAGAAGAGACTCTCTCTAGCCTCGAGCGGCCAAGAGAAGTTTTAAAGGCTTCCAGTCTTGCTTTCGAGATGAAAGCAGAGCAGACCATTGGCAGCATAATCGACATGATCGATTGTAGACCTCTGGTACAGAGCTGAGGGGAGGGTCTTGCATCCGCATTGGCTGCAGATTCCTCGGCTTGCGCTACAGGGTGGTTGGGTTTCGGGTTCCGCTGCATAGGTCAGGAGCCCAGTACACGCAGAAGGCGGCTCACGGGAAGCAGGGGCTATGCGACGTAGAATGGGTGGTTTTCTAGGTTAGAGTCTCGGGAAAACAGAAAAAGGGCTTCAGTCACAAAAGGTGCTGGCTAAACACAGGAACCATCGGTATAATAGTTGTAAGTGGTCGTAGCTGTATTGGGAAAGTACCAGAGCTCCAAATGATAATAGAAAGCACTGACTCTCAAATCGTTACACGCACTTAAAGCTTGCTAAAGTCTGATATAAGCTCAGCGGAAATTTTTGCGAAGAACCTAACTGTATTCCGAAAGGATAGGCTAATCACGGTTGGCGGTGGAGGGTTTGTTGCTGTTACGGGTAGTTTATCTTGTCGCGAAATTCAAGCAGATAGTTTCTGTGAGTTTGTATGGGCAGAGGTCATTGTTGGCAGCCGGAATAAAGCAATAATTGGATCCTTTTTCCGACCTCCCAATTTAGATGATACAATTGCTGAAAGGCTCAAAGAGAACTTGAGTTTGATTTCAAACACATTATCGACTCATAAAATTAAAGTTGGTGATGACTTTAATTAACCCTTGATATAATACTTGTTTAATTCCGGAGGTACGCATGAAACATCATTGGAAATTGTGCTTAACGCATTCTCTGAAAAGTATTTTGAGCAGTTAGTTCATGAGCCCACGCGAATAGTAAACGGTTGTGAAAACGCACTTGACCTCGCATCGACAAATAGTTCTGAGTTAAAAACGAGCATCAAATCGGATACAGGGCTTAATGAATACGTTTGTCGTAGTGAGACTGAATATTGTAACCGCCAGATCCTCCAAAAATAAACAAAAAGTATACCTACTTAAAAAAGGAGATAAAATTCACTTGACGCCTTCCTGAAAGACAATCTCCATTCCTTCCAAATTAGCAATACGAGTGTAGAACAGATGTGGCTTGAATTCAAAGAAATAGTATCGGCAGCAATGAAGAGACTTATACCAAAAAAAATTACAACCGATGGAGCTGATCCTCCTTCGTACACAAAACGGGTCAGAACACTGTTGCAGAAACAATGAAACAAACACGTCAAACTTAAACAGACGAGAACTTCCAAGATTGGCGATTTTTTACAGAGGCCCGAAATTTAGCGCGGACTTCAATGCGTAATCCTTATAACAGTTTCCACAACGAAACTTTGTCTCCAAACCTGGCAGAAAATCCAGAGAGATGCTGGTCGTATTTGCAGTATGTTAGCGACAAGGAACAAGCAATGCCTTCTCTGCGCGCAAGCAATGGAGATACATCGAAGACAGTGCTGCCGAACCAGAGTTACTCAATACAGCCTCCCGAAATGCCTTCACAAGGAAAGACGAAGTAAATATTCCATAATTCGAATCAAGAGAGGCTGCCAACATGAGTAACGTAGAAGTAGATATCCTCGGTGTAGTGAAGCAACTTAACTCGCTTATCAAACGCAAGTCTTCTGGTCTAGACTGTATACCAATTAGGTTCCTTTCAGAGTATGCTGATGCATTATCTCTATACTTAACAATCATACACAACCGATCGCTCGACGTAAGATCCGTACGCAAACACTGGAAACTTGCACAGGTCACACAAATATTCAAGAAAGGCAGTAGGAGGAATCCACTAAATTACTGGCCCATATTATTAACCTCTATATGCAGCAGGATTTTGGAAGCTATATTGTGTTACAACATTATGAATTACCTCTAATAAAACGGTCTATTGACACATAGTCGACTTGGGGTAGAAAACATCGTTCTTCTGAAACACAACTAGCACTTTATTCACATGAACTGCTGAGTGCTATTGACAAGGGATTTCATACTGATTTCGTATTTATGGCTTTTGACACTGTACCACACAAGAGGCTTAATGTGAAATTGCATGCTTATGGAATATCGTCTCAGTTATGTGGATGGATTTGTGATTTCCTGCCAGAGAGGTCACAGTTCGTAGTAACTGACGGAAAGTTATCGAGTAAAACAGAAGACATTTCTAGCCTTCCCCAAGGTAGTGTTACAGACCGTTTGCTGTTCCTTATCTGTATAATCGATTTGGGAGACAATCTGAGCACCCGTCTTCGGTTGTTTGCAGATGACGCTGTCGTTTATCAAATAGTAAAGTCATGAGAAGATCAAAACAAGTTACAAAATGATTTGGAAAAGATATCTGCATGGTGCGAAAATTGGCAGTTGACGCTAAATAACGAAAAGAGTGAGGTCATGCACATGAATGCTAAAAGGAATACGTTGAACTTCGGTTACACGATAAATCAGTCAAATCTGAAGACCACAAATTCAACTAAATACCTAGGATTTACAATTTAGAACATCTTACATTGGAAAGAACAGACAGAAAAAGTTGTGAGGAAGGCTAATCAAAGACTGTGTTTTATTGGCAGGACACTTAGAAAATGTAACAGACCTACTAAAGAGACTGCATACATTACACTTGTTCGTCATCTTTTAGAATACTACTGCGCAGTGTGGGATACTTACCAGATAGGATGGACGGAATACATCGATAATGTTCAAAGAAGGGCAGCACGATTTTTATTATCGCTAAATAGGGGAGACAGTGTCACTTAAATGGTACAACAATTGGGATGGACATCATTAAAACAAAGGCGTTTTTCGTTACGGAATAATCTTACAACAAAATCTAATCACCAACTTTTTCCTCTGAATGCGAATATATTTTGTTGACACCGAACTACATAGGGAGAAACGACCACGATGATAAATTAAGGGAACTCAGTGCTCGTACGCGGAATGGTTACGGAGATGACAGATAAACTGTAGTGGAAGACTCTGCAAGAGAGACGCTCAGTAGCTCGGTACGGGCTTTTGTTGAAGCTTTGATAACATACCTTCACCGAGGAGTCAAACAGTATATTGCACCCGCCTCGTGTATCTCGCGAAGAGACCATGAGGGCAAAATAAGAGAGATTAGAACCCACACAAAGGCACACCGACAATCTTTCTTTCCACGGACAATACGAGACTGGAATAGAGGCGAGAACCGATAGAGGTACTCAAGGTACCCTCCACCACACACCGTCAGGTGGCTTGCGGAGTATGGATGTAGATGGAAATGTGGATGTAGACGTAGAAGATATAGGTGTTCGTTCTTTCCGCTTTCTATACGAGATTCGAATAATAGAGAATTGTGAAGGTGGTTCGATGAACCCTCTGCCAGGCATTTAAATGTGATTTTTAGTTTATCCATGGAGATTTAGATGTAGCAGTGACATTAACATGCAACGTCAAAGATGGTTATACGTTTTAGATGAAATGGTACACCTGTAAGAGACTGGCAGCCAGTAACAATACGTAATAATAATCAGTTTCATACGGGACAGATATTAACTTTCAGAACTGACTAATTACTCACAAATTACGCGTCTTTAACAATGATCTTTCCATTAACTGCATTTCAGTTTAACAGGCCAAGTGACAACTCGCGTTGCAAATTTTCCGTGAGACACGCTCATCTGCCCAAGTCGTCAGTTTGAGGTCTTGTCTTGCCCCTTCTCCACGGCGACTACGAGATGGATCCCCGCTGTAAGCGCAGGATTACTAACCGCCGAAAGGGATTGTGAGCGTATGAATGATAGTCGGTTAGAGCTATTAATTAAGGCTGGTTGGGAGCGAGGGAAGGAGAAGCACACAGTAATAACGACCGCCTCCGCCTCATCTGACGCAGTATGCAGATGGGAGGTACGACACAGGCCCATAATGGACCCTTCGGATTAGTGTGGGTAATGCCGCCAAGCTTTGCGTGTTGACGTGTGTCGCTAATGAGGAAGGCTGCAGTGACAGCTGTTACTACGGGAAGGCGCCAGAGCTACATGTGGCTGTAATCACGATTGGCCTATCGACGTCAATGACCACATACACATTACGTACGTACCTTTTGAAAGGCGCCTCTTCACAGACAGTTTCATTTCTTCACATTATATTTTGTTTGTTCGTGAAACTTATCTTTGGCATGTTTTAAGCGACGATTTTATAATAAGTTTCGATTAGTCGATACAAGCATTATAGTAACCTCGTTGCTTCGTCTCTAATGCGGTTTATGTCTTTGGCGAATCAGTTTCCTTTCGCCCAGTGGGAATCGTTCGGGGATCGCATGCCTTGTGGTCCGTCTCATTCAAAAGAGTATTCGCGGTTACTACTTTACATTCCAGTCAGAGAGCTATTCGGTGCCACTGAATGCCTGTTGGGTGGGAAATGATTGCAGAGAAGACTATTTTCGTCTTGTGGAGGTCCATACTATTGGAGGCGTTATATAATGAATAAAATATTGGGTTTCGTCATTTCAGTTTGCTTACTGTGGTGAAGCTTGGTCGCTTTGTTGAGGCTAGACTGTGCTGCTAGGTTGAGATCACTCCGCGAGCGGGAATGGGGTCATGTGCTTACGCAAAGTAAAAAGGAACCTCATAAGTTGCTAAAAATTAGCAAAGTGGGAAATGATTATAACACCATACATTATTTTTCACTTCGTCGTACTGTAAATTCAGAAAAGTTACCTTCGCCGTAAGCATAAAAACCTTTACATTTATTCAGTAACTGAGAGACGAGGAAACAATATTTCTTTTGCAGTTAGTAGGTTTGAGTATTCCTGCGGGGCGTAAAGTTATTTTCTTGTTTGTAGTGACAATGTAGTTGCTTACCAATCGGTCTCCTTCGGTTTTCATCGAAATATACCCTATCGTGCATCAGGTTGAAACTTGTGGTGTATTAGAAATCAATCTTGTGGGACTGATTACAAGTCACTCTTTTTTTTTTTTTTTGCTTGCTATTAACATACAGGTGCCGATATAGGTAGGCCAACCGGATCTATTTTACAGTTGGCTGTTTGTCATACAGTGTTAAACGTAACCTCACTCTCAGTTCCGAAGATTCGAAAGAATGATACTCGGGATTCAGATCCTCACTCAGCTGATTCGATTATTTTTAAATGTTTAATCGATGATTACAAAACTGAGGCGACAGCCTCACTGCACAGCTGGAAGCTGTAACCAGAAGGTTAACACATGCTAAGTTTGACTCGTTGCCTTTACGAGTCAGTACTCACGGTGCAGTACACAAGGATTAGCTAAAGAAGATCACTTCCTTTCCGCTGCACTAAGTTTATGAAAATGCGTGTGTGTGTGATTATTTCTATTCAGTTTCAAGACTCAGATATCGTTTCCAGTTGGTTTTTTGGGGCATGACGATTAAACATTTGCATTGCTTGAAGGTTTCGTGTCTGGATTGTCATTAATTGTGAGAGTAGTCGTTGTTTCTCTAATCACGCACGTGGCTTTCTCGTTCTTTACTGTATAAGGAGGGTGGGGTAACACAATCTAATAGTCAAGATTAATAACTCAGTTGCACTATAAGTGTCGTAATGCTCTCACTTTATTGAGATAGCAAGCCATACTGTAGAGAGAGCACTGCGGTAAGGTAGCCGAGATGTGGTACTGTAATACAAAATGTTATTAATAATGAAATTTTAATTTTGTGATAATGCACAGGGAGTACGAATCAACTTTTACTCTGAGAAGAACAGCGGATCAGTAAGTATTAAATAAGACAATGGTGAAAAAGAAAAATTAAATTGCATTTTTTAACATCTTCTGTGTTGAAATAAAATTTTGGCTGAAAATTGTGGCCTCCAACATTGCTAGAAAATTGATATCGTCGATGATATGGCTGGTGCCTCATCGACAAAGATCAACCGTACAAAACCGCGCTTCTAGACACACCGACACACATTGTCTTACCGAAACCACAACTGTGCATCTCCGACCCACTGTGGTAATGAAAATTTTGCTAGATTTCCTTGTTCTTGCTTAGTCAGCCGATTGTTTCCCGGCACTATAAATATACAATCGTGTCTCACCTAGCTCTGTCACATCATATATTCTCGAAGCGATACAAAATGTGAGAAATTCAATTGGTCTGGGATGCACCTGCCTCATGTACTCACACAATGGTCATAAATACAAACCATAAATGCAAACAAACACCACTTTCAACGTAAAGTTAGGTTTTTTAAAGTGGCATATGTATGTTTTCCTGTGGAAATGAAACAAGAGGAACAATTAGTGGTGGCGGACTTCTTTTCACTGTTTTAAAGATCATACCTCCTGAAATACATAGACTTTAAAGAATGGCAACGGCACCATAGTTTCTGCCGTAATGCGTAGAGCAAGGGTTGCTGGTATCAGGCTTCAGGATAGCCCACACAACGCGCACTACGGCATAATAGCTTTATGGCAGAAACTGTGGCACCGTTGCCGTTATTTAAATTGTAAATACTCCAGAAGGTGTAAGGTTTAGAGCAGTAAATCAGGTCTCCCGTCATCAAATGTACCTCTACTTTACATTTCTGTATAATAACATACATGTGTCACTTTAAAAAAGAGTTTTTTTGTTGAAGATGATGCGTGTTTACTTGCAGAGATTGTCCATTTCTGCCCATTGCGTGAGCTCATGACATACGTGCATACCTTGCCCATTGCATTTTTAATTTTTTTTTTTCATTTCGGGAATGTATGAGGTGGCAGAGTTAGTTGACATATATCAACGAATTCACATGAGAATTGTCACGGGACGGCCGGGGTGGCCGAGCGGTTATAGGCGCTGCACTTTGGAACCGCGCAACCGCTACGGTCGCAGATTCGAATCCTGCCTCGGGCATGCATGTGTGTGACGTCCTTATGTTAGTTAGAGTTAAGTAGTTCTAAGTTCTAGGGGACTGATGACCTCAGCAGTTAAGTCCCATAGTTCTCAGGGCCATTTGAACCTTTTGAATTTTCACGGCTGTCGGAAGATACGTTCTATATGCCAGCTTTACTTATAATTCTGTTGAAATCATCGCTCTTTTCATGAATCCGAGATAGATAGCAACTACTCAATCTACTCTAAACTGATTTCCTCGGAAGAGGACTTCTCTGTTCGTCATATAATGCATTCTACACAAGAAGTGTTGGAGCAAACGTAACAAGAGAGGCACTTCAAACTGCTACATAAAATGAAATTATTCTACCCTTACCATAGCGATCTTTATATTTACTTAATCAGCTTTTTCGTTTGGCTCCACATTTCGTATTTGGTTAGTCTGTCAGAAATATGTCAAATGGTTCAAATGGCTTTAAGCACTATGCGACTTAACTTCTGAGGTCATCAGTTCCCTAGAACTTAGAACTACTTAAACATAACTAACCTAATGGCATCACACACACCCATCCCTAAGGATTCGAACCTGCGACCGCAGCGGTCGCGCAGTTCCAGACTGTAGCACCTAGAACCTCTCGGCCGCCGTGGCCGGCAGAAATATATCCTAAGCCTTAATAACGTGTATTCGAATACAGAACCACGTCTTATTTGCAGTTACATAATAGAGTCTGTGGACAATAGCTTCCATGGACTAAGTCTGCGATGGCTAAATTAGCTTACACAGGGCGAGACATTAAAAACTATTTATCGGAATGTTTGCGAAATACACATCGAATAACAAGAAAGTGGTAATAAACGTTGTTCACCTCGAAGAGGGACATCCATTAACATAACACTCGCCCGCTGCACCATCACATTCTCCGTGAAAAAATATACAACTTCTGTATGAAAAATGTTTTTGGTTTCGTGATAGATGGCGCTGTACTCGGCAAACAAGGAAATAAGGTGACAGTTGTAATACGGTACCATCTCAAACAAATACGCATCCGATAAAGACAGTCGAAGTACCTTTTTGATAATTTTGATAATGCTATCATGTGATTCCTCTCACAATCGAATAAATCGCAGACCGTGGTCATGTGCTCAGTCTTCACACACACTGTGCATGTTGCTTCAATGACCCTGACTGTCGACATATCGCCGCAATACTTCCACAATGATAACGATTGCAGAGAGGGTCGATATCATTGCCGCTTACTCTAAGGTTCACAGAAATGTTGACGAATCTCGTCAAAGCTATGCTACTCTGTTCCCCGACAAGAATTTTCCGTCTGCAACGACGTTACGCAGTATTGTCCGCATGTTTACTGAAATGTGAAGTGTTAGACATCGACAATCAGTCCGACCGCAGCCTGTGACAAACAAAAGTAACACAGGGAAAGGTTTAACTACGATTGCTACAAATAAATTAGTACTCGGCAAATTGTGCGAGGTTCAGGAATTTCGCAAAGAAGTGTTCCACGCACACTGCATGCACACAAATGGCATCTATTTCATTTACCGCTCCATCAATAACTGCTTGGTGACGATATTGACAATCGCCTGAATTTCTGCTACTGCACACAATAATGATAATTTAATTTCGCATATACGTTTTCCGATGGAACAAATTTACGAATCGTGGTCAACTGAATCGACATATAATGCATTATTTGTCAGTGGAGAATCCTCACTGGATAAGGCAAGTTGAACATCAACGCCCATGAAGTGCCAAGGTTTGGTGCGGTATTTTAGGTACGCAGGTAACCTCATAGAATGTAATCTGATTGGTCAAGTGTACAGCGACATTGTGGATAATGTTTTACCCATAATAATGGACGACGTTCCACTTCAGAGTGGACTGGATATGTGGTTTCAACACGACGGATGAGCAGCGCGTTATTCACGACTAGCTCGAGAAGTTTTGCATCGAAACAACCCAGATCGATGGATTGGACGAGGAGGTCCTTAAACGTGGTCCGCACGATCACCCGAGTTGACTTCTGCTGATTTTTTCCTACGGAAATGGCTAAAACAGAGAGTTTACAAGGATATGCCAACAACACTCGAAGATATGAGGCAGAGAATTGGCAATAATGTGCAAACAGTAACGCAGAGACACTTATACATGTCGGATTGTTATTCATACTGAGAGTTACACTGTGCATTAGGAACAACAGACAACATTTCGAACATATGCTGCACTGGAACACTTGAAAGATTCGAGGGGACTCAGAGTAATCAAGCATCCAGAGATAGTGAGATGCAAAGGGCTCACAGTAAACAAGCACTCTGATATTGAGTGCCACGCATTACTATCATGTCCATGTCGTTGTTCCTGGGTAACGCTAAACGAAGTCTAAGAATGCACTGCAGGAGTGTAGACGGTGTCACATGATAGCATTTTCCCAAATACCAAATAATGTACTTTGAATTTCTAATATGATATTTATTTTGGTGAGATATTAAAGTTTTGCAACAATTGTCCCCCTATATTCATGTGTGCTGATTACAGTGCCATCTGTCATGAAACGAAAGAAATGTTTCTTACTAAAGTTAAATATTTTTTCAGGCAGAATCCAAATCTGCCAAAAAAAAAAATAGAGGCTCCTATCTAAGATTTCAAAGTTACTCCTTCCGCCCCCAAGGGCTGGTGCAGAGGGGTCGAGCGTTATGTTAATGGATGTCCCTCTTCGAGGTGAACAACGTTTATTATCACATTTCTTGAATCCGATGTGTATTTCGTCAAAAATTCCGACAAACAATTTTAACTACCTCACTCCGTATATCTGAAGATTATTCTCTGAAACTGGTACTAGGTCTTCTGCATATAAAATTAAATTTAGTCTAGTCACAGGATCTAAACATAACGATTTACAATTTACTGATAACTTCATTTATGTATATGCGGAAGAGTGTACAAGAAATACAGCACCCTTGTCGTGCCCTTTTGTATGTGTTAAATGCCTTTGGCACCGTATATCCCATAATATGTCGGACGTTTCTGATAGAACATAACTATTCGTATATACAGCGTGTTTCAAAAGTCCGGGAACATTTTAAAAACATTATTGTAGCCGAAAGCGTAGCATTACAGAGTAACAACATACATACTCGTAATTTGTAAGAGTAAATTAGTAAATTTCTCTCCTCATTGTGGGTGTGAAGTGTAGATCCATTTAAGGCTCCTAAGTGGTGTCATAAATTCAAAATTGCACTTTCTAGCCCTCAGAAGGCGTACTCCATACTAGAATTGAACAAAACAAAGAGTGTAACGGATGTCCAACGAAATTTTATGGTGAAGTACCGTAAAGGAGTACCAACCAGAAAGGCAGTCTATCGTTGGCCTGTAACGTTCGTTGAAAGGGGGTGTTTGTTTCATAGGAAGAGAAGTAGTCAGCAAGATGTGAATGCAAATTACATTGAACGAGTGAGAGAAACTGTTACAAGAAGTCTGCCAAAATCTCTGTGCATGGACTCAAGTGAGTTGAAAACGCCAATAACGACTGTGTGACGTATTTTATGGAAAAAATGAAGCATGAAACCATAAAGACTACAGTTAAAGTAAAAGTCATATCCTACAGACTAAGACCAGCGATTTGAGTTTTGCTGTGGGTTGCACGATGAAGATGACGCTTTTGTGAATTCCATAGTTTTTTCGGAGGAGGCAACATTTCACACAAATGGAAAAGTAAACAGGTACCATTTTAGGATTTACGGAACAGGAAATCCGCATAACATTATCGAAAACGAGCTAGATTCTCCGAAGGCCAATGTCTTTTGTGCCATGTCTCACAAGAAACTTATGAGCATTTCTCCTTTGAAGAACAAACGGTTATTGGAGAGTTCTTCCTCCAGATTTTGCGTAACTGGTTAATGCCATAGTTGCAGACAAAATCAGAGAACTTCCTCCTTCAGTTAGATGGTGCACCCCCACATTTTCTCGATGATATTAAGGCACATCTGAGCACAGTGATACACAATCGTTTGTTTGGTCGTAGCGGAGCAACGGATCATGTGTGTCCAAAGTGGCCTCCTGGGTCCCCAGATATTACACCTCGAGATTTCTTTTTAAGGAGTTATCTAAAGGACCTCTGCTTCTAGGTGACGTGGCACTGATAAGGAGAAATGAACAAGCAACAACCACAGTCTCGAAAGATACGTTGGCTCGTGCACGGGCAGGAGTTTGGTTGTCGCTTCAACATTTACAGGATCATACATGATTCCCATATGGAATGTATGTAAAATGCATTCTGTTGAATAAAATTTACAAGTTTACTCTTTGAAATTATCTATGGTTTTACTTTGTAATGCTACTCTTTCAGCGAAAATAAAGTTTTGAATGTGTTACCAAACTTTTTACATACGTTGTATATGCATATCTGATTCATCGTGAAAGCTCTGTAAGATTGGCTTCGGTGTGGAAGTACTAACATTGTCAGAACTCAATAATTTTCGATTAGGAGGCTAATGGACGAGGGACGTTGCACTGCTGCGTGCGGTAAGTTGGAATTTTGGGTCGGTCATAGACCGTGTCCGAATGGCCGAAGCAGTCTGCCACCAGCAGGGCTACTGGGCAGTCACGCGTCAGAGCTCCGCTAGCGAGACATGTGTCGCATGTTGTGTTTACTTCGCCCTCTGCTACGTGCCATCTTCCGCGCAGATCAAAATGGCGCACAGGTGTCGCAAAATGAATTTGGTTCAGACTTCAACTTGACATTGCACGGCCTGTTAGCGACGACGTTAAAATACCACAAGAAGAGCTCATTGGAATCCACTTGCCCACAGTTAATAGTATCATCTGCGTCAAGATGATTAACGATGCAAAGTGGGAGAGGGTGCTACAGGACGTCAAACGTGGAATGCCTCGTGCCATCCTACTTTCATACTGTAGTCTGCCGTGCCATCACAACGTAAAGGGCTGCCCAGTACCGGGAAGGAGAGACATTAGTGGTCTGATTGCGTCCAACAACGTGTCGCGCAGCTCCCATTGTCAGAAATGTCCGTGCCACGCACGCCGACAGCTCTGCTAATAACTTAGGAAGCGGCTCTCGCTATACATAAGACTTCGCCCAGCCCATCGCATGGCCTCTCCGGTCGGCACGGTCCACCACCTCACCACCCTTTGGATGATGCAGTCGCTCTATCAGACGACAAGGCCGCCACTCTGACTCCCACGATGGACGCCACACAAGTTAGTATCTCCCCCGAACACCAGCTAGACACCATTATTGGATGGTCCGAGATGGACCGAAGCGTTTGAAGCACTCGACGCTCTTCTTTGCCTTCGCCCTACACTGAGGAACACGTAGCAAATAACACTCTGCCTTGATGCAATCATCGTCGCCATTCGCTTCGTCGTCATTCGCTCACGGGTCCTTACGATACTCTTACCCAATACCATGGAGGTGCCTTTCAACCAGCTGATGGTCGCATACAGACGGCGGGCCACGCCATTAGCTGGAAATATTACGTTTTGCTGGAGCGCAACAAGTGCAGGCCGCCAAAATATTGTACAACCAGTGAGTCGTGCTGTGGCCCTATCTTTGGGGCGACGTCGTGGTTCTTCCGGGTCGAGTCAGTGGGAGTTCGGTTGAGGACTCAGGAGGAGCCACGTCCGAGCAGTGTCAGGACACACGGGTCCACTGGCGGCTTACATGGACTGCTGATCGAAGGCCTGTGGTCACAAGGGTGCACGACGCCGTCGTGAACTGGATCCTGCAAGCTTTAACTTTAGTGCTTCTGGATTGAAGCAGAGAAACGTCCACCTTTGTGATATCTTGCGATTCTCCATTGACTTGGGTTCGTGTTGCTGCTCGTAGTGTTGCCGAGGCGAAGAGCAGAAAGTGATGTGCTTGGGGAAGGCGGGTCTGATTAGCTTTCCTGGACTTCTAATTACTATTTATTGCGTTCAGTTTGTTACTATATGCTAAATTCAACCAGCGGTATTTTTTCTGTTCCGTGGCCGCTAAGGCCTCAGTTATATGCTCTAGGGGGTAGTAACGGCAGTGTACGTTTCCTCGTCTTGCCGCTGCTGCCCGATGAGGCGTGTAGTTTTGACAGCTTGGTTGATTGTAGGCTGGTTCGTGACTCTTCTATTCTGGTGTTAGTGGTCCCTTTCTCGTTCCAGGCACTCTAAGCGCAGTATTATTCTGGCAGAGTCTAGACCGCCGGTCCCGGCTTTGGTGTATTTTTACATCTTTAGATTTGGTTTATTGGACGTCAGGTAGCCTCAGCAAGATCATCATTAGTAATCATTAGACTGCCACTAGTCTCAGTTAGCATCTTGTGAAGTAAATGGAACTCTTGGCTGCCTACCTCATCGCTCGCGAAAGAGCTTTTGGCCGGACCTACTCAGTGGTCGATTCCTCGTGCACCGGCGCTCAGGTCGCCCCGGGTAGCGTCGAATGTAATAACACCTGCAAGGGACCTCCCGGCCAGTGACGCCAAACGCTCTTTTCCGTTTCCTAGTGCACCGTCTGTGACTGGCCCTTCTGTTTTATTATTGTATTTGCTGCTTTATTGTATGTTTCTAAAATTTTATATAATTGCCATTCTTGCCGTTACAGCAGGTTTTAATCATTGTGCTACCAAGTTTACCATCATTTTGTCCTTTTAAATTAAATTTTACTGTGGTATTTGCTGTTGTACAGTATGTTTTTTTTATTTTTTATATAATTGCCATTCTTGGCGTTACAGCAGGTTTAAATGGTTGTACTACCACGTTTATCGTCATATTGTCTCACCCGTATGGTGATCAGTTGCCTTCTTTTTAAATTAACCTTTTCTATTGCATTGCTGTTTTACAATATTTGTTAAAAATTTTTATAATTGCCATTCTTATAGTTAAAGGCCTTCAAACGTGACTGTGGTTACTTGCCTTAAAATTCTAATTGTGATGTTTTTAAAACATTATTTGCTGTGTCTGTATTTTATTTTGGTAAACTGTAATGCACTGAGTGCGCTATTAACTACAGAGTTGTTTATTCCTTCATTAATAACGTGTGACATTTATTGCTGAATCTGGAATTGCCGTTTAAAAATAAATGTGTCTAACAGAAAAAGGGAACCAATAGTAACTGATTACAGCCCTGTCCACAATCGCAACCGAATAATACGTTCCTTGACTTCCAAGTCACAATCAGTGCACAATCTCTCTCACACTGGACAGACCCTCAGCAGAGGGCCCTGTGAGGCCTCCTACACAGGACCGTCTACACCCTCTCCCCGACGAGGCTGCTCCTTAGTATCGGAATCGAAGCACGGCGACCAGTGGAACAGGCCCTGCTTGCGATTACTGTCCTACTGGTTCGCCATCTTGAACATCAAAATGGTTGACACCAAATCAAACCTAGAGTTCCCCTGTCATATGCTTCGGGCCTCTGACGTCAACGTCACCCTTTTTCAGGAGACTGAATTGCGATGCTGCCATTAATTTGTTGCCTTTACTCATTCGTAGCTGATCTCGGTGTGCGGAGTGGCCTTTTATGTACGAGAAGGGATCCCGGTCACGTATATGACACTCCTCCTGCCAAGCCGGGCATGAAATGTAACCATCTTTGGCACGAATGTCGTCAGTGTTTGTGCCCCATTTGGCTCCACGACTCGTCGCACACGAAATGTCCCCTCTGTTTTTCAGACGATAAGATTACTTCATTGTGGGTGGCAATTTGAACTGTGTCCTCCATCCAAAGGACCAGATTCATGGTTATTTGCTGTGCGTGACACTGCGTGCCTTGGTCAAAGATTCCGTTGATGTTTGGCAGAAGAGTCACGGTGATGCGACAGGTTATACCCATTATGCAGCACTGCCTGCGAACAGACTTGGCCGTTTATGTCTCTGTCCACCTTGAAAACTAAGTCTCCCAAACAGAAAAATGGCCTCTTGCGTTTATGAACTATTGCGCCTTGATCTGCGCACACACTCTACCACCTCAGTCCCTCTGTCTCAGCAAAGGGCTCTGGGGCTTAACATTTCCCTGCTTGGAGACCTGCACTGGCAACAACGTATTGACAATACATGGACGTCCTGCAAAAAGCGTCCCCAACAGTAAGTGTCCACGTTTCACTGGTCATTCAAGTGTGAGAAACATGTATTCACAAAGGTTTTCATACAGTATGGCAAGGAAGCAGCCTAGCATCAGGACACCAACAACTTTCACTACACCATTCTTCATGAGATCGATGCACTCGTCACATCACCCGACGACCTGTCTCCTAGCTCTCCAATGCGATAAACTGTCATCGTCGTCGCGCACTTCCAACAACAGGAGCGTGTACACAAGAAATCGCCGTTTACAGTCCTAGCTGCACCTGACTATCGTCGTCGACATCCACTCTTTGTTTCTAACCTCACCGCTTCCGATGATACGCGCCACAAAACGCAGGCGGCGGTGGTATTTGCCGTCACTGCCCACTACCGCCACTCTTACGGCGACGATCGGTGGCAGCTCCAGTTCCTGACGATCTCCGCTCCGTGTTTGACTGGATCCTCAGCACTGCAGAGTCGACACCAATGAGGTCCGTGATCACCACGGAAATGGATAATCTTTCGGTGAAGTTCTACTGGGTGTTCACCACCTTAACGCTCCCTCGTCGGATGGAGATGCTTTGAGAACTCTTTACTCCGACCTTCCCGCTACCAGCCGAGGGAAAAATGACTCCACATACTGCTTCCTTACATTACTGAATGCTGATTCTAAAACCTACGTGTGCCTCTTAGTGGTGCACATATACACACTCTTACCTATGATTTTTTCACCAGAGAATACTACATGCAGTTATGGGGCTACCCTTCAAACAGCTTTGGGGGAATGACGTGACCTAATCACGATAACTGCAGTCTATCCACTTGGCACTGTTTTCCATTGATTTTACAAGAACCTTCGATTGCATTCGTCACCGGCCTGCTTCCTGCTCTCTCCATGGTCTAGGTCAGTGGAAGACTTACTGGAAAGATTCCTATATGTTGCTCTATGTTTCAAAGATATCCCATGTCCACGCTATTCTAAGCCAATGTAATGGCGCTCCTCATTGTTGGTCTTACACTCCCCTAAAGGATCTCGCCTTGTGTGATTATACCTGCAGTGCTAGTTGATCTCACCCCCTTCAGACTGGAACTCAATGATACCATCCAGTGGATGCCGCCATGTGGACATATTTCGTTTAGGATCCTTAATGTCTGCAAGTCGATGATAATACATACCGGGTTGAAGCACTGGACCCACTCTGTCTGAATCACCCTTCGTTACTTAGGGATCGACTTTACTGTCTCCACAAACCACATTGCGACATTGGTTTACTGCCAACATTCACAGTCCGTAAAGCCCATGTCGACTGCCATGTCCACCACAGTTTGTGTCCAATACCAACACATATGTTGTCCCTAAAGTGGTACCTGTTGGATAGATCCTCCAAGTGCCATTACTACTTGTTCAGTCAGATTTGTGATACTTCGTGTCAGCAGGGGTCTTTTGAAAGTCCGTTACAACATTCAAACACTGCCCCCTCTAAAAGGTGGCTTGGGACTCGTCAACGTGTGATTGCGATCCACCACTCTCTTAATGCATACAGTGCTGCGGTACTGGTGATGGTCCACTCCATCTTTAACACACAGTCTCTTGAATATCGTCCGACTTGCTTCTCTCTAACGAGCACATATCTCACCGTATATTATGATTCATTTCCTCGGACTCATATAGTTGTGAACGATCTCTAACTCACCTACATCCCCATGTGAATAATTTTATTCTTTGTGTACATCGTCTACCCCTCGCAACTGCATGAAGGAAAAGAACCCAGAAATTAACTGGTAGTCGGTGTGGGGGTGCATCAATGCACCCTTTTTACCATCTAATATGTCTGCAGTCCGGAATGGTAAACTCCCGACTTCATTATATAAGAGTGACTACTTGGCCAATTTTCTCTGACGGCTAACTCGATGACACCGACGAGCATTGCTTTGTCTTCCATGTACCATGAAACAGGATGTTTGGCTCATCATCAAACGCAATATTGGCTTTTACCTCAGTATCTTACTAACGATGGTTACCCACTAGTTCCTGCTGTTGCCACGCAATCATCTGGTTTAAAGGACTGCCGTCACAGTACCTCTTTTACAACAATCCACATATGTTCCTCAACTTCTGGAACTGGGTTGTGGTCGCCACATTACTGATGGACCTTCGCAGGTTACTCAACAGCGTCTCTCCTGACCGCCCCTCCACCACCGTCTGCCCCCCCCCCCCCGCCCCGCTGTTACGATGTGCCTTGTCTGCTCACATAATGATGCATCTGTGATTGCCTTCTGTAGTAATCTGCACCGGCTTGGACAGGTCACTTTCTAGTTACCTTACTTACCCTAAGGGGGGTGGGGGGAGAGATTTACGTGTATTGAGAATGGTAATTGCTGAAGTGTGCCAGTTTATTTTTGTTTCGTAGGGTCACAAGTGGTGGTGCCCCACAGTGTTAGTCCTAAGTTTCTGTTTTCTTAAAGCAACCGCTCGTGAGAAGCAGTAAATCCGTGTTCTGGTCCCGGTAAACTACAAATTTTCAACTTTCACCACTGCATTTCCACAATGCCCTGTGCTTCCCTTTCCTTCCCATTCCTTTAGTTCAAACACAGTTACTTAAAATGGTTAATATTGTGACATTCGTTGGTAATTGTCATCTGCAGAAGTAAAACATGAAAGATAAATGGCACATACAAGAACAGAAAAGAAGATTTTAAAACGTGGCGCAACATAAAAATGTTGAAGATTACGTAGGTATATCCGATAAATACTGAATCAACTCGTGGAGAAACTAAATTTGTTGCACAGTGGACATATAAGAATGGATCAGTTAATAGGTCACATCTTAAGCCATTAAGCAACACTCAGTTTGGTAACAGAGGCAAGTGGGAATAGCGGTGTGAAAATTCTGTGGGGAGACCAAGACTGATCTACTGTGAACCGGTTCAAGTCGATGTAGGTTTCCATAGTTACATACACAAGATTTGCAAACTATGTACAAGTATGGAGTCTGGTGTCGAAAGAGTTGTGGCAGCAAAAAAAAAAAGAAAAGAAAAGAAAAGGTCTCAGCACTATGGGACTTAACATCTTAGGTCATCAGTCACCTAGAATTAAATAAATCTTACTATCAGAAGGACATCACGCACATCCGTGCCCGAGACAGGATTCGAATCTTTGACTGTAGCGGTCCCGCGGTTCCACACTGAAGCGCCGAGAACCGCTCGACCACACCGGCCGGCCGCAGCAATCAATTATGACTATTAAATTAACGGGACTATCAATATCATAATATCAGATTTTATGAATGTGTGAATGGGAAGGTTAATCAAATAAGAAACATCAGTAACCGAGTTTTGGGATGACAGTCACAGGGATTGGTCACCAGTGTCAGGCTGTGGAGTGGGAAGGTTAGTCCAGCAACATCGCCACAGTTTGTATGATGAAAATTTATTTGTACATGTTTAACCAGTGAGTGCATGGACACAATCAAGCAAATTTCTTTCTATATGAATTACTCGAATGAAATGCTGATTGGCCGGCCGGTGTGACCGAGCGGTTCTAGGCGCTTCAGTCTGGACCCACGCGACCGCTACGGTCTCAGGTTCGAATCCTGCCTCGGGCATGGATGTGTGTGATGTCCTTAGGGTAGTTAGGCTTACCATGTTCTAAGTTCTAGGGGACTGATGACCTTAGAAGCTAAGACCCATAGTGTTCAGAGCCATTTGAACCATTTTAACTTAAAAGCCAGATGAGTGTAAGCATCGGCAGACCGACATAAGATGGCTCTGCCTTTTCTTTGCTCTGTCGGTTGGTCGGTCGCTAAAAGAGGGTCCGCAGACCGGTGGTCGACAAGGGCAGCGGAAACCTGCCTTAAGAACTCGCACATTAAATGGGAGGATGACACATGCCCGCGGATGGACAGAAATACGACTAAAATTCTAAAGCAGCAAATTGTGTAACACAAGGATGAACAAATGGGGAACAAACCAATCTCACTTAAAGGAAGTAAGAGTGACGTTTCCACATTGGACCGTACGAACAGTGTCTACACACATCAGCGATGGTTTTGAATTTAATCTACAAGAAACTGGGAACTCAAGCACAAGTAATGCAGTCAATAATGTTCCTAGAACATCAATAACGGTCACCAAATTCAAGGTAGAACATTAGTTGTAAGAGAGCAATGAACTGTGTAACAGTCACGATTTTATAATTGGCTGACACAGATTATACTGCTTCAGAACATTGGCTGTCTTCAGTGGCGGCTTATTAGGTCTCAATAGCTGTTAGAATTCGTGTCCATAAGCTCAATTAGAACATCAAAGCAGCGCAGGACCATGTCCTTTACATGAAAACATGCACTCGATGAAATGTCTCACCAGATTCAGAAACTGGAATTGGCGTCCTGGGTTGGCTAGAAGCCCTTGACGGAAATCAGCATCTTTATGTTGTCACTCCTCCCAACACGAAGACAGCACCCTCCGCTCGGCTCTGCATACCGCACTAGTCGTATCCACTCCTGCCTCTCCTTCTCATAGCGCGGGGCGCACTCTCTATCCCGCAGCCTTATCGGTGTCGACATACCACTAGTGCCCTCTCTCATACATATACATTCTTCATACCACCAGCCAGCCAATTCTGCATGCAAGGATCGTGAACCATCACATCAGGATAGCATTATATGTGGAATCAAGCGCTAAGGCTAATTTCCAAGCATGTATGGCCTGACTCGGGTAATTCATTGTTGGCAACTTACGCGCGTGGTGGAAATCTTAGGGCTACAAGATTTCGGCCCAGAATACCGTCAGTCTAATCAACCAAAATCGACGGTCATTCCAAAAATAAAGAACGTTGGTTCCTAGTATTTTTTTCAAAATAATGAATGAATACAAGTTTTACAACATATTTAGGAACCTTACATATTTTTCTACATAGTCGTCGTACAAATTTAAACATTTGTCGCAGTGCTCCACGAGCTTTCGTATCCGTTCCGCATACTCCGTCACCACCAAGTAGTTGTCCTCATCCATTTCCTTGCCGGTACAATAATGCTTCCCGCCGGAGCATTTTTCCATTTGTGAAAAAAGACAGTAAAAACTTGTGTCTAAGTCTTGGCTAAGAGGTGGATATTCAGAAATTTCCTAGTGAATACGATGAAGGAAATCCTTTGTCTACGCAACAGAATGCAGGTGAGCGTCAATGTCAAGACGCCTGTTGCTGCGGGACAACCATCCGCATACAGAGATCTCGCTAAACTCAGCTAGCTCTGTTCCTCCCTCATATCTGCAGCGCTGTCGACTCGGTGCTCAGGGAGAAGTTGCGCTCCTAGAGTTCACGGAGGCGTTTGACGCTGCTGCTCTGGTGTTATGTGATAAAGCATACGAGCTTACCGCGTATCGGCTCAGATTTGCGACAGGATTCAAGACTTCCATGCAGATAGAACGCAAAAAGTCACTCTTAAATGGAACAAAACAGACCGATGTGAAGGTAATTTTGTGGGTGATGATGATGGTGTTTGGTTTTTGTGGAGCGCTCAACTGCGCGGTCATTAGCGCCCGTAAAAAGACCCAATTCTTACGCAGTCCACTTTTTATTATCACAGTCCAGTGAAGCCACGATCACATGATGATGGTGATGAAATGATGAGGACAACACAAACACCCTGTCCCCGGGCAGAGAAAATTCTCAACCCGGCCGGGAATCGAAACCGGGACTCGATGATCGAGAAGCAGCAACGCTAGCCACTAGACCACGAGCTGCGGACAATTATTTTTGGGTACCCCATGGAATTATGATAGCACCGTTACTGCTTACAATGTATATAAGTTGTCTAGTAGAGTGCGTCGGAAACTATTGTATAAGGCTGTTCGCAGATAACACTGCTGTCTATCAGAAGGCAGCAACGCCAAAAGGCAGGTAGAATTTGCTGAAGGATCTACAGAGGACTGATAAGTGGCGTAGAGACTGGCAGTTAACCATGAACGTAAATAAATGCAACTTGTTACGCGTACATAGAAAACACTTTCAGTGTCTCTCTTCAAAAAGACATGTGTATGATATCTGTACAATGTTTGGTTCTAGTGCAATAAATAATTGAGTGTTCCCAGACTTTATGAACACCCCGTATACGTTAAATTAAAACAGAAAAATCGAGGACAAACAGTGTGTGACATATTCAAAATAAAGTGAACACTGAAACTATATATGTTACAATGTTGTGTAAAGGAAAACTCACAGAAAAAACTAGCACTGCTTCCGTAAATCTAACATAAAATTGGCTTTCCAAACAAGTAATACATTGAAACAACGACGACACCATCATATAGGGGATAGTTGAAAAGAGAATTATACCGATTCTAGCGTATATAAACTGAACTACAGAAACTGTGAGCAGCTCTATGGGGGTCAAATGTAACTCTAATTTTCTACTATGTGTCGTGAACACAAATGGTTCAAATGGCTCTGAGCACTATGGGACTTAACTTCTGAGTTCATCAATCCCCTAGAACTTAGAACTCTTAAACCTAACTAACCCAAGAACATCACAAACATCCATGACCGAGACAGGATTCGAACCTGCGGCCGGATCGTGAACACAGAAATGCATAAAATATACTTGGAAAATACTCGATAAGAAAATACGGGCATCCAGCATAACATGAAAATACTGCATAACGCCCCCAAAGAGAGTAACCTTGACCTTTTTGAACGGTAACAAATTTGTACCAGAAATAAAAAAGTCGCCCAACTGCATACTTGATGACCAGCTGGATTTCATACAAAACACTTTTCAGCATCTTTGGTGAGTTTCTGTAAATTAAATATTGTTCTCTATGGAAAAAGTAAGTTGCCTAGATTTCAAAAAATACACGTGTATCCATCGAATTACGAATGTAGTACTTCCTGTATAAGATTTAGGACTTCCTCTGAGAAGGCTGTCTTGCTGTTTTAAGAGCACGTTGCTGTACATAAATACCTCACTCAGTGTATAACACTATAACTTAGTAGTTTAATTTGACGTAATTAATGAAATAACAAGCAATTAGTTTCTTCGCCTGTTTCATGCAATTACTGCTCTTCGTCAGAAGGTTATGCCTATCGCATTATTTGAGAGTGTCAATAATGAAGTGCACCTTATCAGGCTACATACCATATGTAAGCAGGAGAAGAACACTGTGGATTGATCCCTTACCTGTGACACAGCTTTACAATTGAGTGAGTAGAGTTAATACTAATGTTCGGTATAGACAAACATTAAACACGTACAGCGATGGATTGCAATGATGTTGCTTCTCTACCATTACTGCATAATGAGGTTAACTTTAACATGATAAATTCACAGTATTGTTTCCTATGACAGAATTGCTGTAGTTAGATGTTACTTATATATCAAGTTCTCATAACTGATGGTAGTCTTGTTTCATACTTCTTACATTTGATAACGATGACCGAACTTAACCGAAACTAGTCATGTAAACTGTCTGTAATTTACTGTGACTCGTGTTAAATAGGCTCTCTACGTGTCAGGTTATGGAAATATGTGCCCTAATCTTAAAAAAAATTAAAATTACGTAGACGCGTAGAGTTAAGAACACCTTGAAAGTTTGTCAGCATTGTGCAGAAATACAACTGTCTATTTATCTAACCCACTATACTCTATGTCTATATCACGTTTCTATGGGTTTGATATTACATTCTATAGTTACCATGTGATAGCGTTTATGTTCTACCGTCAACATAATAATATCGTAAACATTGGTATATTCACCATATTTGACTAAACTGCAATTGCGTCGTTTGTAACATTATGTAATAAACCTATTGCTTAATAAATTGAAGATGTTGTAATCATTACATTTGTGAAATATTGTTCTTTTATTGTTATGACTACCATATTTGCTACATTAGTACATGTATACCTCGTGGAACGTATTAAAATGAGCTCCCTAGATTACGTTCACTTATGTTGCTCGTATTAAGCTGATACCTTTCTTCTCTTCACCTACTCATTGTATAATATTCAATGCACTTATGGCACACGTTCTTTTATGTGTACTTGTTTGTTATTTTTACACAACATTTCTAATTGCCTTAGACATATAATGGGCGCAACATTCATAAGTGTATACTTCTTTTTCAGACGAAAATATTAAAATGCATTTAAGTGTAGCCGATAGCTCAATATCTGGCAGGTCCCTGAACATCAGACAAAGTTAGTTTTTCTTACGCAATTACAACGCAACTGTTTTGATGGTCTGCTACTTCCCTAACGATTGTCCACGACAAACTACTTATAATCTTCGTAAAAGCATATTCTGTATTTTAATTTTTATAATTATAAGTATCCTACTGTCTGATGTAATGTCTAAAATTTTATGTGAAATTGTTTACCCCAGTCAGGTGACGAATTGTCAAACTTCAGTGCAGCTTTTATATTTTTATGTACAAAGCATTGTAATACACTCTACATTTATTTTTAAGCAACCCATATATTTATTTTTTATTGGTTACTTAGGAAAAGTACTGCGTGTTTACTGAAATACAAGCTGCTGAAACTTGAATGAATCCAGGGTCGGTGTACACAATACTAGTCGATTTTAAAACGCAAATTTCCATGGTTCGCTACTCAAGGTGTGAATCGAGCATTGAAAGTAGCTATGATCCCCTTGAAAATGTCCTCAGCAGATGGGAACGAAACGTTGGTTATTAAGGTGAAATCCATTCGACCACGGCACGATAGTCCGGAACATTTTATTAATTGTGGAAATACAGGTCAGTCTGCCTACTTC
The DNA here is from genome assembly GCF_023897955.1 of Schistocerca gregaria. NCBI lineage: Eukaryota > Metazoa > Arthropoda > Insecta > Orthoptera > Acrididae > Schistocerca > Schistocerca gregaria. Next base: position 202,797,078 of record NC_064924.1, read on the forward strand.
TGTTAGCTTCATAGCTTCTTCCGATACCGTAAACGAATAGTTGCCTCATCGTATAAATATTCAGTTATACCATACAATGAAATTGGGCGCAGCGTATCCATGTTGAAACTACAGTTATTATTATAATAATCTTTTCGTAAAAATTTTTTTTTACCAATGACTGAGGGTGGTTTAGATATACTTTACTTGATTTTATCTTACAGTCTGGAACTGTAAACATCATTATGACAAAGCGTCTCGGTTTAATAACTGAGTATCCATTGCTTTCCATTATCTTGTATTTACCTTTACAACCATTATCGAATCTTTAATTTCATCTTTCTTTATAAAAAAAAGAATGTTTCTATGTATGTTTGTTCTCCCTGCTTTCCTAAATATTCATCCGATTGCGAAGAAAATTGGGAAAGTTGTTTTCCGTAGGGCCGCGAAGGTTATTAGCCCACAAAAAAGCGTACTATGCATATTTCGGGAGATATGACTTCATAAACAATGAGATACCACTGCTCTAAAATACCCAGATCTACCCATCCGTTATTTAGGAATCAGAGCACTCACCGACTGGCAAGAAACCTTACAAAATTTATAATCTCGAAGTAACGAAAATTTTTCTCACCGATATCCCCCTCAGAAAATCATGAAGGGAAAGGATGTTATCGCTTATTGTATTATCGCTGTACATGCCTTCAAATTGGCATGACGTTTTAATGTACGAGTGACATTTCATAAATGATGAACACAAATTTTTATTACATACGCGTTTATTTATTTATTTCTCTATCTCTTTACAGTCCTTGAATATAGTCTCCCTGCTTCTCTATGACTGAATTTTAACGTCTCGTGAACTCTGTTACTTCAACCAGGGCGCCACTTCCTTTCATCTGTCAAATGGCTCGGGTAACGGTGGTAGAAAGCTCTTCCAGAGAAATATAACTACGTCGACGTCTCTTAATGCTCTGACAGGGGGCCATTACGTCTATGGTCACTCCTCTAGCATGGACGTACTTCCGACCCAGAACGCAGTGACCATAACAGTCTCGACACTCCGAGTTAGTTTCCTTTGGTTTGTTTTGTTGAAGATCGTGGATGATGCCATTCCATCAACTGGAGCTTTATTTCTGAACTTTAACGCGGAACCCAGATCTCGTATGTAACGATGTATTTCAAATAAATAAATAAATAAATACTAGTAATACCGAATAAGGAATGTCAGCGCACTTTCCATAGTTAATTTTTATTTTATTTTTGTGTTGAACTGTGTCACGTCGAGGAACCCACCGCACACACAATTTTCAACAGCTCAAATCATCACTAACAACTTGATAAAGAATTGTTTGCGAAATTTCAGAAAATCACATACCAAAGCCATCAATAACGAAATATCTGTCCTGTTGAATATCCTCCTCACAGTCACTTGTTTGAATTCATCAGTCACAACTGAACGTCAGCCAGAGCGTTGTGCGTCATTTTGATGCGTTCGGGTGCCATTAAACATGATGCATCGTATTTGAAGCTTCCTTCAGCACGTTTACACAAACGTAGGATATATGTCTATGAATTTCGGTAGGGCCTACTCTTTCTCCATTCCAAAACCGTGTTGCAGATTAAACCTCACTATTGTATCAAGAGTTCTGATATCAAATAAATAAACCGAACAATATTTCCTGCTCGCTGTTACTATCAAAGTGGCGCTAACGATCAGAAGGCTCTGTGACTCGTCGGTGGAATTGACACTAAGTGTCCTGATAACAGTTTGCGTCCCTTCCATTGGTACTGGATGAAATAACATAATATCCAGCAGATGATCGACCTGAGAAGACCGCTGCGACGTTAGTCGAAACGTCGGAATTTTTGTTGTTTAAGTGTTTCATAATGACGTAGCCTACTACTATTCACATTAATGTCATGTTGTTTCTCGTAACAAAAAAGTATTCCTGGATAAGGAACTGACATGTTGTGCATCGTAATTATACCTTCGCAACTCTGCTATATTAGCAGGTCCTTTGCCTCTGCATTTTTGCGATACATTGCTTCCTTCTTAAGGTTGCTGTATGTTGTACCGTCCATCATGTCATCCAGTACCTGGAATCTCTTCCTTCGTCGCTTCCTTTTCCCTTCTACATGACCTTCTAAAACTGTTTATTTCAGTCCGTCATTCTTTCTTCGTATATACCCAATCAAATTTCTTTTTCATCTCTTAATTACATGTAGTAACTGTCTTTTCTCTCGCACTCTTCTCAGTACTTCTCCATTTTTTAGTTTGTCCATCCAACTTATTCTTTCCATCCACGCCCATGTCCAGATCTCAAAAGCCTCCAGCCCTTCTCTGTCTTTTTTCCTCATAGTCCTTGTTTCAGCGCCATGTAGAAGAACACACCATACGAGACATTTTATGAGTCTCTTTCTGAGTTCTCTGTCCAGACCGCTGCAGAAAATACTCCTTTTCTTATAAAACGCCTCTTTTGCCACTACTATCCTTGTTTTAATTTCTATGGTGCACCTCCAGTCGGTGTCTATCCTGCTTCCAAGATACTTAAAATTTCCCATATATATAGAAAATTATGAATGGCTTCTAAGGAAGGAATTATAAATCATTGAGAGATTTCTAGAATAACTCACAAAGTAAATCTGCTATGATTTGAAACAGTGTAAACAAAATCTGAGTGAAAAAGCGAGACTCTTTTTGCAGTGGACTGATGGTTTTAATTGAAGTTGCGGGAAGTCAAAGTTAAATTCAGCAGCTTATGAATTCTGATCACGGTTTTCTGGTGGTATTGAGCCACTCCAGCAGAGAGAGTGCCGTTCCACTGGGAGGCACGACGCGAAATTAATTTGTTAATAGAGATAAACAATTTGCAAAAGTGGTTTTACTTGTAGGACAGCGGAATTTGCATATTCAATTCGCAGCCTGGAGAAGGTGCAGGGCGACCCAATACAGCGCCGCAGCCATTACGAACGCAGCTAGCAGCGGCAGGGGACTGGCCTGGTCGCCGCCCCTCGCTTGTTTTTTCTTCTTGCTCCCTTTTTTTTTATCGGCCGGTCAACAGTTTGTGGGCGCCACTGTTGCTGGCATCGCCAACCGCGTCACGCTTAAATACGGCGACACGAGCGAGGTACACCAGCGCATTCTGGCGGACGCTGCGGCACTCACTGCCGGGCCAGCGCCGCATTTCATTATCTTTCCTCCCTTCCACTGGCGAACGCGTATCCTGTTGCTTTTATAAGGAGAGCGAATTGGATTGTTTATTAACACCAAGGCACTGGAAATTCTTTGTTTTTCGTTTTACCTATTTTCAGAAGAGGGCTATTAAAACACGCGCTGCAGCGAATAGAATTTCATAATATCTTTTCCGTATCACAACACAGATATTCACACTGCCCGTGCAAATAGTGTCCACTCACGCTCACGGTCGATCCGAACAGTGGATCCGAAATGTTGCCTGACGTTCGCTGTAATGTGAGTGCTTGCTGTTAACTGGATATCAATTGCTACTACCCGTTCTACACAGATGCGAAACGTGTCGACTGCTTTTTTCAATTCTGCATTATCTACGTAACATTCAGTAACTTCTTCCAAATATCAGCTGTGTGATACGTTTTCCCGAGAGTTACAGTACTGTAATTTTTGCTGTTCTCCTACATTATCTTTGTGTTCCATTTGCCTTTGACCTGACATTGAGGATGTTTCCACCTCGTTAAATTTGCTAGTCCCTTTTTTCGTTGAACTTTACAATTTACATTTCTGTATAAGATCTGGATTGCCTTTACTTATTTTTCCTACGTAAACATCATTATTCCAGTGACGCATTAGGTGCTCTAGCACCTCAGAAGCCACCGGCCATTCGTCACTCTATTAACAAAGACAACTTTAAACTTTTCCAGTGTATGTCTTTTTATTTACAGCATGTATCTTGTAAACACATTAGATCCATGAAGGAATGTCAGTTTGTTTGTATCATTGGAATTTCCCGTTGAAGTTGGTCAACGCAGTTTGAGCCGATTCTTCAGTTTCCACGCCATATTTTGACCATGAACCCCTAGTGAGTTTAAAGTGTAGACGTAATTAGTTTCACATATCAATTACACAATAAGTGTCTGGGTACAGATAGTTTCCGACATCTATCTGCCTACTCATATTTCAAGAACTATAATTACTTGGCAAAAAACTTTCTGCAGCAAAGATTTCATAAATACTTACTTTTTTTTGACAACCTGTTTAGGCAGGCAATGTTGTCATCTGCTGGTCTTCAAAATGTATTATTACAAAATTTGTTCGACGTGGTTGGAGCCTCATGCCAAGTTTCAACTCATGATGAACACGTTTGTAGCAATAATTTTTGAAGAATAGATGAGCAAAGCCCATCGAAACCGATAGCCGAAAATAAATAAGTATTTGTGAGATCTTGGGTACATAAAGCTTTTTACCAAGTTAAACAGATTGCTCCTTCTCATTCATCAACATGCGCCTCCTCAATCAACTACACACGCCAAAAAAAGTTCTCCATCACCTCAATTTCAAGAATTCCAGAACCTGTAAAAAAAATTTGGCATAGAGATCAACATAAACATCATTTCCGCCCTTTTTCTTACTCATGAAAACAACATTGCATGTTGTTTCATGATAGAGCGAGACTTTCAGAGGTAGTCGTCCAGATTGATGTACACACCGGTACCTCTAATAACCAGTAGCACGTCCTCTAGCATTTATGCATGCCTGTTATCATCGTTGAATACTATCCACAAGTTCATCAAGGCACTGCTTGTCCAGATTGTCCCACTCCTCAACAGCGATTCGGCTTAGATCAATCATAGTGGTTGTTGGGTCATGTCGACCATAAACAGTCGTTTTCAATCTATCTGAGGCATGTTCGATAGGGTACATGTCTGGAGTAAATGTTAGATTAGATTAGATTAGATTAGTTTTTCGTTCCATAGATCAATGCTGAGGAGATCCTCGTGGATGTGGAACATGTCAACTTTTTTTACCTAAAATAACAATACTAATAGTATGAATTTATACAATACATCATTTGTTTCTATTAAAAAATTCGTCAATGGAGTAGGAGGAGTTGGTCACTAGTAAGTCTTTCAGGCTCCTTTTAAATGGATCATTATTTGTAACAAATTTTTTTTATGTTTGCTGGCAAATTATTGAAGATGAGTGTTCCTGAGTAGTGGACCCCTAAACTAACTAAAGTAAGTGCTTTTAAGTCTTTGTGCGGATCAATTTTGTTCCTGGTATTGTATGTATGAACTGAGGTCTTTGTTGGAAAAAGAGATATATTATTTAGGACAAATTTCATTAAGGAGTAAATATACTGAGAGGCCGTGGTTAGTATACCCAGTTCTTTGAAGAGGTTTTTACATGACGTCCGTGAGGTTACTCCACAAATAATACGTATTACACGCTTTGGAATGTGAAAACTTTTGTTTGACTTGAAGAGTTACCCCAAAATATTATACCATATGACATTATGGAGTGAAAGTAGGCAAAGTATGCAAGCTTTTTCACTTTTATGTCGCCTATGTCTGCTAACACTCGAATTGCAAATACAGATTTGTTAAGGCGTTTCTGCAGTTCTGTGGTGTGCTCCTCCCAACTGAATTTATTATCAAGTTGTAATCCCAGGAATTTAAGACTGTCAACCTCTTCTATCTGCTCTTCTTCATACTTTATGCAGATGCTGTGTGGAAACCTCTTACAGGTTCTGAACTGCATGTAGTGAGTCTTTTCAAAGTTTAATGTCAATGAGTTAGCTTTAAACCATTCATTAATATCCATGAAAATACCATTAGCAGGTCTTTCTAGAACTACACTCGACATACTATTTATTGCAATACTCGTCTCATCTGCAAACAAAACGAACTCTGCTTCTGGCAGTGCAACTGATAAGAGATCATTAATGTACACAAGAAAAAGCAATGGCCCTAAGATGGATCCTTGTGGGACACCACATGGAATTTCTTCCCATTCTGATGATGACTGATGACTTAATTCACTAGTCCCTTGTACTGACACCCTTTGTTTCCTGTTAGCTAGGTATGACTTGAACGATTTTGCAGCACTGCCTGTGTCACCATAGAATTCTAATTTATTTTAAAGGTTGTTGTGGTTCACACAATCAAATGCCTTTTACAAATCACAGAAAATACCTGCTGTTTCTAATTTGTTATTTAATGAAATAAGTACACGTTCACTATAGGTGTAAATAGCCTTCTCGATATCAGAACCCTTCAGAAATCCAAACTGTGTTCTTGATAATATGTTATTTGTGGTCAGATGGTTGAGAAACTGCCTGTACATTACTTTTTCTAAAATTTTTGACAATGCTGGCAAAAGCGAAATCGGTCTGTAGTTTGATGGTATCTCTTTATCCCCTTTCCTGAATAGAAGCTTAACATCTGCATATTTTAGCCAGTCAGCATATGTCCCAGTTATAATTGACTGGTTACACAAGTAACTTAGAATTGTACCAAACTCACAAGAACATGCCTTAATTAACTTTGCTGATATTTCATCGTAACCACTCTAGTCCAGCGAAGTAGCTATCCTGAAGGAAATCATTCACAAGGTGTGCACGATGGGGGCGCGAATTGTCGTCCGTGAAGACGAAAACCTCGCCAGTATGCTGCAGATATGGTTGCACTATCGGTCACAGGATGGCCTTCACCTATCTTACAGCCGTTACGGCTTCTTCTGTGACCACCAGCGTCGTACGTCGGCCCCACATAGTTCTACCCCAAAACAGCAGGAGACCTCTGCCCTGCTGCACTCGCCGGACAGTGTGTCTAAGTCGTTCAGTCTGACCGGGTTGCCTCCAAACACGTGTCTAACGATTATCTGGTTGATGACATATGCGAAACTCACCGGTGAAGAGAACGTGATGCCAAGAATGTTGTTGGACACATATGTACCGCGCTGCATGGTGTCGTGGTCGCAAAGATTGACCTCGCCATGGACGTCGGGAGTGAAGTTGCGCATCATGCAGCCTATTGCGGTGTTTGTGTCATAACACGACGTCCTGTTGCTGCACGAAAAGCATTATTCAAAATGGTGGCGTTGCTGTCAAGGTTTCTCCAAGCCATAATCAGTAGGTAGCGGACATCAATTGCAGTAGTAGCCTTTGTGAGGCCTGAGCGTATGTCATCGACAGTTCCTGTCTCTCTGTATCTCCAAAATGTCCGAACAACGACTGGATACTTCCCTTGTTGAGACCCCTTCCTGGCACAAAGTAACAATGTGGACGCTATCGAACTGCGGTATTGACCCTCTAGGCACTGTTGAACAACAGAAAGCACGAGCTGTGTATCTCCTTCCTGGTGGAATGACTGGAACTGATCGGCTGTCAGAATTTCTTGTCTGATAGGCACTGCTCAATCATGGTTGTTTACATCTTTGGGCGGGTTCAGTGACATCTCTTAACAGTCAAAGAGACTGTGCCTGAGATACAATATCCACAGTCAATGTCTGTCTTCAGGAGTTCTGGGAACTGGGGTGATGCAAAACATTTTTGAAGTGTTTATAATTAAACCATAAGTAACAAAGTCAGGAAGAAAGATCAGAAGGAAGGATAAAGAGAGAATCGAAGCAAGTAGTTTGTCTTTAAGACCTTAGTTAAGGTTAATTGTGTTTGTTTCTTTATGTGTGTGTATATGTGTGCGTTTGTGTCTGTATGTGTGCGTGCCGGAGGGTGGGTTGGTTAGTGGGTGGGTTTGAGGGTAAGTTGGGGATTGCGAGGGTTGCGAGTGGGGACCGGAATATCTATAGATTCTGTTTTCCTGTAAATGTGGTCGATGTACAAGTGCGTTATTTATCCATATATATTTGAGTTTTTGATTACGACGGGTCGATAACTGAACAAACGCAAGCAATAATGGTGCTTGCAGACTGTTCTCGACTCTATGGGGTAACGTGATAGCGCGGTGGTGTATGGGTAATGGACCGCTCACAGTATTTTAGGACGAGTTAAAGGCAACGTGAGCTCTGTTCCGACCTTGTTGTATGACAATACCAAGTATCGACGAAGTTGGCCGATAAACAGATTTCGTTTGATGCCTTTGAGAAAAAAATAATTTTATTTTTCGCAAAGTACAAGGTGGCACCTGCACATTTCGAAACAAATATGCGATTTCACACACCATTTGAAAAGCTCGTCCAATATTACACCAATGTATGAAACCTCTTAACAGAAAGAGTTCACATTTTTATTTCTAAGACGTGGTAGAGCTGAACTGATGTCTGGTATATACTATATGAGTATTGCCTGAAATTTGGTAGACTCGCTGCAAGTGTCTTCCTTTGTTTTACAGATTGACCAATTAATAAGCTTACTATCAGTGGATCGAAGATAAAATAAAGATGATCAGTGCTTAAGGTCCCGTCGGAGAAGTAGTCACTAAGTTTCGAGCAAGTTTCTAAGCCACTGTCACGATATTTTTTTTAAACTATCTCGGCAAGTTTTATCGGTTAATGTCTTTTTAGTGATTTTTGGGCTCCTGGGGGAGAAAAAGGGTAAATAGTTCTGTAACAGGCTGAATTATTTTCAAAACATCCGTACAAATAACATGCTATTCAACTTATACAACAAAACTAACATTAAATACATTTCTGATGATTCAAGAAATAAATATATATAACTGAGCAAACACATGCGCAGATAGTGAGCTCCATACAAAAATAAACAAAACAACGATGAAACGAAAAGCAACAGATCGTCGCAAGGATTTTACGGAAGGATGTATCGTACTGTACCAATCTAATCGAAATTTCTGCCAACATACAGCGGGTTTGCCTTCCTGAAATCCGACTACAGTTTCGTTTCAAGCGGAATATCGTTTTGAGCACATAGAGCCTGACCGCTTTTTGTTTCCCTAGGCAATTTAATTTTCTGAGTCCCATTCATTTGCAGTTCGCTATAGCTTTCATTACAGAAACAGCTGGACTAACGCGAGAGCTGACATTGGAATGAAGCCAAATAGCTTACTGACGTTGACTGTGCGACAAGAAAGTAAAATAATAAAATTATGCCTTATGAGCTAGGATTACAGTTACTTTAATACGACGGTAGTAAATTATAGCACAAGATCAAGTGAGATGCTAAAAGATACATAGAAATTTATAGACACCTTCAGATTTACTCAATATGTAATGTCTCATTAAGAAGAACGAAATGAGTCGTGTGACTATTTTTTTTTAAGTTCTACGAAAAACCTGTTTTCATAATATTTTATGAGCACTTGTCTTATTATTTTTTTGTCGTTACCAATACAACAAATATTGCTACACCGTATAGAGTAACGAAAAAAAGACACGCTATTCCCCATTGGTGTCTTTATTCCGGGTAAGTTTTCATTACAAAATTAAAATATGAATTACCAATCTTTACAGTATTATCCAAATATTAAGATGCAGTTAAACGGCACTATTCTCCTTTACCTTCTCTCATTTATCCACTAACCCATGTATAAATGATGTAACTGAATCCAACAAGATAAAAAATTACGTCATTTGGAATTTGTTACCTGCTTTTATATCGTTATCTGTGCATCTAAAGGCCAGAGTAGCACATTAAAAGTAGAATAATTATGCTTATATATAAAATTTTTAGTTGCTGCCTGACACAAATTTAAAGCTAATTCGAATATTCCGATTCCGTTTTCGTGAGGTTTCCTTGATTACAGGATGAATGCTAGAACTGTGCATTCTCTCTCATATAGTTCCTATGGGGAATGTTTTTCCCAATCTCTCATCTTTATGAGATTTGTCCGAAAAGAAACAAGCTAGGCAGTAGCGCGATTTTCAGAAAAAAAGGTGTAGGTAGCGTAGGTGTACCGACATCAAATTTGTATTCTTAAACATGTAGCAGTTTCCGCTAACAATAATTGGAACTTAAACATTTCTTCCAACAATATTTCCTTATGCTAGATTTACAAAGGTTCCGGCAAACGTTTGTAATCGTATTTCGAAACATCACGATTTTATGTATTCATTCCAGTTACAGAGCTCGTACAAAATACTGCTCTCCTTGCTGGAACAAACTTGTACATTCCTCCTGAGATCAATGAGGATTTTGGCTGCGACTGTGTGGCAAGTCGATCACCTTTCTGTTTGAAATATTAAGTTTCCTTAAGAGGCATTACTCAAGATGCAAATGCTCGGCCCTCACGTGTGAGATTTTTCTTATTTCATGCTCCCTATTCTTTGCAGTCATTAGGTTCCCAAAAAATCAAAGGGGAATATTTAATGATTTGGAAGATGTTCTACTTTGTAATTTGCTGGAGTGCAGACAGCAGAGGTCTATACAAGTTTTTACTTTGCGCTTGAGCTTCATTCATTATGTTACGATTACTCTGAGTATACCCTGTGTATTGAGACGTTCTGTGGCAGTATAGAAGTTGGTAACGCATAAAAACCCTAAATCTACAATCTCCGGTCACAAATTCTGCTCAAACACTTCACCTGGAGCCCCAGAAATTGAACGTTTTTGCGTCACAGGTCGTCAGAGATACTTTCCATGTTAGTGGACGTTTTATATCTCTTTTTACACGTGCAGAATTTCCGTGTACCTATCCCAGTCATGAGGCACGCAGCTAGAATTATATTTAGTGGGCAATGAATAAATATTCAACCTAATATAGATAGCTATAAGAAGATGACTTCGGCCAGTACAGAAGCAATACAACAGCCGAAAATCGGTGCTCTGGGATTCCATTACGAACACCGCTGAGAGTTTCTGCCCACTTGTTGTGAAGCCGATAAAGAGTCGGATCTGTTTGTTAGGTATTATGCCCATCGTAGCGCCGGTACTGAATACATTACTGCTACTTTCTGGTGCATATTTATGGGCCACTTAGCGGATTTCGGTAAACGACAATTCTACTATTTTTAGCGATCAAAGTGGTTCTTTACTCTGCTGATTAAAAACATTTGGACATTTGGCACAATATTATATCGTTTATAGTCGAAATAAATAATGAGGTAAGAGACTAACGAATTGTTATGCCTCTGGCCTCCATAACTTTGTTTAGGTCCTAGTTGCTGCTGGGATCACTACTAGTCACTGCTAAATGAATTGCCTGACAATACAAAGCAGTAGTCTGGATCAGCTGTCTCTACACTGTTATACAACAGACTTGGGAATACTGTGTGAATCGTAATAAGGAAGAAAAAAGTCTAATGGCGGCAAACAGTTCAGAATTGATCAGATACAAATTGTATCAAGTATAAACACTAGCTATTAACAGGCTAGTACGTCGGAGATCTCCAGTGGCGATATAAGGACTCAACAGGCAACGGTCACGAGTCGCCACTGCCCACATAGGCATACCTTTCCTACGGTAAGAACTCTTCTACGCACCCAAGAGAAGGGGAATCCCAGCTCTGTATCATTCCAGCTTGACGCTCTATAAGTTATTAGTACTGCCGGCTACCTTATATATGAAAGACATGGCAGTGGTTCCCGGTGCGTAAACACACATTCCTCAGAGACAATCCAAGTAGTACATACACTCCTGGAAATTGAAATAAGAACACCGTGAATTCATTGTCCCAGGAAGGGGAAACTTTATTGACACATTCCTAGGGTCAGATACATAACATGATCACACTGACAGAACCACAGGCACATAGACACAGGCAACAGAGCATGCAAAATGTCGGCACTAGTACAGTGTATATCCACCTTTCGCAGCAATGCAGGCTGCTATTCTCCCATGGAGACGATCGTAGAGATACTGGATGTAGTAATGTGGAACGGCTTGCCATGCCATTTCCACCTGGCGCCTCAGTTGGACCAGCGTTCGTGCTGGACGTGCAGACCGCGTGAGACGACGCTTCACCCAGTCCCAAACATGCTCAATGGGGGACAGATCCGGAGATCTTGCTGGCCAGGGTAGTTGATTTACACATTCTAGAGCACGTTGGGTGGCACGGGATACATGCGGACGTGCATTGTTCTGTTGGAACAACAAGTTCCCTTGCCGGTCTAGGAATGGTAGAACGATGGGTTCGATGACGGTTTGGATGTACCGTGCACTATTCAGTGTCCCCTCGACCATCACCAGAGGTGTACGGCCAGTGTAGGAGATCGCTCCCCACACCATGATGCCGGGTGTTGGTCCTGTGTGCCTCGGTCGTATGCAGTCCTGATTGTGGCGCTCACCTGCACGGCGCCAAACACGCATACGACCATCATTGGCACCAAGGCAGAAGCGACTCTCATCGCTGAAGACGACACGTCTCCATTCGTCCCTCCATTCACGCCTGTCGCGACACCACTGGAGGCGGGCTGAACGATGTTGGGGCGTGAGCGGAAGACGGACTAACGGTGTGCGGGACCGTAGCCCAACTTCATGGAGACGGTTGCGAATGGTCCTTGCCGATACCCCAGGAGCAACAGGTGTCCCTAATTTGCTGGGAAGTGGCGGTGCGGTCCCCTACGGCACTGCGTAGGATCCTACGGTCTTGGCGTGGATCCGTGCGTCGCTGCGGTCCGGTCCCAGGTCGACGGGCACGTGCACCTTCCGCCGACCACTGGCGACAACATTGATGTACTGTGGAGACCACACGCCCCACGTGTTGAGCAATTCGGCGGTACGTCCACCCGGCCTCCCGCTTGCCCACTATACGCCCTCGCTCAAAGTCCGTCAACTGCACATACAGTTCACGTCCACGCTGTCGCAGCATGCTACCAGTGTTAAAGACTGCGATGGAGCTCCGTATGCCACGGCAAACTGGCTGACACTGACGGCGGCGGTGCACAAATGCTGCGCAGCTAGCGCCATTCGACGGCCAACACCGCGGTTCCTGGTGTGTCCGCTGTGCCGTGCGTGTGATCATTGCTTGTACAGCCCTCTCGCAGTATCCGGAGCAAGTATGGTGGGTCTGACACACCGGTGTCAATGTGTTCTTTTTTCCATTTCCAGGAGTGTATTTGCACCGCATCCTCCTCGGACAGCGCAACAGTCAGCGTTCAAATGTGAAGTGAAACTACTGAATACCACTAGTCATTATGGATTAGTAGGTATGGTGCTTGATTCATGAGCAGAAACAGTTCCCATTACCGTAGTCCAACCAACTTTCTAAGCTGAGCTAAGTACAGACATTACTTTTAAGAAATAAAATATATCACAGGGGGAGAATCCATTTTCTATTTGTTCCTTTTTATAACCGTGACAGTGCAGTATCATATGAGGAAAATCATCAATCTGACAACATTGTACAATGATTGTAGCAAGTTGTACACTTAGATATAAATACAGGTCTCACAGACACTTTAGGCAGTCAGTGAAATCTGTCTGAACTATCACATAATGTTGTTTAGGACACAAATAACATCCATTTGCGTTTCTGTAAGTTTCTTATCAATGTGTAAAACCAGTTTACATACGATATTCTGATTTCAATCACTCGAACATGTAATGAGCGTTAACACGTTCGTCTTCTTTCTTGTCGAAACCATACTCCTCCAGATGCAGCATCATAACATATTCAGAGATAGACAACTCCAGCGTCTGTACAGCGACTAGACTAAGTCGATTCCTTGATTACGCGAACATCTTGCATCCATCACGCTCCGTTACGAGTGAGTTAATAAATACATTCAAAGTGCAGGCATATGTTCATTGCTCACAACTATCAGAATATACCCATTGGCCTTAGACAAGGTAACAAGTACTACCGTTCTGAAATTATGGGATTTAGAGTCAAGGATCACAACCTTGTTCAGTTTGCATTAACGGTACAGCGACTGAATGTAGAATAAACTGTATTCCTTTTTTTTATACTGAAAGTAAAGTTGGTATAATTTGATTTTATATGTTTGAAAGTTAAAGACACTGTAACTAATATATATATATATATATATATATATATATATATATATATATATATATATATATATAAAAGTTGATAAATCGCTCACGCAGTTACATAAGAACTCTCAAAAGGTGAACATGTCGAAATGCATAGCGACACAAACAGCCTCAAGAAAGCCGCCATGTAAATATTACTGACGATGATTACTAAAAATGTAATAGTAATGAAGTGTGTGTAACTCATAAATTTTTTTCTTTTCCTCTGTCAGGTGACGTTGAGTTCGCCTTCAGTACCCAGCTGTCGATAACGCACAGTGTAGTTACTTTCCCTCAAAACCATCACTTTTGCTATGTCTCCACAATGCTACTCAGCCGTGCAACCTGACAGATTCCAATCTCCGCAGTAGCGGCTTTTATGCAGGCTACATTGTACGACTGAATGAAACGCTACTCGTTCTACATCAATTTCACTGCAGTGAAATGTCATTCGACTCTCCTGTCTGATATGCGCTTCTGAAATCCAAAATGTACATATTGAAAGCAGTAATTTTCGTCTGCAATAACCATAAGGACTGTGCTAAATATTTTTGTAGTTAATATATTCACTTGCAGTATTGGCAGGACATGTGGTTTGCACATGTTTGCCATCTTTGGCTCCTACACAGTGTTCCAATTCACTACGAAATTTCTGGCAAAGTTCTTCCATTCTTCAGCATTATTTTAAATCTGAAAAGTAAAACATTATCATTATTCAGAGGACACAAACAAAAAAAATGAAGATGCAAGTCAGATTTCTGAAGAAAATGTGCCTGAAACACCAATTACGACTTACGAGTAAATATAGCAAAGATAATTATTAAACCCAATAAAGCACAGCTTAGGAAATGGAGAGATGTGGTCGAGTTGAGTAAGCTTACCAGATTTTAAAAACAGTTTACAACAGATGAATGGAGTGTGTAGGGACAGCTAATAGTCAATGAAATGAGAAATTTTCCCCCTACAACACAAACGTGTGTGAAGCACATCATAGTGAATGTGCTATTCGAAGCAGCGTCGAGGGCGCGGGGAGGGGTGGGGGGGGGGGTGTATGAGAAGTAAACTCCCAGCATCACATCATTACCGGTTGTAGTAATGGAAAAAAGTGCAGAAATAAGCTGTCTAGAAGCTAACTGCGAAATTATATACGTTGACGATGATACTGGTGACAGTGAAGAATTCGTTGAAATACCAGGTACATCAGAAGACCTCCCCCAATTATTGCCATTTAAAAAGTAAGTTAAATTCTTTGTACCAATTATTTAATTTCGTTCATGACTTACACAAAACTGAAAATAAAAAAAATATTTAAATGCAGTGAGTATTGACTGATATGTGCTTCTCTTCTTCAGTTCTAATGCAATAGCTTCACATACATTTGTCACTATGAGGTATATAGCAGAATATGATACTTTGAAAAAGGACATTAGTGACTTGTACAGCCGCGCGGGATTAGCCGAGCGGTCTGGGGCACTGCAGTCATGGACTGTGAGGCTGGTCCCGGCGGAGGTTTGAGTCCTCACTCGGACATGGGTGTGTGTGTTTGTCCTTGGCATAATTTAGGTTAAGTAGTGTGTAATCTTAGGGACTGATGACGTTAGCAGTTAACATATCATTTCACACACATCTGAAAATTTTTTAGACTTGTACGAATCCCCAGTGGCTAAAAATCGTAATGCGATTGCCAGTAGAATTCTCGGTGAAATACTGACTTGGCAATTGGTATCTTTCTTTACAAGAAAATGTATAGTTACTATAGTAAATAATTGAAGTCTTCATTGGATATTCTCGTAAAATTGCTAAATAATGCACCATCACTTGCAGCTAGGTCTTCTAGTATATTCGTTCGTGGGCCCTCTTTCAATATTCTTCTCTTCCACTATCGTTTCCCTCTCCGTTTATTTTCATTTCCGTTGTTAGCTGCTTGTGCGATGATAACGTAAGCAGCCGTCGCAATCACTTTACCACTAATTCTCCTTCAGGACCGACTCAGTGTGGCACAAATTCGGTTCCTTTGATATAAATTAACCTACCACATGCCTTTTGTCTTTTGTAGCATACTACAGGACGACGCACGCCACATTTCCATAGCAAGTCACAACGTTGCAAGATGTTGCCGCAGCGTAAAGAAGCCTTTACACACCGTAATGCCTGGTAGTTTCCTTGGGGATGTTTGTGCAGAGGACACACAACACAAGTGCAGTCACTATCCGTGCACTCCAGGAACACACATCTTAGACACTAAGACGAAACTGGCCCTAAACATCTTTCGTGCATTCGACGCCGCTGTTTGGATTCATGTGGGACGATTTTCGACGTGTTTATGGAATGATAGATGGAGCTAAACATTCCGTTTTCGGACTCGTCAGAGAATACAGTGGTCCGCGATCTTCAGTGACAAGAGTGTGCCGAGAATACAAAATTTCAGGCATTACCTCTTACCACGGGTGACGCTTAACGACCGATATCAGTATCGTTTGCGTATAGTTGTCAGAGCCAATACACTAGGAAATCTGCTTGAAGTATCATAAGATAGCAAGGAGGGTCGTACGATGAACACATACACTCCTGGAAATGGAAAAAGGAACACATTGACACCGGTGTGTCAAACCCACCATACTTGCTCCGAACACTGCGAGAGGGCTGTACAAGCAATGATTACACGCACGGCACAGCGGACACACCAGGAACCGCGGTGTTGGCCGTCGAATGGCGCTGGCTACGCAGCATTTGTGCACCGCCGCCGTCAGTGTCAGCCAGTTTGCCGGGGCATACGGAGCTCCATCGCAGTCTTTAACACTGGTAGCATGCCGCGACAGCGTGGACGTGAACCGTATGTGCGGTTGACGGACTTTGAGCGAGGGCGTATAGTGGGCATGCGGGAGGCCGGGCGGACGTACCGCCGAATTACTCAACACGTGGGGCGTGAGGTCTCCACAGTACATCGATGTTGTCGCCAGTGGTCGGCGGAAGGTGGACGTGCCCGTCGACCTGGGACAGGACCGCAGCGACGCACAGATGCACGCCAAGACCGTAGGATCCTAAGCAGTGCCGTAGGGGACCGCACCGCCCCTTCCCAGCAAATTAGGGACACTGTTGCTCCTGGGGTATCGGCAAGGACCATTCGCAACCGTCTCCTTGAAGCTGGGCAACGGTCCCGCACACCGTTAGGCCGTCTTCCGCTCACGCCCCAACATCGTGCAGCCCGCCTCCAGTGGTGTCGCGACAGGCGTGAATGGAGGGACGAATGGAGACGTGTCGTCTTCAGCGATGAGAGTCGCTTCTGCCTTGGTGCCAATGATGGTCGTATGCGTGTTTGGCGCCGTGCAGGTGAGCGCCACAATCAGGACTGCATACGACTGAGGCTCACAGTGCCAACACCCGGCATCATGGTGTGGGGAGCGATCTCCTGCACTGGCCGTACACCTCTGGTGATCGTCGAGGGGACAATGAATAGTGCACGGTACATCCAAACCGTCATCGAATCCATCGTTCTACCATTCTTAGACCGGCAAGGGAACTTGCTGCTCCAACAGGACAATGCATGTCCACATGTATCCCGTGCCACCCAACGTGCTCTAGAAGGTGTAAGTCAACTACCCTGGCCAGCAAGATCTCCGGATCTGTCCCCCATTGAGCATGTTTGGGACTGGATGAAGCGTTGTCTCACGCGGTGTGCACGTCCAGCACGAACGCTGGTCCAACTGTGGCACCAGGTGGAAATGGCATGGCAAGCCGTTCCACAGGACTACATCCAGCATCTCTACGATCGTCTCCATGGGAGAATAGCATCCTGCATTGCTGCGAAAGGTGGATATACACTGTACTAGTGCCGACATTGTGCATGCTCTGTTGCCTGTGTCTATGTGCCGGTGGTTCTGTCAATGTGATCACGTGATGTATCTGACCCCAGGAATGTGTAAATAAAGTTTCCCCTTCCTGGGACAATGAATTCACGGTGTTCTTATTTCAATTTCCAGGAGTGTAATTTAGGATAGCGCAGCGGAAAAACTAGGAGTTAATGCACCATGGCAGCAGACGACCGATGCGAGCGCCTTTGCTAACACCAAACTATCATCGCCTGCAGCACCTCTACTGTGCTCGTGACCATACCGGTTGGACCCTAGACGACTCGAAAACCGTGGCCTGGTGAGATGAATCCCGACTTCTGCCGGTGTGGTAGAGTGTGGCGCAGACCCCGTGAAGCCATGGACCCAAGTTGTCATAAACGCACTGTGCAAGCTGCTGCTGGCTCCATAATGGTGTGTCATGGACTTCATGTGCCCACGCCTTCTCATCGGGCCACAACTATTTGCGATTGGTTTGAAGAACTTTCTGGGCAGTTCGAGCGAATGATTTCTCAACCAAGATCACCCGACATTAATCACATCGAACATTAATGTTACATAATCGAGAGGTCACCAGTCTATATCTGTATCTACGGCACAAAGGCCAGCACACGAAACACTTCTTCAGTTGTGGGCGGCTACAGAGGCAGCATGCCTCAATATTTTTGCAATGAATTTACAACGTTCTGTTGAGTCATTGCCACGCCGAGTTGCAGCACTTGGCCCGTCAAAAGGAAGTTCGACACTATACTAGGAGGTACCCAAGGACTTCTGTCACCTGAGTACATTCACAGAGGTCGTTCCTAGTTCTGGCTCTTCTGTTGCTCCCTGCAAAGACAGCCTCACGCTCTTCACAGTCGCTCTCTTGTTGACTTGGTCTCCTCCAGGGAGCACATCACCCTCCAGGCAAAGCGAGAAAACTGCTCCAGGCTTGGTGCCATGTGTTCAGCTCGGCAAGACTTCGAATGTTCTATGGAATAACTGCACACCTATCAGGAGTTATTATTTTATCGAGAAATATCCCTGTAGTAATACCTGTTAGACACCACATTTCTGTTCACGTACAATGGAGAAGCTCACTATACAACAGATGGTTTTGAGAACCCGAATGTCGATTGCTCTGCAAGTTAAAGTATCCACTAACCCCAAGAAATACACCCTTATTTTATTCAAAAAGTGAGCATCTGAGAATCAAGCTCTATATCATGGACAGACTGCTGTATCTTCTGCAATACTGGCGTCGAGCAACGGGCATCTGAATTAGCTCGTCAGTGGATTACTGCTTTATTTCATTGATTCTGTGTTGATTTAGTGCACGCCGGCTAGAGTGGCCGAGCGGTTCTAGGCGCTACAGTCTGGAACCGCGTGACTGCTAGGGCGCAGGTTAGAATTCTGCCTCGGGCATGGATGTGTATGATGTCCTTAGGTTAGTTAGGTTTAACTAGTTCTACGTTCTAGGGGACTGATGACCTCAGAAGTAAGTCCCATAGTGCTTAGAGCCCATTTGAGCCAGTTAGTGCACATATTTGTGTCGAAACGCTAGGTGCAGGAGCGTGAAGTTCAACGACTCCTTCGGACTATTTTCTAGAACTGCTCCTAACTTGTCTACTTACACCACCTGTCACCCGTCCGAAGAGTGCACTGCGGTGGTCGTGTCCTGTCTACATGAGTATTAGTTCCTGCGTATGCCGCAGGCAGTGCGTCTGATATTTGTGAAACACCCTTTATGGTTCTTCTTATAAAAGGCATTTCGAAATATAGTTGATGTATCGTTGATTTTGCTACAGATAAAATTTTTACAAGATGTTAATGTGGAACGTTAATTAACATTAGTGCAATAACGCTCTTGTTTTTATTGATTTATGTACTTATTTTGTTATTTTTAACGGTGGCAGCATTAGTGTTATTCATCACTTGATCACCATTGCTAGGATATTGCACCTGTCTGGTGTTTCAACTTAAGAACAACAAAAATATCATCATTCGTAGAAACTGGCATTTACATTCTTGTAGGCCTAGTTTGACAAGGTTAGGACGATTAGTCTGTCATGGCTTTCAATACCACCTCGGTAACCGCCTAAAGCAATTTTGGGAAAACATGGGAAAACTAAATAAGGATGATCCGATTAAGATCGGACCCTTCACGTCTCTAATAGGCCAGTCCAGTTGATACAGTTCTACATCCTTTGTTATGTCCCTAGTGTGCAGTACGGCTTTATAAAGAAGTTATGTAATAATACACTCCTGGAAATTGAAATAAGAACACCGTGAATTCATTGTCCCAGGAAGGGGAAACTTTATTGACACATTCCTGGGGTCAGATACATCACATGATCACACTGACAGAACCACAGGCACATAGACACAGGCAACAGAGCATGCACAATGTCGGCACTAGTACAGTGTATATCCACCTTTCGCAGCAATGCAGGCTGCTATTCTCCCATGGAGACGATCGTAGAGATGCTGGATGTAGTCCTGTGGAACGGCTTGCCATGCCATTTCCACCTGGCGCCTCAGTTGGACCAGCGTTCGTGCTGGACGTGCAGACCCCGTGCGACGACGCTTCATCCAGTCCCAAACATGCTCAATGGGGGACAGATCCGGAGATCTTGCTGGCCAGGGTAGTTGACTTACACCTTCTAGAGCATGTTCGGTGGCACAGGATACGTGCGGACGTGCATTGTCCTGTTGGAACAACAAGTTCCCTTGCCGGTCTAGGAATGGTAGAACGATGGGTTCGATGACGGTTTGGATGTACCGTGCACTATTCAGTGTCCCCTCGACGATCACCAGAGGTGTACGGCCAGTGTAGGAGATCGCTCCCCACACCATGATGCCGGGTGTTGGCCCTGTGTGCCTCGGTCGTATGCAGTCCTGATTTTGGCGCTCACCTGCACGGCGCCAAACACGCATACGACCATCATTGGCACCAAGGCAGAAGCGACTCTCATCGCTGAAGACGACACGTCTCCATTCGTCCCTCCATTCACGCCTGTCGCGACACCACTGGAGGCGGGCTGCACGATGTTGGGGCGTGAGCGGAAGATGGCCTAACGGTGTGCGGGACCGTAGCCCAGCTTCATGGAGACGGTTGCGAATGGTTCTCGCCGATACACCAGGAATTTGCTGGGAAGTGGCGGTGCGGTTCCCTACGGCACTGCGTAGGATCCTACGGTCTTGGCATGCATCAGTGCGTTGCTGCGGTCCGGTCCCAGGTCGACGGGCATGTGCACCTTCCGGCGACCACTGGCGATAACATCGATGTATTGTGGAGACCTCACGCCCCACGTGTTGAGCAATTCGGCGGTACGTCCACCCGGCCTCCCGCATGCCCACTATATGCCCTCGCTCAAAGTCCGTCAACTGCACATACGGTTCACGTCCACGCTGTCGCGGCATGCTACCAGTGTTAAAGACTGCGATGGAGCTCCGTATGCCACGGCAAACTGGCTGACACTGACGGCGGCGGTGCACAAATGCTGCGCAGCTAGCGCCATTCGACGGCCAACAGCGCGGTTCCTGGTGTGTCCGCTGTGCCGTGCGTGTAATCATTGCTTGTACAGCCGTCTCGCAGTGTCCGGAGCAAGTATGGTGGGTCTGACACACCGGTGTCAATGTGTTCTTTTTTCCACTTCCAGGAGTGTATACAAAGCTAGAGCTTCACTTTTCATTCATTTCCCATTCCCAGTCAGTCCACAAATTACACACACTGTAAACACATTTTTCATAAAGTTAACTAACAGTGGTTGTCAAGTCCATAGCGGCAAAGTTTCGTTTCCATTTTATGTACTGCAACTTCCCTTCGTCGAACTAAAACAACTGAGTCAGCAGCCCTCTATAGCAAGTGAGCTGTCCAGCTTAGGAAGAGAATAATGCGTTAGTATTATCAATGGCCTTGCTTTAATAGCATTATCAATGGCCTTGCTTTAGAAGTACGGTTTTTCCGAAGAGAGGAAAAATAAGGAAAAATAGTTAAAAAATGTTATTTGAAATGATGGATATCTTACTATCGGTCTTATTAGTTGTTTGCGCTACTTCTTCTTTTTTAACCAAAGGTCTACTCTGACTTATCTAGGTGAACCTTCAATATCTAGAATGTATTACTTAACGGGTACACTTTATCGTTTTTTAATAAGTTTGTTTTAGTAATATGTTAACAACAGTGCTAGTATATAGGAAGTATAATGGAGTACTGTGTAGGTAATGATTTATTCGACTAAAGGGACGTTCTGAGTCCACTTATACAAGTCCATCGACCCATTACTGCGACTGATGACCTCAGAAGTTAAGTCGCATAGTGCTCAGAGCCATTTGAACCCATTACTGCGTACTCAACAAGATATGTAACAATGGTCGCTAACCCTGTAATCAGTAAGTCGTTTAGCGAATCTTGCTCAGAGTAGCACATAAGCAAAAACATGTAAAACTAATGATTTTAGTTCATTTCAGGGTAGATGATGTGTGATACCTCATTCGGTATGTATATTACCGGTATTAACATTTTAGATGATCAGTGTGTTATGATATTCTCATTCGAATATAGAAAATTGTGGCTGTAGATAATGCTGTATTTATTGTATAATTAAATGTTATAATGCTATGCCCGACCATCTGCAGACGTTTAATCTAACTGCATCCACAAATGCTATAATTATAATCGCAATATATTATTATGCGTATAAAGTGACTATCGCAGCCACTCGATACCCGACGCACCTTTAAATATACCCGTTACCAGTCTACAAATCATTTATCTCAGGGCGCATCTAACAAGAACTCAGCTATCACCTAGCGTAACACATACCTTGACTACGTCTGGTAACAAATACCACTCTTTAATACCACTTTTCAAACACACAGTTTTACATTTTGAAACTACCAGTCCTCATGATAAGCTAACTTTCAGACTTGCATATCATGTTCAATGAAACGGTTAAGGCTACTGCTGAACAAAAAAGTGAAGGGCAATATTCCCTTCAGCTGATCACAACAGTCTTTCAGCAGTCAGTACTCCCTAATAGCACTCTCAGTCTGCTACACGCTGAAATCATTATTTAGAAATTAATTACTTCAGTAACTCGTCTTTTGCTTGCCTACTTGGCTCCAAAAAAGGAGAGAATTTTGTGTCAATTGCCTCGCGTTTCCACGAATTAATTTTCAGTCCTTACCAAAAGAAGTGTCTGGTTTATTGGTCCATTGCTATGAAACTTGACCCATTACAGAAGGAAATTTATGAGAATATATGTCTGTAGTTCAAACATGTGTGGAAATGATACGTGGGCAGTGCGAAAATCCAAGGAAAAAGAAAACCGAAGCGCCCGAGAAATGGTATTACAAAAAGTTGCTGAATATTCGGTGGGCTGATAA
Organism: Schistocerca gregaria; assembly: GCF_023897955.1. Classification (NCBI taxonomy): domain Eukaryota; kingdom Metazoa; phylum Arthropoda; class Insecta; order Orthoptera; family Acrididae; genus Schistocerca; species Schistocerca gregaria. Next base: position 202,820,144 of record NC_064924.1, read on the forward strand.
GTGGAAGTTCTTTGTAGAACATGAGAGGAAAGGACTACGTGGAAACCCTACCTAGAAGGCATATTTTAAGTCATCAGGGAATAACTTCCGTGGTATTAGGAGCTGCAGAGGGCAAGCACAGTAAAGAAACAAAGAGTTTGGAATTAATCCAGCAAATAAGTGGAGATGTTGTCTTTAAGTCCTGCTCTGAGATGAATAAGTAGTCACAGGAGACGAAGTCGTGACGGGTTCCGTTAAACCAGCATTTGTACGTGTCTTGCATTCATAAATTACCTGAAAATGTCTCTAGATGGTTTTAATAGCGTAAGAATGCAATACTTGTTCTCTTATGAGCCGTCAGTGCAATAATTACGTGAGATTATGGTCTGTTACAGTTTGTCTGGCAGGAAACATTAGTGCTTCTCCATTTGATGTTTTCAGAGATCCTTGTACAACTTTTACGCATATGAACTTTATAGTATTCTAATTTTCTACAGCTAGGGCATTTGTGGTGTTGTAACATTTCCGTACCAAAGTCAGTAATTATAACCCATAAAAGTAAATTAGTGTGAAAAGTGTAAAATAACGTTATGTTGTCAGACCATATTTTAGAGTCGTGGGTTTATCTTATGATAAAAAATCTTATCTAATATCAAAGCATCATAATAATTTATTTCTTATTATTTTATGTCCATATATTGTTAACACAAATAACTGGATCCCTGCATAATAAATTGAGTGGGCACCATGGATGATCATCTGATTTCCTTTCGCTTCTGGGCAAAGAACTCTTCCTGAGTAATCCACAAATAAGAATTGAAACGTGTGTTAGCGATTACGTTTGTGTTTGTCTTTCACAAATTGAAGTACTCAGTCGAGTACATCACGCTTATGGGGAGCTAATCACAAAACAGTAATGATGTTTCTGTCAAATTCAGCTGGATTGTAGATCGATTCGCATGGTAAAAGAAGTAAACCAATGTTTCCAACACTATTTCAGGATGTGCGTCACAAATCCTGAGACCGTTTCAGAAATTGACTAATTATTGTACACTGTTGTTCCATGAAAAACTACAGGGATTTTACAGATACTGACTGTCCTCTAAAGCCTACGAACATACGTGTTCTTTGACCTTTTGGCTTTTCGCGATAATGGGGGAAAGAATGGACAAGGAACGTGACCTTTTATGCCGATCGATCTTCCGTATAATATTAGCAGTAGAGCGTGCTGCAACTCGTCGTACGGGAGAAATGTATCATCCTTGTAGCCAAAGGAAACCCTTTCAGTTAAACTAGTCTCGTTTGAAAGACACTCTGGGTTATTCATTCAGTAAAACTGGAGTCTCGTTTGAAAGGCACTCTGGGTTACAGGCATCTTTATGTCGATGTGGTAACACAATAGTCCCATTCAACTGATTATCATACTGTATCATACCTATGCAGAGAGTCGTTCTTGAAATTGTGTCTTTCAAAACGCATATGGGTTTTCGTCGGGACGCCGAACACAGATATGTGTAGAAGTTGAAACGCAGGTAACAGCTTCAGGATAGGAAAGAATCAAACATCAACATTTGGAAGGGAGGCCCGTCAAACAGTTCGTCGTTTGCACGAAATTAACATTTACTTAAGAAAAACATACTGCTCAATTAAATTCCTGATAATTTTGTTTATCTTCTAACTGGTTTCATGCTGCCCGCCACGAATTCCTCTCCTGTGCTAACCTCTTCATCTCAGAGTAGCACTGGCAACCTACGTTCTCAATTATTTGCTGGATTTATTCGAATCTCTGCCTTCCTCCACAGTTTTTTCCCTCTACAGGTCTGTCTGGTACCACGGAAGTCATTCCCTCATGTCCATTCTCCTTACCAGTGTTTCTCAAATCTTCTTTTCCTGTCCGATTCTGCGCAGAAACTCCACATTCCTTACCTTCAACATTAGCCTGTTGCAACACATCTCAAATGCTTCAATTGTCACCTGTTCCGGTTTTCCCACAGTCCATGTTTCATTACCATACAATGCTGTACTCGAGACGTAGTTCTCAGAAATTTCTTCCTCAAATTAAGGCCGATATTTGTTATTAGTAGACATATCTTGGCCAGATTGCCCGTTTTACCATTCCTAATCGGCTTTTGATGTCCTCATTGGTTATTTTACAGCCTAGGTTGCAGAATTCATTAACTTCATCTACTCTGTGACATTCAACCCTGATTTTAAGTTTCTCACTGTTCTCATTTCTACTACTTCTCACTACCTCCGTCATTCTTCGATGTACACATAATCCATACTCTGTATTCATTAGACTGTTCATTCCGTTCAGCAGATTATGTAATTCTTCTTCACTTTCATTCAGGATAGCAGTGTCATCAGCGAATCGTATCATGATATCCTTTCATCTTGACTTTTAATCCCACTCCTGAACCTCTCCTTTACTTCCATCATTATTTCCTCGACGTACAGACTGAACAGTAGGGGCGAAAGGCTACGTTCTTGCCTTACACCCTTTTTAATACGAGCACTTCGTTCTTGGTCGTCCACTCTTATTATTCCCTCTTGGCTGTCGTACTTAATTATATATGACCAGTATTGTCAGTTTTCTTTTCCATTCCTCTTTATATTGTTCTTGTAAGGAACTAGGATGTATGAGCTGTTACGCTGATTGTGTGAGAATTCTCGCACTTGTCAGCTCATTTCGTCTTCGGAACTGTGTGGGTGATGCTTTTCCGGTAGTCAGATGGTATGTCGCCAGACTCACTGTTCTCATTTCTACTACTTCTCACTACCTTCGTCATTCTTCGATGTACACATAATCCATACTCTGTATTCATTAGACTGTTCATTCCGTTGAGCAGATTATGTAATTCTTCTTCACTTTCATTCAGGATAGCAGTGTCATCAGCGAATCGTATCATGATATCCTTTCATCTTGACTTTTAATCCCACTCCTGAACCTCTCCTTTATTTCCATCATTATTTCCTCGACGTACAGACTGAACAGTAGGGGCGAAAGGCTACGTTCTTGCCTTACACCCTTTTTAATACGAGCACTTCGTTCTTGGTCGTCCACTCTTATTATTCCCTCTTGGCTGTCGTACTTAATTATATATGACCAGTATTGTCAGTTTTCTTTTCCATTCCTCTTTATATTGTTCTTGTAAGGAACTAGGATGTATGAGCTGTTACGCTGATTGTGTGAGAATTCTCGCACTTGTCAGCTCATTTCGTCTTCGGAACTGTGTGGGTGATGCTTTTCCGGTAGTCAGATGGTATGTCGCCAGACTCATACATTCTACACACCGACGTGAATAGTCGTCTTGTTGCCACTATCCCCAATGATTTTACAAGTTTTGAATGAATGTTACCTATCCCTTCTGCTTTATTTGATCTCTCTACTTTTCAAATAACAGAAGGAGGCCCCCGTCACCAGTGCTCCAGAGCACGGCCTTTGCCACCGTCTTTAGCGGCTGCCCTAGATTCGACAAGTCGCTCGTCGATATGGCTGGGTACATGCTTTGGCAAACCCTAATCGGTGCAACCAAACCCCTCCGCCAGGCACTGCTGCTCTACGCCCCTCCTTCCGTCAAGTGCCGGTCACCACTCACCGCCTCCGCGCCGAGGCTCCACACCTCAACCAAGAAAACCGAAGATAAGTCACAAGGGAGGTAGCTATCGATACCAGTGCCAGAGGTAGCTATGCCAGCAAAACGAATCGTCACGACTGAGAAATTCTGCATGGGGTTGTTGATGGAATACGTTGAACCAGCTGAATAATGTCTTCTGCTTCTTCTATATTTTGTTCGCTTTCATGATCAGATGAACTGTGACTGTTGGTCACCACACTAGTTTTGTGAAAACATATGCAGACTCTAAACCGTTGTAGGAGGAGTGTTTTTTAAGTAAGTGCCGTTTTGAAATTTAAGAAAAAGACATGCTAAGGTATCTCAATGATTTTATTTTTACATGAAAGCCTGTACCTTAATCTACGCACTGACGCCATTACAGTCTGATTCTTCCTTGTTTACGTTGTGTACTGAGTGTTTAAGATGCCTCCGATAATCGTGAGTCCCGCCGACTCTGTGAAGTAAGGGCTGTTATAAGATTTCTTAGTGATGAAGGCCTAAAAGCGATCGATATTCGTCGTGATATCTGTGCAATTTACGGAGAAAACATTATGAGTCATGGAATGGTAAGAAAGTGGGTGAGAGCATTTAAAGATGGCCGCACAAATGTTCACGATGAACAACGGAGTGAGCGTCCTTCGCTAGTTAATGAAAGTTTGGTGCACGAAGTTGGTAAGAGAAAACAGACGCTGTACGATTTCCTCCTTGCGGGATGACTTTCCTAATGCTTCTCTTAGTGTTTTGTATGTAATTGTGCCCGAGCACTTGAATTAACGAAAATTGAGCGCACGTTGGGTACCGATAATGTTGACGGATTTGCACAAAACTAAACGTTTAGACAGTGCATTGACTTTCCTTGAGCGGTACCACAACGACGGTGATGATTTCTTAAGACAAATTGTTATGGGCGATCAAGCATGGGTGGCCTACGTCACACCAGAATCAAAGCAACAGGCCATGGAATTTGAGCAAGTGCATCGTTTTGCTGCAAGACAATGCCCGTCCGCATGTGGCGAATCAGACCAAAGATCTCATCAAATACTTTCGATGGGAAATTCTAAATCATCCTCGGTACATCCCTGATCTTGCGTCCAGTGACTACCATCTGTACCTGCACTTGAAGAAACACCTGGGGGGTCAGCGTATTTAAGACGATGACGAAGTCAAAACAGTGGTTAAGCAGTTAACAACAAGTCAGGCGGCAGACTTCTATGAGTCGCGTATTAAAAAACTGGTACAACGTTATGCCAAGTGCCTCAATATTGACGGACATTATGTAGAAAAGTAGATTAGGGTACAGGCTTTCATGTAAAAATAAAATTATTGAGATATCTTAGCACATCTGTTTTAAAATTTCAAAACAGTACTTACTTAAAGAGGACGCCTTGTAGCTCTGTCGTGCGTGTGCAGTGGTGAAATGGCAATAGCTTTCACAGAACAATCATACTTAATACGAGGCGAGCGAATGTGACGCTGCATGCATTAACAGAGTAATAAGTAAGTCTTGTAGTGGGCCACTGTGCGCAAATGCAACGCCAACGAGGAAGTGAACCAATTGGGAGGATATAAATTTATTCATTTTTTTTCAAAAGGTTGCCTAACCCCGACATGTTTAGGACAAGTTGAAGGATCTTGATATCTAAGTCGCGACTGAGATTAATAGAAATTTATTTGCTCTACTGACTGGCATGAATATTTATGGGATTAACAGAGGCCTGATTTCCATATAATTAAAATGACAAGGGTTGCTCAGCAAGTAATACACCGCATTTTTTTCTTTAACAGTTCTTTATTGAACATAATGACAATTACTCACTCGAAACAATGGTGTTTTATGTACACGCCCTGTTTTGCCACGTCATCGCCTTCCAACTCTGTGAATTTCCTCCAACGCGAAACAAGGGCGTGTATGCCCTGTCGCTACCAGTCCTTATCGTGATGGGGGAGCCAGTGCTTCATCGGGTGATCCTTTGCTGATTGACAGATGCAGCGCCAACTGCTGAATCATAACGCGTCTGTCCTCGCGAATGACAACATCAGCTCGCTGCAACATATCAGACTTGACAGCCGTGGATGGTCTCCCCGACCGCTGTAAATTGTGGAGCTCCGCCGAACCGCCTTGTGATAACCTCACCCTCCATGCCCAGCGACTAACTATACTTCTGTTCACAGCAGATTCTTCATAGACGTTGCACAAGCGTCTGTGAATATTCCGCAAGTTTCTCACTGTTCAGTGAGAAATTCAATGACGGCATCTCCAGGTGCCACTTTGGAACTGTCCTGCAGCTACGCTACCTGTCGAAAGTGACGGAAATTTGGCGCGATCGCAAAGCAGACTTCAATTAATACATATGTAACGCTTCACATTCGCAGCATGGTTTTCGGCTGAGAAAAATAATGCGGAGCATTACTTTCTGGGCAACCCTCGTTGATTATGAAATAACACAAACACATTGGGTGGTAACAAACAACTGTGGCTGACAGTGTGAAGTGAGCACACAAGATCTTCTTATCCAGACAGCCTGAGTAATCGGTGACAACGTTACAAGAAAAAGGCAGAAATATAATCAAAATGAGCAATACGAGTTACCTAACAACGCAAGCGAGCTGTGCAGAGTATGGATTGTGACCACAACTGCGCTGCTGTCATAAAAAATGAGGTCATCAGTCCCCTAGAACTTAGAACTACTTAAACCTAACTAACCTAAAGACATCACACACATCCATGCCCGAGGCAGGATTCGAACCTGCGGCCGTAGCGGTCGCGCGGTTCCAGACTTAAGCGCCTAGAACCGCTCGGCCACACCGTTCGGCTGCTTAAATCAGCTTAAACAGCTAGCGTGTGCCGACCAGCAGCAAAAGGCGGCTTGTTATGATGCCACCCCCTCGAAGGCCCCGAGAAGAGTGCGCAAAATGTGGGTTCTCGGCCGTCAACTATCTGGTTTCGAAAACTCAACTGTCGCCGCTGGAAGCTGTAACGCAGTCGCATCTTCCTGCTATCTCAGCGTACTCTGCGTGTCCAACAACTGGGTCCTATTCATCTGCCTCGTGAACGAGAGCACCGATTAATAATGAAGAACAACAGCATTCATCCAGACTGAATACTTTTTCTTTTATTTTTCTCACTACCGGTTTCGGGTATTGACTGTTCTCAAGTGCGCCTGAAAAAATAACAACACGCCATGGGAAAAAGCAGCTAAACACAAATCATGTAACTACACTGTACCTACCATTACACAAATATGATATTTGCCTATAGTAACATATGTGGCTACATCGTAGTCACTAATTTAAAAATCACAGTCGTCGAACTTCCTCATACGAAGGTGCATTACGTGACGATGCTTATGTGAATAAGAGTATTACCACGTTATTTAAGTGTCACGTCCAGCTAGAAGCACTAAAAAAAAAAGAACACAAATCTTCAAATGTTTCCTACGAAACACATTGCATACACTCTCCCCACGAACTGTGAAATGCGCAATTTACATGGGTAATTTTAAACTGACAGTCAGAGAATGAAAATGCGTGACTCTTACAACTATCGATTCGATGTCAAAAATGTCTCTGTCTCTTAGTAACAATTATGTGCAAAATGTGTAATTGAAAAATAAATCGGTGCCGCACGTAAGTACCATTACAGAATTTTTACTATATTTCATGGACGGAACGAAACTGTTTACATCGTATTTATTCAGTGTAATATTTTAATCGATGTAATATATTGTCGAATCTCAGATGTAACATCTTAGTTCGTAAAGTAGAAAATATCCCAACGAAACGTCAACCAAATCTCGCTCTGTGACAACGAGATCTGCCCCTATATTAATTCATCCTCAAACTTTAAGTCTTCCCCCCCTATGCCACTGGGCTCCACTCCCCTTTTCCCACTTCATCCAGCCTTATTCCTTTTCCCTTGTACCCACTACCTTGCCCACACACCACACCTCTACTTCCGTCTGTCCCTCCCGCCGACTGTATTGCTCACTAACCACCTCAACGCCTACCTATCATCAGCATAGTTTTGCTTCCTACAGACTTCATCCTTTTACGCACATCCCTCACCTTTCTACGATGAGTTTTCAAAAGTTTTATGATTGTCTTTGTTTTTAACTGTTCGTCTTTGACTTTTACTTTAAAGTACAAAAACAGCCCCATTTTATGTTTCTAGTTGTCATTAGAATTTTTTAATTTGCTCTGCTGAAGAAGGGAGTATGTACTGCTGAGAGCTCACCGGAGCCCATAGTGGGGGGAGGGGCATAAATAACAATAAAGGAAGGAAAGTCTACATGGTAAAGCAAAATAAAATATTTACAGCTGAAGCATGTGACAAATATTGAGAAATGGTGTTAGTAGCCAATCGTGAGTAAAAGAAGCGTTTTAGTTGTCCCATACAGAGAATAATCATGATAATACAATAGACGCAAGGTGAAAGTAAATAACATTAAGATGTCAGTTTTTTGCAACAGTGTGTGGCTCGTTTTTTCAGACCCATTTAAGAAATGGTAATGCCTGAAACTGGTGCCACAAAAAATTAAAAATATTTACGCAGTGTGGTGAAAAAATTTCGTTGTTCAAATTTACTGATGTTGTGGAGCCCAAAATCGATTAATCAATTTGTCGAATAGTAAGTACTCTTGAGTGCACACTCATCGTGGCACTGTTGATCACATTCCACAGCTCCCTGCACATATCACTTTCGAGTCAAAAGCGGCCATCTGCAGTCCTTCTGTCAACATAGTGGTCACAGCACAATGTGATCAATGCAGCAGTCACCTTTGTCTGGCCACTCTATGTCGTCTTGCTACAGCAGAGCCCCGCCGCCGCATGTCAGAAATGTCGTGTCTGCCTCTGCTGGGCAGTTTAAATTATTATAACATGAGAAAGACTGCTACTTTCGCAACTTCAGCTGTTGCCATCGATGTCTGTACAGCCATGGTGACCGTTTATGAATATGTAGAAGGGAATAGTCTGTTCTACATCTACGTGGTTACTCTGCAAGTCACACTTAAGTGCCTGGCAGAGGGTTCATCAAACCACCTTCATACTACTTATCTATCATTCCACTCTCGAAAAGGAAAAAGAAACACCTAATCTTTCTGTTCGAGCTCTGATTTCTCTTATTTTATTATGATGATCATTTCTCCCTACGTAGGTTGGTGTCAACATAATATTTTCGCATCTGAAGAGAAACTTGGTGACTGAAATTTCGTAAATAGATCTCGCCGCAAAGAAAACCGCCTTTGCTTCAGTGATTGCCACCTCAGCTTACGTATTATATAAGTGACACTCTCACCCGTAGTGATCGATAACACGAAACGAGCTGCCCTTCTTAGCATTCCTCCAGTGTCCTCCGTCAATACCACCTGGTAAGGATCACAAACCACGTAGCAATATTCGAACAGAGGGCGGACAAGCATAATGAAGGCTGTCTCTTTAGTGGGTTTGTCGCAATTTCTACGTGTTCTGCCAAAAAGCGCAGTCTTTGTTTCGCCTTCCCCACAATATTATCCATTTGGTCATTCCTATTTAAGTCGTTCTTCATTGTTATTCCTAGGTATTTAGACGAATTGACAACCCTCAGATTTGTGCGATTTATCGTATACTCAAAATTTATCGGATTTATTTTAGTACCCGTGTGGATGACCTCTCACTTTTCTTTGTTTAGTGCCAAATGCCACTTTTCGCTCCATACAGAAATGCTCTCTAGATCATTTTGTAATTGGCATCGATCGTCTGATTATTTTACTAGACGGTAAATTAAAGCGTCATTTGCAAACAATCTAAGGGGGCTGATCAGATTTATGTAAATCAGGAGCAGCAGAGGGCCCATTACACTACCTTGCGCAACGCCAGATATCACTTCTGTTTTACTCGATGATTTACCGTCTATCACTACGAATTGTGACCTCTGTGAGGGGAAATCACGAACCTAGTCACAAAACTGAGGTGATACTCCATATGCACGCAATTTGATTAATAGCGACTTGTGAGGAACGGATGTCAAAGGCCTCCTGGAAATCTAGGAATATGGAATCGGTCCCTTGTCGAAAGCACTCTTTACTTCATGGGAATTAAGAGCTAGCTGTGTTGCACAAAAACGATATTTTCTGAATCCGTATCGGTTATGTATCAATAAGCCAATTTTTTCAACGTGATTCTTAATTTTCGAGTACAGTATATGCTCCAAAATCCTACTGCAAATTGAGGTTAGTGATATGAATCTGTAATTCAATGGGTTACTCCAATTTCCTTTCTTGAATACTGGTGTGACGTGTGCTAATATCCAGTCTTTAGAAACGGACCTTTCGTCAAGTGAGCGGTTGTATATGATTGCTAAGGAAGGCGCTATTGTGTCTGCATTGCTCTGAAAGGAGCCTGCTTGGTATACCATCTGGACCGGAAGACTTACCTTTCTTAAGTGATTTGAGTTGTTTCGCAGCACCTGTTCAGGAAGAAAAACCTACTGAAAGTAAGGATTCACGAACACGGTTATACTGACAGCTTTCTAAGTTAGCCAAACTGTATTTAAGCGAAATGTATACATCACAATAGTCGTCCAGTAACGAAAGAAACGGATGTCTGTCTCGAAAATGGCAAACACAAGGTGTAATCGCGTAAGTTCAGGTATTTATGTTGGTGACTGAGAACGGTGTAATGATCGACATTACTTCTGTATTTACGACATTTGTAGATTATATCTATCACAGGTCGTATGTTTTCAGGTTAGGTAATACCTCCAAGTAAATATGGCAATAGTTGGATAACAATGCATACTTTCCCCTGAGCAGCAGGCAAGGGGTTAACGTGTGGATGCAAAATGGGTAGTCTACCCTGACAGCCGTAGCCCACTTGGTGGTGGAGTTACTTCCTTGCAGAAAACATCATGACGTAAAGTTTCTGGCGTGTTTGGGGAAGACTGTTCTACGCAAGGAGGAAACTACCAACAGATTGGTGTGTGTGCATATGAAGGTACCACACATAAAAATAACTCGCTTATACCAATTACGCCTTTCATGCAGGGTGAAAAGTATTTAAACCGACGAACTCAGGGATGTTGTAGAGGACATAAAAACAAATATTTTTCCCTGATGTCATTTGACATGTCCTATGAGGTAGAGCAATATTTCTCTGGCTGCAAATTAATTAATCCAACCAACAATTTTCCATTTTTATGACTAAGAGACAACACATTAACACAACACAATTTAAATTACAGTAGATTTTCAAAAATACCTCCATTGGCACGTAAACAAAGGTTACACCGTCGGATCATGTTCTGTCTGACATGGGCAAAAACCCCAGGAGTATCCTGAATTGTTCTTACTGCTACTACTATCCGGGCAACCGGATCCTCTTCTGAAGCAACAGGAGTTGCGTAAACAAGGTTTCGCATCTCTCCCCACACGAAAAAATCCAGAGGGGTCACATATGGGGATCGAACAGGCCATGGTACATGACCACCTTTGCCAATCCACGTTCCTGGGAACCGTCGGTCCAGGAATTGACGCACACGACGACTGAAATGTGCCGGCGTTCCGTCATGTTGGAACCACATGCGTTGTCTTGTAGGGAGCGGATGTCTTCCAGCAATTCTGGCAATACTCTGGCGAAAAAATTGTAAAAGTTCCTGCCATTTAACTGCATAGGTAACAGATACGGCCCAATAAACACACCCAAACAATACCATGTCACACATTAACGAAGAACCGTAATTGATGAGCGCTAGTAACTGTGGCGTGTTGGTTATCCTCACTCCAAATATGCGAATTGTGGATGTTGAAGACTGCATCACTCCCGAACGTTGATTCATCGGTAAACTACACAGAGGATGGAAATGTAGGACGCATTTCACACTGTTCCAGGTACCACTGCAAAAACTGTGCTCTGGGTGGATAATCAACTGGTTCCAGGTTGTGGACACGCTGTACGTGAAATGGACGTAACAACTGCTCTCGAAGGAATGTTCTTGCATTCGTCTGATTCGTCCCCATGTTACGTGCAATTGGACGACTGCTGATTGAAGGATCCCGCTCCACATGCTGCAGGACAGCTTCCTTAAATGGCAACGTTCTTGCCGTGCGACGGCGTCGCTGTCCAGGTAATCTGCTAAATGACCCGGTCTCACGCAGACGTTGGTACACAGCAACAAAGGTCGTATGATGCGGGATACGGCGATTAGGATATTGTTGTTGATAAACCCGCTTTGCAGCTTGTGCTTTGTAGTGAGCTACGTAGTACGCACCAACCATATCAGTGTACTCACTCCAGGTGTATCACTCCATTACTAACGGAGACAATGCACTACTACACTGATGGGTAGCAGTTGCCTACAACTGAAGAGCGTAGTACGCCCTCTAAAACTGAAGATCGTACTACGGCGTCTAACAACTGAAGAGCGCAATACGGCCTCTCACCGGTTTAAATAGTCCTTGTAGGAAAAAAAGACATTAGGGAAAAATATTTATTTTGATGTCCCCCACAACCTCCCAGAGTTTGACGGTTTAAATACTTTTCACCCTGTATATGGTGCATAATTTAGTGGCTGCCGTTACACCGCAGCTGCAGTAGCGGTTCACCTTCGGCAACCCAAGCCACGCCTGGCAACTGTGTGCTGGCCTAGAGAATCTCGGCGGAGGCTGGGAGGCTGTAGGCAGCTAACGCACGTCTCGCCCACTCCGCCGGGCGCGAGCAGTGCGGGTGATCCCACTGCCAGGCGTCTCATTTGCATCGGGCGCCACGCGAGCTCTTAACGGAGGCTGGCGCGAGCGCTCCGCCGTTACGGCGGCACCAAGGCGGATTCCCGCGTGTGCCGACAGCGGAATAAACTCGATCCGGCTTCCCGCCCGTGACGCGCTCCAAAGCCGTCACTCAGCAGCGCTTGTCTGAGACGCGCGTTGCTTTGTCTAACCAATCCACCGTAATGCGCCCTAAAAGGTTTCCGCCTGCCACTTTAAGCGCACCGTTGAGCACTCGTAGTATGAGTACGCCTACTGATGTTAGGTGAGTTCTTAAGCTCTCCAGTTCGTCTTTAAGATGCACATTTAAGCTACCCTTAAGCCCTCCTATCGACACAGGATTTCAAATCGATTCATATAAATCTAGATCTCCAAAAGCCTTTTGGCTGCGTTACACAGAGTCGACTTCTGTGGAGTATCGTCTCAGATGTGTGACTGGATTAGCGATATTCTATTACAGAGGTCGCAGTTCCTAGTAACTGACGGAAAGTGGTGCAGTAAAACGGAAAAGACATCTGGTATTTCCGAAGAAAGTGCTATAGCCCTCTGCCGTTCCTAACCTACGGGGGAATCTTAATGGAACACATTTTTGTAGGTTGAAAAAATGTAGAGTTAGCTGTAAGACATCGAGGAATATTCCCACTATCCATAGCCTTCAAAATGGTGTCTGTAACGCAGGTGCGTTCCAAGCACACTGGTGTCATGGAGTGTACATAAGCGGGACATCAGTGCAAGAAAGATATGCATAGACGCTTGTAGAGTAGCTACGATGATCTGGAAGTGAGCAAAAGCGCGGTGAGTTGTTGGCGAGGCCATCTACGGATCGCAATCTAATCTCGCTGCTCAACTCAATGTTTCTGCTGGTCGTGCTGACATACTCGTCCACCAGTCGGGAAATTGAAAGGCGTGTGCCTGCTAATTGGAATCCTAGAATCTATAGAAGTGGAAAGCAGGAATAGAAACTCAAAGAAGTTAATAAACAAAGAAAAGTAAGAGAGGTTATCAAAGTGCAAACCTATTCATAAAAGATAAAAATCAAAATATGCTAACACAGCTGGAAGGTATCCTAGGAAGATGGAAAGAATATTTCTCAGAAATGTTAAATTGCACTGATCCGCACATAACCTTCAATTACGCAATGTCGGAGAGTGACAGCATTAATAATGATAGAAGTAGAATCACAGAACAGGAAGTCATCCACTGCATTCAAAAGCTCAAAAACAACAAGGCAGCAGGCAAGGACCAGATATCAGCAGATATGTTAAAAGAGGGTGGAAAGAAGCTACACAATGAAGTTTATAGCCTTATCACAATGATCAGGAAAACTGAAACACTGCCTAAAGATTGGAAAACTGCGATAATTTGTCCCATACACAAGAAAGGAAACAGAATGGAATGAGGAAATTACAGAGGAATCAGTTTGTTGAAAGTAACATTCAAAATCCTGTCAATGACCATTCTGGAAAAACTTTAACCTTACGCAGAAAACATTATTCAAGATTACCAGGCTGGATTTCGAACAACCGTTCCACAACTGATAATTTGTTTACTATACGAAAAATATTTGAGAAATACTGGAAATTTAACAAAAACATCCACTGTCTCTTCATTGTCTTCCAGCGAGCCTATGACAGCATCCACAGAAGTAGTCTGTACAACACATTCCGAGAATTTAGTATACCCAGTAAAATCATTAGGATGATACAACTGTGCATGGATGGCTCCCAGGCAGCAGTGAGGTTCAGAGGATCCATATCCCACACTTTTCCAATTAGAACAGGCTCTTTCATGTGCCCTCTTCAACCTTGCATTAGAGAAAGTGGTTCGGCAGAGTAATTTACATCTATACAATGGTCTCCGATTCGAAAACAGTGAAGGAAAACTCTTGGCTTATGCAGATGATATAGTGTTGCTGAGTGAAAGTGAAGAAGAACTGAAAGACATGTACAGATCTCTCAGGCACAGTGCCAGCAAAATCGTGCTTTTGATTAACCAAGAGAAAACCAAATGTATGGAAATATGTCGAGTCATAAACCAAAATCCTTACTTTGAAACTGACCAACATTCTAAATTCAGGAAAGTTCTACCTTGGATCATGTTTCAACAGTAAAAATATCTTAACAATTGATATAAATCAAAGAATAGCCTCATGGTCAAGATGTCTGTACTGACTAAGCAACCCACTCGAAAGTAAAGCTTTGTCAATCACCACAAAGATGAAGATATACAACATTATTGTCTGCCCCATAGTACTATACGGCTCAGAAAGCTGGACGCTTAGAAAAAATGAAAGATAAAAACTGAATGTTTTCGAAAGAAAAGTAATTAGAAAAATCTGGGGACCTGTGTTGGAGAATTGTGCATGGAGAATTCGAAAGAACAAAGAAATTTATCAGTTAATGAAGCAACCCACTATCATTCAGAAATTAAAAAGTGGGAGACTGAAATGGGCTGGACAAGTAGCCAGAATGGAAAACAACAGGATCACCAAGAAAGCATTCGAAGGAACTCTCCAGGCAACAAGACCATAGGTTCGACCTCGTACAAGGTGGAAAGGTGACATAGAGTAGGAAATCGCAGCATTAGGAATTTCCGCATGGTGGAGAGAGGCTGTGAGAGATAGAAGACGGAGGAAGTAGATCGTTGATGCAGTGCGTGCTCTACAGTGCCTGTGATCGCTGAGAAGATAGAAGATAGATAGATGGTGTGCCAGCTGGGTTCCTCGCCACCTAACAGAAGGCCACAAAGAGCATCGAAGGACAATCTATGCGGAACTGCTTGCGCATTAAGTGGCGGACTGTGGCAATTTTTACCGTCAACATTATCAAGAATAGAGACTAGTAATGAGTCTATAAGATATATTTTAACCTCTAAAGGAAATATTTCTTTTGTATCACTAAAGTGAAAGAAGTGACAATGACGCCTTCTCACAGATAGCAGTTGTGTGTTCCGGCTAATCTAAGTTATTGTCTCGGATTATCTTCAAGATCTAGGCAGAAGAAGAAGTAAATATTTTTGTGCTATATTGGATAAAAAATTGGTGAGGGTGTCTGAACTGAGGGATGGTAACTTCTTTGTGAGCGACTAAGATTACCTGCTTTTACCACATTGTAGACGTAAAAAGAGTGTGAAACTACTCGTCCATTTTTATTCAAAGTAAGCAATACTTTTTTTTATGCTGCCAATTGAGAAACATTATACCGATAATTACTCTTAAAAATTATTGCCATACTGATTTTTTGTATCTTCCGTGTAAGCGGCGAGGACCTGGGATGGTAGTTCATAAGCGAAGTTATTTGCAACACAGATATGAAATGTTTTTTATTCGAGTCTTTGATCGCAACATCAATTCTTTTGACGATGACCGGTTTCAATCAGTAATGATCATCCTCAGATCCGTAATATAAAAGAAAATATGCAACTAGTGAGCAGTGTGTCTTTCAACACAATACAGCATTACATATCACAAAAATGGTTCAAATGGCTCTGAGCACTATGGGACTTAACTTCTGAGGATCAGTCCCCTAGAACTTAGAAGTACTTAAACCTAACTAACCTAAGGACTTCACACACATCCATGCCCGAGGCAGGATTCGAACCTGCGACCGTAGCGGTCGCGCGGTTCCAGACTGTAGCGGCTAGAACCGCTTGGCCACTCCGGCCGGCTACATATCAGAATATACTATCATACAACCAGGAAAATGTACAGATAAAATACGGTAAAAGTCCCTTTCCTACACCATGTGCTAAAGTGATGAGGCCGTAATGGAATCGTCAAAACATATAAATATACTCGGCACAGCTTCGTCACACAGATCTGAAATAAGGTGTAGAATAGCCCACAGTGTCCACACAGTCATTTTTGCAACAATCTATTGAAGTACAGCAGCTACCAGAAATATTTTTGCCCACATCCTACAAAGATGTCGCTACTGTGGGCTTAGATGTAGTCATTATTTACGTAAAAAACAAATTACCTAAATACGTGTAGTAGAGGTTTAAATATTGATAAGTATTACAGAAACCAATTGTGATACAGTAAAAGACGAATACAGTTAAATATATAAAATTATTAAAAGGAAATACATAAAGATAATAGATCTGACACTTTTATGGCGAATTTGCGGTTAAAAATTAATATACGTCATTTGTCTTCTACGGTATCACAACTGGTTTCTACAATAGTTATCAATATTTAAAAGTCTGCTACATGTATTTCACCTAATGTATTTTATCAGATTATGTTTCTTGTGTAAATGATGACAACATCCAAGGCCACAGTAACGACTTCTATGAAGAATGTAGGCAAATACATTTCTGGTAGGTACTGTACTTCAGTAGCCAGTCGCAAAAATGACTGTGTGGATGATATGGGCTATTCTGCAGCTTAGTTAGATTCATGTGACGATGCTGTGCTGAGTGTATTATATATTTTGACGATGCCATTACGGCCTTATAGTTTTAGGACGTTGAGTAGGAAAGGTACGTTTTACCGTATTTTATCTGTACATTTCCCTGGTTGTATGATAGTATATTGTGATACGTAATGCTGTATTGTGTTGAAAGACACACTGCTCACTAGGTGTATACATTTTTATATTGAAAAATGGCTCTGAGCACAATGGGACTTAAATTCTGAGGTCATCAGTCCCCCAGAAGTTAGAACTACTTAAACCCAACAAACCTAAGGACATCACACACATCCACGCCCGATGACAGGTTCGAACCAGCGACCGTATCGGTCACGCGGTTCCAGACTGCAGCGCCTAGAACCGCTCGGCCATTCCGAAGATCTGAGAATGGTCATTACTGACTGAAACCGGTCATCGTCAAAAGAATTGATATTGTGACCAAAGATAGGGATAAAAAACATCTAGCAGTATTGGATCATTGTTCATATACGTGACTATGTCGCAGCTGGTGAAACAGATATAAAACGTTCGTCGACTTGTTGTGCGTATAGAAGCTCTTGAGTTGTACATTGAGATTCATTTCTGGGAAATATCTTATGCTCACCTTATTTTTCTTTTTATTACTTACTTTTTTTTTTTTTTACATCGTCTCTTTCAGCTTTCACTGCTTCACTGAGATAGATGTTAAAGATTCACTTTTGCATTTGTTTTAAAGGGTTTCTGTTACTCACAGGAGTAACGAATAGTTTGCATGCTACAGGAACAAACACGTTAAATACAGGTTTTACTCTCTACTACCCCTATAAGTGAAAACGAGGCGCTAATTTACGCTGACACCTGTAGGTATTACGATTGTAACCGTATATCTGATGTTGTAAACCACTCGTTTTCAGGGTACACATGTAGGCGTTGTGTTCAGTGGCACATTAACCACTCGGAAACGTGCTACCCACATGATTCTACTTGTAGCAAAGGCATATAACAGCAAGGAAATGTGCTCAGTCGGCTTAACTGCTCAAACATTGCACTGCGCACTGGAATAATACACTGATGTGCAAAACGTAAGATCGAAACTAACTTTCGCATGATGTGGCACTGCCACTTAACGTAGGTCGATTAAACTTCAAACACACGACGAAAGAACTGTAAAATGTGGTACTGGAGGTAATTCAAAGACAAACGCAATGAGACGAACAGAAATGTCACTCTTATTCAAAGACTATAACTACACTGACGTCACTGCGATACACGATGGTCCCCTGGACATTACAGAAGGCTCGACACGGTTCTTACCAAAGAGTGTGACCACCATGGACGGATATTCAAGCTCTGAAACGTTCCACCCATGATTGCCGCAATATTGGTAAAAATTTCTGGTGTTAGAACGCTCCATTCCTCCAACAGCGCGGTTGATAATTGCTGATTGGACGTCGGTGCATGTGGAGTGCTGCAATACGTTTTCCCAGTGCCTCTCAAAAGTGCTCGACAGTATTTATGTCTGGGGAACGGGCCCCCTAGTTCACTCTCTGAACGTCCTCTCGTTCCAATAGCTCCTCCAACTACGCTGTAGGACAAGGCCGCACATTGTCGTACAGAAAAGTGAAGTCAGGACCGACTACACCCATAAAAAGACTTATGTAGGCAAGGACTGCAGGGTCACAATAAGACTGAGCAGTCACTTTACTACTTTCAACGCTTTGTAGCTCAGTATACTCATGGAACACTATGCCTTCCCACACCATAACACCTGACCCATAAAAAGGTTCAGGTTCGAGAAATTTCCTGGGTGCATTACCTGCTCCCACATCTCGCCGTGCGAGTACGCCCACAATCGCTACTCATATTGAATATGATTGCATTTGATAAGAATAGGCGGCACCATTCCTCCTTGGTTGAACTCCTATGTTGCTGAGGTCTTCACAAAAGGTGCCATCAATGTGCACGTGTCAACAAAACACAATGTACTGGTAGCAGGATAAAGACATCAACTCCAGGTAGCCCCGTTACTCAGTGGAGCCAGAGATTGTCTTGCAGTCTGTGTTAAATATGATTGCAATGACATCCGTTGTGTGACGTTCGCTCCTTCTTGTCAGCTGCACAACGAAGCGGCTATGAGCTGCTGTAGTTGACCGTGGTCGACGACCATCTCCTGTCCCTCGGGCAGCAGTGGGGCTCCGTGGTAGCCAAGCACGAATCGCCAAAGAGTGGTGAGCCCCCTGGGGGAGGAGGGGGGGAGGGACCACCGCAGTACACCATAGCTGCTACAACTGCTCGAGCTGCTTATTACGACACACACAGTCTTTCGTCTTTCCTTCAATTTCCTCAAGTTGCGGGGTCGCCCCCACATGGCATTGTATATACTGGCCTCACGTCATGTAACGTCCAACTTGCTGTGCATGAGTAGGGAACCTCTGTGTCTACCTCGTCCTTAAGTTTTGCAGATCAACATATATGCGACAATGGAAAATAAATCGAGGATCTCTTGAAAGTCCATCAGTTTGGCTTTTGGAACGACAAAGGCACTAGTTAGGAATTTCTGATGCAACTGATAAACGAGAGAAGACTTAAGAAATTCAAGACGCCTTGGATGAAGTGTAGCGCATGACTGAAAACCGAAAGAAGACTTAACAAACACCTTGGAAGAAAAACAAAGTATGACAGACGAAGCAACGATGACATCAAAACAAGACTGGTAGAGTCCTTGCTATGGAAGTCTACTAGCATCAAACATAGGCCTTAATATGGAGAACTGGTGTATTATAATGTACCTCTAGAGAATAACTTGAGATATTCGTGGACTATGAGGAAACCCGAAGTGGGGGGTATCGAAGCGTTTGACATATGGTCTTACAGCACAGTACTGAAAATAGTGGGGACTGACAAGACATGATGACGTTCTTTGCATAGCTGCCGAGCTAAAGGAGTACGTGGAAAACACTAACCAGAAGAGTTAGAAACACATGCGTCAAGACGACGGCGAATAATTTACATGGCAATGGAGGGAGCCGCACAGGGTGGAAACTGTACAGAAAAGCAGAAGTTGTTATATTTCCAACAAATAATCGAGGACGTTGACTGTAAATGCTACTCTGAATGTAGGCATTGCGAGCTAAAGTCGGGACGGATTTCACCAAACAAGCCTGAGGACTAACGACGCGCGGGGGGGAAAAAGTGTCTTCTTTCAGTGTTCATCCAGTTAATGTTCCAATGTTACAACTACAGTAGCTTCCCAAGTGTAACGTTCTTTAATATTAAATAATAAACTTTACGATTATGTTCAATAAATGTATGTACCGTGGAATGGATACTGACCTCAAGTTATCTTGTAGTGTATTGTAACTGCAATGTGGTGTGCTTACCCTGTCTTATTGTTTGCAAAACTTTACACGAATCGACTGGGCAATGCAACTCCCAATACCAACAAAGAAATACAGTCACTGCAAAAAATACATTCAGCCCTTTAGGCACTGAATCATCAGGCCCTGTACAAATCTGATAATTTTGGTACCTGTGCACATAGCAAATAAATTAAAATGTCTTACCGGTACCACTAAAGAAGCAACGGAGTAGCGCAATATATTCTGATCTCTCAGAAAACGTATGAATGCTAACTACAGGCTCAGCAGTGTACAAGCTGGCCATAATACTTGAAATGCACTTGAAATTCATTTGATTGATAAACTACCATATTTAAGAGAATTCAACTTCTTTAAAAAATAAGTGACCAGGGCTGGGAGGCAGTACTGATTATGGTGAATTACTGACACTCAGTTTGTTTAGCAAAATTATATTGCAAGCTAAGTTTGACTTTTCAAAAACAACTGAAGTTATATTACTCACCATTAATTCCCAAACAATGAGATTTAAACAGCAAGTATTATCTAACTTCATTAATACAACATAAATGCAAATCATCATATTACATATAACTCTGTTAACAAATCTTAAAGCATTACGAAAGTGAAATATCAAACTAGTCTTTTTCTCAAAAAAAGTTTACGTACATTCTGAGGTTACTCAACAATTAAAAATTATCTGCCAACTCATCTATACTAAAGCGCTGACAAAAACAGAAATCATAATTCTTTACATCTTTACCTTATTTGCCTGTAGACTTGTGCTTCCTGGTTCAACAATATTGACATACCTACTTTAATCTAAATCTTGGTGGCTTCACACAGCACACCACAGTAACTGCCTACTCATCGTCTTTCCTCCAGAGACAGCTACCTACGACTGTGCGTCAAGCGTTCCCTTGCTCCAGCACTAGCAGTGCAACATCTTTGGCTCTGCGGTCGCGCACAGCCAGCGATCCACATTATCGAGCATATCAGAGACATTCATTGTTTACAGTGCACAGTTTCATTTTAATTCATTAATATTATCTTATCCTGGTGCCACATACCAGTGCGCCCAGTATACTCCTTTCACTATATCTTACTTGGTTCCTTACAAATGTAACCGTTGTTTCTCGACAAATGGAGTACAGCGGAATTCAACGTTTCGCAAGTTTGTTGGCGTTTGTCAACCAGGAATGGTTAAAATTTAGAAAATTTTACGCAGCACCTTCTACATGTACTCGAATATAAAGGAGATGTAAAAGGAAACAGTAAATATGTATACAAGCTTATCTGATATGTTAGGAAACACCTTGCATAACAGGGATCGTTTGTATACCCAACAGAAGGATCGTCGTAGTGTCAGTATCCACCAGTACAAGATCAAAGTATGAGTATTACACATTCTCCTACTTTCGCAAATAGAACAAATCGGTTGATTCGATTTGCATTAGATGAGGTCTGCGGTAGGCTTGATGGGTCTTTTGGGGACAGAATTAGTTCATGGACGATTCCTCAAATTCCACCAAAGCTTTTTTTACTTTCTTTTCGTAGTCGCCAGTAAACAAAACCCAACCGAGAAATAAAAGGCTGAAATTTTTATCATCTAGGAACCCAACGTTGTAGTACTGAAGAAAATGCATTTTTTCCAGTAACAACCAGTCTCAGATGTAAAATTTGATTTACGTTATTGCACTTTGACATAAATAATGTATCTAAACTTTTTTCCCCAATAGATTTCCTTTCATATGAGTTACACACCCAGTTGTGGCAGGGAAAAAAGGTAACCAGCGGAGAAACGCTCCTTTTGGAGCACAAAAAACGAATATGTTGCTGTTTATTTAGAAGTCTCTGAGTAAAAAGTGGAATACAAGTTGCTTCAGTTTACCATCCTCAGCAGTTTTAAAATTTTCCCAAAAGTTTTGGCACAGTAACATACTCGCGCTTTTTATGCTGCGAGAGAAGAAGACGGAGTGGTAAAGAGGGAGGAAAGTAATCGATACTGGAAGACAGCGGCAGTGTGAGAGAAATAGAGGGACACACTTTCAGTGAAACATAGTTGACAGTGGCAGAATAGTGCTTGGAATAGTGTGAAGGACACAGAGCCACTGGGAAAGGAATAAAGAAAAGAGGAAAATGGAAGTGGGTGAGAGCCAGTGATAATGAGAGACTGAGCATATGGCAATGACAACGAGGAAGACAGAGACACTATGAGTCAGAAGAGACAGCAGCAGCAGGAAGGAAGGAATGTGATGAAGGACAGAAAGAGGTGGACGCTGGCTGTTACACAAGAGACAATGACACAGACACAAAGACATAATGACAATGTGTTGGGCTGAACGAGTGAGTGAGAAAGGCCAACTTCGACAGGGTGAGAATGAGGGACTTACAGGTATGGACTAGTAGTGGATGTGAGTGATTTAGTTACAGTTGGAGAGCTTGTGAGAGTATGAGGTAAGTTGAATGTTAAAAAAAGCACAAGTATGTGCATATGCCAAAATTGTTTGGAAACTTTTTAAACGTGCTGCAGACAGTAGAATGAGGCAGATATGTCCCTCTTTTAAGTCAGAACATTTTTCCGCTTTGCGTTAATGCCTATAACTATCAATCTCGTAGATATACCTACATTTAATATAAAGCACTTATATACTGAGTTACTACAAACCTTATACATCCATTGTGTATCATGTCCGAGGAATTTGCAAGAGGAATCTACTAACATTATGTCGACGATATACATGTTCTTTTGATACTGAACACTATTTTCTAAATAGAATACAAGGAACTCTTGTCTCGACGTGGCGTCACAGTTCTGTAAGTCACGATTTACAACCCACGAAAATGGATGGAAGTTCAGCGTCTAACGTTCAGTTGACCACTGTGTCATTAGAGACGGAGCACAAGCTCAGATGGATGACGAAGGAAATCGGCCGCGCCCTTTCAGAGCTGTTTGGTCGGAGGGGATTGAACCCATGGTCGTCCGGAATTTGAGATAAGTACGTTAACCGCTGCGCCACCGTGTTCGGTACAGCGCACAAAGATATTCCATAAACATGTTGTGAATACCTACAGGTTGTTACGTGTTTCTTGAGGTTCAGGTGCAGACGTAGACAAAGTATTGGAAACATCATTAAAGTACCGAGAAGAGTAGCGGATATTGTTGAATTTCTCGCACCCTAATGCAAGGCCTTCTTGAGAAGTTAAGCCCACCCACTAGACGTCTCTAAAGTCAGATCTCATAAATTTGGTTGCGTGTCATCAGTTTGAGAATGGCAACAAGGAGAAGTATGTAACTACGTGTGTATTATACAAGCTACCGTTTACTGTAGCATCGTAAGCAACAGTGAAAAAATGTAGTCCCTAGATTGAAACGTAAGCGCATTCTGAGTGTTTTGCTTGTAACTGAGGAATCCGGAAAGCACTAAATTCGCAGAAACGTCTAGGGAAAGAATATTCAGGACCTCGTACCGAGATACGATCTATTAAATATGTTTGAAAAACTTCTGAATTTGACCGATTTAGACGTATCGACGATAGTCATGCTGCGAAAGATGCACAACTGCCCTTCGGAGACTTTTTGATATTAAGGCAGTTCTCATGTGGCGACCGATATTATACAAAGAAGCCGTATACCTATTTATATCTTTCCAGCAAATGTCGTTGACATACACCGGGGCTTACTTTTGTGAACCTTCGTTTTAGAGTTTTGAACTATGGTTTCATGAAGTAAAGCCAATCTGGATGGAGGTACGACTTCAAACGGGCCGACTTGCAGCAGGAGAGGCATCACAGGATATTTTAATTTCCAGTGTCTATACTTTTAGAAATAAATTCATAAAACTTTGTGAGCGGCTCCAGGAAGGATTCAGGATTCACACTCATTGCAGTGGAAGTTCGAAAACATAAAAAAATATTTTTTTACGCGCGTAATTTCATCATTTTTTTCACATACTAATGGCTGCATTTGTTGCTATAAGTACACTTTCCTTCATTTAGAGAGATTCTTCGATGAATTTTGCACAGCATACATACCATACTTACAAATTATGAAACTCTAGAATTTATTTAATTTATAAAAAAACGAATGATCTGTTGTATTTTAAACTTCATTTTTAGAAAAAAAAAAACACAAATTTTGTAGTCAAGTACCTCAATTTTTACCACAGTTTTTAATAGATTTGGGAAGTTCTAGTTTTTCATACACCTTTAAATATGGTTTGTATGCTGTGCAAAATTCATCGAACCATCTTTCTTACTTATGAAGAAAAGTGTACCTATAGCAACAAATGCCGCCATTAGTAAGTGGAAAAAATGATGAAATTTCACATATAAAAAAAATTACTTCGTTATGTTTCCGAACTTCCACTGCTATGAGTGTGAATTTTGAATCCTTCCAGGTGATGCTGACAAAGTTTTATGATTATATTTGCAAAAAAAAAAAAAAAGACAGCGGAGGTTAAAATGTCATGTGGTGCCTCTCCTGCTCCAAGTCGGTCCGTTTGACGTCCTACCCCCCTTAACGTGTAACGTATAAAATTCTCCAATAATAAAGATTTCATAGAATCGTACACTACTTCCGATCCTCCCCTAAACGATGAATAAACACAGTTCCAGCGGTTGTACAGTTTAGCTCTGTGCTGACTGGACTATTGAATATTATCAAGTACCTTGTCGTTTTTAAATCACACTGCTGTCATGAAATGTTGAATACTGCTTAATCGTCAAATGTTAAATCCTGCCTAGTCGTCGAATATGGGGTGTTTAGGAAACCTGTTTTCTCTGATAGCCAGAAAAACAATTCAAAGAAATCGTATTAATGAGTTTTATTACGAAAAGTAAATAGCAATACTTAACTTTGAGAATTACATAGATGTGTCGCAAGCAAAGGGTGACATCCGAAATGAACAAGTCTCTTCAGTATAACAGATGTAATACAAGCGAAATACTAAGCTTTGTAGCTTCAATTCAGGTCGCTAGTCTTGAAGTTTATGTATTCTTCGCATAGAGACTGCTGCCGTCGCGTTGTCGTCCTGCGGAGGGGTCGGTCAGCGTGCAATTGGGTAACGTTTTCTTCACATCCCTCTCTGATCTCGCGTCCCCCACTGGCGTGCTGACTTTAGGCAGTAACATTAAGTTTGCTAACAAATACGTAGAACACCTACGTATGTGAAAAGAGAAAGACAATGTGCATTTGAGGGAACTATTAACGCTTCGGGTGACTTCATTTACATTCTCTCAGACGTATGTCGTTCTTTTCTTTGTGTGTACGCAGTGGTGCGATATATGTCCAGCAGAAAATGCAAGAAAAACAAAAGCTCTAAAAATCAATGCATGTCTGTATTTGCACGTTTAGTCTGCTGCGTGCAGGTTGTTGATATGGGTTGTGCCTTCAAACGTATGGTACAAATAAAATGTCAATGATGTGTTTGTAGACAGTGCAGATAACTAGCACTTGAAATGAGTTATTACGGAATTTAATGGAATATTGTGGACTACTATAATACTTACCGTTTTAATTATACAAGGATGGGACTTGTAGTCAGCCGAGGACTCACAGTACAACAAATCTGCATTTTCCAGAAGTTATTGAAAACTAGGAACACTTAATTTAGAATGGTTGAATGTTGTTGTTTTAAAATAACGCAACCTCATTAGGGGCATCGAAATCACACGATACAAATTTGCAAATATATTAGTATATATTTTAATGAGCTAGTGCTGCGCTGTATATTAATTTTTAATTACCGATCACTGCATACACTAAATGCTCCACACACACCTTACGGCATAATGCACCACCAGACGGACCATCAGCTGACGTCAAACCATGTCTTAGTAACGTGAGGACCATCAATGATACGAGTGATCTGCAGAACGGCTTAGGAATTTTCCGAACAGGTCAACATGGTGACTATGCTGAATCAAGAAACAACGAAGCCATAGAACAAAAGTTTGGAAAGATGTGACGTATATCTCGGGATACATTATTTTTCTGTAATAGTGCATCTCACAGGTTCCACTCTTCTACCAGAAGTTTTACAATGAATTGGGTTCCATACACAGTGGATGTTATCAATCAAGAACCTCTGGTTTCGCTTGTAGTTGTTTTCACAGCGTTTAGGTATGTAATGTGAACAGCTCCTCAGTAGTTTAAATGAGGCTAGGTGTCGGATTGATACTCGTTTTAACAGACCTCAGAGCGCAAAGTAAGTAGTTCTGGCTCGGAGACAAGGCAGCACCCACTTGCTTTAATCTACTTGGCACCGCCTGTTGTGTTCTGTAGTGTCAAGTCTCTCTCTCTCTCTCTCTCTCTCTCTCTCTCTCTCTCTCTCTCGCTCTTTCTCTCACTCAGAGAGCGCAACTCAAATACTCGACTGCGAAGTGCCGAGGCAAGCGCGCTGGAGCAGCGCCTAATTCCGCTGCAGACCGGATGTCGTCTGTGTGGCACCTCCACGGGCGTCACCAGATATCTCAGACCCACGAGAGTCGAGAGCGCGTGGAAAAGCAAGCTTATTTCTAAACGCACTGAGGTATGGGTTCTGAAGTAAACAGAACAACAATAGCGTCGATCCTACTCTGGAAGACTTTGACATTTCTAGACGATGATCAGTAAATTTGGAGGACATTCAGTTATAAGGAGAGAATGAACCTAAGTTAGAAATTAACATCTCGTCTGCGAAGAATAAATGGGACATGGAGCACGAGTTGTGATTGTACAACACAGAGGAATAAAATCGGCAGTTTCTTTTTGAATGGAATCATCTCAGCATTACATTTAAGAGTTCTCAGTCATAAATGGTGTGAGGTATATGTGAACATTGTTCTTCCGGAATACTAGTTCTTCCGTTTAGGAGTGTGCAACCATAATAACAAAATGTTTCAGGAGAGTATAAACCAACTTTGATGGCTGGTAGCCACATACACACACACACACACACACACACACACAGGGAGAGAGAGAGAGAGAGAGAGAGAGAGAGAGAGAGAGAGAGAGAGAGAGTTACATTCCTTCACTGTATCTTGAACGCACCGTAATGGGCAAGTTTGCTCTATCAGTGCTTCAGATACTCCGCAATCCACCATACGGTGCGTGGCGGAGGGTACCTCGTACCACAACTAGCATCTTCTCTCCCTGTTCCAATCCCAAACAGAACGAGGGAAAAATGACTGCCTATATGCCTCTGTACGAGCCCTAATCTCTCTTGTCTTATCTTTTTGGTCTTTCCGCGCAATATAAGTTGGCGGCAGTAAAATTGTACTGCAGTCAACCTCAAATGCTGATTCTCTAAATTTCCTCAGTAGCGATTCACGAAAAGAACGCCTCCTTTCCTCTAGCGACTCCCACCCGAGTTTTTGAAGCATTTCCGTAACACTCGCATGGTGATCAAACCTACCAGTAACAAATTTAGCAGCCCGCCTCTGAACTGCTTGTATGTCCTCCCTCAGTTCGACATGATAGGGATCCCAAACGCTCGAGCAGTACTCAAGAATAGGTCGTACTAGTGTTTTGTAAGCGATCTACTTTACAGATGAACCACATCTTCCCAAAACTCTACCAATGAACCGAGGACTACTATCCGCCTTCCCCACAACTGCCGTTACATGCTTGTCCCACTTCATATCGCTCTGCAATGTTACACCCAAATATTTAATTTACGTGACTGTGTCAAGTGCTACACTAGTAATGGTGTATTCAAACATTACGGGATTCTTTTTCCTATTCATCTGCATTAATTTACCTTTATCTACATTTAGAGTTAGCTGCCATTCTTTACACCAATCACAAATCCTGTCCAAGTAATCTTGTATCCTCCTACAGTCACTCAACGACGACTCCTTGATCCCAACAAGTTACGCACATGATACAGCAGGAATATTCGGAGAACTAATAATAACGGTCCTACATAAAAAATCCTTCTTCTTAATTTTAAGGTATGCAAATGGGAAGTTGCAGTGATAAGTACAGAGTTGAAAGAGCAACATAGTACAAGATTTTTATACTAGATATTAAGTTCTCTCCAAAATT
Source organism: Schistocerca gregaria (assembly GCF_023897955.1). NCBI lineage: Eukaryota > Metazoa > Arthropoda > Insecta > Orthoptera > Acrididae > Schistocerca > Schistocerca gregaria. The sequence continues at coordinate 202,848,254 of NC_064924.1, forward strand.
GTATAATCATTTACATCTTGATGCATACCTTGCAAATCAGCATGAAATGCATGTTGTACAGTACTTGGTATTCCACTGTCTGTTAATGTTTCTTCCAGTGTCACGAATCATTGCAAAAATGGCTCTGTGAGAGCTGTAATTATTCTATTCTTCATGGTCCCAACAGAAACACTATAAATCGTCAGCACCTATGTCGGTAAATCCAAATGTGATGAAATAATAACCTTATCATTGTCATAATACACACTAAGGAATTTTACTATTGGGGTGGAAATCGGTGGACTTGATGTAAATTTACAGATAAACAAATGATTACAGATTTAGAAAAATTGAATAATTTATTCAAGAAAAAGGGCACCATAAACTGCGAAAGTCGACAACACTTTGGTCCATCTCTGTCCCTTATGCAAGCAGTTACTTGGCTTCGCAATAATTGACATAGTTATTAGACATCCACCTGAGGGACATTGTGCAAAATTCTGTACAACCGGCGCGTTAGATCGCCAAAATGCTGAGCTCTTTGGAGGGTCCTGCCCGGAACGCTACAAAAGTTCTTAACTTGGGAGAGATGCGGTGAACGTGCTGCCAAGGTTTTGTCTGGCAAGCCCAAGACAAGTAGAAATTGTCGCCGTGTGTGAGTTGGCAGGGTGGCTTGCCATGAAAGGCAACAAACTGGGGCGTAGACTATCTTCGTGGTGCCGCTGTGATATAAGGGTGCCGCGGAAAACAACGACAAGAGGCCTGTTATGAAATAAAGTGCCATCCTAGTGGCTCCTTACTGTCGGGCCTTATGGTAGGTAAGAGTTAGGTTAGTATTCCAACGATGGCTTGGGCGTCTCCAAACACGTCTCGCTGGTCATCGGGGCTCAGTTCTAAGCGGAACTGAAGAAAACACTACTTGAGTCAATGAAATTTCAGGCTAAATGTGCTCGACACTAGGGCAAAAAAGGTTGTTGATGTCCAAAGGCCATTAGCAGTTAGCGAAAGGAGCACGTGAGTTCATCCCCCTCTCTGCGAGCTGCCTATTAATGGCCGTTCTTTTCACTGAAGCATCAGTTCCGCATTGGATCGATGACAATGATGAATTCTGGGCCTCAGCGCCTCTCTGAGTATTTCTCTGTCCTCTCGCTCTGTCGTCTCTCTTTGCCCACCGCTCCCTCCTCTACACTGGGTTCGGCGATGATTTACCATTCCTGGCAACGTCGTCGAATAGTGTCATTGCTCCTAGTCAAATGTCGAACGATTCACCGGTTTCTCCAGTCGGTTACTTTGAGCCCAACTACACGTTGTCTCTCAAGCTTGTGTTGTTCACGAGCCAGTCTGTGAGGCATGATTACTGTTCGACTGAATACAGGAAATGAAATTCGCTAACAGTTTATGCTCTGTTATCGTAATGTTCGCTGTTTGCTTTCCTTACCAACTGCGCGTCAAATGCCACTATAGCGTCAGTCATTCATCCATCGGCCGGCAAAGCCTACAGTTTAGCACTTCCTGTCGATAGCTGTATAAATATCAATCTGTGACCAATCTGCGAAACTCCTTCGTGGTGCCCGGTTTTCTTGTCTTAAAATGTACGTATTATGATTAAATTCACTCTGTTCGTTGTCTGTCGATGGTTATTAATTATTTATATTTGCTTAAATTTCAATGATTCGTTATATTTTTCAAGGAATGATGGTTGTTTAGTAGTTGGTAGGTGTTTTTAGTGCGTGTGAATACAATGTGACTTATGTGAAAATTGCTCTCAGTTTTACAGTCGTATCTTTTATTGCCGTCTCCACATGTAATTCAGCACACTGTCATAATTAATTATGGCAATTTCTGTGTTTCTTAGTGGTAACGGTGGGGTCAGGGATTTTCTCTGCCTCGTGATGACTGGGTGTTGTGTGCTGTCCTTAGGTTAGTTAGGTTTAAGTAGTTCTAAGTTCTAGGGGACTGATGACCGTAGATGTTAAGCCCCATAGTGCTCAGAGCCATTTTAACCAATCTTAGTGGTAACGACTCACACAAACTGATGCGGCGGTTCCCGTACTCATGTATTTGAGATAATGTGTTAGGTTTACGTATTTATTTCATTCTAATATTGTTATAAATTTTTTAGACTGACAGGAATATGTGATGTGTTTATTTCTCTTTGTTGTAGTATTAAATGTGAGAATAGCCTAATTGTTCCTAAACCGTTACGGTAATAACGGTCAGTAAAATCCGATCTATAATCTTTCGTTCACTAAAGGAATATTACAAATTTGGCACAAATGCTGGTAGAACATTTTACTTTAAAGTTTTTTTGCTTAGCCTCATCAGCTATTAGGGAAATATTTGAATTATCATTAGGTGAAAAGTACGTGGGATCTTGTGTAGTACTTTGAAACATATTAAAACAGTTAAGGGTTGGGCTAAATTACCTCTGAAGTGATTTAGTAGATGTCAAAGCACTGCGCAAGGTACCAGCAACCTCTTTCCTAACACTGGGTCAAAGTATGAAGTAAAGTACTACCTTAGCAGCAGTCGAGGAAGTGATCTTCATTTTTCTTAAAATCGCAACAGCTGTGACTAGAAAGTGCGGGACATGCAGAAAATTATTTATTATTTCACTTTTCGTATCGAATTGATAAAGTTTTGTTTGTTAATATCAGATCGTAATGTCTGTTGGCATCTTTGTGGAAGATTGTAAGTATTATGTTTCCCAACCTCGCAGTAAGTTAAACTCAACTGTTGGTCTTCTCTCCCTGCACTGTAAAGGAATCGGGCTTCCTCTCTTGTGTTTCATCGCCTAATTGATAGTTTCACATAAAGAAGAAATACGAATAACTTTCTATATGTTGCTGAAAAAGACACAAATCTGAGGTAGTTCTGTCACAACGTTTCACAGCGTGCACTTTCAGTTCGGAGACATTTGACTAGCGGCTTCGTTGCTGCAGGGCAAAGAATGAAATACAAAGTACGTCGACCTACAACGAGTACTAGATGAGAATACGTCCAGTCTCTAGAGAGAGTGAGAAATTGAGGTGAACCGGGAAATGCTAACCGTAAGTTGTGTAGTGTGATGGCACAGCCGGGGGCCGAAGGACGAAGCCTCCCATATTACGACCGATGGGGCGGCAGCACCGGATAATGTGGCGCAAACAGTGTGACTGTACTGCTCCAACGAGCGTTGTTGCTGTCGCTTCGTATCACGAATCATGCTGGCATACCCGGACAGCCTTAGTACAAGGCTGCTTCCAGGCTGATGGAAGACAACATTCGCGTATAAAAATGACGATAACACCTACAATAATAGTATCTACGAAATGACGACATTCAGGATGAGGACGGAATGGTGGTGGGCAGCAGCTCTCAGTACTGTTTGTAAATCTTGATATTGAGCCCTACTGTACAATCGCAATTAGCAAACAGATACCAGTAGCCAATAAGATAGGGGGTTGAGGTGGAGCCGTAAAGGCTTCGGCCATGCGGAGGGCGCGGTCTTTTGGCTGTCTAGTAGGACACCTGTCTGGGCACCACTTTTCTGAACGTGGGAGGAATTTGTGTGCCTCTGTCAGGTGACCTCAACTTCAATTTTAAACGTAACTATCCCGTAATTTTCCAAAATTTTGCCATCTTGAGTAAGTACTGAAATAAATAATATAGAAATTACTTAGCTCCTCCGATCAGTGGTACTCCATTTAAACGATCCATCGGTGACACCCACAGGCCGGAGAAAACTGATCTATCTCCGTAAATTGATTGATTTAGAGATACGTCCAGTCTGATATTATTGTAAATGAACTCTGAATTTTGAAGAAAACACAGCATTGCTGTTGAAATTATTAAATCTATTTTATTCAGCTCTCGTACTTTGTGACATTGCCTTGTCTGGACAGCCGTTGTGGCCGCTTCACATTCGTTGCATGTCTCCGTGTCAGTACAGGTTCAAGACCCGTTTTGACATACATAGCCGGCGGGGGTGTTCGTACGGTTCTAGGCGCTCCAGTCCGGAGCCGCGCTGCTGCTACGGACGCAGGTTCGAATCCTGCCTTGGGCAGGGTTGTGTGTGATGTCCTTAGGATAGTTAGGATTAAGTAGTTCTAAGCTCTGGGGCACTGGTCACAACAATAGTTGAGTCCCATAGAGCTCAGAGGCATTTGAACCATTTGACACACATAAAACAGTTAACACCATTACAACGCGTGCGTCCACCGCAGCGTGACTGAATCTTTGAATCTACAAATGTCACATAATTAAAAGTTTACCTTTGACTTTTTTTAAAGTTAATGGCGAAGAGAACTGGAATTCATAGGGAAATAGCATACTTCGGGATTTCAAGCAACCTTCCCCTTCCGCAATATGCGCGTAAGGCTGTTTGCGGTGGGAGGGTCAGGACCAAAGGGACATTGAACATCTTTCGTAGTTTGAACATTCTCTTAATATTAAGATAACATACGAAACTAGATTTAATAATCATCTATTGGTAAAACATTTCCAGTGGTACTGACTACTATGAAACAATAATTTACAATAATGAAAATATACCAGACTGATTAATATGCCGGCCGCTGGTGGCCGAGCGGTTCTAGGCGCTTCAGTCTGGAACCGCGCGACCGCTACGGTCGCTGGTTCGAATCCTTCCTCGGACATGGATGTGTGTGATGTCCTTAGGTTAGTTAGGTTTAAGTAGTTCTAAGTTCTAGGGGACTGATGACGTCAGATGTTAAGTCCCATAGTGCTCAGACCCATTTTGAACTGATTAATAGGCCACGGACTAATACAATAATAAAACTGTAGCAGTACAATAAAAGTTCTAAAACTTCTTCCTCGAAAGAAACTATTAGATATCCAATCCAAAACTGCAATATACTCAGAAAATAAGCACCCCAAGAAAATTATTTTAATGCCACATTGCGGAGCTGCCCAAGGCAAGCTAGAAAATTAGCCCGAGAAAGTAATGTTAAATACTGCGTCCTGAGTGGTACAAATAGTCAGTGAGAAAATAAAATTAACAGGTCTTAAATCTCCAATTATTTGGCCTGTTCAAAAACCAACAGTGCATACAAGGAGTAGCATTAATAACTATTCATTCGGCCGAGCCATACTTACATGAAAACGTTTAAGTAAATAAATCTAGTAACTACTCTGTCGTCAAATTAGTAAATAAATATTTCAACAATATAAGCTATAAATAAAGTAAATTAAAAGGATAGCTGCAGTAGGGGCGCAATAATGAAGACACAAATAAATGCATAGAAGTGCTGATCAGCCCCATCTCGGTAAGGCCAAGTGGTGCGGGAAAGGACCGCCTGCACCAGGCTGGCTTTTCAGTCGGGCTGCGGACTTGCCTCGCAATCCGGTGGCTACACCTGCTGTACCAACCAGACAGCGTTTACCCAAGTCCCACCGAAAGAAACACAAAGAGTAGCCAAATTAATAGGCAAACCAGAGATCAGAGATTAGTATACCAAATAGGCCCGGCTTCAGTTATTGCCCGAACGCCACCGCGGTAGTCAACGGCCGTCAACTCGGTACACTCTCTACACGCTCAGTATCAACGGTCCAAGCACTCCATATTCACTTCTTCCCTCTCCGAATTCAGAACCAAAACCAGCATTGGAGGCGACAACATGAAGATGGGACAAAGATATCAAATAAGAATCGACCGCGTCTCGCCATGAACATGCCTGGGTGTGTTTTGCTGGCACTGGTGCTACGTTCAGAGCCGAAACACTGCTCGTCTCGCCCAGAGCGAACTGTCTCACCTTCCTGGTCCAACTGTCACTCTCATCGGCACCGATCTCCGCGCGAACCACGCCCTTCTAAGGTAAACACCATGGCACCACCTATCGATTGCGCAACCGCTCAACTACCTTCAACTGTATGGATTTATAATATGTGACTATGAAACGTCCCGTTAGAAAAATTAGGAATGATTGTGCTGGTAAACTTCTACGTTATTTCATTTTGAAACAGCTGAGCAAAACTCAACGTACTCAGTTTTGTCTTTACTTACTCTGATAATCACCAATCTGACACACAATATTTTAGCGCAATGCAATGTGACTTTCAATAATCCACACAAAAGAATGGCTCTGATTAACAATAACCTAATCCTTTCATAAATCACTTACCTCACAAAAATCTTCGTTACTCGAACCACTGCAATACAGCGAGCGCCAATACCGCCACCTACATAAAGGATGCTAACTACTGAAGGCACTAACTACTGATAGGTGTAGTTAGCAAACGAAATATTTTGATACAGAAAAAACAATGTATTTACCTTAATAATGTCCAAAAGTTCCTTTTTCTGGCGGACACACGTCCAGATCGTCCGCTTATAGTAACCTCTCAAAGCTATGGCATCTCTCTCTCCACATCCACCACTGCTGGAGGCTCACCTCCAACTGCCCAACACTACAATAGCGAATATTCCAGCAATCAGTTCAGCCAGCCACAGACTGCACACAGCGCAGTCAGCGATTTTCATACAGAGCACTACGTGGCATTACCAATGTAAAATGCTAAACAGCCTAATTACAAATAGGACGAATTTCAGTGTCATAGTGAAATATTCAATGTAATTGCGCAATGTGTCAGTACCAGTACGCTGTTTTTCTCGTCAAATGACGCGAAGTGTGTGCAAATTATAACTGTGTCCCTACATGTTGTGTTCTGTACTAAGGTCACAAAAACTATAACTGTCATAGATGTATTTCTTTGACTCCTCAGTTTTTAACACTAAGGCCGTACTAACTGATACAAGCAAAGTATTTCTCTTATGGGCTCTATTGTTTTAATCATTTGTGTCAAGCAAAATGACTCCCCACAATTCGTGGTAATTTGATACACATGATTAGATCTATTGGAAGGGAATCGTATAGCGATAAGTTGCGCCCCGCGGAAAATTTTTTGGAAAGAATGGTCAACTTGATTCAGTACAATTGTGAATAATTATCGTATGCGTATATCGCGAGAGTTAGTGGTGAAGACAAAATAGTTAGTACGACAGTTGTGAATGTAAGGACGGCTACGTAAGTTTTTATTACGCTTACCCGTGAATAGCAAGCATACCATAAAAAGCTACGACAGCATTCAAAACTGAACAACTGTGTGTTAAAATTTTGTATTTGCAAAAATTGCTTCTTTCGGTAAGATAGCTTTCTGAATGAGCTGTCATCAGTGTGGATAAAATTGTATCATGATTAAGGTATTCAAAGAATTTTGAAGAGTTTCGTACCGTACACACAAACCTCACACATAAAAAATCACAGAGTGGTAAGCATATATGAAGAGAGTGAAGCTTATGAATGACGTACTGTTAGCAGTTTATTACTTTGATTGGAGGATTTGCTTTAGCGATATTTCTATGATTACAACTCCAGGAAGTAAATTTAAACCTTAATTCATGAAGGAAGTAAAACACGATTACGATGATCAACGTTATTTGACCTTTACGCTTTTCCTGTAAACCGTTAATCATTTTCAAAGGTAACAAACAGTTTGTCTGTTGATTTCCTCCCGAATAATACTTGAGGTTGTCGACGCTCAGCACAAACAGAGCTTTTCCTCATCTCCGCGTTCCTTTGTCACAGAGCGCTTTTGTTCAAATAAAAGCGGCGGATTCAAAAGGTCAAACCGGGTGTGTTGCAGAGTAAACGGTCTGAAGCGCGCAGTGTGACTGCATAAACGAGAATATTCTCTTTCGCGAGCTGTGTCTGCCGCCGCTTAAGGATGTCTTCATATGGTGAGTCTTGGAAAACATGGCGGGTGAATCAAATATTGCCTCTTCGCTATCCCATCCGACGTCTTTCCGTTTTAAATACGCTTGCCCGCAGCGGAATTAGTCAGTCATTCCTTGCGTAACGGAGAGGTAAAGGGACAAGTTGTTACCTGTACGCGGAGTTGTAACTGGTAGGAAATCTGTATTGAATTTGCTCGACTTAGTATCGAAATTGGAAGTTCTAGATGCAAAATTATCTTTAGCTATGTATTTTCTAGTAAGAAAGTATGGTATTAAACTAAACTGTAGGGAGAGAAAGTATTTTGGAAGGAAGAACAATGGCGAAACTGTTAAGAATCGTGACATACTACAAGGAAATAATCTAGTGGTTTAGTTCCTTTATATTCTTACGGCTTTTCTGCAAGTTATTAAGAATATGCAGGACTATTAGTAGGGCTTTCTGCCGTGTATGAGTAGTACAGACGAAGAAAGGATTTTACAGTTGTAACACAATCTCAGGTGGCCATAAAGCAGTTTACAAACTTCCTCCCGCATTGTGTTACATGCTCTAAGCTCGTGATTAACGCAAATCCCTTCCTTCTCTATTCTTCATATAATAAAAATATTTCGCCATTGTAATCAAATTCGAACAATCTTTTTATATCTTACTAGGAAAGTTCTGTACATTAGAGATGGCTCACTGGAAGATGCTACGCGTGTCCTTCAAAAATAAAATTATAAAATTAACAGTTTTCAACACGGCTGTTACTCAGCAACCTTATGCTACACTCATGCTCATAAATTAAAGATAATTGCAGAATGTGGTGCCACACAACGTGTCACTGCACAAAACTGGCGCTAACAGCAAACGCACATAGGGAACGTACACGACACAGATCTGTAAGTCCACGGTATTGGTGATAAGTGGAAAAAATCGTCCCGTAACACAAGTGCTTAAAAAAGCCATTGTTTCCTGCGCATGTACCCAGACATCAATAAGGGATATCGTCACCATGAAAAAGTACACAGGCTACATAATGACTTGGCATACTCTGGATCAGGTGGTCGAGCAGTTGCTGGGGTACAACCTCCCATTCTTGCACCAGTGCCTGTCGTGGCTCATGAAGCGTCCTAGGGGTTTGAAGACGTGCAGCGATACGTCGACCAAGAGCATCCCACACGTGCTCGGTGGGCTTTAGGTCTGGAGAACAGGCAGGCCACTCCATTCGCCTGATGTCTTCTGTTTCAATGTACTCCTTCAGGATGGCAGCTCGATGGGGCTGTGCATTATCACCCATCAGGAGGAAGGTGGGTACCACTACATCCCTGAAAAGGTGGACATACTGGTGCAAAATGACGTCCCGTTACACCTGACGTGTTACAGTTTCTCTGTCAAAGACTTTCAGGGGTGTACGTGCACCAATCATAATACCACCCACACCATCAAACCACGACCTCCATACTGGTCCACTGTTCCAGTGGCTGCGGTAAGGTCCCGAGCAAGGCTACCTGCAGTACTCCGTGGCCGTTTGCGGGCACGGATAGTGAGATATCGGTCTTATTGAGGTGTGAACGTCGCGTACTGTAGCGCCTGGACCCGTTTCCCGTTTGCTGGAGTCGTTGCCATTATCTTGAGATCACAATTTGTGGCACACGGAGGGTCCGTGCTAGGACCTGCTGCGTTTGACCAGCCTCCAGTCGCCCAAGTATTCTACCCCTGGACGAGTTCAATCGATTCTTTGGAAGGGGTGGCTGATAAGTGTTTTCCACCTTTCTGCCGGTCAGCAATGACACAATAGAGGCTTGTACCCTCCAATCTTTCTCAAACGATTTTCACAAACTATTCGGTAAACAAACTTCATTTTTGCTTTACTTATAATTTATATGTCAAGTTGACGATTATGTGCCTGTCATTTCGTTAATATTCACAGTTATTGTGACATTTACGTGGAAGTAAGCTATTGCGCGAAATACGGAAAAGTGTGTAATGAAAAATAGAGGTCGCTATGAATTTGTCGTTTGTACATATTACATAATATGTTGTTACATACTAAGTTTACCTAAAATATGGAATTTTTCTTGAGACTTGGGTAGAGAGGTATGTATCAGTCACCAATCTCAAGAAAATTGATGTAATGTAGCACATTAATTGGCGACCGCAACGGACCAGTGATAAAGCCAGAGTGAAATATGCACAACATTCTTCATATTTCATAAACGCTTTCAGGTATCTAAATGAGATTTTGTCAAATGATAGCATGCAAAGACGAGAGTATTTTACGATATCGTTATTATGTGATACTTCATTATCTACCGTGTTATTGCAACAATTACAAACTTTTCGGTGAAAGAAAGTAATTTTTAAGGGTCATCGACAGCCGGTTAAACGAAAATGCTAAGGGTTTTGGAAAAACATATGTGAAGACATTAAAGGTTTTCTTTTACCGAGGATGTACTTTTTACTTTTTCGAAAGCTACTAACTTTACTTTTGCTCAGTTCGTCACTTAGTAAACTTAATAAATCACTGTTTCAGAATTCTCTTTCAAACGCGTCTTCACAACATGTTACTGGGGTCAGACAGTGTAAACTCTGCTGTTTTTGGGCAAGAGAAGCAGATTTTGACATGGCAACCGGAGAAATGTCTGTTTTACCCAAAATTTGCCACTTATGACGCATCTACGACAGTTAGAAATGGTAATGGTTAACAAGCCAGGTGATAATAGATGCTGCATCTTTTATCGAATTCGTTTTAGATACTAACGAAAGATGAGGTGACACTAGATCTTTCTGAATGGTCATCACTGGACTTTGCATCTAGTAGCTACAGCATTTTGCGCGCACGGTACTTATTATGGGTGAGAACGTTTCGGAACTATCTTTGTGGTTAAGCTCGTTGTGTCGCACATACTAGCCTTAGGTCAAGACAGTTTTTTTGTGTGAACAGTTATTTCTGTCTTTTCAGTGGCTTTAACCAACGATTCTATGTATTCTGCTACCTGTGTTGCTGACTGTTATAAGTTTGGTTTTCCGGCACCGAACAAGCAGGTTTTAAATTGTGAAACATGTGTTGCGATGCTACTCAGCCGTTCTTAATACATTTCTAGTTTCCGTAATTCTGATTCTTAGAAACCACCTCCTTTAAACTTTGTGGTTCATAAAAGAACCATTTGGCGCATTCCATTCATTTCCCCGCTTGTGGTTAGTCTTAATGGACTATTTAACCTGTGTGAATTGTGATAATTGGACAAGTAAATTCCGCTTCCTCTCTGTATGTTGACGGGAGCTTACGTTCTTACTTAAAATTTATTTACCTAGCGAGTGGCGTTCAGTCCCTGTTTACCAGTGCCTCCATAGCCAAGGCTTCCTGAAGGGAAGAATAGACGTGTAATTATCTCAGCATAATTTTTATGGCTGTAACAAAGACAACGGCAAACAGCTGGAGAAGACATACTACAAATTTAGGAATTATCTCAACTAGAAATCTGTATTTCGTAATATGAACGAAGGAGACAAAACAATGATACTGATCCTTTGCGCAATCGATTGGTTACTCCATGGTCTATAGTAGCACATCTTGGCCTTAGGTGGGTCGGAGATCGGAGGTGAGAGGGCAGTGACAGTGATACCAGGCAGGTGAAAAAGAGTTCGTTCGGTGTGAGGCGGCGGAGTTGGAACCTGGCTTAATTTCATATGATCTGTTAAAATAAAATTCACTACGAGAATGATGTTCAGTCTCCCTTTGGCCCTGTTATTGCTGCCATAGACAGCCTGATGCAGGTACACATAGTGAGAACCTCCATCAAATGAACAAATCTTTAATCTCCTAGTGATTGGCCCGTTCAAAAACAAAAACCATTCAGTTGCCTAAGCCACACATGCATAAACACTTTTAAGTAAATAAATGTAGTAATTACTAAATTGGCAAATTTGCCGCATAACACTTCAAAAATTTACACGCGCTGGAAATAAGAAACATAAATAAATTACAAGGAGCTGAAGTAGGCGTGCAGGAATTCAAACATAAATAAAATCGACTTGTTATGCAGCCTGTTCTTGTCAAGGGATAGTGGACTCGACAAGATTAATTGGTGCAGGACCATCTGCACGCAGCTGGCCGTTCGGTTGAGCGCGGATTTGGCTCCGCTTCCGGAAGGTGCGCTTGTTCTATCAAGAGGCAGAGTTCACCCAAGTTCCAACAAACGAAACTCGAGCAGTAGCCTAATTAACAGAGAAATGTGGGATAGGAACAGAACCTAGCCTCTACTATTGACAGAATGCCGCCACGACAGTAGCAAGTAAATAATGTATCATTGAGTTAATGGAGTAAAATCTGTGAAGATGTAAGGCGGCCAAAATCTAAACACAGTTTCTAATGCAGTGACCGAGCAGGATGTTCGACTACCAACCATAAATTCCCAAACTCGCGCCGTGTGGGCGAATGGTAAATAACTAACAGCCTCGGGGAGCTTAGCCCAGAAGATGAAGATTACAGCCACGTATCCGATAGTAGTAACAAGCGCTGAATAAAGTCCTCACTGAGAGAGGCATGATAATTAAGATTAAGAGGCCCTAACCCTGCAAACAACAAAAAACATAGTTAATCTTCCTTGCATAAACACCCAAAAAGCATGAGACGGGACTGTGCACTGTAGTAATAGTACCTGCAGGATGTGCCACATGAAATGAACCCAATCAATATATAAATCGCTCCGCCACTAATCCGTCACTATGCAGCAGCCAACTAGCAAGTCGAGACCGAACTTGGCGAATAACACTCAGACTGAAGCATTAATAAAACTAACAAATTTAACAGTTTTACACCAGTGCACACACAACTCTCCTGAGAGAGAAGCGGGATCAATAACTGGAAGCCTAATATGGAACCGAATGTGAACATCGAACAGATAACCAGAAAACTACCGAACTAAACGTTACAGTAATGGTACGGAAAGGGGCAATTGTAGCTATGGTTATTGCTGGTGCTTGGCTCTCTCGCATCCGATAAACCACATCGGAAGCTCACCAGACATTTCCGTACAACGACCTAGGAAGCAAAATTGAGATACACTGCATATTACACAAATAAAGGTGCCTGTCACTGTTTTACACATTATGGAAATAATCTTCACAAACAAGCACGCTATGTTTGTAGTATACTTTGTTAGAACATCTCGAATAACATTGAATAATTTTCTTTTCCAGTTCACGTGAGCGCAAAAAGCACCTTCTTCTGGGCCATCTTCCTTTGGTGCTTCATATCCATTTCCTGCCACCCTTTGACGCCATTTCTAGTCAATGCTTGTACGACATTTCTTTGTAAATTTCCAGTTCTGACTCTGGACTCCATATGTTGTCAGGTAAGTTGTAGGGCCAAGTCTTTCAAGAAAAGCCTTCTTTTACGTGAGTTTCGATTGGAATATTCAGGATGTTCTCTTGTGAATTAACAGAAAGAATTTATATCTGCTGTATCCATTACATTAGTCCATAATACAAACGGCCATCTTCTTGTCTGTCTTTTGCAAGTGTATGTACGTACCTTTTGATTTTGTCTTGTTATAAAATAGAATCATTTCTGGTTTCTTCGTTTTGTGAGTCTCATCAACAGTGACATCGTGATGCATGGAACTTTGTACCACCACACTGTTATTCTTCTTTGGTACCTAGACCACAATAGTCAAATCATCTCTAAATCCAAATGTAGAAGATAAAACCTCGTGTCCTACATGGTTCCATTTCAGGTTGAATTTGTGGTTTCTTATGGCGAAGAGTACCGACTGCTGTAATTTTATCCTTCACTAAATCTTGAAAGAGGGAAACACTGGTAAAGTAGTTATCCATCGTGGTGTTGGTTGAGCTTCCTTTGAGCGTCTCTGCCGAAGTGTTTACCACATGAGCTGCAACATTAGCTTCACGAGAGCGATATGAAATTTTTCATGGTTACAATAGCCCATCTATAGCGTATGATGTCAAAGAGTTGCAAAGCCAGAATAACTTTATTCCATATTATTCTGGTTTGCTTGGAATAAACTATAGAAATTTACAGCGCCCTCTGAAAGACACTAGCTGTTCATCTACTGTGCAGCTCTCTCCTGGATGAAACTTCTGCCTGCAGTTGCTTATGAATAGTTCCCACACATTGCGAAAAGCTGCTATATTATCGTCTTGGCTCCCAGCTTGTCGAGAGGGTCTATCGTCGAACCTTATGGCTCTGCTTATGTGTTCACAGCTGTTTATAGAAAAACTTGCCATGTAAACATAATGCCCGAAGAGTCGTGAAACAATTCCCTTATACGAACATACCAGCATCTGTAACTGTCAGCTAACAGGAGAATTCCAAAAAATGCATTCATTTCCTCGTCTGTGACATTACGCCACGTTTCACTTTTTATTGCTGCTGAGCGTCGTCCTTCGAGATTTGTGAAATGAACTACTTCATCCACAATATTATTTGTGATGAAGTAACTACAAGCACCTTTTGGTATTTGTGTATCAATTCCCCTAACATGACTTTGAGAAATTTTTATTGTATTAAGTGTAACCGTTTTGCTCCACTGTCCCATTGCCCCCAATAAAAAAGTTTGCAGGCAGTTTTGTACAATTTGTTGGCAGCTGTCTGTTATCAGGCCAGACTTTTGTCGGTAAGCTTACTTCATTTACATCGGAATAATCATTGCAACTTTCTTCAGATTCTGAGCTGTCCGACAAAGGTGTATATGCAAGATCAGTTTCATCTTCGGTAGCAATACTAGATTCACATTCTTCCAACCTTCCAGAAATAATCGTGAAGCTTTTTAATCATCTGAATTTACAGCTGAATTACGTTCTCTCTTTCGAGATGTACTGGATGGTTCCATACTGTGAGAAACGGACGTTCCTTGATTAGAAAGACAGTCGAATAATTACTTTGTCAAAGAAAGATAGATGAAAGGAAAACAGAGAGAATAACAATCACAATTACTTACATCAGCTATGAGAGCGACTTCTTTAACGTCTTAGGTCAACTTCTACAATGTCCGTTTGTGCTGACACTGGATTCTGACCAGTGCAATTATTGCCAGTATAAAGCTCATAGCATTAAGAAAACACTGATTTCATAAAATAGTTGCGACATTAGATGCCACTTTATTGTGTTTCTTAATCGCAAACGTACTTTTAAGGATTACACAAAGTAAGGCCCAATTAATTTAATTAAAATGATGATTAATTCACTTCCGGGCCTGAAAGGCCTTCATCATGAACCCATGGGTTAAAAGTGTTTCAGAACGAAAACAGTCTCATCAAGCCAACCGGATACATAATTCACCCGTCGTGAAACATTTAAGCGGAGAAGTGGATCCTGGCGACATTAGCCGGCTCCGCCGTTGCCGTACCAGGTAGGGCCAGGCTAGCCGGCTCCGCCGTGGCAGTACGGGTATGCTCTAGGCCCGCTTGATTTTTGAGATATTTCGTGAGGGGTAGATTATGTATCCAGTTAGTTGGTATCTGTTTTACATTATATGTTGTTTTATGACTGATGGCTCAGGTACCCAGTTACTTTTACACTATATGAAGATGCCCCCAATGGTCGAAACGCGTCACTGACATGAAATAAATTCGCAACCGAGACTGTTTGGTTTTGTAACCTTAGATGGTTTGACACCAAGAACCGCTTCTCCCAAACTCTCAACAATATGACCGAGATGCTCCAAATGGTCGTCAAAGGTGGCAGAATAAATGATGACGCCTTCCAGGTAGTTATAGAAGGATTTAAACTTGAGATCACCAAGCATGGAATCAAGCCACCTGGAAAAGAACCTCTGCGCTGGTAGACTTGCAAAAAGGAATCCGTATAATCTCGTATAAGTTCCAATAGGCACAGGAAGCTGTAGCCGCCGCAGACTCTTCGACCAAAGGAACATGGTAGTAGTCCTGATTCAAATCAAAATGCGAAAAATAACGAGCACCCGAAAATCAAGAAAAACAGTTTTGCAAATGTGGAACGGAACAGGCATCAAAGATTACCTTTTGATTAAGGACATGTTAATCCACAACCGGTCGAACTCCGCCTCCCTTATTCTTCGCGACCAAAAATATTGGCTAGAAGTACGGCGAGGTGGAGGGCAAAAATATTGGCTAGAAGTACGGCGAGGTGGAGGGCCCTATAAGCTCCTCCGCGAGCATTTTGGTAACAAATTCGGGCAGCAGCCTTATTTTGGGCGGTGGCTGACCAGAATTTGATATTCAATACGGCTGGTATGACCTAATCTGTTAGTCAAGGCCTAGGGAAACTGACTATTGAACATTTCTTAGCCTGTCTGCTCCTGTCTGGGGGACACGTTCGCCACATCGAAGTAAGTATCACTAATATGGTTACTACATGGGCTCATCCCCTTAGAATGTTGGAACAAACGAAACTTCACTTTGGGGTGAAATCCAAAATGAAATCGGCTGCCGTAATCCAACACGAGGCCAGTTCGACTAACAGAATCACATCCCAGTAGGAGGTCGGTACTGAGATCCACCGCCATAAAGGCTTCCACAGGCTAGAAAACCTCACAATGCGACATGACACGCGTACACGACCAATGAGGGAAGAGCTTGACCATTAACGGTCCTACGGGGTTATACATTGGTGGGCTTTGAAATGCGTCATTATGTGGAATACCACAAACGTTCCGTTAGCGAAACACTGCTGCCCGAGTCCAAGAAAGCAGACAAGCGCTCAATATTAACGTAAGATGAAACGAAAGGGAGAGAATTGTTGGTCACCCCTTTAAGTTTATTACACTGACACGACAATACTGAGCCGGTAGTACGACGGTTCCTTTTCTGGCGTCACCTATTAGACGCTGTTTGCCGCAGGTTTTGCTTCGACTGGAAAAATGTCCCTGCGACCACGATGATTAAGGGCTGGCACCTTATTAGCGGAGCCTGCTCCTGGGGTGGGGCTCGCAAAAGCTTGAGATTATAACCTCTCGCAAACTCTTCTTCGGTCGGCATGCTTAACCCCCTCCACAAAAGTAACCACACTATTGAAGGAGCGATTTGTCACGGGTCTCTCAGCAAACAGAACCCAGGATATTTCTTCCAGTTTAATTCCTTGCAAGATAGTGTCATACTAAGACAGCTGTAGGTGATAAGCTACGGCTGCCGTACATACTTCACGAATACAGTGGACTAGATCTTCATCACTCTTCTGAACCTGAATGAAATAATAGTTGATTAGCCTGTTCTTTACCCTAACGGACAACCGCTCCCTCAGAACCTGCACGAACACCTCTTTCAAGAACTCCCTTTTACCTAAAACGGCGCCGACCATTTTGGCCAAGGACCCCTGACACAAACTATAGATCAGCTGGAAAAAGGTTTCGCACGACGTCTTGAAAACTTTGACTTGCTCTTCTAGTTCAACGGAAAACCATAAAAACCTAACTCCTGCTAAGTATAAACAGCGAGGCGTTCTATGCCACGCAACACACTCAGATCGAGAGGGAAGTTTCTCTATATCATCAGTCCTGGGAGACGGGTGAAATTCCTGATGTTCGGCAACGTCGATTTCCCTTGACCTACTGATCCCTTGATTGGTCTCTTATACTGACATCAACTGCAAATTGACCGCCCTGTAATAACGCCTTTCATTTTCAATTTTGGGCTGAAGATCAGTAACCATCGTTGATAAATGTTCAACCCGCGTTAACTAATGCGCAATTTGCCCCTGCATTCGCTACACTTGGGCACGGGAAGGGACAACACTATTTAGCAACTAAAGCTTAGAGAGGGAAGCGGCTCAATAATCAAGGATGATACCAAGTTGTCCTATCCGCTCCATCCTCACATGGACTGCCGTTCTTGCAGTCACATGAATTCCTGCCAATAATTTGGGAACATCAAAATCTTCGGCTAATCCACGGATTAAAAAGTCATACTTCATCTGTTCCTTCTTTAAACAACCTATTCAGACCACAACTCTAGACTCCATGTGGAACGGAACGCATCTGCAACCCAAATTTTAAAAGAACAGCAACTTTGCCTCAGCAGGAAATATACAAAATAGAGTATTGAACTATAACTTAATATGCACTACTGGCCATTAAAATTGCTACACCACAAAGATGACGTGCTGCAGACGTGAAATTTAACCGACAGGAAGAAGATGCTGTGATATGCAAATGATTAGCTTTTCAGAGCATTCACACAAGGTTGGCGCCCGTGGCGTCACCTACAACGTGCTGACATGAGGAAAATTTCTAACCAATTTCTCATACACAAACAGCAGTTGACCGGCGTTTCCTGGCGAAACATTGATGTGATGCCTCGTGTAAGGAGGAGAAATGCGTACCATCACGTTTCCGACTTTGATAAAGGTCGGATTGTAGCGTATCGCGATTGCGGTTTATCGTATTGCGACATTGCTGCTCGCGTTGGTGGAGATCCAAAGACTGTGTGCAGAATATGGAATCGGTGGGTTTGAGAGGGTAATACGGAACGCCGTGCTGGATCCCCACGGCCTCGTATCACTAGCAGTCGAGATGACAGGCATCTTATCCACATGGCTGCAACCAATCATGCAGCCACGTCTCGATCCCTGAGTCAACAGATAGGGACGTTTGCAAGACAACAACCATTTGCACGAACAGTTCGACGACGTTTGCAGCAGCATGGACTATCAGCTCGGACACCATGGCTGCGGTTACCCCTGACGCTGCATCACAGACAGGAGCGCCTGCGATGCTGTACTCAACGATGAACCTGGGTGCACGAATGGCAAAACGTCATTTTTTCGGATGAATACAGGTTCTGTTTACAGCATCATGGTGGTCGCATCCGTGATTGGAGACATCGCATTGAACGCACGGTGGTATGGCGTGCCATTGGTTACACGCCTCGGTCACCTCCTGTTCGCATTGACGGCACTTTGAACAGTGGACGTTACATTTCAAATGTATTACAACCCGTGCCTCTACCCTTCGTTCGATCCGTGCGAAACCCTACATTTCAGCAGGATAATGCACGATCGCGTGTTGCCGGGCCTGTACGGATCTTTCTGGTTACAGAAAATGTTCGACTGCTGTCCTGGCCAACACATTCTCCAGGTCTCTCACCAATTGAAAACGTCTGGTCAATGGTGTCCGAGCAACTGGCTCGTCACAATACGCCAGTCACTGCTCTTGATGAACTGTGGTATCGTGTTGAAGCTGCATGGGCAGCTGTACCCGTACACGCCATCCAAGCTCTGTTTGACTCAATGCCCAGGCGTATCATGGCCGTTATTACGGCCAGAGGTGGCTGTTCTGGGTACTGATTTCCCAGGGTCTGTGCACCCAAATTGCGTGAAAATGTAATCACATGTCTGTTTTAGTATAACACATTTCTCCAGCAAATACCCGTTTATCATCTGCTTTTCCTCTTGGTGTACCAATTTTAATGACCAGTAGTGTAGTATCAGAAATGATGCTCAGTAGATTCCAATCACTTGAAAGACAACCACACTCTGCTACTAGAGTGGTATGTAGTACCCGCTTCAGGCTGTGTAACAAGCATAGGGCTAAAGGAAGATTGAGCATCATTTATGATGTGAACTTTCTCTTCATTTTAACAAGAAACATTAAGTTAGATATATTAAACACAAATTTGAATAAAGCTTCCAGTTAATGGAATAATTTACAATCAGAAAACATACCGTATTGATCACCGGCAAAAGGGTTAAAAATAATAATAAAAACATTAACAGTAAAATGAAAGAGTTAAGAATCTCTCTCGAAGAAACCTTGAGATTTAAAATCCAAAATAAAAGTACACTCTACCAATGTAACTGCTGTATAAGAAAATAACTGTACCGGCGATAAGTGTAGGTGTGCATGGCATGGAAGAGAAATAATCACACAAAACTGATATAGAATATTGGGTCCTGCGTGGTACAATTGTCAGTGAGGACCTTCATGAAATTAACAGTTCTTAAATCATCTACGTTTGGCCAGTTCAAAGACTACAGCGCATAGAAGGCGTAAGATTATAACGACTCAGTTCGAGCCACACATGCACAAACATCTACATCTACATGATAACTATGCAATTCACATTAAAGTGCCTGGCAGAGAGTTCATCGAACCACAATCATACTATCTCTGTACCATTCCACTCCCGAACAGCGCGCAGGAAGAACCAACACCTAAACCTTTTTGTTCGAGCTCTGATTTCTCTTATTTTATTTTGATGATCATTCCTACCTATGTAGGTTGGGCCCAAAAAAATATTTTCGCATTCGGAAGAGAAAGTTGGTGACTAAAGTTTCGTAAATAGATCCCGCCGCGACGAAAAATGTCTTTGCTTTAATGACTTCCATCCCAACTAGCGTATCATATCTGCCACACTCTCTCCCCTATTACGTGATAATACAACACGAGCTGCCCTTTTTGCACCCTTTAGATGTCCTCTGTCAGTCCCACACCGCGCAGCAATATTCTAACAGAGGACGAACGAGTGTAGCGTAAGGTGTCTCTTTAGTGGACTTGTTGCATCTTCTAAGTGTCCTGCCAATGAAACGCAACCTTTGGCTCGCCTTCCCGACGATATTATCTATGTGGTCCTTCCAACTGAAGTTGTTCGTAATTTTAACACCCAGGTACTTAGTTGAATTGACAGCCTTGAGAATTGTACTATTTATCGAGTAATCGAATTCCAACGGATTTCCTTTGGAACTCATGTGGATCACCTCACACTTTTCGTTATAGAGCGTCAACTGCCACATGCCACACCATACAGCAATCCTTTCTAAATCGCTTTGCAACTGATACTGGTCTTCGGATGACCTTACTAGACGGTAAATTACAGCATCATCTGCGAACAATCTAAGAGAACTGCTCAGATTGTCACCCAGGTCATTTATATAGATCAGGAACAGCAGAGGTCTCAGAACGCTTCCCTGGGGAACACCTGATATCACTTCAGTTTTACTCGATGATTTGCTGTCTATTACTACGAACTGCGACCTTCCTGACAGGAAATCACGAAGCCAGTCGCACAACTGAGACGATACTCCATAGGTCCGCAGCTTGATTAGAAGTCGCTTGTGAGTAACGGTGTCAAAAGCTTTCCGGAACTCTAGAAATACGGAATCAACTTGGGATACCCAGTCGATAGCGGCTATTACTTCGTGCGAATAAAGAGCTAGCTGCGTTGCACAAGAACGATGTTTTCTGAAACCATGCAGATTACGTATTGACAGATCGTTCCATTCGAGGTGATTCTTAATGTTTGAATACAGTATATGCTCCAAACCCCTACTGCAAACCGACGTCAATGATATAGGTCTGTAGTTCGATGGATTACTCCTACCACCCTTCTTAAACATTGGAGCGACCTGCGCAATTTAGCCCTCTGTAGGTACAGATCAACTGGTGAGCGAGCAGTTGTATATGATTGCTAAGTAGGGAGCTATTGTATCAGCGTAAATAATCTAGTAACTACTAAATTGGTGAATTACGAAGTTAGAATTTTAAAAATTTATATGAGCGATAAATTAATATGTTAAAAGGAAAATTGTAGTAAGAGGGCCATATTAAGACACAAATAATCACATCGACGTGTTATACAACAATACGGTTGCAGGCGATGCTCTGCACTCCTACATCCCATAAATCAAAATGGGGACATTCCATACATATCCTTATAACAATCGAGGAAGGACAGCTTGGAGCCGACACACAACTTCAACACAGCGGCGGTCGCAGTCCATCTCCAGGTCTGGACGGTCACTGAAGCACGCAACACACTCCTTCCCTCGGGACGCGCCATCCGGGGTGGCCGAGCGGTTCTAGGCGCTTCAGTCTGGAACCGCACGACCGCTACGGTCACAGGTTCGAATCCTGCCTCGGGCATGGATGTGTGAGATGTCCTTAGGTTAGTTAGGTTTAAGTAGTTCTAAGATCTAGGGGACTGATGACCTCAGAAGTTAAGTCCCATAGTGCTCAGAGCCATTTGAACCAGCCAGTCTCGGTATGCGACCCGCACGTCCAATGGTTTGCAGCCGGCCGCAACCGAGGTAATAGTAGTTAACAATCCAAAAGCCCGCCTCAGTGTCTCTTCCTGATATCGCTCCTACCCTCAGGGCCTTTGACTGTTAAATACCGAACTTGTGGTAGCCATCAACTACCGGCACACTACTCGCCTCCCCGTCAGGATTGAATTCTGCCACCTCACCCCGAGCTGACTGTCTGACCTTGGCGGTCTCAATGTCACTACCCTCGCGCCTCCGATATCCAAGCGAACCGCGCCCTCCTGAGGCAAAGATGTTCTACTACAGACCGTGGCGGGACTTACCGACTTCGCAACTGCTCACATACTAGCAGATGAGGAATGAAATGAATTGTTCTTCCGATATGAAATATTAACGAAGGACTGAGAACGTTTTCGAAGCGTCACACCAGAGCAGGACGTTGAGTGCAACAGTAAATTACTTCAAAAGTGAAGTTAATAACTTAAATAGTGAAAGTCACTCATAAAACTCCTAGACATACTGATAACAACGGACATGAAAATAAATTTAGTGGAAGTCCTTACTAGATATATAAGGGAGAGTACAAAGTCCAGGATGGATGAGTACAGAGGAGCTATTACCTTATGTGAAATAGATAATTGAGAATGATATGTTTGTTGTTGAGTCGTGACAAGAGCAAAATACAGTTTCATTGGACATGCAAGAGAGCTGGTTGACGAGTTAGAAGGTGTTGGACAAATTAAGTCACATCTTCATGAATAACCATTTTAAGAGAACAATCTCTGAACAGCAAAGGATAACAATTAAGCTTGATGTCATAAAGACCTTGAAGCACCTCAAACTAACGCAAAAACATTTATATACTATTTTGAAATCTTATAGGCTATTCCTAAAACAAAATATAAAAACGAGTCAAGACAACTATAGCAGTTTGCGACGCAGAGCGTCTGCTGAAGTAATAATAATATTAATAATTTAAGCACAGGTTAGGCCCACTGTGAACGTAAAGTTTATTTAAAATTTCGAACACTCTGTAGTCAGCAAATGCAGCAGTACATACTAGTAGCAAATGGATTTAGCAAAATGATTTGACATCAACAGCCGCGAACACTTAAGTGAAATACTGGTCAATGATGTTACTAAGAAAGTTATAAACTGTGAGCACTATTAGATATTGTAGTAAAAGAGCACCTCCCAGTCGGCAGCAAAATTAAAACAGAGCCACCTTGAGGTAAATAAATTAATTTAAACTCTCAAACTCTCTAAACAGTTAAAACGGTGCTGCCCACAGCTGCCTACAGCCAGCAATTCAGACACTGAACACCGCAGCTGAAGCCCACTGGGGCAGCAGGCAGCAGAGGCCGGCAAACCAACAGCGCAGTGCGGTAATAGCACAAGGGAGGAACTCTCTCAATTGCAGTAGAGCAGTAAACAACATATAGTAAATTGCATACATGAAATTAACTGGTCAGCTGTTTTAGGAATACGAAATATATCTCTGTCCAATGGTGGATGGAAGATAGAGAACTTCGAGATGCCCCTTGTTCCCGTTTTTAGAATTCATTTAGCTCTGAACTTAGTTCTACTCAGACGCACCCCGGACAATACAGTGCTCGCTTCCAGGTTCCCTTGAATTCAATGAGGTAACATTTCTGAAACTATCATTTGCTCCCCTGTAACAGACAGCTTTAATCCTAACATCACTCAAACAAGGAAACACAAGCACCAACGAATGGAACAAGGTTAGCGAGCACAAGAAGTGTAACAGCAAGAAATTATTTACAGCAATTACTCGAGCATGTAATTCCTTGACAATAGAAAAAATTGATGCTTGTACACAGAAACTAAAAAGCCACGCCACTGAGCTAACAAAATGGCTCTGAGCACTATGGGGACTTAACCTCTGAGGTCCCCAGTCCCCTAGAACTTATAACTACTTAAACTTATCTAACCTAAGGACATCACAAACATCCATGCGCGAGACAGGATTCGAACCTGCGACCGTAGCAGTCGGGTCGCGTGGTTTCAGACTGTAGCGCCTAGAACTGCTCTGCCACTCTGGCCAGCCACTGAGCTAACACTGCCGATAGTAAATTTAATTAGCCCCACCATCGCCACTTGAAGCGAAACATACTCAAAGCAGACAGAAATAACAGAACAGGAACGAGCGCGTACACACCACACAGTATATCAGGCGAGCCACAGGCAAATCTGTCACAAAATAGTAAGGTAAACAGCATGTCCGCGACCCAACACTTCTTTATCGAATTCGGAACAGCCGACTACAGCTGGTAATGGGTGCTCGCCATGAAATTCGCAGTCCTGAGGCGGATTCCCGAATTTGTTTCCTCCTGAAATGGCTGAGTGGCTAACAGTTTCCTCCTGAAATGCCTGAGTGGCAAACAGTTTTAATTCTAAATGGCGTCTCGTTGCCAACAATACACACCATGCCAGGATAATAACTTCACTAGCAGATCAGTTATACACAGTTCTGCCAAAAAGAACCGATTACGTTGCGCGCATCTATACATTGTCCTTAGCGGCGCCTCCATGCCCTCTGACTGCAAACCTTCTTTTAATAACACAACAACCGGTCAGAGACATTCACTGTGTTTGGCTACTTTCAATATAAGCGAGAGGCTCAGATACAGAATCCACATGAATCAGCCCCTGTCACCTGCATGTATCAAGTTGAATGTATAATTCAAGGTGGTCTACAAATCTTCACTTTTGGATACGAGGAAATTAATAGTTTTAGTTTAAGTGAAGAGTGCCAGGTTTATCTCTCATTCGACATATGTTTCCTTGTTATGGAATACTTGACACGGAAGAAATTCTTTTGTATTCAACAACTTTCTGGATTTCTTAACATGTTTCGATCCTTGCTGAAGATGTTTCTCCTTATGAGAACTATCTGCAGTAATTGCAATGAGGAACGGATATTCTGTACGTAAGTAGTTAATTTGTGAGGGAGGTTACGTAAGTAAGTAGTTATCCTGTGAGGGAGGTTACAATGTATCTGTAAATGACGTCAAGATTGAAAGCGGAAGTATTTGTCTGATATTGGGTGCTCACTGGTTGACCTTAAGTGTGCGGGTTAGTTGTCTTAAATCAATTTTTAATAAATATGTTCTGGAGTATGTATGTACAAATGTTTGTTTTTAAAGGTAGTTTCATTACGGAGTAGTTTCCCAAGTGTCGTTACAGTCTCATTAAGAATTGTCGAATATTCAGTGAAGTTCAAGTGCAACGTGAAAATATGGTGCCAAATATGTTTGTTAACAACTGGAGTCGGTTTCATTATCAAAGATCAATAAAATGTGGAGAGTCAGTGGATACATTGGAGGCACTATGCTGAAGAGCTCACTTAAATAGGATATTTGCAACAGATATGGCTGAAACTGAAGATGTTGCATACTCATTGTCATTTCTTGCAAGCAGCCAACGTAAGGAAACCTTCTCTCACCTGCTATAGTGACTTTGCTGACTTCCTAAATTTAGTTGGTTACGAATCTCTACCTCATGATTTGCTCCGAATACTTAAACGGTTAGGTATGTTTCTTGTTTCTCGTAGCAGTATACTGAGAAATAATTTCGTAGACTGTTTAGTGAGTGTTAATTTTAGCGCTCTCTTAGCAGGCACAAGTTTTATGTGTCAGCTAATCTTAGATTTTCACAAGGAGTAATTAACAAATGGGAACATCGCAACATATAATTAGTAAGGATTTTTTTACTATATAGACCAAATGAACTAGCATGTGTGTTTTTCCCTTAAGCTTACAAGTGCCGATTATTCATAAACAACAAACAACTGTTCAAGATTTCTACTTTATGTTGACCTTGCTACTATTTTTACATTTATTTTCCTTGTATTTTGGGGGGAATTTGTGTGCTTAGGTATGGCTCATGTCAAAATTTGTGCCATACAACGTGGCTGGCCGTGCAGTATCCGTCTCTAGATCGGTCGACTTCTGGCAGTCTGAATGCAGGGAAGTACTCTTTGTTGCAGGTATTTTTAGACGACGCCAACATTTTTATAGCGACTCGATGACAGCAGTGCTTTACACCATTCTGATAGGTGTCATATATCATTGTTGCAGTAGCCAGGAAATACTTTTCAGGTTTCCAATGAGATATTTGCTGTTTCAGTTATGCAATGTGTAACTGCAATCGCCGCAAACCAGTTCTGCCCGTATATGTGACACCCATGTCGTTGGTCGGTCAAGGACGATGGACAAAATCTGCATTCCAGCCATTACGTGTCTGTCGTTATTATCGACACTTCGAAATACGTAGCCACAAAGCTGAAATAATTCAATACTGTACATGTGAATGTATAATTTGTTGTAAAGGCTCTCGCGTTTCCAGCCAGGAGCCAGTACTATAAAACTGCAACGTTTCTATGAGTGACACGCTCATAATCATTTGGCGAACTGTCGAGATTTTGCGGATGCCGTCCTGCTTACAACAGTGGTGTGCCCCCGTCACAGCATCCATGAAGATATCGCCTTCACTATACAGAGGAGAACGGCTGTCTCCCATTCTTGGAGATACTAATAAGGAAGAAGGCAGGTGGCACACAAGGGAATTCAGTACACAGGAAGAAGACTCACACAAACCTGTACCTATATGCAACAAGCTGCCACCATCCAGCGCAGCGGCAAACAGGATTGTCCACATGTATACACAGTGTGCACGACGCCTGTGACGAAGAAAGCCTCTCACACGAACTACAGAAACTGAAGGCGACATTTCGTCGCGAAGCGAATGTTAGGAGGATGTTACGTCTGCCACAGACGGCCCCTGCCAGGCCGACTACACTCCAGACACCCCTGTGTACCATATAACATACCTAAGGACTTGGAGGCGCAACCAAAAGGAAACAATTCTTCGTAATAAACAGAGCTTGCAAGAGACTAATGAGAACCTTTTTCTGCAGAGGTCACCTCACAGATACAGAGATAGTTTATAATACTCCGCCGACCTCCGCCGGCCTTATAAGGCCAGCGCAACAGCAGTACAACCAGTTCTTCACCGAGCTAGAACCAGCTCCGACGGACATCACCTAGGCTATTGATGAATGGTCGTCTGCGTGTTATTTGTTTTCGTT
The DNA here is from genome assembly GCF_023897955.1 of Schistocerca gregaria. Classification (NCBI taxonomy): domain Eukaryota; kingdom Metazoa; phylum Arthropoda; class Insecta; order Orthoptera; family Acrididae; genus Schistocerca; species Schistocerca gregaria. The sequence continues at coordinate 202,875,033 of NC_064924.1, forward strand.
GTGTGTATTTAGCTATTATTTGAGAAGTGTAGTTCAATTTTAATAAACGACATCATACTGTTGTACAAATCTGAGTATTCTTCAGAGGGCATCAAGAGAGGCAGGTCGCAGAAAATCGGCAAGAAGGAAAAGATGACAATAATCTCGCTTTTCTGATATTTGAAACCGCTCTCAGCCAAAATTATACAACTTCTGGAAAAATCGAACATTAAACCGTCTTCTGACCACAGCCGAAGACGAAAGAGTACATTCGCTCTGCGAAAGTCAAAGTCAGCGTACCAGGACTTTACAGCAACGGCTGTTAATGCGGTCAACAGTACGTTGGACAAACGCAGTGATGTGTTTCTAAAAGCTGCAACGAAAGTATCAGGCTTGTACGGTTGGGACCTACCGAGAATTCGGCGATAGCAGAACACATTACCAAGGAAGACCACACATTTGACTTCGAGAACACCAAGGTGCTCTGCGGAGCCGCCGGATGTTGGGGTAGCGTCATAAAGGTCCATCGCAATTCGGTTTCGCGAAAATCTTGAGTCGAAGGATAGCAGCTCAATCCGACAAGGATCCATCGATAGCGGAAATTCGTCTAAAGGACGCCCACCACCTTCGTCCTTGCGAAACAGGTCCGGAATGCTCTGACAAACGCGAACTGCAACCCACCCCCCCCCTTCCCCTATAGGGACCTTACTTCCCACCTCGCCCACCGAACTCTCTGTACCCGGCCTCCAAGAGCCAGGTGGAGCAGGGCACATCGCAGATATAAGCAGGATGGCATCCTCAAAATCTCGTCACTTCGCCAGAATATGGTGAGTGTGTCACTCGTCGAAACGTCGAGATCTTTAACACTGCCCCTGAGTGAAAATGCGAGAGCTTTTCAGCAACTCAATACAGTGTCTATTTCAATATGTTTGTCAAACACTAAGGCAGGTGATAGTGAAGTAGAAAATCATCAGAAACAGCTCAAGAGCAGCAAGGCGTCTAGATGCCTGAGATTACAAGCAAGTTATGCGAATGAATCCTCCCCAGCAGTTATCACAGGTTTGTGGAGTAACGAAGGTTTACAAATAAGATGAAAAATGCTGCGATTACATCCGTTTTCAAGAAGGGTTGTCAGATGCACGCATATTAGCCTTATCTGGATGAAACCAGTCTTTTGTAGAATTACGAAATTTATATGCTGCTTGGCCATACATTATGACGTTTATTGCACAACGAAAATCTCAACCTAAAAAGCAATATTGGTTCCGTAAGAAGAGGTCTTTCGAAAAACAGACAATGGCCCCCAGTTTGATGTCGTGTTCATACACTTCAGGAAGGGATTCTATGCAATACCTCACGTGTTTGCTGAACAAAATAAGAGCATTCAGGACTTAGTATGATATAGTCCTCAATACTTAACTGGATGACATCGACAGGTAGTTCCTTTAATACTCCAGACTCATGGCAAAGCTATCCGATTTGTATATTAATCCTTGCTGTCAAATACTACAAATTACCTATTAAAGTTAAATGCGGTCCTTTCTGTCATGAGAAACCTATTATTGGATCTTCTGACACCTCTAGTTAACCAATGACTACTGCACAGGTGGTTAGTGGGCAGTTACAGTCATTTATACATATTGGAAAGCATGTGGTTGTTTTTGTTGTTGTCTTCAGTCCTGAAACTGGTTTGATGCAGCTCTCCATGCTACTCTATCCTGTGCAAGCTTCTTCATCTCCCAGTACCTACTGCAACCTACATCTTTCTGAACCTGCTTAGTGTATTAATCACTTGGTCTCCCTCTACGATTTTACCCTCCACGCTGCCCTCCAATGCTAAATTTGTGATCCCTTGATGCCTCAAAACATGTCCTACCAACTGATCCCTTCTTCTAGTCAAGTTGTGCCACAAACGTCTCTTCTCCCCAATCCTATTCAATACCTCCTCATTAGTTACGTGATCTATCCACCTTATCTTCAGCATTCTTCTGTAGCACCACATTTCAAAGGCTTATATTCTCTTCTTGTCCAAACTAGTTATCGTCCATGTTTCACTTCCATACATGGCTACACTCCAAACAAATACTTTCAGAAACGACTTCCTGATACATAAATCTATATTCGAAGTTAACAAATTTCTCTTCTTCAGAAACGCTTTCCTTGCCATTGCCAGTCTACATTTTATATCCTCTCTACTTCGACTATCATCTGTTATTTTACTTCCTAAATAGCAAAACTCTTTTACTACTTTAAGTGTCTCATTTCCTAATCTAATTCCCTCAGCATCATTCGATTTTAATTGACTACATTCCATTACCCTCGTTTTGCTATAGTTGATGTTCATCTTATATCCTCCTTTCAAGACACTATCCATTCCCTTCAACTGCTCTTCCAACTCCTTTGCCGTCTCTGGCAGAATTACAATGTCATCGGCGAACCTCAAAGTTTATACTTCTTCTCCATGAATATTAATATCTACTCCAAATTTTTCTTTTGTTTCCTTCACTGCTTGCTCAATATACAGATTGAATAACATCGGGGAGACACTACAACCCTGTCTCACTCCTTTTCCAACCACTGCTTCCCTTTCATGTCCCTCGATTCTAATAACTGCCATCTGGTTTCTGTACAAATTGTAAATAGCCTTTCGCCCCCTGTATTTTACACCCGCCACCTTCAGAATTTGAAAGAGAGTATTGCAGTCAACATTGTCAAAAGCTTTCTCTAAGTCTACAAATGATACAAACGTAAGTTTGCCTTTTCTTAATCTTTCTTCTAAGATAAGTCGTAAGGTCAGTATTGCCTCACGTGTTCCAGTGTTTCTACGGAATCCAGACTGATCTTCCCCGAGGTCGGCTTCTACTAGTTTTTCTATTCGTCTGTAAAGAATTCGCGTTAGTATTTTGCAGCTGTGGCTTATTAAACTGATGGTTCGGTAATTTTCACATCTGACAACACCTGCTTTCTTTGGGATTGAAGTTGTTATATTCAGCTTGAAGTCTGAGGGTATTTCGTATGTTTCATACATCTTGCTCACCAGATGGTAGAGTTTTGTCAGTACTGGCTCTCCCAAGGCCGTCAGTAGTTCCAATGGAATGTTGTCTACTCCGGGGGCCTTGTTTCGACTCAGGTCTTCCAGTGCTCTGTCAAACTCTTCACGCAATATCATACCTCCCATTTCATCTTCATCTACATCCTCCTCCATTTCCAAAATATTGTGCTCAAGTACATCGCCCTTGTATAAACCTTCTATATACTCCATCCACCTTTCTGCCTTCTTTGCTTGGAACTGGGTTGCCATCTGAGCTCTTGATACACATACACGTCGTTCTCTTCTCTCCAAAGGTCTCTTTAATTTTCCTGTAGGCAGTATCTATCTTACCCCTAGTGAGATAAGCTGCTATATCATTACATTTCTCATCTAGCCATCCCTGCTTAGCCATTTTGCACTTCCTGTCGATCTCATTTTTGAGACGTTTGTATTCCTTTTTGCCTGCTTCATTTACTGCATTTTTATATTTTCTCCTTTCATCAATTAAATTCAATATATCTTCTGTTACCCAAGGATTTCTAGCAGCCCTCGTCTTCTTACCTACTTGATCCTCTGCTGCCTTCACTACTTCATTCCTCAGAGCTACCCATTCTTCTTCTACTGTGTTTCTTGGAAAACGTATGAATGGTTGTAACTACCCACTAGCTACCTGTGCAGGAGTCACTGACTAACTAGACGTCAGTTGGAAGATCTATTAATAAGTTTCTCATGACAGAATGGATCGTATATAACCTTAATACGTAATTTGTAGTATTTCAGAGCAAGGATTAATATACAAATCAGAAAGCCTTACTATGAGTTTGGGTTACGTGAAAATTTTCCAACTGTCTATGATGCTATATAACAGACTCTGACTTCTCATGACATATTACCAAAAATAAAGTATATTCTCACCCTTTTCTGATGTGACACTACTCGTCAGTTACCATCAACTCTTTTTCTTGAAATATAATATTTAACTCCAGGTAATAAGTATGTTGAAGATCAAAGTAAAACTCTTTCTTTTAGCCCTACACATACGAATCAGCAGGAGAAATCTCGAAGAAAATTCAGTCAGATATCCCATAATTTAACACGCAGTCACTTTCTACCAAACGGGACTATCGTATAACACATATGTAATTATTTCTCGCTCTTCACTCGAAAGTTACATAGCCATTTGGTTCTTCACTAAAAAAAAAAATTCCTGTTACTGATTAATCTGACAACGATCTTTCTCTTATGTTTATTTTTTCCGTTTATATTAATTCGTCTTTCTCTTTTGGAATCAAGACAGACCTATTACCAAATAGTGAGAATTGTATTTAAAATCATATTTGACTAGTTTCAACCTCTAAAAAATAGACGTTACTTTCCATTTTGTAGTAATATACTCAGCAAATCGTATTAGCCATTCAGTAGTTAAAATTTTGCTGAATTCGAGTCCCGCTGTAGAGCCCAACTAACTACAATGTATTACTTGGCTTATATATGTTATGCCCTTGTATGGTACTGATTCCGTTCTTCGGTCCACCTTAGGGCCTGTGTTCTCTTCGGCTTCTATTTTCTCCTGTTCACCCAGTGTTCCTTCATCCTCTGGCTGTGTTCTTGTCGTCTCTGTTCAGTCCATTGTATTCGTTTGTTGTTTGGTGTCTCTCGTAGTTTCTTTCTTCTGATCAGGTTCCTAAAGAGTGTTTTGTTTTGTATTGTTCCCTGTGTGGTTTTGAGTTGTTTCATATCATTTCTTACTTCATTTATCCATTTGTTGATTCAAATGGCTCTGAGCACTATGTGACTTCGGAGGTCATCAGTCCCCTAGATCTTAGAACTACTTAAACCTAACTAACCTAATGACAACACACACATATCCATGCCCGAGACAGGATTCGATCCTGCGACCGTAGCGGTGGCGCGGTTCCAGACTGTAGCGCCTATAACCGCTCGGCCACTCCGGCCGGCCATTCATTTGTTGTTTTTCCTTGTGCTAACCCAGTCGAAGATCTGCCTCGTTATCCAATATGACGCCATACTGCTGAGTGTGTGTAAAACTGTAGTCTTCGTTTCCTGCTTTAGTCTGTTATTTTCTTTGTGTGTTCATGTAGTTCTTCAGCTGGTCTCTTTATATATACCCTGTCTTTTTGCATCGCCCCTAATATTTTTCTGAGTATATTTCGTTCCGTCTTGTGTATCAATTTGATTCGTGTCTGTCCTTGTACTACTGTGGTCTCGGCAAAGTGTAGCGCTTCTGGTAACACCATCGTCTCTTAGTGTCGTAGCTTGGCCTTTTGTAAGATTGCTTTCTTATTGTAGTGATTCCATGCAGTTTGAATGCCTTCTCTAGCTTCGCTCTTCTCCCTTCATTATACCATATTTCTTCCTTAATCTGTATTGTTCCTCTTAGGTACTCGAAATTTTATGTTCTGTGTATTGTCGCATATTTTTTGTGTAGTGATGGGAGTTTTTGGGTGCTCATGAACTGTGTTTTCTCGTACGATATCTATAGTTCGGTCTTGGCTGCGATTTCGTGTAGTTCCCCTATTTCTCTTATTGTTTTTGTTTCTAGTACCTTGGGCATCCAGCTTTACTATTTGATTAAATGATGATGGCGTCCTCTTGGGTAAAATATTCCGGAGGTAAAATAGTCCACCATTCGGATTTCCGGGTGAGGGCTAGTCAAGAGGAAGTCGTTATCAGGAGAAAGAAAACTGGCTTTCTACGGATAGGATCGTGGAATGTCAGATCCCTTAATCGGGCAGGTAGGTTAGAAAATTTAAAAAGGGAAATGGATAGGTTAAGGTTAGATATAGTGGGAATTAGTGAAGTTCGGTGGCAGGAGGAACAAGACTTCTGATCAGGTGACTACAGGGTTATAAACACAAAATCAAAGACGGGTAATGCAGGAGTCGGTTTAATAATGAATAGGAAAATAGGAATGTGGGTAAGCTACTACCAACAGCATAGTGAACGCATTCTTGTGGCCAAGATAGATACGAAGCCCACACCTACTGCAGTAGTACAAGTTTATATGCCAACTAGCTCTGCAGATGATGAAGAAATTGAAGAAATGTATGACGAAATAAAACATATTATTCAGATAGTGAAGGGAGACGAAAATTTAATAGTAATGGGTGACTGGAATTCGAGTGTAGGAAAAGGGAGAGTAGGAAACATAGTAGGTGAATGTGGATTGGGGCTAAGAAATGAAAGAGGATGCCTCCTGGTAGAATTTTGAACAGAGCACAACTTAATCATAGCTAACACTTGGTTTAAGAATCATGAGAGAAGGTTGTATACATGGAAGAACCCCGGAGATACTAAAAGGTATCAGATAGATTATATAATGGTAAGACAAAGATTTAGGAACCAAGTTTTAAATTGTAAAACATTTCCAGGGGCAGATGTGGACTCTGAGCACAATCTATTGGTTATGACCTGTAGATTAAAACTGAAGAAACTGCAAAAATTTGGGAAATTAAGGAGATGGGACCTGGATAAACTGAAAGAACCACAAGTTGTACAGAGTATCAGGGAGAGCATAAGGGAACAATTGACAGGAATGGGGGAAAGAAATACAGTAGCAGAAGAGTGGGCTTTGAGGGATGAAGTAGTGAAGGCAGCATAGGATCATGTAGGTAGAAAGACGAGGACTAGTAGAAGTCCTTGGGTAACAGAAGAAATATTGAATTTAAATGAAGAAAGGGGAAAATATAAAAATCCAGTTCTAAGCAAAGAAGGGAAAGCACGAAGGTGGAAGGAGTATATAGAGGGTCCATACAAGGGCGATGCACTTGAGGACAATATTATGGAAATGGAAGAGGATGTAGATGAAGATGAAATGGGAGGTATGATATTGCGTGAAGAGTTTGACAGAGCACTGGAAGACCTGAGTCGAAACAAGGCCCCCGGAGTAGACAACATTCCATTGGAACTACTGACGGCCTTGGGAGAGCCAGTACTGACAAAACTCTACCATCTGGTGAGCAAGATGTATGAAACATGCGAAATACCCTCAGACTTCAAGCTGAATATAACAACTTCAATCCCAAAGAAAGCAGGTGTTGTCAGATGTGAAAATTACCGAACCATCAGTTTAATAAGCCACAGCTGCAAAATACTAACGCGAATTCTTTACAGACGAATAGAAAAACTAGTAGAAGCCGACCTCGGGGAAGATCAGTCTGGATTCCGTAGAAACACTGGAACACGTGAGGCAATACTGACCCTACGACTTATCTTAGAAGAAAGATTAAGAAAAGGCAAACCTACGTTTGTTGCATTTGTAGACTTAGAGAAAGCTTTTGACAATGTTGACTGGAATACTCTCTTTCAAAATCTAAAGGTGGCAGGGGTAAAATACAGGGAGCGAAAGGCTACTTACAATTTGTACAGAAACCAGATGGCAGTTATAAGAGTCGAGGCACATGAAAGGGAAGCAGTGGTCAGGAAGGGAGTAATACAGGGTTGTAGCCTCTCCCCGATGTTATTCAATCTGTATTTTGAGCAAGCAGTAAACGAAACAAAAGAAAAATTCGGAGTAGGTATTAAAATCCACGGAGAAGAAATAAAAACTCTGTGGTTTGCCGATGACATTGTAATTCTGTCAGAGACAGCAAAGGACTTGGAAGAGCAGTTGAATGGAATGGACAGTGTCTTTAAAGGAAGATATACGATGAACATCAACAAAAGTAAAACGAGGATAATGGAATGTAGTCGAATTAAGTCGGGTGATGCTGAAGGAATTAGATTAGGAAATGAGACACTTAAAGTAGTAAAGGAGTTTTGCTATTTAGGGAGCAAAATAACTGATGATGGTCGAAGTAGAGAGGATATAAAACGTAGACTGGCAATGGCAAGGAAAGCGTTTCCGAAGAAGAGAAATTTGTTAACAACGAGTATAGATTTAAGTGTCAGGAAGTCATTTCTGAAAGTATTAGTATGGCGTGTAGCCATGTATGGAAGTGAAACATGGACGATAAATAGTTTGGACAAGAAGAGAATAGAGATTTCGAAATGTGGTGCTACATAAGAATGCTGAAGATTACGTGGGTTGATCACATAACTAATGAGAAGGTATTGAATAGGATTGGGGAGAAGAGAAGTTCGTGGCACAACTTGACCAGAAGAAGGTTGGCAGGACATGTTCTGAGGCATTAAGAGATCACCAGTTTGGTGTTGGAGGGCAGCGTGGAGGGTAAAAATCGTAGTGGGAGACCAAGAGATGAGTACACTAAGCAGATTCAGAAGGATGTAGGTTGCAGTAGGTACTGGGAGATGAAGAAGCTTGCACAGGATAGAGTAGCATGGAGAGCTGCATCAAACCAGTCTCAGGACTGAAGACCGCAACAACAACCACCTTTACGATGGCTTAATCGTCTGAGAACGCTAGGCACTTCACTCTTGCTTTTCCCAATAGGACTCCTTTCTGTGCTTTTCCCCATTCCTTCACTATTTTGTGCAATACTACATTGAACAGCAATGGCAAGAGGCCTCGCCGTGACGGACTCCTGTTGTGATTTCGAATTGTTCTGAGAACTCTCCACAGAAATTTTCTTGAAATGTTGTGTTCGTTAGAATTTGCTGTGTTATGGTTAGTGTCTTCCTATCTACTCTGCATTCTTTCAGGAGTTTAAAGGGGGCTCTCTTTCTATTCAGTCGTACGCCTTGGAGTCGGCGAAGGTGATGGTTATGTTCTGTTTCTGGTGCAGTATCATCTTAAGGTTCCATATCTGTTTAGTGCCTGACCCGTGTTCATTAAACCCAACCTGGTATTCGCCAATCAGGTGGTCTGTTTGCTTGTCTAATATATTTAGCAGTGCTTACAAAAGTATCTTATATGTGACAGGTAACAGTGAGGTGCCGCTATAGTTGTTTTGGTCCGACTTACTCCCTTTCTTGTGTAGAGATTGTATCAGTGCTGTGCCCCATTATTTCGGTATTTATTCTGTTTCCCATATCTGTTTCATGATATTGTGTATATGTTCTGTGAGTTCCGGGTATTGTAGCTTCCATAATTCCGCTATGACTCCAGCCTCTCCTTGTGTTCTGTTGTTCTAGAGGTTCTTTATGATTGCTCTTACTTCTTCCATCAACGGTGGTTCCCTATCTGCGTTTGGTGCGGATTCCTCTGTGTCTAGTTTGTATGTTGTCAGTTGTTTATGGTATTGGTCTCTAGTGTGCCGTCCCATCGGCTAAAGCAGAGGTTCGGTGCTTGGTATTTCACCACGTTTAGTCCGAACGTATCGTAGAAAATTCTCCTGTTGTTCCTGGTGAAGTCTGCTACTATCTCTTCTAGTTTCTGTTTGTCGTAGTCTCGGTTTTTTTTCGGATAGTTTTACTTGTCTGTTTCTGTGTTTTGACAAATTCTTGTCAGATTTCTGGTATCTTGTTGTTACTGAAATTCTTCCATGTGTTGATACGTCTTTCGATTGCTAGGTCACACGTGTGGTTCCAGAAGCGGTGTTTCCCGGTTCTTGGTGCTACTGCTATTTTCATTCCCTCCTAAAACTTTCCTGATAGGTGTTCCCAGTTTTACGTTGTTCCTATCTTAATGTTCTCCGGTATTTTCTCTTGGTTGAGTGTTAGATATTCTGGGTATGGTCTAATCATTTTCTGTTGATTCCTCTTAGGGATTAGGGATGTCTTTACCTGTATTAGGAGGTGACCCGAGTCAGATATGCCCTTTCGTGTGTTGTTGTACTAGATTTCCCTCTGTGTTTCTCTTGGTATTATGACGTGGACGGTCTGTAATTTTCTCTTGCCATGTGGGAGTACCCAAGTGGTTAATTTTTGTATGGGTTTCTTGAAGCTCGTTGACATGACTTTGCAGCCATGGGTCTCTTAGAATTCCATCAGATGCCTCCACTTTAGGTCTGTGTCACGGTGTGGTGAATATCATCCTGTAATGTGCCTGTATTTTTGTTCTTTTCCTAGTTTTGCGTTGAAGTCTCCTAGAATAATTTTAATTCGGTCCGTAGGTATTTTCTTGATTGTCTCCTCCATCCTATCAAAAAGTCCTTCCTGTTGCGGTCATGTGTTGGTGCATGTGCGTTTGTGATCGTGTATGCCCTGTTTGCCAACTTATTTGTCAATGTGCTGATTCTTTCGTTAGGTGATGTGAAGCCCATTATTGCGTTTGTGATCGTCCTGTGTACGGCGATTCCTGTGCCTTAGAGCCTGTGGTTTTTCCTGTGTACCGATTGTTTTCCTTTGTATATTCTGTAGTTCCCTGTATTGAAATGGTCTTCATCTGGGTATCTTGTTTCTTGTAGTGCCCAAATTTTGATCTTGAACCTGTCTAAGTATCTGTCAGCTGTTTTATCTTGCCTGTCTTGAGTAGTGTGTTCACTTTGAGTTTTGTCTTGAGGAAGTTAGAGAAGCTCCGATTCTTCTCATGATGTCCGTGAGGTCCCAAAATACGATGCTTCAGACTGTTCCAGTTAATTGACTGGGATTAGGGGAAGTGCGAGTTTCCTCGTTGTTACATCATGATATTTAGTGATTGGATTTGTGGCGTATTGCCGAGTACAACCCGATGTACTAGATCAGGAAGTTGGTTGAGACAGCCACTAGCATGTGATACAGACGCCTTTTGCAGCTGCCCATTGCGGGAGCTGACGCTGCTGGTTGGTTGGTTGTTTTCTAGGAGAGGACTAAACAGCAAGGTCATCGATCCCAGCGGATTAGGGGAGGATGAGAAAGGAATTCGCTCGAACCCTTTCGATGGAATCATCCAGGAATTTCCCTTATTCGACTTAGGGAAATCGCGGAAAACCTTAATGAACATGTCCAGAGGATGGTTTGAACCGTCATTCTCTGGAATGCAAGTCCAGTGTGCTAACCACTGCGCTCAGTGTATGACCAAATGATGAATTTCGCTACTGACGGACTCATAATACATCGTTCTGGAACATTGTGACATCGACAAAATAGTAGTGTTTTAGTACTTGTGTAAGGGGCTATAAAATATTTTCCTTTCTAAGGCCACACTAACCCCCACCTACAAATTGGTGCTCATATACACGCATGTGAGGCGTGCTCCTTTGCATACGCGCTGCATCAACGCCCACGAACATATTGATCGCGCCTAGTAGTTTAGTTTCTTGTAGGCAGCTGTTAAAATGTTCAAATGTGTGTGAAATCTTATGGGACTTAACTGCTAAGGTCATTAGTCCCTACACTTACACACTACTTAACCTAAATTATCCCAAGGACAAATACACACACCCGTGCCCGAGGGAGGACTCGAACTTCCGCCGGGACCAGCAGCACAGTCCATGACTGCAGCGCTCCAGACCGCTCGGTTAATCCCGCGCTGCAGATAGCAGTCACTGTATTTCCAGACGGCCAGCTCTTCCATTAAAATTTATTATTTGGGAAGCTGTTGCTTGTCAATTTCTGCCTTGAAGCCACCATCTACTTCTCTTAATACATTTACAAACCTTTTTATTCACAATGTTGGCCTATGACACAAACAAAATATACAGTCATGTAGTCATAATGAAATTGAGGTCGTGCGACGGTCTCCCTCGTGACAGTGCTTACGGTACTAGGCCCATCATACGATCTGCCTGATTGCATCTTACAAACAATGCGTTTGTGTACTTCGAGGTCGCAACGCTGGAAGACTGTAATGAGATGCAAGGAGACTAGCAGGTGATAGAAGATTGCGCAGCTGCTTGAAGACTAGAAGCTGTCTCTGGATGTAAATAGCGCATAAATAGGCAAAACTCCATTAATCTTCGACTACGCATTTGGTGAAAAGTAGTGGAAACGGTAGAAACCGTTAAGTACCAAGGAGTAATCATCCAAAGCTACCTGATGTGCAATGGCCACCTAGCAGTAATTCGAGGAAAAGTAGGGGCCAGGGAGAAATTCACTGACAGAATATTAAGGAAACGTAATTCATCCACGAAGGAAGTGTATAACACTAGCCTGCCGTGACATAAGCTAATGTTACCCTCTGGGAGGATTAGAGTTTTGACCTCGTGTTTGTCTAATGGATGAAGGTATCGGACTATAATATTGATCAGAGTGCAGTTAACGGAAAAACTAAACAGATTTTAATTTTATGGTTAATGAAATTAGTAAAATTCATATACGAATGAAATATGAACGGTCGGCATCCCAATTAGGCACATCAAATGGGAAATATAAGCTTAAGAAAATTTTGATATCAGATATTGAAATTATTTTCATTAGTATTCCCTTTGAATAGGATACACACGGACACAGGGCACTCTGAGCTGTGGGTAGTTTTAGTTATTAATTATGCACATACTACTTACCATAGAAAGAAAAATCGTACAAAACTGACGCTAATAACAGCTACACTCAATATTGTTACTTGGATCAGTACTGGAATATTCCTGCAAGAAGTACAGAACTAAATTTGACCAGGAGGGGCTTCCGGAATAACTGACATATAAATACCACAATTAAAATAAATAATACCACTATCACACTGTTTATACTCCCACATATAGAAAAATATATCATATTTTCTTAGTTGCAATAATAGTCCATTTATATTTTTAATATATGAAGAATATGAGGGCATGGTGTCACTAGTCAAGCTCTAAGATTATTTCAGTAGCAAAGACTAATTGAAACAAAATTAACTATTAACCTCACTTGGAATGTTTTATATGTTTACTTTCCATGGCAAATTATTCAACACTGAGCTCAATTAACTTTAAAATTTCGTTCATGATAATAATCAAAGCAAAATTAAGTTTCAAATGAGTTTAATCTATTTGCCCTTTTTCATCACCTGTGAAGCAGGTATTTTTGACAATAACTTTTAAAAAGTTTGACACTGAATTTTTCAAAACGATACTTTACAATAAACTAAGAGCACTTTAGCAAACATTCTGACTAACTTCAACTTTTGCTAATCCTTGTACATTTGACAAACATAAATAAATCACTAGACTTCTACTATTGCTAATCCTTGCACATTTGACAAATATAAATAAATCACTAGTTAAACAAGTTACTCGGTTTTATGAACACTTAGGAGGGGATCATCCATAGGTTTACATTGGAGTAAAAGATATGGTTCTAAACACAGGATTATAGCACTTTGATTATTGTTAAAACACTCACACGAATTAACTGGTCCATGCTCTGATACATATCTGTATATATGGAGATGGTGGAGCAGTGACGAAGTTGTGGTGGTAAGCGACATGGCGGCTAACTGTACTAACGGTTCTCGAAGTTTGAATTCTCTATAAAATCTCTTCTTGGCGAAGGATTTTTAATGTGTTAGAACCATTCCTTATTGCCGAGAGCATCATGCAACAGCCAAATCCACACCCCAGGCCAAATTCCTTGCAAACAGTAGCAGCCCAGCTCGACCGCCAAAAGCACCTTCTACATCGCCCCGATCTACTTCCATTGAAGAGGATCTTTTGCATTGTGCAGAACAAGTGCCCTAAGCATGAACCAGCTTCCAATACATGATGTTTTTCTTCTAAATACACACATATTATAAAATTTCATTGTTTTAAACATAATTTAGCTTTTTACATATATAAATTACAATACTTTACATAATGAGATTTTCTCTCTGCAGCGGAGTGTGCGCTGATATGAAACTTCCTAGCAGATTAAAACTGTGTGCCCGACCGAGACTCGAACTCGGGACCTTATCCTTTCGCGGGCAAGTGCTCTACCATCTGAGTTACCGAAGCACGACTCACGCTCGGTACTCACAGCTTTACTTCTGCCAGTATCCGTCTCCTACCTTCCAAACTTTACAGGTTCGCAGGAGAGATTCTGTAAATTTTGGAAGGTAGGAGACGGATACCGGCAAAAGTAAAGCCGTGAGTACCGGGTGTGAGTCGTGTTTCGGTAGTTCAGATGGTAGAGCACTTGCCCGCGTAAGGCAAAGGTTCCGAGTTCGAGTCTCGGTCGGGCACACAGTTTTAATCTGCCAGGAAGTTTCAATACTTTACATTTCCTGTCGCAAATCAATGACCTTAATCAACAAAGTATACAAACTTCGTAATTACAGGTACACACATAATATACACCTAATTCTAATCGATATAAAGGTTATAAGTGGTTTACGAAACTCTTATAAGACTGATTCTCGAATATCACTCATCAATCTGTGATTCTTACGATCTTATGTTAATAGATGAGAATATACAACAAAGGGCGGCTCATTATAAACGTTACGATGATGCTTAAGGAACATAACTGGCAGACGCTACACGAGATGCATCGTGTATTTTGGGGTGGTCTACAACATAAATATCCAGACCATATCATCGAGGCACAGTCTGTCAATATATAACTTACTACTACATACGTCTCGAGAATTGCCCACCATGAGAAAAACGAAAAGGTTGGAGCTCAGCCGTGTTCTGTTGGAAGTCGCTCTTCGCAGGTAGCATTCGGAGGGAGCAGGGAAGAGCGGAGGTAGTCGTGGTACCAGGAGTACCCATAGTCACCCTACGGTCTTTGTAAGATATTTGTTTCTGTTTTAGTATGCTGACGTCTTGTCTGCCGGCCCTCCCCACGCCGTATTTTTATTACCTGCAGCAGAGTTACTCAGTCGCTCCTCGAGACCCGTATGTTTCTCATATGAAGTGTTCACTGCTCTAATAGATGTATCAGAAGCATTAAAATTCTTTTGTTATAGATGACGCCTACTTCCAGTCACCATTCTATTCACAGAGCCGAGTTTTAACTGAGCGACTTACTAACGTACCAAACGTCCGTTCGAGCTATCTAAAGAGCAATTTGTGAGATGCTCAGTTCGGTCGTAAGAACATTCAGTGGACGTGTGCACATCTGGAGGCTACCACAGCAAGTCATTCTCACTGACCAAGAAAGTTTTACTCTGAAGCGCTGACCAGAGAACATTGCATGCGGTAGTCCTAGTTCAAGTCAAAACATAACATGGGCTCACATAATCATCTGCGTAGGTAACTGTTGCACATAAACATTAATAAAGGCGTAACAGATGGCGACAGACGCATCCATATAGGTCATGTGTGGAATAGCAAAGTCTCCTACGTAGAAATTGCTTCCTTGGCAAAGTATTCACCTAAACCGATTCAATTACAGTGTGGTTCCTTTAATTAGTGTATAGTGCTTCCACTGCATAGCAGAATTTAGAGGTGCCGAATTTGGTGGAAACTCGTCCCAGGAGTATCTTATGTCAGAACAAGAAATCCAAAAGTCAACGTATGGAATTATCAGTCTGGTGTTTTTGCGGGATATCTACCTACCTACCAAGCTGAAGTGAGATTCAGAGCTCAGAACGCACAGACACTTGTGGTCTGCACTGTTTTACGTGTTACTGGGAGTGAGGGACAACAAGCTCTGATGAGTGAAATTTACTACCCGGAAATGTCTTACATCCCCGAGGCACCGAGGTATCATTAAATGTTCGGAGTAATGAAATCACCCCTGACGTATAATAAGCATCTGATGCCTAGAGTCCATCTCCAGCGAGAAGAGCCATCTGTCATGTACAGTCGGGAATCCTAACCAACACATCGTTATCATCATCCCAAAGATTATTATACTCATTCTCATCATCTTGAACGTCACTGATCGACAATTCATACAGTAAACACTTTTTAAATACAGTTGATAAAATCATAAAATATGAAACTGAATGAAAAGTCCGATAGTCACTACCTGTATTTTTTCTAATCAATTATAGACCCACAGAATCCGTTTCGCAACTTTTAATTAACGTCTTTTGGTGTACATAAATGCAATGTCATATGATATGGGGATTAGTTACAGTTAGTCGAAGTTCTCAGCCCTCCTCAAGTGATAAAAAACTATCCTCATTTGATGAAAAAACACATGAAGCTTTTTTATCAGAGGAGGTCTGAGAAATTCGTCCAGCGACGCCAAAAGTTACTATGTTGCATTCTGTAAGTACTCTGCACACAATATAACAGCATTTACACACACCAGAAGATGCAATTTGAAACCGGTTGTGTGGGTCTATAACTGATTTGAAAAAAATTCTATTACAGTGGACTGCTGGACTATTCGTTCAGTTTTATATTTAATGATTTTAATACTTCCATTAAAAAGCTGTTCACTGTATGAATTGGCAGCCAATCATCTATAGCTATTTTAGCTGTGGTTGCTCCAATTAACTCATCTTAAATTAACTGCTGATTAAATTTACCGAAGCTGCTAACACAAATAACAACCCTCTCGCTTAACAAATGGAACATGGGAAGAAGGAAAAAGAACAATTTACCGTGGTTCAGACACAAGCTCTATATTTTTGTATTAGTTATCGTTTGAAGATCGATTCTTAATGACTATTTCTACAAGTATTACCAAATAGTTTGCGTCAGTTAACTTACCATATATCGGAAATAGCTTTTTGATGAGTGAATAATTAACCTATGATTTTACTACTTAATCTATGATTTCACCGTCCGTGATGGCCCAGTTAAAATACGAAATAAAAATAGTTTAACCCTAAAATGCTATTGAAGCCTGAAAAACTTCCGATACGCGTATTAGCTGTTAATGATTCCTTCATTACAGGATCATACACTACGGGTTTCGTGATGATTTAATAGCGTACTTAGGTGTATATATCTATGAAAGAAATGATAATTAGGAAATATAATAATGGTATAAAATAAGACATTGAAACCAGAATAATAATGGAACAAATACTCAGATAACTAATATAGCACTTGGTCATTAAAAATACACGGTCTGCTAACGTTCGTATTGCGTCAGAATCATCAGAACCGCTTAAATACGCTGGTTACGAAAAAACATCCAGAATCTCAATGGATAGTAGGCGCAGATGGTGTACATAGGCAGTGGGAGCTGCGGACGTGGGCCTCCAAAGGAGTTCAAAAAAGGTCACGAAAGAAAATTGTAGGCTTACACAATGAAAATGCATTTTGGTGGAAAATATAGAGACTCACTAGTAATGACAAATCAACAGATGATTGCAAAAGCAACGTTATGGAGACGTGACTATGCCTGAAGTGGGAAGGCCAGGCCACCTAACATCCCAGCTGACATAGTTTCAGTAACACTAGGTCGCTGAAACTACCGGCGAGTAGTATGCCCGATGGAAGCAGCCAACCAGATGTATGGAAATATGCAGCCGGACGGTGCAAGGAAGGACACGGGAGAAAAACGGTTACGTGCCTATAGAAGGCTGGGAACAGTGTCAAAATAAATTAAAGAGGACAAATACAGTGCGTAATATAGCAAATACGGAGATAGAATCACAAGGCGCGCTGTGAGAACCACTAAACTAAGTTAAAAGTACCACACAGAAACTACCTTTGATAAAAGGTTAGTAATATAAAAAGACTATAGAGTGGCCATTAAAATGGCTAAAATTACAAGAAAAAAGAAAAAAGCCGTTAGGGAAATATACTAAAAGGAGGCAAGTAATAAAATAATACTGGGCATAGAAAATACTGTACAAATACATAAACGGGTGGGTTGTCGAACGGAACATAAACTTGATGTATTAAAACATGAGGAATATAAAATTGCAGCGTAATTTTATGTTACTCGTCTTTTATTGGGGGAACTTCGTGTTCCTTGAAGTTTTATATTACTGGTGTTTTCTCCTTCACCAAGTTTATCTTCCTTTCGACGGCCCATCTATGAGGGAGTAATTTTATATTACAAAGTGATTTGATGTCACACGTAATAGCTCGACATACATCTTGTGTGGCATGTATCTGTTATGTTCATACCATAGAAATTCCTAGGTGTAAATACATTATGGTTGTGCATCTGGCTAAAAAATGACTCTGAGCACTATGGGACTTAACATCTGAAGTCATAAGTGCCCTAAACTTAGAACTATTGAAAACTAACTAACCTAAGGCCATCACACACAACCATGCCCAAGGCAGGATTCGAACCTGCGACCGTAGCGGTTGCACGGCTCCAGACTGAAGCGCCTAGAACCGCTGGGCCACTCCGGCCGGCCGCATTTTGCATGTTATTGTAATGACTCGACTTTCTTGTGCACATTTTATGCTCTTCTTGTGACAGATTTGTTTAAAGCATCGTGTGATATATCTACCAGTGCTGGTTTTATCGATTTGGAAATGGCAGTTTACACTCTCTTAATTAGTAATCCATTAATGTGTTAATACATAGAATATGGGAAGTTATTGTTAAAGAAGCCTCAATGTGTTACGATTTGCATAGATTGGAATATATGCACAGCAGAAGAGCTCTTAAAGATCATTAGACTTGTACTCACCTTTTGCTACCCACTGAGGTGGCAGACAGGTTCGTCCACATGGACAGTTGTTTGATAGACAGACAGACGGGGCAGTGCAGTGCGGTGTAATGCGAGACGTGAGACACACGAGAGCGGGGTGTGGAGCTGTCTATGTGTCGATCAGACGGCACCTCTGCCTCTCCTACAGGTGAAATATGCCGAACATCAAATACTTCAGCAGCCAGATCTGCAGCAGGTTGTATGAATGGTTACTGCGAGTGAAGACCCGCGCCTGGCGTAAGATAGCTACCATGGAGTAAACTAAGAGGACGAAAATTATTTCACGGCAGTTATGTGAGTGACCACCATACCAATAAAGATACATAATGGGCAGTGGCATCACCTGCAAGAAAGAAACGAAGCGATGAAACGTCTATAATCACCCATTCTGAAGACGTAATGGTACATTGGATATTGTCAAAAAAAATTAATACCTTCTAAATGCATTAACCGGTCTCATAGAATAAACTGTCAGTTGACAGAGATTGAAGGCCTTACCGGAAAGCAAAACTGAATTATGAGGCAGAAAGTTAATTCCAAGAGTTAAAAACCCAAACTAGTACAAAGTAAATTCCAAAACGTGAAGTGTTTAGCAATATCAGATATCAGGCTACAACCATCATCAACAGAGTTTATATTCTCTTTAGATTTAAAATGACTAATAGAAAACAACGCTAATGTCGACCATTTTACGAAATAAGATGTAAATAACCTAAAAACGAAGCACTTCAAAACTAATATCACTACAGGAATGCAGATGAAATTCTAGTCCCTAATTCATGTGTAAGACGGTAGTGCCAGATTTAATTAAATTTTTACTGTTATGAAGTTGTCCCGAAACCACTAAGAGACATTAGACTCCGCTTAATGATAAAAAGACAATCAAACTGTCATTTATATATGGTCCATTTATATTAATCTAGACACACTCCTGTTTTAGAAGTCATCAATCAGTAACTTCTGACATACGTCAGGTGGCAGCAGCAGTAGCAGAGGGTTATATAGCATGCAGGGAGTTGCGAAAGAACTGTGCTGTTCTTGTCGTACTGTGGAAACGGTGCAATGTATCTGACGAACAGAAGGACAAGGTTCAAATGGTTCTGAGCACTATGGGACTTATCATCTGAGGTCATCAGTCCCCTAGACTTAGAACTACTTAAACCTAAGTAACCTAAGGACATCAAACACATCCATGTCTGAGGCCGGATTCGAAACCTGCAACCGTAGCGGTCGCGCGGTTAAAGACTGAAGCTCCTAGAACCACTCGGCCACACCGGCCGGCAGAGCGACAAGAGTTAAAAACATTTTCGAAACGGCTAAGTTCATGAACTGTTCGCGTGGTTAAGACGTACCGTGCATGACAAAACAGCACTCTCCAAAACCGACACCCAGACAACTGTCATGCCTCACTGGCTATAAATGACGGAGGTGAACGACGGCAGCGGGGATGTGTACGGGAGAATACACCTGCAACTGTTGAGCAACTGACTCCACACGTAGACAAAGGGACTACCAACAGTGTCTCCTCAACGACCGTTCAGGGAAGGTCGCTGCCTGCAGAAGGCGCCCGGTTCAGGAACTCAAGCAGGAACTCGTCGCCGACGAAGGCTAGACGTCCTCTGACTGGCGACAGGCGGCATTTTTGGGGAAAATCAAGTCGTTTTATTGGCCACCGGAAGTATGGGCGTTGGCGTGTATGACCTGAAACGTCTGAAAGCAAACATTCTGGAACAATCGTCGGAAGGGTATAGGCCGGAAGGCATTTCGTGAGTAATCTTGTCATTTTGGAAGGCACAGTGGATGAACATAAGAATCCCTGGGACACCATGTCCACCCCTATATGATATATGTGTTTCTTAGCACGATGGCATCTACCAACAGCGTACGTCCGTGTATCGCAGATCAGAGGAATGAGTTTACCGTAATCACCTGACGACCAACCCCCCCCCCCCCTCTCCCCCACGGATTTAAACCACCTCGTTCGGGCTATTCACTCAATGGATGCTTAATCGAGAAACCCAGAGAACCTATCCACGGAATTGATCGGAATGGCTCCATATCCCTGTCAGTATCTTCCAGAACGTCACTCACACTTATCCTGCACGTCTCATAGAGACCCGTATTGTAAAATGTGGTTATTCAGGCGGTTACGAGGTGGTTACATCTCAAAAGAATCAGTGCCCAACTGACAATCATAAAAATTTTTGTATTCGTTGCTCCGTGTAGTAATATCTACTGTATACTGGATACAATTTTGTGGACCATTACAACTGCGCTCATGTTGGCGTGCGCTGAAGAGCAGTATGCCGGTGTTCGCATTTGTCAGGGTATGAGTTTTGGTACTTACAGAATTACTACAGGAGGTCGGGAACTCACAAAAATTCCCTACAGTCGCCTTAGTGGGCGTTGAACACCTCAGATCTGTTCAAGACCTGAAAAATTTCTGAATAAGTTTACGGACTGCACTACCTAACGGCTGCGCTACGTTAAAAACTTGTAAAATTTGCAGATCAGTTTATGCAGTTTAACTCTGAACTTCAGCATCATTTTTAACGATTTATGAATTTTTCACGTGGTTTCGTAGACTTGCAAAAGTTATTCAAAACCTATTTAGAACTTAACTTTTGAGCTATAGTGTGATGAGCTTAGTTTCAGCTCTTCCTATATGAAGAGGGCGAATCAGCCTGTCACCGCATTTACAGTATTATATAATGATTCAGTAAATACTTTAGTTACAGAAGAGTGTCCAGATTTGGTTAGGGACACTTATCCATTTAAAAAGCCATAACCCAGCTGGCATTTTAGGCAAGTAAACATAACAGTAGCATTGATACTGCAATAGCTCTGTCTTCTTTCCCTATATACCTAAGAAAACGATGATCTTTACAAAGTGGTGACACACTTTGAAACACAACAATACTGTGCCTAATAGGTTTTTCGTAGAACTAATTCTGTGACCATAATGTAACTGTCACGAAATTTCTGTTATACACTCCTTTCATTATTTTATTAATATCGTCATATCATTAAATAGAAAAGAATTCCCGTGTATCAATTAAAAAAGAATGTTGTAATTATGATGTAGTAGAAACGTTGGCGCTGTCAGGGAAGTCCGTTGTTGTATAGAGAAAAGAACACTTTAAAGTAAGGAGTATTGTCGCGCGGAGTCGGGCGGAAATAATCGGCGGAAAGCTGCTAGTGACACCTAGTCAAGCGGAGAGGCAGAGTGCGGGAATGTAAGGAATATGCTGCAAGAATTTCACTATATGGACAGGCATATTATGTGGCTGTAAGTGGGCACAGTATGTTCTAATCAAGACGAACTAAAACTCGAGAAGAGTACTGTGAAGCAAAACTTGTTGTATGGAACGACTTTAAAGAAGACCCTTTTGCCACACACTGTCGATGAACAATATCTTACATCGCACCAGCCGCAACTCCTTATATTAAAATCCGACTAGATTCACTTTTACATTACATAAGGCAAATCAGCGCAGTAGTTCTTCTTAAACGAATAAAAATTGTTTAGTACAGCAACTGTTACAGTGTAAATCAATTTTTCCTCGATTATTTACCTAGCAGCGTCTTGTTGAATCTCCATTATTTATTCCGAGAACACCATCAGTGAAAGAATTATTAAGTATTGATAGTGATGCGCTTATTTAATTTCAATAAGTAAGGTAAGGAACTGCGTTTCACAAAACTGAGATCCATCCGCAACTATTATTTAACTGCAATGAACATTGTTCCTTGGTGGAACAACTAGTTAAAGAATAATGACTAACATTAAGAAGAATAAAAGCACAGCTTAAATGAACGATGACAAAATATTACTCCAGAGTGATTCATTTCATGTTTTGGTATATACTGCAAACATTACTCACATCTGAAAGTTACGCAACAATGTCGTAAAATTACTTTGTATTCGCTAAATGAAACATTATCAACTTTCCAGAAATAACTTACAATAATACAAAACAAATATTTATAAACATCTGTATTTCTAAAACCAGGAACAGTTAGTATTACAATGATTAACGCAAAGCTGTACATTACGCGGACTGTTTTGCAAACAGTTAACCTTTACCTACGTATGTTCAGTAATAATTACTTTGATGGTTTTTTTGTTAATTGTAATTTAAGTTGGTCACTGTCTCTTCTGATTCCGTTTCCACTTCATTGCAGTTGAGTGATTAGTTCGTATTAAAGTTCTACAATTAATAATCGTTTAGAATTTTTTTTCCTTTCACGGCTTATTACAAAAGCACATTATTTACCTCAAATTTCACTTCTTTACTTCAAATTTCAGTATTACTTTTCTCAAAATTACTTGAGAGCCCTATCGTACACAATTATTCACGCTATAACGATTCGGTTATATCTGCCACTATCTAGATTTCCATTATACTTTGGAATAGATGCTTTCCCAAACAACAGGGAATATCAGGACCACGTGTCATCTACAAAACTTAATTAACCTGAAGTAGGGCTCCGTTATATCTTACTTAAGCCATTTCACACTAAATATTTGTGTGAAGAAACAGTTGGTACGTCGGAAAATCTGTCATCGCCGAGTCTTGTACCAGCACCAGACACTGAGTGGTATTAGATAAAGTAGTAGTACAGCAAGGACGGTATTCCTTTAGGACTCTATTGTTAATACGTAAGTGTAGAAATGCGCGGCGAAACTCTTGATTAATAGTGATAGTACAGATCAGAGCTAGAAATTGCATGGAATCCCCTCAGTGAGAGAGTTCGCCTACGTCCACCGGGAGCGGCAACCCGTACAGCTGAGTTTGGCACATACATCATCGAAGCTGCCGACCGTGCTACTGAGAAGAGCTAACCAAGAACCTACAGCTTAAACGAAATATATGCAACGCGACAAGTATTTGGTAAGTATGTGTCAGTCATCGTCTTCACCTGAAGACAAGCAACGTGTATTCAGTCGAAATATCATGGTGAAGGGAATGCAACACCTACTGTAATTCCCAGAAGTTAATCAAATATTTTACAAATAGCTGGAAAAATGACAACACGCGTTCGGGCCCTTTCTTACTTCTAAACAGGCTTCCGCAATAAGTCTATATTACAGTTTGTGAATCACGTGAGGATTACATTAATGATAATTATAATCGTAGTAGTGATAGTAATAATGGCAATGGCATTAAGAAATGTTTGTTTTATTATCACTGTGTTTTACAATTACCAGATTACATTCTTTTCGAATGAGAGTAATGATGTCTATCAGAAACGAGATGCAGCAGTACAAAATGAATCCACAGGCAGACGTCTGGTAATAGGAAGATTCGGAAACAATGCGGTAAAATTATTAGGCCGGCCGCGGTGGCGGAGCGGTTCTAGGAGCTTCAGTTCGGAACCGCGCGGCTGTTACGGTCCCATGTTCGAATCCTACCTCAGGCATGGACATGTCTGATGTCCTTAGCTTAGTTCAGTTTCAGTAGTTCTAAGTTCTACGGGACTGATAACCTCAGATGTTAAGTCCCATAGTGCTCAGAGCCTTTTGAACCATTTGAAAATTATTAGGTTAGGTGGAAGAAAGAAAACAGTAAGGGATGCGGGGATTATGGATAGTTTACAATCTCAAATGCTGATGCCCTTTAGGACAAATTGCTGGGAGAGCAGACGGGAAAGCTACGCCGATGGTAACTGATACAGCTTTAGTAACATCTACATTTTTAGTCATGCAGTCCTCAGTTGCATATAATGTTACAGTGTGTTGATATATATAATACTGATAACACCAAACAAAACATGACATCAAAACAAGTGTTCACTGCTGTGAATCTGAATACAATAATTTTCAAATGACAGTTATAAGTAGAAGAGCAACACTAAAAAAGAAACAACAGCACTACATGTAGAGCAACACCCATGGAACCTGCCACTGAAGATGCCTTGCAAAAAATTATGGCGAAACGCTTGTGGCACAAAAACCGTGTATCATTCTGTTGTAATTAGCTAGTACTAGTAAACTTACCTTAATAATAAAGCTTTATTTCCCCTTGATGGCAGTGTGTTTTTGGATGAAACGTAGACTACAGGGAAATTTGCTTCACAGTCGTAAGGCTTAAATTCAAAAGGAGATGGAGTGGAATGCAGTTTTATTCAAATGAACAGCCAATGCGCTGGACGTATCCAATCTGTTACTGCTGATATGGAATGTTAACAATTATTTGATAAGTGAGGAGAGCCACAGAAAGCTCCACAAGGGAACCCGTAAAGTAACCAGAGTTTGTCAAAATGGCTAACCTATTGGGTAACATCCAGCCTAAGTGATAATATCAATGGCTGATATGATCGAAGATACAAATGTTTCACAAATGTATTATGCAAGCATACGTTACTAGCTCGTCTGGATGTTTACGCCCAGCTACATTACAGTAGTAAAGGTTAGGAAGGACAAAAGTTTAGACTTTCTTGAATTTAAAATGAAGATATTTTTCTAATTATTTGCATTCCATGTAGGCAAGCCTGCATGGTGGAACAGTTGGTGCTTTCCACATTTGGTAATCACCTTTCTACTGCACAGGTAGCTCACGGTTAAAATAGGTGGGATCGAAGAAATATTTTGGATGTCGCTCAACCATTTATTCGTTATATTATGAGTCAGGAAATACCCTGAACGGCAACCTTTGGGTACACATTGACAAGCCTTATCCAAAGAAGAACTGAAAGATCTGTAGCCGCCTGAGGCGCTGCCACTAAATCACTTGGCCTGCTGAAGCATAACACGTTCATCTATCTATACGTTTGCACGAAGAAGCTGTAACTCCATTCGCGATACAGAAGTCAACTCTGGTAAGTAATAATAATTTCATGGTCTCCCGATTTTTTCTGAGCCACAGAGAAGTGTGGAACGTTGACAAAATTCTCTTAATTAAAAGTAAATCAGCTTCCTGACATCCCTGAACCGCGGCTTTGTTCCCTGATACCTCTCCAGCACTGCGTCAGGCGCACACACTTCTCGACATCAAAGAAGTTTCACCACTTCTGTCACTTCCTGCAGGTGTTTCACAGTGGAGAGAACGGTTATATTTGCAGTCTGTGTTACAGGGGGCTGAATTCTCTCGCCTCTATTTTTCAACTCTCTTTATGCGAAAAGCTTCTTTGCGGCATATCTGATTTCGCTGGGGAAATCTCGGTCCCCGGAAGGCCTTTGTGCGAACAGGTGAGCTGCTGGCACCGAAAAGCGACCTAATGGGCGCCCAGTGGCCCGCTGCGACGACTCTGAATCTTATTTACAAGTTCGCCGGCGAGGTCGCGTCAATCCTCTAGAGAAGTTGATTCCGTGCGGGGAAAGGGGATCGGGAACTCGTATCTCCGTTAAGTTTCTTTGTAATGTCCTTTAAGAATCTACCCTGAAAAGCTACCACTGTGCACTGCTCCCTGGTATCATGTTGAATTTTGTACATTTATAAACAAATAAATTATGTTGAATATATAGTCCATTTTAAATGACGGAAAGTCCTTCCACGAGTACGCCGTCATTGTCACTAGTCAGCGCGATTGTCGGTCTCTTACGCTGTTTTTAGTTTTTTTAAAAGATATACGACTTACTGCGTTTCTGTCACAGCCCTCTTCAGGCTCGTATGCGAAACGACGATACACTGTACGGTTCTCATTTACACTTGTATCATGGACTTGTCTAGGAACATGAAACATCGCAACCAACTTCGAAGCTCAATCGTAGGCGACATAGAAGATAGATCCTATTTGCTGATGCAGACTATATCTGAGCACAGTTCGCTGATATCAAGAAAGTAAGTAATGGCATTCGAAGGAAAATGGCCACATATATCGAATGTTATTATTGATAATAAGGCTGTAGAACTAGTTTTTCATTTTAGATGGGTAGTTCGGTTGATAGTCCCTACGATAATCTAACTACATTTAAAACTTTAGGAATCATTCTGTAATCGGAACATAGAAATCCGTGTTAAATGTTAAAAATCAAATGAAAACAGTCTCGATCGCACCTTCTGATTTTTTACTTGTTAGAAACTGGTTTTGGCGCTTCCCTCAGACCGTCTTCAGGCTTTTCCCCGAGATTATGTCTGCTGATGCCGGCAGACGGAGCGAGTTGGGTGACAATCAAGCTTCTACGGATCTGGCTTCATCTCCGACACCAGCAGTCATAATGGCAGGGAAAAGCTTGAAGCTTGTCTGAGGAAAGGGCCGAAACCCGTTGCTAACAAACACATAATCTGAAAACGCGGACGAGACTGTTTTCACATGATTTGTAACAATAGCTCGTTGTGAACTGGTACTACGAGTAATGAGGTAGCTCTTCGTTTCAAAACCGATTCTTTTAGCTATTAAGGGAATAAGACCTCAAATAAAAGAAAAAAATTCAACGAGATATATAAAATAATTTAAGCTTCTGTACTAATCCATTCCAGATACAACAATTTTCAATGCCTCTGACTTGGATCTAAATTGACAGGGAACGGGAAAATGAGAATAAGTGGTAACGTGCCAGGGTAGTTTCATCGTTTCATCTCAACACAATTCAGATGAGTTGACATAACCAGTCCACTGGAACCTGTCAATAGAAACAAGAATTAGTTAGGTTAACAAGTGATACAGATTTATAGCAGAGAGAGCAATACGATTTTAAAACAATTATATCATTAACATACCAATAAGTTAAGATGTTGTAAATGGTCCCACCACTGTGGTGACAAAATATTAATCAGCGTTATCAACATTTAAAGCCGATAGACAGGAAAATAAACACGCACGTAAAATATTTATTGGGACTGGCAGGAAAGATAAATGTTCAATCTCCATTGTCGGGTGACCTCCGAAGCAAGTTAAGTTCATAGTTCTCACCTAGTAATTATTATTCTGTGATCGTCCTTGCCTAATGGAATTATAGCCTTAAATCTCGTGTGCCGCACTTAATACCCTTAGGCCACCTCCCTTCTCAAGCACTACACTATGTGAAAGGTCCCCTTTGAAAAATTTATACATGACTGTGCTTAAACTGACACACAATATTTTTTAGCGCAACGCAATCTGATTCCAAAAATCCCTACGAAAGAATTGCCCTGACTAACTACTGCAATACAGCGAGCGCCACTACTGCCAGCTAAATAAAAGATTCAAACTACTGAAGGCACTAACTACTGATAGGCATAGTTAGCAAATGAAAGATTTTAATTCAGAACAAACAATGTATTTACCTTAATAGTCATAATATATATAGCAGTTCATGACATCCAGTCTTACAAATTTCAAAACTCCGCCATTTCTCTCCCCACGTCCACCATTGCTGGCGGCTCACCTCCAACTGCGCAAAGCTACGCGCTGTTAGCATCCAGCTGCCACTGCCCAACACTACAATGGCAGACGACAATGCAAACCAGCCACAGACTGCACACGGCACATCCAGTGATTTTCATACAGAGCGCTACGTGGCGGCGGCGTTACCAATAAAAAAAACCTAAACTTCCTACTTACATATGTTAATAGCCAAGCCTGGACTGAAGGAACGCCCAGAAGTAAAACGACGCAAAGACGAATGTGCTGACTCGGCCATAACATACGGTCACTCGAGTCACTGACAATGTACCACGCTTAGCTCATTACCGGTGATAATGCCATATACCTCTCCAAGATGTGACTGCTTCGGCAAGGTGGAGCGATTTTCTCAAAAGTCGACATAGGGAAAGCTGCGCTGCCTCTCCCCCCCCCCCCCCCCATCCCGGCCCCTCCCCCCAATCACGGAAGGAAAACACGTTCTCGCCAACGAAGAAATATACTCGCACATCATGTCGATCCCTCGCAATGGCAAGCGTTCCAGTTAAATTATCAATAATACAAAAAAGCAAAATTAAATAGATCCATATGACAAACTGAAAGTGGTCTCCAGTTAAACACGAGGCCAAAGTTGCAGCC
Organism: Schistocerca gregaria; assembly: GCF_023897955.1. Taxonomy (NCBI): domain Eukaryota; kingdom Metazoa; phylum Arthropoda; class Insecta; order Orthoptera; family Acrididae; genus Schistocerca; species Schistocerca gregaria. The sequence continues at coordinate 202,903,229 of NC_064924.1, forward strand.
TCACAAATTTCCAGCTGTTAGATGTAACGAATACTTCCCATTTTCCTAGGTACTTCTCATTCAGACAGTAGCCTGAATGATTACGTACTACATTAATCATTGGTTGAATTAAACTCCTAGTCTGACCTATCTCCTTCTTGATCCAGTAAGATAATGATGCAGCATCTGCCCTTACTTTACATAAAACCTAAATTGCTCTATAAAAGATCCAAATATCTCAGTTGTTCTGCTTACCTTATTCTTCTAATAACGCAATTTACTACGTATAATTTCCTTTCCGTGGTCTCATTTCTGCATATCTCGATTCCCTCTGCTGCTTCCTTTTTCGTATTTCAGATGTAAAGACTTTACTTCTGGTGATGGGAAACTGAAACCGGTGAAGGTGAGCTGAAATGCTTGTCAGAACAGGTTTATTTAGGGTACAATAGCAGCAATCCGTAACAGCTACTGACGGTTTCAACAATAAAGTCATAGTCACATAACCTGATGTTAAACTCTGGTCTTGTAGTTGATGATCCGGCTGTGGTACATCATATTCTCTAATATTTCGCAAGATGACTCATATATCCTGGTATTTTTTTGCTTGTGACTTCAGACAAAGCCTTTTAGTACTAAATGACAATCGTTTACGCTGTGTCATCAATTACCTAATAAGAAATTAAAGTCAATATTTAGTAGGAGAGGCTTGGGTACTGAACAGTACCACTGATCGTAATAACTTCGAAATACATTACCGTGTGATGTGCTGTAGGGAAGATGCGTCAGATTTGTCAATGCAGCAAACCATGCTACTTCGGTTGTATTGCCAAGTATCTGCACAAGTGTACAGCTGAGATGATAGTGACGGTGGTGATTTAAAAAGAAACCTATATCTCATTTTTAGAACAACGGAGAATATGCAGTCATTAAACGGAGATCACCCATACCAGATGAAACAGTACTAGAGGGCACTCTAGAATAGAATGTGTGGTTCAGTAGGACTGGTTCATCGAGAAATATTATGTTTAACGGAATACGATACCAGAAATTTTTTTTGCACGATTTAAGAAAGGTCCTTAGGCGGGGGGATTGCTTTAAATATAGCGTCCGTGAGTCTTTCCTTTTTAGTATGTTACCTTTCATCACAAATTATTGCTGTAAATCATTCTTGAAATTAGTTTTTGTGCATACCGAAAATAACGTATCAGTAATGTATTTGCTAGATTTTTGTGTTCACTGAGGTGGAGGAGTATATTCTTAAGCTGCAATAGTGTAACCGATAATTCTGGACATTTACGTGGAAGCCAGCATATTTACTGTAGTTGGGAATAATGAGTATCTTTTTTCAGCATCATCGTGCACTAGCACATTAACACCGATGGAAACAAAACTGTTCTACAGTATCCGACGACACTAGCAGAAATTGTGCGATATTGCAGTGAATGTGATGTTCAGGATTACGATACAAAGTTCTTTCGGAATTGCATGCAGTCGAGTCTCAGCGCGGCACAAATATTCGTTACCTTCATTCCATTATACAGCTGATGGTTGTCCATATTCGCAACTGCAAATACATTTCATGGATAGAAAATGAGCGATACAGATTGTCAAACGTTCTTCTGATTGACGCATATTTTTGTTGAGCAGGAAAGAGTTTAGTACCTGCAGGACAGCGTATCAAGGAACACACAAAGCTTCCTGGTAGGTACACTCCTGGAAATTGAAATAAGAACACCGTGAATTCATTGTCCCAGGAAGGGGAAACTTTATTGACACATTCCTGGGGTCAGATACATCACATGATCACACTGACAGAACCACAGGCACATAGACACAGGCAACAGAGCATGCACAATGTCGGCACTAGTACAGTGTATATCCACCTTTCGCAGCAATGCAGGCTGCTATTCTCCCATGGAGACGATCGTAGAGATGCTAGATGAAGTCCTGTGGAACGGCTTGCCTTGCCATTTCCACCTGGCGCCTCAGTTGGACCAGCGTTCGTGCTGGTCGTGCACACCGCGTGAGACGACGCTTCATCCGGTCCCAAACATGCTCAATGGGGGACAGATACGGAGATCTTGCTGGCCAGGGTAGTTGACTTACACCTTCTAGAGCACATTGGGTGGCACGGGATACATGCGGACGTGCATTGTCCTGTTGGAACAGCAAGTTCCCTTGCCGGTCTAGGAATGGTAGAACGATGGGTTCGATGACGGTTTGGATGTACCGTGCACTATTCAGTGTCCCTTCGACGATCACCAGAGGTGTACGGCCAGTGTAGGAGATCGCTCCCCACACCATGATGCCGGGTGTTGGCCCTGTGTGCCTCGGTCGTATGCAGTACTGATTGTGGAGCTCACCTGCACGGCGCGAAACACGCATACGACCATCATTGGCACCAAGGCAGAAGCGATTCTCATCGCTGAAGACGACACGTCTCCATTCGTCCCTCCATTCACGCCTGTCGCGACACCACTGGAGGCGGGCTGCACGATGTTGGGGCGTGAGCGGAAGACGGCCTAACGGTGTGCGGGACCGTAGCCCAGCTTCATGGAGACGGTTGCGAATGGTCCTCGCCGATACCCCAGGAGTGTCCCTAATTTGCTGGGAAGTGGCAGTGCGGTCCCCTACGGCACTGCGTAGGATCCTACGGTCTTGGCGTGCATCCGTGCGTCGCTGCGGTCCGGTCCCAGGTCGACGGGCACGTGCACCTTCCGCCGACCACGTGTTGAGCAATTTGGCGGTACGCCCACCCGGCCTCCCGCATGCCCACTATACGCCCTCGCTCAAAGTCCGTCAACTGCACATACGGTTCACGTCCACGCTGTCGCGGCATGCTACCAGTGTTAAAGACTGCGATGGAGCTTCGTATGCCACGGCAAACTGGCTGACACTGACAGCGGCGGTGCACAAATGCTGCGCAGCTAGCGCCATTCGACGGGCAACACCGCTGTTCCTGGTGTGCCCGCTGTGCCGTGCGTGTGATCATTGCTTGTACAGCCCTCTCGCAGTGTCCGGAGCAAGTATGGTGGGTCTGACACACCGGTTCAATGTGTTCTTTTTTCCATTTCCAGGAGTGTATTTTGGTTTAGTGAGCGTGTTCACGTGAAGGCATGTGCGCTAGAGACAGACAATAGCAGTGTCAAGAATTTTCTGCTATTTTTAGTTGTGATACATGAGGTTTTTTCGTATGGTGTTCGTAAATGTTTTTAGTGCTATACAGTTAAATGCTGCTCACGACATTAAGGCGATTACGAAGATATTGTAAATTTTCGAGCTAAGGAATTTCAATGAGAGTAAAATAGACTATATTTTTAAAAGTAATTATATAACGTGGATCGTTAAGCTATTCTTTGTCGGTGGTGAACCAATTCGTATCTTGAAACCGAAGCAGGTCTTCTACCACTGAACATGCGAAATATGCAAATGAACTGAGTTTCTTCCATGTGTTAACAATTTTACCGTCCTAAATTTGGAAATTTGTTTAGTTATCAATAATTTCTATTTCAAATTGTAATTAGCTAGTAATTGGTATTTTATAAATACTTTTACTAAATACAGTTTCGCTTATTGATTATTGGGGTGCCATACAGTAATAATGTAACAGATATATTGTTAGAAAAAGTACTGGCCACAATTTCTCGACTGCAGCACTTTTAATGCTAGAAGGACCAGCATTAGAGAACAAAGTGTGAGGGCACTAACGGTCATTTTGACCAGTGGTGCTTTTCTTTCTTTTTTCGTTTGCACTTATTTATTTAAATGAGAACGATATCTTTAGGTGTCACTAACGTATCATGCTTTCCCTACCAATGTGTTATATTTAAACTGTTCTATAGGAAACTGCATAACATCAAAGAAAAAATCATCGTATTACTCGGTATATCATAAAGACAAACCTGACTAGCTGAACTACTGCAAATAAACAATAAATTATAAAATAATTTTTTAGGTCTATGACTTGTTCCGTGCCGTTTTTGCTGAGAATATCCTCGTTACGTATCTTATCAGTCCATCTAATTTTCAGCATTCTTGTGTAGCAAGATATATCTAATACTTCTATTCTCTTCTGACCCAGTTTTTCCCACAGTCCATCTATCACTACCTTGCAATGCTGTGCTCCAAACGTACATTCTCAGAATTTCTTACTCAGGTGAAGACTTACGTTTTTACTAGTACACTTCTCTTGGCCAGGAACCTCCTTATGCTATTTATTAAATATTAAACAATGCTCACCGGTCAAATTAACCAGTGCAGTCCTTCTAGGGCTCAGTTGCAAGAGAATACTTATTACAGTGTACATGACTTTGTTGTACCTTGAGACACTTTTTGCATGCTGAAAAACCTTACTTTTCTAGAGTGAACTTTGTAAATTCAGAAAAAGTCCAAAGCAATTATCTAAGAATCTGAATAAGAAAATACATTAAATTTGCGTTACAAGGCTTGCGGAATGCGAACGTCCATAAAGTGTTCAGGGTACAACAGGTCATCCTACTGTAAATAAAACTATATTGGCAGATTCCCCTCAAGGATCTAGTAGAAACGTGAGAAGTTATCATAGTGGCATTTACAACAAGTTCGTTAGTGTGACTGTCGTCACACTGAGCCCCAATAGGTAACCAATATCTGTCTTTCATTTTATCTGTTTCGGGTTCATGCTGAGGGAGTCTTTTTATTTTCATGAATTTTGTAAAGGTAACATGGACCCCATTGTACTACGTGAAACTGGTTCCATTTTTTTAAGGCGATTATAGTACTTAGGCATTATCGTAGGACATATGTAACTTCTCTCGTACGGACGCTTATAAATGTAAACTTAATTTTTTTATCATACTTTTTCTGGTCATTCTGAGGAACTCGATGAAGTAGCCAAATCATGTTTCCTACATTTCTTTGAAAGTCTCGAAATTAGAGTGTACAAATGTGGAATTTTGGGACAGTGTGTGTGCGTGTGTGTGTGTGTGTGTGTGTGTGTGTGTGTGCGTTTGTGTGTGTGTGTTTGGGTGTGTGTGGAGACACTGGAGGGGAGGGTGGCGGAGTGATAAGTGAACACTTGTAAATAGGTGATAATTGTATTCGCTTGTAGATTCACACTCGTGAAATACGAAATGTGTCGGTAGTCTAGCGTCCCCCTAGAGGCACTGCGACCACGGTAAGGGGCGCTATATGAGCTTCGGTGTAGTGAGCATTGACCCCGCACTAAAACACGGCTTAACGAGGTAGCCGTAACGAGGTTAGCGGCGCCGGTGTTTTGACGCGTGCCGAGGGGTCGGGTGCACACCCTTTACGACCTTTGCCTGCCACGTTACACTACACTATACCACACTGCACGCACCCACCGCCATCGTGGTGCACATGGGGACTGTATACGTCAAACTCACGGCTTCAAATCAATGTCTATGCTCCTACGATGTTCTCGACCATACGACGTATAAGTAAGACTGACAGCACTCTATTGCTTTTCAAGGAGAATTTTACTGTTGGGTCCTTAGCTGATAGAGTATATAAATTTTAAACACACGTTCCGCAGCTACAGTGTTTTCTGTTCATTTGTTTACCTTATGTTCTTGTTACTACTTTTGGCATTGTAGTTTATTTACAGCAGTCTTTCATTCCGTTAGCCAAGTCATAAAGCAGGGATCCAGCATCACCAATGGACTTAACCAAACCCAAATTGCACATTTTTACAGGACCCATTGCTACGACCCGGAAATTATGTACATTTGAAGTTGGTAGCCTGATCATTACAGCCTTAACTGTGATGTTAACGAACCAGAAATTGTGGATTTTTCTGATTTATATTGTATGTGACATCCAGTCTAATACTCCCGCATCGCAGTTAATGTCCGTACAGTACAGCGCAGAACCTTGGTGACGAATATGTGACATCAAAATCTACACCGGCATTATAAAAGTTCTGAAAGGACAGTATACGGCTTTAATTACAAACTTTTCCACTTACCCCAGTATTTCGGTTTGCAAACAACAGTCACAGTGGCTGCCTTTAAATCGATCTACTTAATGTGTGTTGTACCAGTTAGCATCACTTTTACCTTCACAGGTCTACATCAACACCTAAATGTATGCTACCACACCACCATATGGCGAATGACGGAGCGTACCATGTGCCATCACTATTCACATCCTTTCCTGTTCCACTCTCAAATAGGGCGTTGCAAAAACGACGGTCTATATGCCTCCATACCAGCCTTCATATCTCTTATCTTAGTGGTTCTTACGTCAAATGCACGTTAGCGGCAGTAGAACCGTTCTGCACTCACCTTCAAGCGCCGGCCGGGTGAGGTAGCTGCGCGGTCTGGCGTCTCGTCACGGTTCACGCGGCTTGCTCCCGTCGCAGGTTCGAGTCCTCCCTCGGGCATGGGTATGTGTGTTGTCTTTGGCGTACGTTACTTTAAGTTAGATTAAGTAGTGGATAAGATTCAGCGCCGATTACCTCAACTTTCCAATTTCAAACGCCGGTCCTGTAACATTTATTAATAACGTTTAGCGAGAAGAACGTCCGTTTTCCTCTGAGAGTCTCATTTGAGTATACGTAGCTTATCAGTAATACTCGCGTACTGATCGAACCTACCGGTAACAAACATATGAGCACGCCTCTGAATGGGTTTCTATGTCTGTTTTGGATGCCACCTGTTGGAGATCCAAAACACTTGAGCAATACTCAAGAAAGCTCGCACTATTGTTTTGTACATGGTTTCCCTCATAGCTGAGGTACAATTTCCTAAAATTTTTCCAATAAAGCGAGGTTGACTATTTATTCTCTCTGCTACCGTCCATACGCCATAGCTCCATTTCGTGTCGGACTGAAATGTTACCCCTAGATATATAATCGACCAATGATGTATTCGAAAAGTATGGGATTTATTTTCCTACTCATCTGCATTAACATACTTTTTTTACATTTAAACCCGTACATTACAGCGTCACAAAAATGGTTCAAATGGCTCGGAGCACTATTGCACTTAACTGCTGAGGTCATCAGTCGCCTAGAACTTAGAACTAATTAAACCTAACTGACCTAAGGACGTCACACACATCCATTCGCGAGGCAGGATTCGAACCTGCAACCGTAACGGTCGCGTAGTTCCAGACTGAAGCGCCTAGAACCACTCGGCCACTCTGCCCGGCCATCAGCTAACAGCTGAAAATTGCTGCTCACTCCTCCGTCATATCACTTACATAATCAGAGTGATTCTTATTAACGTTAAAAAAACCTTGAAGCGAAGTAAATGACGCTGGGTCAAGTGTTTGAATATAACAGACGTGGGTTCCACAAACTTCTGGAAATATCTGAAAAGCGGATGGTAAATGTTGAACATGTGACGTCAATAGATGACGTACCCTGCCATACGTTCAGTGGTTAGGCTTCTCGATCCTACCCTTACAGACAGTGCTGTACATCACTCCGCTGGGCTACACTTTCCGGAACACCTTTTGTAAATGTGATCTGTCGTAAGTTACAAAATTATTGTCCTCGTGGGGTCCAAGCAAAGGCTGTTCTTATTGTGTATTTCTTCACTTTTGTCCCTTCTTTTCCGGTTTTCAGACCTTATTTAGTGAAAAACTAAGGTCATTTACTGGTAGCGACGCATTTCAGGAGCTTATACTCATTTACTTGTGATGCAATACAATAGTTTTTTGTTGTACTGTACTTTGCAATAAACCAGTGAAGACTGCGAAACCGACGGATACAATAATAAATATTACCTCATTGTAATCCCATTATTGTCTGACACAATGCAAAAAATACACAGAACTCTAACTCTGAGCCTCACGCACTGTAATCGCCCATGTAGGGCCAGAGCCACTGTAAGACGAATACGTGAATTGGACGGGAATGACCAGTTGCGACAGACCAATAGGCTCAATCACTATGTGTGCGGCGAGGTACGTCATATTGTGACGTCACATATCAACATCACATGTTCAACATTTGTCATCCCCTTTTGTAGTACTTTTTAGAGACGCACTAATTTTTACTATCTTTTCCCTGCGCTCTTTCTTGTACCGAAAGTGGAAAAATTTCTTCTTCTTCAGAATTTTACAAGTTTCTTTAATGAATGATGGTAAGTCGTTTTTTAATCCTAGTCCACTTACAAGGAACATACATCTCCAAAGCACGATTTACCGTCCCTAAAATTTACTCTACGTCCTTCGTTTTGGATCTTCATTATTTCCATTCATTGACTAAGCGGTATGTTAGCAACAGCTTACCTCTCTTTCTAATAAATATACTGCACTAGCTTTCCTGAAGGATTTATTGATTTTTCTAACCATTGTCGCTATGATGGCATCATGATGACAAATTCCTGCCTCTTTACTGACAAAGTCGATAAGCTCTAAAGCATTTTCAGCGCGTGTGGGCTGCCGAATAAGCTGATCAAGATAATTTTCAGGAAACTTATTCACAACCATTTCGTAAGGTATCTATTCGTACCACGTCCAGTTAATCCATGCTCAGAAGGCTAAAGTCGCTTCCAACTAACATTGCATGATGTGTGTATTTCAGCGCTACTGAGTGTAGACTTTTTTTGGATGAGTTTACAGCTGTTACGGCGAAATAGGGTAGCCAGTAAATTCCGTAAATTAGCGTGAGTCCTCCTAGGCCTGTCACTCGCGTCCAGATAATTTCATAGTTTGACTTACCTTGGACCTAGTAGTAGTAGTATCTTTATTCATCCGTAGATCTCTTTTTACGTGGATATAGGACATGTCAAAGTATTTACAAATCTAGATCAATTTAATTTAAGCTAATTCGTATAAACATATATTTTCAGACTTCTAGTTAGAGATAATCATTAGATTTACTCTTGGTACACAATAGTTTCTTACAAATAACTTATTAAATAATGTAATGCCACATTTTTCAGTCATATCTCACTATCAGTCACTGTACACCGTGTACACACATCGTTTCATAACACACACACACACACACACACACACACACACACACACACACACACACACTGGTTACCTAAGGGCCATTTTCTGTACTGCAACTTCCCATCTGCTATCCTGAAAAACTGAATCAGCATCCTTCCATAATGAGTGAGATGTTGAGCTCAGAAAGAGGAATAGGTGTTATATTGTACCATGCATAGCTTGGGGGTAAGTGTTTCTAGAAAGGAATGAAAAGAAGGAAACAAACATAAAGCGAAGGTGTTATGTGGAATTTTGGATGTTTTATAATCATTATTATCATTATTTGTTTGTATAACATTTTTATGAAACCCCTACTTTGTTTTAGCTAAGTAATCATCCAGTGTATAAAATGGATTGCATAACAGGTACTATTTATCTGCCTTTTTAAATGAGTGTATTTTTGCCATTTCCTTAACCTCTTTTGGAAATTTATTGTACAGTTTTATTCCTTGGTAGAAAATGCTTTCCTGAGTTTTATGTTTATTTTTTCTTGCTAAATGTAAGCTGCGTCTTTCTCTTGTTGCATGGTCTTGGGCAAAGCTGTTTGTGCAATAATAACCAATGTTATTTTTGATGTGTACAACTGACTGGTAAATGTATTCAAATGGAGCAGTTAAATCTCTACTGTTCTGGACAGATCTTTACAATGAGATGGACTAGTATTTTTGGTTATTATTTTTATGGCTCTTTTCTGGAGTTTGAAAATTGTGTTCATGTTATGTGCATATGTTCCCCAAAAAAGAATGCCATAGATAAGAATAGAAGGTACATATGAATAATATGTAACTAAAAGACACTACATGTTACACACTGATGATAGGATTGTAATGCTGATGACATTCTGTTACTAAGTACCTTTGTGTGTTCACACCACTTCAAATGAGAATCAATATTCATTCCTTGAAATTTTGCGTATGTTACACAGTCTACAAAGGTGTCATGTACATTTAATTTAACATCGTCATTTTTCATCTTCGAACTGAAATTCATGGCATTGGTTTTCTTTATGGTAAATGTCACTTTATTACTTCTTGACCAATCATAAACTTCCTTGAGAGTTTCATTTGCTTTCTCAGCAAGGAGTTCTCTTGTTTTCTCAGTGACTGTAATATTGCTCTCATCAGTGAAGAGGATTTTTCCACCATGAGTAACACTACTGTGAAAGTCATTGACGTATATCAGCAACAGTATTGGTCCTAATGCTGCCTTGCCGAACCCCTATATTTATGTATTTAGGTGTTTTACTAAATGGTTGGATCTATTTGAAGTATGTCTTATCTCTACTCTTTGTACCATATGTGTAAGGTACACCTCTTATTGCCAATGCTTCTAATTTGTTTAAAAGAAACTTGTGGTCGACTGTATCAAACACATTAGAAAGATCGAAAAATAGACTTATGACACACTTATCTTTATGAAGTACACCTTTTGTTTATTTTACTATGGCTGACTAGGTATTTTTGCCACATTGGAAACCAACTCTGATTCGCTTAAAAGATTGTATTTATTCAGGTAATTCATTAATATGTCTTTCACAATTGCTTGCATTATTTTTGATAATGCTGATAGCAGGGATATGGGCCAGTAATTTTCTTAAGCAAAGGTACGACTCATGGCTGTTTTAACTGCTCTCGAAATGTCCCTGATGTAAAGGCTTCATTTATTATATTTGTTAAGGACCCTTGTATAATCCGTATGCAGTGTTTCAAAACACACATTGGCACTTCATCTAAGCCTACTGATTTTTTATTTTTTAGTTCTTGAATTGTTTTACTGACTTCATTCCCTGTGGTTGGAAGTATCATCATTGTATTTAGTGCAACATTATTTACAGGCATTATATTTGTTTGGGGCAATTTCTGCTGTAACTTCTCTGTAACACTTGAGACATGCTTGTTTACGTAGTTTGCTATGTGTTGAGGATCATTTATTACTTTATCCCCCTCTATTAACAGTATGTTATTCTGCATTTGTTTCCCTCTCCCCTTTGCATTTTTTATAACATCCCAGACTGCTTTTCTTTTATTCTCTACACTATATATTATTTTGTCATTAAATTACTCTCTTGCAGCAATCAGCACCTTCCTATAGACCTCGATGAACACAGTATTTTAATCGACTGTGATTCAGACATCCCTCTTATGGCATCTAGTATGCCTCTTCGATACACCTTCCATACCTCACTGTATATTCCGGAGCTTCCTACTTCGTGTTTCAGCGAGCTCTAGGTTACGAGACCAATTTCAGTGGGACGACTTTTCTAGAGAGCAGTAATTTAATACAGTTTCTTTTCACTGTCTTTCATGATAATTTCGTCAATACAAAAATTTAATACTTCTCCCATTATTATCAGAGAAATCATCCATATTTCTGTCGAGTGATTTTTAGAAGTAATTGCAACGAAAAAAAAGGTTAAACAAGGGTTGTTGTATCTAATGATTATTCCCTGACAATGGCTGGAACCTGGCTAAGTTTTAGCATATTACCTTTCCGTAAATGTCCACTTGATCTGTTCACATGCTGAGTAGACGTCGTCGAAAATATTTCAAACTTTACAGCAGCTTTCCCACCATGTCTACAATATCGTCTAGCATCTGTTCGTCCATGTCGCGAAGGACTCTCCAGTTTACATTCGAGTTTTGAATACTGGCTCATCACATTTCACCTTCCAACGACAAAACCCACAAAAGCATTAACATCTCTGCTTTTTCCACTTACTGTCAATTCAGAATTTATGAATTTACCTTAATAATTTACTGATTTTCTCTGTACGTAGGCGAAGTAATCTGGTCCAATGGATCATAAATAACAGTTCTGCGCCAAACCTTGGGCAATTCATTTCATTCATTGGCCTTTACAGGCAATAAATACATCGAAAATAAGCGAGTCTCATTCTTTCTATTATCGGAGGGATTGACAAACCGTTATTGGACTCTGGAAGCGTAGCAATTTTGTTCTTCCTCAACGTGCAGCTCACTGCGGCACACAAGTGTGTTATGGGTTGCATCAACGCTTCTCAAATTGTGGCTTAACAATCTCTTGCTTAGGTGAACCATATTACTTCAAGTTTTAGAAAGTATTTTTGCCTTTGCGGTGGGGGGTTTTGTCTGTGTTTTTATTGACTTGGCTCGCCCTGATCGTCCTTTTCTTCCACTCTGATTTTCAACTACACACAGATTTTTACATGTTGGGCACTGCACTGTGTAATATTTTTCGCTCCTTGAAAGTTTTCCACTCCAAATAATACTGTATGTCAATTAACGTTTAATTTCGAAAAAACAATATTTCAGTTCATACAGGTTCTAGATTTAACACCCTTGAATAAAGCGCCAATTAAAATGTGTCAGTTTCTATTATTACAACATTCAACTGAAAATGTGTTATTATCAACGGATACTGCGATTAAAAGCAGAAAATACGACGAAGAATTTCTTGGGAATTCGTTATCTAAAGATACTTTTGATTTCTTACAGACGTTTCTGTCGATATCTTGGCAGTATTCCTCGTTAAATATACCTGAGGAGAACACCAGAAAGTAGTTAATGCTTAGTAATTAAATTTTGGGAAAACCTTTGTCTAGATAACCTATTTAAATGATTAACATTGCAAGATGATAGGATACTGCAATCCGAGACAAGCCACTTTAAATGTGAAATGCTGGTACATTAATAACCGGTGTAACCGCCAGAATGTTGAATGCAAGCATGCAGACTTGCATGCGTTGTGTTGTGCAGATGCCGGACGTAAGTTTTTGGGGTGGAGTTTCATGAATGCTTGAATTGGTCGGTCAGTACAGGGACGATTAATGCCGTTCGTCGATGACGCTGGAGTTGTCGTCCGACGATGTGTAATATGTTTTCGTCTGGAGACAGATCTTATGATCGATCAGGCCAAAGTAACATGTCTACACTCTGTAGAGCATTTTGGGTTATGACAGTGATATGTGGGCGAGTGTTATCCTGTTGGGAAATACCCCCCAGAAATGCTCTTCATAAATGGCAGCACAACAGCACCATACTGACGTACAATTTTGTAGTCATGGCGGCCACATTCCGTAAGAAACCAAAACAAAAATTACGGGCAGAGACACATAGATTTTGTAACTGCACAACTATTCACGAAAAAGCGGCAAAGTATCAGGAGATCATTTTTGCGATGAAAATTTTTCATTACTCCCTGAAGATTAGTACGATTTATTCACTTAAATGTTGAAGAACGGGTAGAAATTCTCCGTTATTGAGATTAGTGATAAGGCAAAATTAGTGATAATGTGTGCTGTTGAATTAGAACAACACAGCTCACAGAACGTTGACATTGACTGAGCTTGATGATACTCTTTCAGTCTTGGCCGCTCAGATGCTCTCACAGGGATAACTGGGCTTATGTTTCGACTTCATACTTTTAGATCCATGTCTCATCATCAGGGATAACAAGTTTCAACACTAGAATTATCGTAAACTTCATTCAGGAACTTCTAAGCAACGTTCATTTGGTAATACATTTGGTCGAAATTCAGTGACGCCGGAACATGTTTTTCTATTACGCGTTTCACGATTAAAGCAACTGGCAGTTATTTAGTGTCTTCCTTACACAGTGTCTTCAATATTTTAGACGTAGCGCATCAGCGTGTTCCAAGAGCTCGGTTTTCAACTTCTGCACAGCCACTTTGTAACGTTCATGCTACTTTCTATTCTAATTTTAATCAAGCGTTCGCAGAGAGTCGCTACTTCTACTTTTCGAAAGCGGTGCTGCACTTTGTTTCTTTCGTAAATCCATAAATGAACAATAAATTAAACAATCTACATCCACACGGTTACTCTGCAATTCACATTTAAGTGATTGACAGAGGGTTCATCGAACCACAATCACACTATCTTCCTACCATTCCACTCCCGAACAGCGCGTGGGAAAAGCGAACACCTAAGCGTTTCTGTTGGAGCTCTGGTTTCTTTTGTTTTATTTTGATGATCATTCCTACCAATGCAGGTTGGGCCCAACAAAATATTTTCGCATTCGGAAGAGAAAGTTGGTGACTTAAATTTCGTAAATAGATCTCGCCGCCACGAAAAACGTCCTTGCTTTAATGACTTCTATCCCAACTCGCTTATAATATGTGCCCCACTCTCTCCGCTATTACGTGATAATACAAAACGAGCTGCCTTTTTTTGCACCCTTTCGACGTCCTCAGTCAATCCCACCTGATAAGGATGCCATACCGCGCAGCAGTATTCTAACACAGGGTGAACGAGTGTACTGTAAGCTGCCTCTTTAGTGGACTTGTAGCATCTTCTAAGTGTCCTCCCAAGGAAACGCAACCTTTGGCTCGCCTTCCCCACAATATTACCCATACGGTCTTTCCAAGTGAAGTTCTTCGTAATTTTTACACCCAGGTACTTAGTTGAATTGACAGCCATAGGAATTGTACTATTTATCGAGTAATCGAATTCCAACGGATTTCCTTTGGAACTCATGTGGATCACCTCACACTTTTCGTTATTTAGCGTCAACTGCCAACTGCCACATCATACAGCAAACTTTTCTAAATCACTTTGTAACTGATACTGGTCTTCGGATGACCTTACTGGACGGTAAATTACAGCATCATCTGCGAACAACCTAAGCGAACTGGTCAGATTGTCACCCAGGTCATTTATATAGATCAGGAACAGCAGAGGTCCCAGGACATTTCCCTGGGGAACACCTGATACCACTTCAGTTATACTCGATGATTTGCCGTCTATTACTACGAACGGCAACCTTCCTGACAGGAAATCACGAATCCAGTCGCTCAACTGAGACGATACCCCATAGGCCCGTAGCTTGATTAGAAGTCGTTTGTGAGGAACGGTGTCAAAAGCTTTCCGGAAATCTAGAAATACGGAATCAACTTGAGATCCCCTGTCAATAGCTACCTTTACTTCGTGCGAATAAAGAGCACAAGAACGTGCGTTGCACAAGAACGATGATTTCTGAAACCATGCTGATTTCGTATCAATAGATCGTCCCCTTCCAGGTGATTCATAATGTTTGAATATAGTATATGCTCCAAAACCCTACTACAAACCGACGTCAATGATATAGGTCTGTAGTTCGATGGATTACTCTTCTTAAACAGTGATGCGACCTGCGGAATTTTCCAATCTGCAGGTACAGATCTATCGGTGAGCGAGCGGTTGTATATGATTGCTAAGTAGGGAGCTATTGTATCAGCGATTTGAGTTGCTTCGCAACCCCTAAGCTATCTACTTCTAAGGAACTCATGCTAGCATCTCGTCGTGTTTCAACTTCTGGAATATTCCATTCGTATTCCCTGGTAAAGGAATTTCGGAAAACTGCGTTGAATAACTCCGCTTTAGCGACACAGTCGTCGGTAACAGTACCATCGGCACTGCGCAGAGAAGGTATTGACTGCGTCTTGCCGCTTGTGTACTTTACATACGACCAGAATTTCTTCAGATTTTCTACCAAATTTCGAGACAATGTTTCGTTGTGGAACCTATTAAAGGCATCTCGCATTGAAGTCCGTGTCAAATTTCGCGTGTCTGTAAATTTTACCCTAATTTCGGGATTTCGCGTTCTTCTGAACTTCGCATACTTTTTCCGTTGCCCCTGCACCAGCGTTCGGACCTGTTTTGTGTACCATGGAGTATCAATTCTATCTCTTACCAATTTAAGAGGTATGAATCTCTCAATTGCTGTTGTTACTATGTCTATGAATTTGAGCCACACGTCGTCTACATTTGCATAGTCAGTTCGGAAAGAATGGAGATTGTCTCTTAGGAAGGCTTCTAGTGTCACTTTATCCGCGTTTTTAAATAAAATTATTTTGCGTTTGTTTCTGGTGGATTTGGATGAAACGGTATTGGGCCTAGCTACAATGACCTTGTGATCACTAATCCCTGTATCAGTCATGATGCTCTCTATTAGCTCTGGATTGTTTGTGGCTAAGAGGTCAAGTGTGTTTTCGTAACCATTTACAATTCGCGTATGTTCGTGGACTAACTGCTCGAAATAATTTTCAGAGAAAACATTTAAGACAATCTCGGAAGATGTTTTCTGCCTACCACCGGTTTTTAACAAGTATTTTTGCCAACATATCGAGGGAAGGTTGAGGTCCCCACCAACTATAACCGTATGAATGGGGTATTTATTTGTTACGAGACTCAAATTCGCTCTGAACTGCTCAGCAACTATATCATCGGAGTGGGGTTAGTAGAAGGAGCCAATTATTAACTTAGTTCGGGTGTTAAGTATAACCTTCCCCCATACCAATTCGCATGGAGTATCTACTTCGACTTCACTGCAAGATAAACCACTACTGACAGACACAAACACTCCACCACCAATTCTGCCTAATCTATCTTTTCTGAACACCGTCTGAGACTTCTTAAAAATTTCTGCAGGACGTATTTCAGGCTTTATCCAGCTTTCTGTACCTATAACGATTTCAGCTTCTGTGCTTTCTATTAGCGCTTGAAGCTCAGGGGCTTTCCCAGCATAACTACAACAATTTACAACTACAATACCGACTGTTCTTTGATACAAGCACATCCTGTATTTGCAATGCACCCTTTGATATTGCAGCCCACCCCGTACTTTCCCGAGGCCTTCTAACCTACGAAACCACCCAGTCCACGCCACACAGCCTCCGCTACCCGTGTAGCCGCCAGCTGAGTGTAGTGAACTCCTGACCTATTCAGCGAAACCCGAAACCCCACCAGCCTATGGCGCAACTGAAGGAATCTGCAGCCAACACGATCGCAAAACCGTCTGAGCCTCTGATTCAGACTCGCCACCCGGCTCTGCACCAAAGGTCCGCAGTCGGTTCTGTCAATGATGCTGCAGATGGCGAGCTCTGACTTCATCTCGTAAGCAAGACCGGCAGCCTTCACCAAATCAGATAGCCGCTGGAATCCAGAGAGAATTTCCTCAGATCCAAAGTGACACACGTCACTAATGCCGACATGTGCCACCACCTGCTACTGGCTGCACCCTGTGCTCTTCATTGCATCCGGAAGGACCCTTTCCACTTCAGGAATGACTCCACCCGGAATGCACACGGAGTGCGCACTGGATTTCTTCCCCTCCTTAGCCGCCATATCCCTAAGGGGCCCTATTAAGCGCCTAACATTGGAGCTCCCAACTACCAATAGGCCCTCTCTGCGATTGCCGGGACCTCGAAGGCTGAGAATCATCCTCTGAAACAGGACAGGCAGCTATATCTGGATCAGCCAGAAACAGTACCTGAAACAATATGGATTTCAGGGTCAAAATACATCAGAGACAAAAGTGACAAGATAACAACATGACCAACGAGACAGTTTGACGTACGCTGTCTTCAAAATATAAATGAAACCACAAACATTTATTTATCAACCCTTTTGAATTTTCTGAACTTTCTTATCAATTCCGAACAAAAGTATGTGAATATATTTTTCGAAGATTACTTATATTAGCGCACAGTTTTTCTCACCACATCTATTTGCCTCAAAATACCTACTAGAAATATGATTCTTATATAACATGTTATTCAATCTGTATATTGAGCAAGCTGTAAAGGAAACAAAGGAAACGTTTGATGTAGGTATTAAAATCCATGGCGAAGATGACATTGTAATTCTGTCAGAAAAAGCAAAGACCCTGGAAGAGCAGTCGGAGTAGACAGTTTCTTGAAAGGTTGATATAAGATGAACATCAAGAAAAGCAGAACGAGTATAACGGAATGTAGTCGAATTAAATCAGGTGATGCTGTGTGAATTAGATTAGGAAATTAGACATTTAAAGTAGTAGTTGAGTTTTGTTATTTGGGGAGCAAAATAACTGATGATGGTCGAAGCAGAGAAGATGTAAAATGTAGACTGTCAAGCGTTTAAGAAGAAGAGAAATTTGTAAACATCGACTGTAGATGTAAGAGTCAGGAAGTCTTTTCTGAAAATATTTATATGGGCTGTAGTCTCGCATGGAAGTGAAACATGGACGATGAACAGTTTATCCAAAAGATAATAGAAGCTTTCGAAATGTGGTGCTACAGAAGAATGTTGAAAGTTAGATGGATAGGTCATGTAACTAATGAGGAGGTACTAAACAGAATTGAAGACAAGAGGAATTTGTGGCACAAATTGACTAGAATAAGGGATCGGTTGGTAGAACATGTTCTGAGGCTTCAATGAATCACCAATTTAGTATTGGAGGTGAGCGTGGAGGGTAAAAATCGTAGAGGGAGACCAAGAGATGAATACACTAAGCGGATTCCGAAGGATATAGGTTGCAGTCGGTACTTAGAGATGAAAAAGCTTGTACGGATAGAATAACATGGAGAGCTGCATCAAACCAGTCTCCGGACTGAAGACCACAACAACAACAACATATCATTGCTTATCGTTGGTAGCGTTTTGTATTTTCCTAGATTTACTTCTAAATAGCATTTTATCGGTCTCTGTAAGGTTAGTAATTCTTCCTCACAGGAAATACTTATACAGCTCATAGATGTCAAAGTTCTTTTTAGCCTACTTTGCCGCCACTAAGTACCGCAGCATTTGTACATAATCGTCAGTTCCTATCATTCATATTCTCTTCTAATCAAACTTTCGATAGCCTTTAAGTTAATCTTCAACGTTACCGTGTACCGCAGGATATATGAGATTAAAGGAAACTTTTCGAATCTCAAACATCTATGATGTGTATATTCAGACTGAATTTATAACAACACCTGGTTTCGAATTTTCTAGCGTCCTCTCAGTCTGCATGTGTACATCAGTATGAGATTGTATGTTCTAATTTTCCATAGGACCCAAACTTCCCTGGTCCCTAGATCACTGCATGTACACATATCAGTGAGATGGTGCTGGCAACTGAATATCTGAAGGTAACAATTCAATACTCAGGTATACTATCCGACATAGTCCTTTTGAGAACACTTGCATCCAAAATACATGCTGTTCAAATACTCTCAAAAGATTTCGATACTCCTGTGAAACATATTGTGGCAGAATGTATATCGTATCGCTGTGGTTAAAATATCAGGCAGCTGATTACAATGAGGAAGGGCTTCAGAAGCTGTTCATAAAGCTACGAAATGCGTAAACATAGGTGGAAACCGTGTTTAAAGGTACGCTACCCAACACAACGAATGAGCCACTTTTTGGAATTCACATATCTCCCATTTCAACGTATAAGTTTGAAATTTGGCTAAAAGGTGCCTAAAACCTTACTCTGCAGTGGTGGAAACCGTGGTGTAGTGCAACGTCACTCTTGGGCTCAGCGAAGCTTCAAGCAGCAAGGTGCGACACAACTGAAGAGAAGGCCACAGCTCAGTAGTTCAAGTCAGCTGTAAGGTGGGTTAATAATGTCACACTGGAACCAAATTTCACCACATTTTTGCCCTACGTCACCATGGACAACTCACATTATTGGAATGTCACAACACACCCTCTTACTTACGTTTCACCCCCTTCTTTTGACGAGTCTGTGATGGCGGTCAGTTCCATGACATCCATCGTTGAAATCACGGAGTTTACTGATGGGTGGGCAAGGGGAACACTGCCTCTCAAAATCGACACGAAACGACCTCAGGAGGTGGCATTCACCGAAGCTCTTGAGGCGTTGATCCCCAATTTGCGATCGATAACTATCGCAGTGCGGTGAGCAAGAGGACGACGTTCTTCGCATCATTCGAAAACGCTGCAACCCTGTGGGTGCTCCGATCCTATTCTAAGGATGTCGGGGAGTTGCAGCCCCACTAAACGTGACCTGACTCCTTTGGAGTGCGTCAGTGTCAATGAAATACACCAACATCGGTGTAACTTCAGATTTTATATTATTTTATTTTGAACGCTACCTGTTTTAGCATTCACTATGCGATTTTCAGGCCCCAGCATAATAAAAGAGTATACATGTAGTGTTTATCAGGGTGTACAAAGCAAGCTTGCAGAAAGTAACGGGTAGTCATAACAGTGCTTAAACTAGAAATGAAAGTAGTGGCGTGGAAACAAATTTCTTTGTACATCCAGCATATAAACCATAGCCTGTGTACATATTTATTAGTGGTATTAAACCAGTTATCAATGTACATCCAGTGCAACTGACTAAAACATGTGTACATATTTGTTAGTCATAAAACTATTTAATATCTCGGATTTACAGGAGAACATGCAGAAATTTTAAAAAGATAGGAAGTAGACAGTATTCAGTCAGGAGCTCCGTTGAAACGAAGATTGCTTTTCTTCCTTTTTCTTTATTTTCTATATAGTTATATTAAATTTTTATACATGAGGAAGCACGTAGTAATATGAGGACCTATCTTCATTTAAAGTAAGATATGACATCATAATCTATGACGTACAACAGAATGCATATTTACGAACTCTAGACGAGCGTAGCGTTCCAAAGGATTGGAAAAGGGCACAGGTCATCCCCGTTTTCAAGAAGGGACGTCAACAGACGTGCAGAACTATAGACCTATACCTCTAACGTCGATCAGCTGTAGAATTTTGGAACACGTATTATGTTCGAGTATAATGACTTTCCTGGAGACTAGAAATCTACTCAGTAGGAATCAGCATGGGTTACGAAAAAGACGGTCGTGTGAAACCCAGCTCGCGCTATTCGTCCACGAGACTCAGAGGGCCATAGACACGAGTTCACAGGTAGATGCCGTGTTTTTTTACTTCCGCAAGGCGTTCGATACAGTTCCTCACAGTCGTTTAATGAACAAAGTAAGAGCATATGGACCATCAGGCCAATTGTGTGATGGAGTTCCTAGAGAACAGAACGCAGCATATCATTCTCAATGGAGAGATGTCTTTCGAAGTAAGAATGATTTCAGGTGTGCCACAGGGGAGTGTCATAGGACCGTTGCTATTAACAATATACATAAATGACCTAGTGGATGACATCGGAAGTTCACTGAGGCTTTTTGCAGATGATGCTGTGGTGTATCGAGAGGTTGTAACAATGGAAAATTGTACTGAAGTGCAGGAGGATCTGCAGCGAATTGACGCATGGTGCAGGGAATGGCAATTGAATCACAATGTAGACAAGTGTAATGTGCTGCGAATACATAGAAAGATAGATCCCTTATCATTTAGCTACAAAATAGCAGGTCAGCAACTGGAAACAGTTAATTCCATAAATTATCTGGGAGTACGCATTAGGAGTGATTTAAAACGGAATGATCATATAACGTTGATCGTCGGTAAAGCAGATGCCAGACTGAGATTCGTTGGGAGAATCCTAAGGAAATGCAATCCGAAAACAAAGGAAGTAGGTTATAGTACGCTTGTTCGCCCACTGCTTGAATACTGCTCAGCAGTGTGGGACCCATACCAGATAGGGTTCGTAGAAGAGATAGAGAAGATCCAACGGAGAGCAGCGCGCTTCATTACAGGATCATTTAGCAATCACGAAAGCGTTACGGAGATGATAGATAAACTCCAGTGGAAGACTCTGCAGGAGAGACGCTCAGTAGCTCGTTACGGGCTTTTGTTAAAGTTTCGAGAACATACCTTCACCGAAGAGTCAAGCAGTATATTGCGCTCTCCTACGTATATCTCGCGAAGAGACCATGAGGATAAAATCAGAGAGATTAGAGCCCACACAGAAGCCTACCGACAATCCTTCTTTCCACGAACAATACGAGACTGGAATAGAAGGGAGAACCGATAGAGGTACTCAGGGTACCCTCCTCCACACACCGTCAGGTGGCATGCGGAGTATGGATGTAGATGTAGATGTACGCCTAGTTACTATCACAACTGGTGATGTAATTAGTTGCCACAGAAAAACCCAACGGCATTCGACGCATTATGAAGAAAACGGCATGCACAGAGTACGCTAAGAATATTCACAAATACCTTGTGGGCCTAGGTTACAACTCAAAATGAAAAGATATCATTTAATTCCCTTTATATTGCTTAACAGGTCGGCATTACCACAGTGAAACATACCAATAAAGCTCTCCAGTCATAAATTAGTTAGGGGAGTCCTCCAAGCTAGCCGACAATGTCACAGTATTTCCCTGGGATTTTGAGGCAATATCTTAACGACATATCTACAGATGACGAACCCATCTAAATAATGAGACATAGCAAAATTGTGTCGCGATAGGTAACTCGGGTATGGAAAAAAATAAAAGTTAAGTGAGTGTGCAAGGACACTCAAAGTGAGTAACATATTTCCGCGCCAAAGAGGCAGCAAAATTATATGTGAAGCAAAATATTTACTATCGGAAATGGACAAACATATAAAGGCTTAAAGTAATAGAGAGGTATATAGATATAGGTGAACGACAGTAGAACCTAAAATCTAACGAGAAATCTCGAGGTAACAATATGAAATTTAGTAAAATAATTTGCAGAAATGCCACTTTCATCGTTATTGTCGCTAAATTAAAACTGTAATATAGTTATGACAAAGAACGCCCATGAGAATACAATGATTCGCCAACAAACTACATGTGTCGACAACAGCAGCGACTATATTACGTGAAACTCCTCTAGAGCCCAGTATCGGAAAATATGCATCGTCAGAGAAATGATGGAAGCCTAAATTGTGACAGAAAGCTCGGTATTCACAACCTAAACCATAAACCCACCGCGCCCTATTGTAGGTCAAATCGATCTCTGGACTAATGATAGGAGCACCCTCTGACAAGGGGCCTGAAGATGCAATAGTGAAGTGCTGAAACTGATACACTTCAAAATAAAAGAACATCGTAAGTTGGTGAATATCGTTGACATTGACAGTTACTTAACCAAGCGATGTCCCCTGTCCATGATGGACCAACAGGGACTTCGCAGTGTAGTACGGGGTGATTCAAAAAGAATACCACAACTTTAGGAATTAAAAACTGTGCAACGACAAAAGGCAGAGCTAAGCACTATCTGTCGGCGAATTAAGGGAGCTATAAAGTTTCATTTAGTTGTACATTTGTTCGCTTGAGGCGCTGTTGACTAGGCGTCAGCGTCAGTTGATGCTAAGATGGCGACCGCTAAACAGAAAGCTTTTTGTGTTATTGAGTACGGCAGAAGTGAATCGACGACAGTTATTCAGCGTGCATTTCGAACGACGTATGGTGTTAAACCTCGTGATAGGTGGTGTATTAAACGTTGGTATAAACAGTGTACAGAGAATGGGTGTTTGTGCAAAGGGAAAAGTTCTGGACGGCGAGAACAAGTGATGAAAATGTACCACTCATCCAGCAAGCATTTGTTCGCAGCCCAGGAAAATCGACTCACAGAGCTAGCAGAGAGCGGCAAATTCCACAATCAACTGTATGGAGAGTCCTACGAAAAAGGTTAGTTATGAAACCTTATCGGCTGAAATTGGTACAAGCACTGTCTGCAGCTGATAAGATTAAAAGAATCGATTTCTGTGATTTTACCCTTGCTCAAATGGAAACAGATGAATCATTCGTTTCAAAGATTGTGTTTAGTGTTGAAGCAACTTTCCACACTAATGGGAAAGTCAACCGTCACAATGTCTGTACATGGGACACTGAGAATCCGCGGGAAACAACTCAGTATGAACGTGACTCGCCTAAGGTGAACGTTTTCTGTGCCATTTCAGCCAATAAAGTTTTTGGTCCCTTTTTCTTCGAAGGTGCTACTGTAACTGGACTACAGTATCTGGAGATGTTAGAGAATTGGCTGTTCCCTCAGCTCGAACAAGAAGCACAACAATTCATATTTCAGCAGGATGGAGCGCTACCACATTGGCACTTATCTGTCCGTAACTACCTGAACGTCAACTACCCGAGGCGATGGATCGGCCGCCAGGCAGCCCGTGACAGAGCACTTCATCACTGGCCTCCCAGAAGACTTGATCTTACCCCATGCGATTTTTTCTTATGGGGGTATGTTAAGGATATGGTGTTTCGGCCACCTCTCTCAGCCACCATTGATGATTTGAAACGAGAAATAACAGCAGCTATCCAAACTGTTACGCCTGATATGCTACAGAGAGTGTGGAACGAGTTGGAGTATCGGGTTGATATTGCTCGAGTGTCTGGAGGGGGCCATATTGAACATCTCTGAACTTGTTTTTGAGTGAAAAAAACCTTTTTAAATACTCTTTGTAATGATGTATAACAGAAGGTTATATTATGTTTCTTTCATTAAATACACATTTTTAAAGTCGTGGTATTCTTTTTGAATCACCCTGTAAGATAGCGATTTTGGCTCTGACATACAGGATATAGCCGCTAGTTACTGTTCATTCGACTAAATTTGAAAGTGATCTGAAGCACTAAAGGGATAAAGTGTTGGTAA
The DNA here is from genome assembly GCF_023897955.1 of Schistocerca gregaria. Taxonomy (NCBI): domain Eukaryota; kingdom Metazoa; phylum Arthropoda; class Insecta; order Orthoptera; family Acrididae; genus Schistocerca; species Schistocerca gregaria. The sequence continues at coordinate 202,927,423 of NC_064924.1, forward strand.
GAGCGGTGTGAAGATCTTGCCCTCGTCACACGGGATACAAGCTCTACCATCCCTTACCGGTATTAATGTTATCAGCTGCTGCATTCAGACATTTCTGTAGCGCCGGTTAAAAGGTTCTGACTACCAGCTTCTCCTAACTATTTTCCCAAAGTTTTAAGAACCTCTTTTACCAACTTTCTCAGCATCTGCCCTGGAACAAGGAGTGTTGTTTTATAACAGGACAGTCTAACTGTGGAGACTCACTGAAGGCGTCTCCTCAAAAATACGTCATATCTTAACTACTACCTTTGTTTCTTATTACGAAGCTCGTCTCAGGTTTCAGCTCATGCCACTGATAGGAAATGGTTCCGATCTAAGTTATACAAGGTATCTCAGAAGGTATGTTCAGTATTCTGTGATATGACAAAAACGATTGTTCGAAGAAAAGGGGTGGGTGGGTTCTTTGGGGGAGGAGACCAGACAGCGACGTCATCGGTCTCTCGAGGCAAAGAAGTCTAACATACATCAGCTCCAAGATGCTTATCTTAAGAGCTACGAGCGTTAGTCCAGTTTCGCAACTGCGAAACACATGACACCTACTGTACAAATGCATTACAGAACCAGTGTTTACAGAAGATTTTTTCTTGTTTGGGTCTATACCAGCTCCCGTCAAAGTATGGAAAACAAATATCTTGTAGTAGAAGAGACTTGTCTCACAGAATCGAAGACGAAAAAGTGCTCTAAGCTATTAAGGTATACTCTTTGAGAACACTACCTAAGTCCTGTAGTAGCAGACGGCTGCATCTTGATAGATGTGTTTGTGTGTGTGTGTGCGTCTGTGTGTGTGTGTGTGTGTGTGTGTGTGTGTGTGTGTGTGTGTGTATGTGTGAATTCCTAAGGGACCAAATTGCTGAGGTCATCGGTCCCTACACTTACACACTACTTAAACTAACTTATGCTAATACAACACACATACACCCGCACCCAAGTTAGAGGCAGGACATGACGCCTCTAACCGTGGGCCGCTCCACTCGGCGATAGATAAGCGATCCAATAGAATGTAAGGTGCTCAACACAACTGTTACAATGTGTGTGTTGATTAACAAGTATTATTAGGTGCAGAAAGTCCGATGGTGGTCTGATGGTGGTTCCTTGATGTCATGATGGTCATGCGAACATATTCTCTAAAGGCGAGAGTCATTTAGATTTTATGAATTACACGGCATGAGAGTGACTGATTTGTATGTTTTATTGTAAGAAAGGTGTTCTTATTATGACGTCGGCGTAGATAATTTGGTTTACGCCCTTCGTACAAAGAAAGTTACCTCATTAGTTTTCTCTATGCGGAGTGATTCATTTACAGAAAACTGGATTGAGATATATGCGTAGTTAGTTCTGTAGCTAGCCGGTGGTACCCTATCGTCGTGACTACTTTCTAATGGGGGTAGTCGTAGACCAATGCTTAGGTACTGCAACGGAGGCGCTCTTAATTTAGTTACAGTCTCTTCGTATCTCTTTTCAACGGCCGTCTATTGTAATCAGTATTTCAGATGCTGTTTCATAGAACGAAAGCCATTTTAATTGTTAATTTCATATTTAATCTATGCGTTGTAGATCTTTACTAGGGTACCAATTCAGTGATGTTCCATTGTTAAATTGTTTTATGTTTAGTTGTCAAAGTGAGTCAACCCCCTCCGCCCCCCCCCCCCCCCGAAATCCTCCCAGTAACTGTTCTACACCCTAAGGAACTTCTTGTGGTGTCGATGAAGATCACGGTCTCATTTCTTAAGTAGGCAACATGTAACAATACCACAGCCATCAGAGGTATCTCGCTTCGTTCCGTAACGCAGCGCCATTGCATGGAGGTGATACAAAGCCGTTCGTGCCCTCGGTCCGGCACAGTTCATGACCACCGGTGAAGGAATCAAAACATCGTCAAGTCAGCCAACCAGTGCTATTCAAGAATCAGCTGGAACTTAACTAAACTTGTACTAAAAGAGAAGAGTATGTAATTCTGCGCAGCAAGTGATGCCGTACTGTTTTTTGACGGTTGTAAATAGTTGGCTCTTTCCTGTGACAATGGATTGTACAAAATTAATTAAATATTTTTGTTTTTCTTGTAATATATTAATATTTTGCATGTTGTAGATCCATTTAGCCATCTTCCAGAGCAAATAAAGAACCCACAGCTACGACCGGATGGTCGTAGTTTCTTCAGGTCATAACACTTATGTACTCTCTTCCTCGCCGGGTTAAAGCTGTTACCTAGGTTACACGCTATTAACGTTAAGTTTCCTGGGGGTGATTATTATTACTTTTTGTCCAAGTGTGTTCGACCTGTTCGCTGATGATATCTACAGTTTTCTGTTTTGTCTATACAGTACTACAGTAAACACACAGTGTATCTCGCTAAAGCACTGTGTGTTTTGAACGGAAGATCATGCTGTCCACTTTGTTTAATTTTCTTTCCTAGCTCCTCGTCTCCTAATTATGTACTTAAAATTTCACACAGCGAAAAGTTAGTAATGCATATGACACTCTTCACCGTTCTCGTATTGTATTCAAGAGTCCGTGGCTTTTCAGCAAACAATGAAGCAAACTTTTCTAGCTCCCACACGGAGTACGGTGGCGCTGTGATACGAACTAGGATCTTGACATACAGTTTAAGGTTTTCCGTGATTTCCCTAAAACTCCGAGTTGGCTCCTTTGAAAATAACGCTATCGATCGCGTTTACACTCTTTCCACAATGTGAACTTGTTATCTGTCTCTAAGGAGATCATCTACATCTACATAGATACTCCGCAAGCCAGAGTACGGTGCGTGGCGGAGGGTACTCGCTACCAGTACACGTCATTTACTTTCCTGTTCCACTCACTAATAGAACGAGGGAAACACGGCTGTGTGTATGCCTCCGTATGAGACCTAATTTCTCGTATCTTATCTCGGTGGTTCTTACGAGCAACCTATGTTGGTTCAAGTATTATCTTTCGGCAGTCATCTTCATATGCCGGTTCCCTAAATTTTCTCAATAGTGTTTCTCGAAATGAGCGTCGCCTTCACTCCAGCGATTCCCATTTGAATCTCGAATCATCTGCGTAGCACTTACGTGCTGTTGGAAACTACCAGTAAAAAATTTAGCTGCCCGTCTCTTAATTACTTCGACGTCTTCCTTCAGTCCAATCTGGTACGCACATTCAGGTCGCAGCAGCGTTCTATATGCGTTCTTCTTTACACGCGGATCACTCTTTCCTATAATTCTACCAACAAACCGAAGTCGATCATTCACTTTCCCTATCACGGTTCTCACATTCCTGTTCTACCTCATACCGCTTTGCAACGTTATGTCCAGATATTTAAACGACTTGACTATGTAAGGCAGAATACTGATACTACTGTATCCGAACATTACAGGTTTGATTTTCCTACCCATCCGCATTTACTTACCGTTCTGCCATTCATCACATCAACTGGAAATTTTGTCTAGTCGCCATCTGTCTTTCTACAGTCAGTCACCGTCAAAAACTTACCGTACACCACGGCATCATCAGCACACCGTAGATTGCTTTCCACCCTGTCAGACAAACCATTTATGTATACAGAGAACAACAGCGATCCTATTACACTTCCCTGGAATACTCCTGACGATACCCTTTCCTTCCTTTCATCGACAGGACGCTAAACTGCAGTCTTCCACCCACACTTCCGTAAGTCTAGCAGTCGCTTTCTCCGTTTCGAAATGTTTCTATTACAGTATGCTTCCTAGATTTCATCCTCTGTAATTATTAGCCAATGAAAATCGGTATCTGAAACCAGAGTTTCCAGTACTGCATCTTCAGCCATAAAGTAGAAGAATTTCATAGGCGTGTTGTTTTCTTTGCATCATTACAAACTGATTACTATAAATGTTGAGATGTGTATAAATATCTAAGAGACCAAGCTGCTGAGGTCATCAGTCACTAGACTTACACACTACGTAAACTAACTTAAACTTATGCTAAGAACAACACACACACCCATGCCCGAGGGTGGGAGGGGAGCCCTATCCGTGACAATGCGCCTCAAACCGCAGGGCCCTCCGCACAGACTAATTACAATAAAAATAAGTCACAGATGAAAATACGAGGTTTAGTATTGTGGAAAATAGAATACCTGTGAAAATCATATTGTTTTCAAAAATTGAAAAATATTTATGTATTCTTTGTATAAGCAAAATATTCGATTTTCATTCTTTGTACAACAAGAATAGCATCTGAAGCTACCATAGAGCGACGGCCGGAACAGACGACGCAATGTGCATGAGATGGTGACTAATCTAGCTTTTTTTGCTTTCCTTATATTATGGTAGAAATATTGTGATTTCTTAATGGAAGATATTGACGAATTTTATCGAAAAAGCTGTTTCAGAGGAGAATTGTGGTACGTTAGAAAGTCTGTTCATAGAAAGCTATTGACAACACGGACTGTGGACAGCACAATACATTCATACCTGAATGCCGCAAGAATGAAACATGTCAATCTTTTAGCGAATAGAAATGTAATAAAAGCTAAATCTTTGTTTGTGGAAAGCATTAATGCAATGATTGTGTTCATTTTCCATCGATAAGAGTCGCAGGGACAAGGTTTTTTGTCCATTTGTTACGCTTTTTGGCAATGTCGCGCGTGCAATGGTGACAGCCGAATAAAGGATATCCGGCCAGTGCAACTTCGTTTGATGGGCAGGGGGATTGTCGGAACGCCGAAGTTATTACGCGGAAATTTTGAAATTCATTTCGATGGCATCGGTTTTTTTTCTTTCCTGCAGCATTTACCCTGCAGTAAAATTATAAGGGGACAGAACAGTATTCAGAACACTTACAGAAAGTACTTACTACATTCCACACAGCTATTAGAAGAGCTGTGTGTGCCCTTTTGGCATTTATAGAATTATTATAATATATATCTTTGCCACATTTTTCATGAGAAATTAAAATATTTACTTAATTACTTTCTGTCTTCCCGGAGCGGCTACAAACCATTGATAAACCGCCTTTCCTCAGAAAGCGAAATGAATGTTAGCTCATGCTGTGATTACTAATAAACTTTATGTTTGCTTCGTTACTTTGAATTTAAAGTCTCTGACTAAAAGCGAATATTTCTTAGATACGTTGTCAACTAGTAAATTAAATGATTAACTTTTCGTACTTCCTACGTTACTGGTCATAACATAGGCAATCAGCATTGTCAAATTTTGTTAATATGTGTATTTATGAGTAAATGTATAGTGATTGAGTATGTAATATTCATACTCTGACTGAATCACATATAATATGAGTCAGATATATTCTTCTCAAACGAAATTCCCATCTTTAGCTCTGATAGTTTGTTTTATGCTGAGAACAGTAACGTAGTTTTTCGAACATCGGTAAATAAAGATCACAATGATGACGCTACTCATGATCATTTTTTCGGTTTAGACTGGGGGCCAGTTTATGTGCAGTTCAGTAACCCCTCATAAAAAGTCTATAACAGCGTGCTGGTACCATGAAATAGAGGAAATGAGACAACCCGTTTAGCAATAAGTGCTAACGACGAAAACAAAGAGAAAGTAAATTTGTCACATCACCGAAATAAAAATTGAAATATATCATCACGCTTATCAAAAACGATAGCATTTGGTCTATGGTAATTTAAATCTCATATTTTAACTAGATTAGTAATGAAAACGTATAGTAATCAAAGCATCCAGGGAGCCGGATTCGAGCCCGTTCATTGCCCAAATTATGATTAAAAATCATCAGCAGACGAAGACTTGCCGCAGAAGAAATCATTCTTGCCCTGACAATGGCCTTGTCAAACACTATGTAGGAAAGGACGGAGGATCAGGGCACTCTCCTGGCTCTGTGGTGCAAAAATACCTCTAACATGGGAAAGAATCAGCAATGATCAAAGGCATGAGGACGCTGAAGGCAATGGAAACCACTTCCTTAAAGATACAAGTGGCCTGTAACTGAAGAAGTGTCACTGGCAAAACAATCTGGACTAGTACCTCATTAGGATCTCTGGAAGGTGGCTAGGAGAAAAATATGGAATAACGAAGGAAGGAATAACGTTCTTCAAGTTGGAGTATGGAATGTCATACGACTGAAGGTAGTAGGAAAGTCAGATAATCTGAAAAGAGAAGTGCCGACTCCATCTGTATATGACTCAGTGAAGTCCAATGGAAATAAGATAAAGATTTTTGATCATACGGATATAGGGCAAGTTTAAGACCTTCAGAAAATGGTGTAACGCGAGTACTCTTCATTATGAACAGGAGAGTAGGGCTAGATTGAGAAGATCAGTGTTTTGGTCGTTCTCATTAGATTCGACATCAAACCAGCACCTACAACTGCAGTTGTACCACAAATAATATCCGCTGCTTAGATGGAGATAGCAAGGAATGTAGAGACCTCCCACGCAGTACGCAGTTCTGCCGCTAGGTGTAAATAACGAACGACATTACAAATTTGATGAAAAAACTTATCAACCAATGGCACAAAAGCCATTTGCTTTCTTTATCGGCTTCAAGCAACTATTTCTATTCTTCAGAAGATCAGTACTTTTGCATTATTTGCGATCATGTACTGTAGTCCAATAAAAACACAAGAACAATAACAGTCTTATTGACTAGATACATCTTAAATTAGAATACCATCCATGGCTATCCTCATTCGACATGGATGATAGTCTTGTCTCTTTGCCTTTTTCCATTTCTTCTACGGTGTCGGTATTTCTATATGGATTGAGGCAATACGGTGCGTTAGTCGGTGGTTGGCTGACCTTCCCGACACTACCAACACGTTACCCATATCCTCCCCTCCTTCCTTCCGTTCCTCTCTCCCTCCCTCCCTCACCGCTATGGACTCTGTGTACCTTACCTGTCTGTGCCTAGAATAAATCTATGGCCAAGTGTGAGAACGTTTTTCGAAATGTTTTCGAGATTTATATCACAGAAGGGGGACCTGGGCGCCCTATCCCAGTATTTACCTACCTGGAAGTGGTAAACCGCCTAAAAACCAAATCCAGGCTGAGTAGCTCAACAGCTTGCGTCGTTAATGGTCGAGGCGGATTCATTCCGGGGTAGGCTCGCTTCCCCTTATCCCGAAAGCGGTGCGGTAACGCACTCTGCTAACTTGATAGGTTATCAGCTGACATAGATGGTATCGGCGTTAAAACATTGAAAGCCGTATTGTAATACTCAAAGTCAAATGTAGAACATCAATACTTATTAAATTTTTTTGAAGATGAAGTACCCTTGTCAAGAGGAAAATAATTATTTAAAAGAAAGTAAAGTTTGGAGCAAGACACAGCCACCACGAATAGCACCAAAAGTGTGGCATCTCTCAGTGTGTTTCCCTTCTGTAAATAGCAAATTTAGGTCTGAAGTTGCATTCAGAAACAAGTCACAAAATCCAACTCCTGCTGTTTTACAAGTATTAATCAGCACTCGCAGATCAACTGCCATCGGTGCCAAATATAACAGCACATTTTCCACAGCAGATTATTTCTGTGTAATTGCTTCGAAATTGTCCCTTTGTGGTGGGGTCGCAGAAAGCGAACGATTCCTGGGATACTGTTGCTGAAATCCAAAGGACGACGTACTCTTAATGACGACTCACACTGTTTCTCTCATATATTGTCTATGTTATTTATGCATTAATCGCTACTTTCTTCCCTTTCATGGCACAAGTAACACCAAAGATTGTCGGAAAAAGCTCAGAGCCTCTTTTTAACAAAAGAAGTTGGTGTGGCGACCACAGCACCGTTTCCGTCATCTATGTTCTCTTATCCTCCAGCCTCCCTCTACTAATGCGCACAGCAAGCAGAAGCGATATATTGTTTTCCTAAAGGCTACACTACTACGAAGGAAGCTGCAGAAAGGAAGCAGAAAAAAGGCGCGAAACCTATGTTAGAAAGAAAGACACTAAAAACACCGAGATTGGACGTAAACACAGTGCCAGAGTAGCCTCTAATTAAAAGTATTTCAAATATGTCGTGGAAGATGACACACACGTGAGGGGTGCCGTATACAGAACACTTCCGTACACGTTTGTTTTGCTATATCATTTGGTGTAACGGAGCAAAAAAAAATAAGCTTGCGAAATATTCCATTTAAGAGACTGCTATTTCAGATTTCCGTTCATCTTTTTGTCTTATTAAACAATCGAAATCAGGAACCTACTTACGAGTTTTGTGTGTGTGTGCGTACATGTCTATTCTAACTGAAATATACAACCACAGCGTTGTTGGCCTACGTGAAAGGAAAAAGCTTAACTTAAACGAAATCGTAATACTGGACATTAATTTGGGAAATGAGTTCACTGTAGGACTTACTCACCTCCGTGTATGAAAGAGCGAAAATCACGTTTCACTTTAACGTAACTGTCGCCTACTACATTGATTTGAAATCGAGGGACAATGACACCTGAAAGCGTATTACCTCTTTCGCGTAGTTTTCCTTGCCTGTGCTTTCTCTGGAGCTCGGAATAGATTTCTGTTAACATCACAGTGTGCCACGTGGAACAAGACGTCATTACACATACAGTTCAAATGGTTCAAATGGCTCTGAGCACCATGGGACTTAACATCTATGGTCATCAGTCCCCTAGAACTTACAACTACTTAAACCTAACTAACCTAAGGACATCACACAACACCCAGCCATCACGAGGCAGAGAAAATCCCTGACCCTGCCGGGAATCGAACCCGGGAACCCGGGCATGGGAAGCGAGAACGCTACCGCACGACCACGAGATGCGGGCTTACACATACAGTTCACTCGGATTGTCAGCAAACTTCTTTCTCTGACAATTATTTGATCTTCATTTATGGGACACCGCCTCTTCGAACAATTTTAATAATAGGCTGCAAGCAATGGTCTGCTCTCATCGAAGTACGCTATCTACCACGGCAACGATAATGTTGATTGTTATAACACGATCACACACTCAGAAGACTCTCTCTCAGCGTTGAAGTTGTTACATAGCCGTAACAGTTCGAATTGTGAAATGATAATCTTACAAGCCAGCGTCTGATGAACATTCTTTCATTCGCCATGCGATAGGTTTTGCGGCGAACAGCTCGAGTGACCTACTTCCAATAAGGAGGAATGAAAGCAGTTTTACATGTAACTTTGAAATACAGATTATCTCACTGCTTCCTACTTCCCTGACGTCTTCCTGGACAAACGTATCTGTAGTTTATCAGACATGAATTGCTTCAGTCACTTAATGATGTTGCTCTAGACGTTATGCAAAGAATGTCGTATATACATGATTATGCCCTGCCTGCTTTTAAACTGATAGTTTGCCAATATCTCTATAACCACTTTCCGTACAAGTGTTTTGGTTGAGGTGGATACACTGCGTGCCCTGCCGGATCGCCAGATTCCAAGACAATAAATTTTAGCCTTTGGAGACATTTAAAATTGTTGGTGAGTTCAACCCCCGTACTCAGTGTTAATGTCCTGAGGTAGTGTGTCCAAAATTGTGTTCTGAATTTTTTTTTATTTCCGCTAACAACCACAAACTTTTAGACCTTAGACTACCGTTTCTGGCCAGAAATGGTCATGTTTAGATCTGTTTTATAGCATGTCCTAATATCATGAAGGTGCAGTTGCATCGTCACAAAATAGACGTAAAATCAGCTTATCATCGTCGGACATATTTAAAATAGCGTGTAAACTAGACCACAGTTCTGCCAAGTCATGCTGTCTTTATCGCTACTGTTCATAACAGTCTGTTTTATGACACTACCACTACGGCTTTATTATATTAGGACACATTATAAAACAAATCTGACCGAAACTGATATTCTAAGGATCAAACTTTATGCGATCACTGACGGAAATGAAAGACATTCGTTCTACACTTCCTGGGCCACCGTTGTAAACCGCGACCATGTCGAAGAATGTAAAAATGTATTTGGCCAAATAGCCAAAACCCCACGAGTTTTTTGCAACATGCACCAGAGTGCGGTGATGTACACTGCGTTGGTTGGAGTGTAATAGGAACACAGGCTACGTGCACAACGTAGGTTTTATTGAAAATTACATAAAGTAAAGTACTCGTTATTTGGAGTAAAGTTAATCGCTTACACTAGTTTCCGAAGTTTTATGGATAGAACTGAAAATTCACAAATCTAAAACCAGGCTGAAGACCTCAACGATAATCAACGACTGGTATTCACTTGGTCGTAGAACACGACAGAACCTAAGGTTCACTTGATGAAACAAAGGACTACGAAGACAAGGTCGATGGCTGATATTCAAGTCCTGGTCGTTCTCGATGCAAAAGCCACGCCCAAGTGGTTGTGAAGGCAGTTTCCTCAGGCGGAAGTGTTGGTTGTGGCATGGTACCATACGTAACTTGGGTTCTGACGAATTGTGAGAGAAGTCGTCACACGACCCAGGGTTTGGCGGAAGACTACTGGAGCTGCGTTGCGCCTCTCTAAATAACCAAGCCGCATATAGATTCTAGATGAACTATTTGCGATCACGTGGTCTGTAGAAGCAAACAGGTCCGTGGGGCCTGCGAACTCTAGAGGAGCTCCACCGCCGCTTATTGACCTTGTCAGCGTACGTGATAGTTCTGTCATCTGTTAATGTAACCCCTTGTAGTTCAGGCCGCACGCGTACCACAAGAAGTGAGGCGGGTTGTAGGGGTGCCAGGCGAGAGTCCCTTAAGCCTTCGGCACACGGACCGTGCTGTCTAACGTTATCGTTGGGCGTGCCAAGTTCAACGTGCTCCTGAACGCTCAGGAACGATGCGACTTGTGCATACGGTACGTGGGGCCGAAGGTGATAACCGCTATCCTAACGTACTCCAACGGTAGTTGAGGCATGTTTCTAGTTCGTAAAACACACTGTTTACTCAACGGGCGCGCGTAAAAAAAATGGCTCTGAGCACTAGGGGACTTAACATCTGAGGTCATCAGTCCTCTAGAACTTAGAAGTACTTAAACCTAACTAACCTATGGTCATCACACACACACACATGCCCGATGCATTACTCGAACCTGTGACCGTAGAGGTCGCGCGTTTCCAGACTGAAGCGGCTAGAACCGCATGGCCACACCAGCTAGCGCCCGTAAAATTCCCACGTTAGCTCTATTAAAACGCATATTTCCTCCATCGTCCACGAAAAGGAAAGTACCATATCCAATCAATAAGGACACAAGTTTATAAAAGTTCCATTACAAACAGTGCGGTACAAATTTGGAATACTTTTCCACATAAGATGAACATTATTTCATCATTCCCACATTTTAGTAAAACCCCAAGGTCAGTCTTACTTGAGCACTGTTCCTACCGCACTCCCCCGGTAGCTGAGTGTTCAGCTCGACAGACTCTCAATCCTAAGGGCCCGCCTCGGTCGGAGATTTTCCCGGCTCAGGGACTGGTTGTTGTGTCGTCCTAATCATCATCATTTGATCCCCATCAACGCCCAAGTCGCCGAAGTGGCGTCAAATCGAAAGACTTGCACCAGGCGAGCGGTCTACCCGACGGGGTGCCCTCGTCACACGCTATTATTATACTGTTCCTACCCAGTAGCAAAATCTTTGCAACATATGAATTACTAAGCGTAAAAGAGAAAGGAGCAAAATATCTTTATATAAGTAGCGCAAGCTGTCCTGTAAATTAAGCCAATCGAACAAAGTCACCCCTCAAAAATAGGTGCACTTATATTTACATAACATCAAATATTATAGTATATACTTATATTAAAGTAATAATAAAGTATCAGAACCCAATAAAAAGGGGAATGTTAGGAAAAAATTTGAAGTTTTAAGATTCGATCCAGTGCCCCAGGAAAAACTCATTACTGGTCAGAAACGCTACTTTTTTTTATCTCATTTTGTTCTTTATTGTTCGTTGACTTTCTTCGTGTCGGACGTTCGATGACACTCGGTCAGGTTGTTCGTTGATCTTTTCACTCAGTTTTTTTTATTACAGAGGGTAGCTAAACCCTCTGACCGAACACGCTGAGCTACCGTGCCGGCGTAATACTCGTTACGCTAATCCAACATCACGCGACTGATACTTAATCTTCTTGTATTACCCTATTTGAAAAACGTTAATCGTAGATAATTATGTAACTAATGGAAATATAATTATAATAAATTGTACCAAGAACAATGCGTTTGCTTGTCGCTGCCTTAAACAGCCTTCTCTCATAATACGCAAGTTACAAGAATTCTTCTGCTACGAGTGTGATGTTTCTCATTGTTTTATTGGAACGAATCACACAGTTAATAACGGGTTTTCCAGTGATTCACAATTTGCTGGTGCTCAGAAACGGCATATGTATATATAGGCTTCAAATGAATGCCAATATGGCGCCTCACAACTCTGTACTGAAGAACACGGCGTGCGTGTTACGTGGGTGGCGTTGTGCCACCTCATTGGTCAACGGTCAGACGCACGCTCAGAATATCTGGCATGCTAGATATTAAACTTCCTGGCAGATTAAAACTGTGTGGCGGACCGAGACTCGAACTCGGGACGTTTGCCTTTCGCGGGCAAGTGGTCTGCCAACTGAGTTACCCAAGCACGACTCACGCCCCGTCCTCACAGCCTTACTTCTGCCAGTACCTTGTCTCCTACCTTCAGTCTGGATGCCAGATATTGCTCTGCACGTTCGGAAAGACTCCCGAACGTGCTATTCCAGGCTATGACGTCAGAAACTCAGCACACTCAACGCTCAACGTTCGGATGCACGGTCCGTGTGCCGACAGCTTTACTCCACATATGGAACGCAGTCCCAGAAGAAGAATAAGGTCGGCACTTAGAGTATTTTTTTAAATCTAAATGTGTGTTGTAAATTTATGATTTTTATTCCATTAATAAATCACTACACACATCCCTAACAAAGGATTTACGGACCCATGTTAGCATTAAGTTTATGTAATGGTTTGATGTCAACAATAACAGCATCCAACACATATCTGATACGAACTACATGTGGTAGTCAAATTCATAAACGATAAGGAAATGGATAGTTTAAATAATGTGTTTTATGTCAACATTTTACTAATCCCCCTAAGTGCCGTCATCATAAAACTCATTGAACGGATAACGAATGTGTCTGCCACAAGTAAAATGTATCAATTGAGGCTGCCACTGTAGTTTAGCGGAATGAAATGTGCTAAAATGGTCCATATTTCTAGGGTTCCCCTCAGCTGAGATGTCGTCCTAGAACGGCGCGAGGGCATGAGGCGTTTGTACGCAATATTCAGTAAAAGGCGGTCAGAAAGCAGGTCGGGTTACGGCGCCTTTCCCCGGCGCTGTGTTTATGCCCCTATTTCGCTGGGTTGTCCACCGTTATGACCGCCCGAGCCCATATCACAGAGGCGCGCGCCCGCAAGACAAAAGGACTTGCTGCGATGACTGCGCCTGATACAGCGCCAGCGCGTTACGGCGCACAGTGGAACGGGCCGGGAGCAAGTCGGGGTAGGCAGGCCACAGCAGACAGTGCCTCGCTGCGGTGTCTGCTCGTAAAGAGTATGCCGGGCGTCGCGGCTGCAGGGCCCGCGCCTTGTTTCGCACGTCGATAGCAGACGGGGGATAAGGGCCGTACCCGGCTCTCCTCACGAGCATCCGAACGACGTGTATTGGACTCTAACAGCAGCCGAAGAGGCCAGCAGAACGGGGGCAGAAACTGGCTAGAACTCGGAAAACCACCAGCAACTGAATGAGAGCATGATTGCACCGCAAGTGTGGAACTGCCGCACTACATCACCGATTCAGTTCCGTCACTGAAAGGATGTGTAAATCCAGAACACCAGAATCAGAGTTTCATAAAAGACAAATTACTTCAGTGTGGAAAAAGAGGATGAAAGAAAGAGACAAAAGTAGAAGCCCACAGTTAGTAATTAGATAATATTTTAATTTTAAAACTCCGATTAGTTTCTTGTACTTCCCCTCTAACAACTTACTCTCGATAATATCCATGGTAATCTAACTCAGTTGGAGCAAGAGAAATACATTTTTCGGGTGAGTAAGAATGATACAAATATCTAAGAGGGTATAGACTCCACTCAGCTACGCACACACGACAGGTTGCCATATACGGAAAAGACAGTTATATGCGTTTCTGGAAGGCATCATCCTCGAAATAAAATATATTCAATGTCTGCGTTGAGCCGGCCGGGGTGGCCGAGCGGTTCTAGAAGCTTCAGTCTGGAACCGCGTGACCGCTAGGGTCGCAGATTTTAAACCTGCCTCGGGCATGGATATGTGCGATGTCCCTATGTTAGTTAGGTTTAAGTAGTTCTAAGTTCTGGGGGAATGATGACCACAGAAGTTCAAATGGTTCAAATGGTTCTGAGCACTATGCGACTTAACGTAGCGGTCACTCAGTTCCACACTGCAGCGCCTAAAACCGCACGCCCACTCCGGACGGCCAGAAGTTAAGTCCCATAGTGCTCAGAGCCATTTGAACCAGTTCATTGTCTGTGTTGAGATGAAGGGCGTCAGAAGGTTTATGTCTGCTATAACGCAAATGCCGGACCTTGTAATAGCGTCTCGTGTATTCCCAATTTGGAAACCGCCTACCCACTAACAGATCGCTTGGTAATTGACTGTAAAAAAGTCTGTAATTGGCCGCATCTCAATTAAACCTCTCTCCTCCTCGGGAACATATGGAAAGATGCAGTGCCCACTGAGATAAATTTTTACACATTCTGAGTGAGTCACCGCCTTGAATATTTACACGCATTTGACTTACATATTTTTGTTTGTCTTATATTTTCCCAGTAACAAAGTTCGTCCAATACTAATGTTCTTTCCAAGTTTGGCAGGTTTCAGTAGCTTTTGAAATACATACCAGGACTGAAACTGCTTTCCCAAGTATTCCCAATCGTCATTTCACAGGCAACAATTCCAGCTCCTTGGGATATGTATGAAAACGGCTCAGCACTGTCGTAGCGTAGGGAATAAGAACGTAGAAATTAAAAGAGCTGCAGACCCTCACTGTCGACGAATTGAGATGTATCAAGTGGTAATTAAAGAAATACTGGCCAAGTTAATTCCATCGCAACAGCTGTGCCGAGTGATTGTGATATAATTCCAGAAGGGAATGTAGCAATGAGTCACAAACCCGATGTGTATTTTATTGCTGATCTATATTTCAGCTATTGAATAGCTACCCTCAGTGCTTTTAAACAGTCTTATACACTAGTCAAGTGGTGACGACACATGTTACTTTGCGAGTGTGCAAAAGTTAACGAGACTACATTACTGAGTTTAAACGCCCTGAGGATAACTATTCAGTGGCTGAAATCTAGATTTGAAATAAAGAACAGTATGGATTTTAGACTTATTGCTGCATTCTTTTTCCTATTTTGAAATTCTGTCAGTGGCACATAATTTAGCGTCCCGATACTCACGGATGACACAGCGTCTGAAATTGGTGGTACCACAGAATTCACAGGAATGTTGAACTCAGTTTCCAAACGTTCGTTTCCAAAGGAAAGACCACGATCACATCCTCAGTTTCCTTATCGCACGACTGAAAAGATGAGTGATATAGATTTCAGCGCCATTGGCGTAGTGAAACGGATTCAACTGGTAATGCTGCAGGAAACTCCAGACGCGAAGAAGTTTCTGTCTGATTTTACACAAGAACCACCGGAACGTTAGATTCCGTTTTAACCTTAATCTACCGTAAGTTCGTGGAACTAAAGAAAAAATTGCCTACTACTTATAAGGCAGCTCCCATGTTCTGGAAGGGTAGTAGATGGGACCCACGAAACTACCATCCAAGGTCTTGGACACCCATTCATTATAAAGTGGAAAATTGTTGGGAATGGAAATGAAAAGTGTTACGTCAAAAAGGTCCAGTGTATTATTTATGAAACATTGGGGAGATATTCATGACATAACAGATACTAAAAGTTTCTGAACTGTTGTGCATCATCTGCATGACGTCTCGTCACACAGGCTCGAATACGCTGTTGTATTCACTGTGGAAGGGAAGCATGCCGTCTCTTAATGTCATGCTGAGGAATCTCGTGGCGCGTGTGTGACATATGACGAGTACTGGAACGATGGTATGAATGTGTACTTCTTACTATAGCATAGAGATATGTTAGATGGGTGAACATACCAGGTGGTTACAATTAAAGTGCAGCTCCCCAAGAAGGTACCGTGAGGGCTGCAATTATCTTATAGCAGAGAAACTCGGTAGATATGATAATGCATCAGTGCAGTACCCATTAACCCTGGTAAAACATTGGCATCAGTTTTGTTCACTAGGTGCGAATCTGGCGCTGTACACCGTTTGCATGATGATACGGAGCCCACGTGTCATTTGCCAACCCATAACGTGAGTGGAAGACCAAGAACGATGTGCTCGGCTAGAAAAGGGTGTAGCACAGGCATATAGTCTTTCGCCCCTATTGTTCAATCTGTACATCGAAGAAGCAATATGACAATAAAAGAAATATTCGGGAGTGGAATTAAAGTTCAAGGTGAAAAGATATCAACGATACGATTCGCTGATGACATTGCTATTCTGAGTGAAAGTGAAGAAGGACTATAAGATCTGCTGAATGAAATGAACAATCTATTGTGTACGGAGTATGAAGGTAGAGTAAATCGAAGAAAGACGAAGGTAATGAGAAATAGCAGAAACGAGAACAGCGAGAAACTTGACGTCAGGATTGATGGTCACGAAGTAGATGAAGTTAAGGAATTCTACTACCGAGGTAGCAAAAATAACCAATGACGAACGAAACGAGGACATCAAAAGCAGACTGTCACTGCCAGAAAAGAGCATTCCTGGCTGTGAGAAGTCTGCTAGTATCGAATATAGGTCTTCATTTGAGGGACAAATTTCTAAGAACGTACGTTGGAGCACAGCATTGTAAGGTAGGGAAACTATATTGTGAGAAACCCGAAACAGAAGAGAAATTGACATGTGGTACTACAGTCATAAGGTAAGGGAGGTTCCGTGAAGAATTAGAGAGGATAGGAATATGTGGAAAGCACTGACAAGGAGATGGGACAGGATGATAGGACATCTGTTAAGACGGAATGACTTCCATGGTACCAGAGGGAGCTGCAGAGAGCAAAAACTGTACAGGAAGAAAGAGATAGGACATTGTCCAACAAATAATTGAGGAGGTAGGTTGCATCTGTTACTCTGAGATGAAGAGGTTACCACAGGAGAGGAATTGATAGCGAACCGCATCAAACGAGTCACAAGAATGATGATTTTAAAAAAATGTGAGTGAACAGCGTGGCCATCGAAAAGAGAGTCCATGCGCTCGTAGTGAAACTGTTTGACGAGGAAGGCAGCAATTTCAGTGCTTTATAAAGTGAGTATCGCCCACTGAAAGATCTGAGAAGGGGCCCCGTGCCATTAAAATGGTTGAACAGGATGGCAATGAAATTCGAAACCACAGGTGAGCTTGGTGTGGCACCTTCTAGAAGGAAGGTGTGCTGGTGGAAGTTATTGCAGAAGGTTGCTGTCGCTGTACCTGACCACGCAGCCCTTGCCCCATGTAGTGCTCGTGCTCCTGTGATGTAACAAGATTTGTCCGTCCCGTGGTCCACTGTACGAATAGTTCTGCGGCTATATTGCACTGGTGCCCGCACAAGAACCAGACGGTGCAGTAATTGAAGCTCATATAGCGGAGCAATATTCTCGATTTGCTCTCCTCTGTTTCGGGCACGGATGGATGTTAATGACACGTGGCCAAGCAATATTATATGGAGGGCCTAGGCACATTTTACACTACATGGTGTAGTGAATATATAGAACTGCCGAACTTGGGGTGCTGTTTAACCAACTATAGTACACGAGGAGCCATTGCACTCGTCATCTGTGACTGATGTTTTGGCTTCACCAACATCATTATTCTCAGCCCCCTCCTGTTTGAAGAGTTACACTGAGAGGGCCTGTCACTTGGCGGCAGAGCGTTATGGATACCAGCTTTTACAGCTTGTGATTCTTGTTTTGGTAGAGTGCAACCATGTATAAAACACCGTTTTCAAGATGAGACAACGCCTCACGTCGCTCGCCCATTTGAAGATCTGCTTAAAGCAGCTACCACGAACGTCTTATGTCTAGAGGTTTTCCAGATGTGTTGTCTGCTCACCTGATCTGATTCCAAGTGACTTTTGGCTCTGGGGACATCCAAAAGGAGGCGTTTACGAGGGACACATTCAGTCTAAAATGGTTCAAATGGTTCTAAGCACTATGGGATTTAACAGCAGAGGTCATCAGTTCCCTAGACTTAGAACTACTTAAACCTAACTAATCTAAGGAGATCTCACACATCCATGCCCGAGGCAGGATCCGAACCTGTGACCGTAGCAGCAGCGCTGTTCCAGGCCGAAGCGCCTAGAAACGCTCGGTCACAGCGGCCGGTACGTTGGTCTCCATCTGATGGGGAGTATAAAGGAGCACCTTGCGCTGATTGCACCGGAGATGTGTGAGCAACTGTTGATCACGTCTTTTAACGGATGCAGCAACTACTTGATGTCTCCAATGAACATACTGAACAAACTGCGTAAGCGGCGATTTAATAAAATTAAAATAACGCCTTTCTCACTACTCTGACGTTTCCTGCATATGTCCTGTTCGTAAACCATGACATATAGAAACATTTCCACATGTCTCTCTTGCATTCACAGCACCAGATTTTGTACGAGGTGGACAAAATTACAACTAATTTTTCCAGTGTAAATAGGTTCTGCATTAACTCATTAGCAAATCTACCAAGTTACGTAGCCAGTGATAATTACAGCCCACAATGCACCTCTGTGAGTCGCTGCACTGATCAGCGAGAACATTTCGACCATCGACCTACTATCGATATAAACCCGTCCCGTCGATAGCAGCGTCACCTCGTAAGGAACGACTTGTAGTCGTTCACATGCATAGAGCATGTAGTGTCAGTGAGCGTGGTGTCCATGCGTAGGAGTATAGAAGGCACGCGACCTAGCTCAGTTTCACTTAGGGCAGATTGTGCTGGCCCGGAGGCCTCCGCACCAGCATTTCGGAAACTGCACTATTTGTTGCATATTTGCGGAATGCTGTGGTGACTGTCTTAAACATGAGGGAAAACCAATGGGAAACCTCGTGTAAACGTTGTGGGATTAGGTGGCCACCCCACATTACAGATGTCGGACGACGTAGGCTGTGCAGACTGGTAAAACAGAACAGACGGCGAATTGTGGCAGAACTAACGTCAGACTTTAATGCTGGGCAGAGTACAAGTGTCTGAAGAACACACAGGCCACCAAACACTCGTCACGATGGGCCAGGGCAGCCGACAACCCACGCATGCGTCAATGTTAACACCATCGGCAACTACGGCTGTAATGGGCACGTGACCATCGGCACTGGTTGTTGGCCCAGTCTTCTGATGAATCACGATACCGTCTTCATTATGCAGATGGTGGTACGAAAATCCGTCGTCGTCCAGGGAAACAGCTCCATGACACCTTTACTGCGGGATGGAGACACGTGGCGGCGTCTGCGTTTTGCTGTGAGGAACATTTACGAGGGCATCCATGGGTCCAGTGCTAGGCACTATGACAGCCAAGGAATTTTGTACACTAGTTGCCGATCACATGCACCCATTCATGACAGTCATGATTTCCGATGGCAACGGCATTTCTCAAAGAGTAATGTGCCATGTCTCAAGTCCAGGAGTACGATGGAATGGGACGCAGTAACGAACTCCAATTGACGTTCTGCCCCCCCCCCCCCTCACCCCATCCCCGTCTCGCAGGCCCAAACCCGATCGAATACATCTGGGATATGCTTGAGCGCGGTGTCTGAGCTCATCGCCCCACTCCTCAGAATTCACGAGAATTAGTTTCACTTGTTTGTTCAGGTGTGGTGACAGCTTCCACCAGCGACCTACCAGTGCGTCATTGCTTCCACGCATCGACGCGTTGCCACTGTTGTCCATGCCGAAGATGGACGTAATGGCTATTAGGTAAATGGTTGTAATATTCTAGTTGAACAACGTGTAACCTCCCGGTATCAGAGGACCCGACAGACCAATAAAGATACTCAAAGTGTTTGGTGGAATTATCTTTTGGTACGCTGGTTATGAATGGTACGATAGCGGCGTTTACAATTCTTGTCACACAATGGGGAACTTTCAGTCACCCTACGACAACATCCCAGCTGACTCCCGCTCTAGCCCGTGCTCGTCTTCTTTGTTTTCTGTGGCACGGTTTTAGTGGTAAACGACGCAAGGTAACTCCAGATCTTAACGCATTTTCCATAGAATGTTTCTCCACGGTTGATGTGTGTTTTCTGCTAGTAATCTC
Organism: Schistocerca gregaria; assembly: GCF_023897955.1. Lineage (NCBI taxonomy): Eukaryota > Metazoa > Arthropoda > Insecta > Orthoptera > Acrididae > Schistocerca > Schistocerca gregaria. The sequence goes on from NC_064924.1 coordinate 202,947,714, forward strand.
TGCCCAGATTTGAAATATTGTCGTCCCTACATTCGTTACACAAGACGTGCAGTCCCATTGTCTTCTCGTATTACAGTACTTCTTGAACGTATTGTATTGAAGTCAGTGTCTCAGTACAGTAAAACCAGCCGTCCGTGCGATCTGTCGTTACGAGGCTCCCTTGTCCATCTTGCTGAAGTTTCGACCATTCTGAAACTGTAAAAACGGCGATGAACCCCTCTTGGACTTCCTCTGGGCATGTTTCGTTGTGATCTCCAGCTAAAAAATTAAAATAGCATTGCACATAACCAATAGACGTAAATGTAATGACTTTTTTATCTGCTGTAAATAAACTAGAACGAGCGTGGTATTTTGAGGAACATGTAACAGTGTAGTGGAGTTATTGGAGTATCAGTTCTTCATCGTTAATAGAGCAACCTTATGGTTTCCGTCAACGTAATTTTCATCATGAAAGACCACACTTACCTCAAAATCCCATGGTAAACTCCATCCAAGATCAGAATCAAATATAGTTCTCCGTTTTAGTGTTCTCCATTAAAACTCAATCCTAAATCCTTATTATACAACTTATCGCCATAAAAATAACCTAGGAATCCTTAATATGATATGATATTGGCCAGCAGTTCTTTTTTCAGTTGTAACTAAGCCACTACAGCAACTTACTTCCCTAAGAGCTAAAATATATAAGTAAAATACGTATACCTTGCATCTATCCAAACATAAATAGAAAGAAAGGAATGTTTTACTACAACGTAATGAAAATCCGTGAGAACCGGGAAAGGCAGAAGAACCACTACGGCGACAATTAAAGGTGATGTAAGTAGCTTTACGTTATGTATTCAACATCCATTGAAAAGTATGGACACAGTTCACACGAAAATGTAAAATGGTACAAGGTTTAATATTAGTGGTCAACAAATATTGGCTCACAATCGAAGAAACTGTTATGCACTGACCACCAAGTGGCCAATAGATCTACAGTCTCACACACATTTATTCTACAAATGAATTGAGTGAGAAACATTGAACACAACTGTTGCGTTTAAGTTATTCAAGAAAACTTACCGAATATCACCTGAAGTCCCGCAGGTAGTCATTATACAATAGCTGCCACGTGAGCTTCAGTATCATTCCCTAGCCGTAATGGCTGGACAGACAAGGCGAAAATGTAAGCGTGCAAAAGGCCGACTATTCTCTAAAGTTCTTTTGAACAACGTTGACCTGTGGCCGGTACGAACTGAAACTATTGAGATTACCATGTTGGTCACACAGCGGCTATCACTAAAGTTGAATTAGGAGAAACACCTGGTTTGTGATGAAAATAGAAAATACTTCCCGCAGTTTAATAAATATGGTGTTAGACTTGAGTATCACAGATTTCAGCCAGAGAACATGCTAACTAAACTGGGCCATCCCCCGGAGTGTGAAGTCAGATTTCAGAACAAAATTTAAAATTTTGCTAGGTAATCGAAAAACTATATTGTGGCAACGAGAGTTGATTCTATGGGGAAATAAGATCACAATTATATCCCACAAATTAATAGCAGTAACTTGAATGAAATGGTTCATCAAATCTTTCAAGAAATGCTAGTGACCCCACCCGCTGCTGGCCGCTGCTTTTCTCTAACGCTGCCGAAGCATCGGACACGCAAACATTGCAAATAACGTGATTCGTGCAAACAAAGTTCCTCGCCTGCAAATTTCTCTTGAGGCACGCGAGACATTTGTTAAGTAAGAAAAGTTCCAGTTTTCTTAGGACAATCCTCACGTTGGTGGATCAGAGCAGACGAGTAAGTGGAGTGAGAATGATAGAGACAGTGATAGGCAGATACGCGTGTACAGATATGTATTACTGCCGTGTTTTCCGTCTGCATCCAGTGTACAGCCACTGAGCAAACTAGACACAACCGCAGCAGCCATCGTGTCAATATCGCTGTCATAAATAGTCCCAGATAATTTCAACAGGATTCAGATCGTGTGATTAGAACCTTAGTCGAGGTGTGATTGGGTGCCGGAATGTTCGACAAACTATTAATGTTAACACGTAGCACTGTGAGCACTGCTGCTGTAAACAGAAGTCTCCGTGGCATACTAATCATGAAAACGTAGAACAAATGGGACACACTTCCAGAATATTGAAACAAACATCCTTGTCTCATATTAAAGCTGAAAAGTGTCGATTTATGTGGCCTTTTGCTACATACCCGACTACAGATGTTCACTGCCTGTAGTTATCTTCGCAGTGTTATTGTTCAGAAACTGATTGAGATGGACTGTAATTCACTATCAGCAGAAATTCCTTTCAGATTTTAAGTATATTGGCACTGACAATTCATGACTCAGCTCCCGTCGCCGTAATTTTACGACCACTGTTGGTACGCCCTTTACCACTGCTACGAGTGGTACAGCATTCTCAGACCCACTCGACAATCCGCGTTCCTGCAGAACAATTCGGTGACAAGATGGCTACGTTCAAACGCGGTGTCACCTTTCTGCCAATATCTCATATTTTGACGTCGGGTCGACTGTACTGATTCCATACAACTGAGCGGGACATCGCCCGTGAACGGCCAGAGGACATCCCATTAGCAGTTCTACATAGCATTAGTAGGAAACAGTGTGCTCTTTTGAGAGGGTTACCAGTACTTTTTTCCGTTTAGCTTGTTCTGTATGTGTACTGCAATGATCGGGTTGTAGCCCATCTCTGACTCATTATCTGCTGAGATGCGCACGTGTGGCTACGCAGGGATTCTAACAACGACAGACGCAATTAATAACTAGTAATTTCTTCAACTAATTACAGATTCAGACTCTTTTCCAATAACAAACCAAGAGCTGAATTCGTTTTGGTTATGTTAATTTTACTTCTTGCTTCTGTAATTAAAGTTGAAAATTAACCTGTGGATAAAAATTCCAAGACAAATGAGGCCAAAAGAAACCGATTCCTTACGTAATGTGAATTGTGGTTATGCAGAGAAAGGATGATAATATGCTTAAAATGTTGGCAACCTTTAAAAAGTACGTAATGTTTCAAGTGGGCTCTTCTCATCCTGCTTGGATGGCAGAGGTACCCGGACAACTTTTCTCGACTATTGGAACTGAGACACAATGAGAAACCTCTATCTGAAAAGTTATCGCTAAACTATGCTTAGCACGTGGTCTTTGCCCTCAGATGTTATCCGTGTTTGGCAAGGCACTGTTTTTAGGAATTGGTAGTTCAATGAAACACAGTGTCTTCGTAGTCACAAAAGCACAACCATTATCGACTTCATTGCCTCATTTCACTCATTTTGCTATCTTTCATGCAGCTCTGTTAAGCACAGACGACGCCCGCGCGAACGTTCTTACATCGCAGGTAGTCATAGCTAGCCTGTTCATTACTTTGAGCAGACCTTATGCAATCCTGCTGACGTAAATATTTTTACTCAGCGTTGGTTTGTGAAGCAGGGTACTACAATCTCGTACCATCTTCCCTTTTACATTCGTGAGAAAAACGTTGTCCATAAAACACTGTGACGGCGACAGCCACGTGGCAATAACTCTCGGCATCCAGCCCTATATCACCTCGACTGCAATTTCATGGGTTTAGTACTCTCTTTGTGTCATGGTAAAAACTGGTTAGACGTACTCTCCCATAACCATTAGTAGTATAGGTTTCCATTAACGATGCTTTGTAAATTTTTATAGCTACTGCAGATCTCACGTTCAAGTCTCTATTAATGTGCCCATTGATACTTAGTATTGATTTATTGTCTGTGAGGCCTGTTCTCCTCTCGTCGCCAGGTGAAAGACGGGTATTTGATCTACTAGCTTACCGAATATGAATACAATGTCTTTAGACTTACGCCACTTCGTCCGGGAGGATGTTAAGAGGGGAAGCACAACACCTTTATCGAAAAATGTTACAAAAACTTCCACTCCTCGCTGAAAATCCTATATTCAGCTACCCAGATGTACGAGAAGTATTCAGATGAGGCTCTAAAGGGCAGCGTGTTAAAAGAAACTGACGTTAAGTCTCAGATACTGTGGTCTTTTACAGCAGTCGCTATGACTATAAATTAGCAGTAAATTACATCTCTTTCTTATTAAGTGCAAATTGTCTGGTGTGCCCATTGTCTGCAGCACACGTCTTCTACAAAAGGTAAGAGGCTAAATATACTGATAAATAATTTACGCATTCATTTAAAATATAATTAAGAGGAAAAAATCCAGAAAATAAGACAAAAAATTAAGAAGGCCAGAGGAAATCATAAGGAAATCCAGCGTTTTTTCCTATCACTAAAACTAACAGCGTTGGTGGAAAATGGAGTAGAAATCAGAACCCAAAGTAAATACGAGAAATATCATCCTTACTTTAAATCTATGCCTACACTCCACAAACCAACTGATGGTTTATGAAGCAGGGTACTACAATCTCTACCCATCTCCTCTTTCACATTCGTGAGAAAAACGTTGTCCATAAAACCCTTTAATTTTCTGTGGTCATTTCGCGAGATATATGTGGATGGAAGTAACATGTAGCCCAAGTCATCCCAGAAAGCACTCTTCCAAGATTTCAAAGTAAACCTCTCCATGATGTGCATCGCCTCTTCTGTCAATCGCTTTCTGTGACAGTGGAAGAACGACTGTGTACCGGCCGTTCGCCCTGTGTACCAGCAACCCTTCTTACAAGAGCGTCAAGCGTGTGGCCTAAGTCGGCGGAGTCGCAGAGTCCACACCAGGTGCGACGGAAGACCTGCGGCGGTGGCCGTGCGGTACTAGGCGCTCCAGTCCGGAACTACAGGACTGCTACGGTCGCAGGTTCGACTCCTGCCTCGGGCATGGATGTGTGTGATGTCGTTAGGTTAGTTAGGTTTAAGTAGTTCTAAGTTCTAGGGGACTGATGACCTAAGATGTTAAGTACCATAGTGCTCAGAGCCATTTGAACCATTTTGAACCGGTAGGCTTCAACATGAGCACCGCCAGAGGTCACAGGGTTCCCGGATCTGCTAGAGAGCATAGGATCTGCTTGCTTGCGCGGGTCTTGTGGACACAAATAGATGCAGCTGCATCCTGGTGTCGCTCTAGAGTTTAGGCTGTAACCGAGTCGTTTCCTTGGGGTCTTCTGGTCCAGGTACCGACTACAGTAGTGGCCCGTCCACCACAGCTCTAGCTAATGAAACGGTCGGAGACGTCAACAGTGTGCCGCAGCCAGATAATGGCGCACGTGGACCTGCCAGTAACTACCTGAGATATCGCCAGAAATTAGGGCTACTCTGGGAACTGCAAAATGAGTTTGGTATTGGCGGTCGCCATTCATACGATGTACTGTTCCACTGCAGAGTGAACTCTGACTGTATTCCTCGTAACGGCAGTTCGTCCATTTGCAAACTTGTGTAAAACCATTAATTACTACGAACTGCTACAAATAGTTGTCGCCAGTAACTAACTTAGGATTGGGTTGGGTTGTTTGGGAGAAGAGACCAAACAGCGAGGTCATCGGTCTCATCGGTTTATGGAAGGCCAGGGAAGGAAGTCAGCCGTGCCCTTTCAAAGGAACCATCCAGGCATTTTCCTGGAACGTTTTAGGTAAATAACGGAAAACCTAGATCAAGATGGCCGGAAGCAGGATTGAACCGTCGTCCTCCCGAATGCAAGTCCAGTGCTCTAACAACTGCGCCACCTCGCTCGGTCATAACTATCTTAGGGAAGGAGGTTTTATATACTTGTTAATGAACTTAGTATACAACGCCTTCCGTGGGTATTTCGCCTAAACAGGTGCTGTGCTTCTTATATATCCTGTAGGTTTTGCTGAATGCTTTTGAGAGTATTAAAAGTATGTAACATAAACTGCGGTATCTTTAGATTACGTTGACTTAGAAGCTAAAAAGGTGCCAATGGATCGTAGACCCACTATTTTATCTAAATTTCAACTGCTATCGCTGTTAGATCCTGAGAAAAAGGGCCTTTACAGACGGACAGGTAGACGGAGAAAAAAGTGTACCTGGAAGTGTATCGTTTTTACCGACTGACGTACGGAACCACATAACTCAGCGAAGAATTGTTTCGTCAGTCGCTTCGTCCGTGGGTTAATTTCGTCACCTTACGATGATTTTAATGATCCCCAGCATGGCTTCCGCATTTTCTACAATTTCTACTTTGTGCCCTTTCCATTATACAGAATTCAATGGGAAAAAGAGCAGATATTATTGTATGTGGTACCTTAATACGTAAACGCAAAAGAGTCACAATCTTTGTTTTCTGCGTGGCCGTAACTGCACCAGTAAGTGGACTACGCCTGTCACAGTAGACTAACCATTTTGCGTCCAAACGTAAGTCCCCCGTTTTCTGCCCAGAGGAAGGTAAGCATCAACGGCTTGCTGTTGCTACGTGTACTTGGAGGCAGCAACGAGTCTAAAGACATATGACTTGTAATAGCTATAATTACTAGTCTGTATTATACCAGTATTTACTAGTCGTAAATACTGGTATAATGTTGTTCAGCACACAGTCACCAATAGAAATATCTGCAGACATACCCGTTACACTCCTTTATATCCCTCCGATCGGTTATTCCTCGTTATTTTGCAGTCATTAATATTTTCAGTGATTTGTTGCTAGTAGTACAATCTCACAGTAGTGGATTTCTTCACTTACGGATACGCACTACGTTACATTTATTTACACTCAGGATCAATGGCTGGCCATTACACTAATCATTATCCTGCAAATATATTCCTGAAATACGCAAAAGTTTCTGGCTTTATTGTCCCTTCCAGACAAACAGTCTCAATTATCTTCCACCGTTTCCACTACATCGTTTGTGTGTATTCTAAACAGTACGATTCCATCACATTTCATTGGGGTGCTCTTGAATTTACATCCATCGTTTTAGTCGCGTTAGCGTTGAAGAGCAACGTGTTCTATTTGCAAGGAATTCCTGAATCCCGTCTCAAATCTGCCCCATTACTTGGTAATATCGAATACAGTACCCTAAAGTAGAATGTGAAACGATATAGAATGCCTTTCTTACGTCAACCTGGGTGCCTTGGTATGGGGCGCTTTAGATCTCGCAAAGGAAGAAGGGAGGAGAGTATCACAAGATCTCTGTATGTGGAATCCGTGATGATATATGGGAGATTCTAGTTCACCAATATCGTTGTTGCATTTGTCTTGGGAGGAGTCAAGAATAGTCGCCACACAAAAATGAATTCCGTGCGGTGAGCAGAAACTTTTGACAGGCAACATCTAAACTGAAGAATTTGCAACACTCCATAACCAGCATCTGCAGCTGTCGCGCATAGTATCTAAATGCAATATCAAAACGACAGGTCGCTCTGAAAGGTGTAACATTGCAAGCTGCATTCTTCTATGACAAGATTGACATTGCATATAACGTTTACAAGTGGCGTGTTTTCGTAAATTTGGAAAAAATTTCCTTATTTCAATTATCGCAGATGCCATACTACTTACAGGTTAAAAATTACAGTTTTTCTCAGAATTTCAGAGCAGAAGGTGTAGTAACCTTACGAGGTGCATTCAAGTTCTAAGGCCTCCGATTTTTTTCTCCGGACTGGAAAGAGATAGAAACATGCACATTGTTTTAAAATGAGGCCGAGTTCATTGTCAATAGTCCCAGAGATGGCAGCACCGTACGGCAGATGGAACGTTACCGCCAGCGAGGAGAATGAGAACTGTTTTAAATACTTAAAATTGCGACGTTTTCCTTACTTGAACAGCGTGTAATCATTTGTTTTCTGAATTTGCGTGGTGTGAAACAAAGTGAAATTCATCGGCAGTTGAAGGAGATATGGATGTGTCGAAAGTGCGTTTGTGGGTGTGACAGTTTAATGGAGGCAGAACATCGTGTGACAACAAACCGAAACAACCTCGGGCTCGCACAAGCGGGTCTGACAACATGATCGAGAAAGTGGAGATAATTGTTTTGGGGGATCGCCGAATGACTGTTGAACAGATCGCCTCCAGAGTTGGCATTTCTGTGGGTTCTGTGCACACAATCCTTCATGACGACCTGAAAATGCGAAAAGTGTGATCCAGGCGGGTGCCACGAATGCTGACAGACGACCACGTGGCTTCTCGTGTGGCATGTTGACAAGGAATGTTGACGCGCAACGACAGCATGAATGGGACTTTCTTTTCGTCGGTTGTGGCAATGGATGAGACGTGGATGCCATTTTTCAATCCAGAAACAAAGCGCCAGTCAGCTCAATGGGTGGACACAGATTCACCGCCACCAAAAAAATTTCGGGTAACCGCCAGTGTTGGAAAAATGATGGTGTACATGTTCCGGGGCAGCGAGGGCGTAATCCTTACCCATTGTATTCCAAAGGGCACTACTGTAACAGGTGCATCCTACGAAAATGTTTTGAAGGACAAATTCCTTCCTGCACTGCAACAAAAACGTCCGGGAAGGGCTGCGCGTGTGCTGTTCCACCAAGACAACGCACCCGCACATCGAGCTAACGTTACGCAACAGTTTCTTCGTGATAACAACTTTGAAGTGATTCCCCATGCTCGCTACTCACCTGACTCGGCTCCTAGTGACTTTTGGCTTTTTCCTACAATGAAAGACACTCCCGTGGCCGCACATTCACCAGCCGTGCTGCTATTGCCTCAGCGATTTTCCAGTTGTCAAAAATTATTGACTAGCTTTATTGGTTAAAGAAGTTTCAGAAGCGTGTAAGATCAAGTACTACGCATCAGACATACTTTCAATTCTTGTATGTATCCTGCCCACCCCTCAAATATAGGGTGCACAGGAAACCCATCATCTCGGATCGCCAGTCAAAAATTCATGAAATCGCATCAACGTGTTTTTCAAAAGGACTCGCAAAGTCTATGTGCACACGTTGCCATGCTGATAGCGACTGAGGCCAAGCTCAGAATTTTCGTGGCGGAGCCGGTCGACGTTTGTTTTATTAAGTATGCACCTGCGTAAAACGAAATATAAACAGGGCAATCAATTAAAGCGAAGTTCATAACGAAAGGAAACGATTACAATATTCAACCTTGTGCCAGACAGACGTGTCGCAGATAAAGGGTGACAGAGAAAAAGTGAAATCCCTTCAGGGTATACAGTTCGTAATACAAGGTAAGTAATACAGTTCTTAAGTCGCTGCTATACAAGTGCCTATTATTGATGCCGCTGTGAAGGTCGTAGAACTGCTTCAACTGGGCCACAACCAGGCTGCGCAGCTGTCGGGTTGTCATCCTTGAGAGGGGTCGATCCGCGTGCAATTGGATGAGATCGTCTCACAGCCCTCTCTGCTTTAACGTTCACGCCCGGCGTGCCGGCGCTTCACTTTACGCAGGACGATCCCTCCCCCACAAATGGACGGACCGTCATCGTATAAGGAGCTCGACAACGGGAAGCGAGGCAGGATCGTGGACGCTGCTCTGGAGCGGAAGCTGTGGCTGCAGGGGACGTCAGGCTTTCGGTCGTACCCTTCCATCCGGCAGTGGCGCTGGCGCAAATGTCCTCCGGCAAACGACAAGAAGGATACGCGCCCACCTCCTGAGGCACATAACCAGATGAGGGCGTCGGCCGCTGCAGCCTGGGCGGGTCCAACTCCAGCGGTAGGACGAGAGGAGGCGAAGGATGTATCTCCAAAGGACCGTCCCGTGGTGTCGTGACGATGCCCTCTGGAGGCTGTGGTGGCCGCGGTGTCCTAAGGATCCGTGAATTTGGGGAAAGACACTGAAGGACCACCGTCGGCGCTGCAACCTGTCAGGGCTTGAAATGTGATACATGCGTGCGCCAAGACGACAAAGGATCTCGTTTCGTACCTACCGTCTGCTGCCGCTAAAAACCCTGTAAAACACAATATCATGCGACACAAAGAGATGCTTGCGGCCTTCCTGCAGTGCTGGATGTTGTGGAGGGTGGAGCAGGTGAAGCAGTGTCCGATGGCGGCGGCCGTGAAGCGATTCCGCCATCTCGTCGATACAAACGATAGGAGGCGACGAACAGTTGCACTGCTTTATCCCTGGCATGTGAAGTTTGTGGATAGGCTGGTTGAAGGATCTGAAAAAACTTTCCGCTTCGCCATTTGACTGTGAATAGAGCTGTACACTAGTTAGATGCTGTATGCCATTTTCGTTCACAGAATGTTTCAATTTCATCTGACGTGAATTGAGGTTCGCTGTCTGACACTATGACTTCACGCAAAACTTTGAGGCAAAAAGCAGACAACAACATCTGAATTGAGCTACGTGACATTGCCGAGTTCATTGGTACAGCAAAAGAAACTTTCTATACGGGCCTTCCACAATGAACCAACGTGTTTTTCAAAAGGACTCGCAAAGTCTATGTGCACACGTTGCCATGCTCACAGCGACTGAGGCCAAGCTAAGAATTTTCGTGGCGGAGCCTACAGATTTTCTGCACATGCATGACACTGTGACGTCATCAGTTCTATTTGGGTGTCCATACCCTGCCAAGTACAGTGTCGGCGCGCTATCTGTTTCGTGCAAATAATCCCTTAGTGTCCTTGGTGAAGCAGCTGTAACACTTCTTTTTGCAAAGCTTTGGGGATCAACACGCGTAACTGTCCACTGTCATTTTGATCAAGAATCATTCCTTTTGTATAGCGAGGCTATGCTGACGTGCAAAGTATCTGCACACTACAGAGTTCTTTACGCTATACAATGAGCGAGGCCAAGCCCCGGGAGTTTTATTTTAGCAAAATGTTCAAATCTGTATCAGCTTCCGTGGCCCGTGCAATTTTCCTATACTTCAGAGGAAAATATTGAAGTAATTCAGTTTCTCGAGCATAGATGTAAAAACTATATGCAGCAGAAGCGTTAAAGTCTGTATCAAGGGCAATCTGAAGACGTAAAAGTGAGTCCGCATTATTATGTTGAGCCGTCGGACAATACACAACGTCGTACAGATGTTGAGACAACAACAAAGCACATCTTTGCAATTTTTGGGCAGTTCGTACAGGAACCGCCTTCGTCGGATGAAACAAGGACTGCAATGGCTTGTGATCCGTTACTACGTAGAATTTTCTGCCGTAAAAATGGTGGTGGAAGTTGGTGACACCATACACAATAGCCAATGCCTCTTTCTCTATCTCTGAATAGTTACACTGAGCTTTGCACAACACTTTTGAAGCGAAAGCACCAGCTCTGCGAATTAAAGTGAAACAAGCATCGATCACTGAGCAATGCATCTTTAAATTTTTGAAAAGCTTCTTCGCACTCGTCTATCCAAACAAAGGGGATGCAAGAGATGCAATGAATCTGTGATTTATGCAGCATTCGGTATGAACCTAATATAATAGTTCATGTTCCTTAAAACTGACTGTAGTTCTGTGACAATGCTAGGAACTCACTGGTCTCGTGTACCTAATAAATACAACTAAAGAAGATGTACACCTTGACTGTTTGCGACACGACCGACATACTGCATCTCAGCTTTAAAAAATTCACACTTGTCCACTCTACACTCAAGTCTTGCATCAGGTAACATATGAAACAAAGCATGCGATTTTGCTACTTGTGCTTTAAGTGTACTGCTACTACAATATCATACAAATAGTTTGAATAGTTTGGTACTTGAGCAGTTAGCTGTTCCAAATACGGTTGGAAAATTGAGAGTGCGGAAGCTCTGCCCAAAGGCAAACGCAAATATTCAAACAAGCCCAAATGAGTGTTAACAGCACACACTTTTTGAGTTTCTTCATCTAGTGGTATTTGAAGATATGCTTCGCGCAAGTCAGTGTTTGAAAAGTTGCTACCAGCACCTAATCTGCCCATGTGACCCACTAGGCATGGCAATGGATAGGTCCTTAGGTTGACTGTAGGTCTTTAGGTTGACTCAAAGCCAACACAGAAGAGAATGCGACTTAAAGGATTGGTGAGTAAGACCAGCGGACTTTCGCCTTGACTATCTGAGATGGGCGCCATGATTCCACCATCTTGCAATTCTTTAGGTTCTGCTGTCACCTTGTCCCATAATACAATGGGAACAGCTCTGGCCAGGCAAAAGTTTGGGTATTTTCTTTCATAATAATATTACAACAAAAATTAAGCCTTGCCTAAACCTGAAAAAAAGTTAAGGGAATTCCTTCAGCAAGCTAGCTACATTGAATGTGGAAGCCCAACAAATGAAATCAATCAATGCCAAAATTTTTTTTACAATTTTTGATTGTAGCACAGCGAAAGTTACAGTTCATGTATGTAAGCGATACAGGGCAGGATAAGAACATTTCCCGAGAATGGGAATGTCTTGTCCATTATAAGCCATCAGGAGTGTGCTACTTGTAGAAAAGCGTGAGGACCCAAACAGTTCATATGTGTTACAATTCAACAATTGAACAGAGGCACCAGTGTCCAACTGAAATTTCACACGTTTTCCACTAGTATGCAAATGAACAAAAAGCTTGTTGGACTCTTGTAGCACTGAAGAAACTGTTTGCTTTCTATGTTTTGCTAGACTGTTGCAGGCTTTGAATCTACTGCATTTATGACATGGGCCTTGTGAGTAGATTTTCGTGAGTGGGCAGAATTCCTATGTTCATTCCACTGCAAACAGACGGATTGTACGTGACAATTGTGGCCATAGCGTAACACTGTGCATATAAGGAGCGGCCGTCTTGCCATTTGCGTCGCGAATATCACGTAGGGTATGACTTAATTCTGTATGCCTGTGTAGCTGCCTGGTTAGCGAGCTGCTTACACGGCGTGTCGTGTGCAAGCTGTTGCTGGCTAATGGGCAAGCAAGGCGGGTGACTCGACCCGACAAATTTGTGGCTGCTCAAATTTATCGGCCGACATGGCACCTTATATTGATCTAGTATTAGCACGACATGCTGGAATGATGGATCGGACTGTTTCCAAATCTGTTCCCTGAGTCTGATGTCATTTACATTGTACACAATCATATGACGCAACATAACATCTCAATATAAAACACTACAAGCACATTGGAATTAGCGTTTCCTAGTTATATCCTGTAAATCTGTTATCCACACACGACAAGTTTGTTCTGACCGTTTCTTGCAATTAAAGAATTTATACCTAGCTACTACCACATTCCCTGTTTGGTCATAATAGATAGTGAGTGAATCTACAAACTGGTCATAGGGAAGGTCACTTAGAGTGGCGTTAGGAACAGTTTCTGAATGAGTATAAACACTGCAATTTGTACTGTGGACAAAAAATAATGTTCTTTGAAAGTACCTGGTACATTGAGAGCATTTACATGGGCTTCAAACTGTTGCAACAACTCGAGCCACTCCTCTTCTTGTTCATGAATCTGGTGAAAAGGCGGTATAGCACCTGGAGCTGCCCACTCATCAAATATGGGGTGCCCAGGAAAGTCATCTCGGATCACCAGACAACAATTCAAGCAAATCGCATCAATGAATCCAGAATGAGATTTTCACTCTGCAGCGGAGTGTGCGCTGATATGAAACTTCCTGGCAGATTAAAACTGTGTGCCCGACCGAGACTCGAACTCGGGACCTTTGGAAGGTAGGAGACGGATACTGGCAGAAGTAAAGCTGTGAGTACCGGGCGTGAGTCGTGCTTCGGTAGCTCAGATGGTAGAGCACTTGCCCGCGAAAGGCAAAGGTCCCGAGTTCGAGTCTCGGTCGGGCACACAGTTTTAATCTGCCAGGAAGTTTCGCATCAATGAAGTTCATTGCAAAAGGAAACGATTACAATATTCAGCCCTGTGCCAAAAAGACATGTTGCAGGCAAAGGGCGACGACAAAACAGGAAATCCCTTCACTATATACCGTTCATAATACAAGATAACTAATATAGTTCCTAAGTCGCTTCTATGTAGGTGCCTATTCTTGAAAACGCTGTGGAAGTCATAGAACTGCTTCAACTGGGCCGCGACCAGGTGGCGCGGTGCTTGTGTCTTCTTTGTGCGTGGCCACTGCTGACAGGTAGTCATCCTTGAGAGGGGTCGGTCCCAGTGCAATTTGCTGACGTCACAGCCCCCTCTGCTCTAACATTCCTGACCCGAGTGCCGACACTGGACTCATGCAGGAAACACTGCATGAGAAGTTAAGCCTGTGATATCACGTAGCAGCCAGTACATTATGTAACATCCATCCAGCAGTCGTGTTTCCCATTCACACCCTTTGACTGGACAATGTTTTGAATCCCTATGTATCATGCCGTAGTTAAAGACGAAATTGTAATCTCCTTTCCAGTATGATTCTTCTGGGTGTGGTCCCGTGTCAAGTTTAAAACCTACTAATGTTTCGGCAGCTGTTGTAGGCAACTTTCATGAATATGGTTACTTATCTATTTGTGAATTAATGGTATTATCATAGAAAGGTTCAATATTAAATTTTCGTTTTGCTTAAAACTGATGCGTTTCTGAAGCAATCTGCTACAGTTTCACTGTTTTATGTAGCGAAAATGATACTCTGATACTAGTGTTGCTTCATATATGACACAACCAAAGGCCCAGGTGTAATTTAATGGAATTGACAACAGCCATCAAGCCGGCCGCGCTGGTCTAGCGGTTCTAGGCGCTCAGTCCGTAACTGCGCGACTGCTACGGTCGCATGCTCGAATCCTGCCTCGGGCATGGATGTGTGTGATGCCCTTAGGTTAGTTAGGTTTAAGTAGTTCTAAGTTCTAGGGGACTGATGACCAAAGATGTTAAGTCCCATAGTGCTCAGAGCCAACAGCCATCAAGTCCTACGCTCTCACGTTCTCTTGGTTTTCTCAAATTCAGTATGTCTGATTAACACTACTTGATATCTGACACCTGTCACTTACTGCTACAGCGTTGCCACATCGGCTGCCGCTGCGTTATAGGCGACATATAGACAGGGTGTGTCGCTTCACAAGTGTTACTACTGACACGGAGCGTTCTTGGAAGTGGCCATCATGAGGCATCATGAGGCATGACGGGAAAGGGAGATGCTCTGTCGAGAGCTGATTGCAAATGAGCAGGGATTTAACTGCGCAAGACGACGCGTTTTCTAGCCTGAACTAAAACTCAGTTTCTAACTTAACCACGGCCTTCTGACGTGCACTGTATGACAGAAGATTTGAGCAGTGCTCAGTCACTGCTGGAGTACTAGATATTTTTCGAGCTTTACTGTCCTTGTTCATACATATCGATAAGAAAAACATCCTACTAAAATAATTTGTGACCGTTCTGTTTAATGGGAACTTAGTAGTCCGCCTTAAGGGGACACGCCCCTGGACGGGTTGCATTTTTAGTATTACCTTCACCCTCATAGTGCACCTGATATATAAACTAGAGATAGCTAAAAATTCTTACACACCATTAGGGTCATTAGTCAAAGCATTTCCAAAAATATCATTGCGATATTTATAAATTTTGGTGCTGACAATAATATTTATAATAGTATAAACAACGGAACACTATGTAACTGCCGTACCAGTTTCTTTGGAAACACTGACTGCACAGCTTGGAAAAAGAGTCAAAGTACAGACAACAGTCTCTTCTTTATACTTTACACCTTGGTAGCAGCTTCTGCAGCTGTCTGTGCTTCAGTTACTCTACGCTTTTCAATATCAGTTAGAGCTGAAGCCATATTCCTTCCCGTCTGGATGTTCATTTTTCTTCATAACATTGATCCTTGAAATTGCACCATCATTGAACGTTATTGTTGCATCCATGAAACAAGTCTTCAGCACTGTCAGCCCAACAAATACAGTTTTGGGTATTCTCTCCCATATACAGCTGTTGAAGCTTCTATTTGCATTCTGAGAGAGACCATGAATACATTTCCTAAGTAGATTTTAATTTGACAGATCCCTATACACAGGCCTAATTGCCTCAATTGCGGCAAGTGGTAAAGAATGCTTGTGAATATATTATAAGCCACTAGCATTGCTTAACTAGCACTTGCACCACAAATCTTCCCCTTTCGGACACAAACCATGCTCTGCGGTTTCATCTGCTGACAGTCTGTGAAACCATGTTGCCAAAACAGCTCGTCACATGTTCTCCAAATTTCGTACATTGCTCCTTATTGCTAGTCAATAATATTGAGTCAGAGAATCAATTTCACTTTTTGTAAGATGACCTATGTGCTTTCCGTCTGACAGTTTTTTTCCACTGAAATCTTCACATAATTTTCTCAGCCGACCTCCCATTCTCTTTTGTACATGCCCAACACATTCAAGGTTTTCTATCAGAGTGTCCCCATATGGTCTGTCACTAACAACTTTACAGTCTTACATCTCCAAGTTAGCCTATATACCTCACACCATGACTGACCTCTGATCTTCCAAACATCTTTCGGACTCCTTTCGATTCCATGTTTCCACTTGAGCCATCAAAGTTTTTTACACAAACAAGGGTGTCAATGAATTTACTTGAACAACAGTGGCCGTGCTTTGTTAGACATTCATAATCTACTATCTTACCAGTTTCAATAAATGTGGCAGTTACAGCTCTATTCAGAGAAGTGTGACCTCTCTTCTGCCAAGACCCATCAAATGCTGCTACAATGTCTGTATTCTCAGACATGGCTACTGCTTCTTCTGCTGCCCTTTTCATTGAATGTTCACTTACACCACATAAAGAATTATGTATTAATTTATTATATCTGTCAAACCTCAGAGGAGGTGGAGGTAAATCCATCACTGCACAAAAATTCAGGGCAGCTCTCCTTCCCCTTCCAATACACTGCATTGCATTAGCAAGCTGAATATTTGCACTATAATGCCGACTATCAGTTACTGACCATGTCATAGTATCACTGTGCATCTTACACGAGTTAAAGTCAATTACTAACCGACTTGAAAGACCCTTCCTTGCTGAAATGTCCTGAGAAACGTCAATACTATCTTCACAATTTCAGTACTAGCATTTCACCACACTCTTTAAAAGTTTTGACAGCATATTTTGGTTCACAATAACATTTCCGTTGTTATTTCTGCTCACAGTACTATTAGGCCTGTTCTTATCACATTCAGAGAGCGAAAGTTTACGTCTGGAAGAACTGCCTGTAGACACAGTTTCTGCAGGCGACTTTTGAAGCAACTGATGTGTATTATTCGGCTGTGTCAGGAACTGGTTGCAGCGAAACTTTCGTTTGGGGCTAAATTTCTTTACACTTTACATTTTTAGCGCAGTCAACACACATACACAAACAGAAAAACACACAATAAATACAAAACCACAACATATGGAATTCTGAAATCATATACTCTCAGATATTTGTTTACATTCGAAAGATAGCCTTCTAGACATGCCTGTACTTTGGTTTCGGAAGCCAGTGCCATCTGGAATACACATGTGCTAACGATCTGTAACTAAAGAGGGAAAAACCGGAAGGACAAAATAATGAATCACGTATTCTGAAGCACTTCTAACAACAGATGGACTTGGCTCCTGTGCAACATTACATTAAACCTCAATTTTAGAACGAACGTAAAATGATAATTCCCATAAACTGCACATTTTTTAAATCAGCTTTTCTATAGACCAAGAAAATTGTTTTAAAATTTTTGGTTATTTTCACAAGCAAATCCCCTTAAACACAAATTTGTTTGTTTCCTTGGAGACGGTTTTGTACAGAAACATTATTATAAGTCGACTATAAAAACAGTTGAGCACTTGGATGGGAGCCCATTTGCTCTGCCGAGCGCTGTCATTAAGCCCGGTGCAATCAGCCTTTGTGAGGCAACATGAGGAGCTACATGAGTGAGAAGTAGCGGCTCCGCTCTAGGAAACTGACTTACGGCCGGGAGAGCGGTGTGCTGACCACATGCCTCTCCATATCCGCATCCAGTGAAGATGGCAACGCTGCCGGTCGGTACACTTGGGCCTTCGTGGTCTATTCGGGAGGAGTTTTTCAGTGAAAACACTAGTACTTTACTTGTATTTTATTTATTACGCGTTACGCCCGATTAAGGCTTCATTAGATAATCAGAAAATACACAGGTGGGGAAAAGTTGTAAATAGGTGAAAGGTCATACAGGTAACCCATACTTCTGATGTGACATACGCTGTTGTTAGTAATTTGAACGTGACATGTGCCCCCTGTATTAATTGTAATGTGATTTTTTCCAAGATCTTAGACTTCAACTCTTTTATGAATTTATGTTCTTATCGTCTTAGTAATATGAAATAATACCACGCCAGACACTTGTAACTTCCTGAGTATTTTGACATTATTTGAAGAGGCCCTGACCGGATGAAATGCGCATTATATAAATTACAAATCTGCAGTTTACGAAGACGGCTGCTGTGGCCGAGCGGTTCTAGGCCCTTTAGTCAGGAACCGCGCGGCTGCTACGGTCGCAGGTTCGAATCCTCCTTCGGGCATGGATGCGTGTGATGTCCTTAGGCTAGTTACGTTTAAGTAGTTCTAAGTCTAGGGGGATGACCTCTGATGTTAAGTTTCATAGTGCTTAGAGCCATTTGGACCATTTTTGTAATCTACGACTATTTTTACAATCAACAATTTCGCATGTAACGTGAAACAAACTGACGCTTCCTTTTGAAACTGGGCGTCGGGTGGAAGGCATGAGGAGCAGTATTTTTTTGGACTCACTCCAGCTACTCATTGAAAAGCCAAAATTGCAAATATCTGCCACGTCAGAGAAAACACGTATGACGACTCTTATGGGGGACGCCCTGCATACCGTAAACATTGCCTGGAGTAGTGGAGCCCAACTCACCGACGAAATTTCGGAGGTCGTTCAGGAATATTTTCAAGGTATCCTAGTAAAAAGAGACTTGCCGTCTCCTGTTGCTCGTTGCAGAGTAGTTGCATTTCGTCTGATTTATTACGCCATTTAGCTGTGTATCCATATTGCACTGTAAATAATGAAACAATGGAAATTTTGAGGGTATTCGGTCTTTTGTTTGGAAACTAATGTTTTCCACTCACTGACGGCACTTAATGCAATGACTCAGTCTTTATTATTATCCCTCTTGCTCGGCTCTCTGTTAGACTTGTTTCTTCGCCAGTGTTAGTAACACGATAGTGACATTAAACGCTACACATAAGTTCACTGATGAGTAAATGGACGTTGTGCACCTCGTTTATGAATTCACTGAACGCAGTGAAGGGCGGAAAATTACGCAATGCTGTACTGTTACTGCAATGACGGCAACCACATCACAGTACTTTTGCGCCTGAGGGCTGTAACATTAGCCTGTGTTTTGTGTTATAGCATTCATTGGTGCTATTAAGGACGTTTTCACCGTTTTGTAGGTAATAACGGTAATAACAGTAACAAACCCAACGCGGGATACCTATTACCATGAATCAAGTCATGGGACGCTATTGGTCCCTTATACCGAATTACTTAGAAATTATCTGAAGTAGCCTCCGACATTTTGTCAGTGCAGTGTTGTCCATTAATAACCCAATTACTTTTTGTTATTTATTATGTTTAACTTGTATCGTGCATTGAATAAGAAGCATATAAAGTCAAAAAGCAGCTCTAGGTCTAATATATTACCATGAAAGAAGCGCTCCGCACTATTGAGAACATTTATATGAATGGTCACATATTTTTGTTCTGAAAGAAACAAATTACATATAGGTAAAAATTGCAAATAAAAAGGTATCAAATCAGTTGGTATGGTAAACATAAAAACACTCAACACAAAAATGTTTCAAATAGCTCTGAGCACTATAGGACTTAAAACCTGAGGTCATCAGTCCCCTAGAACTTAGAACTACTTAAACCTAACTAACCTAAGGACATCACACACATCCAAGCCCGAGGCAGGATTCGAACCTGCGACTGTAGCTGTCACGCCTAGAACCGCTCGGCCACAACGGCCGGCACACTCAACACAGAGATTCACATTATATTTCCTTCAATTGATACCTGCTAATATGGTGCAGTTTATTCCAACCCTTCATTCCAATACGTGATCTTGTTCTTTAGTTCCCGTATTTCTACAATAGGTTGGTTCGTTCCACAACAGGCGAATTTAGGGAAGTCTGACATTGTCAGGGGAAGACGGTGGATTTAATGTAGTTTGTTAAATAAATATTTTTTGAAGTAGAAAAACTTTTATTGCCTAGATCCGCAATTTTCCTACTACAATTAAAATACGATAACTAGTTTTCGTAGGCATTCTGTAACCATTTCGATATCACTCGAAGTGTAAAATGCGGTGGATATGCAATGTAATTCACTATTAGCTTTTGTCAGACAATGACGTGCATTCGTAAACAAGACAATGACAGTACGCATTTAAAAACATGCCCGTAGCACGGCGGTAGTAATGAAGGAAAATGTACTCATGTAAACATTTCCACTGATTTCCTTGAAACATGTGGGAAGTCACTTCATGTTCGAAGTTCCTGCCAAACCGCTGGGGTAAATAACATTTGATAGAAAGTAACTCTTTCACTGACAAGTCAGCTAACCAGATGCCAATGTCCCTAATTTTATTTACTGTAGCCGGCCGCGGTGGTCTCGCTGTTCTAGGAGCGCAATCCGGAACCGTGTGACTGCTACGGTCGCAGGTTCGAATCCTGCCTCGGGCATGGATGTGTGTGATGTCCTTAGGTTAGTTAGGTTTAAGTAGTTCTGAGTTCTAGGGACAAATGATCACAGCAGTTGAACCCCATAGTGCTCAGAGCCATGTGAAACATTTTTTATTTATTGTAGAATGCCTGTGTTTACAGTTTACATTATACAATGACCCTGCAGACACTCATGTAAGTTTGATAAGACACACACTGCTCACAATACACACCTGATCTTTAAATATTAGGAAATTTTGTCCTCAGATTGAGGTTCTAAATTGACTTCAGCTTTAGTGAGAGTATTTATTGGTTACACATAAAATTCTTGCTGCACTGGGACTCGAACCCGTATTTTCTGCAAATCGCGAGCGGTCACCTTAATAATTTCAGCTATATGCGCGCGCCTCCAGAACTGATCCAAACCTCGATAAGTCACACTTGGGGCACATCTCCCAAATTGTGTAATGTGGATAGCAAACACAGATATTCTACTATAAAAAAAGTATTAGATCCTTCAACTGGTTAAAACAACGATCACAACGAATGACCCTCTCTGTTGCCGGAAACAGCCAATATGTGTGCGAGCTTTAGGAGATATGCACAAGTGGGCAAGTGGAGGTTCTGGTCAGTCCTGGAGGCGTGCGCGGATAGCCGAAGCGGTTAACGTGACAGCTCGTAACAAGCGGGAAATCCGGGTTCAATTCTTTCTCCGGCAAAAATTTATGTGTCTCACCAGTACATAGTACAGAAGAACTTTAGATTCACATCTTGCGAATAAAGTTTCGTAATAGCAGTTTTAGGTCCGCACATATATTCGTGTCACCGTCTCCATAGTCAACAATGAAGCCTACAATCACACTACAATCACTCTTAACTACATATATGAAGATAGTAACTGTTCTCTAAAGAACAGATGCGATTGATGATAGTGCAGCTCCTCCAGAATTAATGATAATTAATTGAAACCCTCAGCTGCCGACAGGTGTTGTTGATATACCTCGATGGGGACAGCTGAAATTGTATCCCCCGACTGGGACTCGAACCCTGGATCTACTGCTTACATGGCACACACTATATCCATGTGAGCCACCGAGGACACAGATGAACAGTGCGACTACAGGGCCTCATCCCTTGCACGTTTCCCATGAGACCCACATTCCCAACTGTCCACAGTCTACATACGTAAAGTTCCTAACAGGTATTTGACCATCCACTCATTACTCGCACACTAAGGTGACGATTCCCGTAAGAGTTCGAACAACCTGTGCGCATTCGCACAGACGAAGGTCAATGGATGGGTAGCCTTTAATCGTATTCATGAATATAGTAACTGTTCTCGAAAGAACAGATACCATTTATGATCGTGCAGCTTCTCTAGAATAAATGATAATTAATTGAAACCCTCAGCTGCAGACAGGTGTTGCTGATATATCTCGATGGGGACAGCTGAAAACGTGTGCCCCGACTGGGACCCGAACCCAGGATCTCCCGCTTACATGACGGACGCTCTACCCTTTTTTTTCGTTTTTATCGTTGGATTTCATCGTTTTGGACGTCACATGACATCCGTTAAAGTTCGTTTGTTGATCCTTCCACTCAGTTGTTTTCTTGCAGAGGCTAACCAGCTCTGTGACCGAACATGCTGAGCTACCGTGCCGTCATCCATCTGAGCCACCGAGGACACAGACGAATAGCACGACTGCAAGGGTTTATCCCTTGCATTTTTCCTGTGGGACCAACATTCCCAGTGTCTACAATCTACATACATAATGTACCTATTAGAAATTTGCCCATACACTCATTACTCGCGCACTCTAAGGTGACGATTCCCATAAGAGTACGGGAAATCGTAGCTACTCATATAATTACCGCTAAATGCAAGTGAGACTGTCCGTAGTAGACATAAGAGGATGTTGCTTTCTGTTAATGATGTATCGTTCGTTACCAGATGGCGAGCATGTAGCGCAGATGCCTTGAGGTGGGAAATACACACCGAGGAGTGACAGTGGTCGCACGGACAGGTGAATATCTCGGTTTACACACCGATCGGCTCGGTGTGCTTCGCTCGAATTTAAATTTACGTCAGGCACCAGGTGGTATGGTGCCGAAGTGTACGTTAATATTTGTGGTAGACAGCAGTCGAGATCGAGCAGTGTTGTGAAGTGTTATTAACCTGTCGTGTTCATCCCAGAGTAGCACTTGCAACCTACTTCCTCAATAATTTGCTGGATGTATTCCAATATCTGCCTTCCTCTACAGTCTTTGCCCTCTACAGATCCCTCTAGTACAATGGAAGTCATCCCTTCATCTCTTAACAGATGTCCTATCATCCTGTCCCTTCTTCTAATCAGTGTTTTCCACAAGTTCCTTTCTTCTTAGATTCTACGCAGAAACCAATCATTTCTTACCTTATTAGTCCACCTAATTTTAAACATTTATCTGTAACACCTCTTCCCAAATGCTTCGATAATCTTCTGTTCCGGTTTTCCCACAGTCCATGGTTTACTACCATACAATGCTGTGCTTCAAACGCACATTCTCTGAAATTTCTTCTTCAAATTAAGGCCTATGTTTGAAACTAGTAGACATCTCTTGGCCAGAAATGCCCTTTTAGCTATTGCTAGTCTGCGTTTGACGTCCTCCTTGGTCCGTCCGTCATTGGTTATTTCACTGCCTAGGTATTAGAATCCCTTAACTTCATCTACAACATGAGCAGCAGTCCTGATGTTGAGTTTCTCGCTGTTCTCATTTCTGTTACTTCTCATAACATTCATCTTTCTTCGATTTACTCTGAGTCCATAGACTATTCATTCCATTCAGTAGATCATGTAATTCTTCTTCACTTTCACTCAGGATAGCAACGTCATCATCGAATCGTATCAGTGATATCCTTTCACCATGTATTTTAATTTCACTCGCGAACCTTTCTTATATTTCTATCATTGCTTCTTCGAGGTTAAGATTGAACAATAGCGGCGAAAGACTACATTCCTGTCTTACACCCTTTTTAATCCGAGCACTTCGTTCTTAGTCGTCCACTCCTATTATTTCCTCTGATCTCTTGTGAATATTGTATGTTACCTGTCTCTCCCTACATTACCCCTATTTTTTCTGAGAATTTAGGACATCTTGTACCATTACACACTGTCGAACGCTTTTTCCAGGTCGACAAATTCTATGATTTCTAAAGCCAAATTGATCGTCATCTAGCACAATCTCAATTCTCTTTTTCAGTCTTCTGTGTACTATTCTTGTCAGCAACCTGGATGCATGAACTGGTAAGCTGAATTTTTTGTGATAATTCTAGTACTTGTAAGCTCTTGTAATCTTCGGAATTGTGTAGAAGACATTTTTATGAAAGTAAGACGGTATGTCGCCAGACTCATATATTCTACACACCAACGAGAATACTCTTTTTGTTTCCGTTTACCCATAAAAATTTCATAAATTCTGATGGAATGTTTTGTGTCCCTTCTGCTTTAATTGATCTTCTACAAAGCTCATTTAAATTCAGATTCTAACAACGGATCACCTATCTCTTCTGTGTCGACTCCTATTACATCAGACAAATCCTCCTCCTCGCAGTGGTTTTAAATGTATTCTTTACACCTATCCGCTCTCTCCTCTGCGTTTAACAGTGAAATGTTACCACCCTTGTTCTTAATGTCACCGAAGGTTGTTTTGACTTTCCTATGTGCTGAGTCTGTCCTTCCAACAATCATTTCCTTTTCGATTTCTTCACGTTTTTCATGCAGCCATTTCGTCTTAGCTTCCCTCTAATTCCTATTTATATCAATCCTCAGCGACTGATATTTCTGTATTTCTGAGTTTTTAGAACATTTTTCTTTACCATCTCCGTTTATCGGTCAACTGACGTGTTTCTTCTGTTACCCGCCGTTTCTTCGCAGATACTTTCTTTGTGCCTATGTTTTTATTTCCAGCCTTTTTGGAGATGTCCATTCCACTTCAACTGCTCTGCCTACTGAGCTACATCTACAGCCTTAGAAACCTTGAAGCGTATCTCGTCATTCCTTACTACTTCCATATCCCACTGTTTTGCCTGTTGATTTTTCCTCACTATTGTGTTGAACTTCAGCCTACTCTTCATCACTACTATATTTTTATCGGCCTCTATGCGTTACAATCCAGTACCTGATTTCGGAATCTCTGTCTGACCATGATGTAATAGAACTGAAATATTCCCTTATCACCAGCCTTTTTCTAAGAATACCGCCTCCTCTTGTGATGTTCGAACAGAATAGTCGCTATTACTAGTTGAAGTTTATTACAGAACTCAGTTAGTCTGCCCCCTCTCTCATTCCTTGTTCCAAGCCTATATTCTCCTGTAAACTTTTCTTCTACTCCTTCCCCTACAACTGCTTTCCAGTCCCCCATGACTAGATTTCCATATCCCTTTGCGTACTGTATTACCCTTTCGATGTTCGCCCCCGGTAGCTGAATGGTCCTATTCACAATGAATACTACTCCTTTCATACCATTGCCGGCACGGTAGCTCAGCGTGTTCGGTCAGAGAGCTGGTTGGCCACTGTAATAAAAGAAACTGAGTAAAAGCATCTACAATGAACTTGAACGGATGTCATGTGACGTCCGCAAAGACCAAGCACAACGATCAACAACGAACAAAATGAAAAAAAAGTGATCAGCACGACAGCATGTCAATCCAAAGGGCCCGGGTTTGATTCCCGACTGGATCGGAGATTTTCTCCCCTCAGCGACTGGGTGTTGTGTTGTCCTAATCATCATCATCATTTCATCCCCATCGACGCGCAAGTCACTGAAGTGGTGTCAAATCGAAAGACTTGCACCCGGCGAACGATCTACCTGACGGGAAGCCCTAGTCACATGACAATTACATTTTTAACCTTTCAATATCCTCATATACTTTCTCTACATCTTCAGATTGCAAGGTCGGCATGTATACCTAAACTATCGTTACCAGTGTTGGTTAGCTGTCGATTCTAATAAGAACAACCCTGCAACAGAATTGTTCCGAGTAACACCGTCTCTGCCCTACCTTGCTATTCATAATGAATAATAATCCTTTCATACCATTTTCTGCCGCTGTTGATATTACTCTGTACTCATCCTACCAGAAATCCTTGTCTTATTTCCATTCCATTGCACTGACCACTAATATATATAGATTGAGACTTTGCATTTCCCTCTTCAGATTTGTTTTCCCTACCACGTTTAAGGTTGTGACTTTCCACGCCCCGACTCGTAGAACGTTATCCGTTCGTTGATTATTCAGTCTTTTCTCTCATGTTCATCTCCCCATTGGCAGTCCCCTCACGGAGATCCGAATGGGGTATTATTCCAGAATCTTTTGCCAATGGAGATATCATCATGACACTTTTTCAATTACAGGACACTTGTCCTGTGGATACGCTTTTTGTCTTAAATGCTATGGTTTCCATTGCCTTCTGCATCATCATGCCGTTGATCATTGCTGATTCTTTCGCCTTTATGGGCAGTTTTCTACTCCTCGAACAAGAAAGTGCCCTGAAACTCTGTTCGCTCCTCCACCCTCTTTGACTAGACAGTTGGCGGAATGAAGGTGATTTCTTATCCCAGAAGTCTTCGGCCGCCAATGCTAATTATTAATCAAAATTGAAGTGGTGGCTGGATTCGAACTCGTGACCGATGACATTTCGATCACTGATCGGAAACGGTACCCCCAATTTCTTTTTTTTTCTTTTTTTTCCGTTGTGTTTGGTCGTTGCGGACGTCATTTGACATACGGTCAATTTTGTTTTGTTGATCCTTCTACTCAGTTTTTTATTACAGAGGCCATCCAGCTCTCTGACTGAACACGCTGAGCTACCGTGCAGACAATAGTTATGTTACTTGTACCAAACTGTAAACAGACTGTTTATGGTACAGCGGGCGGCCATTGTCGGTGTAATATGGGGCCTGAGGGCAAGTGAAGAGTCCTTCCCTTTTCATCAACAAAGGAGAACACGAAAGTGTAGGGCTTCCTTGCAAGTAAGCTGTGTATACACATTAACGTAGCAGCGAACTTCAAGCAAGTGAAATAAACAATCACAAACACAAGAGAAAGGACAAAATTACGTTCGAACTCGGGAGTGCTAGGCGAGCAACCCAAAGGCAACAAATTTTAAATTGACAACTCTTTATTAGAATACTTTATTGTAATTAAACAGTTTAATGCAAAAAACAATATTAAATAGAATTCTGTTACAAAAAGGCATGAAATTGTCGCATTTCATCGATGGTTGAGAATTCCCACCTAGGACAGTATGGCCACCAAGTTTCATGTCTTGTCAGTTGACTCCACATGTCGATGATGATTGATGATAATGAGGACAACACAATACCCAGACCCCGAGCGGAGAAAATCTCCGAGTCGGCCGGGAATCGAACCGCGCCCGCTGCATGGCGGAAAGACGCTCTGATCGCTCACATAAGTAGGCAAACAGAGCTGTTACAAAACACCCCCAGTCTCTGTATATAGCCACGGTGTCTGCCTATAGTTCCATGAAACGTTTGTTTACAGGTTGGTACTGGTAACTTCTACAAGAAGAAATGATCAAAACATCTATTTTAAAAGACCGCAACCTACCCCGAGCTCAGTTTTGTAATATACAATATTGTAATCATAATATACAACATAATATTTTCTTCATAGAAAAAGAAGAACTTTAAAACCTCAAATCTAAGTAAACAATACAAGGTGTCAGCAACTGGCACCGCTAAAATTACTCAGCATTTAATTTAATTGTAATAACAGAAATTATAGCAGTATCCAGCTGAAAGCAAAACGATTTGCGAACGGTAACTGTGGTGATATAATGGACCAATGAGTCCAAAGTAAAGTACATTAGTTGCCATTAAAATTGCTATACAAAGGAGAAATGCAGATGATGAATGGGTATTCATTAGACAAACATATTATACTAAATCTGGTATGTGATTACATTTTTACGCAATTTGGATGTATAGATCCTGAGAAATCAGAACCCAGAACGACCACCTCTGGCCGTAATAACGGCCGTGATACGCTTGGGCATTGAGTGAAACAGAGCTGGTATGGCGTGTATAGGTACAATTACCTATGCAGCTTCAACACGATACCACAGTTCATCAAAAATAGTGACTGGCTTGTTGCGACGAGCCAGTTGCTCGGCCACCATTGACCACACGTTTTCTATTGGTGAGAGGTCTGGAGATTGTGCTGGCCAGGGCAGCAGTAGAACACTTTCTGTATCAAGAAAGCCCCGTACAGGACCTGCAACGTGCGGTCGTGCAGTGTCCTGCTGAAATGTGGTGTTTGGCAGTAACCGAATGAAGGGTAGAGCCACGGGTCGTAACACATCTGAAATGTAACGTCCACTGTTCAAAGTGCCGTCAATGCGAACAAGAGGTGAACGACACGTGTAACCAGTGGCACCCCGTACCATCACGCCGGGTGATATGCCAATATGGCGATGACGAATACACGCTTCCAATGTGCGTTCACCGCGATGTCACCAAACACGGATGCGACTATCATGATACTGTAAACAGAACCTGGATTCATCCGAAAAAATGACGTTTGGCCATTCGGGCACACAGGTTCGTCGTTGAGTACACCATCGCAGGCGCTCCTGTCTGTGATCAGCGTCAAGGATAAACGCAGCCATGGTCTCCGAGCTAATGGTCCATGCTGCTGCAAACGTCGTCGAACTGTTCGTTCAGATGGTGGTAGTCTTGCAAACGTCCCCATCTGTTGGCTCATTGATCGAGACGTGGCTGCGCATAGCACGCCTGTCATCTCGACTGTGAGTGATACAAGGCCGTTGGGATCCAGCACGGTGTTCTGTATTCCATATTCTGCTAACAGTCATTTCATCTCGACCAACGCGAGCAATAGTGTCGCGATAGGCTACAATCCGAACTTTATCAAAGTCAAAATCGTGATGGCATGCATTTCTCCTCCTTACATGAGGCATCACAGCAATGCCGGTCAACCGCTGTTTGTGTATGTGAAATCGGTTGGAAACTTTCCTCATGTCAGCATGTTGTAGCTATCGCCACCCGTGCCAACCTTGTGTGAATTCCCTGAAAAGCTAATCATTTGCATATCACAGCATCTTCTTCCTGTGGATTAAATTTCGTGTCTGTAGCAGGTCATTTTCCTGGTGTAGCAATTTTCATGGCCAGAAGTGTAGTTTGCCGCGCCGGATTAGCCGAGCGGTCTTGGCCGCTGCAGTCATGGACTGTGCGGATGGTCCCGGCGGAAGTTCGAGTCCTCCCTCGGGCATGGGTGTGTGTGTTTGTCCCTAGGATAATTTAGGTTAAGTAATGAGTAAGCTCAGGGACTGATGACCTTAGCAGTTAAGTCCCATAAGTTGTCACACACATTAAAAATTTTTTTTAAAGTAGTTAAATAAGAATATCTTTCAACAAGCACATCATCGCTTAAGATAGCTCAATAAAGAGCTTTAAAACAACTTCAACAGAACCAATGTCTTTCAGGTGGAGCTAGCACTCCTCCTGACAAACATAACACACGAGATTAACATGAAACTAATAAAAATTAGTGCTGTCATGAACAGAGACTCACTAAAACCAATTAAGCACGAGTAATGAACAACGTTTTACAGACATGCTTATGCATACTAGTGTCATACCGAAGTGGAGCTCGTCTAAGCCACAACGCCTGCCAATATGACAGCAACCGTGAGCGCTTAATATAGACGGTACTTCACTTTTGCGAGCTACACTTCGTCGCCACCCAGTGCGGTCACAATGACCGACTCAACCCTTTGTATCGCGGAGAAGACATTTGCTTGAGATATTTAACATTTGTTGCGTGTATGTCACACGATGTACGGGACAAAGCACCACATACGTGTGTAGTGGGTGCACTATTTAAGGAACCTGTAACTTCCACGTCAATAATGCTACTAATTGAGAAAAGTTTCGTGTCTGAAACAGAATCGAGACGTTTAGTTCTTATCCCTAAAAAAATATCGTTTTAATCCTCAAGGTGTAATTACACCCCGCTTGGAAACAAGTGACCTAGAGCATACCGTAAACTCAAATTTTGCGAAGAACAGCAAGTCGTTAGGTGTGTAAACCACAACATTCACCTGTGACCGTGCCACAACTGTTACTAACCTCTTGGGGCTCCACGTCCACCACCTTGTGGCTAACAAATCATTGCTGTCGGAAAATATTACTCTTTGATATCGAGACTGTGGACCGACTTGCAAGGTCATGCGACCTCTGTCAGGGCATCACGAATAACTTCCATGGCTATAGGGGTTCCTGAACAGTGCATACAGGAGACTTAATCATTACGGATCGCCCCTTCATGAAACAGGTGGCCACAACATTTTCAGTAACCACCAACCTCAAATTTAAGAGCTTTGGTAGTAAATGTTAAGGAACGGCTTCATGGAACTACCAATAATAAACTGTAATTTGTGTTTATTTGGTCAAACGACGCTCTTAAGGTCATGAATTACGAGGTGCATTCAAGCTCTAAGGCCTCCGATTTTTTTTCTAATTAACTACTCACCCAAAATCGATGAAACTGGCGTTACTTCTCGACGTAATCGCCCTGCAGAAGTACACATTTTCCACAACGCTAACGCCATGATTCCATGGCTGCGGCGAAGGCTTCTTTAGGAGTCTGTTTTTGTCACTGAAAAATCGCTGAGGCAATAGCCACACAGCTGGTGAATTTCATTGTTGGAAAAAGCCAAAAGTCACTAGGAGCCCGGTCAGGTGAGCAGAGTGCATGAGGAATCACTTCAAAGTTGTTATCACGAAGAAACTGTTGCGTACGTTAGATCGATGTGCGGCTGCGTTGTCTTGGTGAAACAGCACATGCACAGCCCTTCCCGGACGTTTTTGTTGCAGTGCAGGAAGGAATTTGTTCTTCAAAACATTTTCGTAGGATTCACCTGTTACCGTAGTGCCCGTTGGAATGCAATGGGTAAGGAGTACGCCCTCGCTGTCCCAGAACATGACCACCATAATTTTTTCAGCACTGGCGGTTAAACGATAGATTTTGGTGGCGGTGAATCTGTGTGCTTCCATTGAGCTGACTGGCGCTTTGTTTCTGGATTGAAAAATGGCATCCACGTCTCATCCACTGTCACAACCGACGAAAAGAAAGTCCCATTCATGCTGTCGTTGCGCGTCAACATTGCTTGGCAACCTGCCACACGGGCAGCCATGTGATCGTCCGTCAGCATTCGTGGCACCCGCCTGGATGACACTTTTCGCATTTTCAGGTCGTCATGCAGGATTATGTATACAGAACCCACAGAAATGCCAATTGTGGAGGCGATCTGTTCAACATTCATTCGGCGATCCCCCAAAACAATTCTCTCCACCTTCTCGATCATGTAGTCAGACCGGCTTGTGCGAGCCCGAGGTTGTTTCTGTTTGTTGTCACACGATGTTCTGCCTGTCGCACCCACTAACGCATTTTCGACACATCTATAACTCCATCACCAAATGTCTCCTTCAAGTGTCGATGAATTTCAATTGGTTTCACACCACGCAAATTCAGAAAACGATTGATAGCACGTTGTTCAAGTAAGGAAAACGTCGCCATTTTAAGTATTTAAAACAGTTCTCATTCTCGCCGCTGGCGGTAAAATTCCATCTGCCGTACGGTGCTGCCATCTTTGGGACGTATTTATAATGAACGCGGCCTCATTTTAAAACAATGAGCATGTTTCTATCTCTTTCCAGTCCGAAGAAAACAAATCGGAGGCCTTAGAACTTGAATGCACATCGTACTTCGCATCTGATTAAAGAGGGTTCCTTGGCCTCAAATGCATAACTGTGTTCACTTGCCACATCTGTCCTATTTTCTTGTTTCTCAATAGTAGCGAAGTGTGTTACTATCGATAGCACAGTAAAGTGTTAAACATACTGTCTTGACAAAGTCGTTTATGAACCTCTGTTGTAGAGGCGTGATATTATCCAGTTAAGCAAAACCTATAATGTTGAGTCACTGGGATTACAACTATATACAGCATGTTAAAAGAAACATCCCTTATTTTGAGAGTATGGACGAAAACAAGATAAAAATTTGCCATAGACACGGGCTCTAAAACGCATTCCTTATGAATAATGAGAACTTCTTCACTATTGTGAACAACATCTCTTCTACTGCAAGCTCTTTGCTATTATGAATGACCTACAAGATACAGTGAAAAACTGAGGACACATGCTCTTGTTATTGTTCTCCAATACGGCATGACTAAACATCTGTCAGTGTTGTTGTTGTAAACCGTATACACAGTTGTGGGTAAGTTTCAAAAAATGGTTCAAATGGCTCTGAGCACTATGCGACGTAACTTCTGAATCATCAGTCGCCTAGAATTTATAACTAATTAACCATATCTAACCTAAGGACATCACACACATACATGCCCGAGGCAGGATTCGAACCTGCGACCGTAGCGGTCTCTCGGTTCCAGACTGTAGCGCCTAGAACCGCTCGGCCATTCCGTCCGGCTGTGGGTAAGTGCTCGCGCATACTTTAACGGAAACAATTTGTGTTATGATAAGTTTGTAAAATGACTTTACATTCTAGTTTTATCTTTGTACATACAAGCGTAATGTAATCCTAGTATCTGACATATAAAGCGGCAGACATAATCATCTGTTATGGTCTTGAAAATGGTAGCAACTACCGAGGCCACCACTTGCGTGCTGAGAAATATCCGCAAGGTTCTGTCTGCGCGATTACTTTCTCATTTTTGTTATTTGTTCACTGCATACTGTAGGTTGTTCGTAAAAGCAAAGAGCTTGCAGTAGAAGAGATCCGTTTTACAGTAGAGAAAATGAAAAGGTGATGGTAGCTCCTAAAGGTATACATTTAGGGGTCCAGTAGGAAGTGGGTACGGATTTGTCTCCCCGTAAAAGACTGAACTCTAAAGACGAGGGCTTTGTCACTATGCAGTTCCTTCAATGTAATTTATAAAGATCCGAAGGTTTTTGCGATAAGCTGCCTTCTCTGCGTTCCGGATTATTCACTTTTTGCACGCTCCACTCGTGTGGAGGATCCAGTCTGGCTAATCAGTGCTGTCCGAAAACTGTCTTCATTACTTGGGCAAGGTCAAAGTACTTTAGAAACGGTCTTTGAATTTTGCTAAGCTTTCGCCGCAGGTAAAACGGTTTGTGTCGCAGTAAACTGGAAGGTAGTAGATGTCTGATCTGGAAGACTAGGGTTCCAAATAAGAATCGACTACCGTCAGCTTGAGGTCCTTGTGGATTTGTCTCCTTTCAAGTTAACTTTCTGATACCTTAGATACTTGTGTCTATTCATACCATATGAGCGGGACTGTTGTCAGGTTTCTGTCAGCTGAAACTAAAATTGAGGCGTTGATCCGGTCTGAGTAACTTCGCTCCCAAAAGGTTATGTCTTGCAGTGCCATCAGTTTTTCTTGTTATGATCAATAGTACCACTTCTCAAAATAAGGAATATTTTTTTCTTGCTCGGGGTGTTCATATCCGCACTGAGGAGTGCTCTGTTGAATATCTCAATCCCAGGATTTTATTTATATTTCTTGCGTTCATATTAATGGTAACTAACAGACCCTATAGAAGCTGGTTTGAGACCAGAAAGTATTAATGAAGTAAACGACCATAGCCAATGTATTCTTGGCAAACGGTACAGCACCTAATAGACTGTCTCCTTTTCTGTCTTGAGATCTGGAATTTTTGCATTGGAATAAAAGTCAACGATAGCTGTCGTTTGTCCAAGAGGCGAATACCACAAACATTTTTCTTGGTCCTGAACAATACAAACATGTCACCAAGCGAAGTGAGTAGCGTCTCTGTCCCAAACTGAGTTTTTGATGGGGTGGTAGTTCGCGTTGTAACATTTCCAATTTTTTTCCTAACATTCGCGGTTTTATTAGGTTCTCATACTTTATTATTAGTTTAATATAAGTATATACTATAATATTTGATGTTATGTAAATATAAGTTCACCTTTTTTTGAGGGGTGACTTTGTCCGATTGGCTTAATCTACAGGGCAGCTTGCGCTACTTGTATAAAGATATTGTGCTCCTTTTACATTTCGTAATTCACATGTTGCAAAGATTCTGCTACTGGGTAGGAACAGTGATCAAGTAAGACTGACCTAGGGTTTTACTAAAATGTTGGAATGTCGAAATAAAGTTTATCTAATGCGGAGAAGTATTTCAAATTTGTACCGCACTGTTTGTAATGGAACTTTTGTAAGCATGTGTCCTTATTGATTGGATATGGTACTTCCCATTTCGTGGACAATGAAGGAAATGTACGTTTTAATAGAGCTAACGTGGGAATTTTACGCGCGCCCGTTGAGTAAACAGTGTGATTTACGAACTAGAAACATCCCTGAACTGCCGCTGGAGTGCGTTGCGATCGCGTATACCACGTTGGAGCCCACGTACCGCATGCACAAGTCGCATCGTGCCTGAGCGTTCAGCTGTACGTTGAACTTGGCACGCTCAACATTAACGTTCGACAGCACGGTCAGCGTGCCGATGGCTTAAGCGTAAACCGTTGTGTTCCTACTTTGCTTCTTTTTTCACTGTTCACTACACTTTTTTCTTGTTTTCATGCTTGATCTGTCTTCAGTTTCTCACGGACGGTTCACAGGGCGATTTTACCACTAAATCTGAAGGGACTGCGATGGGGAATTGTCTTGTTAGTAACGAACAAAGTGACAAGAAAGGCGATCAAGCTGGTTAATGTGTCGCTGGTAGCTTACTTAGCATTGACACTTCCTTTTATTTTACTTCTGGACAAGAAGTTATGTGGGATAAATGGGACACCTTGTATAAAAATTGCAAATAATTTTGTGGAAGCGTAGTGGTTCTACTGACAAATTTGCAACATGTTTCCCTAAAGCCGCACTGTTGGTGAAGTTTCATCAGCAAAAAATTAGAATTCAAGAGAAATTAGATTCCTGTAGAGCACGAGATTTTTGCTGACCCGTTTAGATACGGCAGTATTTGCATCGGACTGGAACTCGCAAGCGAGTATTTACTTACATAACGCGTGTACCGGGGCTCGTGAAGCCGGCGATTACGGGCACCGTGTGTTTTCCCGCAGCGATGGCGGCCGGCGCTCTTGACTTCCCAGCATGCAGTGCGGTCGGCGCTAATCCACTTTGCGCCGGCGACAGGGGCGCCGACCGCAAGTCCGCGGGGACACTGTAACGCCATTACGGCGCGCCGGGGCTGGACGCCGTCCGCAAATGCGGCGCGGGCCTCCTACGGGCCACGGATTCCCTCTGACAGCACTCAGCCGGCTGTAATCGCCGGACCCCTCCGAGTCTGGAGCGCCGCCTCTCACAGCGAATCTCTTTCATTCTCGTCTGTTACACCAGAAACGCCGAGAGTGTATCTTATCGTCTGCGAGATTTGTACAGCCGTGTTTACATTGCATCGCCCTCACACACACGCAAAAACTGTAACAGAATATGTTACGATACCCAGACAACTGTTATGCTCTAGGTAATATCGGTGATTTCAGCCACAATGCATGACGTCTACAGACAATAAAAGCCATACAGCAGATCTAGAACAGGCACACAACAAACACAACAGGATCCCTGAGAGAAGACTAACTTAGACACTACCAAACACAGCTTTAGATGTAGATAAAGACAAACAGAAGAACAACAATATCGATCACAGACTCATAGCATAAGGAATATAACAAATGAAAACAGCCTTAACAGACCATGAAGGCCCAAAGGTACCTATGACCCCAGTGTCATCCTCAGTCCACAGGCGTACCTGGATGAGGTTGAGGAGGGGCATGTGGTCAGCATACCATTCTCCCGGCCGGATTTCATTCGCCCCACAGGGGCTGAGTGTACTCAGCTGGTCAATAGCGCTCGGCAGACAGGATGGTCACCGATTCAAGGGCCGAAAAGCCCTTAAGTTCTTGATCTGACGGGAACCGGTGATACCACAGCGGCAAGGCGTTGGCGTAGAATTCCTAGCACTGATAAATTAGATTGAAAAGTGGGACTTAGCGAGAGCAGGAAAAGGTGTGGACGGGGCCTAATCAGTTTCCGTTGGTTGCACAGTAAACACACAACTTTATGTAAGGAAATAATTTTTTTAAAGAATCATTTAAAAATATATTGAGTGTAACAAATGGTTCAAATGGCTCTGAGCACTATGGGACTTAACATCTATGGTCATCAGTCCCCTAGAACTTAGAACTACTGAAACCTAACTAACCTAAGGACATCACACAACACCCAGTCGTCACGAGGCAGAGATAATCCCTGACCCCAGCAGGAATCGAACCCGAGAACCCGGACGTGGGAAGCGAGAACGCTACCGCACGACCACGAGCTGCGGACTGACTGTAACACAAGCTGCAGTGACGGCTGAGGACTTATTAAGAAAGAACTAAAATTATTTGTTGGCTGAAGGCCACGAGCAATACTTCAGTACAATTAATGGCAGAAGGCCTGTATTGCCAATGACGAAGACAATTACACGTTTAAAATACTAAAACAGTTTTTAAAACAATCGTTAAAAAAATTGACTGAAACACAAGCTGCACTGACAGCTGAAGGCCGTATTAAGGATAATTCAAATTATTTGTCGGCTGAAGGCCACTAGCAATAGGAATAATTTAAACAAAATTCAAATTCAAGCAATTGACACAATCACACCAAATAAAAAAAGGAGTGATCCACAGACTGTGCTCCAAACATCGACCTGAGAAAAGTCTCTACAGCTGCGTAAGGAACGAGACAGGAAGCCAAGCGTTATGCTCACCTAACAGGATGGCAACTCAAACTAGGAACAGTTTAAACGTCAATCAGTCATCAAATGCACCTAACGTGTGATAACCAGTACAAAGATGGAATAATTCAAGTGAGAGTGAATTGACAGACAGCACTGCGTCTTCAGAATCCGGTGTTTAAAACATCGAAAGGCAGAAGGAACTACTACAACCAAAGCAGACTAAAGAAACTACAATCGACACCGCAATCAAGAAGGCTGTCGAACGACACGTCATGTCAGACAACTTCGGCAAGACGAGGAAAAGTACACTGCCACAAAAATACACTAACCTCCGGGGCAGGTAACTTGGGCGTTAGCGGCCACTAGGCAGTAAAATGTCGCTGCTTGCACTTCACCAAAGAATAACACAAAATTCAAAACCTGATAACAGCCAGTACAACACGGCTAATAGATTCCGCCAACTCGACACGCTCCACTTGTTGCTGTTCGTCTGCCGGTGATCCTGCGAGCAGCAACGCATGAACAAACAGCGTCATCACAAGATAGTCGATGTTTCACTGTTCGATTAATGTTCACTCAACTCAACGGGCTGGGTCCGGTGGACAATGAGGTGGTGGCTCTCGCAATTACAGCCTCTCGATCTGACAATGCTTGCGTGCTGCCAGCAGTCCCGGCAGGTTTGCGCGCTGTCAGACCTCTCTGCTTCTCCGTTCGAACCGAACTACCGGCAAACCCAACCCAGAAAACATTTTACATCCTTCCAAAGATAGTACGTGTACTTTATATCGATAAACGCTGCTGCGGCCACTCGTGGACAGACAACGCTATTAAACAGTGTGGCGCCAGTAAACAGAAGAAGAAATCGAGACGCCACTATGTCTATTACATGATTCCAACCTACCAATTGTACCAACGCGAGCCGCAGACAGCTTACAGATAATTGTATGAGAAGCAGACATAGCATGTGATTGGTTCTGCTGTGTCTTCCGAACAAGACACAGCCAGGCTAAAGGTACCACAGGCGCAAAGTTGCGAGTTGGTACCAGTGCCATAGAGACTAGCCACTAGAGCGATTTCCACCAACGCCACGGGTGGCGCTTAGAATGAAGACATCGACTTCGCATAGGCCAGTTGCCAGCCTAGTACGATCCGCCAATAGCCGAATAACAACAGACACAAGTCTGCGTGGTTATAGATCATCGTCCAGGGCTGTATGTTTTGTATTGTATTTAACTGTGACCTAGAAATAGCGGAAAAGGTTCGTCCCACCATAGCGCTCAGTGGTCAACAGGCCACAGCAGTCCACCCATCTCACCGCCGCCCCACACCGAACCCAGGGTTATTGTGAGGTTTGGCCCGAAGTGGACACCCTCGGGAACGTCTCATACAGAGGAGTAAAATCCCAGTGTAATTGAGGCGGAATAAGGGGAACAAGCCCGCATCCGCCGAGGTCGATGGAAAATAGCCTTAAAAACCATCCACAGGCTGGTTGGCACACCGGATCTCGACACTAATCCATGGTCCCGATTCGTGCCAGACACCGGCACGCCTTTGCGATCGGGAGGCAGCGCAACAGACTGTGTGGCTATCTGGGTGGGCTGTTCGGGGCTGACTTATACAGGAAACGTAGTTTAGTGAACTCTTAGAAGGGACAACGGTTCAATCACGTCTCCGGGCATCCTGATTTAGGTTTTCCGTGATTTCACAAAATCGTTTCAGGCAAATGCCGGGATGGTTCCTTTGAAACGGCACTGCCGATTTCCTTCCCCATCCTTCCCTCACCCGAGGTTGCGCTCCGTCTTTAATGACCTCGTTGTCGACGGGACGTCAAACACTAATTTCCTCCTACTCCTCCTCTTAGAAGGGAACAGAAAATTGAAAGTTGCATTTGCTGTGTACTGTGAAGTTGATCTACGATTGTTTGGACTTAGCCATTGTTGGCCTTTTTCGTGTTATATTACAGACAGCGTTTCGAATTTCAATTTTGAACTAGTCACACAGATATGTAAACGTTTTAACTCATTAATGGGAATTTGTTACATCTAGGAATTCGCCGTACAGGCAGGCTATACTCCAAGTATCACTTCCTAGGACCCCCTCCTGCATATGGCAATGGTTGAAGGAAACAG
Source organism: Schistocerca gregaria (assembly GCF_023897955.1). NCBI lineage: Eukaryota > Metazoa > Arthropoda > Insecta > Orthoptera > Acrididae > Schistocerca > Schistocerca gregaria. The sequence goes on from NC_064924.1 coordinate 202,986,052, forward strand.
CCTCTGCTCACCGGGGCTTAACAATTGGCTGATCTTAAGTTCACGCTCCCGCTGGCGAGAACAGTGGATGCGGCGTGGTGGGACGTGAGGGGAATGTCTGCGCACCGTGTGGTCGCGACAACACGGATATCGGAGGGCCAATTTTGACAGCGGTGTTATCTAATGGCTGCAACGGCGAGGCGACATTGGATAACATCGACAATTTCTTCGCATCTCAATCCCCTTTGCGAGGAATCTTATCTTTTTACACAAAACGATAGGTACGCAAAAAGGGCAGCTGCTAAAAGTAAATCCAAATTATCGTTCCTGCTAGATGCTGTTGTTAAGAAAGACTTTCAACGTTAATGACATCTTCTAGTATCACTTAAAGAAGGCAATTGAGCCAAGTCTTCGTGATCTCATAGCATTAGAAACTGATTTTGACCCGTTCTTCTCTCCACATTCAGCGAATTTAAAGAGATTCGTCTTGAATTACAACTACAAATTATTAACCTGTAATATGGCAGAGAATACAAAATGTAAGTACAAGAAAAACATCTTGAAATTTTATAGACATGTCCTTCTTGATAGATTTCCTCGTTTCTTGCTCTCAGCTATGAAAACTAACAAGACGGGTTGAGAAACTCGCCGACTGATCGCAATCTAAACGGTACGCTGTGTCTCCTCTGGACAAAGAAGTAATTGTTAAGGGGAAGAGGTACAACGGAACCAATAATCTCACACTTTAAGAACTTCATTTTTCTACAAAAGGTCACAAAGTAAATTAAGAAAAATGTAGAAACATGTGCAAATAGGATAATGTGGCCCTGGTGCATTTTTATTTGTTACATTTGTAGATCAATATTTCATTTAATGATTTCCATGCAACATGCGACGGCAGCTGTTGTGTCATCCACTCGACTCTCCCTTCCTCTCACCCCTCTGCGCACTGCGTTAGTGGGGCTACCGTGCTCGCCGTGTTCTGTACTCGCGCCCTATTGCTCACAGCTTGCTCTGCGAGCTCGTCTGTTACGAAGCCCTGGTGTACACAGTCATTCAAGATAACAGCACAACTACATCTAGTTACAGCAACATAAATAGTGCAATAGTTATGCCCTACATAAGCACTTGAAAGATGTAATACGTAGGATTAGTTCTTATATAGTAGGAACAAACACACACAGTGTATCATGGTGTATTAGTAATTTAGTTTGTATGCTATTTCATGTGGGACAGACTCGATATTTCTGACGAGGCCCTCCCACCTGGTTGGCAACCACACGAACCACAATTTATATGTTATAATTTTTTTTTTAGCAGTCAAGAAATTTACAGATCGTCCCTTTCGCTTCTGTCCATTATTTCAATATTACTAAGATTTATTGTTTTAACACAGTGTTTCCTACGACCACCTAAATTATCTCCGTAGCCTTGTTTTATTGCTCAAAAAAAATTTTTTAATTATGCGAAACAGTGTACTACTACATGCAAAATTCTATAACGTTTGACCTGCCTTTTAAAATATAAAGGTCTATAAATATGCATTAAATGAACTTAAAGTAGTACAATCATCCAATGCAGCGTCGTATTTAAGAAGCCAATATACACTCCTCACTGCGAAAATTACAACAGCAATGAAGACAATGAATTGCGAAATTTTACTTGTTGTGCCTGTACAGTGGAATAGAAAAGATGGGTTATTAAATTTGTAACCCACTTGGAGAGGGTGCGAATACAGTATATAAAGCTGCACCCTGTTGCAGCAACAGTGGCTCTAATCCGGCTAGGGGTTAAGTTAAACTCAGCTTATATGACATCTACAGGTACGTTATTCCAGGCTGTTTCAAGTCCTCAGTAGTAGTGTCTCAATCGTGGTTATCTTGGATTGACATAATAATATGTGGAAGCAAAAGGCAAAAGAAAAATGGTAATACATCAGTTTCCGAGGGAAAGTGTGAAAGGAGTGAATCGTAATGTCTCAGACGCTGTGTTACCGAAAGTAATGTGGACTAATGTAATAAATGAGAACATCATCCGCAAAATCGGTGAGGAAAGGCATATGCCCAGAAGAAACAGGGCGATAGGACGTGTTAAGACACGAAGAATGACTCCCATGGTGCTAGAGGCAACTAAAGATAGGAGCAACAATAGGCCAAAATATATCCAACAGGTAACTGAGGACGTTGAGAGTTTCTGGGATATAGTTTTCCACACGGGAGGAATTGAAATGGCTCAAATTGCTCTGAGCACTATGGGAGTCAACATCTGAGGTCATTAGTCCCCCAGAACTTACAACGACTTAAACCTAACTAACCTAAGGACATCACACACTTCCGTGCCCAAGGCATGGCAGGGCGGTTCCAGACTGAAGGGCCTACAACCGCTCGGCCACACCAGTCGGCGCGGGAGGAATTCGTGCGGCGCAAAGTTAAAACATTGTGAAATGCGGAGACCAATTTAGTTTACCTTGTTTCTTTCGATGAGTTCCTTGATCGTTCCCTTACAATGCCTGACTTGCATAAAATTGACCTTGAGTGTTTGAGATCAACTGTTTAGATTTGTAACTCATAGCAATACGTCATTCCTAACCAGCAGGCACTATCCGACATAAAAACAAATTATCGGTTACCGCGAGAGACTGATGCAATTCGATATCTTTCGCGGCACTGAAGGTGGTCAGAAACAGTATGAAAGGTGTGTAAGGGTGTTGCAGAACAGGTGATGTTAAGGAATATTATTTAAGAAAAAAATCGATACGTTGCGTTCTTTCCGAGTTATTTGGCTTTGATGTTAGCCATTCGCCGTTGCGGGCACAAATACAACCGGCCAGCCAATTACAATTAGCGTCAGTTATTTTCATGCAATACATGCTAGCGCACGGTACTGCTCGGCCTGTGGCCCGGGTTCGACCGTTACTGCTGCTCCACGAATAATTTTTTTTTTAATTTTAGGAATCCAAACACAAAATATGCTAGGCAACACAGACTCTGGCAGGTTACTCGAATTTGAGTGCAACGTCCTGATTGGTTACCGTCAGTGCTAATTAACTCGGAATCAGAAAAAAAGAATCGATTTTTTTTTTGGAGAATTATTTCCCAGCAAAGCCTACCCTGAAACACCTTAATAAGGCTTTCAGACTGTTTCTGATCGCCCGGTGTAATGTGTATAAAGCTAATTCTGGCCTTCTAAAGGTGCATGATGTTCGTTACTGTATTACATACAAAGTTCTCTAACGAAATAATCGTCAGGCTCATTTTCTCTGGTGTTTAGGCAGATATTTGTAATTTCGATTTCGCAAGGTGTAGCTGGAATTAATAAAAAAAATAAAAAATCCCCCCGTCGACGGAAAGCGTCGGTTTGTTTCCAGTTACAAACATAATGACTTTAAAAATGGAATTTTACGTGACCATTAGATAGAGCGGTCCCAAATTAGTGTAGTGTGATTCTCCTGTAATCGACATGCTTTAACAAGAACAGGAGAACACGAAGGATAACGAGTACTCCAGCAGCGACAGCACAGCGCTGTCCCGCGCCGGCTGCTACCGCCTTGCAGAAGCGCTGCTCAATCACTGCTAGAGTACTGATTATTTTTCATGTTTTACTGTCGTTTCTGTCGACTCTGGGTGTTGTGTGGAAGACGTGTTGAGTAGAATTTATTTGGGAGGAAATGAAATTAGAAATATCTGCCGAAACACCAGAGAAAACCCGTAGGAGAGACACCACGGGGTGACAGAAGTCATGGAATACCTCCTAATACTGTGTCTAATCCTCTTCTGCCCTGTGTAGTGCAGCAGCTCTGTGTGGCACGGATTCATCAAGACGTTGGAAGTCCTTTGCAGATATATCGAGCGATGTTGCCTCCCTATCTGCGGAAGTGTTCCCGGTGCACGATTTGATGCACGTACTGACATCTCGATCACGTCCTATAAATATTCGATGGAATTCATATCAGGCGACCTTAGTGGCCAGATCACTCACTCGAATTGTCCAGAATAGTCTGAATTGGCGTATTGTCATATCGTTGTTTGTTAACACAAAGTCGATGAATGTCTGCAAATGGTGTCCAGGTAGCCGAACATAACACTTTTCATTCAATTTCCAGTCCATTCCATGTAACAGAGCCCACACCACTATGGAGCCATTAAGTGCCTCGTTGACAACTGGTTTCATGGCTTCGTGTGGTCTGCGCCACATTCGAACCCTACCACCAGCTCTTTCCAGCTGAAATGTTAACTCATATGACCAGGACACGGCTTTCCTGTCGTATAGGGCTCAACCTATATCGTCACCAGTACAGGAGCTGGCTGCAAGCGATGTCGCGCCGTTAGAGGAGGCATTTGAAGCTGTCGTCTGCTGTCATAGTACATTAACCTCAAATTTTGCCGCACTGTCCTAACGGGTAAGTTCGTCGTACGTCCCAAATTGATTTCTGCGGTTATTTCACGCAGTGTAGCCTGCCCACTAGCGCCGACGACTATACGCAAACGCCTCGCAGTCGTTAAGAGAAGACCTTCGGCCACTGTGTTGACCGCAGCGAGAGGTAATGCCTGAAATTTGGTATTGTCGTTGCACTCTTGACACTATGGATCTCGGTATATTGAATTTCTCAACGACTGCCGAAATATTATGTCCCATGCGTCTAGATCCAACTACTATTCCACGTTGGAAGGCTGCAAGTCTCCATCGTGCGGCGATAATCAGGTTGCAAACATCTTCTCATGAATCACCTGAGTACAAGTGACAGCTCGGCCTACGAACTGCCGTTTTAGACCTTCTGTACGTGATACTGCTGCCATCTGTATATGTACTTATCGCTATCCCTTGGCTTTTGTCTCCTCAATGTCTGAGCTAGAGCCGGCCGCTGTGGCCGAGCGGCTCTAGACGCTTCAGTCCGGAACCTCACTACTGCTGCGGTCGCAGGTTCGAATCCGGCCTTGGGCATGGATGTGTATGTTTCCTTAGGTTAGTTAGGTTTAAGTAGTTCTAAGTCTAGGGGACTGATGGCCTCAGACGTTAAGTCCCATAGTGCTTAGAGGCTTTTGAACCATTTTTGTCTGAGCTAGTGGATAACTTCGGAGGCTCCAGTAGGCTGTCCCCAGATGCGCTGTTGCTTAGAGAGGGATTGCAACACCACAAAACTGTACATTAATGCAGAGATAGTTACAGAAGATTGAAAAGTTGTGCAGGGGCTGACCCCAACAAAGGTAAAACCATTTTATGTATTACGCATGAAGAGAGAACATCCTATGAAGAGAAGCGCATGTTGTCAAATGTTGTTTTAGTAACGGAGATAACTCCAAGCGCAGGCGGTAAATGTAAATGTCGGATGACTAGTGCCTCCTGTCGGGTAGAACGTTCGCCGGGTGTAAGTCTTTCGATTTGACACCACTTCGGCGACTTGCTCATCGATGAGAATGAAATGATGATGATTAGGGCAACACAACACCCAGTCCCTGAGCGGAGAAAACCTCCGACAAAGCCGGAAATAGAACCCGGGGCCTTACGATTATCTAAAGGCGTTATGAATGACATTGGTTCACTGTCACAGTTCCGAGAGCGTACGTTTCTCGGAGAGACCACTAATATATTGGATCCTCAGAAAAGGTCATGAAAGTAAAAGCAGAGAGATCCTACCTTACATAGACATTTACCAGCAATCGTTGTTCAGTACTCACCATAATGTGGCTTACAGAGTACAGATGAAACTGACATACGTGCGTAGATCATTTCTAATGATCTGAATGGTGTTAATTATTTGCTTTGAACCCTTTGTAACTGCGGCTTTATGCTTCTGTAGGGCCGATGATATTATACACTTAAGAGTGAAAATATTATGATGTATTCCCGCTGCTACATTACATCCTCTCTAGTACCGCGGGGTAGCCGCGCGGTCTGAGGGCGCCTTGTCACGGTTCGCACGGCTCCCACCGTCGATGTTCGAGTCCTCCCACCGGCATGGGTATGTGTGTTGCCCTTAGCATAAGTTATTTTAAGTTAGACTGAGCAGTATGTAAACTTAGGGACCGATGACCTGAGCTGTTTGGTCTTATCGGCTCTTACCACAAATTTAAAATTACATGCTCTCTAATGATGTTGCGGGCACGTGACGCAGTAAGGAAAGTATATTAAGCGGAGCAGAGTAGACTGGCTAAACATTCCAGCAGTGATAAAAATCCATTTAAATTAGCTTCTCTGATAACAGGACGACTACTAAGGATCGTAGTCTGGGAACGTGCAAAACGCTAGCGATGAAATTGGTCGTCTGTTCGACTGCTATTGTCGTACTAATGGAAAGCGAAGAACGGAGAAAGCACCTGTAGGCGACGAGGTGCTGGACATCAAAACCTCATGAAAGAACGTGGTTTGAGGCTCAACGGATGGCTGTGGAAAATATGTCAGAGTACAATAATGGTGGAAGCACTTTTTTGACCACACAGTTTTGTGCAACCCTATGTGCTGCCGTACTGACGCAACGATATTGACAATTCCGACTGAAATGGCCACGGAATAATCGATATAGTTAGAATAGTGACTCCTTATTCGTTAAATAACGCTTCTTGTCGTTCTACATAGAGAGCTGTGTCCGGATCGGCAGTCATCCAGGCTGGTAGAAACATGCATTGCGCCACGAATGCAGCCCGACGGAGGCAATATTACGCTAAGACTGACATTCGCCTTGACTTTCATGGGGCCTGCGGCAGTATTCGAATGCAGCGTGACAGCTGTGGACTAGGTCCAAATTATTGTGGACTACCTGTATCCTTTCATGCTTGAAGTCTTTCCCGAGGCAGGTATCATTTACCCAAATACCAGCACGATAACGGTTCGTGTCAAAAGGCCAGGTTCGTGCTACAGCAGTTTGATTAGCATATAAGTCAACTCACTTTGATGTCTTACCCACCAAATTCGCCTGACCTGCAGCCGATGGAATACTTCTGATACACTATTGGGCGCCAGCTATCTGGACACCAACTACCGGCCGGTAATGTACTGCAAATAAGTCGCCTGTGTCACGCCTGTTGCTACTTACCTCCTGAAGCGTTCCAAGGACTTTGTGAAGTGTTATCAGTGCATGGAGAAGGAAGCGGAGAGAGGGGAGAGGTCAGGTCACAAAGTGTAAAATTCTATCACAAATGTTATATTATTCTCAGAGGTATTGAGTAAAGAAATTTGACACTATTTCAAACAGGTAATTTTTAAGTAAATTTATCATAGGTTCAGAAAAACAACTTTGAATAACAAAATTTGATGCACAAACACCTTATTTAATAATTTGACAGACTGACACAAATAAAGAAAACTATCCATAATTTGTTTCCCTGGAGTAACACCACTTATTAAATATGTCAGTCAAGATCGGTTTCTCTAGGATGACGGTGTGGTCAAATTACAAAAGCAGTCGCGCTGATCACCCATTGTACTACAACACAAAGAGAGCAGATTATACAGTGCCATGTATGTACAGGGTCTCTCTCCTAAGTGATGTCAGACGTATTTTCAATGGTGTTTTGGCATATACACTCCTGGAAATTGAAATAAGAACACCGTGAATTCATTGTCCCAGGAAGGGGAAACTTTATTGACACATTCCTGGGGTCATATACATCACATGATCACACTGACAGAACCACAGGCACATAGACACAGGCAACAGAGCATGCACAATGTCGGCACTAGTACAGTGTATATCCACCTTTCGCAGCAATGCAGGCTGCTATTCTCCCATGGAGACGATCGTAGAGATGCTGGATGTAGTCCTGTGGAACGGCTTGCCATGCCATTTCCACCTGGTGCCTCAGTTGGACCAGCGTTCGTGCTGGACGTGCAGACCGCGTGAGACGACGCTTCATCCAGTCCCAAACATGCTCAATGGGGGACAGATCCGGAGATCTTGCTGGCCAGGGTAGTTGACTTACACCTTCTAGAGCACGTTGGGTGGCACGGGATACATGCAGACGTGCATTGCCCTGTTGGAACAGCAAGTTCCCATGCCGGTCTAGGAATGGTAGAACGATGGGTTCGATGACGGTTTGGATGTACTGTGCACTATTCAGTGTCCCCTCAACGATCACCAGAGGTGTACGGCCAGTGTAGGAGATCGCTCCCCACACCATGATGCCGGGTGTTGGCCCTGTGTGCCTCGGTCGTATGCAGTCCTGATTGTGGCGCTCACCTGCACGGCGCCAAACACGCATACGACCATCATTGGCACCAAGGCAGAAGCGACTCTCATCGCTGAAGACGACACGTCTCCATTCGTCCCTTCATCCACGCCTGTCGCGACACCACTGGAGGCGGGCTGCACGATGTTGGGGCGTGAGCGGGGAAGACGGCCTAACGGTGTGCGGGACCGTAGCCCAGCTACATGGAGACGGTTGCGAATGGTCCTCGCCGATACCCCAGGAGCAACAGTGTCCCTAATTTGCTGGGAAGTGGCGGTGCGGTCCCCTACGGCACTGCGTAGGATCCTACGGTCTTGGCGTGCATCCGTGCGTCGCTGCGGTCCGGTCCCAGGTCGACGGGCACGTGCACCTTCCGACAACATCGATGTACTGTGGTGACCTCACGCCCCACGTGTTGAGCAATTCGGAGGTACGTCCACCCGGTCTCCTGCATACCCACATAATTCATTGCGCTATAATATAGTATCGCTAACTGAAGAAAACTTTGGTACCGTGTAGAAATTTTGTACCACCAGCCACCACCTAATAATCCCATAGCAACGTTAGCTTAGACTCTCTCCTCTCATTCTTTTAATTTAGCAACGACAGTGGTTAAACATAAATTTCATGTGGTTAAAACTCTATAAATTTGTTGGATGTTATATGTATACTCTGAATTTTGAAATTTGTACAGAACTAATCTAGGTTAGACATCTCTACAATGAGAACAATGGTAGCTACTATTCAGTATTTTCATAAACTCTCTGATGAAATTTATTTAAGAGAATGCGTTTGAATATGTCGAAGTGTCTTTCCTCCTCTTGTAGAATAAGCAATTATAGGGGAAGTGTCTTTCACCCCCTTGGACTGTGACCAATTATGGGTATCATCTGGAAATAAAATAAGTGTGGTAAAGATGCTTCAACTTGTAATTTGTACGGTAACTGAGTGTGGTCTATGCAGTTAACGCTTAACTCAAGAGGTGACTTCTCTGTAATATATAATTTAGGGTAGGATCCTTGCAACCCCTATGTTTAACCCGAAAATTACTGGAAAGTTAAATCGAAATTTTAATTGAAGTTTTATAACAATTACTCTTACAATTACTTAAGTGTTGATCAAATATTTTTTGTTGATTTTATTGCATTAAATAATGATAACAACATTTCAATTTTATCTCACAAAATTTTGTTCCGCCATTGATCCATTGATTATGAAAGGCCTGCATATGTTCTAATAATCAACATACGACATATTCACTTCTTTCAGTCAAGGAGACAAAAGAAACCTCTTTCGATTTGATAACAATTAATCAGATATTTGTCGAATATCTTAACACTTAGCATTGTCAGTGAAATACTTGCGTAAATTCTTCTCTGTGGAACGTAGTTTTTAAAGCAGCTGGTGCTTATGATCTTCTCTGGTTCTAACTGTTCAGTAGCAAACTAATATATTTCGTTAGTTATTAGCAACAAACTTAAAAACTGTACTTTACTTTGTTTCAAACAATGAACATGAATATTCGCAATAAAATGATATCTACACCAGACGAGATGGGAATAATATGCCACTACACAATCCATTGGCAAGAACCTGTTAGCAAATTTTTGTCATTTGTATTTTATTATTAAGCACATGCAACTCCATATAACTTTCTCTTTGTACGGCGGACACCTTTCCCATCTGTTTTCTGCAGCCATCGCTTATTGCTGCCAATATATGGGCAGTTTTGGTAGGTTTTGCTAAGATTGTTCCAAGCAAATCGTTTACATGATAAGACAGAGTATCTGTTCGCTATTTCACATGTTATTCATAGGTGGAACGTTTCAAGGATAATTAGATACTACATTTGTGGAATACATAGTTGAATAAGTCTTTCCTAGCATGAGGATGATGTGAATGTGACGGAAATCGATAGCAAAAAGAGAGGAAAAGCAAGTACAGCAGTGTATAGCATCATGTAGCTCCAACAGTTTATGAAAGCTGTCCAACTTCACCTACATCAAATACCTACCAAAAAATTCTGAAGTTATCGCTATGCTCCTGTTCATGTAATTACATAGCAAATAAACTTATGTACAGTATGACATACATTTGGCTGTGTTGGGCACCGTCTGGTTAAGCACAGTTGTGCTATACATCATTCCTCTGTTGAAATACGTATATTTGACTTTTGATACGAAAAACATTAAGTAAAAGTTTACTCAGAGAATAATGGACGTTAGTAGTTCCTGGAGGTTGGAGAAATCACAGAAAAGAGCCGAATGTGTTAGACGATTATGAGTGTAACGAGGATTAAACTCAAATGTGAGGAACATGTAGGGAGGCCTGTCAATTGTAGACGAGATTCCTGGATTCCGAGAAATGGCTGGCTCTGAGCTCTATGCGACTTACCTTCTGAGGTCATCAGTCGCCTAGAACTTAGAACTAATTAAACCTAACTAACCTAAGGACATCGCAAACATCCATGCCCGAGGCAGGATTCTGTACCACCTAGGAACGCACGGCCACTCCGGACGGCGGGAAATTATAAATAAGGCATAAACATACACGATAATTTGAATACATTAGGGCTTGCCAGATCTCTATAGGCAAAACCGACTCAGTAACTACCTACTATAAACGATTTCATAAGAGTAGTATTAATATTCGTGATATTTTCATAACTGCATGTATACTTATCGTCACCGCAGAGAGAGAGAGAGAGAGAAAGATAGAGGGAGAGAGAGAGAGAGAGAGAGAGAGAGAGAGAGAGAGAGAGAGAGAGAGAGAGAGAGAGCGAGAGGGAGGAGATATTCTAGTTATGACAATAGCTGTGTCTCAGTAAGACAAGAGACAGTCGAGACCAGCAAAATCCGTGACTGCGATGGTTTATCTAGGCTACCGCACGTATACGGCTTTTGTCGCAAGTAGAAAGTGAACAAAACGTGTATTCAGCTCACGGAGACTTGTGACGGGGATTCTGTGCTCAACAGATGTACTGGCGCTGTACTGCAGTAATCAGGTCATATTAACTATGCTGTGCTAAGCGTGTCTCATGAAATTAATGATTTAGTGTCTCTGCTTTGGCGACGCTCCGCCTGTGCCATTATGGCCTTCAGCCAACTTTTAGTTACCATGATATGGTGCTCATCATATCAGTGCTTTGCATTGCAATATTTTATTGTACATGATTTCCGCCTATATAATGCTTCGTGAACCAGAACGCAAAGCCGATTATTTTAGTACTTGATTCTGCTGTGAGAATTAAAATTACATTCTGTGGTCGCGTTGTTGGTATAAATTTGGTGAAGGATTTCATTTTGTATGCTACAAGATGTAGTATGCTCATATTATTTTGGAAAGAAATTTGTCTTCGTAAACTTCCGTATTGCTGACTACCTGGCTGTTACTGATCACTAAGATGTTTCTACTACTAGTGCGTAGTTAATGAAGGTTACATCAGTGCGGTTTTTATGAGAAGGAGATATTCTGTCATACTGTGTAGAATTTTCCACTTATTTGAGTAGTGTCGATAATTTTCATTTGACTGAATGTGAAGAGGTCAGATTTTTGTTTCAATTGAGAATCTGGAGTACCATATAAATTGAATCATTATTAATATATTGTTCCTAATGTTTTCTGTTTCATTTTTGAAGATATTGTGCTACTGAAAATGGTTTCAGGTAGGAGATATACTTTCTTCGCGAATGATTTACACCTGCTGTTCGATACAGATGATGTGCGATGGACACGTGTGCACTCGATCAAACTAAATCTACACTAATAATATAGCTACATAAATGTTGCCTCTTTGAAATGAAATTATTGCCAAAAACTAATTGCGCATGATTGACAGAGTGCAACAGAACATAGTAAGTCTATTTTTAAAAGTTTTGTCTTCCTGTTTATCCGTTTGATCACACTAGTCTCCAAACCTGTTAGACGAATTTTCAAAGGGCAGTTTTGGGCAACAATGATATTTTATTTCATCAAAATGTGATCACGAAGTAAAACAGTATTTTAGGACTCTGCTCTGGTACGTTTACCTCACTGACACGATCATCACAGCATGGTACAGTAAAGAACCTTTAGTTGGCACGGTTAGTTTCGCAGTACACCAAAGAACCAATAGATGGTGCTATCAGGTCTGTTATTCAGGGACATAAGTATTTTCGGTGGGCTACGTCAGTGACAGAATTAAGCACCAGAAAAACTAACATTCGGTTTACTTAGCTACGACGTACAGATGTGCTGATTTCCACTGGCGCCTCAGTTGGACCAGCGTTCGTGCTGGACGTGCAGACCACATGAGACGACGCTTCATCCAGTCCCAAACAAGCTCAATGGGGGACAGATCCGAAGATCTTGCTGGCCAGGGTTGTTGACTTACACCTTCTAGTGCACGTTGGGTGGCATGGGATACATGCGGACCTGCATTGTCCTGTTGGAACAGCAAGTTACCTTGCCAGTCTAGGAATGGTAGAACGATGGGTTCGATGACGGTTTGGATGTACCGTGCACTATTCAGTGTCCCCTCGACGATCACCAGAGGTGTACGGCCAGTGTAGGAGATCGCTCCCCACACCATGATTCCGGGTGTTGGCCCTGTGTGCCTCGGTCGTATGCAGTCCTGATTGTGGCGCTCACCTGCACGGCGCCAAACACTCATACGACCATCATTGGCACCAAGGCAGAAGCGACTCTCATCGCTGAAGACGACACGTCTCCATTCGTCCCTCCATTCACGCCTGTCGCGACACCACTGGAGGCGGGCTGCACGATGTTGGGGCGTGAGCGGGGAAGACGGCCTAACGGTGTGCGGGACCGTAGCCCAGCTACATGGAGACGGTTGCGAATGGTCCTCGCCGATACCCCAGGAGCAACAGTGTCCCTAATTTGCTGGGAAGTGGCGGTGCGGTCCCCTACGGCACTGCGTAGGATCCTACGGTCTTGGCGTGCATCCGTGCGTCGCTGCGGTCCGGTCCCAGGTCGACGGGCACGTGCACCTTCCGACAACATCGATGTACTGTGGTGACCTCACGCCCCACGTGTTGAGCAATTCGGAGGTACGTCCACCCGGTCTCCTGCATACCCACTATACGCCCTCGCTCAAAGTCCGTCAACTGCACATACGGTTCACGTCCAAGCTGTCGCGGCATGCTACCAGTGTTAAAGACTGCGATGGAGCTCCGTATGCCACGGCAAACTGGCTGACACTGGCGGCGGCGGTGCACAAATGCTGCGCAGCTAGCGCCATTCGACGGCCAATACCGCGGTTCCTGGTGTGTCCGCTGTGCCGTGCGTGTGATCATTGCTTGTACAGTCCTCTCGCAGTGTCCGGTGCAAGTATGGTGGGTCTGACACACCGGTGTCAATGTGATCTTTTTTCCATTTCCAGGAGTGTATTTACAATTTCGTTTTTTCAGTGTGTAGCTCGAGTCATCCCCAACAAATCCTGCTCATCATTTCTTTCATGCGACACCCAGTGTTGGCGGAAATCTTCGGTTCTTTTCCCGTTACAGACAAAATAATTTTTAAAGCGGTATTTTACTTGTGCATAGTGCTGTCCAGATTAGACTAGTGGGACACCTGTTTTATCTATACATATTAATAAGGGCACTAAAACACGAAGAATAACTGGTACTCAAGGAGCGATTGAGTAGCGCGGCTACCGCACGATGGTAGCAGTCATAGAGGTCCAGAGCGGCGATCTCACTGTTGGAGAACTGGCTAATCTCACTGTATTACTGCCTCTGTTAATATGTATCGATAAAACAAATATCGCAGTTGACGAATCTGAGACCACTCTAGCGAATGCGCACGTAAAATTCCGCTTCAAAAAATCGTTTCATATGTAATGGGAAACAAAACGACGATTGCCAACGACACTGGGACTCGCATGAGAGACGTGATAAGCAGTATGTGTTTGGGATGACTTCAGCTACACACAGAAAAAACAAAATTGAAAATATCTGCCGTAAAACCAGAGAGAAAGCGCCTGACGAATCTTAGGAGAAACACCTAGTATTTATAGTAGGACCAAAAGTTAGCATCCTCCGTTTCTTCTAGAAGTTCAAGGCTTTATTGTGCAAAACTAACGTGTCCGATTGAAATTATTGGACGTCACTGGCCATTACTCCCTGCCATCTTTTGGACAACGTACGAATCCCGTGACGGATCAATTGGACGTCCTTTGAGTAGGTCCTAGAATCGGTCCCTAGAATCGGTCCAATTTTTCTCTTGTTCATATGACCTGAAGTGCTGGTCAGCCAAGCCGTGTGCCTTTGATCGAAAAAGATGATAGAGTGAACAATGTCTGGATAATACGGTAGCTGCGGAAGGATTTCCCGTTTCAACGTTTCCAATGATGTTTTGACAGGTTTTGCGACACTGGATCAAGCACTGTCAAGCTCTAAAATCACCTTTTTTATGTCTATTGCTCTCTTGTGGCCATTTGACTTTCGGTGTTCGTCTCAGACGCATCGGACTCTTTCGATAACGATCTCCTGTGATTGTTTCTCTTGGTCTGATTACCTTCGAAAACCTTCTCTGTTCTCCAGTCAGTCCGCAGCTCGTCGTCGTGCGGTAGCGTTCTCGCTTCCCACGCTCGGGTTCCCGGGTTCAATTCCCGGCGGGGTCAGGGATTTTCTCTGCCTCGTGTGATGTCCTTAGGTTAGTTAGGTTTAAGTAGTTCTAAGTTCTAGGGGACTGATGACCTAAGATGTTAAGTCCCATAGTGCTCAGAGCCATTTGAACCAATCTCCAGTCACGCCAGACTTCGACCTCAAAATCACCGTTCTTGAAGCCTTCAAACAATTCTGTCGACGTTCTTTTACTAACAGGTGCTTCGCCGTAGGTCTTATCCTGAACTTTGTGAGTCTCAATAGCTGATTTCTTTAGGGTAAGCAGAAGTTAAAACTTCCAACATCTGGGCTCATAAATTAGGATGCACAATCGAGAATATCTTTATAAGAAAATCACAAATCGACTAATATTTCGATTGCATTAAGTTTAAAGTTGCCTAAGTTTACTATATGAAAACTTACGACCTTGCAAAACGGCGAAAGCAAACTTTAGACGTAAAATATATTTGTATGATATGATATCTTTTCTTTCGAAAGAACAGACAACATCTTCATATAAATAAGGCTTACCGGCCAATGATCTTCTTCAGTGTGGATGCACTTCCATTGCTCGAACTCTTACGGTAATCGATAGATTGACTGCCGCGAGTAATGAGTATAGTGGGCAGGCGCACTGCAAATGTAGCGTGTGGACCGTAAGTTGGAATAGTGGGTGTCACGGGTGCGTGCCAAAGATAAGTCCCTGCAGTCGTACTGTCCTCTGTGTCCTCGATGGATCAGACGGATAGAGCGTCTACCATGTAACCAGGAGTTCCAGGGTTTGAGTTCCGGTAGGGGCACACATTTTCAACTGTCCTTGCTAATGTTTATGAACGCCTGCAAGCAGCTAATGGTCTGAATTTCATTGCAATTTCATTCGCAAGATATATAATGAATAACAAAATAGATATAGTAACCAAATACAAGTTCCCCTTAACACCTGAAAAACCCCATGCAAAACTTGCTGTCTAAACTGTACCTCTTATTTTACTTCACCACACCGCGGCAAGGACATTCCAGTTGAGCGAGCCTTCAACGAATGAAAACCATTAGGTCTGGTTTAACAAATTAAAACTCATTAGATTCAACAGAATCCAGTTGTGTTGAAGAAATTTCGGTAAACATCGGTGAAATATGCCTCATGAATCTGCATCAGGGTGCTTAATACCCGCTCGACATTAATCTTGCGCGCACAGCATACAGAGAAGATGACGGCTAAATATCACACGAGTCACCGTATCCAACAAACAGTCTCAGAAGGAGTAGGAAGTATGAACACAGTACGTTCGGCGCGCAGCGCGCCACTTCGGCCTTAACGTCCCCATCAAGCCCAGGAAGCGTACTGAGCAAGAAAGACTTAGCGCGCGCACGTTGTTCGCGAAATTTTCTCAGCCGCTACTTCGCGCGCCCCTTATCCGGAAACCGAGAAATTAGTCACCCAGCGACTAAGTAGCTAGGCGTCTGGGCCTTGATGGTTTGTCATACCAGTCTATAGATAGTGTGCTGTCTCATCGATACGGGTGGGTAACATTCATTTTACAAGACCTCCCGCAAACGTGACCGCAGTGAGAGGTCGGCGGCTGAGGACGCATACAGACAAGGACTGTCGATATTTTTAAAACTATCTGGGGTGCGATATAAGGATGTTTAAGATATATTGTTATCGGCCATCGATATATCGGAAAAGTTATCGATATGTAGACGGAGAAAATATCTATGTAGCGGCGAAATAAAATATCCGCTGCACATTGTAAACATACTACTAGTTTTAGAGCTGCATATTTTATTTATTTATTGTTAGATATTCTGTACATCAACAACTAGCAGCCCTAGAGCAAGAATTGAAAGGAAAACGATGCACATTCACGCTTGCCGATGACCACTTTGCAAACACTGCCAACTGCAGGTAAATGTCACAACAAAAGATGTCCCAAGGGTCCTTCGCTCGATTTCGTCACATATTGGATTTGTGTGGAGCACTTCATGTCGACTTCCTATATTTTTTCGTTTCTGCAAACGCCAGTGACCTAGCAGTTGCCGTGTCAAAATTGCATGATGAAATTAAACGTTGCAGTTTCTGTTGGTAGCTTCAAGCGCCGATTACGTCAGCATTTTCCTTTATACGTCTCCTCCACCGCAGAGAACAATCTCGCCATTTAGATTTTTGTTTATCAGTTACAGTCTACAAATGTAATGTGTGGCATGGTATTGCGAAGGCATTGTGGCTTGAATAGAGGCAGCTAAATAACCTTGTGCAGTTGTGGGTTTGAAAGACCCATAATAATGCTGAATATTAATTTCGAATCTTAGTTTGCGGAATTTCTCTCAGTTAGAATACCGACTGACAATAGTATATGAAAATGTATAATAACAATTTTAACCCCCTGACGGAGGTTCGAGTCCTCCTTCGGCCATGGGTGTGTGTGTTGTCCTTAGCGTAAGTTAGTTTAAGTTAGATTAAGTAGAGTGTAAGCCTAGGGGCCGATGACCTCAGCAGTTTGGTCCCACACGATTGTACCTTAAATTTCCAATTTCATCAAATAGAGCAGCTGTTTTTGAAGAATGCTGATGTGAAGAAATAGCCCACTAGTTGCGTTAAGAACTGTTGTTTAACGCAACTGGGGTGCTATTTCTTCACATCGCATTTCTTGTTCTAGGGGAGAGATGACCTCAGCTGTTAAGTCCCATAGTGCCTAGAGCCAGTTGAACCATTTGTACAGACGACTATAGCACAGTAGGACGTCCACAACACCTGGTGCACGGTCTAGGAGGAAATGTGTACACTTTCACAGAATGGTACAGTATGTGTTGCTTCATCAGTGATTTCCTAACAAATAATTTGCATAACGCAGAATCCAGCAGGTAGAACTCTATCTAACGCATCCCTGTGTTATACGACTAGTATGACAACCGACCTCCATGTACATCATTCCTTTGCCCCAACATCACCTTTACAACCATCAGTCTCAGCGGATCTACATCTACATCTACATCTGCACCTACATACATACTCCGCAATCCACCATATGCTGCGTGGCGGTGGGTGCCTTGTACCACAACTAGCACCTTCTCTCCCTGTTCCACTCTCAAACAGAACGAGGGAAAAATGATTGCCTATATGCCTCTGTACGAGCCCTGATGTCGCTTATTTTATTTTTGTGGTCTTTCCGCGAAATATATGTTCGCGGCAGTAAAATTGTACTGCAGTCATCCTCAAATGCTGGTTCTCTAAATTTCCTCAGTAGCGATTCACGAAAAGAACGCCTCCTTTTCTCTAGAGACTCATAACCGAGTTCCTGAAGCATTTCCCTAACACTCGCGTGATGATCAAACCTACAAGTAACAAATCAAGCAGTCCGCCTCTGAATTGCTTCTATGCCCTCTCTCAATCCAACCTGATACGGATCCCAAACGCTCGAGCAGTACTCAAGAATAGGTCGTATTAGTGTTTTATAAGCGGTCTCCTTTACGGACGAACCACATCTTCCCAAAACTCTACCAATGAACCGAAGACGACTATCCGCCTTCCCCACAACTGCCGTTACATGCTTGTCCCACTTCATATCGCTCTGAAATGTTACGCCCAAATATTTAATCGACGTGACTGTGTCAAGCGCTACACTACTAATGGAGTATTCAAACATTACGGGATTCTTTTTCCTATTAATCTGCATTAATTTACATTTATCTATATTTAGAGTTAGCTGCCATTCCTTACACCAATCACAAATCCTATCCAAGTCATCCTGTATCCTCCTACAGTCACTCAACGACGGCATCTTCCCGTACACCACAGCATCATCAGGAAACTGCCGCACATTGCTATCCTACCTGTCCAAAAGATCACTTGTAGATAGAGAACAACAGCGGACCTACCACACTTCCCTTGGGCACTCCAGATGATACCCTCACCTCCGATGAACACTCACAATCGCGGACAACGTACTGGGTTCTATTACGTAAGAAGTCTTCGAGCCACTCACATATTTGGGAACCAATCCCATATGCTCGTACCTTAGTTAGGAGTCTGCGTGGGGCACCGAGTCAAACGCTATGCGGAAGTCAAGGAATATGGCATCCGTCTGATACCCTTATCCACGGTTCGCAAATCACGCGAAAAAAGGGCGAGATGAATTTCACAGGAGCAATGCTTTCTAAAGCCGTGCTGATGCTCGACAGCAATTTCTATCTCAAGGAAATTCATTATATTCTAACTGCGAATACGTTCGAGAATCCTGCAAAAAACCGATGTTAAGAATATTGGTCTGTATCTACATCTACATTTATACTCCGCAAGCCACCTAACGGTTTGTGGCGGAGGGAACTTTACGTGCCACTATCGTTACCTTCCTTTCCTGTTCCAGTCGCGTATGGTTCGCGGGAAGAACGCCTGCCGGAAAACATATGTGCGAGCTCGAATCTCTTCTAATTTTACATTCGTGTTCTCCTCGGGAGGTATAAGTAGGGGAAAGCAATATATTCGATACCTCATCCAGAATCGCACCCTCTTGGAATCTGGAGAGCAAGCTACTCCGCGATGCAGAGCGTCTCTCTTGCAGAGTCTGCCACTTTATTTTGCTAAACATCTCCGTAACGCTATCACGCTTACCAAATAACCCTGTGACGAAACGCGCCGCTCTTCTTTGGATCTTCTCTATGTCCTCCGTCAACCCGACCTGGTACGAATCCCACACTGATGAGCAATACTCAAGTATAGGTCGAACGAGTGGTTTGTAAGCCACCTCCTTTGTTGATGGACTACATTTCCTAAGGACTCTCCCAATGAATCTCAGCCTGGTACCCGCCTTACCACCAATTAATTTTATATGATCATTCCACTTCAAATCGTTTCGCACGCACACTCCCAGATATTTTACAGAAGTAGCTGTTACCAGTGTTTGTTCCAGTATCATATAGTCATACAATAAAGAATCCTTCTCTCTATGTATTCGAAATACATTACATTTGTCTATGTTAAGGATCAGTTGCCACTCCCTGCACCAATTGCCTATCTGCTGCAGATCTTTCTGCATTTTCCTGCAATTTTCTAATGCTGCAACTTCTCTGTATACTACAGCGTCATCCGTGAAAAGCCGCATGCAACTTCCGACACTATGTACTAGGTCATTTATATATACAGTGAAAAGCAATGGTCCCATAACACTTCCCTGTGGCACCCCAGAAGTTACTTTAACGTCTGTAGACGTCTCTCCATTGAGAACCATATGCTGTGTTCTGTTTGCTAAAAACTCTTCAATCCAGCCACAAAGCTGGTCTGATATTCCGTAGGCTCTTACTTTGTTTATCAGGTGACAGTGCAGAACTGTATCGAACTCCTTCCGGTGGTCAAGGAAAATGGTATCTACCTGGGAGCCTGTGTCTAATATTTTCTGGGTCTCATGAACAAATAAAGCGAGTTGGGTTTTAACATTTTAATGTTCGGATAATACGTTGCCGTCTCTTTAATCTAAGAATAATTGATCAAAGCAGCTAGCCGCTATCTCTGTGTAATATCTTGTCTGTATAAACCTGTATCTGTTGTCTTTAAGATCCCTTCCCCTTCACACCAAATTTCTATACAGTAACGTAAGACCCTCCAAGTTCTTGGCTGATCCGTGATAAGACTGGCGAAAAATTAGACTAATGGAGGATTATCAGTATTATCTCTATTTTCATTCGCTCTCTCTCTTTCTCTCCTTTATCTATGTACAGTTCTAATACAAGATTTCATTTCGTGATATGGTGATAAAAAGAATCAGCCAAATAAAATCTTTGGTGGAGTCCTTCGTCTTGGTAATCAGCGGCTGGCATTCTGAAAGAGATCTTTACATTTATTATTATTATTGTTAAACACAGCAGTCAGTCGGGAGAATCAATCGTTTGGACAATTTGTTCCTTTCACGAAAGATTGCGAATATCATATGTGTACGAAGCCTTTTTGGACGATTTAACACATATGAAACTTCCCCACTAATTACAGGGCCACCGTGATCAACAAATGATTCAGAAAAAACTCATTTGTTCATTCAATCCAAAACAAAAAAGACACAAACCTTTTTATGGAGAAAATCGTGTACTAAATAAATCCCCATTACATGTGCCGATCTCCGGTGGTTCCACGCTTTAATTATATTCCTTATACAATCTCTTTCTCTTCAAAACAAACCGCTAGCGGCACAAATGTTAATTGGCTCGCTTTAGCGAGAAGAAAAACACAATAAGTATCTCTCAGAAACACGTCAGTCCCTCAACAGATACTCCAGAAGCTGACCTAGTTACCCCTCTCCTAACAATGAAGAATGCGTATCTGTATGTTATTTCAAAGAATAAATGCACTAGAAAATACTTTGGGATCGACGAGCTGTCGCAGCATATATTACGAGAAAATTTGATCAGATAACTTTTCCAGAGTCAATGAATGTGGATGGTTTGATTGAAAATGATTAATTGGTGCGTGATAGAGGGTATTTGCTCTGGGGACATTACAGGGTCTCACACGATCGCTCTTTCCAGAATCCATGTTGATTCCTACAGAGTGGATTCTGGATTTCCAGAAACGACATGGTATGCGAGCAGAAAACATGTTCTAAAATTCTACAACAGATCGACGACAGAGATATAGGTCTATAGTATCGTTAACATCGTCCGTCCTTTGCCCCAACATCCCCTTTAAAGCAACCAGTCTCAGCGGATACGTCTGTGCACGTTTGTGAGCGTGCAATTGTGTCGGGTGTGGGCTCTGGTGTGGAGAAGAGCAGAGCTGGGGCAGGCGCTGTTTGTGCCCGGAGACTGGCGAGGCGTCGGTGTCTGCGTCGGCGTCGCCCTGTGTGGCGCGGCGCACCCGGCCCGCTCCCGCGCGTCGCGTCGCGGCGTCGTTAGGCAAACGCGGACTGAATGGCGCGGCGTGGATTAAGACGGGATTCCTCGCTTTCCGGGCAGGGCGGCGATTACCGCCGGCCCCTGCCTGTCGCCGTCGGTGCAGCCGCGCTGCCGGCCTTTGGCTGCGCCGCTCGTTATTAAACGGCAGGCGCTGAGCGCGCGCAGAGCGACGAACGCACAGTGGCGGCGCGCCTGTTAGAGCCGGGGTACGCCCTCCACACCCCTACCCCCGCCCATCAGCCAGCTCACCCACATTCCTGGCATTCCGGTCCTTTGGAGCACTTTCCTTCCATCCCGGTCCTGCGATAAAATAAAGGGCGAATTAAAACGAGGGAAAAAAAGGAGGGCTTGACAAGATGTCATACTGCTTGCTGCAGCAAAATAGCTCTCCCTGCCATGACCTTCTGGTGCCTTCCACAAAGCAGTCGTCGGCAGTGCGAAGGAGACAAAACATCATAGATACCCCTTAGGTGCGTGGAGCAATTACTACCTTTTCAAATAAAATCGGTTGAGATTGTTATTATACGAGGGTGAGTCAAATGAAAACCTTACATTTGCAATAATATATCTGAATTTCGCGCCGTTATCCTGTAAGTCACAGCTGCAAAATACTAACGCGCATTCTTTACAGACGATCATACAATGTAAGCTTTCACGGCCGGTATTGTCTTCACTTAAAACGTCCAGTCTGATAGGCCATGGTCGAAGTATAAAATTCTCTCCTGACGTTTCGTCTCCGACTGCGGGAGATATCCTCGGAGGTAAAGCGTCGAACTGCGAAGAGAACTCGAGGAAGCGCTGATTATATAGGCAGTACAGAGGGCGCCACAGTCGATCACTTGGCGTCGGCTATGGGATTGTCTCTGGCAATGCCAACATTCTCGATTCAAAGTAATCGATCGTCACGCTTGGGGTGCAACGCTGACTTCCAAATTTTATCCAGTTTAACACCTTCGTCTTTCCTGTTGAAGTTATTACGATTTTTATCAATCTCGATAGCCTCTCTATACAAGCGTGCATAATAATGCGAGGTTTTCGATATGATGCTCATCTCGCTGAATTTTATTTCATGATCGCCTTCCTGGAAACATGTCCACTACGGCCGATTTATCCGTGTGACCCAGGCGGCAATTCCTCTTATGTTCAACAAGACGGGTGTTCACACTCCTCTTTGTGGTACCGATGTAAACCTGTCCACAACTACAAGGAATTTTATATACTGCCGGTGTAGCCAAAGGGTCTCGTGCATCTTTTGCCGACCTTAAGAATTCTTTTATTTCCTGGTTGA
This sequence comes from Schistocerca gregaria, assembly GCF_023897955.1. NCBI lineage: Eukaryota > Metazoa > Arthropoda > Insecta > Orthoptera > Acrididae > Schistocerca > Schistocerca gregaria. The sequence goes on from NC_064924.1 coordinate 203,008,965, forward strand.
TCTGAAAATAGTTTCCACCCCATACTTGCCTAAAACTTCCCCAATGCGGTCTGTGACCTTACTAATGTACGGAAGAAAAACTTTGCCCTTGGAGGACTGTTGTTCGTCGTTACTCCTGATTCTCTGCCTGCACGAAGTGCTCTATCTATATCCTTGCTAGAATAGCCATTCTTCCCGAAAGTTCACCATAGATGTTAAATCTCATCTTTACAGACGAATGGAAAAACTGGTAGAATCCGACCTCGGGGAAGATCAGTTTGGATTCCGTAGAAATGTTGGAACACGAGAGGCAATGCTGACCCTACGACTTATCTTAGAAAAAGGATTAAGGAAAGGCTAACCTACGTTTCTAGCATTTGTAGACTTAGCTTTTGACAATGTTGACTGGAACACTCTCTTTCAAATTCTGAAGGTGGCAGGAGTAAAATACAGGCAGCAAAAGGCTTTTTACACTTTTTACAGAAAGCAGATATTAGTTATAAGAGTCGAGGGACACGAAAGGGAGGCAGTGCTTGGGATGGGAGTGAGACAGGGTTGTAGCCTCTCACCGATGTTTTTCATTCTGTATATTGAGCAAGCACTAAAGGAAACAAAAGAAAAATTCGGAGTAGGTATTAAAATCCCTGGGGAAGAAATAAAAACTTCGAGGTTCGCCGATGACATTGTAATTCTGTCAGAGACAGCAAAGGACTTGAAGAGCAGTTGAACGGAATGGATAGTATCTTGAAAGGAGGATGTAAGATGAACATCAACAAAAGCAAAACGAGGATAATGGAATGTAGTTAAAATAAGTCGAGTGATGCCGAGGGAATTAAATTAGGAATTGAGACACTTAAAGTAGTAAAGGAGTTTTGCTATTTTGAGAGCAAAATAACTGATGATGGTCGAAGTTGAGAGGATATAAAATGTAGACTGGCAATGGCAAGGAAAGGGTTTTTGAAGAAGAGAAATTTTTTTAACTTTTGAGTATAGATTTTAGCGTCGGGAAGTCGTTTCTGAAAGAATTTGTATGGAGTGTAGCCATGTATCGAAGTGAAACACGGACGATAAATCGTTTGGAGAACAAGAGAACAGAAGCTTTCAAAATGTGGTGGATCGGTTGGTAAGACATGTTCTGAGACATCAAGGGATCACCAATTTAGTACTGGAGGACAGCGTGGAGGGTAAAAATTGTAGAGGGAGACCAATAGATGAATACACTAAGCAGATTCAGAAGCATGTAGGTTGCAGTAGGTACTGGGAGAAGAAGAGGCTTCCACACAGGATCGAGTAGCATGGAGAGCTGCATCAAACCAGTCTCAGGACTGAAGACCACAACAACAACAACATCCTGTAAGTTGGTAACTGTGCTACAAACAGCGTGCAGAATGGGCTGTAGGTGGCAGCATAGTGTAGATGCACACATACCATCGCAGTATCAGTATGAAGATGGCCGCCTCACTTGCGACCTGCACCAGGGAAGAACAGCATTCTGTTATTCAGATTTTACGTAGTGAAGGTGTGAAACCTATTGAAATTCATCGACGAATGAAGGTTCAGTACGGTGATGCATGTTTGTCACAGCAGCAAGTCTACGAATGGCGTAGGAAATTCGCAAATGGTGTGACTTCAGTGGAAGATGCTCCTCGTCCAGGTTAGGCACAACGAGTTGTGACTCCTCAGACCATTGCAGCAGTTGAATCCATAGTGAAGGAAAACCGCCGATGACACTGAAGGACGCAATGGAAGGAAAGAAGTTCCGTTTTTATGAAGAGGTACGCCAAGCGGTGCATGAGAATTTGCGCCGACTACCACAATAATATTTAGAAAGCAGTTTTGCACTTTGTAAGCGCTGTAGGACTTGCACTGAGCGTGGAGGAGATTATGTTGAAAAGTGATACATCTTTGTACTACTTCGGCACAGTAAATAATATTTAAAAAATATTTAAGATTATCATTTGACTTACCCTCCTACATTACTATTGTCAGTAGGTGTTGTAACTAAGAGAAATTCAGAAAACTAAGATTCTAAATTAATATTCAGCATTACCATCGGCCTTATCTCACCCATAACTGTACAAGGTTATTTAGCAGCCTCTATGCAAGCCACAATTCTTTCACAATCCGATGCACAAAACTTTCGTATTCTCTCATTCGTTAGGCGCAGGCTATTTGTCCTAGAGAAATAAACGTACATGACCTTTTTGTGGGAAATTCAATGCAGTTGAATTTTGTTGTGGAATTCGTTTTCGCTAGAGGCCGTACATTTCAAATTAATCAAGAAAAACGTACAAAAGTTAACTCCAAACACACATTTTTCGTGAATAACTCGGAAAACATGGCCTTCAGCAAAAACTTTTCGGCGTACAGGATTTCGCTCTATTTAATTTCCTGCAAAACGGTCCTCTTTATTTTTATCTCTAGGACTAGTAGTTTACGTGGTGCGAGCAAGAGAACATGAAAATCATGCACGTGGAATTAGAAGGTGTTCCTCGCTGCAGAAAACCCAGCAACAACGGCAGCTGAATAATCCAGTACAAAGACCACCTCTAGTCTATTCAATAAAGTGCGTTGATTTCTCAAAAGTTATCGAAGCAAAAAAAAAGCAGGCTTCCAATGTGAGTATTGTTAACATGTATTGTATGTAGCGTGCGTATGTAAAACAATCGACGTTTTTATCTTTAATATCATAATGTTAAAACTGCAGTTTACTGACCTTCAATTTTTAGACGCATTTAAGTGTAACATGTTGATGAACATCAACAAAGCAAAACGAGGAGAATGGAATGTAGTCGAATTAAATCAGGTGATACTGCGGGAATTAGGTAAGGAAATGAGAGGCTTAAAGTAGTAAATGAGTTTTGCTATTTGGGCAGCAAAATAACTGATGATGGTCGAAGTAGAGAGGATATAAAATGTAGACTGGCAATGGCAAGAAAAGCGTTTCTGAAGAAGTGAAATTTGCTAACATCGAGTATTGATTTAAGTGTCAGGGAATAGTTTCTGAAAGTATTTGTATGGAGTGTAGCGACGCATGGAAGTGAAACATTGACGATAAATAGTTTAGACAAGAAGAGAAAAGAACCTTTCGAAATGTGGTGCTACAGAAGAATGTTGAAGATTGAATGGGTAGGTCACATAACTAATGAGGAGCTATTGAATAGAATTGGGGAGAAGAGGAGTTTTTGGCTCAACTTGACTAGAAGAAGGGAACGGTTGGTAGGACTTGATCTGATGCATTAAGGGATCACCAATTTAGTACTGGAGGGCAGCGTGGACGGTAAAAATCGTAGAGGGAGACCAATAGATGAATACACTAAGCAGATTCAGAAGCATGTAGGCTGCAGTAGGTACTGGGAGATGAAGAGGCTTGCACAGGATAGAGTAGCATGGAGAGCTGCATCAAACCAGTCTCAGGACTGAAGTCCACCACAACAACAACATCCTGTAAGTTGGTAAGTGTGCTACAAACAGCGTGCAGAATAGCCTTTAGGTGGCAGCATAGTGTAGATGCACACATACCGTCGCAGTATCAATATAAAGGTGGCCGCCACACTTGTGACTTGCACCAGGGAAGAACGGCGTTCTGTTATTGGGTTTTTGCGTAGTGAAGGTGTGAAACCTATTGAAATTCGTCGACGAATGAAGGTTCAGTACGGTGATGCATGTTTGTCACAGCAGCAACTCTGCGAATGGAGTAGGAAATTCGCAAATGGTGTGACTTCAGTGGAAGATGCTCCTCGTCGAGGTTAGGCACAACGAGTTGTGACTCCTCAGAACATTGCAGCAGTTGAATCCATAATGAAGGAAAACCGACGAGTGACACTGAATTACGCAATGGAAGAAAAGTAGTTCCGTTTTGATAAAGAGGTACGCCATGCGGTGAATGAGTGGTGTCGCGGATTTACAAAAGAATATTTTTCTGAAGAATTTATGCACTTTGTAAGCGCTGGGTTTATTTGCATTGGGTGTGGGGGAGATTATGTTGAAAAATGATACAGCTTTGTACCACTTCTGCACAATAAATAATATTTAAAAAATATTTAAGGTTTTCATTTGTTTCACCCTCGTACATTATCATTTACTATTGTCAGTCGGTATTGTAATGAAGAAAAATTCCGGAAACTAATATTCTAAATTAATATTCGGTATTATCCCGGCCGTAATACACCCACAGCTGTACAAGATGATTTAGTTGCCTCTATGCAAGCCACAGTGCCTTCATAATACCATGCACCAAATTTGCTATGACCTTTTTCTAGGAAATTCAGTGCTGTTGAATTTTGTTGTGGGATTAGTTTTCACCAGAAGCCGTAGATTACGAATTAATCAAGAAAAACGTACAAAAGTGACGTCCGCAGACATTTTTCCTGAATAACTCGAATAACGTGGCCTTCAGCGAAAACTTTTTGCCGTACAGGATTTAGCTGTATTTAACTTCCTGCAAAACGGTCCCATTTATTTTTATCTCTAGGACTCGTAGTTTACATGGTGCGAGCAATAGAATATGAAAATCATGCACTTGGTATTTGAAGGTGTCCCTCGCTGCAGAAAACCCAGCAACAATGGCAGCTGAATAACCGTGTATAATGACCACCTTTTGTGTGCTCCACACAGCGCGTTGTTTTCTCGAAAGTTATCGAAGCAAAAAGAAAAGCAGGTTTCCAATGTGAGTATTGTTAACATTTACTGTATGAAGTGTGCGTATGTGTTCGACATTTCTTATCTTGAATCTCATAATATTAGAACTGCAGTTTTCTGACCTTCAATTTGTGCACACATGTAAGTGTAACATTCAAGTGCTTGATAATATTCTTCCCGGGTATGCAGCCGGATCATAACGTCTTCATGACACAATATTTCCACGGTCCAACTGGCCGCCATCTTCAGGTGACAGTGCTGGTGCATGACCTCGCCGGAACTGACTTCCCAGCGCAAGCGGCGGCCTCTATATAGGCCGCAGAAGACCCACAACGCGTGCGCGAGAAGGTGCCGTAACCGCCCTCTAGCGCAGTAGACATAACCCGCCGCCAGTGATGGATAGAGGCGAAATCGAGATATCGCTGTCAGAAATTAAAAATTAAAAATAAATAAAAATTTTATTCCGACGATAGAACCACAGACCGTTGTTTTTTAATGTCAGATAACAATGGGTCCGAAGTCTTACTTAAAAGACCCACGCGTTGTGGGTCTTCTGCGGCCTATATAGAGGCTGCCGCTTGCGCTGGGAAGTCAGTTCCGGCGAGATCGTATACCAGCACTCTCACCTGAAGATAGCGGCCAGTTGGACCGCGGAAATATTGTGTCATGAAGACGTTATGATCCGGCTGCATACCCGAGAAGAATATTATCAATTATTACGCCGGGAAAGCCTTCGTAGTCACATTCAACTGCTTGTTGCAGCAAAATAGCTCTCCCTGGCGTGATGTACTTCGGCTGTCTTCCACAAAGCAGCCGTCGGCTGGCTAAGGAATATCTTAGCGCGAATGAACAAGATTAATCAGGAAGTCCTGCAGAAGATATATGTAAAACAAAACTAATGACTCGCACTGGAATTACTTTACTATTCTTTAACCAAAAGCGAACATTGTACAATGTTTCTGACCACATACAGTCAACCAGCTCATAATACCCGTTTTCCTGTTTCTACAGAACCACTCCCACTGAAACCTAACGCCGCTATGGGGGCTAGAGGACAATTGCTGACCCCCCTATAGTCTTGCTCAACGACATCTGTATACTGGAATAGAAAGCTAAAAGAAAAACTGCGATCTGCTGTTTCCTATAACATGAGAGCACGCCATGGATTAACTTGGTCCCAGCCACGCCGATTCTGCCCTCAATTTTACCTATCAAACACACAATCTGTGAACTTTTCTTGCCTGAATTTCGATGTAGCATTGGATTTCCTTGCCAAAATGTGAACTAATCGAGAAATAGAACGTCGATATTATCATGATGGAATTGTGAACGAGGACTGCATGGCATGAATAAGTGTTAAGTATGGTGGTTTACAAAGACATTAACTAGATCAAACAAAAGAAATAAACAAATACACTCCTGGGAATGGAAAAAAGAACACATTGACACCGGTGTGTAGATCAAACAAAAGAAATAAATAAATACACTCCTGGGAATGGAAAAAAGAACACATTGACACCGGTTTGTCAGACCCACCATACTTGCTCCGGACACTGCGAGAGGGCTGTACAAGCAATGATCACACGCACGGCACAGCGGACACACCAGGAACCGCGGTGTTGGCCGTCGAATGGCGCTAGCTGCGCAGCATTTGTGCACCGCCGCCGTCAATGTCAGCCAGTTTGCCGTGGCATACGGAGCTCCATCGGAGTCTTTACACTGGTAGCATGCCGCGACAGCGTGGACGTGAACCGTATGTGCAGTTGACGGACTTGGAGCGAGGTCGTATAGTGGGCATGCGGGAGGCCGGGTCGACGTACCGCCGAATTGCTCAACACATGGGGCGTGAGGTCTCCACAGTACATGGATATTGTCGCCAGTGGTCGGCGGAAGGTGCACGTGCCCGTCGACCTGGGACCGGACCGCAGCGACGCACGGATGCACGCCAAGACCGTAGGATACTACGCAGTGCCGTAGGGGACCGCACCGCCACTTCCCAGCAAATCAGGGACACTGTTGCTCCTGGGGTATCGGCGAGGACCATTCGCAACCGTCTCCATGAAGCTCGGCTACGGTCCCGCACACCGTTAGGCCGTCTTCCGCTCACGCCCCAACATCGTGCAGCTCGCCTCCAGTGGTGTCGCGACAGGCGTGAATGGAGGGACGAATGGAGACGTGTCGTCTTCAGCGATGAGAGTCGCTTCTGCCTTGGTGCCAATGATGGTCGTATGCGTGTTTGGCGTCGTGCAGGTGAACGCCACAATCAGGACTGCATACGACCGAGGCACACAGGGCCAACACCCGGCATCATGGTGTGGGGAGCGATCTCCTACACTGGCCGTACACCTCTGGTGATCGTCGAGGGGACACTGAATAGTGCACGGTACATCCAAACCGTCATCGAACCCATCGTTCTACCATTCCTAGACTGGAAAGGGAACTTGCTGTTCCAACAGGACAATGCACGTCCACATGTATCCCATGCCACCCAACATGCTCTAGAAGGTGTAAGTCAACTACCCTGGCCAGCAAGATCTCCGGATCTGTCCCCCATTGAGCATGTTTGGGACTGGATGAAGCGTCGTCTCACGCGGTCTGCACGTCCAGCACGAACGCTGGTCCAACTGAGGCGCCAGTGGAAATGGCATGGCAAGCCGTTCCACAGGACTACATCCAGCATCTATACGATCGTCTCCATGGGAGAATAGCAGCCTGCATTGCTGCGAAAGGTGGATATACATTGTACTAGTGCCGACATTGTGCATGCTCTGTTGCCTGTGTCTATGTGCCTGTGGTTCTGTCAGTGTGATCATGTGATGTATCTGACCCCAGTAATGTGTCAATAAAGTTTCCCATTCCTTGGACAATGAATCACGGTGTTCTTATTTCAATTTACAGGAGTGTATAATCTTTTAACACTCCAAATTTACGCTAAGACTAGTGACCCTCCCCAGCCGACTTGTTTATAATGTTGAATCCTGCCTACTCCACAGATGAGGGGTGTCTAGGAAACCTGCTTTCTTGGACCGCTAGACAACAGTTAAAGCAAATCGTATTAGTTTTATTACGAAATGAATCAGTGACAATACTTAACTTTGAGAATGACATAGAAGTGTCGCAAGCAAAGGATGACAGACAATATAAAATGAATCAGTGACAATACTTAACTTTTAGAATGGCATAGATGTGTCGCATGCGAAGGGTAACAGACAATATCATTAATGTCCTTCAATATAACGATTCCAGTACAAGTGAAGTTATACAGTAGATGCTTCTATCCAGGTCGCTGTTCTTGACGCTTCTGTAGAACTGGGCCGGGACCTGTCAGCGCTGCGCTTATGTTCTCTTCGCATAGAGGGCGCTGCCGTAGCTTTGTCGTCCTGGACAGGGGTCAGTTCGCGTGCAGCTGGCTAATGTCTACTTCACAGCCCTCTCTGCTCTCTCGTTTTTGACTGGCGTACCAGTGCTTGACTTTACGCTGTTAAAATGTAATACCTAGAAAAGTGAATAATGCATGGCGCAGAGTTACATCGCGCCTTGCTTTCAGAAACAGTTTCCAAAAAGCAAGTTAAAGCCTGATGTTCTCATGCTGCAGCAGGTCTCGCCTTACGATATCCGTTGCATTCTCGAGATAACATAGCCCTTATTTCTGTTAGCTGTTGTACCATATTGAGAAACACTTGTCCAATTTCTAGGTTTTTTTTTAAATTTGTAATGTAAACGAAGCAGAAATGTAACAACAGACATTCAGATCACAAACAAAACTCAGCACATTCGTTTTCCCTCACCAAGAATCCAAACATGTATCAAACCTGAAGCAAGAAGAGAAGCAGTTTAGTGAAGTTTTATTACACGAACCGAAATCAGCACATCTGTACATCGTAGCTAAGTAAACCGAATGTTAGTTTTTCTGGTGCTTCATTCTGTCACTGACGTAACCCACCGAAAATACTTACGTCCCTGAATGACAGAACTGATAGCACCATCTATTGGTTCTTTGGTGTACTGCGAAACTAACCGTGCCAACTAAAGGTTCTTTACTGTACCATGCTGTGATGATCGTGTCAGTGAGGTAAACGTACCAGAGCAGAGTCCTAAAATACTGTTCGTGATCACATTTTGATGAAATAAAATATCATTGTTGCACAAAACTGCCCTGTGACAACCCTTTGAAAATTCGTCTAACAGGTTTGGAGACTAGTGTGATCAAACGGATAAACAGGAAGACTAAACTTTTAAAAATAGACTTACTATGTTCTGTTGCACTCTGTCAATCATCCGCAATTAGTTTTTGGCAATAATTTCATTTCAAAGAGGCAACATTTATGTAGCTTTATTATTAGTGTAGATTTAGTTTGATTGAGTGCACACGTGTCCATCGCACATCATCTGTATCGAACAGCAGGTGTAAATCATTCGCGAAGAAAGTATATCTTATACCTGAAACCATTTTCAGGAACTACACTTCCGCGTCAGTAGCACAATATCTTCAAAAATGAAACAGAAAACATTAGGAACAATATAGTAATAATGATTAAATTTATATGGTCCTCCAGATTCTCAATTGAAACAAAAATCTGACCTCTTCACATTCACTCAAACGAAAATTATCGACACTACTCAAATAAGTGGAAAATTCTACACAGTATGACAGAATATCTTCTTCTCATAAAAACCGCACTGATGTAACCTTCATTAACTACGCACTAGTAGTAGAAACATCTTAGTGATCAGTAACAGCCAGGTAGTCAGCAGTACGGAAGTTTACGAAGACAAATTTCTTTCCAAAATAATATGAGCATACTACATCTTGTAGCATACAAAATGAATCATTCACCAAATTTATACCAACAACGCGACCACAGAATGTAATTTAAATTTTCACAGCAGAATCAAGTACTAAAATAATCGGCTTTGCGTTCTGGTTCACGAAGCATTATATAGGCGGATATCATGTACAATAAAATATTGCAATGCAAAGCATTGATATGATGAGCACCATATCATGGTAACTAAAATTTGGCTGAAGGCCATAATGGCACAGGCGGAGCGTCGCCAAAGCAGAGACACTAAATTATTAATTTCATGAGACACGCTTAGCACAGCGTAGTTAATATGACCTGATTACTGCAGTACAGCGCCAGTACATCTGTTGAGCACAGAATCCCCGTCACAAGTCTCCGTGAGCTGAATACACGTTTTGTTCACTTTCTATTTGCGACAAAAGCCGTATACGTGCGGTAGCCTAGATAAACCATCGCAGTCACGGATTTTGCTGGTCTCGACTGCCTCTTGTCTTACTGAGACACAGCTATTGTCATAACTAGAATATCTCCTCCCTCTCTCTCTCTCTCTCTCTCTCTCTCTCTCTCTCTCTCTCCCTCTCTCTTTCTCTCTCTCTGCGGTGACGATAAGTATACACGCAGTTATGAAAATATCACGAATATTAGTACTACTCTTATGAAATCGTTTATAGTAGGTAGTTACTGAGTCGGTTTTGCCTATAGAGATCTGGCAAGCCCTAATGTATTCAAATTATCGTGTACGTTTATGCCTTATTTATAATTTCTCGCCGTCCGGAGTGGCCGTGCGTTCCTAGGTGGTACAGAATCCTGCCTCGGGCATGGATGTTTGCGATGTCCTTAGGTTAGTTAGGTTTAATTAGTTCTAAGTTCTAGGCGACTGATGACCTCAGAAGGTAAGTCGCATAGAGCTCAGAGCCAGCCATTTCTCGGAATCCAGGAATCTCGTCTACAATTGACAGGCCTCCCTACATGTTCCTCACATTTGAGTTTAATCCTCGTTACACTCATAATCGTCTAACACATTCGGCTCTTTTCTGTGATTTGTCCAACCTCCAGGAACTACTAACGTCCATTACTCTCTGAGTAAACTTTTACTTAATGTTTTTCGTATCAAAAGTCAAATATACGTATTTCAACAGTGGAATGATGTATAGCACAACTGTGCTTAACCAGACGGTGCCCAACACAGCCAAATGTATGTCATACTGTACATAAGTTTATTTGCTATCTAATTACATGAACAGGAGCATAGCGATAACTTCAGAATTTTTTGGTAGGTATTTGACGTAGGTGAAGTTGGACAGCTTTCATAAACTGTTGGAGCTACATGATGCTATACACTGCTGTACTTGCTTTTCCTCTCTTTTTGCTATCAATTTCCGTCGCATTCACATCATCCTCATGCTAGGAAAGACTTATTCAACTATGTATTCCACAAATGTAGTATCTAATTATCCTTGAAACGTTCCACCTACGAATAACATGTGAAATAGCGAACAGATACTCTGTCTTATCATGTAAACGATTTGCTTGGAACAATCCTAGCAAAACCTACCAAAACTGCCCATATATTGGCAGCAATAAGCGATGGGAAAGGTGTCCGCCGTACAAAGAGAAAGTTATATGGAGTTGCATGTGCTTAATAATAAAATACAAATGACAAAAATTTGCTAACAGGTTCTTGCCAATGGATTGTGTAGTGGCATATTATTCCCATCTCGTCTGGTGTAGATATCAATTTATTACGAATATTCATGTTCATTGTTTGAAACAAAGTAAGGTACAGTTTTTAAGTTTGTTGCTAATAACTAACGAAATATATTAGTTTGCTACTGAATAGTTAAAACCAGAGAAGATCATAAGCCCCAGCTACTTTAAAAACTACGTTCCACAGAGAAGAATTTACGCAAGTATTTCACTGACAATGCTAAGTGTTAAGATATTCGACATATATCTGATTAATTGTTATCAAATCGAAAGAGGTTTCTTTTGTCTCCTTGACTGAAAGAAGTGAATATGTCGTATGTTGATTATTAGAACATATGCAGGCCTTTCATAATCAATGGATCAATGGCAGAACAAAATTTTGTGAGATAAAATTGAAATGTTGTTATCATTATTTAATGCAATAAAATCAACAACAAATATTTGATCAACACTTAAGTAATTGTAAGAGTAATTGTTATAAAACTTCAATTAAAATTTCGATTTAACTTTCCAGTAATTTTCGGGTTAAACATAGGGGTTCCAAGGATCCCACCCTAAATTATATATTACAGAGAAGTCACCTCTTGAGTTAAGCGTTAACTGCATAGACCACATTCAGTTACCGTACAAATTACAAGTTGAAGCATCTTTACCACACTTATTTTATTTCCAGATGATACCCATAATTGGTCACAGTCCAAGGGGGTGAAAGACACTTCCCCTATGATTGCTTATTCTACAAGAGGAGGAAAGACACTTCAACATATTCAAACGGATTCTGTTAAATAAATTTCATCAGAGAGTCTATGAAAATACTGAATAATAGCAACCATTGTTCTCATTGTAGAGATGTCTAACCTAGATTAGTTCTGTACATATTTTAAAATTCAGAGTACACGTATAACATCCAACAAATTTATAGAGTTTTAACCACATGAAATTTATGTTTAACCACTGTCATTGCTAAATTAAAAGAATGAGAGGAGAGAGTCTAAGCTAACGTTGCTATGGGATTATTAGGTGGTGGTACAAAATTTCTACACGGTACCAAAGTTTTCTTCAGTTAGCGATACTATATTATAGCGCAATGAATTATGTTTCTAGTAATGTATGATTGTACCTCCAGAAATAAACTATGTAATACAGGCATAATCATAAGAGTACATGCATTTAACACATTTTCAGAAGTATTACTAAAAGGTTTCTGCTAAATATATGTATGTTAGGGCACTCTAGAATTTAAATAATGACTACTAAGTATAAATGTCTGATGGACAGACAAAAAATTATGTATCTGACAGAAACATTTAACTATACATCTGATCTACAATGTGTGGAACTCTTCCTCAATGAGTATTAACTAAGTATAATGTATCTCCAAGTCTTGAAACAATCGTAATTTTTTGTTGCTACATTCCCGTGAATTTGCAGCTATGGAAAAGGATTCCTTGCTCTTATTATTCATGTTGCATTGTTAACGAAGAAATTTTCTAATAGAAAATGATTCTATCTAAGTAGCTTTAATTCAATGCTGTTACATAATCCAAACAACTCCCTTGGCTCTGAGGCTAGCCAGTATGCATTAAGTTGTCGGTTATCTGTCAGCTCAGATGGTGCTATACGTGTATCAATTTATTTATTTCCCTAGTCATCAGTTCATATTTTTCATTGGATTTTCTGGAATTAACGTTCCACTTTAGACTGTGTTCCCGTTCCTGCTACATCTCTTATTTGTTCTTGTATTTTCAAACTTTCCCCGGACACTAACTCTCTGTCCTGTGACGTTATTGCTTTACATATGAGAAACTCATTATGTACAAAAATAAAGTTAGCAGGTCTTTTCTCGTATACTTTATCATATATTACCTAAAATGTATAAGTAGATTTTGATAGCAGCCTGCTATCTTCTTCATTTTGAACTGCTAAATTTCTTCTTCTCGATGTTCACTTGGTTAGTGGTGTGTTTCCTGTAATACATGTACAGTGTTTCCCGTTCTCAACCTTACTGCCCAGATGATGCCTACAATTATAAAATCACTTCTCAAATTATCTGTGTACACCATAATGTGTAGTGCTATTCCACATACCATTTAAATATTGTGTATTATTGTCAAGTCGATTGCACCCTATGGATTCAAGCAAAGCTATTGTTTTTCTATCTTTATAGTTCCCAATCAGCTCTGGTTTTTTCTCCGTGGATTATTTTCTTCTCCCATTCCTCTTTGTCGCTAGTCTCTTTGAAACTTTGTTCTCTGGCAGTACTTCCCGTCTGGTATTTTTGGTCGTTGTAAGTTTAAGTTGAAAAATCTGATGGTCTACTGTGAGCCTGTTCTAAATCATTTTTGACCTGCTGGACCCAGAATTTGGTTTCAAGATTTTCTGTGTACGACGAATTTTTATGAATAAATCTTGTTTTCAGAAGTCAGCGATTTGTCCATAATGTTTCAATCCTCCTTTTTTACATTTACCGCGAGATTCCATAGTTTTTCGGCTGTTTCTCGAGATCTGTGACCACCTTCTGCTCTTCTGGGGCCGAGTGCCACTCGTACAATTGTGTGTTCTTCCTTGAAGACAACTTTTAAATCCCTTTTAAAACGGGGAGAAACGTTTCGCTATGGTAGAAGACTTCAGATACTATAGATGTGGTATAGAACTTCCGATCGTCGTGCGTTGTAGATGTAGATTTTACTGTAAGCTGGCCTAATCTTTTGCATCTGAATTGTTTGTGCCATTGTATGTTCAACCATTTTAGTAAGTACTCTTTCATTTCAGTTTGTTGGAACTCTTTCGATTATCCGTGCTTCGTGATCATTTTTCAGTATGATGATTCGATAATATATATTTCGTTATTTGGAAAGGTTCTTCCTTAGAATTTGTATGTGTTTAACTCCTGTCGTCTCGTCGTCAGCTATTACTGACAGTAATTAAATCGAATTCAAATTCAATGGAGAAAACGAAGTAGTTTTACTGAATTCTTTGAGTTTGCAGAAAATATGTATGTGAACAAGAAGACGAACTTTCTGATTGAAAATGAAATTGTTAAATATTGTGAAGTAAGATTTGGTACCAAGAAAACCTGTAAGAATGCGGATTCTCGCTGCAGTAATATTGTATAAAATGTTCTATGTCTTCCAGCCAAGCCACGTGAATATTTTAATCACATTTCACGGTCGGAAGCCTGAGAATATTTTATCAAACAAGCAAGGCTGGCAAGAAATCGGGATGTTTTTTTATGTCTTCCAAGTCATATTGTTCTTCAAAATTTTGGTTTTTAAGTTCTTTTCACCACTCTAGGACGACTTTGTCCAAAACCAAACCATCGCTATGCTCAACCCAAGCTTTGACAAAATGTGGTTCTGACATCTCACTCATGAACATTGATTTGGAAGTTATTTACGCTATTTAGTCCTTTCCAATGGAATCTTCGTTCTTCGAGGACAAGGAGGAGCACAGGAACCAACTGTTCCTGAGAGCTTTCCATTTTAATGTTGCTTTTGAACGACATAATTTCTCCCTACATCTTCGACCAATACGGAAGCCGGCTTGATATTTGCCAGTTTCGTGACCGAGTTACTCTTAAACTATTTAGAGGAGGCAATGCGGCAGAATTTTGTGTCTACCATGCTGAAGGAAGATTAGTCTACAGTTATTTGAATCCGTTTTGCGCAGTGAGTGCATTAGGACGCATTTCCTGTCTCTCTGTCATGATTTCATGACTTGTTTTAGCCTGAAATATACGAATTGTTTTTTCTGTCTATTGCAAAGTGGTACCTATCCGACAATATTTACGATACGCTCCATTGCATGGAAGACGATCAGGGCTTGTACGCATCAGTTAAAACAACTGATCACAGTACCTGAGTATGAACAGAATGAGCAGATTGTTTGCCACTGCATTGCAAGGGAACGCCATCACAATGAGAGAAGCAAATTATATATAAGGATAAACTGGTTATATTTATTTTTAGAGTCACATAACAACAATCAGTTGTGGAAAACAGTTTGGTTCTGAGATACTAATTAAGTTTGAATTTAATAAGTTATTTGTTTATGCTACGATCTCGACACGTACCGCATTAAAATCAAAGGGAATAAGTTTCCAACAGAAACTGACTGAGAAATTGCTCCAATATTATGAACGCAAAGTCACTTAATATACTGAAACCCTTCTCTATCTCAGTTTAATCAAGCTTTCCTAATCTGCTCCTCTCCCAAATGCAAAGTAAATGATACCAAGACCCTCCAAACGAAACAATCCAACAAGCAACACAAGTTGCGTAGCAAATCACGCGAATTGTTAGCAGCTCTGAGAGCGGATAGCGGAACAGCGAATTGCGACTCTTACTCCAAGCACAGCGAACGTTTGCCAGATCGCTCCGGACGCCACCGGATAATGGTCACCCTAGTCGGCGTCAGAATGTCTGTGCCTTACTCGGCACCAGGACCTGAAATCTCTCTTCCTCTGCAGTATAATCGCAAGTTCCCAATTATACTCTTTTATACGTCCCTCCATACTTTTTATAAAACTCTGTGTGGGAGGAATAACTTAATACTACTGCGATGGCCGGCAGTTGTGGCTGAGCGTTTCAAGGCGCTTCAATCTGGAACCACACGATCGCTACGGTCGTAGGTTCGAATCCTGCCTCGGGTATGGATGTGTGTGATGTCCTTAGGTTAGTTAGGTTTAAGTAGGCCTAGGGGACTGATGACCTCAGATTAAGTCCCACTGTGCTCAGAGCCATTACTACTGCGAACGTGACCACATAAATTTTGCTTGATTTAAACGAGTACAGAAATTTCCCAATGCTGCCTTCCAGAACGGATCTTAAAACGTAAGAGGTTGGGATCTGCTGCTAGCCATGTTCCACTTATTGACCGATCTTTTGTGTCGAGGCAGAATGGTCGGTAAGTTTGATTTGATTAGATAACAAAATCTAGAATGAAATGCAACGAATTATCTCATGGTCTGCAAGCCGCTCCCCGGTTGCCCATCCCTAGATCTGCGTACAGGCAGGTGAATTTGTCATGGTCAGTGATACAAAAGGGGCTTGCAGTGGCTTAGAGCGGTACATTGTCTTGAAAGGAGGAAAACGCATTTTCCGATAAACTGCGGAGCAGCGGCTTACCGCAGTTGACACCTGCAAACTGTAGTGCCCTGGGGGTACATGACGCTTCACTAGAGTATCTGAGACGGTCTTCCTGTGGTCAAGGCAAACCACAGGACGTACACTTGGGTGCGCTCATATCTACAACAAAATATGAACCCTTCTTCTTGTGCCAGCTGTGTTATCTCCTCAAAAATAGGCAGGAGATAAGCAGTAAAATTAAGAAACATCACACAGCATTACGTGACTGTCTTATCACAAGTTCTTTGTTCGAAGATTTTCAGCAGTTCTGTGGTGATGCTGTCTTATCCTGATCTCCTGTTATTATTGAGGATATGAGTACGAATCTCTCCTTGCGATGGCGGTAGCGATTCGGTAAGGATCTGAATGGAGGTTTCCTTACTGAATCTTGAAGGCGGCTGGGCACTTCAGGACTTCAGAAAAATATTGTACCAGTGACTGACAGTTGTTATATAGCAAAAACAGTGTTACCTGAAGCAGGAAGCGTGGATGATGATGAAGTACATTTTAGCATAAATGGCAGCTATCCGTACCCATCACCATTGTGACAAATGATATTTACGAATATCTTTCGAATGTGATAACTAAAGCAACAATTTTTACTGAGTCTCTTGACATTTATTTATCATCCAAACATACGGCCTAGCAAACATCACAGACTAAGAACTGATAAACACTATACAACGTCTGCGTGATGCAGACGAATGACATATAGATCACATGTGTTACAGCGGAGTAACACTTGACACACAAGTTGGCACACTTTGAGTCATTATATAATTCATTCTTTTGTGCGTGAAGTTTCTTGAACATCGTAGTTTTCTAGTTAAATGACTTTTTTAATTGAACCATTGGTTTTCAGTGAATCATGTACATTCGATGTTTACAATTTTGCTGCCATAAAGTGGTAGTATATATTCTTTCATCTAATTGCACATCTATTTTCTTTTGTTAACAAAGGAATTCCTGTAATTTTTTTGAGTAAAACCGTTATTTCAAACTACCCACATTTACAGTCAGGAAACAAATGTTTCACTTCACAACGAAAAAATATCAACGCTAATCAATTTACAACATTGCATGTCATTCATTATGACTTTAATATGTTAAATACATAATTGAAAATTACAGTGTTTAAACAAACAATTGTCTTTAAAATTATGAATTGTCTTCTACTTGGAAATGAACTAATAATATACTTATGTATTATGCAAAAAACTAGATTCAAAATTGCTCATGTCGATTGCTGCCACTTTTAAATATAGTTTTTGAAATATTTGCCAAACTGTTGTGTTGCCTATAGTAAGATGTAGTGGAAATCATTATCAAACAATTCATAAACCAAATTTAGCCTGTTCTTCGACGCCTCGCAAAATATAAGAAAGGTAATTGGGAAGAAACCGATACTATCTAAAGAAATACTCTAGTTGATCTACGAAAAATGGAAGTACAAAGTGTTCAGGATATGAAACGATAACAGCAATATTAAATACTTAGGAATGAAATAAATAGAAATTACAGGGGAGCAAAGGTGAAAAGGCAGCAGAAAAAAGTGTCATCGTCTGAAGTAGTGAAGAAGCATACAGAAAAACATAAATAATGTTCAGTGAAATTAAAACAAACACATCAAAGTTATGAGAGGCGTAGCAATTCCACTGATAAACGCAGGGGAGAGAGCATACAGGTGGAAAGAGTTTACTGAAGGCGTCTGCTGTAGGAAGGGACTATCTGATGACAGGCTAGAAGGAATTATGATAGCTGATATGGAAGACATCGGGGTGCAGAGTGAACATGCACACCAACGACAAATTTGAGAGGCTATACAATCACATTTTACAAGTCAGTTATATGAGGGACGAGTCATCTGCGGCGTTTCCCTATGCAATACTTGCATTCTTTTTTGATTTATTGCTATCTTTCATCTTTATACAGGGTGGTCCATGGACAGTAAACGCACTAAATATCTCACGATATAAGCATCAAACGAAAAAACTACAAAGAACGAAACTCAATCGTTGGCCCGCTAGATGGCGCTGCCAAAGATGAAACGGATATCAACTGCGCTTTCTTAAATAGGAACCCCATTTTTACTACATATTCGTGTAGTACGTAAATAAATATGAATGTTTTAGTTGCACAACTTTTTTTGCTTTGTGATAGATGGTGCTGTAATAGTCACCAAAGTATAAGTACGTGGTATCACGTAACATTCCACGACTGCGGACGGTATTTTCTTGGTGATAAGTACCCGTGTAAAAATGGGCCGTTTACCAAAAAGCGGGAAAGGATGATATCGTGTTGATGCGTGGCTACTGAGATCAAAATGCCCAACGGGCATGTGCTATGTATGCTGCTCGGTACCCATGACGACACGATCCAAGTGTCCGGACCGTTCGCTGGATAGTTGCGTTATTTAAGGAAACAGGAAGTGTTCAGCCACATGTGAAACGTCAATCATGACCTGCTACAAATGATATTGCCCAAGTAGATGTTTTAGCTGCTGTCACGGCCAATCCGCACATCATTAGTGGACAAATTGCGCGAGAATCGGTAATCTTAAAAACGTCGGTGTTGAGAATGCTACATCAACATCGACTGAAACCGTAACATATTTCTGTGCACCAGGAATTGCATGGCGACGACTTTGAACATCGTGTACATTTCTGACACTGGGCCGAAGAGAAATTACGGGACGATGATAGATTTTTTGCACGCGTTCTACTTAGCGACGAAGCGTCATTCACCCACAGCCGTAACGTAAACCAATATAATACGCAATACTTGGCAACGGAAAATCCACGATGGCTGCGACAAGTGGGGCATCAGTGACCTTGGCGTGTTAATGTATGGTGCGGCTTTGTGGGAGGATGGATAATTGGCCGCCATTTTATCGATGGCAATCTAAATGGTGCAATGTATGATGATTTCCTACGTAATGTTGTACCGATGTTACTAGAAGATGTTTCAATGCATGACGGAATGGCGATGTACTTCCAACATGATGGATGTCCGGTAAATAGTCCGCCGCCGTTGGAGCCGTATTGAATAGCATATTTCATGACTGGTGGATTGGTCGTCGAAGCACCATACCATGGCCCGCACGTTCACCGGATCTGACGTCCCCGGATTTCACTCTGTGGAGAAAGTTGAAGGATAATTGCTATAGTGATCCATTGACAACGCCTGACAACATGCGTCAGCGCATTCTCAATGCCTCTGAGAACATTACGGAAGGCGAACTACTCGCTGTTGAGAGGAATGTCGTTACACGTATTGCCGAATGCATTGAGGTTGACGGATGTCATTTTGAGCATTTATTGCATTAATGTTGTATTTACAGGTAATGACGCTGTAACAGCTTGCGTTCTCAGAAATGATAAGATCACAGAGATACATGTATCACATTGGAGCAACCGAAATAAAATGTTCAACGTACTTACGTTCTGTATTTTAATTTTAAAATCCTACCTGTTACCAACTGTTCGTCTAAAATTGTGAGCCTTATGTTTTGACTAGTACAGCGCCATCTATCACAAAGCGAAAAATGTGGGCCAACTAAAGCAGTCATATTTCTTCACGTACTACAAGAATATGTAATAAAAATGGGGGTTATTACACTGACGATATCAGTAATAGGGTGAAACTGTCGAGGGTAAGCACTGTGTGTGGCGCCTGGATACCGAGTTGATCGCTTGGCTCACTGTAGTTGCTCTTCAGAAGAGTAATACTAACTGTACCCTTTGCCCTCAAGCTTCCAAACACTCCACCTCGTTTTTGTTGTCAGTTTCCTATTCTGCCGGTGTTACTACATAACAGTACGTCAAAACACTATTGATAGGTTTACCGAGGGAACGTTTCCGATACGAATCTCATTTATGAATTCACTGAACGGTGCGGGAAAGCGAGAAGAGGAGGCTTTCTTGACTTTTCCTGCAATGACGGAATCCACGTTATACACTTGAAACGTCCCCTTAGAAAAATTAATGAATTACTGTGCTGATAAACCTCTTACATTATTTGATTTTCAAACAGCTGAGCAGAACTGAACGTACTCAGACATTTCGCTCTTTACCTATTCTGATCAACACTAAACTGACAGCCAATATTTTTAACGCGACGCAATCTGACTTTCAATAATCCCTACAAGAGAATGGTTCTGACTAACATTAACCTATACGTTTCACAAATCACTTACCTCACAAAAATCTTCGTTACTCGAACTACTGCAATACAGCGAGCGCCACTACTGCCAGCTAAATAAAAGATTCTAACTACTGATAGGCGTAGTTAGCAAATGAAAGATTTTGATGAATAACAAACTATGTATTTACCTTAATGTTGTTCAAAAGCCATAATAACACATAATAACACTGGATGTCGTGAACTATATATATATATATATATATATATATATATATATATATATATATATATATATATATATATAGTTCACGACATGCAGTGTTACAAATTTATTGTGTCTGATGGACACACATCCAGATCAACCGCTCTCAAAACTCCCCCATCTCTCTCCCCACATCCACCACTGCTGGCAGCTCACTTCCAACTGCGCAACGCTACGCGCTGTTAACATCCAACTGCCCAACACTACAATAGTAAAGTCCAACAATGCCACCCAGCCACAGACTGCACACAGCACAGGCAGTGATTTTCAAACAGAGCCCTACGTAGCGTTACCAATATAAAAACCTAAAGAGCCTAGTTACACACTGTCTCGTCGCTTTAATGTGACCACCTGTCATAACCATGAACAACCAGATTTTGCAGGTCGACACACTACGGTTGTAGGGACAGGTAAATGAAGATACGCTATTTCTTTCGTTTATGTCAACCTGTTTCGGCACGTCAGTCTTGATGTTATGATTTACAGTGGTGGGACATTCCCTTTCTGCCTGCGTTACTAGTCTCCTTCCTGTGGTATGCTGGTTCTACCTGTGGTCTCACGATCAATGTCGAATTCGTTGTAGGCCTGTGATACGGTCATACCCTTGTATTGACTAAAATATTTTCTGTACGCGAGCAGACAACAAACGGATACAGGGGAACAAAAAGGTGAAAAGTCCTGGATGCAAGGTATAACGTTTCGTCTCCTGATGCAGGAGGTTGTGATCTGTTTGATGCGGCCCACCATGAATTCCTCTGCTGTGCCGCCTTACTCATTCCAGAGCAACTCACCAATCAACATCTTCCGTTCTTTTTCTCATTACTCTATAGCTTTTATGCACTATAGTTCCTTCTAGTACCATGGAAGCTGTATAGTGATGGCTAAAATTATGTTCTATAGTATTTTCCCTTCCTTTTTTAACCGATTCTGCTAAGAATCTCATACTTCCTTACTAAACCAGTCCAACTATTTACAACACCTTTCCATAACAACACAGCTCAAACACTTCGTCTTTCAGCTCTTTCTGTTTTCGCACAGTCTATGATTTATTACCATAATTTGCTGGTCTCCAAAGTAGAGTATCGGGTATTTTTTCCTCAAATGAAGGCCGACATCTAGTGGCCACGGATACCGTCCTGCCTGTGCTGGTTTCCTTTTTATGTCCTCCTTTCGTCTTCCGTTACGTGTTACTTTGGCTCCAAGATAGCGGAAGTCGTGATCCCCAGTTTTGATGTTAAGTTTACAACAAATCTCATTTCTGCTACTCCTCGATACTTTCGTGTTTTCCGGTTTTCTCTCAACCCACTTATTGTACTTGCACAGTTTATTCAGTTGTTCACTTTCACAACAAAATAAACAGCGAATGATATCAGTGATATCATAATTCGACTCTTTAACCTCTAGCAGAGGTTGAAAATACCATTTCAGTTGTAGATTACTTCATTTTCACACGACCGGTTTCGGAATGTTATTAGCCCATCCTCTGGCGTCGTAGCTGTGCTGTGGTCCCCGAGCGCGGCATGTTCCAGGCGCGGTGTGCTGCCTACGAGCGCAGAATAGGGAGACACATCGACGACACCGGAGGATGGGCTTATAACAGTCTGAAACTGGTCGTGTGAAAATAAAGTAATCTACAACTGAAGCGGTATTTTCAACCTCTGCTATAATGCCAACAGGATTGTTCGCCTTTAACCTCTATTTTATTTCTGTCATTGCGTCTTCTGGATATAGATTGAGGGACAGGAGCGAAAGACTGCGTTCCTGTGTTACACCTCTTTGGTCTTTCATTATTACGGTTCCCTCTTGGTTCTTAAACATACTGCGTATTAGCCGTTTTACCCTACTGCTTATTCCACTTTTTCTCATAATTTCGAATGTGAACCATTGTATGAACAAATGAAAAGTATCTTGTGTTAGCTGTGGGTTGTAATTTCTAAATTTTTTGACATTTTCGGGACCATTAGTTTTCATGACAGTTTCTTGCCTGAAAATTGTCATAGAAATTTGGAAACTAATATACACTGGTGCGCAAAAAGAAAAGAAGGAAATGACTTTCGGGCGATGTATGGAGTTTCTTATGTATTCGGGTCTACTTCCCAACCACTGCATTCGACAGTTGCTGGATGGTAGATGATACCGTGGACCCACTGCAATACGTCTCCCCAAAACATCACACTCCTACTCGATGCTCTTTAAGTCGGTGGAATGGGCAGGATTGTTCTCTCATTAGATTCAAAAAATGGTTCAAATGGCTCTGAGAACTATGGGACTTAACATGTGAGGTCATCAGTCCCCTAAAACGTAAAACTACTTAAACCTAACTAACCTAAAGAACATCACACACCTCCATGCCCGAAGCAAGATTCGAACCTGCGACCGTAGCAGTCGAGCGGTTCCAGACTGAAGCGCCTAGAACAGCTCGCCCACACCGGCAGGCTCTCTCATTAGAAGAGATCCTCATGCGGCAGGAGGTGGCAACACGTTGCGCACATAGGAACATTCTCTAACGTGATCATTTTGACAGTCCAACGCGTAAGGGACTATGATAAATCACGGTGGCTTCTGTGTAATTATTATCATTGGACGATTGTGTCATATCCGTTCTTCTCTTTTCGTATTTCTTTCAGTTTACTTCTGTATTATACTATAGCAGATCTTTTAGTGTACAGTCCAGGTTTCATCGAGGTACGTTAATTGGCAGTGATCTTTAAGTTTTGGACACCAATGTATATGCACTGTCCACTCAGATTAATGTGACCACCCGTTAGAAGCCTGAATAACCATCTTCAGCAGAGCGTACGTGCAGGAAAAGTCAGTGAGGTTCTGGATGTGTTGTTCATAGATGTGGAACATGATGATCAGTGCCATGATCAGCCGCGCTACGTTTCTCAGTTGGAGATTCAGGGCACGCACAGCCCGATCCAACCGGTCCCACCGGTTTAAATCCGGGCAAATTAGTGACCACAGGAGTACGGTAAAAGCATCCTGGTTCTCTCCAAACCACACACGTAAACTGCGAAATGTGTGACACGTTGTTTTGTCCTACTGCTAGGCCCCATCTTGCCGAGGATAAAAACAAAATGTATGGGGGGGGGGGGGGGGGGAGGTATGGTCTCCAAGGGTGAATGCATACATTTATTGATCCACTGTGCCTACCAGAATGACGTGAGTACAAGGAAACGCCACGGAAACATTTCCCAGAGCACAATGCTCCTTGCTCTGGCCTGCCCCTTCTGACTCTCGCTGTAAGTCCGTACACACAAACTGCCATCTGCCGAATGGAGCATGAAACGTGGTTCATCAGGAAAGGTCACCTGCCTTTACTCAGTGGGCGCCTATTTGCCGTGCTGGTGTGCAGATTGCAGGTTTCTCCGTCGATGAACGGCAGTCAACATGGGTGCATGAAGTAGGCACTTGCTGTTGACACCCATATGTAGCGACGCCGAATGGTCGGTGAGAAGACACTGTCAGTACCTCTTGGTTCATCTGGGCAGTCAGTTACTGATTCATTGCACGTCTATACGCTCATACGCATCTCCGCAACCATCGTTCACTCTTGTCATCAATGGCCCATGGTACACCACTGTTGCCTTGACACTGGTTTTGGATAGCGCCATTTCGATGGACGGTATACTTTGACTATGGTGACACGCGAACGCTTTCGAAAGTTAGACGTTTGGGAAATACTTTCGCAATTTGCCTGAAAACCAATGATCATTCCATTTTGAAGTAGGATAAATGACTCTGTTTTAGCATAAAACAACGCCTGCCTCTTCCCACCGTCCTCTTTCCCCCCCCCCCCCCCCCCACCCCCGCCCCTTCCAACACCCCTCCCTCCGACAAGCATTATACAGAGTGGTCCAGTGATAGTCACTGGCCCAAATATCTCACGAAATAAGCATCAGACGAAACAACTACAAAGAACAAACTCCTGTAGCTTGAAGGGGGAAACCAGATGGCGCTATGGGTGGCCCGCTAGATGGCGCTGCCATAGGTCAAACAGTTTTCAGCTGTTTTTTTTTTATAAATAGGAACCCCATTTTTATTACATATTCGTGTAGCACGTAAAGAAATATGAATATTTTGGTTGGGCCAGTTCTTGCGCTTTGTGATAGATGGGTCTGTAATAGTCACAAACGTATAAGTTCGTTGTATCACGTAACATATCGCCAGTGCGGACGGTATTAGCTTCGTGATACATTACCCGTGTTAAAATGAACCGTTTTCCAATTGCGGAAAAGTTCGATATCGTGTTGATGTATGGCTATTGTGATCAAAATACTCAACGGGCGTGTGCTATGTCTGCTGCTCGGTATCCTAGACTATATCATCCAAGTGTGAGGACCGTTTGCCGGATAGTTACGTTACTTAAGGAAACAGGAAGTGTTCAGCCACATGTGAAACGTCAACCACAACCTGCAACAAATGTTGATATCCAAGTAGATGTTTTAGCTGCTGTCGCTCCTATTCTTCACGTCAGTAGTAGACAATTTGCACGAGAATAGGGAAACTCAAAAGCGTCTGTTTTGCGAATGCTGCACCGACAACCATTGCACCCGTACCATATTAATATACACCAGGAATTGGATGGCGACGACTTTGAACGTCGTGTACAGTTCTGCCACTGGGCACAAGGGAAATTACGGGACGATGACAGATTTTTTGCACGCGTTCTATTTAGCGAGGAAGCGTCATTCACCAACAGCGGTAACCTAAACCGGCATAATAGGCAATACTGGGCAACGGAAAATCTACGATGGCTGCGACAAGTGGGGCATCAGCGTCCTTCGCTGGTTAATGTATTGTGTGGCATTATCGGAGGAAGGATAATTGGCCCCCATTTTATCGATGGCAATCTAAATGGTGCAATATATGCTGATTTCCTACGTAATGTTGTACCGATGTTAGTAAAAGATGTTTCACCGCATGACCGAAGGGCGATGTACTTCCAACATGATGGATGTCCGGCAGATAACTCGCGTGCGTCTGAAGCGGTATTGAATAGCATATTTCATGAGAGATAGATTGGTCGTCCAAGCACCGTACCATGGCCCGCACGTTCATGGGATGTGACGTCGTTGAATGATATTTGCTATCGTGATCCCAGCGACAACGCCTCATAACATGCGTCAGCCCATTGTCAATGCATGTGCGAACATTACGGAAGGCGAACTACTCGCTGTTGAGAGGAATGTCGTTACACGTATTGCCAAATGCATTGAGGTTGACAGACATCATTTTGAGCATTTATTGCATTAATGTGGCATTTACAGGTAATCGCGCTGTAACAGCATGTGTTCTCAAAAATGATAAGTTCACATAGGTACATGTATCACTTTGGAACAAGCGAAATAAAATGTTCAAACGCATATATGTTCTGTATCTTAATTTAAAAACCTTCCTGTTACCAAATGTTCGTCTAAAACTGTGAGCCATATGTTTGTGACTATTACAGCGCCATCTATCACAAAGCGAAAAAAGTGGTGTAACTAAAAGATTCATATTTTTTTACGTACTATAGGAATATGTAACGAAAATAAGGATTCCTTTTTTTAAAAAACGCAGTTGATATCCGTTTTACCTATGTCAGCGCCATCTAGCGGGCAACCACAGCGCCATCTGATTTCCCCCTTCAAGCTAGACAAGTTTCGTTCTTTGCAGTTTTTTCGTTTGACGCTTATTTCGTGAGATATTTGGCCCGGTCACTATCAATGGACCACCCACTATACCGTCTCAGTATCTTTATAGAGGTGGTTGCGGACCTAGGCTGTTCAACGTAGAATGTCGAATCAATACACGTTTCAGCCGTCTAAATTTCCAATTGCTATTTCATTTGAGGCACCAGTATAGGCGCTTCATTACACCATCTTCTTCTCGCTTTGTACCAATCACTCCGTGTACTGTCACTAGCCGTCTGTGGGTGTTAACTGCACCATGAGGTCGAACATACGCGGTGGACACATTAATGTGACTGACGGTGTACAAATAGAAACGCTTTTACGGACGTGATTATAGTGGGGTTGGGGGAAGAGTTAACCGACCCGTGACCCCCTCCCCACTCCACCTCCCTTCGGTCCGTAGTGTTAAACTCGGCAAAAGTGAACATACGGTGACGGCGGTGGGTGCACCCCTGGCTGCGAGGCCTCGGTGAGCCGCGGAAAGAGCGTGACGGACTGGCTGGCAGTCGGCCGCCGGCCGGTGGGTGCCGCAGCGCGCATGCGCGGCCTCGCCGGCTGTGCGCGGCGCGGCTAGGCGGCCGGCGCTGAGGGCGGCCACCGCACTGTGTCAGTGTGTCCGCGGTCGCCGCGCAGCGCGCTAGCTACCGCCGCCCCTGTCCTACCCTACGTATCCAGTGGCCGCTCCTACCGACGAGTGTCGCGACCGGCCGACCGCACCAGCGACGCCCGGCCATGGCGCCACCTCGCGGGGGCCGCTCTGCGCTGCTCATCGCCGCTCTCCTCCTGGCTTCCCAAGGTCAGCAAACCACCACACCACTCCACAACAGCCTGCCTGCTCGCTCACACGGCGTGTGTGGGACCTGCACTCTCCGATGTACCGTCGGTGCCAGGGCAAAAGTTTGAATGAAAAAGTGGGTGACAACGTTAGGGTGAATTCCTTTTGGCGATTAAAGCATCCTTTGCTACGTAATTACCCCAGGTGGATTACGAGGAATCACACTTACTCTTTTAACTTTTAATAGGAACAATTGTGGATTAAATTTCTGATATTAACGCAGTTTTGCGGTCCTGAATGGGGACGTCATAAATGAAAATACAAAATTTTGAAAAACACAGCCCTCGGTCGGAAACACAATTAATTTGTGACCTAGGTTTCGGTGTCACAAGGGACACCTTCTTCGGACAAAAATAAAACTAAATGTTACAGCATAACTTACCAAAAAATACGAATGCTGCGGTGATACTTGACAGCGTCAGATAGTCAGATTTAAAATAAAATGCAACAGAGGTGCAAGCCACTAGGGGCTGCATGTGTCCTCTGCTACACAGAACTCTACTTTTGTGTTGACTGTAGCAGAGGACACATGCAGCCCCTAGTGGCTAGAAACTCTGTTGTATTCTATTTTAAATCTATCTGACGCTGTTATGTATGACCGCAGCTTTGGTATTTTTTGGTACGTTACGCTGTAACATTTCCTTTTAATTTTGTCCGTAGAAGGTGTCCTTTGTGACACAGAAACCTAGGTAACAAAATAATTGTGTTCGCAACTGAGGGCTGGGTTTTTCAAAATTTTGTAGTATACAACAGTCGCTGATTGACAGCCATGTTAAAAACCTTAATACATGAAAATAACGACGTCAGCCGCATGTTCTGTGGCTGAACGACATTCCATTATCAGCTACACCATTACAAATTCTGAAAAATTTAAATGCTTTCACTTCAGAAAATATTGGGAACATGGGAAACGGAGCGTACGTCACTCTGGGAAGTGCCGTAGGTAATATTAAATTAACAGATTCTTGCTCAGATGTTGCTTTATAATACACGCGACATTAATGCCTACTCGTAAGGCGCGCGCGTATGTAACGTCGAGTAATGCGTTTAGTACCATTAATCATCCTAAAGAGGAACGAATGGTTCAAAGTGGTTAGGAAAAGAGGATTAAAAAATCAGTGCTAGAAGTAGAACTGTAGAGCCCGAAAAAAAATACTCGAATTTGTTCGTAGAGATGCAGAGAATACTAAAAAAAAAATATTTCGGTATATCTGCGGCAAACGATTTGGAAATGCCTGTGAAGAACTGATGTTTGTTGCTTACATATCGCACAGTTGTTGCATGTGAAAATACATTTTTAAAGATACGAAATTCACTGATGTTTTATCAGGAGATCAGTTTATCCATAGTTTAAAATGTCCGCCAGTATAGATGTGTTAGCTTTATACTGACTGAGTTTCTCGAGGTAATTCTTGGAGAGTAGTTTTATTAGTTTTATTTAATAACACACATTTAAAATTATATGCATTCGGAACTTATTATTAGCCCATTTCATTTGTCATGAAATTCACATCTCGGGCTATCGTGTTCTGCACTAGGTGGCCACCGATTAAGGGTTCATTAATTTCTGATCTTGGACTTTTTTCACTCTAACTTGACTTCAGCAATGTGGTTACACACCTTCCCAGACTCCAACTGCAATGCGAGCTACCGAACTTTGACTATTACTGTACATACACTTCGCAATAATATTCAGTGCTTCTCTCTATGAAGCATATATCGCGGAGCGGTTGTACGAACTGTACGTAAGAAAACAGGCATAATAAAAGTTCAGATTCTGAGGCTGGAACTGCAGTAACGAATGTAAGAAGCTTTGATTACGTTGGTCGTACATCATCGACAAAGGGTACAATTATAGCACCTTGCATTAAACGTGCTAGTAGAAGAAATCTGCTGAGAGAAGCTGCTACGTCCCTCTTCGTTGAAAACAAAAAACAAAAGCAACCATTCGCTTTCGAATAGACGTACAACATAACTGCATAAGAGAATGGCATCAATTTGCAAAGTAGCGAGGTAATTTTTACCCGTTGATACAAAGTAATTATAAATCCATAGCAAAAATTTTGTTGAAATGAAGCTGATCTGAAAATGATCTGAATGTTTCTATAGGTATCACCTAAACGACGCCATCAATTTATTCTATTTCTAGGAAGAGAACTGCGTAAAGAAATACGCTCATGGTAACAGATTAAGCGATAATTGACTAGTCCCCTTGTAGCCTACTTATGACTCATGCTTAGTAGATTTACGTGTTTGTATTTTAGATATGGTGACAAGAAATGAAGAACTATGTGTAAAATCTGGTGTCTCCGAAAGTTAAATCGTTTATATCAGACATCAAGTCAGCACTTTATTAGACACAAAGAGTGGCCCTCTCGGCACGGGCTGGAGAATTGCTCCACCTCTGCTGCGGGATTTACCTGTATGCCACCTGTAGGCCGCATTTGGTACTTTAACAACCTGTGTTAAGGTGGCTACTCACGCAACTGCAAGCATGACAGCCATGCGTCACCACCAATTTGAGTGTTTGTGGAATAATTTTGAGGGAAGTGTTTGCAGTCTTCAAACTGCATGAGACGCAGTCAGTTTTCAGTTATAGAAGCTTGTCAACAGGCATTTACCTGATATAATGTACCACCTACATGCAGATTTGCAAAACATATTCCTCAATTGTGAGGCAGTCATGTTAGATTGAACTTCCCTAGTAATCTGAAGCAAATCGAGCGCAAACTGGAGGGAGATTTTATTCGTGCGAATAAAAACTAGGTCCCTGAAGATTTGAAAAGAATTTCAACCACGATTAGTCGAAAAGAGCCATTTCATTAAATTTTTCTATTGACAGTATATTACGCAACTGACTCTGCCAAAAGCAAATACATTGTTATTAAAAACGAGAATTCTCTGACGAATGACGACAGGACGGAAAAATGTAGGAAGTTGTTACGCGGGTTGATTCAATTGTCCTTACCGCTGACATTTTTCGCAACCCACAATGTTGTAACTGGTCTGCAAAACCCACACACAATATTTTCGTATTGTCTCGCTCACTGCGTGCAAACTATTGGCCCTACAGAAAAAAATGAGACCTTTTTGTTGGGCATTTAATGTAGTTATTGGGATATGTCATCACTAGAGGTTAAGGTTTTCGAGTTACTCAAGAAAAATGTCACTACACACTCATCCCTCACCTGTTAGGATTTCTGTTATGTACTTCGTGATACTTTCTCCTACTACTGTACAAAAATTTCCGATTACATGAACTGATCCCGATATTCGATCTTTTCTGACCTTTGACTGGGCTGTCACGCCACCAGCACAGTCGCCTACATTTTCAATTTCAAAACGCCTGCGGGGGTAATGAACGAAAAATGACTTTAGTAAACGTTAAGCGGAAACTAATTACGTGGACAATTCGGTCCAGACTTAGCACTTACAATCACAGTAGTTTCGTAGTTAGAAGGCCTGATGAATAGAACGATGTAATTGTTCAATTTATGCTGGTAAGATTCACAAAATTATGAGGTATAGTTTACAGAAACGTCAGTTCTACAATTTGTAAGTGTTCGACTAAGCCGTTGGTGCAATAAGAACTGTCAATGAATTTAAAAAATGGTCGAATATGGGAATAATTCGTGCAGTCGCAAATATTTGTAGAATGGTAGGAGGGAGTGCCATGAACAACATACTGGAAACTTGCTGGCACACTGAAACTGTGTAGAGCACTTGATCGCGAAAGGCAAACATCCCGAGTTCGAGTCTCGGTCCGGCACACAGTTTTAACCTACCAGGAAGTTCAATATCACCGCACACTCCGCTGCAGAGTGAAAATTTCATTCTGGAAACATAGAAGTTTGGGGGCTGAGTACGGAAGTAGGGGTGCGTTTGCAGGTTAATATGCACGTTTTTCTTGATAACTCGAAAACTACGGCCTCTTGCGAAGAAATATCCCAGTAGAGAATGTAACTACATTAACTTTCCCACAAGGAAGTCTCATTCAATTTTTCTATAGGACTAGCAGCTTACACATAGAGAGCGAGATCATATAAAAATCTCACGCTTGATTTATACAGGCCAGGTTTATCACTGCATAAAACCCGACAACGGTCGAGGCACTTGTATAAGCAGGACTACATGCTGTTGAAGGCAATGATTATGAATTAACAGGCTTTTAAACTCAGTGCCAGTTGTTGAAGGCAATGCAACGTGTGTTGTTGTAGCGTCTCCCGTAATTGTATTCTACTTTATAATGAAAGTTGTTACCCATGAGATTAAGTTCACATTAATTTCTTCGTTCAGTCTAGACACAAATCTGCCTCTCATGTGGATGTAGGCCTGTCGTCAACACATACAGTAAATTAACGTGGGAATATGTTTTCCATTTCATTAGGGAGGCTGTTACAAATAACACGGATAGATTTTCGTTTCTTCTCCCGCATCACAGTAGCGAAGGTAAAAAGGGAGCGCATCTTCATCTTCCGACATAGAATTACGCCAAGCATGAACTGATGTTTATACAAGCGAGCTTTATGTAGCTATGAAAGTCGTTGGTTTGATGAAATATGCTTTTCAAATTTGCAGCTAGTTCTACAGTCCCATTACCACAGACTGTGTAATCCTTGTCTGGCAATCTGTATTAACTTTGCTTGTGAGTCTTTTGTACTGAACTCTTCATGTGAAGTAAATGTTGTGAAAACGAACAGCGAACGCTTGCACATCATAACTGATGTGAAAAAAAGTCAAATAAACGCCACATTGATTGCTCTATGATGCGAGAATATGCGTTTGTAAGAAATATCCTCTACAGAGCTCTGCTGCACTTCTACGCTTATCGTTTGACTTTTTAAGAGCAGGAAGGCGTAAGTTTCAGTACGGTGAAGATATATACTAGGTTACAATTGCTGGCCGCTGTGCCCGACCGCTTCCAGGCTGTTCAGTACAGAAGCGCGTTGCTGCTCCGGTCGCAGATTCGAATCCTGCCTCGGGCATGGATATGTGTGATGTTCTTAGGTTAGTTAGGTTTATGTAGTTCTGAGTATACGGGACTGATGACCTCCCATGTTGCATAGAGCCATTTGAACCATCTGAGTTAGAAGTCCTATGAGTTTCTGAGGAAAACGGTATAAACTCAGTAGGTAATAGAATGGAAGAATCATATTTAAGTTCTCGTCGACGACGAGATGAGATGAAACGAAGCACAAGTTCAGGAAGGAGAAGGGAGGGAAAGGAAGTGAGAGGTGCATTTTTTTCAAAGAACTGCCCTGAACTACCCTGGTATTTGCCTTAAACATATTAGAGAAACTACGCAAAACTGTAACCTGGATGGTAGAATTTGAAACATACTCATTTCGAACACCATTACAGTTTGTTAGACCACTGGATCACCACTTCTACCAAATTTAACACAATTCATGCCAGACAAAATCTTTTTACTTCACTAGTTATCTATAGGAAAGTTCATTAATCTCCCGTACACAATGAGGTAGTTACGGGTCTAATAACGCGTAGCATTGGTAGCTTGAGTTTCTGTAAATGTTTGAATTCTAGAGGAGATCCTTATTTTTCATAAAAAAAGTTATTACTGCAATCGCCTACAGCCTCCATTCCCTTTTATTTAATCATGTGAAGTACATTTTGGTTAAAGCTTCTCTGGCTGAAGCCATTTTGGCATCCAGTATGAGAAGTGGCAATGGCTTGAAATCATATGATTAGGAGCTCTTGTGAATGCAATACTGTCGATGAAACTTCCTTCAACGGACAGGACTTGGATTCGTTACTGAGGAATCGACCACATTCACAATACATAATGGAAGATACTCTACTTCAGAGACAGTAAGAATCGCACATTATTGCCTCAGATCGGGTTCAAATGGATCTGATCACTATGGGACTCAACTGCTGTGGTCATCAGTCCCCTAGAACTTAGAACTACTTAAACCTAACTAACCTAAGGACATCACACACATCCATGCCCGAGGCAGGATTCGAACCTGCGACCGTAGCAGTCACATGGTTCCGGACTGAGCGCCTAGAACCGCGAGACCACCGCGGCCGGCGCCTCAGATCTGTCACGCAAGTACCACGTTGCGTCACCAACGGAAATGCTGATGATTGTCGTAATGAAGAGCTTATTAATAAGTGATGACATTCAGCTCATCGATACTCCGAACCTACGAAACATAGCTCGAGCAGAACCAATAGAGATCCTTTCAGAAGGGATCTCTTACTCGGCAGCAGATTGTGAACTCTTGTGAAACATATTGAGACATTATAAGTGTGTGTCGAACCGAGACAGAAAGGTACCGATAGTTCTGAAGATGTGAAACCGGTTAGGAAGTAAGTTATTTGTGTATAGACCACTGCCAGCGAGAGGCAGGGCTCTGGTTCGAACACTGGACTGCTAAACAATTTCAACTTCTCCTAAACATGTTATTAAGGTAACGTGACGTAGCCAAATGCATCACTATAATTTCGCCTGACAGGGATTTAATAATTGTATGCGCGCCGTGGTGTAGTGGGACATTCCAGAGATTCAGCAACGAGAGGTGACCAGACCAACTACATGTCTCATTTGTTAAAATTTCAGCCCATCACAACCGTTTCTTTAAAGCGCACACTCTAACGGGTTACGCTGTAACCCGATACCAATGAACTAAATCGTTTTCTGTTGTACAATACATTTTTATTGGCTGTCTAGATTACATATATTTGCTGAATTGTGACTGGTTCATTTTCATCTTCGATTCTGGATATGCTGGCTACTAGACTAGCCACAGTTCCCAACAGCGCTTTTTCAAGCTACGTTGTACACAATATATTGTTCATCTGAATATGTCGATGAAAAGTAACCCATCATATGAAGACAGTAACTGTTCTAGAAAGAACAGATACTGTAGATGACCGTGCAGCTTTTCCCTGGAATAAATGATGACTAACTGAAACCCTCAGCTGCCGACAGGTGTTGTTGACATACCTCCATGTGGACAGCTGAAAATGTGTGCCCCTACCAGGACTCGAACCCGGGATCTCCTGCTTACATGGCAGATGCTCTATCCATCTGAGCCACCGAGGAGACAGATGAATAACGCGACTGCGATGACGCCACTGAACTCATATGCGGGAGAAGTGAGGTGCAAACCCCTCTTGACCATCCTCGTGTAGGATTACCTAAGGTTCCCAACATCACCTGATGCAAAATGGGAAGGGGGGGGGGGGGCGTTACTTCCTACAAAAATCGTGGCATCGATTCACTTTTGCAATCTGAGCTCGTGCTTCACCTCGTATAACCTTATCATTCATAGGACTTTAACACATTATGCCCCTCTCTATATGGCAGTGCCTCATCGTTCGAAGTAACGGAGTAAGAAAGGATACCGTAAATGGAGTACCAATTGGAATTGCTAGTGTTTATTTAGGTGTGTCAGGTAAAGTAAGGCGACCAACATCACTATATGGAATTTTTCTGGAGAATTCATCCCTTTTCACGAGGCTGAAAAAAGATAGTAGCCTTGGAGTACTATATTCGACTTGACTATATTCGAAGGAACCATCCGATTTTACAGAGGACTCTTTCATATGCATGAATACACAATCGTTATGTATTTGTTAAAACAAAGTTTTGATTTAGGGAGTCCAGGGCCGTTTTCTTGACGGAAATTACGCCGTTCAGTTATTAAATTTTAACCACTGAATCGGAGTAGGCGAAACGTCCTTTTTGCTCTGTTATCATCATGAAAGCTCGTCGTCAATTGGGTAATGAACGAGCAAGTTAGTCAGTGCCCAAAGGATAAGCACCTATTGGCGGTTACTTAAGCCCGCAACTTACAGCTTCTACTGTATCTTTATGTAGGCTACATGTGCATTCACCGTGCTTCTATCAACGGTCACTATATTTCATATAGTAAATGTCCCTTCTTCAAAACGAGTAACATCCACAGAAAACAGCTTACCTTCTGTTATCTGAAAATAATCTGCTAATCCAAAGGAATGTTTACTAGCTGAATAATTACTACGAGCGGACATTGCTCTTATTGAACTATCGATTGAGCCAAAAACAAGAGAATACTTATTTAGTGGCGTCTACACGAAGCATGCTTGCATGACTTTGTGGGCATTCGGTACTACAATGTTGCAAAATTTGCACTTCATTTTATCAAAGTGATGAAAGAAATGAATTTGAAATCAAGATATGAGATTACATTTAACATTATACTTATTATTTAATCTCGTGAATTCAAGAATTTTATACGGGACAAACCGATCGAATCTACGTTGGACATGTAAGTATATATAACACACACACTCTTCATTGCCACCAGTTGTGGTTCTATCATACAATTACAATTTCAACACTGTTTTGACATTACAGAACTAAAACAGTGTTTCTTAGAATAAGGAACATCAGAGGAAACTACCTATGAACGGATTTTCATTTTGGGGTTGAATTTCCCAAAAGTACCACAAAATGTAGCAACAGGTTTCAAAGTAAGGCATTTGAGGTTAACAGTGCATGGGTCTAGAATATTTCTTGAGGAAGCAATCTTCCTGCGTAGGTAGATTCATTTTATAAATAACTACTTTCTTTAATGCTATAGTTACTGGCTTATTTCGTCCCCTAGGCCATCATGAAGCTAGCTCTTTCAATCAAATTGAAAATTCTTAACAATCAAAATTGCATGAAAAACTCACTGAAATGTAGGAACACTGAAGGCCACTTCATTACATTTCTCCTTGAAAGATAGATAATATTTTCAGGAATTAGCTCTAAAAGTGAAACTGTTACATCGAAACCACTGTCGAGTCTAAAACGCGTGCAAAAAGGAGGAACTGGCAGGTAGTTTCACAATAGTTTGTTGTTTCACGTATCTCTACAGTGCCATGATGACAAGTATTATAAAGTTATTTGTCGCCGTGTGAAGTTGATACCTCTGCTGGTAATGCAAGAAGAATGTGGCCAGTTGTCTTAGGCTGAAGAGACTGGAAACGCACGCAAAAACACACACGCCCACGCACGCACACACACACACACACACACACAAACACACACACACACACACACACACAAACTAATGAGGCCACCCGAAATTATTGTACATCTAATCTATAAATAAAATCTCATTTAATGTTGAAATTATTAAATTTTGTCGGCTAATCACGCCACCAAACAAAGAACTGAATAACAGGTATAAACGATATCATCCAGTTAATTAATCTGTCGTAATTTGTACGCTCGGTCAATGAAAAGCCGGAATCGTTAATGTAACACATTTAGTCAGTTTAGAATTACGCCGAGGTTAATTCGCTTTCACAGATAACTGAATACATTATTGACCCGGTAGTTTGATTCTTTTCCGGTGACATGTAATGTATATTGTTAAGTGTCATAGAGTGTAGAACATACACAAGTTTTGCCTCAAGTAGATGAATGAAGAGAGAAACTTGGATAACGTATTGCATCGAAATTTAAGGTTTCCCTTTGCGCCGGCTACCAAGTTTTCCGTTATATTGCCAACTTCCAGATATATTCAGTTTATCAAGTGTTGACAACTTGTAAGCAACTTTTTGTGTTATCTCTGAATCAACTGTGCCACCTGTGTCTGCCTGCTTGGACGTCTGGTAAGGTAGTCTTCTCTGCCGACGTTCTTTGAGACGAGTACAGCATCAGCCAACGAGGAGTCATGGCGCTCAGATGCTAGGCGTAATTTAAAAGTTTTGAACGAAGAAAAAGTGTTCTTACTCGAGAGAAGGTGAACTTCTCAGACAAGAACGCTTGTAAACAAACATTTCCCGGGAAGAAATGAACTATGCGTCGGCAAGTCAAGGTTAAAACCACAGTATCATAATACTGCGGGTTTAACCTTCACTTGCCCATGCATCGCTCATCTCTTTTCGAGATCTGAAGATCGTAACCATGCTTATCGAAATCAGTTATCGAGAATGAAGATTTTCTACGTGTGATCTTGGCTAAGAAGTTCACTTTCCATCAAGTAGTTATTACAGATCGCCCGTTAGCACTCAAAATGAGGGAACTAGAAATGTGTTCTTGTGCGTTTTATTCTGTTCCAGACTGCAAGAGTGAAGGTGTATTTTGCTTACGGTGTATGGTAGTGTGCTATTAAAAGTGACAACATGTAAGTGTGGTAGGAAGGATAGGTTTACAATATTGATGTGCTATATTAAGTTAGAAAGCCCCACTTATAAAACTATTCTGGTTCAAAAAAATAACTATTTTTACAGCAAAATGTTTGTTTATTAGTACTGGAATGACGAGATTTCTTGGGGTTACTGATGCGTATTAGAGTGGTATTCACGATTACGATCAAGTGAGGCAGATTCCGTTGTGAGCTCTATTCGATTAGTGATCGCCTGTAGGAAGATGATGTTTCATTCACCTAATATGTTTCGCATTTTACATGCTTTTCCAAATTATTTTTATAAAGCAGGTATTTGGGAAATTCAACCCCAAAATGAAAATTTTTTCATAGGCAGTTTCCTCCGATGTTCCTTATACTAAGAAACACTGTTTTAGTTCTGTAATGGCAAAACAGTGTTGACATTGTAATTGTATGAAAGAACCACAGCCGGCGGCAATGAAAAGTGTGTATTGTAGATACTTACAGAAAATTTTCCAACCATAGTTGACGAATGAAATAGAGTTACTGTCAGAGGTAACGAAGGAACAAAGAAAGGTTGAGTGTCCCTACGACGACAACATTATTATAGACGGAACATGCACTCGGGTTACAGGACGAAGATATTGTTCGTGGCCTTTTCATGGGAACCATTATCTGCATTTACTTCTACCGATTTTCGAGAACCTAACTTTGGATGGTGTACCGGAGATTTGAACCTCAATAGTCCTTCAGACTACAGGTCAGAATCCGTAGTCATTACACAAACTCATTCGACACTCATACACATTAGGGTTCGTTCGTAGCTTAAAACACTTCTGCACTTCTTTTTCCGAAATGCTGCTCGTGATCTCTGTCGTTATTGTTTCCAAGCAGAGGACAAGGAGGCGTCTGTAGTAATGTGCTTGTCCACTGAGTTGACTGACTTTGATTGGGCTGGTCACAGTATCACGACCGTTTCAAAATTGTGAACAGTTAATTTCAGTTGTGTCGAGGTAATATTTCATCTCTTCATTGACGTAATACTACAGTAGATGTGTGACCACTATAGATGTAACATCGTTGCCTTTATCAAGGGATATTAAAGATCTGCCAGTAGTAGAAGTATATATTTTCCGTTTCCCGTTAGTCGCTAAAATGTCTCAAATATTGATTGTAGTCAACACCATCATTTAATACTACAGTACAGCTTCATGTCTGTTACCGTATGTAGCGGATTATGTTTTTCTGCTTGCATTAGTACATATCCACTTATTTCCTAATATGACGTAACACATACCACGGGGCGAAAAATATGGCAGGGTGTCCCTTAGGATACAAATGATTTTACGCCGTAATAATAGTTTTTAATACAGTGTTGGGTACTTTTAGAAACTTACACAGGGTAGTCAGAAACAGCCCGAAAATCTTTCAAGGGGGGGTGGGGGTGGGGGTGTGGGGGTCGCAGGACAGGTTGTGGTGGCAGGCAATTGTTTCGCCGTTTCGCAGTTCATTAGCATAGAAGTTAGCTAATCGAGCCATTGCACGTCCAAATTCAAGAGCGCTGCCACAGACGGTGTCGCGAAACGTGTTCTTCGTTTGGTTTACTAAAAACAAACATAAATGCGATTCAACAATTGGACGTGGGACGGTAGTAAGAATCAAACTCGTTCCACAGGCTGCGCAGTCTCGGTAGCTATCATCTAAGCAATGACTGACACTAATAACTGACACTAATTGTAACTGGCGGACCGCTTGAATTTTCGTGCGCAAGGACATGAATGACTAATTTATATGCCAATTAAAAGAGAAACGGCGCAACGTATCGATTTTTTCTTAACAATTATTTCTCACCACAGCTCACCCTGCGAAACCCCCACAACCATTTCGGTTTGTTACAACCATTTGGACAAAATTTGTATTCTATATTGCGTGGTCACCTAATGACCACTTATCTTCGCCTGTTAGTAGTGGCTGGTTAAAGTAAACTCTTCCAAAATTTAATGAAGTGTGCTACTTAAATATCTTCATTCGTTGTATCGTAAAAGCGTTTTAAATCCGGGATTCAACTAGACGGTGTGATCTTCAGCCGCTGTATTGCAGGATTACATTTTACTTTGATCTTTAGAAATGTAGTGTACGTATTATAGATCGTCCAAAGACACTGCCTTACAATATACCGAGCTACATTACAATTTATCAAATGAAAGAATAGTGGTGATACAGCATTAGACATACATTAAGTGGAGACTAAACTACTTGTGTTGCTGCTTCATTTTAATGGTTGGACCTAGAAGGATAGCTAGTTACTAAATTTGGCATATTGTAAGTTTACAGCATAGTCATAATGGATGTGCAGGTGATTTTTTTTGCGCGGGGGTGGGGGGAGGTAATCGTTCTTCTTTCCTTGTTTCTCTTGGAGTTATTTCCTATCGTCACTGGTTTGGGTAATGCCAGAGTGCGGGTGGATGGTATTCCTGTCGCCCCTCTTTCGTTTGTGAGTCGCATCCATCTTCGTGTAGTTTTATCGCATGCGGAACTGTGAGGACGTATTCGAGAAGATTGCGCATCGCGCGCACAGGTTTATAGCAGTGGACTGACTCGATGTCTCTGTGGACACTGACAATAAGCGCATCCTGAAGTCATTAAGTGTCCACAGTGTTGCCCAATATTCGACTTCTTAGTGGCGACTTGTTACACGGAAAGAGAAAGAAACTGTGAAAAATCGATAGATTTGCATTGTTTTCTGGTAATTCAAGGGTATTATTGACAAACATCGTAGTCATTAAATCTTTGCAGCCATCATTGGAAAGTACTGGAAATTGACTTCATTCTTTCATATTCACAGTATGGAATTGCGTGTTTTAGTGAGAGACTAGATGCTGCTACGATACGATATTGCAGTGCCTGTGATGTGTGACCGAGGGGTTCTAGGCGCTTCAGTCCGGAACCGCGCTGCTGCTACGGTCGCAGGTTCGAAACCTGCCTCTGGCAGGGATGTGTGTGATGTCCTTAGGTTAGTAAGGTTTTAAGTAGTTTTAGGTTTGGGGGACTGATGACGTCAGATGTTAAGCCCCATAGTGCTCAGAGCCATATTTTTGCCCGTGTTGTTCAGAAGTAAGCTACAATGTTCGTTCGGGCAAGCAATCTTCTGTGAAGTCACTTGTACTTCGGCAACTACAGCTGTTATGAAATATATGAAATGTATTCGCAGTTCCGAATATGGCAACCAACAGCTGTACTGTGGAATTACGACACTGAAAATTGGTGTCGGGCCGGGACTCGAACCGGATTTCCAGCATATTATAACGCTGTATTTTAAAATCTCGTTTCGTTCTTTATTATTCATTGTATTGCTCCACGGCCGACGTCCCATGATACCCGTCGAAGTTCAGCGTTGATTTATTCACTCATTTTCTTTTTTTTTTTTTTATTGCAGCTGACACTCTGACCGAACACGCTGAGATAGCATGCCGCCATCGCTATCCGAGCACGACAACCGGCCATAGTTTTATATATCATCACCCACCTGTCTACAGCGTACACTCATACATTCATTCTGTATATTTCCATAGAGGGAAAGACACTTTAATTTAAAATCGCTGAGATGTTCGAAGGATCATTAAAACGCAGGCACTACTTTATTGTATTTATCCGCCAAAATCGTACAAGCTGTTTTCAGTGAAAATATCTACCCTACACCAGAATATACATCGAAGTGCTGAAGAAATTTGTACACGTGGCTAATATCGTTCAGGGTCTCCGCGAGATCACAGAACTCCTACAAAACGACGTTGCATGGAATCGCCTAATGCCCGAAGTAGTGCCGGAGGGAATTGACATCATGTACCCTGTAGTTCTGTCGATAAATCCGTAAGAGCACTGAAGGGTGGAGATCCCCTTTGAACAGCGCGTTGCAACACATCCCAAATAAAAATGTTCATGTCTCGGGATTTTGGTGGCCAGCGGAAGGCTTTAAACTCAGAAGAGTGTTCCTGGAGCCATACTGTGTAGCAGCTGTGGAAGTGTGGGGTGTGGCATACTCCTCCTGGAATTGCTCTAGCCGGTCGGAATGAACAAGGACGTGAACGGATTCAGGTGATCAGATAATATTCTTACGTATGTGTCACTTGTCAGAGGCGTAACTAGACAGCATATCACACCAACTGCACACGCTCCACACCATTATTACAGAGCCTCCACCAACTCGACAATCCCCTACTGACGCGCAGGATCCGTGGATCTCTATACCCGTAACGTCCATTCGCTTGATACAATTTGACTCATCAGACCACGCAACAAGTTTCTAGTCATCAACAGTCCAATGTCGGTGTTGACGGGACCAGGCGAAGCGTAAAGCTTTGCGTCGTACAGTCATCAAGGGTACACGAGTGGGTTTTCGACTCCGAAAGCCAATATCGATAATGTCTCGCACGCGATATTTATTGATGGTTCACTATTGAAATCTGCAGCAATTTGCGGAATGGTTGCACTTGCGTCCCGATGAAAGATTCTCTTCGGTCGCCGTTGGCCCAGTTCTTGCAGGATCTCTTTCCGGCGGCAGCGATGTCAGAGATTTGATGTTTCACCTGCCGGCCGGTGTGGCCGAGCGATTCTAGGCGCTACAGTCTGGAACGGCGCGACCGCTACCGTCACAGGTTCGAACCCAGCCTCGGGCATGGATGTATGTGATGCCCTTAGGTTAGTTAGGTTTACGTAGTTCTAAGTTCTAGGGGACTGATGACCTCAGAAGTTAGATCCCATAGTACTCAGAGCCAATTGAACCATTTGATGTTTTACCGGATTCCTGATATTCATGGTACACCCGTGAAATGCTTGTACGGGAAAATCCCTACTTCATCGTTCCTCGGAGATGCTGTGTCCCATAGCTCGTTCGCCGACAATTAAAACATGATCAAACCCACATCTTGATAACCTGCCATTCACTTTTTGTCTTATACAGGGCCTGCCAACCGCAGCGCCGTATTCCGTCTGTTTACACATGTCTTTCTTTGATTACGCATACCTAAACCAGTTGCTTTGGCGCCTCTGTTGTTATTGTTGTTGTGATCTTCAATCCTGAGACTGGTTTGATGCAGCTCTCCATGCTACTCTATCCTGTGCCAGCTTCTTCATCTCCCAGTATCTACTGCAACCTACATCCTTCTGAATCTGTTTAGTGTATTCATCTCTTGGTCTCCCTCTACGAGTTTTACCCTCCACGATGCCCTCCAATACTAAATTGGTGATCCCTTGATGCCTCAGAAAATGTCCTACCAACCGATCCCTTCTTCTGGTCAAGTTGTGCCACAAACTTCTCTTCTCCCCAACCCTATTCAATACTTCCTCATTAATTATGTGCTCTACCCATCTGATCTTCAGTATTCTTCGGTAGCACCAAATACGAAAGCTTCAATTCTGTTCTTGTCCAAACTATTTATCGGTCATGTTTCACTTCCATACATGGCTACACTCCATACAAAAACGTTCAGAAATGACTTCCTGACACTTAAATCTATATTCGATATTAACAAATTTCTCATCTTCAAAAACGCTTTCCTTGCCATTGCCAGTCTACATTTTATATACTCTCTACTTCGACCATCACTAGTTATTTTGCTCCCCAAATAGCAAAACCACTTTACTACTTTAAGTGTCTCATTTCCTAATGTAATTGCCTCAGCATCACACGACTTAGTTCAACTACATTCCATTATTTTCGTTTTGCTTTTGCTGATGTTCGTCTTAAATCCTCATTTCAAGACATTATCCATT
The DNA here is from genome assembly GCF_023897955.1 of Schistocerca gregaria. NCBI lineage: Eukaryota > Metazoa > Arthropoda > Insecta > Orthoptera > Acrididae > Schistocerca > Schistocerca gregaria. The sequence continues at coordinate 203,052,022 of NC_064924.1, forward strand.
CCGTTCAACTGCTCTTCCAAGTCCTTCGCTGTCTTTGACAAAATTACAATGTCATCGGAGAACCTTTTCCATGGATTTTAATGCCTACTCCGAACTTTTATTACGTTTCCTTTACTGTTTGCTCAATATACAGATTGAATATCATCGGGGAGAAGCTAAAACCGTGTCTCAGTCCCTTCCCAACCACTGCTTCCCTTTCATGTCCCTCGACTCTTATAACTGCCGTCTGGTTTCTGTACAAATTGTAAATAGCCTTTCGCTCCCTGTATTTTACCCCTGCCACTTTCAGAGTTTGAAAGAGAGTGTTCTAGTCAACATTGTCAAAAGCTTTTTCTAAACCTACAAATGCTAGAAACGTAGGTTTGCCCTTCCTTAATCTATCTTCTAAGATACGTCGTAAGGTCAGTATTGCCTCAGGTGTTCCAACATTTCTACAGAATCCAAACTGATCTTCCCCGAGGTCGGCTTGTACTAGTTTTTCCATTCGTCTGTAAAGAATTCGCGTTAGTATTTTGCAGCTGTGACTTATTATACTGATAGCTCGATAATTTTCACATCTGTCAACACCTGCTATCTTTGGGATTGGAATTATTATATTCTTCTTGAAGTCTGAGGGTATTTCGCCTGTTTCATACATCTTGCTCACAAGATGGTAGAGTTTTGTCAGGACTGGCTCTCCCAAGGCCGTCAGTAGTTCCAATGAAATGTTGTCTACTCCGGTGCCTTGTTTCGTCTCAGGTCTTTCAGTGCTCTGTCAAACTCTTAACGCAGTATCGTATCTCCCATTTCATCTTCATCTAGATCCTCTTCCATTTCCATAATATTGTCCTCAAGTATATCGCCCTTGTACAGACCCTGTATATACTCTTTCCACATTTCTGGTTTCCCTTCTTTGCTTAGAACTGGGTTTCCATCTGAGCTCTTGATGTTCAAACAAGTAGTTCTCTTATCTCCAAAGGTCTCTTTAATTTTCCTGTAGGCAGTATCTATCTTAGCCCTAGTGAGATAAGCCTCTATATCCTTACATTTGTCCTCTAGCCATCCCTGCTTAGCCATTTTGCACTTCCTGTCGATCTCATTTTTGAGACGTTTGTATTTCTTTTTGCCTGCTTCATTTACTGCATTTTTATATTTTCTCCTTTCATCAATTAAATTTAATATATCTTCTGTTACCCAAGGATTTCTACTATCCCTCGTCTTTTTACCTAATTGATCCTCTGCTGCTTTCACTACTTCATTCCTCAAAGCTACCCATTCTTCTTCTACTGTATTTTTTTCCCCAATTCCTGTCAGTTGTTCCCTTATGCTCTCCCTGAAACTCTGTGCAACCTCTGGTTCTTTCAGTTTACCCAGGTCCCATCTCCTTGAATTCCCACCTTTTTGCTGTTTCTTCAGTTTTAATCTACAGGTCATAACCAATAGATTGTGGTCAGAGACCACATCTGCCCCTGGAAATGTCTTACAATTTAGAACCTGGTTCCTAAATCTCTGCCTTAATATTACATCATCTATCTGAAATCTGTCGGTATCTTCAGTTTTCTTCCATGTATATAGCCTTATTTTATGATTCCTGAACCAAGTGTTAGCTATAATGAAGTTGTGCTGTGCGCAAAATTCTACCATGCGGCTTCTTCTTTAATTTCTTATCCCCAATGCATATTCACCTACTACGTTTCCTTCTCTCCCATTTTCCTACTACCGAATTCCAGTCACCCATGACTATTAAATGTTCGTCACCCTTCACTATCTGAATAATTTCTTTTATTTCATCATACATTTTTTTCAATTTCTTCGTCATCTGCAGAGCTAGTTGGCATATAAACTTGTACTACTGTAGTAGGCGTGGGCTTCGTATCTATCTTGGCCACAATAATGCGTTCCCTATGCTGTTTGTAGTAGCTTACCCACATTCCTATTTCCCTAATCATTATTAAACCTACTCCTGCATTACCCCTATTTGATTTTGTGTTTATAACCCTGTAGTCACCTGACCAGAAGTCTTGTTCCTCCTGCCACCGAACTTCACTAATTCCCACTACATCTAACTTTAACCTATCCATTTCCCTTTTTAAATTTTCTAACCTACCTGCCCGATTAAGGGATCTGACATTCCACGCTCCGATCCGTAGAACGCCAGTTTTCTTTCTCCTGATAACGACATCCTCTTGAGTAGTCCCCGCCCGGAGATCCGAATGGGGGTCTATTTTACCTCCGGAATATTTTACCCAAGAGGACGCCATCATCATTTAATCATACAGTAAAGCTGCATGCCCTCGGGAACAATTACGGCCGTAGTTTCCCCTTGCTTTCAGCCGTTCGCAGTTCCAGCACAGCCAAGTCATTTTGGTTATTGTTACAGGGCCAGATCAGTCAATCATCCAGACTGTAGCCCATGCAACTACTGAAAAGGCTGCTGCCCCTCTTCAGGAACCACATGTTCGTCTGGCCTCTCAACAGATACCCCTCCGTTGTGGTTGCACCTACGTTACGGCTATCTGTATCGCTGAGGCACGCAAGCCTCCCCACCAACGGCAAGGTCCATGCAGTGCACATAATGAATGTACGAGTGCAGGCTGTTTACACATGTCGATATGTGAATACGCATAACCTAAACCGTTTGCTTTGGCGCCTCAGTGTACATAATGAATGCACGAGTGCAGGCTGTTTACACATGTCTTTATTTGAATCCGCATGCCTAAACCAGTAGCTTTCGCACCTCAGCGCACATAATGAATGTACGAGTGCGGACTGTTGACACATGTCTTTATTTGAATACGCATGCCTAAACCAGTTGCTTTGGCGCCTCAGTGCACATAACGAATGTACGAGTGCACGTTGTAGACACATGGTTGACGCCATAGGGAAGCTTGCGTCTCGCTGTGAGTTGTACTCCGATAGCTTAATGGTAAGTCGGCCGTGCGCGAAAAGAGGGAAATCTGGGTTTAAGTCCGGGTTCAGAACAAATTTTCACTGTCGTCGTTCCATTGTACAGCTGATGGCTGTTCACATACGCAATTGCAAATACATTTGATAGAAGTGTTGTTAAGCAATTAAATGCGATTTGCATCGAATGAGCAACATAGAATTTTGTCTAATCCTAGGCCTAAGCAGGGCGTTATAATGTAATCAGACAAATGGTATCTTTCTTACTTTCAAAGGCGACATGTCCATTTTTAACCTCCTTGGTTTGCAATATACGTTATTCTGTTACAGATGCCAACAAAAATCTCCTACCAATAAAATTTATAAAATATATATTGACACTTGTTGACATCTTTGCAGTAATTAACCGCTGTTGCACTATATCTCCTTCAGGGAAGTGTGTGGCCTTGAATGACACAACGACACATGATTTTATTTTTCAAATATTTCATAAAGTTGGGTATTTATGACCTTTGTGTCTACTACAATGACATGAAAAACATAATGTCCAAGTTTCATTAAAAGTAAAATATTTATTACATTACTGAAATATTTTATTACACGGTTTCTTTAGGTGGTCCATCCACAGCAACCTTCTCCTAATTAGGACATCACGTGAGCGCCAGTCCAGTATTCATGTAGTCGGATGTGGAAAACCGCCTAAAAACTATATCCAGGCTGTCCCGTACACAGGCGTTCATCATTGATCCTACAGGCGGATTCAATCCGATGGCAGTGGGTATCCCAGAAAGCCATTGTAGGCGTGCTAAATCGTGGAGCTAACCAGACGGGTGAGGATGAAAAGGGAGTGAAATTTTTTATACAGAGCTCCCATCACCACAGCAACAATGTCTTTAACACGGCTGGAAATCGATCTATGTGCAGTTAGATGGCAGATACGGGTAAGTAATTTTATTTTGCTTCTGCTGTATACTAAGCTCATTAATTCTAATGTTTGATGAGTAATGGCGTGGCATTTTCTCTGCAAATCATGACCAGGTGTGTTCAGTGGAAATGATATCTTGAAAGCGGTACAGGCCAGGGCAACAGCTGATTGTAGGGTAGCTAAGTGCAGCACAGTCAGATGAGGTCTTGTGTCAAGAAATTTCGAACACAGAGCTCAGCCATCAGCTTGAATACACCAAAAATGTAACAGTTGCTGTCCAGGTTACCGGTTATGCGAACGAGGGGTATGTACTCAGTGGTACCTAATCCTGTCATGCCATGTGGATGGCCCATGTCCCGAAGGCGCATGTAGTCAGGCAGTATTCGTTCTCCTTCCTGCCGACATATACGGGTACGTCCTGTGTGACAGAACACGCAACCCGGACTACTTCGTCAAAACGGCGAAATGCCAGTCGTGAGTCCAGCTCCACTGCTTGAGCCCCTTTGTCTGCTGATGCACCACGGGAAGACGCCACAGTGGTCGGTCCATGGCGCTCCAGACCTCGGCGCTCTGTTCCCGTGGGTCTTTTGTTCTTCTGCACTTGCTGACTCAAGGAACGTGGCTGACTGAACGATCCTACTAGGCCGATCGGGCATGTCTGTCCTCTCTGGTTTCAGTCGATCAAGGATGTGGCAGTAGCGTTCAGTATGGCATCCGGAATCCGTGGATTCATTATTCGCATGACAGTTGTGAAATGACAACTAAGATGAGCAACGATATTGGCGAAACGTTAAACCACGGACTCCATTGGTTACTATCCTGCATCTGTTGAATTCCGACACGTGCTGGTAGCCATTTCTCTATACTGGGGACAGCCAACGTACGAAAGGTATTTCTGAATGAGAGACCTGCTGCGTAATCTTACGTAATATTCAGCGTGTAGCTGGCGTTGCTCCGATCTGTTATTGTGCTGAAATGCATGTTATCTGCATATATATGCATGCACTTTACTTCGTGCTTGTTGTGACCGAATGAAACTACAATCGTTCGGCTATAAAGGTGAATTTTTTGACTGCTCTGGGAGGTGGGTAATCTCGACAACAAAACGTGAAACATTAATTCACTTCCTTACATGACTGATAAACGGACATTTACCTAGTTTGATACATTCCTTTTCCACAAGAGTTTTTGATAATTCACAACTGTCGTTGACTATTAAAGTGTCACTTGATGTAATAATTAATGAACTTCAGGGTTGAAGTACATTGTTCAATATTTACAAAGGTACATTTCTGTTTGGGACATGAATAACTCCTTAAACATGCTCGATGATGCTAACAGCTTCAGCTGATGTCATGAACTGGGGCAGAATGCTTCGAAAGTTAATATTGACCCCAGATCTGAGAAAGAGTGTGTTTCTATTTCAGCCTCTCCCATTCGACGTTGTGGATTGCAGCGGCGTGGCACTGCGATCTTTGGATTATTCCATGATTCCAATTTGTTTATTTTGCGCAACCTCCATGGCATTTTAGTTTCTATAGCCAGTACTGTATGCAAAGATTATGTAAGAATTCTCACTGCGCAGCGTTCTGTGCATTAAACCTCAACTTTGTAGCGGTTGAAACTGTATACCAGACCTGGATTCGAACCTCGAACGTTTGCCTTTCACAGAAAATTGCTGCACTGTCTACACTGTCTAGGCACAATCAAGGACCCGCTAAATTCGAAGTTTCCAGGTTCGGTCTCGGGTGCTGCACACTATTTTAGTCTTTGTGTACATTTCTTTCTTCCAGTACGACACGGTAGGACAAATTCATTGTTGTTAAACGGAGGTCCCTGGTCCAGATATATGTAGAAACACGTGTTATGGGGTGATTCGGCCAGTGCAATGCTAGAATCAACGAATTGTTTTCAAGATGTTACAAATCAGTATTACGTAAATACTCGCTAACATGGTGAGGCTGATAAATGCTGCCATTTGTTGGGCGGATATCATGAGAAATGGCTCGAAAGAAACTCTCCTAACACGCTGAGAATTCCGTGACTCACACTGAGGTTATCAGTCCTGATATGTATTCCGTATACGAAAAAGCGAAAGACGCTAAGAGATTTTATTGGGGAATCAAGTACACCAGAAACTAAGGAAAACAAAGAACTACATTTAACCACACAGCATCACATCCACCAGAAACTGGTGTCTCGCACATGACTAGAAGCTACAGCCTTTACACTCACAGAGACTACTGACGTCAGAGACACTGTCGCGTTGACCATGGGCGCTGAAGTGCTGTCTGATCGATTCTCGCTCCCCTTCGTATGCTCAATAGTCGCGATCGTCATTTGTGCGTCGTTGAGAATCCTCACACTGCCATTGTAAATAGTCAGATTGTTTCGCTTATCAGCACTTGTGTATAATTGATACATTTACTTTCCGCGAAGTGGTTAGGAACAGGTTTCATCTTTCAGCCCAAATATTATGGCAACATGATGCGGTCACATCTGACGCTGCTCATCTAGATAGTGAGCACCTCCATCATATGGTTCCTGAACTGCGGAGATGGAATGCTGTTCATGTTTCGCGTCCAGATGCTACATGTGATCTAACTATTTGTTTTCTCATTATTATATGCGTGAATTGTCTTGCAAACGAGATACCCATGAAATCTTTAGAGAGGACGAACTGATAAAATTCGCTTCGTTCTGGAGAACAGCAGTCAAAGTTTGCAGATGAAATAAGTCAAATACAAAATGTGTATAACTGGACATTTATCGTTGTAGGCAGACCAATAGCAAATTTTCACTTATAAATTGATTCAGTCGTTTCCGGAAAAGTGTTCTGTATCTCGAATCGACAGTTTCCTTCATATCCCCGGAGAGTCCATCATGGATACAACCCGTGTAGTAAAGATTACTTCAAAATGAAAGGTTCGCTATTATAGCGATAAAAGTTGCGTTGTAAATTAGTAACTCGTTGTTTGTAGTAAACAAAAATGCACACTGTAACATTAACGTACATAATTACTTCCATAAACCTTGTACTGGAGTCCGCCTTCGTGATAAAGTGTTTACAGGCGGCGTTGTCTCATATGACTATTCATTTACAACTTTTCTTCTCTCTCTCTCTCTCTCTCTCTCACACACACACACACACACACACACACACACACACACACACACACACGCACGCACACACCGCAGAGCTTGATCCCAGTGAAATCACATCATGTATCAAGATACAGTAATCATGTTGCAGTCCAAGAAACAGTTTACGGAAGAATAAAAACCTAAAACAGACTTCGCATTAGTAGCTGTTCAGTCAGTGTCGTAAATTCGAATCATTAGTTCCAGCAAACGAAGCCTGATGCCATTGAGATGCCGTAAAAGTAATCCATAACACCAGCTACACTGAAGCGCCAAAAAACTGGTACAGGCATGCTTATTCAAATAAAGAGATGTGTAAATAGACAGACCACGGCGATGCTGTCGGCAACGCCTACATAAAACAAGTGTCTGGCGCAGTTGTTACATAACTTACTGCTGCTACAATGGCAGGTCATAAGATCTAAGTAAGTTTGGACATTGTGTTATAGTTGGCACACGAGCGGTGAGACACAGCATCTCCGAGGTAACGATGAATTGGGGATTTTCTTGTACTACCATTTCACGAGGTACCGTGAATATCAGGAAGCTGGTAAACCATCAAATCTCCGACATTGCTGCTGCTGAAAAAAGATCCTGCTACATCGGAACCAGAGGCGACTGAAAAGAATCGTTCAACGTGACAAATATGCTACCATTGGGCAAATTGCTGTGGATTTCAGTGCTAGGCCTTCAACAAGTGTGAACGTGCGAACCGTTCAACGAAACATCATCGATAGAGGCCTTCAGAGCATAGCGTCCATTCGTATACCGTTGATGACTGCATGGCACAGAGCTTTATTTCTCGCCTGCGTCCATCAACACCGACATTTATCTGTTGATGACTGGAAACATGTTGCCTGGTCGGACAAGTCTCGTTTCAAATTGTATCGTGCAGGTGAACGTGTACGGGTGTAGAGATACCCCACAGTTCTATAATTGCTGAAAGTGGCTCCAGGAACACTCTTCTGAGCTTAAACAATTCCGCTGGTCACCAGACTCCCTAGAAATGAATATTTTTTAGCTTATCTGGGATGCCTTGCAACGTGCTGTTCGGAAGAGATCTCCACCCCCTCGTAATCTTAAAGTTTCTGGGGTTCTACAAAATATTAGGCAGCTGCACCAGTTCCTTGGGCTCTTTAGTGTATAAACACGCTGTCAAATGACTCTCGATGACAATAAAAACTCTTTTTACGGCACCGAGTATATTAATTCTTAGATGAGGAGTCACGATTATCCAAAGGGCTTACTTTCGCTCATCCTCGATACAAGTCCACTATATGATCCACAGATCTACATGTGTCGGTCATGTGGATGAGTCATGGTTGGAACTTAGTGAATTTCGTTATGTATGTCTAAGAAGAGGTTACGGTTACAGGATTGCAATCAACTATTATTAATTTTCGAGAACATTCTTCGTGGACAAATAGCTGTCTGGTTAGAAGTCCTTTAGAAACAGGCACATAAAGTCTCTATTGCAAAACCATTTATTTCGGATCTAACACGTTTCGGTCTGTTTTAACCATCTTCAGACACTCATACTATCATGGTAGGCGGTGGCGGTGAATGGAAAGTCTGCTGTAACTCCACGGGCGCTCCATTCACAGCCATCGCCTTCCATCATGGTAAGATTGTCTGAATGTGGTCAAAAATAAACCGTAACCGGTTACCATGGAAAAAAATAATTTGCGTTCGAGACTGTTTCTGTCCATTTTTGAGGTAACTCATTATTAATGGATTCGACCCATGAATTCCAATCAGTTGCTAAGAGATGGAAGACTTGGCGCCATTTAGAATAACTGGCTGCGAAGACAAAGAAAATTTAGGAGAAACTACCGTCATGAGGAGTTATAGCTCGTGAAGCATATCACTGAGAAAGACGAAGCCTGTAAATACGATGGAAACAACCAGAATCTAAAAAATTCTGTAAATGGGGATTTTAGGTATAGTGAACGCAGCTTCGATTCTGGTGCTGGCTGTTGTGTTTATACTTGTCATTCAATAAATACTGCTGGTGATGAGATTATCGTCTGTGAGCAGTTGAGATTTAACGAGTAGCGACCCGCAGGGCAGCATTTCAATAGCTGCTGCCGCTCACGTAGCCTCTATGGACATTGATTCCATATATATATGACGGCATGGCACCCGCTGCACTCGCTCTCTGGCTGGTGTTCTCTAGTTTCTGGTAGTACGCTAGAATTCCCTGAGCTGATGGTTATGTCGCAGTTTCCACAAGATGATCTATGAGTGGCCCCCCGCGCTACCTTGTTTACAGGGGGCGGCTTTAGCAGACACATGGTATTTGCGCAATCGAGCCAGCAGAGTAACAGGTTCTGTGTAACCTGTGTTGCAGTACTCACGGCTCGTTTCTTCATGTGCATAAGTGGCCACACTAAACCACATACTTCAGAAGGCCGCTCGTCAAGGTATTGTTCAAAGTCGTTTATCATGTTCCCAAATGATGTTATTTGAAGGCTGTTTGAGGGCAATGTTACAGCACCAGGCCATCGTTGGTACCAACACCGGCATTTGTGTGGTATGCTGTATTTTGTTTGTTCCTTTCTGCTTACTGACGCTGGTAGTTAAGCAGTCTCTTAATAGCGCTGTGGTCATGGGTATTTAATGATTTTCTTTGTGGTTCTAGTCTGCTGTCGGGGTTGCTTGTCTCCACATTGGCATCCTAGAATTACGTGGGAAAACAAGCTGATACTAGGTCATAGATATACTTGTGGATTATGCGAAGTAGACTTTGTCTTACAAGTGAGCTAATCACGTGTGGAAAATAATGTAATACTAATGTAGAATGTGTGTGTGTGTGTACGAGGATATGAAATCCTCTGGTTGATCAAGACTTCAGGTGTAAGTGCTTGTAAGAGCTTTCTTTTTTTTTCAACTCTTTTTCACCTGCAGTTTACGTTTGACCTTTGATTTAAAAAAAAATTAAAGTTGGTAAATTGCAAGAGTACACCTTAGTCACATTGTTAATAAAAGAATTTGAAACGTCCTCTTAGAAAAATTATACATGACTGTGCTTAAACTGACACACAATATTCAATATATTTTAGCGCAACGTAATCTGACTTTCAATAATCCCTATAAAAGAATGGCCCTGACTAACATTAACCTATACCTCTCACAAATCACTTACCTCACAAAAATCTTCGTTACTCGAACTACTGCAATACAGCGAGCACCACTACTGCCAGCTAAATAAAAGATTCAAACTACGGAAGGCACTGATAGGCATAGTTAGCAAATGAAAGATTTTAATAGAAAACAAACATTGTTTTTACCTTAATAGTCATATATAGCAGTTCATGACATCCATTCTTACAAATGTACTGTTTCTGATGGACACACCTCCAGATTATCCATTCTTGAAAATCCGCCATCTCACTTCCCCACATCCACCACTGCTAGCGGCTCACCTACAACTGCGCAACGCTACGCGCTGTTAACAGCCAACTGCCCAACACTACAATAGCCAACAACAATGCGAACGAACCACAGACTGCACACAGCACAGCCAGTGATTTTCATACAGAGCGCTACGTGGCGTTACCAATATAAAAACCTAAAGAGCCTACTTACAAACTTTTTAAATTCAGATTTATTGAATTTCTTGCAAGACAATATTTTAAATCTGTTACAGTATAGTCAAAGCTCTGATTCTTTGTTTTTTAGGAAAGGTATGGAGTTATGCTCACCTAACAGGATGGCAACTCAAACTAGGAACAGTTTAAACGTCAAAAAAAAATGGTTCAAATGTCTCTGAGCACTATGAAACTCAACATCTTAGGTCATCAGTCCCCTAGAACTTAGTACTACTAAACCTCAATAACCTAAGGACATCACACATATCAATACCCGAGGCAGGATTCGAACCTGCGACCGTAACGGTCGCGCGGTTCCAGACTGAAAGCCCCTAGAACCGCTCGACCACATTGGCTTGCTATGGAGATGGGAATACAGTCAATCGAAATTGTAAAATCCCAGCAACTTTTACTTATTGGTCTAATAAACGGCGAATGGTAACTATTCCTTAAACTGTGCAAGATGGAAGTAGATAAACCTGCCATATTCAGTTCAAAAATTCATGTCTCTTGTGACCGACGCAGTTTAAACCACTGGATGTTGGCCTTATATTAACGGTATTTAACTGAAACTGTATAACAATAATGTCAATACTTTTGTGTGAAATTTACTCGTTGTTAGAGCTGTGTCACATTTGAGAAGAAGAGGAATGTAAGCTATGTTTTATTGATCTTAATCACCAAGAGGTGACTACAAATCCTGGAAAAGCCAAATGACACTGCTAGAAAGAGAAAATTTTATATATTTCTTTACACATTTACGCCGGTGCCGAAAAATTTGTAACCATTTAGAGTTGTTGCAGTCAGCTGTACTTTGAGTGTCTCAAATACAATCGGAAAGTGGTTTCGAGAAAAGCTTAAACTAAAAATGAACAGTGTAAGAAAATGCAACAGCTTTACATGTAGAAGAGCGAGAGAAAGTTGTGCAGCATTGCCGCAGCTACGCCAGCAACCTAAGTGAATGTTTCATCACTCTGCACTGTCAACTGCGTTATCAAACTGTTGTATCAACTATACAGCAATTATTCTCCAATTTCGATTACGGGCAACCGGTATGATGGCAGTATTGCTGAACTTAATTCAGTTATCGCTGAGGGGGAGATAAATGCTGTTTTACGGTCATTGCGTAGTTTCAGTGTAATGGGCTTAATGTCTATCGACCGAGCGGTCATTAGCATCACAGTGGTGGGTAAGAAACTGTATTCGCTTTCAAGACGACCAGAATCGATATATGTCACTGTCAACATCGTGTTGACATCGGCATCATTAGAGAGTATATATATTTGAGAGATACTATGAAAAAGCAGCTGTTTTTCAGACAATATTCAATAGAAAGTAAAGGAGAATAAGCGAATAGCACAAAGGACCCAGAAATAGTAGTAGAACTGCCTAATAACAAATTTTGTATGTAACCCAAACAGTAACAGGGGACAGGGGGTACTTTATGTTAACCCTCGAAAAATTTTGTAACCTATCCAGTTACTTCATATTCTAAAATTTAAAAAAATTAATTGTTTGTTGATTATTATGTTTTAAATTTTGAATTATTTTATTATTCTGTTTTTAATTTTTCAGTTGAGCTAACCGTCTCTAACGACCTTGATGTCGGCGGGACGTTAATTCCCAATCTTCCTTCTTTTCTTGAGTTCAACTGAATCGTAAAGTAGTACATGTCATTTTCCACAATGAATGTTGTTCAATATTTTCAGAGTGAAGACCTTACTTACTCATCATAATGTATGTTGTGAGTAAAAGTCAACAAAAGCGAATGAAATTTGCCTTTTTAGATTTTTTTGCTGTCGTCATACATTACCTTCAGGTTGGTAGTACACACGTTACTGAGAATGGATTGCCGGCCGCGGTGGCCGTGCGGTTCTGGCGCTGCTGTCCGGAACCGCGAGGCTGCTATGGTCGCGGGTTCGAATCCTGCCTCGGGCATGGGTGTGTGTGATGTCCTTAGGTTAGTTAGGTTTAAGTAGATCTAAGTTCTAGGGGACTTATGACCTAAGATGTTGAGTCCCATAGTGCTCAGAGCCATTTTTTTTGAGAATGGATTGATACTGATAAAGAGTGTGGTACACGATATTTTCAGGTCGTGAACCTTGTGGATTGCTCATAAAGTATCCCCCCTTCCCACGCTTCACCGCCTCCCCCCCCCCCCCCCCCCACCCCGCCTTGGTAATGCACATTATGGAAAATGCGTTGGTATTTCTAGATTTAATTTGCCAATGTACGTTCGAGGCACAGCTCCGTTTTAGAGCTTCCACCGATTGCTGTTTATCGAATGAACTCCGTTGTGATGTCAAAGAGCCAACAATGCGTACGTATTTGTGGACGGTAATAATGCATTTTTAATGGAAATTTACGAACATATGGTGGAACATACAGGGAATTAAAGAAGAAATTAGCAAAACTCACTGGTATGTGACTACATTATTGTATAATTCTGTGTATGTCCTACCACAACACCAATAATTACAGTTAAAGACACACTGCAACAGCTGACAGAAATGCTTTGTGCCGAATTGACAGCAAGTGAAACTCCTCCGATAATTAGCTGTAGATTTTATATTAGAGTTGTGCTCCTAAATTTATAATACATAAGTAAGTAATCTGCAGAAACGGAAGTAGGGGTACTATCACCCTATTCATAAACGTAACAGTTCTTTTTAAAGTGCCGCTATGGATACCATGAAATTGAAACTAGGCTGTTTTCTACTGACGCTGCTGTGTGTTTGCTCTGTTGTGGCCCATTACCTCTCTGCATGTTAAGAGTCAGTACTGTCTTTCCGTTCGAAGGACAACACCACTTCTTCAAGACTGCATGGAAATCTACTACTTCCGTGAGCATTTTCTTTTACTGCTCAGACTTTGAGAAAAAAAAAACCATTGCAATTTTACTGTGATGAATGATCAGGACTGTCTTTATGGACTGTGAGAAAATCTTTGCCTTTGACCAACGGTGTATCAATAAGAATGTTCATTTGATTTCTTTGCTATTGTAATTACGAATTTTTTTTTCAAATCTGTACTGGCCGCTGCCCAAAACAATTTGTAAAATTTTTTGTGGGCATCATGGGGGCTATGTAAGTCCCCTGTTTAGGTTTTTATATTGGTAACGCCATGTAGCGCTCTGTATGAAAATCACTGGCTGTGTTGTGTGCAGTCTGTGGGTAGTTTGTATTGTTGCCTGCCATTGTAGTATTGGGCAGCTGGATGTGAACAACGCGTAGCGTTGCGCAATTGGAGGTGAGCCGCCAGCGGTGGTGGATGTGTGGGGAGAGATGGCGGACGGTCTGGACGTGTGTCATCAGAAAGATTAAATTAGTAATATTGGATATCATGGACTAATATATATTTGACTTTTGAACACTATTAAGGTAAATACATTGTTTGTTCTCTATCAAAATCTTTCATTTGCTAACTATGCCTATCAGTAATTAGTGCCTTCAGTAGTTTGAATCTTTTATTTAGCTGGCAGTAGTGGCGCTCCCTGTATTGCAGTAGTTCAAGTAACGAAGATTTTTGTGAAGTAAGTGATTTGTGAAAGGTATAGGTTAATGTTAGTCAGGGCCATTCTTTTGTAGGGATTGTTGAAAGTCAGATTGCGTTGCACTAAAGATATTGTGTGTCATTTTAGTGTTGATCAGAATAGGTAAAGAGAGAAATGCGAAATGTCTGAGTATGTTTAGTTCTGCTCACTGTTTGAAAAGCAAATAACGTAAGGGATTTTCCAGCACAGTAATTCACTAATTTTTCTAAGGGAACGTTTCAAAATTTACACTGAATATTATTGTTCAGAAAATGTGCACGATATTTCAACCTTAGGATGACGATACTTCGTCAGCGATACATAAATTTCCTTTATCTTCATAAAAGTTTCTATAGTACTCCAAAATTCTATCAGCAGCTAGTTAATTACTAAACCCATTGATGGTTCATTTATTGTCTCCTGCGGTTTTGTAAATAATGAGTATGATGCTTCAAAGCGTCGTATAGAAACGCCGACAGTAGAGGAAAGAGAGATGTCATCTCCTCGTATGTGAAGGATACGGTATTTCATAGGGCTGTTTAATTACAACATTAATTCAAGGTACATCTGAAGCGTATAGCGAATTATAAAAACTGCAATACACACAATCAAGGTTCATTGTAAAGGTACTACAAACTATTCACTGACAATATAAGCCCAGTAAGCTGCACCAAAAAGTTACGAGCAGATGTTATGAAACGTCATGTGCACGTAGGATACTTACGTAATCCTGTTTATAAGAGCTAGGAGTCGATGCTAGAACGAGTTGTGTCGTATAGTTTTCGTCAGAGTAAAATACACTACTGGCTTTCAAAATTACTGCACCAAGAAGAAATGCAAATATATCATACTAGAACTGACATTTGATTACATTTGCACGCAATTTGGATGCATAGGTCCTGAGAAACAAGTACCCAGATCAACCACCTCTGGCCGTAATAACGGCCTTGATACGCCTGGGCATTGAATCAAACAGAGCTTGGATGGCGTGTAGAGGTACAGCTGCCCTTGCAGTCTCAACACGATAACACAGTTCATCAAGAGTAGTGACTGGTGTATCGTGACGAGCCAGTTGCTCAGCCACCATTGCCCAGACGTTTTCAATTGGTGAGAGGACTGCAAAATGCGCCGGAAAGGGCAGCAGTCGAACGTTTTCTGTATCCAGAAAGGCCCGTACAGGACCAGCAACGTGCGGTCGTGCATTATCCTGCTGAAATGTAGGGTTTCGCTGAGATCGAATGAAGTGTAGAGTCACAGGTCGTAACACATCTGAAATGTAACTCCACTTTTCAAAGTGCCGTCAATGCGAACAAGAGGTGACCGAGACGTGTAACCAATGGCACCCCATACCATCACGCTGGGTGATACGCCAGTATGGCGATGTGAATACACGCTTCCAATGTGCGTTCACCGCCATATCGCGTAACACGCATGCGACCATAATGCTGTAAACAGAACTTGTATTCATCCGAAAAAATTACGTTTGGCCAATCGTGCACCCAGTTTCGTCGTTGAGTAGTCCCTCCTGCCTGCGATGCAGCGTCAAGGGTAACAGCAGCCATGGTCTTCGAGCCGATAGTCCATGCTGCTGCAAACGTCGTCGAATTGTTCGTGCAGATGGTTGTAGTCTTGCAAATGTCCCCATCTGTTGACTCAGGGATCGAGACGTGGCTGCACGATCCGCTACAACCATGCGGATAAGATGCGTGTCATCTCGACTTCTAGTGATACGAGGCCGTTGGGATCCAGCACGGCGTTCCTGGGCATTGAATGAAACAGAGCTTGGATGGCGTGTAGGGGTACAGCTGCCCTTGCAGTTTCATCACGATAACACAGTTCATCAAGAGTAGTGACTGGTGTATCGTGACGACCCACCGATTCCATATTCTGCTAACAGTCATTGGATCTTGACCAACACGAGCAGCAACGTCGCGGTACGATAAACCTCAATCGCGATAGGCTACAATCTGACCTTTATCAAAGTCGGAAACTTGATACGTATTTCTCCCCCTTAAACGAGACATCACAACAATGTTTCACCAGGCAACGCCGGTCAATTGCTGTTTGTGTATGAGAAATCGGTTGGAAATTTTCCTCATTTCAGCACATTGTAGGTGTCGCCACCGGTGCCAACATTGTGTGAATGCTCTGAAAAGCTAATCATAGGCATATCACACCATCTTCTTACTGTCGCTTAAATTTCGCGTCTGTATCACGTCATCTTCGTGCTGTAGCAGTGTGAAAGGCCAGTAGTGTAGCTATTGCTCGAGAATTCTAAAGGAGATATTTTCCATCCACTGAAAGATAAATGATAATAATTCTAACAATTACAGTTGTGTAATATGTTGACACTTGAAAAAAAATGGCCAGCAATAGTGGGTTTAACTACATACTGTGACAGCGCCCTTAAATTTTCATTGGGTGAATCACACTACGAAACTTGGTGGTGTGGGTAGAATTGTACCGTTTACATTTTAGTTAAATCTACTTTATGTGAAAGAGTGAATGCAACAAATAATTATATTGTCATACTAAATTATTTTCATGGAAGAACCACGTGTCAAAAGTCAAATTAATTTCACTTTTCTTCAAAGCTCGGCGGGACACTGAATAGTTAGCTTCTCAGACTTTACCATATCTTCCACTCATTTAACATGCACTGACAAGTTGTTAAAAAATGTGTGCTCAGGTTTCCGGCAAATTTCTGAGACAAACTATTCCTCTACGTCATTGTGTACCTTCTGTTATTAATGACGACGTAGTAAATTAACCTGCAGAAATGCCACATGAGTCCAAAAATTATCGCAACTGGATATCACCCCTCCCTTCCCCCTATCCGTCACCGCTTAGTTCAGTACAGCGGACAGAACGTTCATACAGCCATGTGAAACTGTCAGAAAAGTGCTTTTTGGGATGTTTTTGAATACTTATGTCACATAGGCCTGAATGTCGGTAATGTCATTCAACCTTTGAGCTTTCTCGAGACTTTCATCTGCACTTTGTCATTTTGCGGTGTGTTGGTATAGCTAACTGAAAGTCTCGAGACACGTTACGACTTTTTTCTTTTTTTTGCTCAGAAAAGGATTGTTTTGTGTTTTTCATTTTGATCAAGTCGCGGTAGCCGTACAGGCGTCATTGTTCTTGTCAGGGAGCCAAGGTGTGCGGGACCAGACTTTGCACGCACTTTTCTCTTCTTCAAAACGTCGTGGAGAATGTCTTGAACATTTGATTTAGAGACGTTGCTCCATTGTGGTCTACGACACAACATCGTTGAGACACTACTGTTGCACGCCTACTGCTGAATACTGTCAGCTCATAGTCGCGTGTTGGAACGCACGTTATAAGATCAGGCTGCCACCGTAGTTAATGCGCAGACATAGCTAATACTCCAGGAGTAAATTCAGCCTGGAAATTTTTTGATAGGACGATGTATATTGCCTTGATGAAAACTGTCACCTCAGATTTATCATGTTACAGTGTGCCCTAGGTGAAGAGTCACACAAGTCCAGCATAAAGTGGTCAACTTGTATTTTCTGTTCGTTAATCACGACCGATGACATCAAATTGTTTTATAACTGTGTAGCCGTCTTTTTGTTTTAATTTTTTTTTTAGAGAATAACTGATCAGTTACGAGAGAACTTCAATGATGCAGATGTGCCAACGGACTTGATTTTGTATTGCGCAAGTTTGAAATATCCAGTTTTCCACCTTGTTTAGGTTTCGCGTGATTTTCTTAGATCTTTAACAGCTAGTGATCGGATGGTTCCTATGGAATGACGCAGCCTATTTCCTTCCAAATTGTCACCAATTTTATTGTACGCCGTGTCTAATGAATTCGTTGTCGTCGGTTTTTTTCTGCCTTCTTTTTTTCTTTCTTAGTCATCCAGATATTTTTATAAGGTACAACTAATTACCAATGTAAATGCATTTGCAACTGTAAATACTCTTTTTCTCGTACGACCGATTTATGCCATATCTTTCGAAAATGTCGCGTTTATGCCGTCCTGTCTCCACGCGAAAGTAGCAAATCAAACAAGCTGCGAAAACCACACCACGCTTTGGCCTGTTCCTCGGGCAGTGTGGCCGCTGGCGCCTTGGTTTTAACTGAAAATGAACTACACGAATTGGAAATGGCCCTGGAAATAGAACGACTGTGACCCTCACACCTCAGTTTTTATAATTAGCGGTACGTTCCCCCAGACCTGTCATTAATCTAAACCGCCTGACAAAATGAGGCACTCAAGGGACATGGCCGGATGTCAGTGTGTCTCTGTGCACGAATGTGCCGTTGTAGGGTACGGAAATGCCTAGAGCTGCAATTCTCTGTGATAGGTAGAACGAACACCAGAGTGCTTTAATGTTGTTCGTGTCTAGTGTTTTTGCCAGGCATGGCCGGGTGTAGCAACGTCATACGTTGTCACTGTAAAGGCCACGGAGTTGTTGCGTGCTTGTGTGAGACAGCGCTATCAGGAGCTGACAGGGAGCGATTAGGGCCTCACTTTGGGCCTCCGTCTGACCGACTGGTCGCGTCTTGCGACCGAGAGCACCCACAGAATAGTTTTTTTTATTGAAGGTTTGGCGGCGCGGTTCCTTCCGTCCCTTTTAGGACGAACCTGCACCTAACTGTGAAAATTGCCTCAGCAGATCATCAGTAGGGAAGCCAAGCTCAACCTACTGTGCTTCGACGTGAACCAGGCCGCTATTAAAGTCAGTAATCTACGTTTCGGGAGAAAGTTTTCACACGAAATGAAACGTTGGAAATATTGTTTTTAATTAATATATACTGAAACTTAGGTGAACAAGTATCACTGCCAAGCCCGTGCTAGTCGTAACACAGTCACTCACAATCCCTTTCACTCACGTTAGCGAGTTTATGGTGTTGCATTTCCCGAAAACGTAAGAAATACAAAAATACGGATTGTTTTTTATTGAGAATGCTCGCCAAATATTAAGTCTGTAGGTACCTAATGCAGTCACAGTTTTAGCCATCGACCTGCTCAATACGCCACGCGGAATTTATGTATTTTCTCGTCACAAAATTCACTTAAAAATTCTGAAATTTCTACACACCCATCGGAAAAATTATGCCGTCACTTTACAACACTTCTAATGTATAAAACACTGCTAGATCCGGCAACTTACCATTTCCATCGGAGCTACTACTATACACGTCCCAACTGTTTCATGGCGAGGCTCCGTCTCCTCTCTAGAATACTCTATCTTCTCTAACAGCATAGAAAGGCACGCGAAGAATTTACCATTGGTCAGTTTACTCAACAGCGAATAGCAAAACAACATTCTTCTGCGTCAGTCCGCGCTTTTCATCAATAACCAATCGCAATATAGTAAACCTAACGATTGCACTTTTTACCGACGTATTATGCTGAAGCTTTGTTTATGCATAAAGTTATTCACTATTGTTATTTATAGCTGAATTAACTTTCCCTTTACCATAAACCTACTTTACAAATCTATTCTACTAAGTCCCCTTTGTTCGCATCCATACTTCCTTGAAATGTTCACACACTACACCCCACTACATAACTCGTTAAACAATTATCTTCGTATTAACCTTAAACGACACTCACGCATCATTTATTACTTGAGTGCACTATAGTGGGCACAATTGAAACTAAACCACAGTCCCCTCGCCAATACTGTCCTCTATCGGCTGATACATAAACTATTTTCGCGTCCAGTCTCGAATCACCATCTCTCACTACCCAGCTCTGAGACACATCTCCCACTTAACCGCCTCCAAGGCAGGACCGGTATACGGCGCTACGCCTCAAACGGTGGCAGGGGGAGGGGACCTGAGAGAGTGGAGTAAGTAAAGTTTTTGAAGACGAAAGGCGACTTATAAGCATCCTTTGAAAAATTCTATTCCGATTATGTTAAAAACTTGCGTAAGACCGACTCTGAAACCATTATATTGAAAGAAAACCACCTCACTCCAGTATATATTCTCCTTTCCCTGGGAGTTTGGGGAGGAGGCTCCCTCCCTTGTCCCAGGGCACGGACGCCCTTGTGCAGTACCCCGATATGTGGTGCATTCTGATGTGACAGTTATCAGATATTGGACCACATAGAAAAGTGATGACAGGCATGTTCGTCATCGAGGTTGCGGTCGACCACATCCGACCACCAACCACATTATAACCCATTCACATATGCGCGCGCAATCCGAGAGAAAGTAATGGACACTCAGAAACATTCTGCACCGTTGACCGGAGACGCAGCAGCCGGACTAGGGACTTACCACCCCATGCGTAGGCTGGCGTTTACATAAACGGCTGCGTCTGGAGTAGTGTCGTGATCTGGAAGCATGGATTGGTGATCGCACTGTGTTCAGCAGCGATACGCAGTTCTGTTCTACCACTGAGGAGCATCATACGGATATGACGGCGACCTGGGGAAACATCCTGATTTTTCAATATTTTGGAGAGGCAGAGCGGTGTTACTGCTGGTGTCTTTGCGCAAGGAGTCATCGGGCATGATTTCACGACTGTTACTGACTGATGGAATTCTGACTGCCCAATGACACGTCATGGACTTACTGCATATTCACTTGCCTTTCATCTGAAAGCACGTGGTGACTTTTTTCAATAGGGCAATGCTCATCCGCACATTTCCTGTATCTCTAGGAACTGTCTGCATCATGATGAGCTATTCCCGAGGTATGCAAGATCCCCTGATGAAGGTCGTGTTAAGACAGGTGTGGGCCAGATTGCCTCAGGACAAGATACAACGGCTTATGACACCCTCCCGAACCGCATCTGTGAATGCATCCAGGCCAGAGGGAGGGAAGCGTCATACTATAGTTTTCGAAAAAAAATGTCACAGTATATTTTTCGAATGCCTATCACTAATTTTATTTTAATAGATAAAGATTGTTACATTAATTCACATTGCAGTAATTGATCAACATACTCATTTTCAGGTGATTCAGATGCACTTGATGTTATTGTGCTATTTTGATTAATGGAATCGTATTATACGCAAGTACGGCCTCATAGAAAAACATAGAGCACAACATAAAAGCAAGTAGAAATCCATACGTGACTCGTTCAAATAATAACATTTCTCGTATTCACTGGAAAAATGTAGAATCTACTTATTCGTTACGAAACTTACTGGATTATGAAATGTACAAGCCACAAAGTGAATTGATTTCAGTAGGTCACCATTTTTCTTTCTGTGACTGTCAGCTTTTCCACTGAAGAGCAATAGGACAGAGGGACACTTGGCGCTTTGAGTCCACACGTTAACCCGACATGCCGGTGGCGGTGTGTCAATAATTCAGGACGAATGTCCTCCAGCCTGTTGCGTGCTACCTCTTGCTTCAACTCAATTTGTCCGTATTGCGTGTCTGGAAATTCTGAGCCATCTACGGAGTAAAGTACGCAATTTCAGCAGTCACAAATGTGCTGCCCCCATTTATCGACTTCATCCGTTCAGAATTATTATCCTTTCGGGAAACTGTTTTTATTATCCAAATGCCCCCTCACGTGCGCGATATGTAGCATCGTATGTTTTAAATTGCCTGTTGTTCTAGAAAAAAAGCAATCGCATAAAAGCAAAGGCCATTACCGTATTCGAGTATTCAGAGTAACAATTTAGATTCTTTGTCATAGCTGCCGGCCGGAGTGGCTGAGCGGTTCTAGGCGCTACAGTCTGGAACCACGCGACCGCTACGGTCGCAGGTTCGAATCCTGCCTCGGGCATTGATGTGTGTGACATCCTTAGGTTAGTTAGGTTTAAGTAGTTCTAAGTTCTAGGGGACTGATGACCACAGCAGTTAAGTCCCATAGTGCTCCGAGCCATTTTTTTGTCACTGCTACATTCAATGTGTCGAGTACATCCTATGCTGAAGAATGTCGAAGATTAGAAGGGTAGATCGCGCAACTGATGAGGAGGTAGTGTATCGTATATGGTAAAAATGAAATATCTGGCACCGCCAAGGAATCATTCGTTTATTATTGGAAGCAATGGCGGGGGGGGGGGGGGGGGGGCGATAAATTGTAGAGGAACACTAAGAGAAGAAGACAGTAACCAGTTTTAAATGAATGTTCGGGGATAAAGGAATTTGCATAGAATATCCTGGAAAGCCACATAGACTAATCTTCGGATTGAAGAGAACTACAGTAGCAAACAATCCTATTATTATTTATTTATTATTGATGACAGTGACGCATTATGGCGTAGACGTCACAAAGCAGGCTCAGCTACCAGCTACATAGATGTGTTTCTTAATTGGGTTTAAAGCATACAATTTCCGCTAGAGTAAAATTTCGTCTAGACCTCATGTAATCTGCGGGCAGCAGAAACGTCCTGTTCTCTGTCGCGTGTTCTTCAGATATCTGTAGCGGAGTGACATTTTGGTAATGAATTAAGACCACCCTGATGTTTTTATCTCATAATGTCGTGTGCCGCGAATCCCTGTTATTAGCAAAGCGACGCTAATAAAGAGAGAGTTCACTGTTTTTGCTTCCTAGTAATGGTAGGTGTAGATTCTACATGGAGCTACTAGCGCCTCTGACATGTGATTCACTCTACTGAGAGTTTTGGCTACATTTAGAATCATTTGCTGTTCGCCTTTGTATACGACACACACACACACACACACCCAAATACACACACACACACACACACACACACACACACACACATACATACATACATACACGAGAAGTTGTCGTCTTTGTTTGGACAATTGTAGCTGGATACAGGAAACTACTTGCACATTCAAGTTAATTCGAAAATACTGTATGTATATAGTACACTTCATTAGGCGTTTGTGTACCTTTGTCGGAGCATGCGAGATTTGATTCCAAATTAAGTGAAAGCAAATATCATCGTTTATTTGTAGCAGCAGAATACTTCCGTGACTAATTGTGTTCATTATTCACACATATAGTTTCCAACGACCAGACTGATTACATTTCATATTTATTGCGTTGTCGAAATTCGAACGATATGCTAATACTCTGAACGTCTCACTTTTTAACGATGGATCTCCGAGGTTTTATGCTCAACGAAATACAAATGGAACTTTGTTGGCTCGTCTACTACCTGCAGATTGGTGTTCTGACAGTTCCAAAATTCCTCGTCATATACAAAATGGTCTACTATAATTCAAATCCAGAATAGCAGAACGACGCTAAAAGCAGGAAAAGACAAGAGAATTAAAAAGATAGGCCTTCAGCCAGTGTAGAGGCAGAACTACTGTTCAAGATGCTTCGAAGTCCAACAAACTGCTTCCCTTTAAGTTCACCCGAAATGATGCAGCATATCATTGGCCATAGGTTATAGACACAAGACCAAATTGTAAGGGACGGACAGTATTAATCTGTAATAATAGTTATGTTCATCTGCATATAAAACAATTATCATCTATTTTTAGTCACTGTTTAACATTATTAATTACAAGACATGATCCGATAACTCAGGATCATCTTCAGATCTAAAAACAACTAAATAAGCACCATCTAATAGTTTAAAGTAAGGAGAAGAGAATTCTCCATGACTGTAGAGTTTACCAAAGTAGTTCTGTCACCCAGCTCATCTTGCTTGTGGCAGAACCTGATATAAGAACATTGTGTGTAGCAACTACGCGCAGTTTGTCGAATTATTATGTAGTAGAGGAAGGTGAGAAGGGAGGGAGAAAAAGGAGGGAAAACGGGGGAAGGCGCAAACGGATCGAGGATAACGAGAGAGGAGGATGGAAACAGGTATTTTTGTGTGTTCAAACCCCACAAAAGAATACACTCTTTCCTAAAATTCGACGAAAAAGGCTATATTGGATTATGAATATTGAAAGTGTATGCCACCAAGAACTTTTTTTATCAGATATGTCGCATAAACGTATCATCAAAATGTAAAATGAAAACATTTTACTAAATGGATGTGTCATAGTTCAATTCCCAGGCACCTGTTAGAAATATGCGACGTACGAAACAGTACCTGAGAGGTATAACATATCTTATATTTAACCTTATGTAGCCTATAACACTTACTATTTACGATATGCGATTGTTTTCTCTTTCACGTGGAAATTTACTAGGGTATTAGGGAGTTAAAAGGAGCAACTGTCTATATTATTTCTCACATGTACCACAATCACACAAGAACAACGGCGCAAACCGCTCGTGGAGGCCAGAAATCTATGGAAAGAGCATGTCTCAAGAATGAATGAAAACCGTCCGTGTTCCTAAAGCCATAGTCACTGACTGACCGCGCTAATGACCTCAGTAGTTGAGCGCCCTTAAACCCCCCCCCACACACACACACTAACTGACCAAGAAACGGTAAGACTGAGCGGATGGCAACTAACCACAGAAACAGAGGCACTGACAAGGTAATCTAACTCTTGAAGAAAGAAGTAGAGGAAATGCATCTCAGGAGAAGTATTTTCCTCATCTAAATACGCTGTAGTCCCGCTTGGAACAGCCCGAACATGCACTACACCCCCGGCATGTTAATGATGTGAAGATCCCGTTTCGTTTGCATTGGATTATGCCTCATACCGTAATAAGGACACCGAGCAGCGTTGTTAGAGTATCCGAGGTACCTAACAGTAATAAATTCGAGCCATTCCGAAGATGCCTAAATAAAGTTGAAGCGCATCTGTGGAAACAATAAAAAGTTTTAACACTGCAACCAAGATCGCTTGCTTCTTCATATCATACATACGGGCGGTTGTACCAACATCGTTATGAACTGGAAAAATGTTTTAAGACACCGTTTCTCCACTCGTTTGGATTGCTACGGGGTACAATAGAATGCCTTTGTTGTCGTATCGCGAAAAAAGTAAAACCGTTTGAAAGCACATTATGGGGACCACCCATGTAGACTCGAGTGACTGATGTGGTGCTTGGTCGTTTCATAATGATGAGGTGTGTGATCGTTGCTTGCCTCTGACTCGGATATTTTGCTGCGCTGTCGGAATGCTGAGTGAGTGCAACTCGCAAAGTTTCCAGGAAAGTTAGTTCAGTTTGCCTTCTCCGCGCCGCTAGCTCTACCAAAGAATGATCATTTCGCGTTCTAGCAACTGGTCGGCCGTAAGGTGTAATGAGTTATGAAAAACCTTCATGCGGAAAGTTTCTGTACTGAAACTACCACCAACGCGAATCATAATGCCGAGAAAATCGTTGATTCCTTGTCAGAGCGTACTAAAGAGGAAATCGGCCCACAACGGATTCTGGGAAGGTTAGTTCTGTCTTGAAGCAATGAATACAACTATATATTACTTTTGAATACGGTATGGGAGTAACAGCTATCAATATGTTACAAATATTTACTCTTAAAAACAGTCTTGATCATAATTTATTTAGTACGGTGACCCGCTTCGACCACTACTCTGGTCATCTTCAGACCAATGAGTAAGAACCTCCTTCTGCTAGCCGGCCGCGGTGGTCTAGCGGTTCTAGGCGCTCAGTCCGGAACCGCGCGACTGCTACGGTCGCAGGTTCGAATCCTGCCTCGGGCATGGATGTGTGTTATGTCCTTAGGTTAGTTAGGTTTAATTAGTTCTAAGTTCTAGGCGACTGATGACCTCAGACGTTAAGTCGCATAGTGCTCAGAGCCATTTGAACCTCCTTCTGCTAGATTGAATCTCTAGCAGAATAGTAGTAGTAGTAAAAGTAATACTAATAGTAAACAACTATATATGCCGTCCTTGTAATCGTATTTGTTAAAAATTGTTTGACCTATCCCAAGATCCACTATCCTTATCATAACCAATGAGTAAGAACCTCCTTCTGCTAGCCGGCCGCGGTGGTCTAGCGGTTCTAGGCGCTCAGTCCGGAACCGCGCGACTGCTACGGTCGCAGGTTCGAATCCTGCCTCGGGCATGGATGTGTGTTATGTCCTTAGGTTAGTTAGGTTTAATTAGTTCTAAGTTCTAGGCGACTGATGACCTCAGACGTTAAGTCGCATAGTGCTCAGAGCCATTTGAACCTCCTTCTGCTAGATTGAATCTCTAGCAGAATAGTAGTAGTAGTAAAAGTAATACTAATAGTAAACAACTATATATGCCGTCCTTGTAATCGTATTTGTTAAAAATTGTTTGACCTATCCCAAGATCCACTATCCTTATCATTAACATTGTTACAGTAATCGTAACCAATCACAGAATTAACGTAAACATTCAGTTCACTTTTAAACCTCACTAACAGTTGGCAACCAAATATTTAACAAAATTATTTACATCTCTGAATTCCTTGTGCGCTTTTCAACGACAATTAAACAAAATCCTGTGCGCCCTTGGGACCAAAATTTCAGGATATTGGTTGCTATTCGAAATAGAAAAAGATTGATGGACAGAGAGAGAGGGGGGGGGGGGGGAGAGAGAAATGCACTAGTTAAGGGACCTTATGTAACGTT
Organism: Schistocerca gregaria; assembly: GCF_023897955.1. NCBI lineage: Eukaryota > Metazoa > Arthropoda > Insecta > Orthoptera > Acrididae > Schistocerca > Schistocerca gregaria. Next base: position 203,078,477 of record NC_064924.1, read on the forward strand.
CCATGTTTCCGCATTCTGTACTATATAATACATAAAAACTGCACCCAATATCTAGAAGAATTTAGAAGATATCTGCATGCAAAGTTCAAATCTATTGGAAAAATCATTCTTCCTTGGTGAAAGGTCCTCGGATTATTACATACATCTATTAGTCCTCATCACTGAAGTCAATACGTCGTAAAATCGTGGAAAATAGTTCATGCTCGCTTATTAAGACCTCTTCGGGGAACCGCAAACCGCTTCTGCAGCGATCAAAACGGATAACGATGTTGTGAATATAATCTCGCTCTGTTCGTCCATGACATCCACAGAGCATCCAGGAAAATACCGCGTTCCTTTAGCGACGTATAGTTCCGCATTGTTCCCTAGTGAACATAAAACAACGTTTACGGAGCAGCTGTATGGCTGGGTTCAGGACTTATTAGTAAAATCCACAACACCATCCTTAAAACGAGGTGAAATTATGCACTGTCCAGTTACACGGTGTCCAGAAAAGGACGCCCTGATTTCAAAATTAAATATCTCGAAAACAAAGATCGATAGAGGAATGCAGTAAACGGTATGTTTATTGAGATAGTTGTAAGAAGTTTATGCAGCAGTTTGAAATAGTATTTACAAAAGCTGTTAACAGATGGCGCTGTAATCGCCATACGTAATGCCAAGTATAAATAGTGATCCGAAGCCCAGAGCGATCAGGTCCACTATTGAAACGTGAAAGGATGTTAGGGTACCGAAGGAAGAGATTAAAAACATGTAATCCATTGAACAACGCGTTTTTCTGGTGCTAGAGTACCACAGGTTAGAAGAGAGTCCTACGGCAACAAGGCGAAGTTTTCAAGCACGATTTAGTTTTCCAAAACGACCCGATGCGAAAACCATTCGTACGCTCTTCGCAATATTTCAACGAACAGGCAGCGTAACTGATGATCTAGTGGGGCACGTTGGCCGCAAGCAAACCGCAGTTACGCCTGAAAATATTGCCACAGTTTCTAAAATTATTCAACGAAATCCAATGTCATCCGTCCATAGATCCGTCCGTAGAATTGCATCTGAGACTGGTTTGAAGCGTTCCAGCACGCAGAAAATACTGAGAAATAGCCTACACATGTTTCCATTCAAAGTTCAAACGCACCAGGCCCTACCCGTTCGAGCTTGCAACAAAGGGTTGCCTTTGCTAATCAGATGCTCACAGTGATTGATAGTGAAGGATTTGATGTTGGCTGCATCTGGTTTCCACCTGAATGGATACGTGAATAAGCAGAAGTGGCAATTTTGGGGTGAAGCGAAACCCCTGTGTGGGCGGCAGTATGCAGCAGAGGCATTATTGGCCCTATTTTCATTCGAGAAACGGTTACTGGTGCACGTTATGTTGCAATTTTGGAACAATTTGTCGCCACACAGCAAGCATTAAAGGATCGACTAGGTATTGAATGGTTTATGCAAGATGGAGCCCGACAACATCGGACCGAACAAGTGCTTCGCTTTCTTGAGGAATACTTCGGGAATCGAGTCATTGCTATGGAATATCCCAAATTTACTGGTGCAGGCATGGATTGGCCTCCATATTCGCCGGATATGACTCCCTGTGACTTTTTTTTGTGGAGCACAGTGAAAGACATGGTCTACCCGAAGCATCCCGCCACGCTGGAGACCTTGAATCGGCGATCTCTGTGGCATGTGAATCCATTTCGGTTGAGACACTACGAAATGTGATGGCGAATTTCATTCTTCGTTTGTGCCAGCTCTGTAGTGCCAATGGTGAACATTTTGAAAACATTGTGATGTGATTGATTGTAAAGATTGTTTTCATACGATTATTTCACTTACGTTTGCTGATATGAGCTGTACAGCGTACAGTGCCATCTGTTAGCATCTTTTGTAACTAATATTTGAAACTGCCGTATAAAATTCTTATAACTTTCACTATAAACATACCGTTTACTGCATTCCTCTATCGATCTTGGTTTTCGAGATATTTAATTTTGAAATCAGGGAGTCCTTTTCTGAACACCCTGTACATTAATGTATCCATCGTCTATGTTCAATGTCAACGTTCAGTAACCACTCACAGACGGCAGAACTAGCAGTGGAGGGTTTAGAGAGACAAAATGAAAAAGGGGGGGGGGGGGGACAAGGAGTATAGTGCAGTCGTGGCCTTAGAGAGGAAACGGAGCGATTTATCGGGCGTCCAAAGGGGTATGATCATTGGCTTTCGGACCAAGGGTGAAAGCATTTTCGAAATGGCTTGGCTTGTAAACTGTTCGCTTACCGCCTTGGTTAAAGTACACTGTCTATGGCAAAATGGTGCTATGCAAGACCAGCGCCTAGGCAAGTATGCTACAAAAATGGCTCTGAGCACTATGCGACTTAACTTCTGAGGTCATCATTCGCCTAGAACGTAGAAATAATTAAACCTAACTAACCTAAGGACATCACACACAACCATGCTCGAGGCAGGATTCGAACCTGCGACCGTAGCGGTCACTCGGCTCCAGACTGTAGCGCCTATAACCGCACGGCCACTCCAGCCGGCTAACTATGGCATTCCTCGAGTCATAAATGACTGGGGTAAACGACGGCTGTGGAGATGTGAATGGGTAAATAACCGTGCAGCTGCTGAGCAGCTCACCGTCCACATGAACCAAGGAGTTACTACAAGTGTCTCCTCAATGATCGTTCAGCGACCGATGATGCTTATGGGCCTCCGCAGCAGGCGCCTGGTTCACGCGCCCATGCAGATTGCCGTTCATCGAAGACGAAGGTTGGAATTTGCACGCCAGCACCAGAAATGGACATCCGCTGAGTGGTGACAGGTGGCCATTTCAGACATGCTTTATGCTCCAGCGGACGGATGGCCGTCGGCGTGAAGCTTCTGAAACCAAAGGCTCCAGGCCGGAGACGGGACCGTTATGGTCTGGGGAATGTTATCGCAGCATTCGCTGCGTGACCTCGTCATTCTGGGAAGCACAATGGATCTAAAAAGTGTGCATCCATCCTTGGAGATCATGTCCACCCCTACATGCCATTTATTTATCTTCGGAATCTACTATCTACCAGTAGGCCACTGTAACGTGTCACACAGTTGCCAGGTTACCTGCGTGGTTCTAGGGGAACCAGGATGAGCCTACTCTAATCCCTTGGCCACTAAAGTCTCTACATTTAAAACCACTCGTGAATCTGCGAGGCCATCTCAATCAGGCTGTTCGGGGAATGGGTCCTCAATCAAGAATCATAACACAGAATGCTACGACAATGGAGTCCGATGGCTCCAAATCTCTGTCAGTACCTTCCAGAACATCACTGACTCTCTTCCTGCAAGTCTCGCTGGGGTCCACGCAGCCAAAAGTGTTTATTCAGAGTTTTGAGAGATGGATGCGTTAATGTGGTTATCAGCGGATGGAGCTGCTGTATGTGAAGAGAGACAACGCCAGAAAATTATAATGAGCAGCGGCAAGACCTGCAGAGGATGGACCATTGGTGCTGACAGCTGACTCTCAACATATGGGAATGTGGTGTACTGCTGACAGATACAAACGGTTTACACCATCTTGAACAATCATGAAATATTTGTAACTACCTAAAGTGGACAGATGTTTAAGTATTTCTTGTCCTACTGCCACCCTTGCCAGGTAATATTTGTAGAAGGAGCGCAGGAGATCGAAATAAGAGTGGAGAGTTTCGTCGTGGTTTCGTTTAGTAACCACGAGAGCGAAATGCTCATCAAAGTGAGGCAGCTCACGATAGAAGAGAGGTGTTGCGCTTCCCGGAGATGTTTATTGTTGTAATTCATTAAGCTTACTTGTCAAGAGGAGTCCGACAGTGTCTTCTCTTCCACTTACATTTCGTTTTCTGGCCATGACGAGAAAATCAAAGGCATTCGTGTAGCACGAGAGAGGGTCAGGAAAAAGTACCCTTCGCCAAACACCCAAAAGGAAGATTTTGGGGTTATAGGCGCAGGATATTATATTACTAATGGTAAAAGATACCCACTACTGTTCAGAACATGTTAAACGAAATAAACATTTTCTTTTATATTTACAAACAAGACATTCCATGTACAAAAGCTCGTCTTCAAGTGCTTTCAGTTCCTACAACGTAGATGATATACATAGGATGAAGTAATTAAGAGCCGTGCGGCATTAGCCGAGCGGTCTGGAGCGCTGCAGTAATACACTGTGCGGCTGGTCCCGGTGGAGGTTCGAGTTCTCCCTCTGGCATGGGCGTGTGTGTTGGTCCTTAGGATAATTTAGGTTAAGTAGTGTGTAAGCTTAGGGACTGATGACCTTAGCAGTTAAGTCCCATAAGATTTCACACACATTTTTGAACAAGTAATTAAGAATGGCAAAGTAAATACATCCTGTACGAGTAAATATATCCTCTAAGGTACACCGGACTGCAAGGTGATTTTTCTAACGTAAGTCAATAAATTTCTACGTCAATTGCTGACCGATTATGATACCACATTTGTATTTTTATCAGATCTATATGTTTTTTTTCTGTGACAATTAGAAAAGACCTTCGAAGAGGGCTTCGACGACACAACATATGTGGAACGTGGTAAGATAGCAAAACAAAGATGAGCGTTGCTGCTGTAACGATCAGACGTTTGGTTGGAAACTTATTTAGACTTTCACTGCGCATGCCATTTAGACTTTCACCAAGTATACGACAGTTTAAAAAGTGGCTTTGGTTTTGGCTAATGGTGACTGCGCAATGGAGCATTTGTACGCTGAAAGGTATCCTGATCATCTGTATTTACAAACATTGCAAATAATATTCAAGAAAGTGCTTCTTTGGAGGACGAAATAAGTCAGCGGAAAAGAAAAGTAACTGATTTAAGCAGCTGTAAGACATAATCCACATCTCACTATGAGGTAGATTGATTGTGCAGTTGGGATCTGCAAAGGAATGTTCTTGTAGTATTGCTTTCCAATGCGCTTCATCCTTTCCACATTTCCCCCACTACCAGACTCATGATAACGACTGTTAAAACCGGTTATAATACCCCGAATGGTGAGTACGAAAATAGAAAAACTGTACAGCTTCTCTATGTAACGATTTTATTTGTGGATGAAGCATCACTTACAAACTATGGACAAATCAGTTTTCCCTAAAAGCACTACTGGGCAATTCAGCATTCACACTGGCCGAGAGGAGGTAAACAACGGCCTTGTTTTCTCGATGTGCGGTAAAGGCTCATCAGATATTACATTAATGGTGGCTATATCGTATATGGAAAAGAAACGTTCCATATGTATCAATAGTTTCTCAAAGATATAGTGCCGAAGTCACTGTAAGACGTCTCACTGGACATTGCGTAATACATGAGGTACCAACATGGTGTAGGCCTCATCTGATTCTCATAGAAAGTTACAGACCTTAGTAAGAAAGTGATGGTATCCGTTTGGTCGATCTTCGGGAGAAACAGAACTACCAGCACGACTGTCGAATACATTACATATTGTACAATACGGACTTGTGCTGCAATAACTCTGGATGATATTCTGCTTGCATCATTGTCTTTCCAGTATGTTTAGTTCTTGTTATGGCAATAAACAGGCGAACACTACCTTATTTGTTTTCTTATATTTCTCAGTATCTAAGACGTTTGTTTGTAGGATCATACTTCTGAAGTAGGGGCTGTGACCTACGACGGTGTTATCTCGTTACTGTTTGAACAGTTTCTACATATAGCACTTCATCTACTAGGTTCTCTCCAATGACACTTAAAAACTGTGCAGTTTCTGTGCAGTTTTTTTTAAATACACAGTTTGTATCATAATTTGGCAGGTATAAACGCCCGTTGTTGCTTAAATACATCAGAAAATTCGCTACATATCCGAGAGAACGCAGAAAAGCTACATATTTACTCGTTCTCTATGTATATTTGGTGGCGTGGCTTAGCTAACAATTATTGTGAGACCGCAGACATGGCAGGTAAGTATTGATTTCGCTAGACTGGTATCCAGTTAATTAAGGGGAAACAGTAATGCAATATTGTTAATGTACACACAAAACCCACAATAGTCACATGCCATGTTACACACTTGTATTTCGTCTTTCACTGGTTCTCTGTACTCCGATAGTTAGCCGTGGGTTTTGTTACATCAGTTTGTTTGTTAAGCGTCTGATAATTACCAGAAGGACTGGAAACCTCCGTTGCTGTACCACACAGGCGTAGATGTAATATGGAACAATTAATTTACGTGTTTGAACTGTAGCACAAACACTTCCTTTCCCGTACACGAACTCACATTAAAACCAGGTATTATCCAACGCATATGGCCTGTCCAATGGGTATTTAAGTAGAATTTGAAAATGCTTATCGTATGACAGCCAGTTTGCTTTGGATATCGATAGCAAGAATGTAACGTACGTAAGTTTGGTAAGCAGACATTCCGCGAGCAAAACAAAACCGTGCCCAGTGGGTGGAAGAAAGCAGAGTTCACACCCGTCTACAAGAAGGGTTAGCAGAAGTGATCGACAAAACTACCGTCAAATATCCTTGACGTCCATTTCTTGTACAGTCTTACAACATATTCCGAGCTCAAACATAATGAGATATCATCAACAGAATGACGTCCACTCCAAACAGTACGGATTACGAAAAAGTATATTATGTGACATTCAAGTCACCCTGTTATCACATGACGTAGTGAAAACAATGGAACACGGAAGTGAGATGGGTGCTGTATTCTTAGATTTCCTTAAAGCGTATGTCTGACAATGTAAGATAGTACGGGATCTCAGGTGAAAACTATGACTGGATTGAGGCTTACTTGGTAGGGACGACGCAGCAAGTAATCGTGGATTGAGAGACATGGATAGATATAGAAGTTGCATAACTTGACGTAACGTTACAAAGAGATATGAAATAGAACGAGCACTATGGTACGGAAGACGAACGGTCGAAACCGGTTTACTGTGAGAATTTTAGGAAAGTGTGGTTCATCTGTTACGGAGACCATGTATAGGGAGCTAGTGCGGCCTATGTGGGTACTTGGTTCAAATGGCTTTGAGCACTATGGGACTTAACTTCTAAGGTCATCTGTCCCCTAGAACTTCGAACTACTTAAACCTAAGTAACCTAAGGACAACACACACATCCATGCCCGCGGCAGGATTCGAACCTGCGACCAGAGCGATCGCGCGGTTCCAGACTGTAGCGCCTAGAACCTCTCGGCCACCCTGGCCGTCTATGTGGGTACTGCTCGACTGTTTGGGATCCGCACCACGACATCGGAGCAGTTACCGGTAGGCTCGAACAACAGAGAAGTATCACGGAGATGCTTTGGGACCTAAAATGTGAATCACTCAAGGGAAGGTGTTCTTTTCGAGGAACACTGTTGAGAAAATTTAGATAACTGTCATTAAAACCTGACAGAAAAACTTCTTATTTCCGCTAACATACATTTCGCATAAGGACCACAAAGAGAGGAAAAATTAGGGCTCATCTGAGGCGTACAGACAGTCGCATTTCCCTCGCTCTCTCTGCGAGCCGAACAGAAAAGGGAACAACAAGTAGTGGTACTGGGTTCCCTCCGCCGTGAGCGTCCGCAGCTCGTGGCCTACTATTACTAAAGATGAAGTGCATTAGGGAGTGCGTAACTCACCTCTCAAAAAATCTCCTGGACTTGATGGCCTCCCTATGGAGTTTTATGCCTGCTACTGGTCTATAATTGGAGACAAGATCACTTCCATGGCAAATGAGGTCCTGAACGGAAAAACGGTGCCTGCAGAGTTTAAGAAAAGTAATATAGTACTGATTCCTAAGAGTAAAGGCAAAACCAACTTAAACAATTTTCGGCCTCTTTCGCTACTAAATAATTTTGCGTATTAGCAACAAAAGACTCTCTGCCTTTTTCAACAAAATATTGAGTCATCATCAATCTTGTTCTCCGACCAGAACGATATTCGAAAGTTTATCTGCATACAGAGACGTCATTGCAATTACCTCAGTGACAAGTATAAAATGTGTTTTAATCTTTATAGATTTCAGCAAAGCTTTTAACCGCGTTAGTCATAGATACCTCTTTGCGACGCTGTCAAGAATGGCTTTCCACCCTCAGATTGTCAACATGCTAAGAAATATCCCAACAGGTATAAATGCGAAAATAGCAATCACTGGCCAAACTTCTAAACCCATACAGATAAAGCGAGGGGTTCCACAGGGCAGTCCCTTATCTATATTTTTATTATCCGTATCTTTAGAGCCCTTCCTCCGCCCTGTCCACGCAAGATTAACAGGCATAACATTGAGTGATGAGAAAACTGTCATACGAGATTATGCTGATGACGTGGGCGTTCTAATAAGGAATAAGGAGGGTACAGTAACACTGGAAAAAGAAATCCAAAGGTATTGTCTAGCGTCGGGAGCGACAACAAATGAAAACAAAAGTAAAATATTGAATCTACGGGTCCTAGATCACCTCCGACTGGCATGGGCAAAACAAGACAACAAACATTCAACTTTGGGAATAACCTTAATGGCATGTCCGATGAGGATGGCTGCTTTTAACTGGACGGAAAGTGGGAGGAAAATTCATGGTGCTGTAATGGAGAAGAACATCCATCGAACTATGGACCTGGTGTAAAGACGGTTCAAATGACTCTGAGCACTATGGGACTTAACATCTTAGGTCATCAGTCCCCTTGAACGTAGAACTACTTAAACCGAACTAACCTAAGGACATCACACACATCCATGCCCGAGGTAGGATTCGAACCTGCGCCCGTAGCAGTCGCGCGGTTCGGAACTGATCGCCTAGAACCGCGAGACCACAGCGGCCGGCCTGGTGCAAAGAGTCAGATCCATCAACTCCTGCGTTTTGTCTAAAGCGTATTTCACTGCGCAGGTATTTCCAATCCCTTAACTAGTAGCGAAAGGGATCATGTTCAATGTTACCAATTATTTATGGCGAGGAGACATATTCAGGGTTGGTGCGACTACCATTATACTGGATGTCAGAAACGGGGGCCTCGGTTTGGTGGATATTCGCAATAAAGCGTCTCCTCTGTTCCTCAAACGGACTTTCCATATACTCAGAGAACTTCCACAATGTATAACGGCAAAGCTCTTTGAGGTTGTGATACCCCTTAGCCGGCAAGCACCGATTGATGTGCGAAGGATTAAGCCCGTTTGCACTATGTGAGGAACTTTTTCCTAGAAGCAAGTTATCTTATTGACGAAATCAGAAGCAACACATATATCACAGCGCGCGACATCATACCTGAAAGGAAGTAAAATGAGGGCAGAAGCAAAACTGAAACGAAATTCCCAAATTGTGACTGGAAAACTCTATAGCGGAACATCAACTATGCCGGGCTATCTACAGTCGCTATTTCCGCATGGTACAAAACAGTTAACAATGTAATCAGCACCAACAAGAGACTATACGGGATCGGTTTAAACCAGACAGACTTTTGTGGAAAATGCAATCTGGTGGATACACTCATTAACAGATTCACTTGTGGTGGCATTATGTATAACAGGAATTGGATCAGGCAACAAATCGCCTTTCTCACCAGATCCTCTACGGAATATATAACGCAATGCTCCTCCTGAGACCAGACATGACATACTTTCCGAAATTAAAAACCGACGCCATTAGCCGGTTACTGGAAAAATATGTCAGTTACGTCATCCACAAACTTGGGTCGGTCAACGAGATAGAATTCCGCGTATACATGAAGTGCGAATATGCAAAAATCAGCACATACCGCAACCACAAGAAGCACTTCGGCAACATGCTGAAGGTCATTTTTGAAAGAATGGGTGTTGGTTAAATATGTGGAACCACTACATCCCCTTGAACGAGCAATAACAGAAGAAAATTAAAAGTCACTTGGTTTCTTATTATTTTTTACTATTACCTTGCTTCCGGAACTTCTATGTTAGACGAAAAGTTTTTTTTTTCGAAACTTTTTGTTCAGAATTACTCGTGTTCGACTTCCAAAGTATTTGTGTGATTCAAGAAGAGTTGCTAAGTTTTTTATCAGTGTTCACTTTCTACTCAGAGAAGAGGTTTCTTTGTTTTTCTTACATCGGAGAATGGAAATTTCGTGTTAAGATTTCTGCACACTTAGTGCTATGACCTAACAGACGACATGAAAAAAGGGGTGGGAGGGGTTTGGGCCTTGACGCACTGGCAGTGCCGTGAAGAGACCCCACTGCTAGTGCGACGTGTACCACGCCCTGACCATCCTAAATATAAAAAAAATATAAAAAATACAAATGGTTAAAAAATTGGATTGTTGGGAGAAAATGATAAAAAATATTGGTAGAGCACTTCCCTGCGTAAGGCAAAGGTCTCGAGTTAGAATCCCGGTAAAAAACAAAAAATGAAAATTGGCTAGCGTTTTTGCCTCTGGATCACTGGATCCCGGGTTCGATTCCCGGCCGGGTTGGGGATTTTTCTCTCCCCATGAACTGGTTGTGTTGTTCTCATCATTTCAGCGTCATCATCATTCGCGTCAGTGGCTATACTGGACTGCGAAAAAAAGAATTGGACAGTGCAAAGATTTGGAATTTGTACAGGAGCTAATGACCGCGAGTTGCGCGCCCCCCAAACCAAACATCATCATCATCACCATCCTCGTCAGTATGGTGACTTGCGGAATATGTATGTACACTCCTGGAAATTGAAATAAGAACACCGTGAATTCATTGTCCCAGGAAGGGGAAACTTTATTGACACATTCCTGGGGTCAGATACATCACATGATCACACTGACAGAACCACAGGCGCATAGACACAGGCAACAGAGCATGCACAATGTCGGCACTAGTACAGTGTATATCCACCTTTCGCAGCAATGCAGGCTGCTATTCTCCCATGGAGACGATCGTAGAGATGCTGAATGTAGTCTTGTGGAACGGCTTGCCATGCCATTTCCACCTGGCGCCTCAGTTGAACCAGCGTTCGTGCTGGACGTGCAGACCGCGTGAGACGACGCTTCATCCAGTCCCAAACATGCTCAATGGGGGACAGATCCGGAGATCTTGCTGGCCAGGGTAGTTGACTTACACCTTCTAGAGCACGTTGGGTGGCACGGGATACATGCGGACGTGCATTGTCCTGTTGTAACAGCAAGTTCCCTTGCCGGTCTAGGAATGGTAGAACGATGGGTTCGATGACGGTTTGGATGTACTGTGCACTATTCAGTGTCCCCTCGACGATCACCAGAGGTGTACGGCCAGTGTAGGAGATCGCTCCCCACACCATGATGCCGGGTGTTGGCCCTGTGTGCCTCGGTCGTATGCAGTCCTGATTGTAGCGCTCACGTGCACGGCGCCAAACGCGCATACGACCATCATTGGCACCAAGGCAGAAGCGTCTCTCATCGCTGAAGACGACACATCTCCATTCGTCCCTCCATTCACGCCTGTCGCGACAGCACTGGAGGCGGGCTGCACGATGTTGGGGCGTGAGCGGAAGACGGCCTAACGGTGTGCGGGACCGTAGCCCTGCTTCATGGAGACGGTTGCGAATGGTCCTCGCCGATACCCCAGGAGCAACAGTGTCCCTAATTTGCTGGGAAGTGGCGGTGCGGTCCCCTACGGCACTGCGTAGGATCCTACGGTCTTGGCGTGCATCCGTGCGTCGCTGCGGTCCGGTCCCAGGTCGACGGGCACGTGCACCTTCCGCCGACCACTGGCGACAACATCGATGTACCGTGGAGACCTCACGCCCCACGTGTTGAGCAATTCGGCGGTACGTCCACCCGGCCTCCCGCATGCCCACTATATGCTCTCGCTCAAAGTCCGTCAACTGCACATACGGTTCACGTCCACGCTGTCGCGGCATGCTACCAGAGTTAAAGACTGCGATGGAGCTCCGTATGCCACGGCAAACTGGCTGACACTGACGGCGGCGGTGCACAAATGCTGCGCAGCTAGCGCCATTCGACGGCCAACACCGCGATTCCTGGTGTGTCCGCTGTGCCGTGCGTGTGATCATTGCTTGTACAGCCCTCTCGCAGTGTCCGGAGCAAGTATGGTGGGTCTGACACACTGGTGTCAATGTGTTCTTTTTTCCATTTCCAGGAGTGTAGATGTAATTTCGTGTGTTCCCTAGAGAAGAGTGTTGGTACCTTATCTGCTCAAGCTATTTATGAAAGAGGTTGCAGATATTATTGAAATCAATCTCGGGCATTTCGCACATGGTGTAGTGATATACAATGAAGTACTCTCTGTAGCAAGCTACGCAAATATTCTGATAATGACAAAATTTCAAATTAGTACAAAGTTTGGCAAGTTGCTTCAAATGCTGTGCACTTAAAAAACGAAAGAAAATGATGTATCCTGTGACTACAGTATGAATAAGGCACAATTGGCACCGGTAAACTCATAGAAATAAGTGGATTCAGCGCTTTATAGGGATATGGAAATTAACGACCACATAGGTTCAGCCACTGGCAAGGAGGATTACGTTCTGTGGGAGATGAAAACCAGGGCGATTCTATTGACTGGATTATTCTTGAATCACATCCATACTGTCCCGAAACACTTTCAGCCATCTCGCCACCGTACGATATGGCAATGCAGCATCACCACATGCCTAACGCAGTGCTGAAAACATTGTTGTACGCTCCTGTCACATTTCACTTCAATCTTCATCTTCACACTTTTTTCATGTTTCCTAAACTTATTGTTAGGGCGTTCGAACTGGCCTCCCGCGCTTTCAGACAGTAACCTCTGCAACTGACTCAAATACAGCCGTCACCACTCACTGCACAATTTCAACTGACCTTCTGCTATCAACTAGAGACAGCGCTCATGCCATTGAATGTACATACTTCATATTGTGGCAGTGTTGCCACCACTTTTCCTCTTAACCTAGTAAAACAGCGGCGTTGTGAGGACGTTGGTAGGTGACTCGTGTCCACTCCGAATAATGCCACGAGTGCAGCAGACCACAGCCAGCTGTCGGTAGTATCGCCTGCTACCGATAGCGGCGTAGATGCATTGTCTGTGTAAAGCAAGTCCCTCTCTGTACAGTGTGTGCACTTATTTCTCGACTAAGCGAAGTGTAGCACCGGAGGTTTTGTACTGACTTACTTACATAACGAGGTACAGCCACTTCCCAGTTATAAGCAGACCGCCATGTTACCACTCGTTACAGGAACGATAAAGTAATGCGAAAAATGCCTTTACTCTGAGCCGAAGTGGCTTGCTATTGAAGACACTAGCTTTGTTGATGATGAGGAGAAATGTGGAACAACATATCAACTACGTCTTCAAAGTGAGTAAGCCGACGGTGTGCATATTACAGCAAAAGTAACCCGCTACTAATCTGAGTGGTACTGTGCCCCATAGAGGATGCAAACTAGAAAATAAATAGCGCATCGACCGAATACATAGATGTGTTATTAGACGGCGATATGACACTTCAAATAATACAAAAACTATCAACTTTGTGAGAATTTCGCAGCTCTTCTTGCAGAGAAGAGTACTTTGCTCACAAGGGTGCTATGGAAAAAATTGCCCAGTATATGGGATTTGGCCTTAAAATGTACCACAATAACCGAGTTCTCAACTGTGAACTAAACGACATAGTTTCATAAAAGAAGTACTACATTTCACGATAAGAATTAATCAACAGTTGTCATTGGTTTATTGATATGAAAGACAGATTGATGCATATCATACTGTTAATGACTGCTGTTACAGTGGTATTTCAGGAGTGGTGTGAACCAGAAGTGTCATTGAATGTTTATTCTGAAACTTCCTGGCAGATTAAAACTGTGTTCCCGACCGACCTTCGAACTCGGGACCTTTGCCTTTCGCGGGCAAGTGCTCTACCATCTGAGCCACCGAAGCACGACTCACGCCTTGTCCTCACAGCTCTACTTCTGCAACTATCTCGTCTCCTATCTTCCAAACGAGATACTGGCACAAGTGAAGCTGTGAGGACTGGGCGTGAGTCGCGCTTCAGTAGCTCAGGTAGTGCGTGCACGATAGCTCAGTGCGCTCGGTCAGAGGGTTAGCCGCTTTCTGTAATAAAAAAACTGAGTTAATGGATCAACAACGAACTAAGAATGGTGTCTTACGGTGTCCGCCCCGATCAGATACAACGAACAAAATGAAATTTAAAAAAAGGTGGTAGAGCACTTGCCGGCAAAAGGCACACAGTTTTAATCTTCCAGGAAGTTTCATATCAGCGCACACTCCGCTGCAGAGTGGAAATCTCATTCTAGAATGTTTATTCTGTTGTGCAATCCATGGAATTATCCTCAAGAGATGTAGCGTGTTATGGTGTTCCCGCTGTGTGACGATGGTGACGATGATCATTGGTTTGTGGGAGGCTTAACTCCGCGGTTATCAGCGCCCTTTCGAAGTTTCAATCTTAACATAGTCCAAACTCGCCACGTTCATGAATGATGATGATATTTTGAGGGAAATACAAACTCTCGGTTCCTGTCTTATGTAACATTATTTACTTTTATTTACGAATTAACAATACATGTTTACAGATAGAATACCTTCAATTTTCTTACGTACGTTTTCTGTGTAGTTATCGAGAGTCTTTTTCTCTTCATTACGCTGTGGTTGTTTTCTGATACACAAATTTTGTTTGTCGAATACCTCTTTTGTTACATTTTGTTCACTTGCAAATTGATTTATAGTGGTACTGTTATTTTATTTTAGTTCTAGTCCTATTGGTGGCTATGACGAAGGGACGTCGAGTTTTATTTTTCAGTTTTTGTTTGTGTTATGATATTTTATGAGTTTGTTAATGCTGTCATTTCAAAATTGCTGATATTAGAGAGAGAGATTTATCTGGTATCAAAAGGTTGCGTCTCTTAAAACTTGTTTATAGTTCTATCTTACTGACTATGACAAACATTTAAACAAAGCAATGAACAAAACTGTGGGATATTATATTTGATTTAGCCAGCGTTAGTCGTGGTTGAGAGAGAGAGAGAGAGGGGGGGGGGGGAGGGAAGGAGAGGGAGGGGACATATGACAATATGATAAAAAAAGAAGAAGTCTTTGCAAATTTTACTATTTAAAAATCAAATGGCTCTGAGCACTGTGGGACTTAACTTCTGAGGTCATCAGTCCCCTAGAACGTAGAACTACTTAAACCTAACTAACCTAAGGACATCACACACAACCATACTCGAGGCAGGATTCGAACCTGCAACCGTAGTGGTCGCGCGGTTCCAGACTGTAGTGCGTAAAACCACTCGGCCACCCCGACCGGCCTCTTACTCCTGGAAATGGAAAAAAGAACACATTGACACCGGTGTGTCAGACCCACCATACTTGCTCCGGACACTGCGAGGGGTCGGAACAAGCAATGATCACACGCACGGCACAGCGGACACACCAGGAACCGCGGTGTTGGCCGTCGAATGGCACTAGCTGAGCAGCATTTGTGCACCGCCGCCGTCAGTGTCAGCCAGTTTGCCGTGGCATACGGAGCTCCATCGCAGTCTTTAACACTGGTAGCATGCCGCGACAGCGTGGACGTGAACCGTATGTGCAGTTGACGGACTTTGAACGAGGGCGTATAGTGGGCATGCGGGAGGCCGGGTGGACGTACCGCCGAATTGCTCAACACGTGGGGCGTGAGGTTTCCACAGTACATCGATGTTGTCGCCAGTGGTCGGCGGAAGGTGCACGTGCCCGTCGACTTGGGACCGGACCGCAACGACGCACGGATGCACGCCAAGACCGTAGGATCCTACGCAGTACCGTAGGGGACCGCACCGCCACTTCCCAGCAGATTAGGGACACTGTTGATCCTGGGGTATCGGCGAGGACCATTCGCAACCGTCTCCATGAAGCTGGGCTACGGTCCCGCACACCGTTAGGCCGTCTTCCGCTCACGCCCCAACATCGTGCAGCCCGCCTCCAGTGGTATCGCGACAGGCGTGAATGGAGGGACGAATGGAGAAGTGTCGTCTTCAGCGATGAGAGTCGCTTCTGCCTTGGTGCCAATGATGGTCGTATGCGCGTTTGGCGCCGTGCAGGTGAGCGCCACAATCAGGACTGCATACGACCGAGGCACACAGGGCCAACACCCGGCATCATGTTGTGGGGAGCGATCTCCTACACTGGCCGTACACATATGGTCATCGTCGAGGGGACACTGAATAGTTCACGGTACATCCAAACCGTCATCGAACCCATCGTTCTACCATTCCTAGACCGGCAAGGGAACTTTTTGTTCCAACAGGACAATGCACGTCCGCATGTATCCCGTGCCACCCAACGTGCTCTAGAAGGTGTAAGTCAACTACCCTGGCCAGCAAAATCTCCTTATCTGTTCCCCATTGAGCATGTTTGGGACTGGATGAAGCGTCGTCTCACTCGGTCAGCACGTCCAGCACGAACGCTGGTCCAACTGAGGCGCCAGGTGGAAATGGCATGGCAAGCCGTTCCACAGGACTACATCCAGCATCTCTACGATCGTCTCCATAGGAGAATAGCAGCCTGCATTGCTGCGAAAGGTGGATATACACAGTACTAGTGCCGACATTGTGCACGCTCTGTTGCCTGTGTCAATGTGCCTGTGGTTCTGTCACTGTGACCATGTGATGTATCTGTGTCAATAAAGTTTCCCCTTCCTGGGACAATGAATTCACGGTGTTCTTATTTCAATTTCCAGGAGTGTATACACACGGTCACAAACACAGTTCTAAGTAACCTACTTTTATTATTGATTTGGCTTGCTGTGAGATATATGTTATATTACTCACATAACCACCTTCGTTGTGGCGACTGATGTTTCTCAGATTTATCGAGAGGCTATCTTGGTACAAGTGGAGCACAAACAGAAGACCTCTATTATTAATACATTTTCCCAGTGGGGCGGCGGTATTATTTATTGTGTCGCACTATTTCATATGGGAGAACACTGTAGATTCACTGCCGACGTTTTAACACATACATACTTTTAACATGCAGTTGTAGAAGTGTTGGATTGTGGGAGGGTGTCTGCGACAGAAACGACGAGGGCGTGAGGGGTTAGGGGAGGGGATGGTGTAGTGGCTTCGGCGGAGGGTGTCCTTGAAGACTGCGGCGAACGTAATCTGCACGTAGTTCAATATCCCCAACCCGGCTGGGAATTGAGTCCAGGACCTCGTGATCCAGAGGCAGCAATGCTAGCCACTACACTACGAGCTGCGGACGGTGTTACACCTTTCTGGTGTAAGAACACGAAGGTGCTGCCAACTTGGGCAGGTCTTCAGTTCTCCTTACCAAGTAATACAGGGTAGTGATCCAGTAATAAAGGATCAAATACAGCTGAAGCGGTTATTAATACCCACGATAAGTACCCTGTTATTGTTGTTGTGTTTCGGATGGATATAGGGTGCAATAATTATGCAGAGGTGGAGAGCCTTGCACAGCAATGTAAAGCTGCATCAAACCTGCCTCCCAGCAGAACAACAAAAACGACAGCTGAGCGAGTAATCGATGTCAGGGAGGTAGTTCATTACTCTTCTTATGAATAGGAACTACCAGCAGCTTGCTCCCGTCTTGTAGCATGCCAAGTTATTCCAGCGGTTCTGTACCCTGGTATCCTATGTATAGTGATATTAGTGCCCCTCCCCAACCCCGGCTAGAGGGAGGGGTGAAAAGTGAAAAGAGCGACTGATTGCAGTTCCACGCACAGTGAACGTGCAGCGCCGTGGAACAGTGGCCAACCGCGCTCGTAACGTTGCGGTATTCGGCTTCTGAGTCTATAGTGACGCCACGCAGTGAGGTGAATCGTTCTGCCAGCTGGGCCGTGCGTGGTTACAGCCGCAGATCGTGACCGCCGTACCGCACACCCGATTATCGCACATGCACCTCCTTCATCAGCCGGCAGCGCTCTGTTGACATCTCACAGGCTGCGTAGGACGTGATCAGGAGGCAAGGAGAGAGAGAGAGAGAGAGAGACAGAGAGAGAGAGAGAGAGAGAGAGAGAGGTAGAGGTAGAGAGATAGAGAGAGACTAACACGATCTGCTAGCTAGGCACCACATCTGTGCTACAACATAAAGACAAGCTGCTGGTTAACGATGTTACCAGACATCTGGAAAATTTCTTAACCAATTTACTTCAAATGTAGAAACCTTCGGATGGACATGGTCAACATATTTCTTAAGTATTATATAAAGTTTATATTTGATTACTAGATGGGCATTCTGCTAGTGAAATGGTGAATGACCTTTCCGACCATGATGCACAAATTTTTACTCTAAAAGGCTTTGTGCTCAAACAATTGTCCCATGTAATAACAAACTGTGTAGGAAAGTTATTTCAACAGCAGTGGAGAGTTTTTTAAACATTGTCAAGGAACAAGAGTGGCAGAATGTTTATAGTACCGACAACATAGATGATAAATTTAATGCTCTCGTTAACACATTTCTCATGCTCTTTTAGAGTTGCTTTCCATTAGAACGTTCTAAACGGGTTTCTAGCAGTAATAGGCAGACCGAGTGTACAGTTCGGCTTTAGAAGTAGTTTAACAACTGAAAATGCTATATTCTCTTTCCTCTGTCAGGTACTGGATGGGTTAAACAAATTTTATGAACGCTGGAACTTTTTTTTTTTTTTTTGATTTAGCAAACGCGTTTGATTGTGTTGTGAGACGCCCAGCTTAACCTGCAGGAAATTGTGGAAAGGGGTCAAAATACGGGGCCGTCAGTTACACTCGAACATACAACTTTATTACTTCATCAAACATTACAAGAACGCAAAAAAGTTTTTTTTTTAAACACACTGCTTCACTCTTTGGAACTTAAATTTAAAAACGGATGAGGGGCAATAACTTAAAACGCAAGCATAATCATAAATTTAAAAGGTAAGCTTTATCTTACAACAGTTCTTTATTTAGGCTGAAGGCGCAAAGAATCAGAGATTTTCAGAGCAAAAATTTGATTTCAAAATAGCCTGAAAGCCCAACACTTAAAGCTAAACAACATTAAATAGTTTTTAAGAAAAATCTAGGGCCTTACGTAAAACAGTTCTTAATTAGGCAAAACTCAACCAAAACAGAAATTTAAAAGGCAAAGCATTATCTCAAAACAGTTCTTTAGTTAGGCTGAAGGCCTAAAGAATCAGACACTTCAAGACAAACAAGTTAATCCAAATCTGCTGAAGGCCCATCACTTAAAATTCAACAACATTAAAATTTTTGAAATGCCAAAGGCCTTATGTGAAACAGTTCCTTGAACTAGGCTGAAGGCCTGAAGACCAAAACTACTCTAACTCAAAATCGACTGAAGGCGCTTAAAATTGAAAAACATTTAAATCTTTGAAATACCAAAGGCCTTACGTGAAACACTTCTATAAATTAGGCTGATGGCCTAAATAATCTTACTCCTTAAAGGCATGAAACCTTAATTTTAAAAAAATGGCTAGAAGCCATACAAGACAAAGAACAAGAACGAATAAAAAAAGGCAGTACACTCAAGGGTACTCAGATATTCGAGGATTGGCCTGGAATCCAAACACTAACGCTCGCTTAGGTGAGACAGGCAGTGGGGCCAACCATTCACGTTCCAACGACAACCAAATCGACCGGCAGTCAACGGACCCACTGGCAGGATAGCTTCCACCTCACCCGACCAGGGCACAACAGGGAGTTCAACGGAACAACGCAGAGGATATTGGCGCCCACAACCAATCATACATGGAGCTGTCAAACTACACACCGTGCTGGACAGCAACAACATGATGAAGAAACTATACTACCTGAAATTTACGTCAACGGCCAGGGTAGGTAACCTAAACGTTAACGGGCAGAAGATTCCGCTGGTCCAATTCAATTCAAATAAACAAAAACAGTGAAACTCCACCGGAGGTTGGCTAGAATTTTCCAACCATGTTGTTACTCGCGGGAATATCCCAACAGCCGACGACGAACTCCAAACGACACACTCTGAATAGTCTTAACGTGCTGTTACATTAAATCAAAACCCAACATTCGTGTCCGGGGTCGGTGAACCACGGACCTCGTAGCAATGGGAACAGCGCCACACACTCCGACACGCGTAAAGACTGCCAGTGGCCCCGGCCAAACTACGTCCTGCAGAGAAATTCTCGCCGCTCCACGCCAACCGACCGACTGGTCTCACACCTCCCAGCCGGAAACTGTAAGCGCCTGGTCAAAGATAGTCCAAGGTGCGAATATAGTTACACACCGCTGCTGGTACCCGCGGAAGGAGAGGATAACAGCATAATCGTGATAACCGCTGGAGACTAAACACAGAATCGCAACAAGGGTTTAATCCTGCGCTTAGCATGAGCCAACCCCGGCTCTGGTTGATCACAGAATATTCCTTCAGAAGTAGGACCATTGCGGAATACGGGGAGTAGCAACAGTCAGCAAAAGATCATTATTCACAATTTTGAGAATGGCTGTGATATGGGATCTGAGTGAGGTACGGTCAAAGGGTAGTGGGGGGGGGGGATACCCACAGGGACCAGTGCTGGGGCCACTCCTGTTCGTTATTTATATAAATGATATGACCTCTAGTATCACAGGTAACTCTAAAATATTTCTGTCTGCTGATGACACAAGCTTGGTAGTAAAGGACGTTGTGGGAAACATTGGCTCGGTTTCAAATAGTGCAGTTCATGACCTAAGTTCATGGCTTGCAGAATATAAACTACCACTAAATCACAGTAACACTCAGTTTTTACAGTTTCTGACACACAGTTCAACAAAACCTGACGTTTTAATTCCACAGAATGGGCATATGAAACTGAAAAAATTCAAATTTCTTTATGTTCAGATAGTAAACTGTCGTGGAAAGCCTACGTTCAGGATCTTGTCTAAAGACTTAATGCTGCCATTTTTACTATTCGTAGTGAGTGATCGTTCGACACCAAAATTAATCTATTTTGCTTATTCTCATTCGCTTATGTAGCATGGTATTGTATTTTGGGCTAACTCTTCCCACTCTAAACGGATATTTTTGTCTCAGAAACGGGTGGTTCGGGCAATAAGTGGTGTGAGTTCACGAACCTCTCGTCGACCTCTGCTCACGAGTCTGGGTATTTTGGCATTGGCCTCTCAATATATATATATTCGTTAGAGTCGTTTCTTGTTAGCAATATTAGGTAATTCCCAAGAATAAGCAGCTTTCACTAAGTTAATACTCGGCAGAAATCAAACCAGCATTGGGATCGGACTTCCTTAACTCTTGTGCAGAAAGGTGTGCATTGTACTGCTGCATCCATTTTCAATAAGCTGCCACTCGAATTCAATAATCTTAGCAGTAATCCACGCGCTTCCAAATCGAAACTATGGAGTTCCCTCGTGGGTTATTCCTTCCATTCTGTCGAGGAGTTCCTCGAAAAATTAAGCTGATTCTGGTTGTATTGTTAGCTGTGTTCATTTAAACTTATGGACTGACCCTTTTTCGGGTTCATGAGCATTTTACTTTTATGTCGTAATTTCATGTATTGACACATTCCATGACCTTGGAAATCTGCTCCTCATTTTGGTCCTACGGAACTTGATGGGTAAATAAAATAAGTCAAGTTCTTGTTAAACGTCCTTACAAAAACTCTCTAAAAGTTCTTGAATTTTTATTTACTGAGGTGGCAGAAGTCATCGAATAGCGAAATGCACATATACATATATCGCGTTCACAAGATATAAGAGGGCGGTTCATTGGCTGAGCTTGTTCTCAGTGATTCATATAATGTTTCTGGAGTGATTATGGCCTCAAGACGGGAATTAGTAGACTTTGAAAGCAGAACGGTAGTTGGAGCTAGATGCATGGGACATTCCATTTCGGAAATAGTTAGGAAATTCAGTATTTCGAGATCCACACTGTCAAGAGCTTACCTAATTACTCCCACCAACTACAAAGCAATGACCGTTGGCCTTCGATTAACGATCGAGAGCAACGGTGTTTGCGTTGTCTTGTCAGTGCTAGCAGACAGGCAACATCACGTGAAATAACCACAGAAATTAGTGTGAGACGTACGACGAACGTAATCATTAGGACAGTGCTGCGAAATTTTACGTTAATGAACTATAGCAGCAGACACCAAAGCGAATGCCTTTGCTAGTAGCACGACATCGCCAGCAACGCCTCTCCTGGGCTCGTGATCATATCTGTTGAAGCGTAGACGACTGGGAAACCGTGACCTGGTTAGATGAGTTCCGATTGTGGTTGGTAAGGGTTGATGGTAGAGTTCGAATGTGGAGCAGATTTCACAATGCCATGGACCCAAATTGTGAATAAGGAACTGCCCAAGCTCTTGGTGCCTCCATAATTGTGTGGGCTTATTTACAATGAATCAACTGGGTCCTCTTATCCACCTGAACCTATCATTATTTGAAAATGTCAATGTTCAGCTACTTGGAGACCATTTTCGACCATTTCGGGTCGAATTTTAATGCATGGTAATGCACCATTTCGCTTGGCCACAATTAATCGCTGTTGGTTTGAGGAACATTCTGGACAATTCGAGCAAATGATTTGGCAGCCTAGATCGCCCGACATGAATCCCGTCGAGCATATATGAGACATAACAGAGAGGTCGGTTCGTGAACAAATCCAGCACCGGCAACACTTTCGCAGTTATGGACGGCTATGGAGGCAGCATGCTCACTATTTCTACAGTGGACTTCAACGGTTTGTTGAGCGCAGGCCATGTCGAGTTGCTGCACTGAGGAGTTCCGACGCGATATTAGGAGGTACCCCAACACTTACGGCACCTCTTTGTATATAGGTTGTTGACAAAAATGTCTAAAGGTTCTTGACCAACTTGCTTCAAATTTTTACGTCATACCTTAATAAACAATCTAATACAGGGATTTCTGTTGAAGTCACCTTCGACAAAGCTAATGTGGTGCTGTTTGTGAATGTGAGGTTTCGTTTTATTTTTCACAGACGGTTCTAATACGGTAGCAAGCCATTTAAACTATACGACTAATTGTTTCTTCCATGTGTATTCTTTTTATTTTTATATAATTTCAAGCAGAAAATGAATACACAACGGTGTGAACAGAAAACCAGGAAGCTGCATTTATGGCCTTTCGGCTGATGATTACTACAGAATCTGAATCTCCCGAGACTTTGTTATCCTACCCGTTTGCAGACCAAAAGCTACAAGAAATACTGTCACCGAAGCCACTTTCGTGACAGATCAAGCAGCAGGAGAGTCTCTCGTACCTCATATACCAATAATCCTTACCGATTTAGCAATTTATTTTAAGCGACTTTAACTTCCAATCAAGATTTAATTGGCAGTCACAATAAACAAGGCTTACCACAGTGGTGTGTGGAGTGGCCGGGGGGCGGGAAGAGTAGATGGACAAAGTGCTAGGTGGAGATAGGGAAACAGAGAGGAGTTAGGAGAAGATGAATGGGTGAGGAGAGGCTGGAGAGAGATAGGGGAGTAGTGACGGACAGAGAGGGTGGAGGAGAAGAAGAAGATAGACAAAGACACGGGAGATGAAGAGGTGGATAGAGAGAGTAGGGTGAAGATTAGGGCAACACATAATTAGCGATTTCGAAGTAATACAGGCTTCGCTAATGACAAATATCGACAACTCACAACAGAGTGGTAAAACGTAAGCTGGTATTATTGATTATATCTCAAACCTTAAGACGGTATTGTTAATTATTTCTCCCAATTTGTGAGAATCTCATCGCCTTGTTGCTAATTATGTGAACTCTCCCGTTTTCTAGAATGCATAACCAGCATTGGTACCGTTCCGTCACGAAGAAGACGGTAGAGTTTCGTATACGACGGAAGTGCTGTGACCGACGTTACGCAGGAATCAGTGAATAGGTGGCTGGCTCTGATCGCCGCATATGCTACGGCTCGTTCTGCGAACTGTGCTAGGCAGCGCATCGGAATTGTAGCTGATGAAGAAGAGCTACAAACGTCCTTCGCAATAAATTTGTGAATTCGTCATTTGCCACTTTATATTTGTTGTCAGTGGCGTTTACAGTCATACTGAAACTTTATCCTGAGAAAGTGGAGGTAGGCCATCGGCTACTCACTTCAGATGCTCTTCCTTCACGGCATCTGGGTATTGCTGTATTTTCCTGATGGAGAGGTTCTTTCTGATATACTCTTTTCATCGGACGAAGGAAAGCATCGTTCCCTGGAGTAGGGTAAATCTTTTTATTCAGTCGGTGACTAGTTTCCAGTCAGAACCCATTTACAAATTATCCAAGTTGTCAAACCGGTGTTTCCCAAACCATAAGAGCCCTGTAAAGGTAACGAGCTTATACGTGTAACAAAGTGAAAATGAGCTGTATCTCTGTAACAGTTCATTTGCACTTTGTTATAGTGCATACTTTTTATGTTGACATGGTTCTTAAATTTTGGGTAATACTATTTTGAATAATTAGATGATCTGAAAATATCTCCAACCCGGAACTAGTCAACTAAAATTGGTCTTTACGTCCGTTTTCCAATTTCGTAGATTAACACAAGTTGTTGACCTGCAATTACTCCATCATGCTGGATTTCGCATTTCAAGAATGTTAGTATCGACGAACCAGTGCTTCAGAGATGCAATAGATGCACAGCGTGATTTCTCGTTTTGACACAAACAGTCCCTGTACTGCACAGAGTACACACTGCTATAAAATGTGATTCCGTGCCCCTCAGCCTTTCCTTAAGGACAATAAGGTGACCACCCACTAGCCACAAAAACACTCACGTGCTATAATACAATCTCCTCCATACTTTGCTGCTGACAATACACTTTATGACAGCTAATGCTCTCCAAGCATTCGCCAAACGTGAACCCTTTCATCGCACTGCACCGGGGTATAGAGCGATTCATTACTCTAAATCGCCCGTTTTAAGTCATTCACAGCCAACCGGATTTTCTGTTTACAACACCTCAAGCGTCGCTTAGCGTTGATTACACAAATGTGTAGCTTATGAGGAGCTGCTCTGCCATTTTACCCCTCTCCTTTTACCTCCCAACGCAGGGTCATTTTCGTAGCTGGGCAGCATGTAGCATTTTGGAACTCACGAGTGATTTCTTCTGGCGATTTCGTGCGAATGTTTACACCCACAGTCGGTAATTCTCGTTAGACCCTGTCTGATTGTGTAAGTAGTCTGTGTGACCTTGCTTGTTCCTTCACAATCGCATCACCAGCAGCCGGGTGGTTTAGAACGGTTGAAATGTCCGTAGAGGAGTCCTCAGTTGATATCCAATGACCATCCCACGTCGTAAGCGACTGAGCTCTTCTGTTCGGCAGGACAGTATACTTCGCTTCCTTTTATAATGACGGGTTCACCTCTTGTGGCATCTAGTGATTAGTTTCGCTTTACACAGGAGTGTTCGAATACTTTTGATGGCATAGTGAATGTGACCAACGTGGTGAAATATATTTTCTAGGAACTAGCATCTAACTGAGAGACCTACTGTAATTTTAATCAGCACAGTGCACGAGCACACGCCTTCAATAAATTACTAAATCTGTTACATGTTGTTTTTGATGACAGGCGCTATCCATCCCTAATTCTGATAGAAACCGAAAAGCCACAACCCATAGTGAGAGGAACTTTCCGGAGCCTGGTTCTCCGGTAATGGTTCCTGCACAGCATCTACGTACTTGAAACGCCCTGTACTTTAAGATATTGTCGGGTTTTCTCCTATTTCAGACACACGCTGTGTTTGTGAGATCTCTTATCGTAGTGAAATGGAGTAGCAGAAAGCCCCTTTGCAAGAAAATCGAAAATCAGCACCGCAGACCCATGCAGTTTTCAGCAAATATAAATCCGACCCTGTGTACAGAACAATATTCGCAAATTGTTCAAATGTCTGCGAGACGGATGCTGTTTACGATAGATCACACTCTGGTCGGCGACAGCTAGAACAATGGCACATATCCCCAGGAAACTTTGGCAGATGCCGACTCTGGTTTCAAAGGAATAACGGATTATCGCTGGTAGATAACGACAGTTTTTGCAAAATTTCAGCCATGCGGGAGTCCATTTCGATACAATCCACAGTATCAAGAGATTGTTGTGATAAGAGAAGTAGCCAGACGTATCTACATCAAGGCAGGCAGTCATATCGTTAACAGTGCATAGCTCTCGAAATCACATTTCTATGAACAAGTAGAGATGCGTGACGTAGTGCTTCGATTGATTACAAAACAAGCAATGGAAGATAGGGTACAGCATCTTTAGAAAGGTTGCATGGAGTGTAGTTTGGGCGCACGATGATGATGATTTTTGGTTTGTGGGCCGTTCAACGGCGTGGTTTCTCATCGCCGATACAAAGTCCCCAACTTTTCCAGGTCCATTCTCGCCAAATTCCTGAATGATGATGTACTGATTAGGACAACAACGACATCCAGTCCCCGGGCGGAGGAAATCCGCAACCCAGCCAGAAGTCGTATGCGGGTCCCCGTGAATGTGAGGCAGAAACGCTAACCATTAGATCATCAGCTGCGAACTTGACCACTAGAGGTCACATGGAAGTATAGTCCGAGTTACGATTTCGCTACTTATAATACTGTTCATTGACTTTTCGTAGGTGCATGTTGTATATTCTGGACAAATGTATCTACATCTATAATGTTACTCCACACATCAGCATGCCGTTTGTGGCGGAGGTTAAATGACTTATGAGCCATCATGTTTATCCAGAAAACTTACGGTATCGTCTGCGATCATCCAGATTTCTCCCTTGTCGACACCTTCAATGATACGTATTTATTACAGCAGCTGGATGTACTAATTCCGGAGAAATCCTCCTCATAACAAGCATCTATCAAAGCACGGTAAATAATTTCGTTTTTTGACTTGAGAGCTTATTTCGTTTCCAGTAGGAAATTACACAGATATATAGTAGGAACTAACAATTCTTGTTGTTTTGATTGGTAAGGGTTGATGGTAGAGTTCGAATGTGAAGCAGATTCCACGAAGCCATGGACCCAACTTGTGAATAAGGAACTGTGCAAGCTCTTGGTGCCTCCATAATTGTGTGGGCTTGTTTACAGTGAATCAACTGGGTCCTCTTATCCACCTGAACCGATCAGTATTTGAAAATGTGTATGGTAAGCTACATGGAGACAATTTTCAGCCATTTGGGGTCGAAATTTTATGCATGATAATGCGCCATGTTGCTTGGCCACAAGCCTTGTAGATAAGAATGACGAATTATTGTCTCTGGTAAATCACAATTTTTATTTGTATATTTATGGTGACACAGTGGTCCTGGCACCTGCACGGACTGCCCTAGTACTCCTGTCAGACCCAAATTCTAAACCTACCCGTACACACGTCGGAATGAACGTGGGAAGACCAATGATCTCTTCAGCGCGGATGCACACAAGACTCGAACTCTTACTGGAATCGGCGAAATGCTGTCATTAATGACGATAATGGACTTGGGCCACTCCATTAGTCCTGTGTGGATAAGCTAAGAATTTTAGTCTGACTGGGTGCGTACTAGGATAGTGACGAAAGGGTCTGCATAGCGCAGTTCTTAGCACATCTGCCTAGTAATCTGGGTTCGAATCCCAGTTCGGCACTAATATTCAACTTCTCCTTTGATTTAAATCACTGCCTGCTCGCAACCAATAACTGTGAGTCCTTTGTATCTTGCCTTAACCAAAAAAGTTTCACCTGTGTCGATATTTTCACAGGTCTATAAGTAAAAGCGATAATAGTATGTTTCACCACAAATATTAATATTGTGTTTTGAGGCACGTCATGTTTCAATCTAATGACGTATGTGTGTGTATGTGTGTGTGTGTGTGTGTGTTTGGTCATCGCGCTCAGTTTGATGTTGGCCTAATCACTAAAGACAATTCTGCTCCAGAATAAAATTTTTACTATGCAGCGGAATGTGCGCTGATATGAAACTTCCTGGGATATTAAAACTGTGTGCCGGACCGAGACACGAACTTAGATGGTAGAGCACTTACCTGCGAAAGGTAAAGGTCCCGGTGCGGAACACAGTTTTAATCTGCCAGAAAGTTTCATATCAGCGCACACTCTGTTATTGATCGAAACTATCATCCTGGAAACACCCCCCCCCCGCACCCCCCCCCCGCACCCCCCCCCCCCCCCCCCCCCCCCGGGTTGTGGCTAAGCCATGTCTCTGAAATATCCTTTCACTCAGGAGTGCTAGTTCCGCAAGGTCCGCAGGAGAGCTTCTGTGATGTTTGGAAGGAAGAAGACGAGATACCGGCGGAATTAAGACCGTGAAGAGGGCCGTGAGTCGTGCTTTGGTGGCTCAGATGGCAGAGCACTTTCCCGCGAAAGGCAAGGGTACCGAGATCGCGTATCAGTTCGGCACACAGTTTAAGCATTACGGGAAAAACCCTCCAACCAGCTGGTGATTTTGACGACCTAAAGTGCTAACTGGACAGAATTTGGCACTATATTCTTCAGAAGGACATCTAAAAGCTCTGTCAGTCAATACCAAACCGAATAAATGCTTGCACAAGGGCCAGAGAAGGATCAGCACGATTTGTCCAATTTGTGAACCACTTTCTCTTGAATAAATAAGCAAATTCTTCTGAAATTGTAATCATTTATTTTCCTGTTTCCTATACACGTACATTATGTCTACGGATTTCCATCCCATTCGGATAGTTCCTTTGTGGTGCGTGCATCTTTTTTTAGATGCGTTTCACATCGCTACAAATAGTTACCCTGAGGTAGTGGACAGAAAGTTGCCACATAATCTACACCTCCATATATATTCGACACGCGACATTGTGGTATGGCGGAAGGAACTTTGTTATCCACTGTCACGTTACACTTTTCACGTTACCACGGGGAATGGTTCGTGGGAAGAACGGAGATTGCTAATCCCCGCGTGAGCTCGAACACGTCTAACATTACGTTCATGGGCTTTCTAATGCAATGCGTAGTAGGAATCAATACATTTTCTGATGGATCTAGGAAAGAATTCTCTCGGAACTCTTAAGTCACACCATGGTGCAGAGCGCCTGTCTTGCAGCGTCTGCCACGTGACGGTTTCCTTCTTGCTAAATGAAATTTCCTCAATCAGTCATACCTGGTACGGATCTCAGACTCACGAAAAGCATTCAACTATTGGTCGAACGAGTGTTTTGTAGGGAATCCCCTTTGTAGGTGGATTGCACTTCGTATAGGTTCTTCAAATGAATCTCATTCTAGTATCTGCGTTATCTGCGATTAGTTTTACGTGGTCGTTTCAGTTGAAATTGCTCCGACTGCAATCTCATAGATACTTTATGGTAGTGACTGTTTTCAAGCACTGTTCTGCAATCGCTTATTCACACAGTAATAGGTGTTCCAGCCTATTTATGCGCAATAATTTACAGTTATTTATGATGTGAATCAACTGTCGATCCTGTTGTGGTTGGCAGGAGACCCAACAGTGTTTTTCTAAAGGAGGCCGAAATGCACGCGTTTTAGCTCACGCAGGCTGCCGTGAGGTCTGGAACATGACAAAGGAATTAGAATTGAGAAAAACGGACGTAGCTAGTGAAATACTTAACTTTAATCCATTAACGGAGAACGTCGCTCTTTATGGTACATGATTCACAATATCAATAGTACGGATACTGGCGCCTTGCTAGGTCGTAGCAAATATCGTAGCTGAAGGCTATGCTAACTATCGTCTCGGCAAATGAGAGCATAGAAGTCAGTGAACCATTCCTAGCAAAGTCGGCTGTACAACTGGGGCGAGTGCTAGGAAGTCTCTCTAGACCTGCCGTGTGGCGGCGCTCGGTCTCGAATCACTGATAGTGGCGACACGCGGGTCCGACGTATCCTACTGGACCGCGGCTGATTTAAAGGCTACCACCTAGCAAGTTTGGTGTCTGGCGGTGATACCACAGATCCTTTCACCAGACGTCTATCGTCTACGTGCCTGCATTTCGGTTCCATTTTCTAGTGTGGCGACTGCTCTGTATGAATCAACATCATCCACGAAAACCCTCATGGAACGTTCGACGTCATCTACTTGGTTACTTACGTATATTGTGCAAAGTAATGGTCCTTGAACATTTCCTTCAGGGGTCCGTCCAAAGTTACTTTTACGTCTTATGACTTCTGTTTTTTTGAGAGTTGTCGCTGTCCACGTTGTCTGTATCAGGAATGTTAGACGTTTTCACATGAAATGTGGTAAAGGTTATTGTGTGCACTTCTTTCAGTATTGATTAATCATTGTTTGTCAGATTGGTGTTAGTCTGCAATTATTCTATCTTTTTCTTGCTCAAGAATGTTGGTGCCCGAAGAGGTGGTGCAGCGGGTAGCACATTGGAATCCAATTCGGGACAATGTAGTTTCAAGTCTCCATCTGGAAATACACACTCGAAATTTCCGAGTTTAATTTAAATTGATATAACAAATTGCAATTCCGTGGTGTGGACTCTGCCGATTTCATTTCCCACATTTCTCCTAATCCGAGCTTGTTCCCCAAGTA
Organism: Schistocerca gregaria; assembly: GCF_023897955.1. Classification (NCBI taxonomy): domain Eukaryota; kingdom Metazoa; phylum Arthropoda; class Insecta; order Orthoptera; family Acrididae; genus Schistocerca; species Schistocerca gregaria. Next base: position 203,108,840 of record NC_064924.1, read on the forward strand.
TAATGACCTCCACGTCGACAGGTAGTTGTATCCTAACCTTCCTTTTGAAAAATCGTGGATAATTGTAAAAGTCCCTTTCACGTTTATATGTGCTGTAAGTTCTAATATTCTGTCTGTTTGTGAAGTCTCATGTAAGAAATATTCGTAAAGATACTGATAAGGTTTCCATTAATAAATGTACTCATTCCGAGGAATGTCACTGAATGTAATTAATTACCGCCAAGCCAGTCATGCGGGTGCAGGTACTTTGTGCTAACAGTACGAAGCCGGCGCTGATCGCTAGTAATACCTATCTAACGTATCTTTATCTGCAAGAGAACTAAAATGGCGGAGAGAACTGAGTTCGTAAATTAGAAGCAGTGTTGATACTGGATAACAAGGGGGTGAAATGATATGTGACACAAAGAGATGGGGTAGTGCCATTTCGTATGAATGGTATTCAAACCGCCACCCCGTCTTCACAGTTAAGTACGATATTACATGTTGCGCCTATACTGTATCATATGATTGTCACGTTGCTTCCTTTAAACATCGTCATCGTCCTTGATCCGTTATGCTAGTGTCACCTGTATATCTGTGATAGCTTCGATGTCAAAGGGATGTTGAAATCTAGTTTTTATTTGAAATGTTTATTATTAGAGCAAAGAGCTGCCTGCTGACGAGATCTTAAACACGATGAAATGTGTTTTGTGTACATGTTGTACAATAATGTTTTGTAACATGGTGAAAACAACTTCGTCGGCAGTAGCAGATATAAACTTAGAAAAAGCAGTGATATATGCAAATAAACACTTAAAGTAGGGAGGAGAAGAAGACTTTACCTAATGAAATGTAAGGGAAGGTTGTGTAGGAGACGCAAAGTTCTGCCGTTGAACTTACGGTGCCTCTGACTGTTCCGGAAAATGCACTGGCAGAAGAGAATAAGGATAACGGCTTCACATCTAACCTCGCACCTTGGTGCGAAAACTGCGGCAGTGTAGAATAATACAGTGCCAGGAATGAAATACGGTACAGCCATATGAGCTTCGTAAAGAACAGACAGTCTTTCTAGCCCGTAGTTCTACTTCGTCCATTCCTCAGTACCGAAATACGAGCTGCAGTTGTTCCACCGTCTTCTCCGGTATCTTAAATATAACTCAGTAATTTTTACACTTACTTTCGAGCTTAAGTAGGAACGTTGTTTTTTTTTACTCTCATATGTTTAAGTAAAACGTTTACATAAAACGAAAAAATAAACATAGAGAAAAGGAGAAGACATGTAGACTTACAGAGTAAAATGAGGTACATAAAACAATATCTCATCTTGCTTAATTTTAATAGGCACGACTATAGTAAATAGTCTGTTTGAGTGAACAGGATTACAACAGATTTCACAACTCCTTAGCGCTCTGCCAAAATTTAATGCGAAGTATGCTTATATTGGAAATATTCCTCTATACTCTCTTCTATGACTAACACTTTAAAATATAAGTCAAAAATTCAAAATGTATTGAAAAGAAACGAGTAGAAATCGGTAATTTTTAAAGGGGGACAGTGGTTTATTTTATGTACTTGTTTTGGAAGATCACGGACATCAGGGACTCCGCTGCGTCTTTAACAAACTATAGTAACGCAGGAACACAAACACAAATAATTACTGAAGTGCCAGACGCCTATGAATATTACTGGTCTTCTAAGTAAAAGAAAGAGCGCTAGTAATAATTTTAACAATAACAATAGAGACCGATAACAGTGGCAGGAGTGAACATGAAGAAAGTGTACAAATCAGACGTGACAGAGTAACTGAACATAAAAGTTCAGGAGAGAAAGAAACACTCATCAAGTGTGGTGAACTTCTTGGAAAAAGATGAAGGTATGATAGAAATATCAACAAAAAATGCTCTTTCGTGTTAGAACTGTCTTTTCAATTATTACTGAATGAATGTACTTTAATGATAAAGTAAACTGAAGCAAGTTCTACTTAAAAGGAAATTCGGCTAATTCATAAGAAAACTATGGAGCAGTTTTAAATATTTGTAGTGGAGGCAAAAGTGCGACACTTTCACAGAACTTCACGTCCTTAACAATTAAAGAATTTTAGCTGTGGCTATATCGCGAGTAGTAAGGTGTATCCGAGGTCTTCTTTGAACGTACACTCTCAATATACCAATAGTAAACTGCGATTTATAATATCTCTGTTGTAGCAACTGCAACTGGAGATTGTTGACCATCTCCGTAACGCTCTTGCGCTTACTAAAAGTTCCCGTTATGAAACATGCCTTCCCTCTTTGGTTTTTCTCTGTCTCTTCTGTTAATGTTACTTGGTGAAGGTGCTTTATTGAGGAAAGGTCCCATATTGACGAACGATACGCAAGTACTGATCAAAGAAGTGCTTTTAAGCCACCTCTTTCGTGGATGAATTACATTTTCTTTAGAGTCTTTCAGTGAATCTGAACTTGACATCAGTTTTTCGTACAATTTATGTCATCATTCCATTCCAGACATCTCCCAGCTGTTACCTCAAGGTACACTATTGGCCATTACAAATGCTACACCACGAAGATGACGTGCTACAGATGCGAAATTTAACCGACAGGAAGAAGATGCTGTGAAATGCAATTGATTAGCTTTCCAGAACATTCACACAAGGTTGGCGCCGGTGGCGAAACCTACAACGTGCTGACATGACAAAAGTTTCCAACCGATTTCTCATACACAAACAGCAGTTGACCGGCGTTGCCTTGTGAAACGTTGTTGTGCTGCCTCGTGTAAGGAGGACAAATGCGTACCACCACGTTTCCGACTTTGATAAAGGTCGGATTGTAGCCTATCGCGATTGCGGTTTATCACATCGCGAGATTGGTGCTCGCATTGTCGAGATCCAATGACTGTTAGCAGAATATGGAATCGGTGGGATCAGGAGGGTAATACGGAACGCCGTGCTGGATCCCAACGCCCTCGTATCACAAGCAGTAGAGATGACAGGCATCTTATCCGCATGGCTGTAACGAATCGTGCACCTGAGTCAACAGGTAGGGACGTTTGCAAGGCAACAACCATCTGCACGAACAGTCCGACGACGTTTGCAGCAGCATGGACTGTCAGCTCGGAGACCATAGCTGCAGTTACCCTTGACACTGAATCATAGACAAGAGGGCTTGCGATGGTGTACTCAACGACGAACCTGGATGCACGAATGGCAAAACGTAATTTTTTGGGATGAATCCAGGTTCTGTTTAAAGCATCATGATGGTCGCATTCGTATTTGGCGTCTTCGCAGTGAACGCATATTGGAAGCGTGTACTCCTCATCGCCATACTGGCGTATCACCCGGTGTGATCGTATGGGGTGCCATTGGTTACAGGTCTCGGTCAACTCTTGTTCGCACTGATGGCATTTTGAACAGTGGACGTTACATTTCAGATATGTTTCGACCCGTGGCTCTACCCTTCATTCGAACCCTGCTAAACTCTACATTTCAGCAGGATAATGCACGACCGCATGTTGCAGGTCCTGTACGGAGCTTTCTGGATACACATAATGTTCGACTGCTGCCCTGCTTTCATCAATTGAAAAAGTCTGGTAAAAGATGGCCGAGCAACTGGCTCGTCACAATACGCCAGTCACTACTGTTGATGAACTGTGGTATCGTATTGCTGGTGCACGGGCAGCTGTACTTATACACGCCATCCAAGCTCTGTTTAACTCAATGCCCAGGCGTATCGTGGCCGTTATTACGGCCAGAGGTGGTTGTTCTGAATGCCCGTTTATCATCTGATTTTCTTCTTGGTGTAGAAATTTTAATGGCCAGTAGTGTATTTTGCGGACATTACTATTTGCACTCATGTATCGTCAATAGTATAATGAATGAAATGTATTCGAAGTTGCGAATATCGACTACCACCATCTGTATAATGGAATGACGACAACGAAAATTTGTGCTGAAAAAGCTAGCTAAAGCTGTGAGGGCAATGGCTAGCGATAGGCGGAAATTCCGGTTTCTAATCCCTGTCCGGCACAAATTTTCACTGTCGTTGTTCCATTATACAGCTGATGGTTGTCCATATTCAGAATACATTTCATGTGTTTAATGACGACTGTAGTCGCCGCAGTGCTTGTTCCTTCATACGTGCTTGCACGAGCGGAGGACCCTTACATCGTAATTCGAATTAACACTGGCCTTGCAATATTATAGTAGTGTCATATGACAGTAATTAATGTCTTCGTCTATTTACGTTTATTTGTAGTTCAGTGTCCACTGGCAGTTCCTGCACCAACGACTGACCCTTTACACGTATTTCTGCATTTCTTCTAGCGTTGCGACGTTTCTATAGACGACGCCGTCGTCTGCATAAATCAGTGGTGTGTTTGTATTATTCTAATCCTCGCCTGCCCCTATATCTCTGTCACGTGCATCTTCCAAAGGTAGTAACTACACCTCAGTGATCAACTGGCCAGCTCCTGTATCATTCCAGTCCCAGCTTTCTCTGCCCTTCAGTAGCATCTGCGCTGGTTCAAGATTCTTTGGTTTCGGTAGGAACCACGTACCAGTTCCATACAGTTCTATGTTACATCTTCTGAAAATTTCTCAGTTAAAATTTTCGAGACGAGCCCCAGTCGCAAAAGGGCACTGAAAAAGGTCAGTTCCCGAGTGGGACTCGATAGCCGTCTCCAATGTATTATTTGCATGTTTTAGTCACTATCGGTCTTATTTCGGCATCTCTCTTCCCTTCCTTACGTGAAAACAAAGCGTAGTTCCTATAGGTCTTACTGATATTTATGAGCCAGAGGCTTTTTCCATCTTTCCAAGATCAAGTTGAGAATACAACGGAGCACAGTTGCACAAAAGTTTATTTTTAAGTTTAAAAAAGGTACGAACTAATACCAATTTTGTAAAAAAGTCCGTTGCTTAACCACCAGCTGCTATTACAAATTTTCATGTGTACAGCTGTACAACATCAGTTCAGTAGAGTATACCGATGCATTTCCTGCTCAACTTGTGTCGTAAACGCACATGTGTTGAATGTGAGAAGGCAGTGCTGGGGGAAGGTGATGAGGGGCACAGGCCAGGAGGCGCAGGGGTGCCCGGTGTCTGAGTACCGCGGGGGACCCCGCCCGAGCCGTTTCCGTCAACAGAAACACGTGTTCCGGAGGTGCCTCACTATCTATAGCCACGTGTCCCTCGACCGAATTTACAGCGACGGAGGAACGTAGGGAGAGGAGGTAGTTACTGCTAGGGAGCCACAGGAAACCACAAGTCTACTCGTATTATTTTTCCCACAAAAGGTTTCAATACCCATACTCGAGAAGTGAATGACCTTTAGTACAACAGATTTAAGATGATTCACACTGACGAGTGTCAGATGGTCCAAATGGCTCTGAGCACTATGGGACTTAACTTCTTTGGTCATCAGTCCCCTATAACGTAGAACTACTTAAACCTAACTAACCTAAGGACATCACACACATCAATGCCCGAGGCAGGATTCGGACCTGCGACAGTAGCGGTCGCGCGGTTCCAGACTGTAGAGCCTAGAACGGCTCAGCCACTCCGGCCGGCAGACGGTTGTCGACAGTTATATTGCCAGAACGTCTCGGACAGACTGCTCAGAACTTCACAATAATTTCTTAGTAAGTTCTGTGATACCATGCAAGCCATAGATATTTGGTCATGGAACGACCAAGTACATACTTTACAGAACGCTGATTGGAAGATACATAAGTAATTGAATAACGTACGAAATAAACTTATGAAGTACATACGAAAAAGAAACACACTACACAAACAGTTTCTCAAATGCTGCTAGGAACTCTTGCAAAGAGCGGAAGGACTGTTACACAACGAAACTTTTGAACTTGGATTTGAAAACTTAGGGATTATCCCCGTTTTACAGGTCTACTGGAAGCACATTGAAAATGAAAAGCGCTGAACAGTGCACACTTTTCCATATTTTGCTTAAGGAAGTGTTGTGCAAAACGATATCGATTTTTACAAGCGTTATCTGAATCACAGTTGCAGTTCCTTCTGAATGAGATAAGACTGCCAACAACAAACCTGATGATGGTAAACTTGTATAGGAATGGCTTAGTCTGAATTTCAAGGCACCTGAGCAACGGCCTACCTGAAGTTTGCGAACGGATACCGCAGATACGCCCGAGCGTCCTCTTCTGGTCTAAGATGACTGCGCGGAGTCGCCCCAAAATATGACATCATACTACATAACAGAGTGAATCGGTGGAAGTAAACAAGACATCGCGTTTATAGCGAAGACAGCAGCAGTCAGTTTTAGCACAATGTCTTCAAAGGAAGCCTTTAATCTACCCTCATTCTTAGGAACGGTTTCAGTGGAAGATTCGTGCAATGAAACATCGTATTCCCAAGGGTTCCTTGACTGTTAACTTCATACATTGAATTTTATTGCAGTTCACAGTTAATCTATTCTCTGAAAGTCAAATGCTGATTTACACTGCTCACGACATCATTTATGTTATGTTAGATGCCTTTGCACAATAACACTTGTGTCACTTTCAAAGCGAAATATTTTATTTGTTATGTTTAGTGGCATTATAATCAATAGCCATTTGACATACACCGCTGTAGGACCTTTTTCTCTAGACTTGTTCATGGGTTAATATTTCTCGTCTAACGGATCGAATCTGTTCCTGCGTGTTTTATAATGTCGTAGATAACTTTTTATGTCGCAGCATGACTAAAACTAGGCAACTGACTGATAAGAATCGTGTAACGTGTGGAAACAACCATCTATGCTAACTCCACGTTTAAAATTGTAGTAGAGAGCGTACGCTACGACTGCAACTAACGTGAGTTTCGTTCAATACTAATGAACTAAACAGTAATTTTCAATCATATCACGCACAGAGAATAAATCAAAATCCAAGTGAATGAAATGAAGTGACTATTGTATTTGAGTGTCGGTGTACAGTAAGAACAACAAAAAGATACGAAATATGAGAATTTATTGCCAAGGACATTTCCATGTGATGTGATGTGACACGTAGCCAGTATTTAAACAGTCTACTAGGCAGATACTATCACCGTCAATCTCTATAATAGTTCACTAGACTAGCAGCATGTTTCATTAAGTTGTCTCGTCCCTTTCTTGTGTCTAGATTCTACAAATTCGGCATAGAGCTTCCTTGAACTATCCACTATTCTTTTGCCTGGATACATGTCTGCCTCCTTTCATACACTACCTCCATGTAATATCCTTACATTAGGATTCAGTTATCGTATACGACAGAGTTCACAGTCATTATTTTACAAAGCATTATCTTCGATGTCTGTTTTGGTTGGAAGGTGAGAGTGTCGCCTAAGCCACTTACAGAGTCTTTTATGTGGTTAATCAGTATGCAGATCATTTCAACTGTCGATTATTAATGTCCACAGTGACTCTCGCCCCTTCGTAAGTTTAGAAACTCAGGATTCAGATTAAACAACATAAGGAGATTCGTGATAGACAGAGATGAAACAGGTCAAATATCTGGACATACATTTGGAAAATGCGGTAACTGTGTGTGTGTGTGTGTGTGTGTGTGTGTGTGTGTGTGAAATTTCTGTAGCGCAACACCAGAGTCATTGAAAATCAGAGAAAACCTCCCTCATGCAACTTATTTAATAACTCAAGTAGCAACACTTTTTCACAACTTTATGAATGACATATGTCATAACATGAACGTTGTTCAACATTATTTTACTGAGCACCTGTGAACGCAATGCTGACTGGGGGCGTGGGGAGGATTGGGGGGGGGGGGGAGAGGGTAGGTTCAAAAAATGGTTCAAATGGCTCTGAGCGCTATGACACTTAACATCTGAGGTCATCAGTCCTCTAGAACTTAGAACTACTTAAACCTAACTAACCTAAGGACATCACACACATTCATGCCCGAGGCAGGATTCGAACCTGCGACCGTAGCAATCGCGAGGTTCCGGATTGAAGCGCCTAGAACCGCTCGGCCACCACGGCCGACTAGGGAAGGAAATATTCTGCTTCTCCTGTCGATTGTGCCTGCGTTTGCGAACTGTATATATTTCGGATTAATATTTTCTGCGGAAGGTCTTCCACTTCCTGTCTTGCCATGACTTCCTACGACTCATGGACATGTCGCTTACCGTTCTTTCTTGGTAGAAGGTATGGTCAGCCTGCGAATGGGTGCCTTCAGCTGGCTCGAATGTTATCTGCAGTCGGTCAGGCTGAAAGCCCATGTACGTAGGCTAACCACCAGGAGAAATAGCTAAAACAGGTATTGAATAGAAATTTTGTGCATAGAGCTATTGAATCTGGCATCAGGAACGGCTCTTACCTTACAGACTATCAAGCGTGACCGAGCTTCAATGAAAGTAGTGGATACGTAGTGTCATTTCACTTCAACCTGCTGCCGCAGTCCATCAGTCGTAAGAGGCTGGCGATTGGTGACGTACCAGTCTCATGAACTCTCACAACTAAAAGTTCAGTGGGTGAGAATTGGGCGAAACGTGATATCCAGGACAACTGTGGCACAGTCTCTGCATCCAGGTAGGTGATGAGTTACCTTGCTTAAGGATAGCGTCACGGGAAGCTCTAAAGTAAGATGTAGCTATCAACCTAACACGTCAGGAAAGTCTGCCTTTCGTCCAACAGACGAACTATGGGGACCAGACGAACTGTATATCCAATGCCATTCTATATCATCACGACGAACACTGGGCCTATATCATGATGTTGAATGTATTCTGGAAACAATCGTTCTCCTTGGAACCTCAGAATATGGATACATCCATCTTGATGCTGTATGCAGAACCTAGACTCACCTGAAATGACGACGAGGTGCCTGTGTGGCAACCCCTTCTCCAGCGTTGTCTTTTCGCGCATCGTTGTCAGCGTGGCCTTGTCTGTTGGCCCATGTTGTCAGTCTCTGGTACTCCAGAGCTCTCCTTACGGTCCGCGTGGATGCCTGTCTTATGGCGGACAACTCCAACATGCTATCAAGGTAACAGACGGGGCAGTTGTATTCTGCATGACTGATTGAACAACATGCTGCTTTCTCAGGCACTATTGGAATCCTGCTTGGCATTCAGAATTTACCCTCTGAACCCATCACTTTGATGTTTATATGATCATCGTACGGCAAACACGTCCATTATCTTACCAAGATATGAGACGTGTCAGTATGATTCTGCATGGGTGAACAGTGTATCTGCCCTCTTGGGTGCTAGTCGTTTGGTACCATTGAAATCGTGCATGGCATCAGGTATTGCCTTTCTGAACCCATCAATGCGGTATCCATGTGATCGTCTTACGGCAAACAAGTGTCTTGTGTTACTCCAGGCACGAAACGTGTCAGTAGGTTTCCGTACAGACAGTGAACAGTACGTCTGCTCCCTCGAGCACCAGCCGCTTGACACAAGAGCTTGCATGACATTACTTATAACCATGGCGCTTCCGCTGGCGTATTCCAACACGTGGTGGTTGACATCGCCATTTTTACAAACGACATAAAGAAATCGTGTCACGAACTACCACCATTCAGATGAGATTTCTAAATTAGAAACCGGCGTAATTACAGCGCTTAATGTATTAAGCTTCACGTTTGGGCGTACCAGCCACCAGTCAGTGCGTGAGGCCTAAATAGCAGAGCGGTCTGAATGGGACGGCAGGGTTACGTCCCAGTGACGGGTGACGTGCACTGCAACACGTGTGATCCGTCAGGGTCACCGAGCCGGATGCGGCGCGCGCCTGTCTGTCCATGTAGTGTGCTGTGCGCTGCTGATGCTGTAGGCGCGCACCACGCGGCCAGCTCGGCGTGTTAACACAGCTGCGGCTGCGGCTGCGTCTGCGGCCGCACCGTGCTAGCCGCGGTATAAATAGACGCGGACACGCCACGCCCCGCCCCCTCGCAGAGCTTTCCTGGAGGCGGTCCGCCACAAGTGGCTCCCAATCTTGGCTCCACCGGCCGCAGCTGCCTCGGGCGAGACAGGCGTCTCAGTTCCCGCTGCGATGCCGCAGGCTCTTCTGTTTGTGCCCTCTTTCCTTCAACATTTGGACAGTTTGTAAGGGACTGTATTCATTCGCAGCACGGCCAGCATTGCTTTGTATCAACGATCGTTTCTGCACACACTCGTGTATTAGTTTCATCCATGAAGTATAAATTTCGGGTGATCAAAAAGTCAATATAAATTTGAAAACTGAATAAATCACGGAATAATGTAGATAGAGGTAGAAATTGTCACACATGCTTGGAATGACACGGGTTTTTATTAGAACCGAAAAAATACAAAAATTCAAAAAATGTCCGACAGCTGGAGCTTCATCTGATCATAATAGCAATAATTAGAATAACAAAGTAAGGCAAAGAAAAGGTGATGTTCTTTACAGGAAATGCTCAATATGTCTACCATCATTCCTTAACAATAGGTGTAGTCGAGGAATAATGTTGTGGACAGCACTGTAAAGCATGCCCAGAGGCATTGGAGTCGGATGTTGTCTTTCAGCATTCCTAGAGATGTCAGTCGATCCCGACACACTTGCGACTTGAGGTAACCCCAAAGCCAATAATCGCACGGACTGAGGTCTGGGGACCTGGGAGGCCACGCACGACGAAACTGGCGGCTGAGAACACGATCATCACCAAACGACGCGCGCAAGAGATATTTCACGAGCCTAGCAATAGGGGGTGGAGCGTCATCCTACATAAACATCGTACTTTCTAGCAGGTGTTTATCAGCCAGGATGGGGATGATGCGATTCTGTTACATATTGGCGTACCTCTCACCCGTCACGGTAGCAGTTACAAAACCAGAATAACGCATTTCCATCTGTAGGACATTTTGTGAACCTTGTTTTTTTTCTTCTGATAAAACCCCGTGTCATTCCAAGCGTGAGTGTCAATTTGTACCTCTCTATCTACATTATTCCATGATTTATTGAGTTTTCAAATTTATACTGACTTTTTGATCACCCGGTACTTCAGAGACGTGGTAAATTTAGGTTTATTTGTAGAAGTCGCTCACTGCTAAGCTTAATGTTACCCTGGAAACCCTTTTTTCGTTCTTACCTCGCCGTCACATATTGTTTACAGTATTTCTGTTTAGTTTTCTTGTGTCTTTTTCTAGCTACTACAAACCAACGGTTTAGTTGTGTATTGCACTTTTCAAAATATTCAATAATCCAAATTCACATTTACAGGCGTTATTACTAATTCATTTCGGCTCCATCTAAATACTTCCTTATCGATATTGCAAGTTTCGCAATCACAGTATTATAGACAAATGTTGATGGTGTTAGGACAGCAAGCAGCCACAAATTTACTTTCAGTTCCTTTATTCAAAGGGCACTGTTACCGGTTTCGAATCGATGTGATTCATCCTCAGACGGTTTACTCGCTTTCTTTATGACATATGGTGTGTTTTTGACAGATTTTATGTCGTGGAACGTCGGTTTGGAGTGTTTGTTTCCAATTAATCTGTAAAAAACACACCACATGTCATAAATAAAGTGTGTAAACCGTCTGAGGATGAATCAAAACGATTCGAAACCGGTAAAGGTACCCTTTGAATAAACTAACTGAAAGTAAATTTGTGCTTGGTTGCTGTCCTAACACCATCAACATTTGTCTTCAAACAACAACCACGGTCTCCATCATGTCATCATATGACAAAATTGCATCATAGTATTAGTTGTTTCCGTAGTGACCTCCATCTTTTTGCATGTTACGCTAAACCTTTCTTATTTGTGTAACTATTATTTTCTACCCACTTCCCTCTCCGTTATTTCAATATTTTCTTCACATTGCTACGTCGTAAACAAGTAGACCAAAACCTCGAGTCTACAGCCACATCCATACGGGACGAATAAAAGTTACCGTTTGGGGGCGTTGCTGCAGGGTACATGCAACATAGTGCCAGTGCGGGTATATATGGAACGTCATGTAGGCAAGGGATTAGTCTGGCAGTCGTGTTTTCCGACCTCCTGGTGGTACATTCGAAAACGTGAACTTTGGCGAATATATTTCCAAATGCTTCCAAACAGGACCAACGGGTAGTTACTCAGTTTTTGCTGCCGAAGTACAAACACCGGTAGACATCCGCTGGAGTATGAAGTATGTGTGTGCAGCAGCATGTATGACGGAAATCACCATTGTGGAATAATGCGCCATTTTCTGTGGTGTTTACTGTCACAAGTGTCGTAACGCCGAAGTTAAGCCAACTCTGGTGGGAGACACTCGAGCAGCCGCCCTGTAGTTCTGATATCTCCGAATGCTATCATCACTCCTTCGGTCCATTAAAAAAGGCCTTGATAGATTGATGATTCCTGTCGGATAAGGATGTGTAGCAGGCAGTTACGGACTTCTTCACGAAGGAGGACACAGTGTTTCTTTAACCTGCTGCGTAGGTGGATGATTGCCTCAATGCTCACGGCGATTTTGCCTGTTGAGCGTACCGATTACAGAGAGTACAGCCTTAGAACGGAGGTTCTTTGATCGTCCCTTACGGTTCTTTACCTGCCAAGCAACGTAATGGGCTGTTACGTCCCACTTTCCTGTTCCATGTGATAAATATGCGCCGTATGAATGACTGTTGGTTCCACTGGCCTTTAGCTGTATATCTTGGCAGGGAGCAATATAAATCATAAATGAATCGTACGGTTTCAAAAATTAGTAATACAATGAATTATTGACTTATATGGGCAAACCTTAAACACAAAAAGCGTTTGCTGTCCGAATTTTTGATGCGCTACCTGCTGTTCGCTTGTGATACTTAATGCGCATTCGTAGCATCTATTTCCCAAATGGCTTGGCACCAGGAATAGGCTTTCTGCACTCTCCATTTTCAGGTGTTCAGATCTGTGGTAACAGAGCAACGTGAGTTTCGTCGCGGTTTAGGAAAGATCAAACACACAAAAATAACATAGTAGGATGTACCGAGAGTTCGTCCAGACCGAATACTTTCGCGAGGGGAAGAGTTCTGGTCGACCTTCTGTGTCGGATGCAAACTTCGGAACAGTGTGCTAGGCGTTTCAGCAAAGGCACTTAGTAAAGCAAGCAGGGAAATGTTCGTGCCAAAGAGTAATGTTTGGAAGGTGTTGCGTAAGCGGCTATGTTCTACACTGTACAAAGCGGGGTTAGGGCAGGCCCTTACAGCGCAGACAAAGTGAAAAGACGTGACCTTTGTAAAAAGCTGCTGTTGAAAGTGGAGGACGTTGGATTTGTGGAAGACTCATCTTAGCGGTGGAGCAACTTTCCATGTAAGTGGCAAGGAGAATAAATACAGTGTCCGTATGTGGGGAAGAGGGAAAGTTGACATTTTGATGGAATATTAGCGTGATTTTCCTAAAGTGACGTTTTCTGTGCGCTGCCGGGCGAGAAAGTGCTCGATCCGTTTTCCTTCGAGCGACATTCATTTCGAGACAGGTGGGTACCTTGATTGTTTACCGAGCTGAACACCAATTATGAGGATTGCATTTTGAAACAGGACTGTGCTCACCCCATTTTCGTAGAAATGTATGAGAGCTTCTTAATCGTGCTCTTCATCAACGCTGGATTGGACGTGCTGGAAACAGCAGACAATCTTCTCCCCTGATACTCTTTTCGCCAGATTTAACAGCCTGCGATTTCTATCTGAGGGGTTTGTTAACGGCAAAGTCTACGTACCTGCAGTGTCCCTTTCCCTTGTGGAAGAGTCGATTGGATAACTCAGTCATTGCAGTCTATCACGGAGGACATGCTACACTAAGTGTTGGAAGAATTATCGCTTAGATGTGTACGGTTTGTCGAAGGGTGCCCGTGGCGAAGGACTGTGATTAATGCGCCAAACACTTCGACGGTATCCGCTGCTTATGGTCTAACGTTTGCCCATACAGTGCAGTAAATCTCTTTACTATTATTATTTGTTGAACCGAACCATTCGTTTATAAACGCCCTGTATTTGTCGTCTCCTCCACGAACTCAAGATCTCGGAATTTTGACGGTAAGCCCTACGGATATGTACAACGCCTCTGTTGTTGAGTCTGCCACTGGAGCTGTAGGAACTTCTCTGTGACGCTTTCGTGATTACGAAACATAATTGGATGTTGTATGACACCTTCTTCGTGGGACGGTTATATTTCAGAGATTTCCTTTCAATGAATTTCTTGCATTTCCCTTTTCTAAGGCTTGTTTTATGTTGTCATTCCACTTAAATATTTCCGCATATATCCTGCCTGATCTTAAACGGATGTGATAGTTTCCAGTAATCGTTCGGCAGTTACGTAATAACACAATATCTTTTGTTGCACAGTCCTCCACACTTGTCTGTACCGAGGATCAAATTCCACACTCTTCACCAAGCGTCGATCTTGTCTCCCCGTATTCGTTTACAACATTCCGGCTTTGAAATTTCTCTGTGTACAACTCATCATACACAACAGACTCAAGGCGCTTCCAACATTTCTTATAGTAGGTTCCAGTAGCATTAGCCTTCAATATAAAAACAACCGCTGTCCTTTCGACTGCATTCATAGTTGTAACTCATAATTTAAGACCTTTCCAAAGTTAATAAGCTACGTTCATCAGATATCTTTCCTTGACGAGATGGAACTGTAATCTCACTAGGTCTATAGGTTCGCGGTTATGGACATCGATCTCATTTACTTTCCCAGCTAACGAACTGTATCGAGATACTTTGGATGATACTTTAGTCACCCAAAAACGTCATAAATGCACGCAAAGACACTGTACACCATTAATTTTCCGTATTTATAAAAAATACAGTCACATGATGGTTGAAAAACGCTACCACCACATTACTTGAAACATTCTCATCTAGATGAACGTAAATAAGCTTCTAATGTTTTTATGACAGAATTCTGCCAAATTGTTCTCTTCGGTTGGGGTAGCACGAAACAGTTTAAAAGAATATTCGGCACAAGTAACTTCTATTTTAGGCTAATTCCTCGTTAACTACTGATAGTGAAGTTCTCCGTGAATATGAAAGTAAAATCTTAATCTGTGTCTTATATGCTCACGTGGATACATTACAATAGACCACTGGACAGTTATTAATTAACGATCGGAATTACCATTTTTGCTTAGAACAGTGGTTTTAGAGAAAGGTATTGGCTCAGTTGCAACAAACTCGGCACTCACAGAGCTTGTGGTAGATTACACTGAGTCACTTAATGACATTACATAGATTAATATCTATTCGCCAAAGGTACGGTGTCCATTAGATGCCATCACGGCAGTGGCGCAATCGAAAGTGAGGCAGATACGTAGATATCACATCACGTCTACTACGCTGCCTGACAAAACGGATGTACAGAACGGATGCACATGAAGCTCGCATGAGGATGCAGGTTGTCTGTGACGGACTGTTACTCCTTCATAATTCCCTCAGTAAGTCAGAGCTATGACCTAAGCCGTTGGCTTCCCAAAATATGACGCCTGAACTGCGCTGTGCCTCTCCGGACATCGGCAGAATGGGGTCTCTCCAAAGGTCACCGTCATACTCACTGGCAATGGTCACCCAGAAGGGGGTGAGGGTGGGGGAGGGGGCCGCGATTTATCGCTGCGACGCCACTGGCGATCGACCACCAGGTGGCCGGACTTGCTGCGTGGCTGCGTGACTAGTGGAAACACGCACCAGCAGCAAGGCGTGCGGTAACAACAGGTGACCAAGAGGTGAAGAGCTACAGCGGCAGGCCACAACATTTCATCTCCACCAGAAGTAGGGAAAGCAGTGAAGGTGGTTCAGGTACGAAACACCGAAGCTAGTAAGGATCGAGAAGTCACGACGGCAGCGATGTTGCGTCAGTCTCTCTCCTAACTCTCAAGACTGTTGAACGCCACACGGAAGAAATATAAGAAGAAGAAGTGAAAATAATGTCTCCCTGTGCCCGAAATTTAACCCTTTCAGACAGGAGTTTGTTCTTTATGTGGTAATGCTCTTAGGTTAAGATCCAAGATTTATATAAAAATGTGGCCCCATTTTCAAGGTATACTTTGTACGCTTGGCTTCAATTTATGGATTCTGATAACTAATTACGAAATATACTTTATTGTGAAACATAGTAAAATGATCATTCTATAATTACCATACAAAATAAAACAACAATATTCAATTATACAGTAGAATATAGCGAACCAAACCCATTCGCTTATTGTGGTGGTCACGAGCTGCTACGCACTGCTACATTAACTTGCTGATATTTTCCTAGTGATGACCAACAGCTGGTAGCGCTCGCTTATGATGAAATGGCTGAATATTCTCAAATGTTACCTCACGTTCTATAGCGAAAAAATATTTATGCTCCAGCTAAGACACAGCAAAAGTTAATATACACAATGACACAATAGTTGCTAGGGTGTCTGAATGGCTTAATGAAAAGTACTAGGATATTTGCCCGGTGCGCATAGACAGCAGTAGTTCGGCATCCAGTTTAGGTTGAGATCACTGGCAAAAAAGTAAGTTGCGCCGTAGCCAGAGCGACTATAGAGTGTGCACCTCAGAGCAGCACTGAAGGGATAAAAGTCATCCATATCGCTGCGACCAGCGCGCTTGTGTAACCCCAGCTTCGGCAGGAAAATGTCGAATTGCAAGCAGCAGTGTCAGCAGTCTCTCGTCGTAAGTAATTCTGCAGAACGGTGGGCGGTTATTTCCGCTCGCTATGTAATTTCGGTGATGCTCCCTCGCACGCAAAGCGCCCCTGTCTAACTGTCGCCCTTCCTCTCGCTCAGCATAATGTTCCAGTGCAGTTGACCCAGTGAGGGAACAGTGGACTCGTATGCGGTAGGATGAAATTTTACATCCCCTCTGACCATTCAGGGCTGGATTTCCTATTATTTTTTGTAAACGGCAGGAAGGTTTATTTGTAAGAGCACAATCAGTATCTTTCTTTAAACGATCTCTGTCTTTCTTTGACCTTTCGTCGACGGGGTCTTAATGCCTAAACTTCCTTTGACTACAATCTGGGTCTCAAGATGCACAGCTCGTGAAGGAGACCAACCGAGATGGCAAACTGTTAATTGCAGTTGAGAGGATGGCGATTTGCATCTTTCCAACCCTTTCCAACCGGGTAAAGTAGTTTTGCTTGGTTTTTGCTAATTCCTAATGCGAAATGACGGGACTGTAATTCATATTTTCTTGAAACTTTCTGGCAGATTAAAACTGTGTGCCGGACCGCGACTGGAACTTGGGACCTTTGTCTTTCGCGGGCAAGTGCTCTACCAACTGAGCTACCCAAGCACGACTCACGCCGCGTCCTCACACCTTTACTTCTGCCAGTACCTCGTTTCTTTCAGGAGTAGTAGCTTGTTAGTACGCCGCTTCCGGCACTCCACGAGACGCGCAGCGTGTCAATGACGAGAGCTGGAGTGGCTGCCAGCCTGGACTTTAGGTGAATGCCAGCCTTGTACCCACGCCTCGCCGCAGTTAAACGATTTTCAAATATTTTGAACATTTTTGCACAATTTCACAGGGAATAACATTAGAGACACAGTTCAGGTACACAATTTGTCAACAGGTGAAATGGGATGGGGCGGGTGGGAAGGCGATTGTGACGGTAGCAAGGGCATCCGGCCAGTCTCTATCACTAACATTTTCAAATCGAAAAATTAACATGTCGAAGTTGTCAAGATATAGGATAAAGGACACTAAAGAGTAATAGACCCATTGGAGGTCACTGAATTGAAATGGAAGAAAGTTAAGAATTCCTGGTTATACGAATATAGACCAATATCAGTAGCAGCAGACAGTGACACAACGAGACTAGTATTTGTTATAATTAGAAAGATAGGGCAGAGATTTACGTTGAACAGCTGAGTAAAGGAAGAGCGAGGTATAACGACTAACCGATATACTAACACTATCTATATCGGATTCGTATCAATATCACTCTACGCCAAACTACTCCTAAATCTTATTTTTCCTGGTTGATGTAACATATACATATAACTGTATGCCAAAGAAGTGAAGTACCCAGAAGACATAGCTGGATGTTAATGTAACTTTGTCCTCATGTACACCATAGATGAGTACATAAATAAGTAGAGTTGCAATTTTCTGTGACACGTAGAACGCCACCAGAACACATTATTTTTATTCGTGTTTGCCGGCCGGTGTGGTCGAGCGGTTCTAGGCCTACAGTTTCGAACCGCGCGACCGCTGCGGTCGCAGGTTCGAATCCTACCTCGTGCGTGAATGTGTGTGATGTCCTTATGTTAATTAAGTTTAGTAGTTCTAAGTTCTAGTGGACAGATGACCTCAGAAGTTAAATCCCATAGTGCTCAGAGCCATTTGAACCATTTGTCGGTGTTTACTGTTGCTAACATGCCTGGAAGGGTATATAAGGGGAGTGAACAATGACAATTGTGAAGGCCACGGAAATGCTGCATATTCGCATGAGAAAGCGTTATCACCGGCTCACAGAATTTGAAAGAGGTCTCATTATGATTCTTCATTGGGTCGCATTGGCGAATCGTGCAGTATCCAGATATATGTGGTGTTAGGATGAGACTGTGGCCCGAAGTGGGAAAGTGCAGCCAGGCTTCTTTGTTGTCTAGGTTCTGGTCGGCCAGGTATGACCACCACAGGAGAAGAGGGCTATAATGTGCACAAACCACATAGTGTCCCCTTCATGCGCGTCTGTCATCTCAAAACAAGTAAAATTCTTTCTTCAGTCCGCACCATTGGTCAGAGACTAGCACAGCCTTACTATTGAACTGCCGTCCCTTGAGTTAGCTGCCACGAAACAGACGGTTGAATTTGGGTTGGTGCCGTGACGGGAAGCGTATACTGATCCGTGATGAATCACGGTTCTCCATTACCTCGGGTGAAAGTCACTGGCGACTGTGACGACGACCTGGGGACAGGTACCGTTTTTCCAACATTTTGGATAGCCACAACAATACAGCTGTGTCGCCGTCGACACCTAGCATCACGATGTGGTGGGCCATTTCGCATGACATCAGTTTACGGGTGGTAGTGATTGGAGGAACTCTGACGGCACAATCCTATATCACGACCTTGTGTGTAAGCTCTCTCGTAACAGCATCGCAGTGACATCTTTCAACAGGACAACGCTGGGCCACACAAGGAACGTATCTGTCTGAACTGCCTGGCCGTTGTTAAGGTATTAGCGTGGCAGGGAAGACCGCAAGCTCGGTCCGTGTTACAACATGTGTGAGACCATCTCGGTCGTCATACCTGTCCCACTGCATAAAAGACTACTTACAACAGTTGTGAAACAGCTGCCCTCAGGAGAGGATACCACAGCTTTATGACACCCTTCGCAACTAATCTGTGCGTGTATCCAGACCAGAGGGTGCAACGTCATACTGGTAAGTGAGCACATTTGCTAAGCTCTTTGTGGATCTGACTCGATTTTTAATCACTAAAATAACATCGCATACCCTCTCAATCCATTTAGTTTTATTTTGTTTCTCCCCCCCCCCCCCCCAGTGTGAGTGCTTCATTTTTTTCTGGCAGTGTAAATTCTCGGTGGTTACAAAGAAAGTGTAGCTACTCAAGGAAGTACTGTGTGATATGTAATTATCGTATGGCAGCGAAACTTGGTATAGAGGGTGTTACAAAAACTTTCAGGAAACATTCCTCACAAACAAAGAGAGAAAATATGTTATGTGGACATGTGTCTGGAAACGCTTACTTTCCGTGTTAGAGCTCATCTTATTACGTCTCTTCAAATCACATTAGTCATGGAATGGAAACACACAGCAACAGAACGTACCAGAGTGACTTCAAACACTTTCTTACAGAAAATGATCAAAATATCCTTCATTAGCGAGGATACATGCATCCACCCTCCGTCGCATGGAATCCCTGATGCGCTCCTGCAGCCCTGCAAAATGGCGTCCACAATACGAACACGAAGATTCTCTATATTTTGGTACCGGGGTTGCGTAGACAAAAGCTTTCAAATGCCCCCATAAATGAAAGTCAAGAGGGTTGAGGTCAGGAGAGCGTGGAGGCCATGGAATTGGTCTACGTCTACCAATCCATCGGTCACCGAATCTGTTGTTGAGAAGCGTACGAACAATTCGATTGAAATGTGCAGGAGAACCATCGTGCGTGAACCACATGTTGTGTCGTAATTGTAAAGGCACATGTTCTAGCAACACAGGTAGAGTATCCCGTTGAAATCATGATAACGTGCTCCATTGAGCGTAGGTGGAAGAACATGGAGCCCAATCAAGACATCACCAACAATGCCTGCCCAAACGTTCACAGAAAATCTGTGATAATGACGTGATTGCACAATTGCGTGCGGATTCTCGTCAGCCCACACATGTTGATTGTGAAAATTTACAATTTGATCACGTTGGAATGAAGCCTCATCCGTAAAGAGAACATTTGCACTGCAATGAGGACTGACACATTTTTGGATGAACCATTCGCATAAGTGTACCCGTGGAGACAATCAGCTGCTGATTGTGCCTGCACACGCTGTACATGGTACGGAAACAACTGCTTCTCCCGTAGCACTCTCCATACAGTGACGTGGTCAACGTTACCTTGTACAGCAGCAACTTCTGTGATGCTGACATTAGGGTTATCGTCAACTGCACGAAGAATTACCTCATCCATTACAGGTGTCCTCGTCGTTCTAGGTCTTCCCCACTCGCCAGTTACAGGCTGGAAAGTTCCGTGCTCCCTAAGACGCCTATCAATTGCTTCGAACGTCTTCCTGTCGGGACACCTACGTTCTGGAAATCTATTTCGATACGAACGTACCGCGCCACGGCTATTGCCCATTGCTTATCCATACATCAAATGCGCATCTGCCAACTCCGCATTTGTAAACATTGCACTGACTGCAAAACCACGTCTGTGATGAACAGTAACCTGTTGATGCTACGTACTGATGTGCTTGATGCTAGTAATGTGAAGCAATGAGTCGCATGTCAACACCAGCACCGAAGTCAACATTCATTTCCTTCAATTGGGCCATCTGGGGGTGAATCGAGGAGGTACAGTAGATACTAACGAAACTAAAATGATGTCTAACACGGAAATTAAGCGTTTCCGGACACATGTCCACATAACATCTTTTCTTTATTTGTGTTTCCTGAAAGTTTGGCCGTACCTTTTTGTAACACCCTGTATATGGTAATGCGTTAATGCGGAGGTGATTGCACTGGAAAACAAATTAGTTCCAGTTGTCGCCACAAGATACAAATCTGGCACTGTGTACTGTTTGTATGACGGTATAAAATTCACACTGTCGTTTGGCAATCCATAGCGTGAGAGAACACAATGACTATCGAAAACAGAGGTCGTGTGTGTGTGGTTAGTGACACTGTTTTATATGAACGACAGCAATTACACTGCTGCAGTCAGAATGTGTCGCCTACTGAAAGGTCTGAGGAGAAGCCCCATGTTGTTAAACGGTTTAAAGAACTTGATAACCTAATTCCCAAACACGCGCTAGCTTGGTGTAGCACCTGGAGGAGGAAGGCATTCTATTATTGACGAGATTGCTGTTGCTGTAACTGACCTTCAGCACATGGCCCGGGTAAGCTAGTACTCGTGACGTTTCACAAGAATTGTCCAGCCCATGGTCAACAATATGCCAAGTTTTGCGGTCTGTTTTATACTGGTATGCATACAAGATACAGACAATCCAGCAATTGAAACCTCATGATCCGCATCTACGTTATGAATTTGATCTTCGGTTTCTGTCACGAATCAAAGTTGACGACATGTGGGCGGGCAATATTCTATGGAGTGACGACGAACATTTTACACTACTGGATGCAGTGAATACACAGAACTGCCGAAGGATGCAGTGAATATACAGAGTTGCCGCATTTGGGTATTGTTAAATCGTTGTGTTGTGCATTCGCTGTATGTGATTACGTTGTGTGGATTCGCAAGTACCTTTATTCTCGGTCCATTCTCCATTGAAAAGAGCACACAGAGATGGCTTGCAATGTGTACCGCATCGAGACCTCTGTACAGCATGCGATTGCTGCTTTGGGGGAGCGCAAATGTGTGGAAAATACAGTTTTCATGAAAGATGCGGCAGCAGTTCACGTCACTCGCCCACCGAAAGAACTGCTCAACCTAAAGAACTGCTCAACTTACCACGAACGAGATGTGTCCAAAGCTTCTCCAGATGCGTGACCTGATCTGAATCCATGTGATTCTGGCTCTCGAACAGAACAAATTTATCGGGAATACTTTTCGGTCTCCAGCTGATCTGAACGCCAGCGTATAGGAGCAAGTGGCTAAGAATTCACCGGAACTGCTGCGAGCAACTAATGACCACATCGTTTTACGGATGCAGTATCTCGTAGACGTCTGCCGTGCTCATATTACACAAACTGTTTATGCGGCGGTTACTAATAAAATCAACATTATGCGTGTCTCACTTTTTGACTTCTTCTGCCCATGTCCCGGCTATAATAGATTCCGTATGGAAAGATGTCTATACCTCATTTTATTGAATTCACGGCACCAGATCTGGACCTGATGGCTCAAATTGTACCTGAAGTCTCGACAACGTAAATCGATTTCACATTAGTTTCCCTGCCACACTATAATTACAGCCTACACTTGAGCTCTGTAATTTAGTTATAACAACTTTGGCAGGCCTTCTAGCATGAGGGACCTTTCGTGTAGATAAAATGGCTGCGACAAAAATGAACAAATCACTTTTCTAATTTTAGTAACGCCTCTTCGTCACACCTAGTCCAAGCAAAGACGCTGGAAAGTAGGAAGTTCCCCTATAAAAAAAAAATAAAATACGCGCGATAAATTATTTTAACTCCTCACGCCGATCTGGATGCGTAGTACAGAGTATTCATGGAAAGATTAATATGCTCAGAAGCGTTAATTCGCCATGAATCTACTGGCAGAGGGTGTGGCTTTCCTTCGGGGGACGAGTGATGTGGCTCCAGTCCACGGATTGCCATTTTGTTTCCGGTTAGCAGTGATAAAACCATGATAGACGAACGATGTCAAGATTAGCTTCGTAACTCACAAACAATTCCGCTCTTTATTATCTTCCGTTAGTCGGTAAGGAGCTCAGCGGGCACACACCTTTGGGTAACCCAACTGATATGAGAGTGTGGTTCAATTGGCTGTAAGCACTGCGGGACTTAACATCGGAGGTCATCAGTCCCCCAGACTTACAACTCCTTAAACTAACCTAAGGAAATCACACACATCCATGCCCGAGGCTGGATTCGAACCTGCGTCCCTAGCAGCAGCACCCTTCCGGGTCGAAGTGCCTAGAACCGCTCGGCAGACAAGTGTGTCAGCCTTATTAACAGAGACGTCCATTTGAGTAGCGAGGTGTTTCACTGTGATCCGTTGATCACCTCGAGTGAATGTCCACACGTTTCAATACTTCAGGAGTCACAGCTGTGTGCGGCTGACCGGCAAGCGAGAGATCGGACGGGATTGTGCCACGTTGTTGCGACGATGACGAACGCCTTGCCAACGACTCACCGTGCTTTTGTTCGGAGCCAGATCGCCGCAGACGTTCTGCAAGAGCCTATGCATATATGTGCTGCTCTGGTTTCTCAACAAAAGAAACTCAACGGCGGGTCTCTGTCTGGCACGCATCTCCGTTACAGGCGCCATTTTCAAGGCAACGTGATTCTCCAGAGGCTGAAGCGGGAATATTCTGCGATGACCCGCTAAATATTGCGCATTTACGAAGTGAAACTGGGCGAGAAAAAGAAGTATTAGTTTGTTATTGGACGCCCTACGTAGATTCGTATGCAGAGGCGCGCTGTTTCGCATGTCATGGAATTGTGGACGCGGCGCAGGCGCAAGCTGCGAGCGAGAGGCGACGCGGCCGCAGCGTGTGTCGCGCACCTGCCAGCCTGTGGCGGCATTAATGAAGAGCGCGCAGCCCCCATCCGTCACCTCCAACTTGCGCCGCAGCCACCTCGCCGCACCGGCTGATTAATGCACCTGTCGAAAACCTGGCGGCGGGAGGAGGGGGACGGGCTGCTCCCAGCCTGTCGCAAGTTTTCATCGTCTCAGCGGTATCCCGGTGGCCGTCAATAACGTTACAAATGAAGGCTTGTCTGAGAAATTAGCGCCTTAGACCATTTTGTGCAGCTTTTAGCCATTCTTCCACTGCCAATTGAATGTAACAGCATCAACGACTCCTAGCTGATTATGCTAAGTTTAATAAAGTCGGTTCCCTTGGTAACTATGTGACTATGAAGCAGCAAAATGTAAACTTTAATTCCCAGAAATCTCACACTTAACAAAATACTCCTGTCTGTTAAGCCGTAGCCGGCCGTGGTGGCCGAGCGTTTCTAGGCGCTACAGTCTGGAACCGCGTGACCGCTACGGTGGCAGGTTCGAACTCTGCCTCGGGTATGGATGTGTGTGATGTCCTTAGGTTAGTTAGGTTTAAGTGGTCGAGCGGTTCTAGGCCTACAGTTTCGAAACGCGCGACCGCTGCGGTCGCAGGTTCGAATCCTACCTCGGGCGTGAATGTGTGTGATGTCCTTATGTTAGTTAAGTTTAGTAGTTCTAAGTTCTAGGGGACTGACGACCTCAGAAGTTAAGTCCCATAGTGATCAGAGCCATTCGAACCATTTGGTAGGCCGTGGTTGGATGGGTTTCACATTCAAACCCAGGGGTAGTAGTACTGATAAATGAAAGAAAAAGTCCACGGTTTCTTAGGAAACGACGCAAACACGTACCGCGAAAGGAACAGAAGTATGGTGAAATAAGCATATTTTTTGGGTAACTAGTATTTCTCGTACTAAGGAGCTTCAGTATCGTTCGGTATGCACATCTCGGACTGCCATTGATCTGCAAAAATGTAGAAGGTAGTAAAGGTTACGTCATTTCATATACGTAAGACAATGTCTATGTAGTATGCTTCACATTTGTATGATTCAGCTGACAGACAGTCAAAAGACACTCATTGCAGTTTACAAGATTTCCTATATTATAGAATTCAAATATAAAAATACATGAGGTTCATAAGAGTCGTCTCTCATTTTCTCTTTGTTTTTTCTTCAGTGCTGCGTGAATAATTTTAGTTAGAAAGAACAATGTTAAACGTCCTGTTGAAGACGAAGGCATTACAGACTGAGAACAAGTTCGTGTCCCATGTAGCTACACATTTTAGTAATGTGAAGAAGTCCGTGATTTCCGCAGTTGTCATAAATTTTCAATTTTATTGCGCATGACTTTTATATTTGTACATTACAAGTTTCAGTTTTGCCGAACTTTCATATACTGATCTGTATCCAGCTTGGTGGATATAGCGTTGTTGAGGAACATACATTATACTACAAATCTACTACGTTGGTCAGTGATCTGGAGTCGGATCTTAGATAGGGATATAAACGGTAATGTAAAACATTAATTGGTATGGAAACTAAAATTATAAAAAGTTGAGATAGAGGAGACAAGAGTTCTTGTCAAGAGAAGCACCATGGCACTTGCTCTGTAGAATTACGAAAGCAACCGGAAAAACAAAATTTGACCGAGTAGAATGGCATTTGAACCTCTTCCTCAAGAATGCATGTCCAGTGGTTCAGTCACACTACAATCCACTCTATCATATTTAGTATAATTTCCAAAAACACTCGTATCTATAGCAAGAGATATATCATTAATAACAAAATTGGATTTATGTTTTATAGTAAAGGCACCCAAATAGTAGAGAAGCTTAAAGATCGTAAACATACCGCCTGCCTAAATTTGCCTTCATAGAGGAGAAACACCTTTGACAATGGGAATTATTTCCCGAATCGATTGGTGGGAAATAGGTAAAGGACCCTCTCGACGTTGTCAGCAGCAAATGTTATTTTATAAAGAAAGGAAACATTGTTTTGTAGGCGCAGGGTTTCACCGACCATTTCTAATTTACAGAAAAAAAGAATAGTTTTTGCTTTCCTCGTAGCGTGAAGCGAAGTATTTCTTGGTAAGGTATTTGTTACTATATCTCATCTTTAACATCAGGTCGAGTAGTCTGAAATATGATTTGTAAAGTGTCAGTTTGTTCAAATATAAAACTGAAGTAATTACATGCACGCCACCTAGCTGTCTTTTACAGAAAAGGCGCCGTTCGTGGGAGCTACAAGAGCATCGGGCACGTATTCACTAGAAGAGAATATGAAATTATCTCACCGCCTTACTGCTTCACATTGTCCACATCGCTTCCACTAAATGATTGCTTGTAAAAGTAAAAGCGGTCTGTTTCCTTTCCTAGCCTCGTTCAAGGGGACCGAAGCACCATTTATAACGGTCAATGTTTAGTCTGTTTGTCGAACTTTAACCTTCTATTTGCCGAAATTTTACATTATACTGAGTTTCAGAGCATAAAACTGCACTTTGATGAAACGCGTAAATAAATTTGCGGTCGGGCTGCTCTAAATCAAACGTTAAGAATTTTTCCGCTTTTATAACTTAGCCAGTCTTCATGATGCTACTGTGTGAATAGGTGTACTATTGTGAGATGAAAATGAAAGAACTACTGTAGTTTTTTGTTTTTTTGTTTTTCAGTCATCAGTATTCCGAGTGGCTTTATGTGACACGCCACGAACTCCTCTCTCGTACCAGGCATTTCATCTCAGAGTAGCAACTGCAACCTACGTCCTCAATCATTTGCTGGATGTATTCCAATTTCTGCTTTCCTCTACCGTTTTTACTCTCTACAGCTCCAGCTGGTACTGCAGAA
This sequence comes from Schistocerca gregaria, assembly GCF_023897955.1. Classification (NCBI taxonomy): domain Eukaryota; kingdom Metazoa; phylum Arthropoda; class Insecta; order Orthoptera; family Acrididae; genus Schistocerca; species Schistocerca gregaria. Next base: position 203,135,470 of record NC_064924.1, read on the forward strand.
GTAGATTAGATTAGATTAATACTTCTTCCATAGATCATGAATACGACACATCGTAATGATGTGGAACGTGTCAGGATAATGAAAGATGTCTGTACAAGATATTACATTGCACAAAATATTCCATGACACTAATGCTTAAGTTAGATTTTTTCCATCCCTTCATTTACATCTAAAAATTCAGCCAATGAGTAGAAGGAGTTGTCATCTAGAAATTCTTTTAATTTATTTTTAAATGTTGGTTGACTATCTGTCAGGCTTTTGATGCTGTTTGGTATGTGATCAAAGACTTTTGTGGCAGCATTATTTACCCCCTTCTGTGCCAAAGTCAGATTTAACCCTGCATAGTGAAGATCATCCTTTCTCCTGGTGTTATAGCTATGCACACTGCTATTACTTTTGAACTGGGCTGGATTATTAACAACAAGTTTCATAAGTGAATATATATACTGTGAGGTTACTGTGAGGATCCCTAGATCCTTAAATAGATGTCTGCTAGATGACTGTGGGTGGGCTCCAGCAATTATTCTGATTACACGTTTTTGAGCAATGAATACTTTTCTACTCAACGATGAATTACCCCAGAGTATGATACCATTCGAAAGCAGTGAATGAAAGTAGGCATAGTAAGCTAATTTACTGAGATTCTTATCACCAAAATTTGCAATAACCCTAATAGCATACTGAGACGTTTCAGCAGACCATCAATGTGTTGCTTCCAGTTTAACCTCTCATCAATGGACATCTAAAAATTTTGAAAATTCTACCTTAGCTACAGACTTCTGTTCAAAGTCTATATTTATTACTGGAGTTGTGCCATTTACTGTACGGAACTGTATATACTGTGTTTTATCAAAATTTAAAGAGAGTCGGTTTGCTGAGAACCACTTAATAATTTTGTGAAAAACATCATTTACAATTACATCACTTAGTTCTTGGTTTTTGGATGTTATGACTATACTTGTATCATCAGCAAAAAGAACTAACTTTGCATCTTCATCAATATGGAATGGTTATTCATTTATGTATATCAAGAACAGTAAAGGACCTAAGACTGAACCCTGTGGGACCCCGTGCTTGATAGCCCCCCCAGTTTGAGGAATCAGCTGTTGTATTAACATTATATGAACCACTTATTTCAACTTTCTGCATTCTTCCAGTTAAGTATGAATTAAACCATTTGTGCACAAAAAAACCAATGGGTGATATCCGGTTATTCAGAGCATTTAATAATTGATCAGTGAAAGCGTATATAGCATTTTCTGTTGAAAAGCCTTTCTGAAAACCAAACTGACATTTTGTTAGTACTTTATTTTTACATATATGGGAGGCTACTCTTGAATACATTACTTACTCAAAAATTTTTTATACAGCTGTCAGAAGAGAGATTGGGCGATAGTTGTTGACATCCGACGTATCCCCCTTTTTATGCAATGGTTTTACAATGGCATACTTCAGTCTATCGGGGAAAACACCCTGCTCCAAAGAGGTATTACATACGTGGCTGAGAATCGTACTTATCTGTGGGGAACAAGCTTTACGTATCTTGCTGGAAATGCCATCAATTCCGTAAAAGCTTTTACTTTTCAGTGAGTTTATTATTTTACTGATTTCAGAGGGAGAGGTTCGTGGAAATACAGTTGTTTCAAACTGCACAGGTATGGCCTCTTCTATTAGAAGCCTTGCCTGTTCTAGTGAAGATCCAGATCCTAGTTTCTCCACAACATTTAAAAAATGATTATTGAAAATATTTCCAATTTCAGATTTTTGTTAGTACACTTGTCATTGAGTTTTATGGCACTAAAGTCTTCCTGTGCTCTTGGTTGCCCTGTTTCCCTTTCAATAATATTCAAAATTGCTTTAATTTTATTATCAGAGTTACTGATCTCAGACACGATACACATGCTTCTGGACTTTTTAATAACTTTTCTTAGTACCGCACAATAGTTCTTATAATATTGAACAATTTCGGGGTCAGTACTCCCTCTTGCTGTTAGATACAGTTCTCTTTTATGGTTGCAAGGTATTCTTATTCCTTTAGTTAGCCAAGGTTTTTATAAGTTTTCTTGGAATTATGTTTCACTGTTTTCTTGGGAAAACAATTTTCAAATACCCTTAAAAATGTATTGTGACATAAGTTATATTTCAAGTTTGCATCGGGTTCCATACACACTTCATCCCAATCTAGCTCCTTTAGTCTTTCCCTAAAGTTTGCAGTATTTATATTGTTAATTGAACGCACTTCTTTGAAATTCTGATTTGATATACTGCATGGAGCTATGCCATGTACTGTAACCAGCTGAGCACCATGATCTAAAAGACCATTCTCAACAGGATAAGCATTTATGTCCTTAAACTTATCTTGGTCTATAAAAAAGTTATCTATCAATGTCCTGCTGTTCTTTGTTATCCGAGTAGGAAAATCAATGACGGAGCTCAAATTGAAAGAACTGAGTAATACTACAAGGTCATTCTTCCTATCACACTCTTTCAGGGAATCAACACTGAAATCCCCACAAATGATAATTTGCTTCCCCCTGTCTGACAGATAGACAACAAAGCATCCAAGTTTTCTAGAAATAGCTGGAATTTCCCTGAGGGGGACCTATACACTGTTACAATTATGAAAGTGCCATCATTTAGTTTTAGTTCAGTGGCACATGATTCCATATGTTGCTCTACACAAAAAATTTTAGTTTCTAAATGTCATTCCTATATGTCGAAACAAATGCCCTGTCATCATGTCCCCTGATTTTGTCACTCTTTTCAGTATATTCTTTTCCTGACAGATTTTTCAGAGCTACTTCTCATTCCTTATCTTACCAGTCCACCTAATTTTAAACGTTATTCTGTAACCCACAACACAAATGCTTCGATTCTGTTCTGTGCCAGTTTTCCTACAGTCCGTGTCTCACTACCATACAGTGCTTGGCTCAAAATGTACATTCTCATAAATGTCTTCCTCAAATTAAGGCTACTTGTAGAATTCTGTTGGCCAGGAATGCCCACTTCCCCTGTGTTAATCTTCTTTTTATATCTTCCTTGCTCCTTGCGAGTGTAGTTACGAGGTGTAATATATGCGTGTATGTATAGGGAATAAAATATTTTCAATAAATTGTCTTCAGAGTAGACGTTAGTCATTATTTGAAGTGACTTCCATCGAAGGACACATCGAATTTGGATATGATGAATTTTTACTTACCTGATTATCTTGATGATGCATTGGTTGCCTTCATTAGAGGCATTATAATGTATGTTGTCCTCTTCTAGTGCTCAGAAAGCTGATGAAAAGGATAGTGAACGTGAGGTATTTATTGCAATACTAAATGAAGTACAATATCTGAACTTCAAATCTTTGTATTCCTCAATACTTCACATATTATGGTAGCATAATTTTAAACAAATAGAGCACATAATAAATCTGTTTCGGCGTCCTCATAAACCACTCTACTCCATTTGCAGAACACTTCGCACCAACTCCGTACAAAATATAGGACAAGAGAGACACTATATAAAGCAGAGTTCACATCTTAGAGAGAATCGCTTGGTACATATTTGGCAGATTGATACAGATGACTTTACAAAATTGAATGTAACATATTTGAACGTTGTTTTAAGTACGTGGAATATAAGTGTTTATTATTCTTATTCTTCCATTGTGCCTAGACTGAAGCTTGTTTCCTTCAGTGACTCTCAGTTTACCTTAAGACTGTCACTGCATCGTTTGTTTGGACGGTCAATATTAGTTACACCAGCTGGTGATTTATTTCGTACGATTTTCACAGTCTCCCGCCCTTCGTCCATCCTGTCTATGTATTCATTCCAATCACGCATTCTCTTATGCACCCACTCTTTAAATATTCAAATAATAAGGTTTTTAACATGGCTGTCAATCAGCGACTGTCGTATAATACAATATTTTGAAAAACACAGCCCTCAGTCCCGAGCACGATTAATTTGTGACATAGGTTTCGGTGGCCCAAGGGACACCTTCTTCGGACAAAATTAAAACTAAATGTTACAGCATAACGTACCAAAAAATACGAAAGCTGCAGTCATATCTGACAGCGTTAGACAGCCAGAATTAAAATAAAATGCAACAGAGGTGCAAGCCACTAGGGGCTGTCTTGTGTCCTCTGCTACAGTCAAGACAAAACTCTTTTGTGCCTGACCATGGAGAAGTTGCAGCTCACTTAAAGGATCTTGAATTATAAAACAAGTCTTAAGTACAACCGGTTTTTTATTTGATCTTTATGAAGCGCGCAATTCACATAAAACTGACCGAGTCGAAAGTCCTCTAGAATCTCAATAAAAGTTACACAAAACTATTCTAAAACAATTAACGAATTATAAGGAAAACTGTATGGAGAAAAAGCGAGCTTGCTAATTCAAAGTTAACGAGGCAAAAAATACCTAAGCTATAATCAAATAGGCAACAGAAACTGCGTGGCAGAACGAGAAAGTTATTAGCTGCTCAGATTATGGATCGCACTGCTGGAATTATGGAAAGGACAACACAATGCATTTATCAATGAGACCAACCAGAGTACCACCTATTACACGGAGAAGCACGAGAATGCAGCAGAAATTTCCCATTCGAGGCGCACTAAATGCTCATTAACAAACACGATGTTGGTTCTGGCCTGCATTAGCGTCCCAACGACTGATCAAACTCTTTGAGCCAAGCGTTGTGGAAGGGGTCATTCATTCGACTGCAGGCACCAAAATTTTGAAGTAAAAGCAACCGACTGTCCGTACAGAGAAGACGAAAGTGTCATGTTCAATTACTCTGGAAACGACAGCGGCATCTGCCCTCAGCACGGAGTCCGCAGTGGCCTAATTTCCGCAAAACTGTGCAGCCCCCAATGAATGCTCGCCTCTCCCGTGAGACTCACTGATCGTCTCCTGCCGAAAAATAGATACAAAAGACTACATCGGCATCGCACTTTCTCAGTGACAAAAACTCAGATCTCTCCTCCCAGCCGGCCGCGGTAGCCAAGCGGCCAAGCAGTTCTAAGGGCTTCAGTCCCAAACCGCGTGACTGCTTCGGCCGCAGGTTCGAATCCTGCCCCGGGCATGGATGTGTGTGATATCCTTAGGTTAGTTAGGTTTAAGTAGTTCTAAGTTCTAGGGGACTGGTGAACTAAGATGTTAAGTTCCACAGTGCTCAGAGCCATTTGAACCATTTTCTCTCCTCCTAAACAAACACTCCCAGTTCTCCCAATAAAGTAATAATGAAAACGTGGCAGAAAAAGGAAACTATATCGCATTGTGGCATGTGACAGGCAAGTCGTATGATATCCAAATTATAAATTTTATTGTATAGTTTTGTAAAACATTCTATCTTGTAGCGGTAGCTTAATACTCACACGAGTACATACTACCTACCCATATGTGTGACATGCTACTGGGTGGCGTTGTAGGAAACATTCAGGTTACCAAGGCAAAGGTTTGGGGTTTAGTCTATAATCGATTCTAGGGATGCTTTTTCCCCTAACTACTTCTTACATCTTCGTAATTTTTTTTAATTCGAGAAAGCCGAGTTCCCTCATGGTTCGGCGTCAATATCAAACTGTAAAACCCCTGTAACTAGCCGCATACCCTCTCCAAAAGTCCTTAGCTAGTAACGCACTGTGGTGTTCAAACCAACGTCATGTTGACGATTGCTTAATCTTTTACCTTTGGAAGCAGTCTGCTACTTATCATAGGTCTATTTCAGGCAATATTGATACTCATTATGAAGCTGGCAGGAATTTTCCATCCTCAAGCAGAAACAAATAAGGAACAGGGGCTTGTGAGGTACTTTTTTCATTATTATTATTAGTAGCAGTAGTACTGATTGCCCATCTCTGACGGGTCAGCCCGTCCAGCTGTCACGTGTAGGCCTAGGGTTCAGTTATCGGTAGTGCCGCGATTTTTGGTTGGTGCAAAGAGTGGAACAAAAAGTCCATCACCCGTGTGATGCCAGATGAGGAAGCTACTGAAATGAGAAGCATCGCTTCCCAGTTTTGGAAAGCCGACAGCCGCCGGAGTATGGTGTGCTGGCTCTATGTCCCTTCATATCGCATTCGTCTGACGCCATATGGCAGAGGATGACACGGCTGCCGGTCGGCTTCATGAGCCCCTCTGGGCTTCACTACGGAATTACCTTTTTACTTACTATTAATAATGACAGTAAAGACAGCAAATAAATTCACTTTGCTAGATTTAGTGTATTATCACCAGTCGGACATTTCTAAAGCTTATAGAACTGCATAGCGTGTCGCGGATAATTCGTACAGATTCCAGTAAAGAGGCTTTCTGTAGTTGGCAAGTGGATACTTTATCAACGCCGATGATTTTCAAGTGCCCACTAAAATCTAGCAGTTGAACGGAATGGACAGTGTCTTGAAAGGAGGATATAAGATGAACATCAACAAAAGCAAAACGAGGATAATGGAATGTAGTCAAATTAAATCGGGTGATGCTGAGGGAATTAGATTAGGAAATGAGACACTTAAAGCAGTAAAGGAGTTTTGCTATTTAGGAAGTAAAATAACTGATGATGGTCGAAGTAGAGAGGATATAAAATGTAGACTGGCAATGGCAAGAAAAGCGTTTCTGAAGAAGAGAAATTTGTTAACATCGAATATAGATTTATGTATCAGGAAGTCGTTTCTGAAAGTATTTGTTTGGAGTGTAGCCATATATGGAAGTGAAACATGGACGATAACTAGTTTGGACAAGAAGAGAATAGAAGCTTTCGAAATGCGGTACTACAGAAGAATACTGAAGATAAGGTGGGTAGAACACGTAACTAATGAGGAGGTGTTGAACAGGATTGGGGAGAAGTTTGTGGCACAACTTGACTAGAAGAAGGGATCGGTTGATAGGACATGTTTCGAGGCTTCAAGGTATCACAAATTTAGCATTGGAGGGCAGCGTGGAGGGTAAAAATTGTAGAGGGAGACCGAGAGATGAGTATACTAAGCAGATTCAGAAGGATGTAGGTTGCAGTAGGTACTGGGAGATGAAGCAGCTTGCACAGGATAGATTAGCATGGAGAGCTGCATCAATCAAGTCTCAGGACTGAAGACAACAACAACAACACTAAAATCTTTTGGTGCTGCTTCCAATTTGCCGAAACTAGTTTCACTGGTTTGCGCCCGGGTCACTACAGTTAGATATTCAACTCCGGCCGGCCAGAGTGGCCGAGCAGTTCGAGGCGCTTCAGTCTGGAACCGCGAGACAGCTACACTCGCAGGTTAGAATCCTGCCTCGGGCATGGATGTGTGTGATTTCCTTAGGTTAGTTAGTTTAAGTGGTTCTAAGTTCTAGGGGACTAATGACCTCTGAAGGTAAGTCCCATAGTGCTCAGTGCCATTTGAACAATTTTTTGAACTCCGCATACGTGGAAAGTTTCTAAAGTTTTCTCTCGTTGATTTTGCTATCACCTAGGATGGTGGTGTGAGGGCTCCGCACTTTGTTTCCCTCTTTGTTTGTGATGTCTTGCTTATTGTCTTCCAGCATTTGATCTGGCTGAAGTCGGAACTTCCACAGCAATTTGGCATGTTCGTTGTCGGCCACTTTTCTGGCCATTGCCCCACCAGTTCCCTTGCCACCGGCAGATAGTAATTTTGAATCGAGCTCCGGTGGGTCAGTACTACCACACCATTGTCACTCTGCTTGTAACGACACAGCGCTATTTTCGCGGTAGCTCAAGCTATGGTCAATTGTTTCGTCGGCTTCTTTGTAGAATCTGCATTTGACGTCCTTAGCTGATTTCTCTGTTCTGATTCTGATGGCGTTAGTACTGATGACTTGTTTCGGAACAGCAAAAATTAGTTCTTAATTTCCCATGTTTATGATTCCATCGGTCAGCTAGGAGCAGGTATTTTTCATTACCTATTTTGCTATATAATTTACATATGTTGTTGAGCAATCTAGTGTAGTACGAGTAATTTATAATATTAGAACCTAGAATCGCTTGGTGTGAACTAGCTTATTACATAACCGGCTTAGACGCTATCTGCCTTTCTCAGATCCCCAGATCTTACAGTTCTTTTATTACATCGATATATTGAGAACGTGATCCAATTATTATAAATCAGCTCCACTCTTGTTTGTCTATTATTATATGTTTAGCAAGTTTTGTATATTTGACAAATCACTGTGGAGCTGTATTATTATAACTGGAACAGTTTCTCAATATGTCGACAAGACCGAGTGGTAATCATATTTTTGGTGGATCTGAGAATCTGAGGATCACACTCGAATGTCGTCATCACGGGAACTATTTCTTATTAAGCGGTCTTGGATTCTTATTTTGCCTTAAATTTTCTCCAAAAAAATGCCCATGTCATTTTATATCACGAGGAATATCAGCCCAGTACCTCAGAAGTTAAGTGGCGTAGTGCTCAGAGCCATTTGAACCATTTTCTGTTAGCCCGGTACTAAAGTACAGCTTCCTGGTATTGACTGTTCTTTTGCCGTAAATTGATTTGTCATTTGCTTGAGTCAGCGCCATTATTATTATTATTATTATTTTAATTAGAGCGAGTCCCCAATTTTTTCCGGTTATATTCGATGGTACTCTGTAGAATTTCGTAGCACCACAGGAATATGTTAACATGATATGGAAATATTGTGCGGATCTTGTAGTGTGATTGCTCTAATTACGATTCTGTTGAAAATGTATTTGTGTTCTTTAATTTTCTTTTACATTATTTGAGCAACACATACTACTGAGAATATGTACTGTCTGCACGATATACACGGTACATTGGTACATTAGTTTAGATGGAATAATTCTCCGTCTCGCACATTAACAATTTCTTCGGTGTTATTCGAAACGTGGATGCTTACGGAAACTAATGGCAAGTTCCTTATGGACGGGACGCAGTCGATATTCTGTACCATCGTTGTCCATTCCGAGCTTCTGTTCCGACTCGTGTTTTACGGAATGTTGAACTCTAGGAGTCCTTTTCGTTCCTTCTGCCACGTCACACGCAGTACTGCTGCTACGTTCCACCGATGTCTTACGCCGCCGAAAGCCAGAGCCGATTTCGTTTGCGTACTCAGCAGTAAACAACGTGGTTTACAAGAGTGAAGTACGGGGTGTATAATCTGCGAACAGGAAATCGAAAGCTCCGTCGAGGAATCGCGCCCAAGAGAAAGAGAAATCGGGAAACTGCGCCTGCACGTTAGCAGCAACGAAATTGCAAAATCGTTAGCCACTCCGTTCTTCTCGCCCCTCGCCTATTCCCATCTACTCCATCGGTGTATCCCGGCTTCTGCGTTCCTTTCCAACCCTCCCGCCCCTCCTCCCCCTACCACCAACATCCTCCTTCAATTCCCAGCTAACAGTTATCCCAACTTTGCTAACCTTCTCGTGGGGGCGAAATTAGAGCTGCTGCTGCTGGTGGTGGTGGTAGCAGCGACGGCGCGGTCGCCGATAAAGCCAGCGGAGGCGGTGCAGGCGGCTTCCCGAGGCACGAGCTGGGGCAGGACGCATCTCAAGGACGCGGCGTCGGTGGCGGGGGCGGCGATAGTGCGGCGAGTTTTACGACTGCGACGCTCATTTGAGGGCTGGCAGAGGACCCACAGCCCCCGGCGTCGCGGCATTAAGATGCAGGCTACGAGGCACGCCGCAGCACTGTTACGTCTAATGGCCGAGGTAGTCTGGCGGAACATGTTGCAGTCCGCTCTTCACGGAGTTCGCACCGTTGTGCTTTGTTCAGGATTTCTCAGAGTAGCTTGAGCCTAATGAGACAACTGTCACAGATTGAATATCTGCTGACATGGGTAATCAACGAGGGTGTTTACTCTCCAGGTGCTTGAGTCGTCTTGCTCTTCTGGAGTCATTAGTCTTCAGACTGGTTTGATGCTGCTCTCCGGGACGATCCCTTCATCTGAGAGTAGCATTTGCAACGAACGTTCTCAGTATTTAATGGGTACATCATAATCTCAGTCTTCCCCTACATTTTTCTTTCTGTACAGGTCTCTTCAGGTCACTTACATATGAATCCGCTTCAAAAAATCGATTTTTTCTTCTTCATCTTAAATCGATGTTTAGAGTTTCTTGAAGAAAGTATCAGTTAAAAAAACTGACTTCAACATCGCAAAGTTGTTTGAAAATGAACTTAATGATCATTCAGTGTGCGCCTACACCCAAGTTTCCACTGCTTTTACACTTAATTGTTGTGGCTAGATTCCTGCTTCAGAAACCGAGTCGGTGCATAAGTTCACAACCGATATACGTAACAGGAACTTTAGTCATCAGTAATATATTCTCCTTCAATATTTACAACAGTGCCAAAGCTGGGCCGCCTTTCCGATTCCACGACAGCAGAAATCGCGTCGTTTTGAGACGATCAACTCGGCGAGCCATTTTCGGAGCGCAGTTTCATCCGGAAAGGAGATTCCTTGAAGGTTGTTCGATAGCGATCGGGAAAGGTGAAAATCTGTGGGCATTAAACCAGGTGAATAAGGTGGGTGCAGACAACTTTTCACCCCAAATCCTGTATTTTAAAAAAATATTCAGATGGCTCTGAGCACTATGGGACTTAACGTCTGAGGTCATCAGTCCCCTAGAACGTAGAACTACTTAAACATAACTAACCCAAGGGCATCACAAACATCCATGCCCGAGGCAGGATTGGAACCTGCTACCGGATCCTGTATCAATCTAGCTGAATGCTGACGAACGTTATCGTGGAGAAACATCATTTCAGGCACTCTTCCTGGTCGTTTTTCTTGGACTGTATCTCTAAGACGTCACAGTTACTGACAATAGACAATGGCTAAAACTCGGGGCAGCCACTAGCTGTACACAGTATAGTGGCTGTTCCACCAGATACGTAACATTTTAACATTTGCTTTTGAGGACGCACGCAGGTCTTTGTTTGGGTTGAACCATTCCTTTCTTTTCCTTATAACACCATAATTATGTCAATTCTCATGTTCAATAATGATACAGGATAGGAATGATCGGTGTTGTTCACGAGCGAATTGTTGACGAGCAAGCGCAGATGCACATACGACCACCCGCTGATTTATGTGATTTGGCCTTGGTATGGTATCCATACATCTGATTTTTGAACCATTGCATGCAAATGTCGCACGATGGTATAATGATCATAGTTCACCACGCTTGTCAGTTTCGAGTGCACCGACATGGATCATTGTGGATTAATATGTTTAAATGATCTTCATCCAACCCTGTAGGTCTTCCTAAAACTGAAGAGTCAGTAATATCAAAAAATTCCTCCTTACAGCGACGAAACCATTTTCATGCCGTTCTCTGTCCAGTGGCATTATTCCCAAACAGGAGCAGATGTTTTTGGCAGCGTCCGCTGCTGTCAGCCTTCTACTGAATCTTCTAGTGAACTGAAGAATGTTTAAGAAATGTTCCGATTTCTCCAGCTCACACTCCATTTTCTACCGTACACAACTCCACTCACAATGACCAATTAAAAAATGACAAGATGTAAACGGAAACAGCAACAGCGAACCAAAAATAAAAAAAGACTACAAATAAATAAAACCATAGCAATCGAAATACCGACATGCAAACCAGAAACGCTGCTAACTTTTTCGCCAGCCTAACACTATAATACTGTATTTTCAAGTTGGTACTCCGTTAAGATACACATTGTGTTGCTTTTACGTTTCTCTTGTACGACTTCTGTTTTCGAGCAATGTTTTCAGTATAATATTTTCTGAAGTTTGTGTTGTTGCTATTTGTCATTCTCGGCAGTTACAAAGCCTGTAAATTGTTTTAATAATTGGTTAGTTGGCAGGTTGAAGGTCTAGAGTCACTACGAATGGAGAATATTCTGAGTTTAATTTGAGACAATCACTGTTAACAGTTGATTCCATGAGTTTCCCGAGATTTAAATTTTCTGACAAGATTATTTTATGCACAAACAGTCTATTTGACGTGAAACTTTTTAGGGTGTTTCAGAGTACTGTTTGGAGGAAAGCAGACTACAGACACTAAGAAAAATACATACTGATTACTTATAAAAAAATAACCTTAATTTTGATTATCAGCTGTAAAAATTTCTACAACAGAAACTTGTGGCTGAAATGTTATGAGTGTAGTCCACTTTATGTAGACATAAACAATACGCCTATCAAAAAGTTTGACGCATGTAATTAAGATAGTTAGTCAGTACATAGTTTCAAAGCACAGACCGGCAAAAAAGATAGAAAAAGATAATTTACTGGCCTTCACAAAAAAATTTCATAACGTCAATGAGAGAACTTCTGTGATTAATTATTAATTTTCTGTCAAAATATTAAGTCAGAACCAGTCCTGTTGTCCTACAATTTTCATCCCACTAAGATTTCAAGTATTTTAATTAGGGCAGTGTAAACTTAATGAAAATGGTTAATTTATTTCCGGGTGTTCCAGACAAGTTATCTTAAGTGTCGTGAAAGATATTCCTTGATGTCTTCACACAGGTCCCTCCTAACAGATTCTGCCGAGAAAATCCTCATTTCTTTTCTTATAAGTACTCTTCATTTCCAATGTTCCTCTGCAGACCCACGTCTCAAACTCTATGATTTTCTTTCTCGGTTTCTCCATAGCCCATGACTCACTTCCATTCAGTGCCGTGCTCAGAACGTATTCTAAAAAAACTCTCTTTCTGAAATTCTCGCTAGTTTATAAAATTTCCTTTGGCCGGTAACGCCAGCTCTGCCTGTGTTAGTCTGTTTTTCATGTCCTCATTGCTTTGCCCGCCCCCACCCCCCCCACCCCCCTCTGTTGTTTCGTTTCCTAGGTGTCAGAATTCCTTCATTTCATCTACTTGGTGTCCCCAATTTTATAGTTAAGTTTATTGTTAATATCATTTCTACTAATCCTCATTACTTTCTTCTTTCTTTACTTTTAACCCACAGTGTATTTTCATTAGCTTGTTCGTCGAGTCAAATTGTCTTGTAGTTCTTCCTCACTTTCACTGAATATAGCAATGCCATCAGCGAGACTTATTAGTTAAATGTGAAACTGTCAGAAATCACATTTAAATGTTTTATAGTGTACGAGATCTAGACGATTATAAGGAATTTGTGAAAAATGTTACTTTCAATAAAACGAAACACAACATTGATATACTTTCACCACGTGGTTTAATTACACTCCTGATACTTTCCTTCATTTCTGTCATTATTTCATCGATGTATGGGCCAAATAGTAGGGTCGACTGACCAGAACCTTATTGCCTTCATAACCGGAGCACTTCTGTTTTGCTTTTCCATTCTTACTTGTCCTTTTTCTTACTCGTAATGGTGTATATTTCCCGGTTTTCCCTACAATTTAGACCTTTTTCCCTACGAATTTCGAACATTTGCGCGATTTTTAGCCTAGTGATTTTTCTACGTTGACATTTCCTATGAATCTGGCTCGATTTTTCTTCAGTCTTGCTCATCTTGCTCCCAATACCAAGTGCAACACTAAAACTGCCTCTCTGTTGCGTTTACCTTTCCTAAAACAAAACTGATGGTCATCTGTCATCTTTCGGCTTTCAAGTATAAGGTAGAGGAAGGTAATCTGCAGAAACTAAAGCATGTGAGAATCTACGACGGTAAAATTAGCAGTTACGAATTGTTACTGACTTCAGTATGAAATATCGTCCAATGTGTCTGGAATTTACACCTCAGTTAAGACCCCAGGTGCTTTGGCATAGTGTAAATGATGTTGCAAAGCGGTGTTCTGAACTTGAAACGTGTGCCATCACAGCAATCAATATCAAACTTACTTGTCATATGTGAAATCTTATGGGACTTAACTGCTAAGGTCATGAGTCCCTAAGCTTACACACTACTTAACTTAAATTATCCTAAGGACAAACACACACACCCATGCCCGAGGGAGGACTCGAACCTCCGCCGGGACCAGCCACATAGTCCATGCCTCTGACCCCTCGGCTAATCCTGCGCGGCAATCAATATCAAGATGCTCGTGTTTTAGAAGTGAAGCAGTCCAAAATAAATCACACAATAGATGATCCGTGACTGTGTTATATAAAAGTGTAAGCTGCGGTATGCTGTTTACTTCGTATTCAGGGTCCATGCTTCATTTTCCCCAACCTAGTATGCAAACAACATATGATATTCTGCTTTCTTAAGTAGTACCATACCAGTTTCCCAAATTCGAAAGTAGTAAATGTCAAAATTATGTAAAATAAAATAAAGCAAAAGATGTATGTTGAATTATTGTGATACCAATGTCTATGTGACTTTGTAATCATACTGACTTCTGCATCTCAGTTAACAAATTAAAATTTTGTCAACAGGTAAGGAGACACCTGCAGGCCGAACGGTGTAATGATGGGAGTTGCAGCAACGGGATGGAAGAAATGTTAGCAGCCCGTATGCGACGTTTGTTGGCGGTCTATCGTTTTCATAGCTACTGACCATTAGGCGATAGAACGAAATTTACAGGTAAAGTTTTTCTATCCGTATACGAGCATATGTCTAGATGAGTGATATGAATTCTTTGCAGTTAAAATTATTGACAGATAACTTTGTAGAAGACGGAAATTCGTTATAAGGTGCTTTACTAAAGTTATGCATAAAACAATAGTTTGGTCAGAGTGATAAAAACGGAAACTATATAATGGGTACAATGAACGTTCCGTCATTATTTTTACCAGTTAATCCTTAACTGTCGCAATGTCTACTCATTTTGATATATTCGTTTTTTATGAAACCCTCCCTACTGAAATATAGACATGAAACTAATTTGAGCAATGAAATGGAAATGAGATAATGGAGAGAAGTAAGTTGACTGTTTATTATTTCAAAAATAATCGCCATATCTGTTAATGCATTTATTGCACTGAGACACACCGGTCATTGCTTTCATGGAAAAACGTTTGCGATTGCCTACGGAACCATGATTGTGCCCATGTGTGCACCTCTTTGTCCGAAAAGAAATCTACGGCCACCAGTGTCTCCCTATACGGATCGTAAAATATGGAAATGTCCGTGTTTTTCGCGCGCTGGAAAAAGACTTTCGTGGACGTCGATTTGCTTCGGGGAAATAGGTGCACGCCTTGACACTATCACGGTTCCGTGGACAAATGTTAATGCTTTTCCCTGAAGACATTGATCGTCTTGCCTTACAGTGGGATAAAATTATTAACAATTATTGTGATTGTTTTGAAATGATAAACAGTTTACTTAGTTCTTTCCATCTGTCTCGTTTTCGCTTTGCTGCCCTTATATTTCTGAATGCTTCGCACCCTTATGCAACCGATTTTACAACGTCAGCATCACACCCATTCCGCATTATTAACTCGTAAGCCTGTGGTTGTAAAATATATGTAACGTACCTCTCCTCATAAAATCATGGATATTCACATATGCATTATCGCTTACGAGCTGATCGAACCGACTAATTGTGCATTAAATGTGTGGTAAACATCGTTCGCGGAAAATCATGTGAGAGGAGCCTGCCACGAATTGTGACAGGACTGTCAATATTCTTTGAATCCAACTACACGGGATAAATATGACCTATTCTTTGTGTCACTTTGATTAAGCATTAAGTTTTACTTAAATCAAAACAACACTGCACATTGACAAAAATTTTATTGACATTATTTCGAAATTACCACCACAATTCCTGTATACAAGTAACACAATGTTGTTGTTGTTGTTGTTGTGGTTCAGATGGCTCTGAGCACTATGTGACTTAACAACTGAGGTCATCAGTCCCCTAGAACTTAGAACAACTTAAACCTAACCAACCTAAGGAAGTCACACACATCCATGCCCTATGCAGGATTTGAATCTGCGACCGTAGCGGTCGCGCGGTTCCAGACTGTAGCGCCTAGAACCGCTCGGCCACTCCAGCCGGCTGTTGTTGTGGTCTTCAGTCCAGAGACGGGCTTGATGCAGCTCACCATGCTACTCTAGCCTGTGCAAGCCTCTTCATCTCCGAATAACTACTGTGACCTACATCCTCCTCAGTCTTCTTAGTGTATCCATCTCCCTCTACGATTTTTACCCTTCATACTTTCCTCAATACTAAATTGGTGATCTCCTGATGCCTCAGAACATGTCCTACAAACCGATCCCTTCTTCTAGCCAAGTTATGCCACAAATTCCTCTTCACCCCAATTCTATTCAGATGTCGTTGGCAAACGTCAAAGCTTTTATTTCTTCTCCATAGATATTAATTCCTACTCCTATTTTTTTCTTTTATATCCTTTACTGCTTGCTCATTATGCAGATTGAATAACATCGGGGATAGGCTACCACCGTGTGTCACACCCTTCTCAAACACTGTTTCTCTTTCATGCGCCTCGGCTCTTATAACTGCCATCTGGTTTCTGGGCAAATTGTAAACAGCCTTTCGCTCCCTGTATTTTACACCTGCCACCTTGTGAATTTGAAATAGAGTATTCCAGTCAACATAGTCAAAAGCTTTTTCTAGGTCTACAAATGCTAGAAATGTAGGTGGCCTTTCCTTACCCTATCTTCTAAGGTGAGTCATGGGGTAGGTGTTACCTCGCGTGTTCCAGTATTTCTACGGAATCCAAACTAATCTTCGCATAGGGTCTGCTTCTACCACCTTCCCCATGCGTGTTAGTCTTTCGCAACCACAACGTATTAAAATTAGAGTTTGGTAATTTTCACACCTGTCAAAACCTGCTTTGTTTGGGACTGGAATTATTATATTCTTCTTGAAGTCTGAAGATATTTCGCCTGTCTCATACATCTTCCTCACCAGTTGGAAGACTTTTGTCTTTCCTGGCTCTCCCAAAGTTATCACTAGATCTAATGGAATGTTGTCTACTCCCCAGGCCTCGTTTCGACGTAGATCTTTCAGTGCTGTGTCAAATTCTTTCCGCTGTATCGTATCTCCCATTTGATCATCATCTACGTCCTCTTCCATTTCCATAGTATTCCCCTCAAGTACATCGCCTTGTATAGACCCTCTGTATACTCCTTCCATCTTTCTGCATTCCCTACGTTGGTTAGGATTGGTTTCCCATCTGAGCTCCTGATGTTTATACAGGTGGTTCTCCATTATCCAAAGGTATCTTTAACTGTCATGTAGGCAGTATCTATCTCAGCCCTAGTGATGTATGCTTCTACAACCTTATATTTGTTCTCTAGCCATCCCTGCTTAGACATTTTATACTTCCTGTATGCATGCGTTGTAAAACAACGAGAACCAGTGTCAGTGGGAAGCCCGTGAGAATCCGTCTGAACAATGTTTTGACGTGTGGACGACATCTGTGGATGATTTTTCGTTTTTGTACTGTTGGAATACTTCCTAAATTTATTGTTCAAACTTTGATTACAGTTATGTGTGTGTGTGTGTGTGTGTGTGGGTGGGTGGGTGTGTGGGTGTAAGGACAGTTAAAGAGAGAGCAAGAAAGAAAGAGAGTGAGAGAGAGAGAAATGAAAAGATTTTCCGAGTAGTGTAACTGTAGCGATGAAATAATATCTTCTGCTTCTGTGTGGCTAGTTGCAAATGCCAATTGTATAGCACTAGAGGAAAACAACAACCTCCGATGAGAAATGTCACTTTTAGCACGACCACTCTGTTATGACCAGAAGCACTGGACGTAAAGCCTACAATTATATACGCAAATACCTGTGTACGGCGGGGCGTTTAGTGTAGCTCGATGCACCTCACTGCGGGCAACGGCTGTATGGAATGCAATTGACGGAGCATATTCAAATGCTGTATGTCGGTGATAGCGGATTTCACGCCCTCTGTTTACACAAAGCAATATCTGTCTTGTTTGTAATTGTACTGCACACACATAGACCACATACAGAATCGAATCGTTGATCAACCGTTTTCATACAAAGGCAAGCATGAATATTTTCTCTATCGTTTCACAGTACACAGTTCTTTACACTCAGCGTGCATAATGAGGATTGACACTTTATAATCTGAGTAAATATGTGTTTGTTTTCTTAGGAATATGAGCTGTTTTTCATATATTATTTATTTTATCGTTAAGAGCCACGCAGTAGTCTTCATACTATGAAACACAGCAGGAAGGTACAATCACAGAACACTTTTATCAGAGAAAATATGTGTAACACTAGCGCCATTGAAATGAACTGCATAATTATTTTGCAGATTCGCAATGGAAAGCTAGACTTAATATAGTCAACGGACGACAGTACTCATTCCTAAAGCCGTACGCCTACTTCCTTGACACACGGTTCGAAAATTTGAATAGAATAATTCCCGTTTACAACGATAAAAGGATTGCAGTATCTTGTGTATAACATAAAATTTGGACAACACTGAATGAGAAACAGAGCAACAGAGCTTCTGACTTGTAGGTGAAATTTTTGAATCGGCTACAAAAATAAGTCATGTTCTCAGACGATTTTGTGAAAAGTTACAATTCATGGGTCATCCCCTTTGATTTTCAATAACAAGCGTTAGCAGTCATGGCCAAATATTTCCGATTTAGGGAGTTACCCTTATACTTCCGACGGCCTTTGTTAAAAGAGCGAAGAAACATAAACGTTCACGGCATCTATTTACCCTGGGGGTTGGGGATTGCCCCTAAAGACGAAAGACTCACCGACATGCGGATGAAAAATACAGTGGTAAGCACTGCATTAGAAACTTACGGGTATCCATATTACCTTTACCTGAAAACAAAATAGCATCATAATGATCTCTCTATTGCCAGAAGGTCCCGTATGAGTACACCTTACTAAACGTCAGCAAGGGACTACGAAATATGAAGAAGCCTGAAGAAGAGATTGAAAAACTAATGAAACGGTAGAAACCAAATATCCCGTGACAGAAGAAGATTTGAAGAATTGAGAATTCCTGCTCAAGCGTTCAAATGGCTATGAGCACAATGGGACTTAACATTTGATGTCATCAGTCCCCTAGAACTTAGAACTGCTTAAACCTAACTAACCTAAGGACATCACACACATCCATGCCCGAGGCAGGATTCGAACCTGCAACCGTAGCGGTCACGCGGTTCCACAATAAAGGGCCTAAAACCGCTTGCCACACCGGCCGGCTGCTCAAGCGTCGAACTATTGGGACTCTGAGCGCAATGCATGGAATCTTGCATGAGAGAGTAAAAGGACAGTGGAAGATTTTTCGTAGTTTACCGCCGGATACGAACGTTGGCGCTGCAATCGACGCTGGTTCAAATGGTTCAAATGGCTCTGAGCACTATGCGACTTAACGTTTGAGGTCATCAGTCACCTAGAAATTAGAGCTAGTTAGACCTAACTAATCTAAGGACATCACACACATCCATGTCCGAGGCATGATTCGAACCTGCGACCGTAGCGGTCGCTTCGCTCCAGACTGTAGCGCCTAGAACCGCAATCGAAGCTGGATCAGTGAAGTATAATAAGGGGACATGGCGCTGGAGGCTTACTACACTGTACCCTTCTTTCAAGCCGGTGCCACCATGTTAGATGACCCAAACTTTAGTAGCCTACTGATTACCTTTGCTTTTTGTTCTTAATTTCTGTCTTGTCCACGCTACGGTTGTTTCAAACAAAAAATTTATCACAAACACAGCGTCAAGAACGCATTTTCAGATGTTTTTCTGGCCTTAAATGCACATTTAATCTTGTGATACCAAACGTTTCACCTTGCTAACGTAAGTTTCTTTTTGTTATATGTTCCGAATAACAGAGACGAAAAAATGTTCAAATGTGTGTGAAATCTTATGGGAGTTAACTGCTAAGGTCATCAGTCCCTAAGCTTACACACTACTTAACCTAAATTATTTTAAGGACTAAACCACACACCCATGCCCGAAGGAGGACTTGAACCTCCGCCGGGACCAGCCACACAGTCCATGACTGCAGCTGCCTAGACCACTCGGCTAATCCCGCGCGGCAACAGAGAGACGAGAAGTATGTGATAGGGAAAGACCGCTTTCGTAATCCGACATTTTCGTTAATACGGGCTGACGAAACTGAAGTGTATATCCTCCTGCAGAAAATGCAGCGAACGTATTTTCCTGAATTTTGTTGCTTTCCAATATTCTCACAGCGTTCACCCAGAGATCTTTCCGAGTTGTTCTGGTAGAACATTAACATTTGAATGGGAACTATACAGCCACTATAATAATAGTAAACGGTCCAAGCAAAATTTATGCATAGAGAAAAAAAAAAAAATTACTTGAACCAGTCCACTTACGAATGAAATGTAGTTCCTTTACACTTCAACTTACGATGATAGTGATGTGATACCGGTAACTGATGAAATGTTGCATTTTGGACCAAAAAACGTCGACCAGAAGCTAATGTTTCGGACAACTAACATGGCAGACCTCAGCTTCCAATTTTTTACACAATGATATCTCCCCTAATAAAACTTCCATGTGATGGCTAGAGAGCGCGGGCATAATCTATGGGGGTACCTAAATATACGCCTGTCTCGTGATATTATGGAGTAATCCAGTCAATAAGATGCTGTCCTCAGGTTTATAAAAGTGGGACCTCGCCAGGTTCACGACAATCAGACCTGATGACGATGATGGAGGCAGTCATCGAAAGCTAGGGATTTTATCCAAATATCCTGCGACAATTAAACCAAGAAGTGCGCCGCGAAAGGCTTCTTAGTTATCTCTGGCAGTGTTGGTTGATGTGAGAAATTTCGTGTTACTTTGTGTTTCATCGTCCATTATAGGTCTGCCAAAAATTAAGTCATTTCAAATGTCAGAAGAAGGCTAACGTATACCACCCCTCCTATGGAAACATGCGTGTTAATGCAACGTGATGGTAAATCCAGTCCAGCTCTAGAGAACACTTTTTGTTTCACAGTAAGGTTAATATAGCCATGTACGCAAATGGTATTTTCGGTAGCTTACACAGTTTTGGTTTCGTTTATTCTTCTTTCCACACCTCTGCCAGGCACTTAAATGTGATTTGCAGAGTATCCATGTAGATTTAGAATCAACGATGCCCAAATTTTCGATGTCAGCGAGCAAAGTGAGTATAAGAACGTTCATCGGTGTGGTCTAACATTGCTCACGGCATGTGTTAATATCGTGAAAACACGGATAACAAGACCCCGGTGGACATGTCACACTGGGTTCTCCTGTTAGCTTCAAAACGCACATTAACGACTGATCGTTTGTACATCTCTTGAACGTCTCTCTTCTTCGACTGGTGATGTGTTTTAATCCTTTTGTATATCCCATTTTCTAAAAGGAAATTCTGCCACATATGGGTATTCTTTCAGAACTTGTCACACGGAAGTGTTATCATTTATGTCAGTTAATGGAAGTAAAAGTGGGAACACAAATCAGTGACACATTGTAGATCCACAGCGATGTTTGAAGTGAATTCGCACCCGCTATCTTTATTCTATATGGTTTGGATTCAGCGTCTAAAATGTTATTACAAACATAGGAAATCAGTTACCAGGTCTTGATGTGTAGAAGATTTAATAAAATAGTGGAAAACGTTAGATAGACAGAGGCTGATCATGTTTTCATAATACGAGATGGTAACAAAACCAAAATATATCTGTGTGGAATTCTTGAGGAAGAATGAAACATGATTATGATGTCGATAGAGACTACCAAGTGTTAGTGGAGATGTGTGATATCTGTTTATTTTAGAGAAGACTTTGATTGAACATCCCGTCAATGATGGAGTGAATTTTCGGACTGGGAAGAAGCAGGATATCGAACGTATGCTTTTGCTAGGGACCATAAGCCTTTATCGATTTATGGAAATCAATAGAAACAAAACCAAGAACTGGAAAGTGAACTTGCAGTCTTCTCGTACGTGAATCCAGTGATGCCTCACAACATAACTAAACATAATGTTTTTTTATATTATTTCGCAATACCTTCAGCTAACATTCTTTTCATTTAATGTATGGTTGCACAGTTTCAGCTTTTAGGCAACAGTCAAATATCTAAATCGGAAGTATTATAGATTTGATACATTAGCGTCACATGTATTTAACATAGGACCAAGTAATATCCCAATATATACGGTGTGGTTAGTAACTTACTTTATGGACGGATCTTTGATGGTACATTATAGCAAGTACGTCTTTGCTCGTGTGTCTGCATGTAACTGTCATCAAATAGAGAGTTTTCCGTTATTTTAGGAGCATGTTACTTTAGAGCAGTTGTTGCAAAGCTCTTTTCTGTAATCTCAATGTTTTTAACACGCTTCAACTGGAAAGATTATAATCATTTTACAAAAATTCATCAGTTAAGCTATGTATATCTTTGTTATCAGTTATACTTAATTGTCACTTATTATTGACATAACTATGACTGAATGCAATTTATTTAAGATAACTTTGAAATATTTGTTCTTTACTGTGGGTGCATCTCATATTTGAACAGTGACTTAAGAAATTGTATGCAGTCATTTTTAAACCAATGACGAATGGTCGTTAAATTGAAAGTACCTGAAATGTTTAAAGTCGTGTTCGTAAGTGTCAAGTTGTTGCCTGAGAAATGTGGAAAACTTATTTTTTGTATCTACGTACGAAATTCCAATGCAGGGCAACGGAATTGTGTGAAAATTTAATTTTGGACGGAAATATGTAGAGCTTACGCTACACGATGCGAAATCCAGACTAGCCGACTCATCAAACAATTCCTCTGCGAGGAACCAATCCATTTTCAATGAAATTTGCATCCGCCGTTAGACTGCAAAACAAAATGACTCGGTTTAAAATGTTGGCTCTGAATACTGCTAATCTTTATATAAAGTCTTGCAAACAATCACTGTACCAGAGCTATTGCAGTAATTGCATTGTTAACAAGACCTCACTTAACTGAAAAGTTTTGCTACTATTAACCCTCTGATCTGTACTGAGATTGTTTTCACACATGCAGTCAGCCAATCACGGTGCATATGAGTGTACATGAACATCGATGGTAATTAAATGTATTCGCCCACCTGTGCACACAGAACGCTCGTCACCTCTGCAGTTTGTTGCAATTAGGAACAATGATGTGACTGTCAAAAATTAAATTTCATTTGCTGCATTTGCGATGTGCAATGAAAGACGGTATCTTACCAATTTCCATACATCTTCTCAATACACAACTCGCGAGATACAGGGTGAGTTTCCAAACAGAGTCATGAAAGTAAAAATTAAAATGGTGAATTAGTATTAATGACTGACAAATGTGAAGAAATACTCGAAGTTTAACTGCGCTTCAAGAAGCCAAAACGACAATACATCTATTCATAAAGTTC
This sequence comes from Schistocerca gregaria, assembly GCF_023897955.1. Taxonomy (NCBI): domain Eukaryota; kingdom Metazoa; phylum Arthropoda; class Insecta; order Orthoptera; family Acrididae; genus Schistocerca; species Schistocerca gregaria. Next base: position 203,158,654 of record NC_064924.1, read on the forward strand.
GTACACCTAGACAAGTTAGCATAACATTTCTTAATAACACTCCTGTGTGCAGTGCCGTTCCTTTACATTTGTTTCAACTATAAGACCGTATGCTACATTAGAAAATTTCTGCCCGCATCTAGTGGTCATGCGGTAGCGTTCTCGCTTCCAGCGCCCGGGTTCCCGGGTTCGATTCCCGGTGGGGTCAGGGATTTTCTCTTCCTCGTGATGGCTGGGTGTTGTGTGTTGTCCTAAGGTTAGTTAGGTTTAAATAGTTCTAGGGGACTGATGACCATAGACGTTAAGTCCCATAGTGCTCAGAGCCATTTAAACCATTTGAACAAAATTTCTGCAGTAAAATGAAACCATACGCATTTTTCTAACAGTTAAAGTATACACAGTTACAAATACAATATGAAAACCGGTTTAACCTACAAGTCGGCTCTTACCATTCTTCCATTAATATAATTTCATATGCTCAATATATTTCCTGAGAACATATTATTACAAAATCATTTTTAATACTGCTGCCTCCAGTTCACAGCAGGTTAGCTTCCATCCCTTTCAAACCAAGTACAGATTGCCGGACTGTTCAACTCACTCTGTTACTACTTGTTTTCTGATATACTCTGACAAATCAAAGTTCGCCTCTCTTACCAACATCACTGGTCTCAAACACAGTGTTCCAAAAAATATGATTATATCGATAATTTAGAGGTTGTGTACATTTATCAAATTCGTACCTTCGTTCACATTTATAGCCAAAAACTCGCCATGCCAAATTGGACAGTCCTCTTTCAAAATGTAATTGAAAATAAAGAACGTTGTAGCTTAATTAAACAATTTATGTAAAATAGTGAATTTCCTTGTATAAGTACGTTAAAAACATAGACCTTAGGCCGAATGGTTATAATTAAACTTACCCTTTTTAACACGTTACAACAAGTAAAGCAATTATCGTACGATTACCAAACTTCGTAGCATTAATTTCCCGAGTATGGAGTGCATGATTTCCATGCGTCACAGCGCCACCATCCAGTTCCAGCTGAGGCCACCTTGACTCATAGGATCATACACCTGACCACTCGCAATGCACTGTTTGTCGTTTCAGCAGGTGCTGAAAGAGATCGTGTCATTATTGGTGGAGCTCTATTATCAGAGCAACAGTAATTCTGCAGCTTTGAAACTATCGCCGGCTGAAAGGACTATGATTAAAAAATTCGAATCACTGGAGAAATGGGCGTCGCTCCGGTAAGAGACGAACGACCGGTTGCACCACAGGTGGTTGATGAAATCGCTGTTGCTATGGCAGACAACGCTGTGCGCACTTCACGATCTTCAGGCAATGTGCGTGCTGTGTCACGACAGTTGAACATCCCAAGGTCCACTATACGGATTACAATGTAGCTTCGAACCATTGTGTCCGTATAAGATCCATATCGTACAAAATCTTACACCACAGGATGCACAACGACGTGTTGACTTTGTACTCCATTTTGTCACAAGGATTGAAGCTGACGAGGGCTGATGGCCAGCGTTACTGCGATATGCTTCGCCAGCATGTCATTACCGCCTTACAGGAGAGAAACGCATTGAACTCAACTGTTTTCATGCAAGGTGGGGCCCAACCGCACATCGCTAGTGAAGGTCACCTGGTTTTCCGAAACACTTGTGGAAATTATTAAATGACCGACACGATAACTTGATCTCATTCACTGTGATTATTTGTTGTGGAGCTACCTGAAGGACAGGGTTTACCAGGAGAACTTTCACATATGTGCTGGTCTGAAGCAAATAATATCAATAGAGATAGCCAGCGTACCTACGGATATGCTTCGTTCTGCTGTGCAAAATGAAATTCTGCACTTTCAGTCACTTCTCGACTCTGATTGGCGTCATATTGAGCTCCTTCGTAGCAGTAGTTTAAAATTCGCTCTAAGCACTAAGGGACTTAACATCTGAGGTCATACTTCCCCTACACTTAAACCTACTTAAACCTAACTAACCTAAGGACATGAGACACATCCATGCCAGAGGAAGGATTCGAACCTGTGACCGTAGTGGTCACGTGGCTCCAGACTGAAGGGCCTAGAACCGCTTCTCCACAGCGGCCGGCTCGTAGCAATAGTGGTACTGGTATGTAATGGTATGCTGTACCTTAGCAGCACATTAAAAGTGTTTGAATTGAATTGACTCTACCTATTTCTCTTTCCCGCGTCCTTGACATTAATGCTGCCACGTTTGGTACTCGTACAGTTATTAGTTTCCGTGTAATGAAGTGTTAAATAGGGAAAGTTTAATTATATCCACTGTGTATGTAGGAGCTTTGCAACAGCTGCTCAAAAGTAAAGTGGTCCTAAAATAACCTTAATTTGTTTCTAATTTATTTTATGACAGTTACGTACAGTCATAGATGCAAGAACGTATATGATGTAATATACCATTAAAGGGATATGACTTGTTCTTATGTTAAATACATGAATGATACTAATGTATCCCATCCAATCTATAATCCTTCAATTTTAGATAATTGAAAATGACCTAATGCAGAAATTGTACAATCACACATTAAATAAAGAGAATGCCAGCTGAAGGCATCACTAAATCATTTAAAAATTTCATCACAGATTCAGACCCTACCGCAATAAAGGTTACAGAATATGCTATGTTGTTGGTTTACTTAGATACACTGGTATTCAAAACTTAAGGACGAAAGTAACTTTTGTGTGACGTGTCACTGCAAGTAACATAGCTCGATGAAACTTGGACCATGCGTAGAAAGAACTTCTCTAGTGTAGTACGGTAATTAGCTGTAAACAACCATTAATAGCACTGAAGCCACTGCAATTCATGATGGTCCTCTGGAACGGCGGTACACGGTTATTATTAGGGTGTGCGATCACCGCGGGCTGCGATGTATGCTCTGAAAATTGCTCCTTGATGGCCACAAGGTTGGTAAGAAATTACTTTGGTATGGCGTTCAGTTCCTCCACCAGCGCAGTTGAGAGCTAGTAGAGAGCTGTGGGTGGCTACAGTACTTCTGTCGAACACATCCCGCATGTGCTCGAAAGAATTTATGTTGGGGGAATGGAATGACCAGTTCATTCGCTGAATATCCCTTAGTCCCAAGAACTGAAACGTCCCCTTAGAACAATTTATACAAGACTGGTCTATGTGAAACGTCCCCTTTGAACAATTATACACGACTGTGCTTAAACTGACACACAATAGTTTTTAGCGCAACGCAATCTGACTTCCAAAAGTCCTTACGAAAGAATGGCCCTGACTAGCATTAAGCTATACGTTTCACAAATCACTTACCTCACAAAAATCTTCGTTACTCAAGCTACTGCAATACAGCGAGCGCCACTACTGCCAGCTAAATAAAAGATTCAAACTACTGAAGGCACTAACTACTGATAGGCATAGTTAGCAAATGAAAGATTTTAATAGAGAACGAACAATGTATTTACCTCACTAGTCATAATATATATATATCAGTTGAAACTTCCTGGCAGATTAAAACTGTGTGCCCGACCGAGACTCGAACTCGGGACCTTTGCCTTTCGCGGGCAAGTGGTAGAGCACTTGCCCGCGAAAGGCAAAGGTCCCGAGTTCGAGTCTCCGTCGGGCACACAGTTTTAATCTGCCAGGAAGTTTCATATCAGCGCACACTCCGCTGCAGAGTGAAAATCTCATTCTGGAAACATCCCCCAGGCTGTGGCTAAGCCATGTCTCCACAACATCCTTTCTTTCAGGAGTGCTAGTTCTGCTAGGTTCGCAGGAGACCTTCTGTAAAGTTTGGAAGGTAGGAGACGGATACTGGCAGAAGTAAAGCTGTGAGTACCGGGCGTGAGTCGTGCTTCGGTAGCTCAGATGGTAGAGCACTTGCCCGCGAAAGGCAAAGGTCCCGAGTTCGAGTCTCGGTCGGGCACACAGTTTTAATCTGCCAGGAAGTTTCATATCAGCGCACACTCCGCTGCAGAGTGAAAATCTCATTCTGGTATATATCAGTTCATGACACCAATTCTTACAAATTTCAAAACTCCGCCATCTCTCTCTCCAGGTCCACCACTGCTGGCGGCTCACCTCCAACTGCGCAACGCTACGCGTTGTTAACATCCAGCTGCCGCTGCCCAGCACTACAATGGCAGACAATAATGCAAACTAGCCGCAGACTGCGCACAGCACAGCCAGTGATTTTTCATACAGAGCGCTATGTGGCGTTACCAATAAGAAAACCTAAACAGCCTACTTACATAGCCCCCATGCACCCCACAAAAAATTTCTACAAATTGTTTTGGGCAGTGGCCAATAATGATTTGATAAAATTTTTCATAATTACTATAACAAAGATATCAAATGCACACACTTATTGATACAATGTTGGTCAAAAGCTAAAATTTTCTCACAGTCCATAAAGACAGTCCTGATCATTCATCACAGTAAAACAGTAGTGTTTTTCTCAAAGACTGAGCAATAAAAGGAAATGCAAACGTAAGTAGTGGATTTCCATGCAGTCTTGAAGAAGTAGTGTTGTCCTGCCAATGGAAAGACTGTGCTGACTCTTGACATGCAGACAGGTAATGAGCCACAACAGAGCAAACCCACAGCAGAGTCAGTCGAAGTTGAAGACTATTGGTAGGTAGGTCATCACAGAGCAGACCCACTGTAGTCCTGGTAGAGATTGTGGTATTGGTGGGCCACCAGAGGTGCAGACCCACTGCAGTTCTTGTAGAAATAATGGTATTGGTGGGTCATCAAAGGTGTAGACCCACTGTAGTCCTTGTAGAGATGGCCAGCAGCCATCTGTTTGACTGTGCAGGCGCACAATCACCATTGAAGAGTCTTGCAGATAATATAGCAAGTCCATAACCACCACTTGTGTACTCACAAAAATTGTTTTTGAAATGTCCTTAGAACCAGCAATGCTGTTATCCAGTCCCTTACTGAGTTATTAACACACGTGCAAACACTATCAGTCCCTACTTCTCACATATTGTCCATATACTATGACCAACAGAAACGTGTACCGTGAAATGTTATTTACAAGTTACTTAATTTGATGAACTGGCGTCAATTACAATTTTATAACATAAGAATGCAATAACAAAGGTACAAAATACATCTTTAAAGAACATAACAATACAGATAACATTTGCAGTAGTACAGGCTTTACAAAAGAATCGAAATAGCAAATACATCAGTGTTACAAAAATTACGACATAAGTACATACATAAAGTTCAGAATAACTTTTGGAACATCAACTTCACACATGAGCATTAAAACAAAACAGAATAAATAATGTGTAAACATCTTTACGAAGTAAATAACATGTTATTAACGCAAATTATACACTCCTGGAAATTGAAATAAGAACACCGTGAATTCATTGTCCCAGGAAGGGGAAACTTTATTGACACATTCCTGGGGTCAGATACATTACATGATCACACTGACAGAACCACAGGCACATAGACACAGGCAACAGAGCATGCACAATGTCGGCACTAGTACAATCCACCTTTCACAGCAATGCAGGCTGCTAGTCTCCCATGGAGACGATCGTAGAGATGCTGGATGTAGTCCTGTGGAACGGCTTGCCATGCCATTTCCACCTGGCGCCTCAGTTGGACCAGCGTTCGTGCTGGACGTGCAGACCGCGTGAGACGACGCTTCATCCAGTCCCAAACATGCTCAATGGGGGACAGATCCGGAGATCTTGCTGGCCAGGGTAGTTGATTTACACCTTCTAGAGCACGTTGGGTGGCACGGGATACATGCGGACGTGCATAGTCCTGTTGGAACAGCAAGTTCCCTTGCCGGTCTAGGAATGGTAGAACGATGGGTTCGATGACGGTTTGGATGTACCGTGCACTATTCATTGTCCCCTCGACGATCACCAGAGGTGTACGGCCAGTGTAGGAGATCGCTCCCCACACCATGATGCCGGGTGTTGGCCCTGTGTGCCTCGGTCGTATGCAGTCCTGATTGTGGCGCTCACCTGCACGGCGCCAAACACACATACGACCATCATTGGCACCAAGGCAGAAGGGACTCTCATCGCTGAAGACGACACGTCTCCATTCGTCCCTCCATTCACGCCTGTCGCGACACCACTGGAGGCGGGCTGCACGATGTTGGGGCGTGAGCGGAAGACGGCCTAACGGTGTGCGGGACCGTAGCCCAGCTTCATGGAGACGGTTGCGAATGGTCCTCGCCGATACCCCAGGAGCAACAGTGTCCCTAATTTGCTGGGAAGTGGCGGTGCGGTCCCCTATGGCACTGCGTAGGATCTTACGGTCTTGGCGTGCATCCGTGCGTCGCTGCGGTCCGGTCCCAGGTCGACGGGCACATGCACCTTCCGCCGAACACTGGTGGCAACATCGATGTACTGTGGAGACCTCACGCCCCACGTGTTGAGCAATTCGGCGGTACGTCCACCCGGCCTCCAGTGTTAAAGACTGCGATGGAGCTCCGTATGCCACGGCAAACTGGCTGACACTGACGGCGGCGGTGCACAAATGCTGCGCAGCTAGCGCCATTCGACAGCCAACATCGCGGTTCCTGGTGTGTCCGCTGTGCCGTGCGTGTGATCATTGCTTGTACAGCCCTCTCGCAGTGTCCGGAGCAAGTATGGTGGGTCTGACACACTGGTGTCAATGTGTTCCTTTTTCCATTTCCAGGAGTGTATTTGAGGATAGCAGTATTCCTCATCGTGGTGAATGTAGCTTAGTATTAGAAGAAAAAAAATTCTGTGAAACAGGACACAGAGACAGGAAGAAGACAAATACACAAGGGTACACAAACACATAGTGGGATAACACAAAAGGAGAGGACAGAGTTTGTTTTACTGCAGTACTTTGCAAACAAAACTTTCTTTACTTCTCGGAGATCTCCCTTTGTTCTTCATTATTTCCAAAAAGTCCTATCTATACCTGCTTTCTGTACTTTTCTCGTATAACCTTTCAGTGCATTTCTTCAAATTCATCACAACTCATTCTCTTATATAGGCTACCCCCTCTTAAGCTAACTTAAATCTACTGAGCTCAGATGCTTAACTAAGGGACAAGGCAGCAGCAGTAGCAGAACAAAACAATTAATACAAACAGCAATGTTAAAAAATGGAAATTGGCAAATGAAGGCAGCAATATTACAACTAATATAAGGCAATGCGCAGCAAACAAGAAAAATAAATCAGTAATAAAATTGGCTTAACCTAGTAATACAAAGTGACATTCAGTAGCACTATGAATGGCAAACAGCCGCAGCAAATGCTATAACTTATACCTAAACATGACAAAGCTCAATCAGAAAAAATGTTACACTAAAGACAACAATGCAGATAAGGACAATGTCTATTCACATCTTAATGTCTATGCAATTAAAGTGGTGCACCACAAAAATTTATTGTAAACAAATATTACCATGTACTTGAAAAGACAATTCTGTGTGCAATTTCTGTGAAGGGAAATGTCTTTTTGTGCTACTCCGTTTTTTTAAGTACATCATAAAGTTATTATTTACTGGATCTGTAGGCATAAAATATTTATATTAGTACGTCCATAAAATTTATTTTAACCAATGCTTCACTGCAGTTAGAAACTAGATATTAAACAAAATGAGTAAATAAATGCATAAAGCAAGCCACATGGCATTTCTCTCAACTAGCAGGACAATAGCCATGAAATGTTTCTCGTCGTTTCATTAGGCATTTTAGTAAATATCATAAATTAAGAGCTCCACAGTGTAATCATATGTTTTCAAGTTTGGGCGTGTAGTATTTGCGATGCTGTCTAAAAAAGGAATCTCAATAGCGAGGATAATGACCTCTTTTTTTTTTCTCCACCTGTGCCTCTGACAGGCACACACTAATGGCTTTCTTCTGTCAGGTGGTTGTCGCGCAGCTGGGTGCCCACGACGCATTACATGCAGGCGGTCACTTAACTGTCTTATCGAAATATTTACGACACCAGTTTCCGCTACAGTGGCAGTCTCATATAAAAAAATTCACAGGTCAAGAATTTGCGTTACAAATATGTAGAAACAAAATCCTTTAAATAGAATAGTGTCCAAATAATTTTCGCCAACATAGTGATACATTCACGCATATACACTCATTTCATAACTCTTCAAGTACGATTCTCGGTTTCCAACATCCTTTTTCACAAATCAGAGTCCCTAACCACTACTCATTATTTCTTACCTTATTACACACACACACACACACACACACATATATATATATATATATATATATATATATATATATATATATATATATTCGTCGACACTTCTTCAATATTTCATCATAACAGATACGTCGCATAACCAAATAACTCATATAGCATCAGCTTAAACATACCTCAGCAGCATAATTCACATCGTCATCGTAATAATAACATCATAACAGCACAGTCAAATTCTCAAAATCTCCGTAGCTTCCTCCAATAATTTCAAAACCTCACTAGTCATAATATATATATGTCAGTTCATGACACCAATTCTTACAAATTTCAAAACTCCGCCATCTCTCTCTCCACGTCCACCACTGCTGGCGGCTCACCTCCAACTGCGCAACGCTACGCGCTGTTAACATCCAGCTGCCGCTGCCCAGCACTACAATGGCAGACAACAATGCAAACTAGCCAGAGACTCTGCACAGCACAGCCAGTGATTTTTCATACAGAGCGCTATGTGGCGTTACCAATAAGAAAACCTAAACAGCCTACTTACAGAACTCATCCACCTGTTCTGTCTGATCGACCCAAGCATTGCCATCCATAAAAATGAAGACAGAGCCAAATACGCCCCTCAAAAAGACACACATGGGTAGGAGTACAGTGCCACAATAACATTGGCCTATGTGTGTACCATGTTCAAAGATTTGGAGGTCAGTACGCTGATGCCACATTAAGCTTCCCCACAGTATAACATTTGGATCATAATAACGACAATGTTCGACAGAATTTGAAATGTGCATAAATTATATTCGCAGTTATGAATATAGATAACCATCAGCTATATTATGGAACGACGAATATGAAAATCTGTGTCGAACCGGGACTCGAACCCGGATTCCCCGCTAAGTCCATTAGACTATCCGAGCACGTTTCACAGCCAGACCCAGACTTCCATATATTGAGTACCACGTGTCTACAACCTGTACTCGTACATTCATTGTGTATATTCCCGTACAGGGGGACATTTTAATGGAAAGTTGTTTGACCAGTGTCGGCGGATAAATGAGCTATTGCAGTGCCTGTGCTATTGGAAAGTACGAAGCATTCATGCATTTCCTAAGGAACATTCCATCCTATTTCTGAACAACACAGGCTCAGCAGTGTCGCATTATTCGGTACTCTAATATGGCGACAGGTGGGAACACACCTAGACATTTGTTGAACAAGATCGGTTTGGTCGCCCTGGTGTCATCGTAAGGTGAGACATTATGTTGCATTAGATTAATTACATTGCGAACAAAGATATTTAAACATTCTTGCCTTGAAAAGGCGATAATATTTGGAACGATGGCACAGTCCCTTTGCCACGATCTTCACAGTGGTTTACACAGATGGAGATGAAGATGAGCAATTCTGATCATCTCGAACTGTTGTTTGGTGTGCAATTCACATATGAACCCTATGATCGCCGTTCAAATGAACTAACTTCTCTCCAATTCGTCTCATGTTAAATTCTAGAGCTACGATGCGTTGGTTTGTCCTGTATGAATCGCTAACGATTCCACGTCATGGATCACCTCCCTTTTATCTTTGTGAGTCACTTCACACTCTTTTGCTAGTGTTTCCAGAGCTGTGTATGATAAAACTCGGCTGGAGTGTTTGTTATCCGCTAAGGAGTCCCGGAAATATTAAAATTGTTTTGACCAATCAGATTATCTTGCTTGGTTCAAACATATCTCACGAAAAGACTCCCTCAGTATGCGGTGTGTCTCAGCTGAAGTTTTGCAGTTTTCCATGTCAGCCAATTCGAAATCTGAAGACACAATAAACACGGTATAAGGGAATCAACAATAACGTTAATTTCGATGCATTCATAACGAAGCCGCTTGTAGACTAAAATATGAAGGACAAAATAATAGTTGATTCTTCGTAAGTTGATCCCTGACAGTTGCAATGGGCTGGGGGCGACAGCTTCGCAGGGCTACCTCAAACAACAACGTAACGTGATTTTGCAGACGTCTCTATGGCAGCGCATCAGCGTTGTGACAGCTCTGTAGGCCGATATTGTTTCCGTCTGCAGCCGTTGGTGCTTCGCTATTGAAAGTTGGTAATGACGATACTATCTGTCAGGGGCCATATACACTGAAGAGCCAAAGAATTGGTACATCTGCCTAGTACCGTGTAGGGCCCCCGCGAGCACACAGAAGTGCCGCAACAGGGCGCGGCATGGGCTCTCCTAATTTTTGAAGTAGTGCCGGAGGGAATTGACACCGTGAATCTAGCAGGGCTGTCAACAACTCCGTAAGAGAACAAGTGGGTGAAGATCTCTTCTGTACAGCACGTTGCAACGCATCAAGGATATGCTCAATAATGTTCATGTCTGCGGAGTTTGGTTGGCAGTGGAAGTGCTTAAATTCAGAAGAGTGTTCCTGGAGCCACTTTGTAGCAATTCTGGACTTGTGGTGTGTCGCATTGTCCTGCTGGAATTGCCCAAGTCCGTCTCAATGCACAATGGACGTGAATTGATGCAGATGATCAGACAGGATGGTTAGGTATGTGTCACCGGTCAGAGTCGTATTCAGGCATACCAGGGGTCCCATAACACTCACACTATAAACGCGCCACACCATTACAGAGCTTCCATCAGCTTGAACAGTCCCCTGCTGACATGCAGGGTACATGGAGTCGTAAGGTTTTTGCATATCAGTAAACATGCATCCGCTCACACAATTTGAAACGAGACTCTTCCAACCAGACATCATGTGTCCAGTCATTAAGAGTCCAATGTTGGCTTTGACGGGCCCAGGCTAGGGGTACAACTTATGTCATGCAGTCATCAAGGGTAAACGAATGAGCCTTCAGGTCCAAAAGACCATATCGATGATGTTTCGTTGAATGAGTCTCGCCCTGACACTTGCCGATGGCCCGGCACTGAAATCTGCAGCAATTTGCAGAAAGGCTGCTCTTCTGTTACGTTGAACGACTCTCTTCAGTCGTCTTTAGCCCCGTTTTGCAAGATTGTTTTCTGGCCACAGACGTAATGTTTCACCAGATTCCTGATATTCGCGGTACACTCGTTAAACGGTTGTATGTGAAAATCATCACTTCATCGCTACGTCACAGATGCTGTGTCCTATCGCTGACTGTAACATCACGGCCGGCCAGTGTGGCCAAGCGGTTCTAGGCACTTCAGTCTGGAACAGCGCGGCCGCTACAGTCGCAGGTTCGAATCCTGACTCGGGCATGGGTCTGTGTGATGTCCTTATGTTAGTTAGGTTTAAGTAGTTCTAAGTTCTAGGGGACTGATGACCTCACATGTTAAGTCCCATAGTGCTCAGAGCAATTTTTTTTTTTTTGTAACATCACTTTCAAACTCGCTTAAATCTCGATATCCTGCCATTGTCGCAGCAGTAGCCCCTCTAACAGCTGCACTAGACACTTTTTGTCTTGTATAAGAGTTGTCGACAGCAGCGCCGTATTCTGCCTGTTTACATACCTCTGTAAAAACATCACGCATTCATTTAACTGTTTCGCCGCAATGGGTAGTGAATCCACAACTTTCGTTATGGACCCACATTATCGGCCGACATCCCACGGGAAACTAAACTTAGTGGGCGTAGAAGACATGTTGGTGCTAGGTGGGAATGTGGGTCGGCAGGGTAGCGCTACAAGACAATCTTTGCGCTTCCAATAAACAATCTCTCCGAATGGAATAGACGCTAATGCAACTGCCAAGCAAGCATGAGTTCAGGGTCTCGAGTACCGATCTGGCACAAATTTTTATTTGTCGACACCGATTCGACATCCTGTCCCGAGCAGCTACCATCAACAGTTGCTTCCCTTTCCTTTCCTTTCTTCCACGTAATACGTCAGGGATCTGCTTATGCAGTCTCTATCCTAGAGGTGTCTAGCTGTGGTAGTTAGTACTGATGGTTGTTGGCAGTAGTATTAAAATTCTACAAGTTTTCGATACAGTGACATTACTTTTGAACATAAATTAACAGAAATATACTGAACCTTTAGTCACTAGCATTTAAACGAACTTTCGCAGATGTCACGGCCAGAAGCCATTCCATCTCCAGTAATGACGTGTAACAAACGGAAACCATCGTACACTGAAAAAAAAAACAACAACAAAAATAAAACTAGCTATTAAATTCAGGAACACCACATAATGGCGAAAATCTTCATCTCCATGCTGCATAGAATGAGTTCCCGCTACTGTAAAATTTGCAGGAATTTTTTATTCCTGTCCATAACTATTTATTATTACAAAGTTCCTAGTTTCAGGGGTTGCGGTCCTTCTTCATATCAAATTTGTAGCTACTAAGTAACATGTCTTAGAGAAAAACTGTGTTCCGATATCATTCACAGAAATGTACAAACGACAGAGAAACTGAGAGGTTTTCGGCAAGAGGGGGTACGATGTAGCTACGAATATTGTCTGAAAATGAGTGACGTTGCCTCAAGGCGGTAATCTGCAACTACATGATTACCTTAAAATTCACATTTATGTGCGTGGCAGATACTTCTTCGAATCACCTTCAAGCTATTTCTCTATCCTTCTACTCTCTTACAGAGCGCTACGAAAACGCTTTTGTTCTAATGCTTGCTACTCCAACTCATGTTTCATATCCATGATGCTTTGTCCCTTTTTTTGGAATAATACCAAAGAAGCTGACCATTTGTGAACCTTTTCGATGTTCTCGCTCAGCCCTATCTGGTAAGCATCCCATACCACACAGCAGTAGTCCAGAACAGGAAGGACAAGCACATGTAAGCTGTCTCTTCAGAAGATTTGTTGTATCTTCTAAATGTTATGCCAATAAAATCACAATATTTCGTCTACTTTCTCCAAGTTATCTTTGGGAACTTTTCAGTTCACGTTTTTCGTAATTGTAATCCCTAAATATACAATTGATTTAAGAGTCTTAGATTTGTTTCACTCGTAGCGTGAACTAAGTTTAAAGATTCCTTTTAGTGCTCACGTGAATGATCTCTAACTTTTCATTATTTACATTCAGTTGCCACATTTTGCTCCATAGGGTTTCTTGAAATAACAAACAGTGAACGACAGACTGAAATAAGTTTTCTAGACCTAAAAATCACGGATCACGCTTGCTGACAAGTACATCAGGTATAGACAAAAGATTTGAGTAAGATATAAGACTAGGTTTGGAAAATTGAATTGAATGGATTGATGAAAGTTGACCCCCGACAGAGCACCGATGCAGATACGAAATTAATATGACCGTGGCAGTGCTGACAATCGCCACACTAGAATCGGTTTCGGGTATAGAAGCCGAGGCAACGAACAAAGCACCCGCCGGGGCAGACGCCGCAGCTAGGGGGAGATGGCACCGTCGATGCGGAGCCGACATTCGGCGCTGCGACCGCTGCCTGATGCGATTTCGCTCCGTCTTCGCTAATGCGAGAGAGCATTCGCCTGTCCGTGGCACGTCTGATCGCTTTCGCCGTCAAAAGAGCGTAGGCGCGCCGTGTTGAATATGAAGAGCAGCACTGCCTCAAACGGGGGTCCAACAAAGCCTTTTATCCTCTTGCTGTGTCGCTGTGCCAGGCGCGGCATCAACCAGACTCCCTTTCGCCGATACTCTCTGCACAGTGACTCACAAAAGCGCAAAAGGCCAAAAGCGATCGCGAATGTAGTCCGCGTGTTCCCACTTCGAAGACGGGCTTGTGTAATGTCTCTCTTTATTCCCCAAATACTAACCATCCCAAAATATGTTACGAGGAGCCTACAGTCAGTAATACAACTTTTTTCTGAAAATAGATTGGTTTTATTCAGGAATATCCAGTAAACCATATTATTCCCCTCTTATTTAGCAACAAAAGCCCCTTCTTCAACATAATCTCCGTTCAATGTGACAGCATTACACCACCTTGTTGGTAGATCCAGTATGACCACATAGCATCACTACTGGTCGAAGTCGGAGCCAACGTCTTTCTGCATCAATAAACTCGCTATCATCCACATACCGCTTCCCGCGGAGTGTATCCTTCATTGAGCCAAATTGTAGTCAGAACGTACGAGACGTTGGCTGTTGAGTGGATTGGGAAGAACAGTCCAATGAAGTTATGTGAGCTCCTCTCGGGTGAAGCGTTGCGTATTCATAAAACTGGAGGAGTACTTTTGAATTTTCGTGGCTACGAGCACGCTGAAGTTGTTTCTTCAATTTCCTGAGGGTAGGAAAACAGACATCCCAATTGATCGTTGCACCATCGAACAGAGTAACACCTTCATCGTCCCAAAAGATCCACTACGACATAACTTTACACGCTGAGGAGTAACTCTTTCTTTGGAGGAGAGGTGGCCCAGCTGCCGTTTAGTCTCCTGGCGACGATCTCAGCAGTCACATGCCTTCAGGGACCCCAACTTGTCGGCTTGTCAGCACTACCAGCAGAGACGCCCGGTTGTGCAGCGGGGTGTTTCATTGTGTTCCGTCTATCACCTCGAATGAAAATATCCGAACGCTCCAGCATTGCAACAGTCGCAGCTTTAAGCAGCCGGCTGCCACCTGGGAGACCGGACAGGTTTGCTTGAAAACGTTGGGTGGGATTGGGTTGTTTGGGGAAGGAGACAAGACAGCGAGGTCATCAAACACTTTGGTATGATGACAGATGCTTCTCCCAACGACTCATCGTAGTTTCGTTCACTGCCTGATTTTCATAGACATTCTGCAAGCGGTTATGAATATCTGTGATGCTTTGATTTTCCGCCAGAAGAGACTCCTTGAAAGCTATTTACTGGAACGCGCTGCCGTTTCAGAGGCCATTTTAAGGTTGGGAATAGCGCCCCCACGTACTGGAACTTTATGAAACTACAGCTGCTGAAGCGGGAATATTCCACGACAACCCACAGCAAATTCCGCATTTGTTTCAACCAAACAGGCCGAGAAAAAATAATGTATTCCATTCCTTGTTGAACGCCTCTCATATATTAACCCTACTCGGGGTACTGGTGATCCCCACATTAAAGACTCAATAGATAACTGTTCGGAATTAGAGCATTTTATTTTTCACAGTACCGTTGAACTAATGACGTATTATAGGGCCTTTTGCTTTCAAAATGGCTCTGAGCACTATGGGACTCAACTTAGAACTACGTAAACCTAACTAACCTAAGGACATCACACACACCCATGCCCGAGGCAGGATTCGAACATGCGACCGTAGCAGTCCCGCGGTTCCGGTCTGCAGCGCCAGAACCGCACTGCCACCGCGGCCGGCGGCCTTTTGCTTTCTTAACTGTCTTTCACTTGCACCTTGTGGTCATATTTTCAGTTGATGTTCTGCACATACGAATTTTTAGTATGTGTTGCAGCAAATTTTTCTTTTACAATCCTTGTTTCGTCTATAGAAGGCTCATCTCCCTGAAATAATTTTCCTTTGGATACGCAATTGCTGATGCACTAGCAAGTGTTTCCCGGAGACCACGAGGTAAACTTCGGTTCCTCATTTTGCCTCAAGATGTGGCCTTACAATATCAATAGATAAGTCATTTAGATATTTTCATAAATTTCGCACGGTTTCTTTAGATTTTTGAAACAGAACCCAATAGAAGTACCATACAGTGTATTCCAGCGGCATTCAGCACCCATATAACGTGCGTAGATGTTCAGATGTGTGAAACCTTATGGGACTTAACTGCTAAGGTCATCAGTCCCTAAGCTTAACAATACTTAACCTACATTATCCTAAGGACGAACACACAGGCCCATGCCCGAGGGAGGGTTCGAACCTCCGCCGGTACCAGCCGCACAGTCCATGACTGCAGCGCCCAGACCGCTCAGCAAATCCCGCGCGGCTAAAGTGCGTAGAGGCCATCTACGAGTCTTCTTCGACACCGAGTACGTGTGAGATAATTAATCAAGGAAATTACCACCACATTCGGTGACGTTGTATAACTCAATTATTTCGAAATTTCTGACCATTCCTCTCTCATACTTTCGTTCATGTACTGTAGACCATAAAGTTATAATGCCTCTCTTCTTATCGGCAGAAGAGTGAGATAGGAAAGTGAGTAGTCACTGAAAGCGAACACTGAACTGTTCCTTTACCGCCACGAATCTCTGTAAGTAATGGAGGAATTTCTGGTTTGTTTGATATCACTGATGCCACCATTGTCATAAAGCGATCATTGGACAATTGATTTGGCAATGATACACAGGTGAAACAATTATTGAAAGTGCAGTTACTGTTAGTGCCATGACTAGGTTAGGCCATCTCCATAGAATAACACTGTCCAACACGAGTTCCCTTAGTTGAATCCTTACCGGTACTAACTTCTGCATTTAATATAGAAAATGTCTTAACATTACATCTACATGACTACTCTGCAATTCACATTTAAGTGCTTGGCAGAGGGTTCATCGAACCACAATCATACTATATCTCTACTATTCCACTCCCGAACAGCGAGCGGGAAAAACGAACACCTAAACCTTTCTCTTCGAGCTCTGATTTCTCTTATTTTATTTTGATGATCATTCCTAACTATGTAGGTTGGGCTCAACAAAATATTTTCGCATTCCGAAGAGAAAGTTGGTGACTGAAATTTCGTAAAAAGGTCTCGCCGCGACGAAAAACGTCTATGCTGTAATGACTTCCATCCCAACTCGTGTATCATATCTGAAACACTCTCTCCCCTATAACGTGATAATACAAAACGAACTGCCCTTTTTTGCACCCTTTCGATGTCCTCCGTCAATCCCACCTGGTAAGGATCCTACACCGCGCAGCAATATTCTAACAGAGGACGAACGAGTGTAGTGTAAGCTGTCTCTTTAGTGGACTTGTTGCATCTTCTAAGTGTCCTGCCAATGAAACGCAACCTTTAGCTCGCCTTCCCGACAATATTATCTATGTGCTCCTTCCAACTGAAGTTGTTCGTAATTTTAACACCCAAGTACTTAGTTGAATTGACAGCCTTGAGAATTGTACTATTTATCGAGTAATCGAATTCCAACGGATTTCTTTTGGAACTCATGTGGATCATCTCACACTTTTCGTTATTTAGCGTCAACTTCCACCTGACACACCATACAGCAATCTTTTCTAAATCGCTTTGAAACTGATACTGGTCTTCGGATGACCTTACTAGACGGTAAATTACAGCATCATCTGCGAACAATCTAAGGGAACTGCTCAGATTGTCACCCAGGTCATTTATATAGATCAGGAACAGTAGAGGTCCCAGGACGCTTCCCTGAGGAACACCTGATATCACTTCAGTTTTACTCAATGATTTGCCGTCTATTACTACGAACTGCGACCTTCCTGACAGGAAATCACGAATCCAGTCGCACAACTGAGACGATACCCCATAGCTCCGCAGCTTGACTAGAAGTCGCTTGTGACGAACGGTGTCAAAAGGTTTCCTGAAATCTAGAAATACGGAATCAATTTGAGATCCCCTGTCGATAGCGGCCATTACTTCGTGCGAATAAAGAGCTAGCTGCGTTGCACAAGAGCGATGTTTTCTGAAGTCATGCTGATTACGTGTCAATAGATCGTTCCCTTCGAGGTGATTCATAATGTTTGAATACAGTATATGCTCCAAAACCCTACTGCAGACCGACGTCAATGATATAGGTCTGTAGTTAAATGGATTACTCCTACTACTCTTCTTGAACACTGGTGCGACCTGCGAAATTTTCCAATCTGTAGGTACAGATCTATCGGTAAGCGAGCGGTTGTATATGAGTGCTAAGTAGGGAGCTATAGTATCAGCGTAATCTGAAAGGAACCTAATCGGTATACAATCTGGACCTGAAGACTTGCCCGTATCAAGCGATTTGAGTTGCTTCGCAACCCCTAAGGTATCTACTTCTAAGAAACTCATGCTAGCAGATGTTCGTGTTCCAAATTCTGGAATATTCCATTCGTCTTCCCTGGTGAAGGAATTTCGGAAAACTGCGTTCAATAACTCCGCTTTAGCGGCACAGTCGTCGATAACAGTACCATCGGCACTGCGCAGCGAAGGTATTGACTGCGTCTTGCCGCTTGTGTACTTTACATACGACCAGAATTTCTTCGGGTTTTCTAACAAATTTCGAGACAATGTTTCGTTGTGGAACCTATTAAAGGCATCTCGCATCGAAGTACGTGCCAAATTTCGCGCTTCTGTAAATTTTAGCCCATCTTCGGGATTTCGCGTTCTTCTGAACTTCGCATGATTTTTCCGTCATTATTACCTTAGGCCACTATTTATTACATTTCGGTGGAAGAAATATCTTAAAACTGCAGCATCTGTGGTAACTAGGTAACTGCTCTCAAATTTCATAGTGATACCACATACAATGCCTCGCTGGTTTTGATTATTTGGTAAAAAATCTAATTTATTGCAACCGGTTGGTGATGGGGTCGACGTTCATTCCTGCATTCTAGATTATCAAAGCGTAAGCTGTTACTCAGGAATTAAAAACTTGTCTATGACATTGCACCACGAAAACATATTGTAATTTCGTGTTTATCAAATGGTTTACATGTGGTTAGATATTAATTTTCAAAACTCCAGTTACTACAATTCAATAAGTGCTTCCATATCTGTAACGTTTGTCTTATTTCCCATACAGTGACTCACTCAGCACCTCTTCTGTAACAAAAAAAAAAAAATTCCTCCCATTCTTTGATTCCCCCTGAAGGACTGCTTTCCTTACTAAACTCGTCATCACTCTTCTCTTCGGGCTTTTCAAGTACTCCAGCATGCTGACTGTCTGAAAAGAAGTCACTTGTATCGGAGTATTCATGATTTAATTTCTGTAATAGTTTCATAATATCCTTCTCAGTCAGTGGTCGTGAGCATTTCTCTGTTTGGGTAGCACTATTCATTCTGCAAAAAATGCAACAATAGCCTTTAGAAGAATAATAATTCAACTTCGGTACCATATCTGAACAAAAACAGTGCATATCTTATAATACCCTATGTGTTTAAGATCATAGCTAACACTTGGTTCAAGAATCATAAAAGAAGGTTGTATACATGGAAGAATCCTGGAGATACTGAAAGGTATCAGATTATATAATGGTAAGACAGAGATTTAGGAATCAGGTTTTAAATTGTAGGACATTTCCAGGGGCAGATGTGGACTCTGACCACAATCTATTGGTTATGACCTGTAGGTTAAAACTGAAGAAACTGCAAAAAGGTGGGAATTTAAGGAGATGGGATCTGGATAAGCTGAAAGAGCCAGAGGTTGTACAGAGTTTCAAGGAGAGCATAAGGGAACAATTGGCAGCAATGGGGGAAAGAAACACAGTTGAAGAAGAATGGGTAGCTTTTAGGGATGAAGTAGTGAAGGCAGCAGAGGATAAAGTAGGTAAAAAGAAGAGGGCTGCTAGAAATCCTTGGGTAACAGAAGAAATATTGAATTTAATTGATGAAAGGAGAAAACATAAAAATCCATTAAATGAAGCAGGCAAAAAGGAATACAAACGTCTCAAAAATGAGATCGACAGGGAGTGCAAAATGGCTAAGCAGGGATGGCTAGAGGACAAATGTAAGGATGTAGAAGCTTATCTCACTAGGGGTATGATAGATACTGCCTACAGGAAAATTAAAGAGACCTTTGGAGAGAAGAGAACCACGTGTATGAATATCAAGAGCTCAGATGGCAACCCAGTTCTAAGCAAAGAAGGGAAGGCAGAAAGGTGGAAGGAGTATATAGAAGGTTTATACAAGGGCGATGTACTTGAGGACAATATTATGGAAATGGAAGAGGATGTAGATGAAGACGAAATGGGAGGTAAGATACTGCGTGAAGAGTTTGACTAAGCACTGAAAGACCTGTGTCGAAACAAGGCCCCCGGAGTAGACAACATTCCATTAGAACTACTGACGGTCTTGGGAGAGCCAGTCATGACAAAACTCTACCAGCTGGTGAGCAAGATGTATGAGACAGGTGAAATACCCTCAGACTACAAGAAGAATATAATTATTCCAATCCCAAAGAAAGCAGGTGCTGACAGATGTGAAAATTACCGAACTATCAGTTTAATAAGTCACAGCTGCAAAATACTAACGCGAATTCTTTACAGACGAATGGAAAAACTGGTAGATGCGGACCTCGGGGAGGATCAGTTTGAATTCCGTAGGAATGTTGGAACACGTGAGGCAATACTGACCTTACGACTTATCTTAGAAGAAAGATTAAGAAAAGGCAAACCTACGTTTCTAGCATTTGTAGACTTAGAGAAAGCTTTTGACAATGTTGACTGGATTACTCTCTTTCAAATTCTGAAGGTGGCAGGGGTAAAATACAGGGAGCGAAAGGCTATTTACAATTTGTACAGAAACCAGATGGCAGTCATAAGAGTCGAGGGACATGAAAGGGAAGCAGTGGTTGGGAAAGGAGTGAGACAGGGTTGTAGCCTCTCTCCGATGTTATTCAATCTGTATATTGAGCAAGCAGTAAAGGAAACAAAAGAAAAATTTGGAGTAGGTATTAAAATTCATGGAGAAGAAATAAAAAGTTTGAGGTTCGCCGATGACATTGTAATTCTGTCACAGACGGCAAAGGACTTGGAAGAGCAGTTGAACGGAATGGACAGTGTCTTGAAAAGAGGATATAAGATGAACATCAACAAAAGCAAAACGAGGATAATGGAATGTAGTCAAATTAAATCGGGTGATGCTGAGGGAATTAGATTAGGAAACGAGACACTTAAAGTAGTAAAGGAGTTTTGCTATTTAGAAAGTAAAATAACTGATGATGGTCGAAGTAGAGAGGATATAAAATGTAGACTGGCAATGGCAAGGAAAGCGTTTCTCAAGAAGAGAAATTTGTTAACATCGAATATAGATTTAAGTGTCAGGAAGTCGTTTATGAAAGTATTTGTATGGAGTGTAACCTTGTATGGGAGTGAAACATGGACGATAAATAGTTTGGACAAGAAGAGAATAGAAGCTTTCGAAATGTGGTACTACAGAAGAATGCTGAAGATTAGATGGGTAGATCACGTAACTAATGAGGAGGTATTGAAAAGGATTGGGGAGAAGAGAAGTTTGTGGCACAACTTGACTAGAAGATGGGATCGGTTGGTAGGACATGTTTTGAGGCATCAAGGGATCACAAATTTAGCATTAGAGGGCAGCGTGGAGGATAAAAATCGTAGAGGGAGACCAAGAGATGAATACACTAAGCAGATTCAGAAAGATGTAGGTTGCAGTAGGTACTGGGAGATGAAGCAGCTTGCACAGGATAGAGTAGCATGAAGAGCTGCATCAAACCAGTCTCAGGACTGAAGACAACAACAACAATAACAAGTGTTTAAGAAACATAATATTTGAAACAGACCAAAATTACATATATATCAATGGTGACCGCGAAATAAGAACACTGTCACTAACACTAGCCAGAGGTTCTGCAGTATCCAACAAGCTTGAATATTACCTCTTTAGCGGAGCTTCTTACTCACCTAGTAAAGTTAACGATTTCATCGCCAAGTAGTAAGCTCTACGGTAGTACACGTCAGTGGTGCTAACTCGATTATATAAACCGGGACATACGTTTACGCTGGTGTTCAGAAACAACAGAACACTTTGAACTACTAGAGATAGGACGTTCATATTCACAGTGCATGTGCAATAGTTCCTTCTTCACAAATGATTAGCATTTCAGTCACGTAAGTTCATCGTGTGCGTCTTGTTGCCTAATAGGCACAGGGTCCACTATGGGCTCTGATAACTTGTTCTACGGGTGATGATTTCGTCGCGTATAAGGAGCGAATGGCGTCCCATGGTATATCCATCCACGCTGCATTTACCTGGTTCGTGCAGTAACATGTGGTCGTGCATTGTCTTGCTGAAAAATGGTGCCTGGGACGTTGCGCAGCCGGCCGCGGTGGTCTCGCGGTTCTAGGCGCGCATTCCGGAACCGTGCGACTGCTACGGTCGCAGGTTCGAATCCTGCCTCGGGCATGGATGTGTGTGATGTCCTTAGGTTAGTTAGGTTTAAGTGGTTCTAAGTTCTAGGGGACTGATGACCACAGCAGTTAAGTCCCATAGTGCTCAGAGCCATTTGAACCATTTTTGACGTTGCGCAGAAAGGGTATAGCCGCGGCTCGCTGGATGTAATTCACGTAGATGACACTGGTCACATGGCCTTGGAAACGCACCATCTGCAATTTGTGGTTGTAGCCAATAGCACCGCACACCATGAGGCCTTTTTTTTTTTTGGTCATCAGTCTACTGACTGGTTTGACGCGGCCCGCCACGAATTCCTTTCCTGTGCTAACCTCTGTAGCACTTGCAACCTACGTCCTCAATTATTTGCTTGACGTATTCCAATCTCTGTCTTCCTCTACAGTTTTTGCCCTCTACAGTTCCCTCTAGTACCATGGAAGTCATTCCGTAATGTCTTAGCAGATGTCCTATCATCCTGTCCGTTCTCCTTGTCAGTGTTTTCCACATATTCCTTTCCTCTCCGATTCTGCGTAGAACCTCCTCATTCCTTACCTTATCAGTCCACCTAATTTTCAACATTCGTCTATAGCACCACATCTCAAATGCTTCGATATTCCTTACCTAATCAGTCCACCTAATTTTCAACATTCGTCTATAGCACCACATCTCAAATGCTTCGATTCTCTTCTGTTCCGGTTTTCCCACAGTCCATGTTTCACTACCATACAATGCTGTACTCCAGACGTACATCCTCAGAAATTTCTTCCTCAAATTAAGGCCGGTGTTTGATATTTGTAGACTTCTCTTGGCCAGAAATGCCTTTTTTTGCCATAGCGAGTCTGCTTTTGATGTCCTCCTTGCTCCGTCCGTCAATGGTTATTTTACTGCCTAAGTAGCAGAATTCCTTAACTTCATTGACTTCGTGACCATCAATCCTGATGTTAAGTTTCTAGCTGTTCTCATTTCTACTACTTCTCATTACCTTCGTCTTTCTCCGATTTACTCTCAAACCATACTGTGTACTCATTAGACTGTTCGTTCCGTTCAGCAGATCATTGAATTCTTCTTCACTTTCACTCAGAATTGCAATGTCATCAGCGAATCGTATCATTGATATCCTTTCACCTTGTATTTTAATTCCACTCCTGAACCGTTCTTTTATTTCCATCATTGCTTCCTCGATGTACAGATTGAAGAGTAGGGGCGAAAGGCTACAGCCTTGTCTTGCACCCTTCTTAATACGAGCACTTCGTTCTTGATCGTCCACTCTTATTATTCCCTCTTGATTGTTGTACATATTGTGTATGACCCGTCTCTCCCTATAGATCACCCCAACTTTTTTCAGAATCTCGAACAGCTTGCACCATTTTATATCGTCGAACGCTTTTTCCAGGTCGACAAATCCTATGAACGTGTCTTGATTTTTCTTTAGCCTTGCTTCCATTATTAGCCGTAACGTCAGAATCGCCTCTCTCGTGCCTTTACTTTTCCTAAAGCCAAACTGATCGTCACCTAGCGTATTCTCAATTTTCTTTTCCATTCTTCTGTATATTATTCTTATAGGCAGCTTCAATGCATGAGCTGTTAAGCTGATTATGCGATAATTCTCGCACTTGTCAGCTCTTGCCGTCTTCGGAATTGTGTGGATGATGTTTTCCGAAAGTCAGATGGTATGTCGCCAGACTCATATATTCTACACATCAACGTGAATAGTCGTTTTGTTGCCATTTCCCCTAATGATTTTAGAAATTCTGATGAAATGTTATCTATCCCTTCTGCCTTATTTGACCGTAAGTTCTCCAAAGCTCTTATAAATTCCTATTCTAATACTGGATCCCGTATCTCTTCTAAATCGACTCCTGTTTCTTCTTCTATCACATCAGACAAATCTTCACCCTCATAGAGGCTTCCAGTGTATTCTTTCCACCTATCTGCTCTCTCCTCTGCATTTAACAGTGGAATTCTCTTTTCACTCTTAATGTTACCACCGTTGTTTTTAATGTCACCAAAGGTTATTTTGACTTTCCTGTATGCTGAGTCTGTCCTTCCGACAATCATATCTTTTTCGATGTCTTCACATTTTTCCTGCTGCCGTTTCGTCTTAGCTTCCCTACACTTCCTATTTGTTTCATTCCTCAGCGACTTGTATTTCTGTATTCCTGGTTTTCCCGGAACATGTTTGTACTTCTTCCTTTCATCAATCAACTGAAGTATTTCTTCTGTTACCCATGGTTTCTTCCCAGCTACCTTCTTTGTACCTATGTTTCCCTTCCCAACTTCGGTGATGGCCCTTTTTAGAGACGTCCATTCCTCTTCAACTGTGTTGCCTACTGCGCTATTCCTTATTGCTGTATCTATAGCGTTAGAGTACTTCAAACGTATCTCGTCATTCTTTAGAACTTCCGTATCCCACTTCTTAGGCCTTTAGTGGGGCTCAAAGTCGTGTGCGAATGCAACCACTGTGATTTCGTTCCCCTGTCTGCAGCGAACCAAAATGCAGCTATCATTTTCAAGCAAACAGTACCTACCTACGTCCGAAAACACTGCTTAATGCCATTCCTGTCCCCACTTACGTCGTTCGATATAGGACTGCCGTCTACCATGCTACTGCACATTCGTTAAAGGTAAGCGGAGAAGTGGACGGCGTGCAAGTAACCGGTGCCGCGATAAACAGCGACAGACAGTCACACATGGTAGTTTACGATGTATTACACTGTTCCACACTTGCGCCAGAATCGAGGACCCAGATCTGTCCAGCTATGCCATTCGGATGAGGTGGCAGTCTTCTCGGGGTGTGGTCTGGGTGGTGCGACCTGATCCTTTCGTCGTGTTCTACTGCCTTCCGTGAACCATTCTACACACACCCGTTGCACTGCCGAAACACTTCGATCATCACGAATAGCAATTCCCCAGATGGTTGCATCACATTCTCTTGTGCCAAAACCGCACCCTTTCTCGAACTTGCTGATTTGACGGCACGTCTGCTTAAGTCTCACTGATTCTTCTCTTTCAGTTTATAGTGGCAGTGACAACGAGAGCTGCAAGCTCATGTTACCGGTAGGTGGTGTTATGTCGCGATATCGATGTTGACTTTGATCCCGCCGGCCGAGATAGCTCAAATGCTAATCATTTCTGCAGAACATACTAATGTACATGTTCTGTGAATATGAACGTCCTGTCGTTCAAGGTGTTCTTTCTGAACGTGACAGTACTATAGCATGGCCAATATCCCGGGTACGTTTTAAGGGATGAGGGCCCGTCAGGGAAATCCCAAAGTAAAATCGCTGTACGGAGTGTTAAAGCCATTGATTCTAGTGGTATTGATAACTAAAATGACGTCAACAAGGAAAGAGTGAAAACCTGTAAATTTTGAAAGTTGTGTGTGTCTCCTTCGTTGTTTGGGAAATACAAAAAAATGGTTCAAATGGCTCTGAGCACTATGTGACTTAACTTCTGCGCTCATCAGTCCCCTAGAACTTAGAACTACTTAAACCTAACTAACCTAAGTAATATGACACACATCCATGCCCGAGGCAGGACCTGCGACCGTGGCGGTTGCGCGGTTCCAGACTGTAGCGTTGGGCAATACATCGGCAAAGAACAATCATCGGAAATATGTGAATTTTGATACGGATATTATGCCTTCATTTACAACATTTACTTAATGGGTAATTGAATTCAAAACTAGCATTCGTTTTTTGAGATAATCCACGTGAAGAACATCACAAAGCTGCACATTAATATCGAACCAGATGAAAAGTTCAATATGTGGTATTGGATGATCGGCAATGGATAATTTTAAATGAAGAATTAATGATGAGGAGACTGTGATCACCATTAATGATAATGAATCTTCTGTGTTCCAGCCCCCCCCCCCCCCCCCCATGAACCATTGACCGTGCCTTTGGAGGGGAGACTTGCATCCATAAGCGATACAGTAGCCGTACAGTAGGAGCAACCACAATGGAGGGTTATCTGCTGAGAGGCCAAATAAACGTGTGGTTCTTGAAGAGGGTCAGCAGCCTTTCCAAGAGTTGTAGGGAAAACAGTGTGGATCACTGACTGATCTCGCCTTGTAACACTAACCAAAACGGCCTTGCTGTGCTGGTACTGCGAACGGCTGAAAGGATGGGGAAACTACAGCCGTAATTTTTCCCGAGGGCACGCAGCTTTACTGTATGGTTAAATGATGATGGCGTCCTCTTGGGTAAAATATTCCGGCTGTAAAATAGTCCCCCATTCGGATATCTGGGCGGGGACTACTCAGGAGGACGTTGTTATCAGGGAAAAGAAAACTGGCATTCTACGAGTCCGCGTGGAATGTCAGATCCCTTAGTAGAGCAGGTAGGTTAGAAAATTTGAAAAGGTAAATGGATAGGTTATAGTTAGATATAGTAGGAATTAGTGAAGTTCGGTGGCAGGAGGAATAAGACTTCATGTCAAGTGAATACAGGGTTATAAATACAAAATCAAATAGGGTAATGCTCGTTTACGCTTAATAATGAATAAAAAATAGGAATGCGGGTAAGCTACTACAAACAGCACAGTGAACGCATAATTGTGGCCAAGATAGTATTCCGTCTCCCTTACTCCTCCTTTCACCTTTTTACTACTGGAGCTAATTTTATTCGGCTTTTGGTTATGGAGTGGGAGAGGGAATAAACACTTTTATCATAAATGTAGCACACCGTGGATCAAATTATTGCTTTTCCACATCTGCTCTGGATAATTATGTGTTCAACATTCACTTGCTACTGTAACGTAATCAAGAAGGAAAGAACTTACTACTTTGCATCGTATTAAGAAAAGTCAGAAATAATTGTTGGTTACGTTATGCAGTGGATTTTTGAATACTGTTAATTAGAACAGGCACGCGGCTAGCCCGAGTTATCTTAATCTCAGGGAAAAAAATGTAAAATATTGCTTTAGTTTCACAGAGCAGACCTTGCAACAAAATGTGAAAATGATAAAGTCATAACACAGTTACTCATATTTTTTGGCGGCCGCATGGAACATGTCGGACAGCACCTTCCAAATCCAACTGAGAAGTGCACTGAATAATATGATATAGTCTGCCGGCACTGCTGGAAGCTGTAAGAAAATGTTAAATACTATTAAGTTACTTCGCTTCACCGGAGAGATGACTGCGATGCCTGAAATAAATATTTTTGTTAAATGTGCTGTGTCTGCTTCCGTTGCCCTCGCAGATTTGTACAGCGGCTTCCTCTAAATTAAATGCTGAAAATGTCTATATTATGTACGGGATGATTGGGTGGCAACTTTACAAATTATTTTAGAAACATATTTGCTCAAACTCTGTATATTCAAACAAAAATGCATTAATTTTACACACCTTTTTACAACAACTCGATAATGGCGGATCTCAAGCTTCATGAACAAAAAACTCAGGGCCAGCATATACATTTGCTTAACACGCGAGTGTTACTCGCATCTAACCCCAAAAAGAACAAAGAAATTATTACAGTGCTTTGTACTATTTATTCATGTACTGAAATGTCCTTTTTATCTGAGGCACAGATCATAATCACTAATTCATTTAACAAGATTTTCAAAGATAATAATATGTCATGGATTCAAAGCTAACAAATGCATAAAACGTCAAATAATTGTGAATGTTCTACATACACACATAGTACATTCGTGAAATGTTTACACAGTCTTGCTTTATTGCTTCACTTGGTCGTGTTTAAATTATTTCTTTTTCGCCGTGTGGCTGGCACTATATCGATACATGTTAACTGGTCTTACACACACGGAAAATATTCGATCACACGCTTTTTATGACGATTGGCCAATAGACGCTACAGTAGATACGAAGCCCACGCCTACCAGAGTAGTACAAGTTTATATGCCAACTAGCTCCGCAAACGACGAAGAGATAGATCAAATGTATGATGAGATAAAAGAAATTTTTCAGGTTGTGAAGTAAGATGTAAATTTAATAGTCATGGCTGACTGGAATTCGAGAGAAGAAAAAGGGAGGGAAGGAAACATGGTAGGTGAATATGGATTGGGGGATAGAAATTAAAGAGGAAACAGTATGGTAGAATTTTGCACAGAGCATAACTTAATCATACCTAACACTTCGTTCAAGAATCATAAAAGAAGGTTGTACACATGGAAGAATCCTGGAGATACTAGAAGGTATCAGATAGATTATAAAATGGTACGACAGAGATTTAGGAACCAGGTATTAAATTGTAAGACATTTCCAGGGGCAGATGTGGACTCTGACCACAATCTATTGGTGACGAACTGTAGATTCATCTACATCTACATGACTACTCTGCAATTCACATTTAAGTGGTTGGCAGAGGGTTCATCGAACCACAATCATACTATCTCTCTACTATTCCACTCCCGAACAGCGAGCGGGAAAAACGAACACCTAAACCTTTCTGTTCGAGCTCTGATTTCTCTTATTTTATTTTGATGATCATTCCTACCTATGTAGGTTGGGCTCAACAAAATATTTTCGCATTCGGAAGAGAAAGTTGGTGACTGAAATTTCGTAAAAAGCTCTCGCCGCGACGAAAAACGTCTATGCTGTAATGACTTCCATCCCAACTCGTGTATCATATCTGCCACACTCTCTCCCCTATAACGCGATAATACAAAACGAGCTGCCCTTCTTTGCACCCTCTCGATGTCCTCCGTCAATCCCACCTGGTAAGGATCCCACACCGCGCAGCAATATTCTAACAGAGGACGAACGAGTGTAGTGTAAGCTGTCTCTTTAGTGGACTTGTTGCATCTTCTAAGTGTCCTGCCAATGAAACGCAACCTTTGGCTCGCCTTCCCGACAATATTATCTATGTGGTCCTTCCAACTGAAGTTGTTGGTAATTTTAACACCCAGGTACTTAGTTGAATTGACAGCCTTGAGAATTGTACTATTTATCGAGTAATCGATTAAAACTGAAGAAACTGCAAAAAGGTGGAAATTTAAGGAGGTGGGACCTGGATAAACTGACTAAACCAGAGGTATTACAGAGTTGCAGGTAGACCATAAGGGAACATTTGTCACAAATGGGGAAAAGAAGTACAGTAGTTTAAGAATGGGCAGCTCTGAGGGATGAAGTAGTGAAGGCAGCAGATTTCGAAATGTGGTGCTACAGAAGAATGCTGAAGGTTTGATGGGTAGATCACATAACTAATGAGGAAGTATTGAATAGGATAAGGGAGAAGTTTGTGGCACAACTTGACCAGAAGAAGGGATCGGTTGGTAGGACATGTTCTGAGGCATCAAGGGATCACCAATTTAGTATTGGAGGGCAGCGTAGAGGGTAAAAATCGTAGAGGGAGACCAAGAGATGACTACACTAAGCAGATTCAGAAGGATGTGGGTTGCAGTGGGTTCTGGGAGATGAAGAAGCTTGCTCAGGATAGAGTAGCATGGAGAGCTGCATCGAACCAGTCTCTGGACTGAAGACCACAACAACAACATATAGGGAGAAACGATCACAACGATAAAATAGGGGAAATCAGAGCTCGCACGAGTTTGGAACAGTAGAGAATTGTGAAGGTGGTTTGATGAATCCACTGCCAGGCATTTAAATGTGATTTGCAGAGGTAACCATGAGAAAAAATTGAATAACCTACGAAAGGCTAACGTTCTGCGAATCAGAGGTCGGAGCGTGGCAGGGAGGCTAGAAAATCTAAAAAGGCAACTACCAAGAGGGTTAGGGGCCACTGTACTAGTGATATAGCTTTTTTTACTTTCCAAAACTGTATGACACCAGTGACAATGCTACGTAGATAGCTGGTGTTGGAAGTAAAAAGATTCTTGGAAAAAATTTCTACACACATCGACCATAAAGCTGAAGCAGATGTTTCCGGACTAAGGAATACATTGTTCAGCATTCTACAAGGTATGGAGTCATCTTCTCACTTGCTTGCGTGCGTTGAAAGTGCACATTCTCAAAAGAGTTCATTAGACTGATCTATGAAAATGAAGTATGTGACACGAAATTGAGTTTTATCATACTACTTCTGACACACATTAACTGTAGCCGCAGATTTAGTTGGACTCTTTTGGTGGATGTGACAGGTGTCTCTCCACGCTCCCCGAGGCCGCGAATGAAATCCGGCTTTGGTACTTATTTAAATATGCTCTACTTTATCTGAGCCAATGCCCGCCGCTGTGACGGAGCGGTACCAGATGCTTCAGTCCGAAACCGCGCAGTTGCTAAGGTCGCAGGTTCGAATCCTGCCTCGGGCATGGATGTATGTGATGTTTTATGTTAGTTAGGTTTAAGTAGTTCACAGTCGAGGGGACTTATACCTCAGATGTTAAGTCCCATAGTGCTTAGAGCCATTTTATCTGAGCCAATGAAAATGATAGAACAAACTAATCCTGTTTCTTAATTAAGAGTGAAATGGAATCTGCGGGTTACTTATATCGTAGTTTTGTGGCAAACTGATTGGCTAAAAGTCACGGGAAGCCTTATCTCAATTGAAGATGAGCCGTGTGTGGCGCCAGACTGCCTCGAATAAGTGAAGCGTATGGCCCGAGCATAAAGGCGATACCTCAGCAGTCTCGTATAGAAAGTTGTACACTGAACGGGACAGCATATCACGAATTACGTGACTTCGAACGTGGAAGGATAATCGGCGTAAGACACATGGAACACACCATATCGAAGATCACCCGAGAATTCAATTTTTTTGGGGTGGTCGTCGCTCTGCTAAGTACATCGCCGAAGTTAGTATTCTGTCGTCAGGAATCCATTTCTACCGACACTATACAGATACAAACGCACCATACAAGCTCCACCAGCCAACGACCGCAATCTCATTTGTAAGATACCAGTTTGGAAGGCTGATCTCATTGGGTGTCAACCGACTGGAGTGGCAAGGTGGTTATAGGCGCTACAGCCTGGAACCGCGAGACCGCTACGGTCGCAGGTTCGAATCCTGCCTTGGGAATGGATGTGTGTGATGTCCTTAGGTTAGTTAGGATTAAGTAGTTCTAAGTCCTAGAGGACTGATGACCTCAGAAGTTAAGTCGCACAGTGCTCAGAGCCATTTGAACAATTATTTTTTTTGTTGGGTGTTAATAATACATTTCCACCCATCCGAATGTCGAGCTACAGATTAACTTTTTTTTCGGAGTATTATAGAAGATAAACTTGTGTCTTATAAATCTGGGTGTAGTTGTTATGTTATATGTATTGTAAGAGGAATGAAAGAGCTGTTGTAACAACATAGATAAGATCCGACCGAAAACAGCGAAGTCTCTTACTTTCGTTTTAATGAATTAAAAGACGCGTCCGTGTCATTAGTCAAATAGCCTGCGATAGTTTTAGCGAGTATGTGAAGTAGGAGTCAGACTTGGAAATTCGGTAATGTATGAGGTTGCATATATGTATTATAATAAGTGGTAAGTTACTGAAGGGAGCGTAGTTTAGTTCTCAGCACAGTCCCGGCTTACGAATACTGTAAGCAGAAGATTGTAAAATATTGTATTTGGAGGCTCAAAATGGTTCAAATGGATCTGAGCACTATGGGACTTAACTGCTACGGTCATCAGTCCCCTATAACTTAGAACTACTTAAACCTAACTAACCTAAGGACATCACACACATCCGTGCCCGATGCAGAATTCGAACCTGCGACCGTAGCGCTCGCGCTGTTCCAGTCTGTAGTGCCATGAACCGCTTGGCCACTCCGGCCGGCGTATTTGGAGTTTTTTTCATTATAACTAGGTGGCATCGCCTGATAAGGGAAACGTTCTTTTCTGCAGTTTGAGAAGTTGTGGTGCCAAGTACGACTAGATACGGTTTTGTTTCATTTTTAGCTATGAATATGTTTAGTTACGATGCAGTACAGATGTAATACAATAATAAGATGATTCTGATTCACCACCACGTCAATCTACGTACAAATTTTGTTGATAAGATTACCACCTTCGCATCAGGAGATATTTTTTAGTTGTAGGTGGTGGGTGTTTTATCTCTACCCACTTTTTGCAGTTTCTAGTCATCGTACTTCCGTGATAGCAGCAATAATGTTTAGACACTAATAGGTCAAGCAATTACAAGAGCAGTTACTAAAACATGTCCAATAAAAAAAATGAAATTATTCTTTTCGTGCAATTGTCTATGCAACGATACTTTGGAAGCAGAGAAATTGCTTGGGTTGCTCGGAGGGTACTAAATAACCGTCAGTATCCAACGCCAGTTGAAGTTAAGGTATAATCTTTTCAGCCAACTATAGAAATATATATTTGGTGATTTATTAGAAAGATTAGAATAATGACTGTGGGAACGAACTACACTAAGAGTATCCCGCGAAATAAAAAAGTAAATAAATAAAAACTGATTTCCAACCTTTAATGTAAACACGTGTCTCGTAGTAACAGTAACAAAAAATATCTGACAACAAGGATGAAGGATGGAGTGGTGTGATTTTCACAATTATAATTGTCCTAACAGGGTCATCACGTACCAGTATATGAAAGTCGTACTGGGTCAAAATTATTGTCAGATCGTGCAAAGCGACTATTTTTAAATAGTCGGGAATAAAAGAAAAGAGAAATCCTGTATCTGATAAGTTACGAGACAAGCATAATGTAACAACGCCAATTGAGCTTCCTTTTTTTATTAGGTCGTCGAAGACGGTCACACATCTTTTGTTCTGTCAGAATTCATTCACTTTGTTAAATTCTACTTCTTTGGAAGACAATTCCTAGATGATATTCTTCTGGAAGGCCTAGTTCTTCCTACAGAGCATGCACACTGCAGGATGTATCCACATCTGCATTACAAGCTTTGTTGTATCCGTCCTGCAGAAACCGAACAGGTACCACTTTCAATAGAATCTCAAACCCGTATTGGTATTTCATGTAAGAGCAGTTACACTGATTCACGGTGACTGTAGTAATAATGGCGTATTATCACGCGTTGCTTGCCAAAGAAAGATGTTACAGTACTGCCCCAGTTCAATTCTTGTGACACAGAAAATACGAGTGCTACAGATATTAGTATCAGGCGGTTCAGAAACAGCTAAAACTTATCAGAACTTTAAGGCCGTATGTAATCTCCACCGTATTCTATCCAGAATTCTCGTCTGGGTTAGCCAATTTTTTTAACCTTTATATCCCATAGATCCCACTAACAGAAACCGATGAGTGGTAATGGTAAGAAAGCACAGGTCACAACTTTCGATAAAAATTAATACCGACAAAATTAAAGTTCCATATGCTGGACACCGCTCTCTCTGACATTGATCTCTTGTAAAAACTTAGAACTACTCTGACCTCAAACATACTGAAGTACCTCGAAATGAGAATTGATGGCACTCGGCATAGACACTGAGAAACATCGGTCGTGGAAGACACAGCTCGTCATCCTGGAAACCATGGCTCACGACAGGTATATATCTGCACTATTACTTAATTTCTGCGGAAAGTTGTTTCACTAAGTGACTAAAGCTTCTTAACGAAAGAAATAACATACAGGAGTGACTGGTCGGTAAAATTTGGGTATTACAGGCGCAGCTCTGTCAAATGTATTGGTGCCCTTGCTGTTATTGTTTTAGATTAGCGCCCTGCAGACAATATTAATATTAACTGAAGACTTTTTCCAGAGTTGCAGTTATGTTTCATGGTGTATTGTCTCAAATAAGCTACATAAATATCGAGTCACACGTGATGCGATTTGAAAATGGCCCAACTTCATTGACATGTTCTTAAATGTATAATTATTCACTTAAAAAAACGAAAAAAAAATCGTTCCACTGCAGTACCAGTGAGTCATAGCAGGAACAAGGCAGCCCGTAGAATGCCAGATAGTAACAATTGGGAGATGTATGAATTGGAGTGGTAGAATGTATGTTAGGTTGTAGACCACTTCATCGATACCATCCCGTCTTCAGGCCACAAGTGGCCCATCGGGACCATCCGACCGCCGTGTCATCCTCAGTTGAGGATGCGAATAGGAGGTGCGTGTGGTCAGCACACCGGTCTCCCGGTCGTTATGATGGTTTTCTTTGACCGGAGCAGCTACTATTTGGTGGAGTAGATCCTCCATTGGGATCGAAATGCTGAGTGCACCCCGAAAAATGGCAACAGTGCATGGCGGCCCGGACGGTCACCCATCCAAGTGCCGTCCATGCCCGACAGCTCTTAGCTCGGTGATATGACGGGAACCGGTGTATCTACTGCGACAAGGCCGCTGCTACTTCATCGATAGGATACAGGGAAAATGTAGTAAGCGTACAAAGGAGTTTGCTTACAAAACACTCTTGCGTCGCATGTCAGGATATAGGTTAAGCTTGTGGAAACCAAACTAAATAGCGCTAATAAAGGAACTGGACGTACAAAGGAACGAGAAACACGTATAGCGAAAGGCTTGTTTGACCCATCGGACACCCTGAATTTGAAAACGCTTGAAGATAAACATCAGCTCTTCCTCGAAAGCGTGCTTATGGTTTTAAGAACCAGCATTCAGTGAGGGATCTAGATATACAGTACACTGCAACCTCCTACACAGCAGTCACTTACGGACCACGAAACCAGGATTATACTAAGTATACTACGCTCAAAAGTATATAAGCATGCATTCTTCCTGTGCACAATTCGTACATTGAACGGGAAGAAACCTAAATATATGGTACAAGGGGAAGTAGCTCCTTTGTTTTGCAGAGTTTACGGGTACATTTAAGTGATCAACGCTACCACTAGGACATTATTGGAATGGGAATACTTTATTTTACGCGTTGCGTTACGTGAGACAATCGTAACTTCTTGTCCTTTTCGGTACCTACTTGTGCCACTTCACAAGCACTGAAACTGTACAATAAAAGTTTAGGAAAACCTTGCGTTTCGTAATAAACAGAATCGCGAACCAAGGTGGACATGCGCATGTATATCTTCTTTCTACATCTACATACGTACTTACCAAGTCACTGTACGGTGCATAGCGGAGGGCACTTTCTATAGCTACTAGTCATATCCTTTCCTACATAGCAAACGTACTTGATTATAACTCACGTGAAAAATTAGTTAATAGCACGATTTTAATGAAGCAGAATAAATCCTACAGCGGACAATGTATTCTTTCATCCACCACTTAGAGACCGTGGTTCCCCACAGAAGCAAAGTCTTCGTTTCCTTCCCTGTTCCGTCGCAAACAAAGCGAAAGAAAGACGATTGACTGTATGCCCCTATAGAGGCGTAATTTATCTTTCTGGCTTGCTCATTACTCGAAGCATACGTTGTCAGTAGTGGGATTGTTCTGCAGTTAAATTCAAATGCCGGTCCTCTAAATATTCTCAATAGTTGCTGATGATTCTTGCGGATTGTGTGACACTGGTCCATGAAACTTCTGTGGACGAAGCGTCAGGAACCGAAAAGTTTCTTCAGCCAGTGCCATACAACCTGGAAGACTCACCAGCGACTACGAACCCCAGTCTTCAAACCCTTCATTGTATTTCTCTTTTGAGATATGCGAAAAGAACAAAGTCTTTCTCCAAGAGTTTTCATTTGAGTTCACAAACCATCTCCATAATACTCCCGTGTTGATGGAACGTTGTGGCAACGAATCTAGCGGGTCACCTCTGAATTGGTTCGATGTCCTCCTTCAATCAGACTTGTTGCAAATCCAAAAACCTCGAGCAGTACTCAAGAACAGATAGTACTAGTGTTCCACACGTTGTAATACTACGAAGAGCATAGACAGGATATTTCAACTCTTCATGCCTATGGATTTTATGCAACCCACAACGCTTTCAAATTCCACTTGCGCGATTTTCATAATCACCAGCCTCTCTTCCTTTCCAAAAATCCACAAGGGACGGAATACAAAGCTGTTAATTTGCCAAGTGAAGGTGCTTCTTTCCAGAAATGGGCACCGGGAGGGTCTGTTACCTGTTTGTGAACTCGCGGCTCACGTCTAGGAGCGCGAGCGGTGACCCGGCGCAGGCACGGAACGCCTAATTGAGCGACCGTGGAGTGGAGGGCTCTCCGCGCGAAAGGCCGGCCCTCGGGGACGCCGCCCTCGCCGCCCCTGCACCCCCACCGCCCACACAGCCCCCACTGCCCCCAACGCTCCCACGCAGGAGCGTCTAAGCCGCTTAGCTGGCGCGTGTCGTTGCAGCTGCCTGTGACTGCGCTGCACCGCTCTGCGCCTTGGCGCCCCGCCGTTGAAGACGCCACCTGAACACCTCCCCCTTCCGTCGCGAACAAAGACGTCGCTCTCGACATGCTTCACGCCGCTGTTGTGCGTTCCTCTTTATGCCCTGGGGGTGGACGTAGCAGGGCCTCAGGTTCCCGCACTGTAACGTAGCTTCTCAAAGGGTTAGCGTCTGTCCAGTCAAACCACGATGCTGTTCCATTTCTGTGCCCACATTCAGAAAGCTATTAAATCTCTCAGACCATCATTTACAGATACGACGATTTTTGACTTAATTATTCTATGTGTAGTGCACTAGAAGTACAGCATGCCGGCCGGGGTGGCCGAGCGGTTCTAGTTAGGTTTAACTAGTCCTATGTTCTAGGGGACTGATGACCTCAGAAGTTAAGTCCCATGGTGCTCAGAGCCATTTGAACCAGTACAGCATGGAAACTTTAAGGCACTGTGTATTTTATATGATTTAAAAAATAGCATTGAATTATTTATGCCATTCAACACTTCTTCATAAGATGGAACATTATGAGCTTAAACGAAAGCAAATTAGTTCGTATCTGGAAAGTAAGAAGCAGAAGGTTGTCCTCTAGTTGGGACAATATATAATATATATGGGCTGGACAGTAATATGTAAAAGCCACAATCAGGAAGCATTTCCATGCCTTATACTGTGTTGGAGAACATTTGGTGTCCTAAAATAGATTCAAGTCGTCTCGTAATGAATAAATTTTACACTCTTCCTGCAGAATACTTGGAAGTAAAGGGAGCGATGAAGGAGGCGGATAGCGATCACACCCATCTCTCCGACGTGGATGACAAAGGCTCAATAATATTGATATCTGGTGATTTTGGTGGCTAGGGAGATGCAACAGTTCATGCTGATGCTCCCGAAGCAAGTCATGGACAATGCGAACTGCGGTAAGAGGGGTCGCCAATCGGGAAGGGGGGGGGGGTGATAGGATGGGATAGGATGGACCTGATCCACCAGAATGATCACATAATCCTTGGCAGTAATGTTCCCTGTTCAAGTCACCACCGAATCCCCGCTATGTTTCACTATTGGGACGTAAACTTGGCCAGAAGTTGGAAACAACGATCATCCGACCAAATGATTTCATCCGTTGCTCCACAGTCCAGGTTTAATAGCTTCGGGACCACGTTTAGCTGTAACTGACATTTGTATCACTGATTTGTGTTTTGGAATCATGGCTTGCCTTGCAGTTCCGTTCTTCTGGATCAACAGCTTAGAGTTTTGCTGATTACAGGCTTCACGACTGCCACATTCAGCTCTGCAATGACTTTTTCAGCAGTCGTCGTCCTGTTTTTCGTCATAATTCGCTTCAGTATCTGTCCGTCGTGATCAGCATACACATACTTCCGTCCACATTGAATCTTGTCGAGTGATTTTTTCCACCTTCCCGGTATGCAGTATACATCTTCGATATGGCACCTTCTGTAAAATCTGACGGCTCGGCTACTTTGCGACAATCTGTCAACGTAAGAATTCACTTAACGCCGACGTAATACACTGTCAACTACACTGAATATTGCTGTGACTACGACTGACACTTGCAATCCATTAAGGACTTAGCACAGTGGCAGTTCCTGGTCAAATGCAACAGCGCAACCAGCAGGCTTCGTTACCCTATGCATTTATGTTCAAGCACTCGTTTTTCGCCGTGTTTCCACATTTCTGTCCAGCACCTATATGTTCTGTAATGATATCACTGACAATAACATAACATCCAGTCTTTGTTTTTGGGTAAAATAAATAACACAGAAATAATTAGACGCTATTATGTCAGTTTTATTGGATTATAACTAAATCATAATCATGCCCTTGAATAGCCTAAGGTATAGGATTATAATTCGGGTCGCTATTACTTAGCCACACATTCAGTTAACTATTTAAAGATATTAGTTTACGGATAGTGACTTGTATGAGCAAACAGGAGGGGGTAGCATTTACGACACAGCAATAACGCTAAGCCAGTTTGTCTATCTACAGCTCCATCAGTAGTCCGCAAGCCAGCTGACGATGTGTGAAGTGATGGGGGTGTACTTTTGGTACCTACTTGAGCGCCAGTTCCTTGCTCCGCTCGCAAATGTCAGGGCGGGATGAATGATTGTCGGTAAGCCTCTGTACTGGCTCTAATTTCTCGAATTTTCTCTTCGTGGTCATTTCATCTCGCGAAATGTATGTGCGAGAAAGAAGTATGTATTCGGACTCTTCCCGGGAAGCACTCTCTTGAAAATTCAGTAGTAAACCTTCCTGTGATTAACAACGCCACTCTTGTAGCGTCAGATACTAGAGTTTGTTGATCATTTAGATAACGCTCTACCGCCAACTAAACGAACATGACTAAACGCGCCGCTCTTCGATGTCTCTCTCTCTCTCTCTCTCTCTCTCTCTCTCTCTCTATAGTATTATTTCATTGAGTTCAAAATAATTATATGGTAGTTCAAAACAATCACATTACCGGTTTCCTCCAATAATCTTACACTCATAATTTGTTGTCCATATTTTTATATTATATAACTATATAACTAAATTATTTTTTAAAAGTCGACTGAACTATTTCTACTTTAGTATCAAAGAAATGGCAGAGTGAAATTTTTCTTGGCGCAATCAAAATTTTGTGCACAACCAAGTTTCCTTTCCGCAAACTATATTTATTACATCGTTACAAAGAAATTCCTAAAGATAGCAGACTTATTGACAAAAACTTGCTGTTCGTTTCCTTGTGTATATTGAAAAACTGGCTAGTCTCGGACTTACAATGAAGTTACACACTTAATAGTTCAACATCAGTTTCCATTGCCAACTTAGTCATTTATTTGTTATAAACGTGGTGTGTAGTCTGACCGGTCTTCATATTTAGCCTTTCGAGCGGCGGAATGGTTCTTCGGAGAACAGATGACAAGCATGACGTGCTGTATCATTTGTGCAATGGTGCTGGTGTCAGTGGTCACGTCAACATTCGCACACCCATACACAAGTTTCTGGAGGTCCACGCAGCAGAAGTGGCCGCTGGATCGTCGTTTCGCAAGGGCAGCAGTGGCAGATCGTACAGCTACCACAGCGTAGATAAGAGAGCTTGTGAGCCAGACGTTTTAACACTCACCTTTACCAACCGGTTATGGGTACCCACGCCTCTAGCCAGTCTTCCACACACGCCACAGCATCGACGTGCACGCGTCAACTTGTGGAAGATGGAAAGGCGCTGCATTGTCTCCAGCAGTAAAAGAAGATTCTAGCTGCACACAAATGATGGTCGTTTGCGTGTACGGTGTAGATCTGGTGATAGCTTCTCGTTCTACTTTGATGCTTGTGCTTTGTACACGCAGAATGTTGTTAGACTCGTTGTTTTGCCGTTCTTGCAACAGGAAGGTGATGCGTTGCTCCAACAGGGTAGTGCTCGGTCACACACTGGCCGTAAAACTTAAAGTGCTCTGCAAAACGTGCTGCAACTTCCCTGGCCTGCACCATCTCCGGACATGTATCCAATCAAGCACGTGTGGGATACGATGGGGCGAGAAGTGATTAGTGCAACTCGTCAGCCAACAAAACGGCAGTTTGTTTTACGCAATGAATATAATGTAGAAATTTATGCTAACGTTGTATGACTTACAAATCAACCAAAGGTAAATTTACACGTGTTAATGCCTGGAATCAGTCCTAAAATCTCATGTAACTTGGTAGACCATACGCACAGCATAGCCACTATTGCCATCTGGAGACAATTTGATAGCCAAGCTTACTAGTGGTGCTACATTCATGTGAGATGCCGTGGACATTCACGCACTCTGGCATTCCGCTTTCAGCACTTAACGCACAACTTCAGCATTTACTCCGATCACTCACAGTTTCACAATACTGACTCATTCAGTAGAAACTGCTACATTCATTCAGGTAACATTGAACAGAGAAACGGTAAGCATATGGGTAACTCTTCCTTGAACATTGTACAGAAAGGTGTACACTATTCAGCAGGTTTACTTTCCAATATGATTCTAGTAGAGATGAACAAATTAAGAATAAAACCTCAAATATTCAATTTCAAGTAATGTTTTCTTCTAGCAGATTTCTCCTATTTTCTATCGGAGTTCCTCGGAAGTGTTGAGAACTTTCCTTTCAGATGTGTTATTTATTCGTAAACTTACAATTATTTCATTTTGTTAACTCATTTCTTTAAAATTTTGCTAAGCAACTTTTTTGTAAAATGTGTACTGACTCATTCGAGGACCAAGTAGCTTCGGCTCACATGGTCCTACGGGAACTAAAAAATTAACAAATAAAATAAATAGCATATACTTGTACTTATTGTTTCATGGCGTCTGCATGAAGTAAGTAAAATCTGGTAGCACATAATTTACAAAATATTATTTCATGCGTCCGCAGCACGTGGTCGTGCGGTAGCGTTCTCACTTCCCACGCCCGGGTTCCCGGGTTAGATTCCCGGCGGTGACAGGGATTTTCTCTGCATCGTTATGACTGGGTGTTGTGTGATGTCCTTAGGTTAGTTAGGTTTAAGTAGTTGTAAGTTCTAGGGGACTGATGACTATAGATGTTAAGTCCCGTAGTGCTCAGAACCAACCTATTCTTTCACGCCAACATCCGTAACTGAGGAACATATTTATAGAGTAACAATCTGCTTCAGTGGGAACTAACTTTTTTTAAAATTATTCCTTGACCGGTTTCGAAGCTTAAAAGCTCATCTTCAGGTGTCAGCAGACAATTAGAAAACATGACTGAAACGATCGGACCAGTCAGTCGTTGGTGATAGCAGCCACGTCAAACAACATGGGAGCGTGCTTGCTGATCCTACGCTCCCATGCGTCTATTTGACGTGAAAGCTATCCCGAATGACTGACTGATTCGACAGCCACACTTTATTTAGTGGCAGCTGAAGACAAAGCTTTCAGCTTCGAAATCGCTGGTGGAATAAAGTAAAAAATTTACTAGCAACTGAAGCAGACTTGTATTTTGTAAACAATAATTTACACAGCATCCACCTCCGATCTACGTGATTGTCTATACCAGAGCAACGGCTGTCTTTGGAGCTTTCCTTGGTTTCAATAGTTGCAAATTTCGGTCATGTACAGTTAAAGCCGCTGTTCTGTAGAGAACGCTATCGATTAAAAGTAGACCCAGTCAACTTTATTGTACCTACAATGCCAGCTAGAACTGCAGTATGTATCGTTTCGTAACTCAGCTGTTAATGTGGATGCTACATGACAACATAATGCTATTCCATATTCGTGTCCATATTAAACTAGCGTCCTTCTTCTAAAGGTAGTCATGACTGCGGAAGGTTAAGACCACAACAGTTATCATGTTGCTTTTTTTATCTCTAAACTATACCGTTCAGTAAGAGAACTTCATTTTGAGACCCCCACATTACCAGATTAAACATTCTTTACTTATTTTTTTTTCGAGTAAATATCACATTTTGTACCTCTGTCTATCAGTAGTGTTATTACAAAATACTTCCTAGTTTCTGTCTATACTGTCCTGTATATACCGCTCAAGTACTTTAATGCTGAAGCAGGCATACACAGCGACGAGTTGACTTAAGAAACTAAAGAAATTAGGGTTTTATAGAACATTGTATAGTTCAAAACTTGTAAAACTTCCTAATGAACATTTGTCCGGAGACCAAGACATGTAGAAGTGTGGTTCATTTTACTTTTGTTGAAAACAAACAAAATGCAATGGTGTAGGCTATCTTTGTATTGATATTCATCGTTCATTTACTGATTGTAGAAAGAGTGACATTTTATCATAGTGCATTGTAACTAAATAGATTGTTATCAAATTATTTTCATGTGACACAACCTCAAAACGGTTATAAACGTTAACCGGTATCGGCTTAGTCTGGCCTTCATCAGCATAGTAAAAAGGAAGATACGGCGTGAGCCTATGAATTTAGATTACCATGCGCCCAAACAGAATTAGTTTCGCCGAAGACTACGTAAATCATTTCGGGGGACATTGGGATGATGCCCTTAAGAAGGGCAGGCCTTTACCTTTCGCCGTCCTTTCCCAACGTGAGCTTTTTCTCCTCCAGTTACCTCGTTGTTAATGGCACATCAAGATCTAACCTTCCCTCTATCAGTTGTACTCAAAGGAAGCTACTTTCGATTCTCTACTAATACGTCAGGTAAACACTTTGTGGTAGTAATCAGACTGACGTAGATCACTAAGCATCCATCCAGGAGAGGTTTGCTTGTAACTTACTTCAGTCGATTCGGTAAGTTAGTTGTTACTCATTCTTCTGCTAAGACCCGGTAATGTGTATTCTCTCCCAGCGTTCTAACTGCACCTGCTATTTATCTCTCCTTTGTTTCCAGGATCTACAGCTATAATTTGACTTTCACTAACACTATCCTTCTTGTTTTAATATATCTTCCATTCCCAGCAGAGTGTCGACTGTTTAAACACTTCTAGAAGCTGGAAAAATAGGAGAGGTGTTTGGTATTTATGCTGTGAGGACGGTTAGTTAGTCACACCTAGCTAGCCCAGTATGAGTGTTGGCCGGTAGGGTAGCAAGTCTTCATCCAGGGATTTGCTAGTCAGTATGCTTGTGAAATAGTTGTTATGTTACTGCATGATGGGTCTTTGCTAATCTTCATGCCGCCTACGAATGGGTCGACG
Organism: Schistocerca gregaria; assembly: GCF_023897955.1. Taxonomy (NCBI): domain Eukaryota; kingdom Metazoa; phylum Arthropoda; class Insecta; order Orthoptera; family Acrididae; genus Schistocerca; species Schistocerca gregaria. The sequence goes on from NC_064924.1 coordinate 203,201,548, forward strand.
TCAACTTGCTTACTACTGTTTTCTTGTTGTCGAGCTAGCGTACGCTTATCCGTAGAGAGCTGGTTGCTCAATTGCGATGGATGTCTGGGATTCTGTTCCTTCCATCGCATTTGAATCATCGTTACAAATCTCAATACAATGATAGATCATTACACCACAGTAACTTAGCATTCTTACAAATATATACAGGTATAGGAACGCGTCTAATATGTACGTGAGCAGAATTAAGTGAGCCACAATACACCAATTAGCTCTCAGGGATTCGTAACACTAAAATTTTAGTTCCAACCAGTCTCTTTTAAATAAACAGTTTAGTTCTTACGATATAAAGAGGAAGCTAAAAAATATTTTCGTAGCCAGTGCATATAGGAAATGTCATGAATATAAAAAAGAATATTATAAGAAACAAAACGTCCTTTGTGGATGTACTGCTTTTATTGGAAATTCAGTTACGTTACAGGTTTCTTAGATGTTGAAGGAAACGTGTACACTGAAACAGACGAACAGCTCTGTTGATGATAAGAGATTTCTGTGCAGATTTTTCTTGGAATGCCCGAGGCGGAACTTCGGACTTGCTGTTGAGGAAGAGAAATTCTTCTTATATTTATAGGTACTTTAATGGTGTACTTTGATGTATCTGAGCGTAATGTCCGATTCTTATTTTAGAAGGTTCTGATCCATTTTCTTCAAATCGTGTATGAATTTTCTATTAAACTGGCATCCGAATACCTGGTAGTTCATAGTGGCTACGGCCTGTTGTTGAACAGAGATAGGAAAAATTAGCATTACCGTTTCCACCCTATAGTTAGCGTGTGTTTTTCGCTACGTATTTCTTCACACCAAATATACTGCCCAACACTCAAACTCATAAAAAAATATCCTCAGGCATTCTAGAAAAGTAACACTGGCAGAACACTATTGTCGAAATTCTTTTCTGACATAATTTCTTAGAACCAGGCGACATCGGTGTCCTTCGATAGGAACGACCTTATAACAGGTTCAAGGCATTAGTCACACCGATGGCAGGAAGAGGCTACACGCTTCAGATGAACTTGCTATGTCTCCTAATACACCGCTCTTCCGCGATGCTGCGAGACTAATACAGCTTCCTGTTAGAATCCGGTCTGGAAGTAATTGTGATTGACTTCAAGGTCGACTGTTGATATACGTATTATACAGCTCATTGCTGTTTAATTTTACCACAGAATTCTGAAAAGGAAGAGAAACAGGGATGGATGAACACATGTTGAGTCATTGAAGTTAATAAAATTTCCAATTCACCTCAACCATGCTTCGACTGAGTTTAAAAGAGTTACACCAAGTGCGTAGTAGAATACAGAGGCCTTTTCCATGGTGCTGAGCCTCAGTCATACACTATTTTCTGAAATAATCCATAACCATTTGATATACATTTCTGTTCATTTCCTGTGTACAGTTTAGATTTAGGCTTACGTGCCACTATCAAGGACGCTGTTCTTAGACCATCAACATCATTTTGCTGTATAGTGTGATTGATGACAAGCACACGATTGTGTTGAACTGTGTATTCGTCATCTCGCACAGTATGCAGCAAACTAATGTTAGTGGTCTAAGAACATTGCACTAATGGTGTGAAATAATACGCTATCCTGCACAGTACACCGCAAAATATGTAAAGGGCTTGATATCACTCAACTCCATAACGACGTGAAAGCCGAACCTAGATTATACACGAGAAGTATACGGAAATATACAGTCATACGGAGGCACATTCTTTTTTTAAAAAGTGACCTGTTATGTACCCTGCAGACGTTACCTGTGCATAAGCGTAAAAGCTCAACCAACACTTCAATATGTTGAAAATAATAGCCAGCAAGTTGGAAAATACAGGTTCATTAAATATTTACCATAGTTCCGTTAGTCTTGTAACTGTCTTCTTCAGAAGGTATTGTACATAGAATCACATATTACCTTATACATTGTTGGAGTCGTTGTATCTGTCAATTAAATTTTCTGTCATCCAATTAATCACTATCTAAAACACATGAATTAAAAGTAGCAGTTAAAGCGACCCAACAACGTGTAGTGTGCAACTTGAACAGATTTGTACGTGTTATATTTTAAAATATAAAACATGGATGCGATCCTACAGAGCCTGAGCTAGTGGCATGTGACAACACAACTAATGTTAGTGAGCAAAATGAAAGCTCTGATCCTGATGGCATATCTCACTGGTCCCGTATACAATTATGCGAAGAGCGTCTTCCACTGCTAGTAGTATTTCCTTGTAGGTCGTTAGAGCTACGAAGCTTTTCTAGTGGCTGCATAAGTGTGCAGGCTTTAGCCGCAGTGTAAAAGGCTCGCCAAACGCATGTGTCAAACTTGCCTGTAAAATTAATCCTTGGGTTTTCTAACCATTTTGGATACCGAGAATATTGTATACAGCAATTACTGTGGGTTCAGAAAACAGACATATTGTGAAACACAGTTCGCTGCTGGTGCTTGTGATGCAGTAGACCGTAGGCAACGGTGCTATGGTCGATACTTCCAGAAGGTATTCTAAAAATTTCCACACTGACAGAGATCTTGTGAAACACAGTTCGCTGCGGGTGCTTGTGATCCAGAAGACCGTGGGCAACCGTGGTATGGTCATATGCGTTTAAATCTCTCCGGACATAAGCTCTTAGAATTCTAACAGTTTTGACTATTTGCAGCGTTCGGTTGCATAGTACTAGTTAACTGGCTGGGTTATCTGGTTTGATGCGACCCACCACGAATTCCTTTTCTGCGCCAATCTCTTTCTGTGTTTAACCCTACTGTTTCCACCATCTACAGTACCCTCTAATACCACGGCTCTTATTACCTGATGTATTAACACATTTCCTATTATCCTGTCCCGTCTTCTTGTCAATGCTTTCCACATGTTCCTTTCTTCACCGATTATGAGAAAATTCTCCCATTCGTTATCTTTCTACCTAATTCTCAACACCGAGCGAGGTGGCGCATTGGTTAGTACACTGGACTCGCATTCGGGATGCCGACGGTTCGATCCCGTCTCCAGCCATCCTGATTTAGGTTTTCCGTGATTTCCCTAAATCCTTTCAGGCAAATGCCGGGATGGTTCCTTTGAAAGGGCACGGCCGATTTCCAATCCTTCCCTAAGCCGAGCTTGCGCTCCGTCTCTAATGACCTCGTTGTCGACGGGACGTTAAACACTAACCACCACCACCACCACCACTAATTCTCAACATTCTCCCGTAATAACACACGTCAAAGGCCCCGATTCTCTTCCCTTCCAGTTTTCCCCCTTTCCACGATTCACTACCATACAATAGTGTGCTCCAAATATACATTCTCATAAAATTCTTCATCAAATTAAGACTTATGTTTGATTCCAGCTGAATTCTCTTGTCCAGAAATACCCTCTTTCCCTGTCCTAGATTGCTTCTTTGTCCTCCTCGCCTCGTCCATCATTGGTTATTTTGTTTCTAACCAAATGGAATTCATTAATTTTGTCTACTTGGTAACCACCAATTCTGATGTTAACATTCTCGCTACGCTCGTTTCTACTCTTTCTCATTACTCTGGACTTTTTCAGACTTACTGTCAATACATTACTGCTCCTTCCATTGCCGTTGCCATTCTTCTTCACTTTCACTAAGGATAGCAATGTCATCAGCGAAACCTATCATTGACATTCTTACACCCTGAATTTTAAGCCCACTGTTGAATCATTCTTTTATTTGAGTCATTGCTTCTTCGACGTATCCACTGCACATATTGGTCAAGATAAAAACCTTACCACCGTCCACGGAAAGATTACATTTTTAGGCGAAAATTCCCTTTTTCGAATATTGGTTGATTCACTTTTATCATTTTTTTGTCCAGCGATAGCGATTCTGGAAAGTGGGCTACACTTATATACGACTTTAATAATCTCTTCACTGGGTTCCAACGTTTTCCAGACAGCAATTGCTTCTCTTGTGGCAACTGGATGTTCGAAATTGCTAAATATCCTGTTTGGGGTGAAGATCCAGCTTCAGTACAGTCTGCTCAGGAGGAATGGTTAATATTCAGAGGTATGACAGGAACATCCATTCGAAGCAAAATAGTCCAGCTTTTTATGAATACCTTAATAGCTAAGAGCACTTGTCCGTGGAAGATGAAAAAGTGCTTTCAAAAAGACTAAAAATAATAGAATCGTTTGAGTCCGATAAATGTCTTTATATATTCCTGCTCCAATCCACCCCACCCTTCCACTTTCTCTCTCTCTCTCTCTCTCTCTCTCTCTCTCTCTCTCTCTCTCTCTCTCTGTATCTATCTAGCCACTCGATGCATGCGCTTTGCGGCATCTTTGTATCAAGTCAACATATTAGCAGTTCATGTAATCATTAATTGAGCATGAAATAGTTAAAAAATATCACTGTCATTTAAAGATAAAAATGTTGTGCGTTTCATTTCAGATATGGGTACACAATCTCTATCTCGGACAGGAAATAAACTAAGAATGATTACTATAGACTAGACACAAGGAACATGTTCCGCTGATTAATGAATTGATGGTGAATTATAGCTAGATCCGAATTGCATTCCAGCATATGATTTGACATCCAAATTAGGTCTTCTTCATTTTTTCTACACTATAGTAGATCACTCAATTTCACGATTACACAAAATAAAATAAGTTATAAGAAAGTTTATGCAGAAATTTAATGAGAAACGAACTACGATATAAAATCAAAAATCCGGTGCTCGAAGCAAAATTTCTTGTATGATTTAAACATTTTTGGGCAGTTTGTTTTCTTTAGAAAACGATTATATAAATTCCTTGTCAAACGTGTACTGATTAGAAACGCACCAAGAGTATCAACATGTGACAAGTCGTGTTACTTTTAGCGTGTTACCTGCGGGGAGTCTGAAGCGCTATCCTCCATTGTAGTTTTTATTTCCTATTTCATCGATAATGTTGGAAATTAATAAACGGACGAAGTGCGGGTGTCGAACAGCACTCGTCACTATGTTTACCATGCGAGGCATGGTACACAGAATTGAAATTAGAATGAAGCCTATCGAGCGGATACAATTACTGTGTTAAATCACATTACACCAACCGTTTGGGCTGACGTGGCTCCGAAACATAATTACCGTCATATACATAACTGACTGTCAATGAACACGTGCTAAATACTACGTCAGACTTAACATAAGAGACTGGGGCTTATGTATTATGCAGACGAAACGTAATATTCAAATTACTGCAGCCGTAGTATAGAAACCAAATTAATCATATGACTGAATTTCACCCCTATTGTGGGGTGATCCAGTAAATCTCGAATCTGATTTTCAGGAAATCAGTGTGTGAAGCTATCGTACTGACCTACATTATCGCCACTAATTGTTTCCGAATAAAACCTTTTCTCGTTGGTGCTTAAAATTGGACTTTTTCATTCTGAGTTCAGAGAAATAACGTTTAGAGAAAGTCATCTTTTGATAATTTTGATAAATGATTTCAATGATTTGTATTCTGTACGCTTTGTCTGTTGTTTGAAAAATGTGACTGTCTGCAAATAAGAAATTGGGCAGGACAGTTAAGTTGTTATTTGCCAAATCGTGGATCTCTAGAAACAATTCACATTTACGTTGATCCGAAAAGCTTATCAGTGAATATTAACTTAAAGTAAAATGTAATATACAGTATTCTGCAGGAAACTCCTCGTCCCATCTTAACTATTAATTGAAATATGTGAAAGTGATCAAACTGGCTCCAGTGACCGGAACGAGTATCACATGAATAAAGAGTGGAGTCATCTTTCGCTTGAGCTCAAGCTCTGAACTATGAATTTTATGACAACAGTATTTCCAGTTATGTGTATCACCTTCTGCCTTTCTTGTCATTATCTACTTTCTTATGTTTTACCTTTTGCCACGCGTAGTAACCGTCACACACACTGTGGATGAATGTTTCAACATTTCCGGACGTGTTGCGTAAGTTGCCGGTTCGTGTCTTTGTTGTCTAATTATAATCCAAAAAGCGTTTATAACACAAGATTTAAATGGATTCTAACTTTCCTCCTTAGGAATTACTATAATTTACACACTACCTTCACATGTATTCACTCTCGTAATGGCTAACACTTCGAAGCTTTCTCCTACAGCAGAGTGTAGTGTAGGAGAGAGTAGTGCGATCAAGCATCGAATGATGGGCTCAAATGATTTAAACTCATGAGTGAACGTCTGCTACTGTAAACGGCTCTTTTTATATTTTCAAATGAAGCTTTCTTTGCTATCGCTACTGTGATATTTATTTTCAAATACTAAGTACATCTAGAATTTGGTATAATAGCAATCATATTTTTTCCTTGTTGTACTTCATTATGACCTTCGTTTGGTTCTCTAATTTGAGTTCCTCATTGCGTAAGTCACCCACTGCATGCTTCAGTTCCTGTAGGTACATTCAAATCATTCCTCCTCACTGTTTATATGATTTTGACAGAGTGTTACTTAAACATAATCTTTTGTGTCAAGATCTATAGTTCTGGAACTTATTAAGTAAAAGAAGTATAAGGTTTCCATAAGTCGGTTTACAGGGTAATTTGTTCCACAGTCGTATGGTTGCAATGAATAAGAGCGTAGAGGAAGCTTTAGTGTTAGGCAAATCAACAGTAATGGTGCTGGATGCATCCGAAGCGCTACTGCACACATGGAATGTTAATACGTATTTGACGTATGAGAAGGGAAACAGAACATCAGTGAGATAAACAGAGTATGAAAATCTCATCACCTATCGTGTCACGTACAATTATTACTTGATAATGGCTATACAGTTGAACTCGAACAACAGTAATTTCATCATCATCATCATCATCATCATCATTCATATGGAACACACATGCAGTACATTTATAATGAACAATATAGGCCGATCAGTGTTATCATATCGTAAATTTAACACTAATGTGAAACCTTTCGAAATGAAATTATTGGATATTATTGTTCAGAATTAAGTATTCATCGAATTTTCGTTAGTAGAGCTGATCGGAGAACCAGCTACAGCAACCAAATTGCCTTAAGAATTTTAGTTTCACAGGTAAGAAGCTGCACTGTTAAGAAAAGAGTTATCTAGATGAATTCACAAAAAAACATATTGAAGGGGTCTGAATTCACAACTTCGAGAAGCAGTGCGTACGAGCTTCGAATGATAGGCTCAAATGATATAAACTCATGAGTGAACGCCTTATACTGTAAACGGCAATTATTTGTAAAGGTTTACACAAATTATCCATCATGCTCACCTATTGCAAGTCCCAAAAGGATCGCCTAAGATATAATAATATTTCTGAAGGTAGAAAATTTCTGTCGAAACATTAGGACAGCTGTAATAGAAAACTTTAGGCAAAAAAACACTTCGTTTTTCTCATTCACGATGTCATGCAGTTAGTTGATTCAAGTGAATAGATTTTGTTCCCCAGATTACAGAAAGTGGATAAACACTAATACATGAAAACCATGATACGATTATAATATTGTTATCTACATCTTCATTTACATGACTACTGTGCAGTTACTCGGAAGAGAAAGTTGGTGACTGAAATTTCATGGAAGGATACTTTTGGAATAAAAAACGCCTTTGACTTAATGATTGCCATCGCAACTCGCATGTCATATCCGTGACAATCTCTTCCCTTTTCGTGATAATACAAAAGAAGCTGCCCTTCTTTGAACTTTTTCGAGAACGTCTATCGATCGTATCTGGTAATCATCCCGTACTGCGCAGCAGTACTCAAGAGTAGAGCGGACAGTAGTAGAGTAGGTCTATTTAGTTGATTTTTGGCCTTTTCTATGTGTTCTGCCAATAAAACGCAGTTTTTGGCTTGCCTCCCCCACAATATATTCAATCTGGTTGTGCCAACTTAAGTTGTTCGTACTTGTTATCTCTGGTTATTTTTTTGAACCAGCAGCCTTTAGATATGTGTGATTTATCGTATAACTGAAATTTAACGAATTCATTTTTGTAGTCATAAAGATGACCTCATACTTTTCAATATATATGGCCAATTGCCATTTTTTCCACCGCAAATATACCTTGCCTAAATAATTTTGCTATTGGTTTTGAACTTCTGACAATTGGTTTTGAATTTAGGATGACTTTATTAGTCAGTTAACGACAGCACCTTCTGCAGACCATCTAAGAGGGCAACTCAGATTGTATAGTAAATTGTTTATGTACTTAGGAACAGTAGATGGCGTGTAACATTTTTGGGGTAGACAACGGCGATCACTCCTTTTTCCCTTGTTGACTTGCCGACAGTTACAGTGAACTGTGATCTTTATGACTGGAAATCACCAATACTGTCCAACAACTGAGACCATTCTCCTTAGGCACGCAATTTGATTAGAAGCTGCTTGTGGCGAATAGAAATATTGAATTAATCTTAGCCCCCTGTCAATGGCACTTATTACTTCATGCACATAAAGACGCAGATGTGTAGCAAAAGAAGGATAGTTTTTAAGTCCTCGCTGATTCTGTGTCAGAAGATCGTTTTCTTCGAGGTAACAAATGATGTTCAAATACACTATACGTCCCAAAATCCTACACCAAATGGGTCTCAATTCCGCGGATTACTTCTAATGCCGTTATTACATTGGTGTGATCTGTGCAACTTTTCAGTCGTTAGATGCAGATCTTTTGTCGGGCTAGGGCATGTGCAGGATTGATACGTAATGAGGTATTATGTCAGGATACTTTATCGGAGACTAATTAATATACAGTCTGGAGCGGAAGGCTTCCCTTTATTATGTGGTTTAAGATTCTTCGCTCCATTGAAGATATCTAGTTACTCACGTTCTTGGTTTGAATTCTGGAATATTTAGTTCGTCTTCTGCGGTGTAGAAATTTCGGAGAACTGTATATAGCAACTCCGCTTTCGTGATACTGTCATCAGCTCACAGTGAATGTAGTTATTGGTCTTACTTTGGATTATCTGCTGATTTGGTGTACTGGATGGCGAATATTAAACAGCAACGAATTTCTTAGTTCGTCTTCTGCGGAGCAGAAATTTCGGAGAAACGTGTATAGCAACTCCGCTTTCGTGATACTGTCATCGGTAACATTATCATTGGCAAATTGTTTGGTCTTAATTTGAATTTTCTGCTTGTGGGGTGTACTGGGCAGCGAATATTAAGCAGCAAAGAAACGTAATAGGATTGGTAAGGCTGTATATACGTACAGAATCGGATCTATGAAAGAGGGTTAGCAGTACTCTCTCAGATAACGATTTTCTCTGCACAAACGATTTATTGCTAGGTGGTGTAGAACAAATGCGATCGGAATCAAATCTCTACCCGCTGTTTGAAAGAAAGCGCTTTATAATATAGAGGAGGTCAAGATCACTTCAGAAAGGGGTAGAAGGATCAACGGAAATTTTCTCGAAGCTGTCACACTTCTTAAATATCTCGAATTAATTCAACAAAGTCATATGAAAAAAGATAAAAGATATTAGACAGGAACTGATTTAATCCAGTACTGTGTGCTGAACGACAAATGTCATTTATTTTCTTTTTTTTTAAATTTTTTTAGGGACACCATATTCGCCGGTGTCCATAGAAACAATTTATCTCAGAATTATATTTTCGGTCAAGTGGCACTTCAGAAGAATTTGTTTCAGCAAATGTCAGACTATAAAGTTGTTCGACATATGTGTGTATCATCTCAAAATTAGGCCTTTCCACTGTATACGTACATTAACATCAAAGGGTGCGAAATTCTGTACAGTGTGAAACGATTTAAATTACGTGAGCTGTTACCAATGTTAATATCCTTCACTGAAATAGCTACAAATCAATGTTCTAACGCACTGTGTATCTTTGATCTAAGACCGTTGGCTTGAAAGTGACACAAAGGCTGAAACTGCAATTGTGAAATGAATTATTTGTGCAGTTAGTGGTGTAAAATATGCCCTTGAAAATATTGTACAGGACTGTGGAATCCGACTGCGACAAGTTAACTAGTTGCCCTGTATGTACGCATGGTTTGGCAGGTTCTCGTAACATCACTGAAACTTACTTTACGTTTCAATATAGTCTCCTGTGGATTAATGCACTTCGTCCAACGACGTGCCAGTGTCTCGATCCCATATCGAAAATGAGTTTCATCCAGGCCTGCTAATTAGTTGTCCACTGCGCCTATCAATTCTTCGTTTGAAGTGAATCTGCGTCCACCAAAAAAAAAAAAAAAAAAAAAAAAAAAAAATGTCAGTTTTGGGGAGAGATGGAAGTCTGACAGAGCCATATCAGGCGAATAAGGTGGGTGTGGCAACAATTAATACCTTTGTTCGAGTAATTTTCCTTGGCGACGGCACATGTGTGTGTGCGCGCGTCAGAATACGTGGCACCCATCTTGCTGGTAATTTCTTCATTTCTAATTCTTCAGTTTAGATGTGATATACCCTTTCAGAATACATCTGGCAAGCGTGAGAAATTTCATCCACTTTCAATCGGCGATCCTGTATGACCATTTTGTGCACTTTTGCAATGATTTCTGGAGTTGTAAAACATTTTGACCGACCACGGCGCGGATCGTCATCTAAGCTCTCCCGAGCAGATTTAAATTCATTTGTCCACTTGCAACAGTTGAATGTGAAGGAGCAGAGCCCCCCAGTGTTTTGTGCAATTTGGGATGAATCATTACGCAGAAACAATAACAAAACCACGCCACAGCCACAGATCTCTTTCAAGGGCACTAACGAGACTAGTGTCTAAAGGCAACAGGCAATGAATATCACGTGAATAACTTGTTGATCTAGCGCTGACCTCTCGTGGTGATTCCGAGAACTTTTCAAACCACCCTCGTAATTCTCAGATATCTACAACCAGGCGGTGAGCCATTTTCAAAAATTCCACCGACTGGAACACCAAGCTGTTTATGCGTAGCGACTTCACAAAGTAAGTTTATCATGTCGCCGCAGGCGAAGACCATTGCGAAAGAGTCCGCAGCTCGTGATCATGCGGTAGCGTTGTCGCTTCCCTTGCCCGGGTTCCCGGGTTCGATTCCCGGCGGGGTCAGGGATTTTCTCTGCCTCGTGATGACTGGGTGTTGTGTGATGTCCTTAGGTTAATTAGGTTTAAGTAGTTTTAAGTTCTAGGGGACTGATGACCATAGATGTTAAGTCACATAGTGCGCAGAGCCATTTGAACCATTGCGAAAGAAGAGTGGCGCATTGTTACAAGAGAGTACCCGTCCTCGGTTTCGAGCAGACACAGTTCTGCTACGGTGTGGATAACAGGTGCCTCAATGTGTGCTATTGAAGCGCATGACACAGCACGATTCTTGCGGGCAAAGCGTATCAATTGTACCCTGATACACCGCGAAAGTCTGATGGGATAAGGACGAAATACGGTGTCACGTCCGGTCCTAGTGAAATTATGCCAAGAATTCGACCATCGCCTCACAGACTTGAGTCATGGTGATCGACATGTTTAGATCTTGCAGCACGCGATTTAGATCTTACCGGCAACCTGAAATAACGTCTTTAGCGAGAGACATCTTACAACCATGAGGACGCTCACGCAGTGTTTCCCGAATGGACCTATGAACAAGGAGCGTATTTCTATGGTCGAGGAATTGAACTATTGGTGGAACATACCGACCGTCATATACAGAAACATATTGACTACCATGAGAAATAGTGCCATCTATCTGTGTCACATTGAAGTTTATTACAGCATTTAATAAAAGTTACTTGATCTATCACTATAAAGTGTAAGTCGCGTTTTGAAGTCCCCTCTTATTAGTTATCCTCAGAATCATCTATCGTCGAAAATTGTTCATCTCTCTGTTTTACATCTCTTACATCTAAATAAAGTTCTTAATTAGAATGCAATTTCGTCAGAAGAGCAGAAGTAAATTTTGTATTAATTTCCACAGGAATGAAAAGGCCTGGCTACCTCACTGAAAATCTGTCCCCAAACCCAGAATTCGGTACCAGTTGCAGCGTAGAGCAACAAGAATTCGATTTTAGATACTGTGACGATTTCAGAAGTGGTGGCACTGAGATGAAGAGGGGTGCTACATAATAGTGTGATCATAGTTTAACATCTCTTTATTTCCTTCAACAATCTTAAATACAAGTTCTCTACCAGGAGTAACGACCTAAAGATTACCTTCGTACTTAAATGATAATTAATAAACCAAAAGTAAGAATAATTAAAATGGTATCAAGGAACTCTCTTAGAACTTGGCCACCCATGACAGACATTTAAAAAACTTTACACCAACATATCTTACTGAAAGAAAATACCATTTGGGTAGGTCTGGGCCTGGAAGACATTAACTGAACACAGCCGAACACGAAATAACTCAGGAAACAATGTGCCCTAGCAAGAGATGATGCTACAGAACAACAAGAGATGCTTTAAAGAATAAATAAAGCTTTCGCAGACTTAGCACTAAATATGGACCAATAACACTGCCCCACCAGTTCGATTACAGAATGTTCCAGTTTCACTTGCTCATAAACCACAGAAAGTGGAAAGCAATATATTCACCTTCGGATTCAATACAACGTCCGTGAGTCAGAATGTTAAGCTGAAACTATTTCCAACGCATGTGAGAACAAATATATCTCGATACACTATGTAATAGCTTCTCAACAACAAGTGGCCTGTGCAATATACGGGACCACTCGACCTCCAAGTCCGACACAAAGCCAGGAGAGGCCGCACCGATGTGCTCGTGCGAGCGATATGGTAAACTTGGTCGGTCCACAGGCAAAAATCTTCAGCTGCCGGGAGCGCAGCGTTGCTCGTCGAGTCCGCTAAGAGCCCTCCGGGCACCTCAGGCCGCTGCGCCGCGGGACATGCTCAGCGGGAATCGAAATCCACGGGTACTGGTGACGGAAGTGAACCGTCACAGATATTTTCCGTAATTACTGGCCGAATTAAAAAAAAAAATTTAAATGCTGTCACAATCTACTCGTTACTCTACGTGTTAAAAATGTAACACAAGAAGGCAAGTATTTCTGTTAGAAACTGCATGTTGTTCTCGAGCAGCGTAAATGACAGCAGGCAAATGCACGGAATTTATTCGGCCAGTATTCGAGAATGAAAGCATTTAGCGACCTCAAATAAACTTAACACACAATTTCAAACCTTCAAGATTTTTTTTTCTCGCTGACAGCCTCCACGAACTGATTAAGAGAAAACGTTCATCGCTTACTACATTTTTGTTGTTCATACCGTGAAACTTCAGCATCAGACATGACGTTTTTAATCTATTACTTCTTTACTATCGACTCTGTTCAAACACAGTTTCAAAATTCAAATGGCTCTGAGCACTGTGGCACTTAACATCTGAGGTCATTTGCCCCCTAGAACTTAGAACTACTTAAATCTAACTAACCTATCACACACATCCATGCCAGAGGCAGGATTCGAACCCGCGACTGAAGCGCCTAGAGCACAGTTTATACCTGCCAAATTATGGCACTGTACAACAGATTGTTCAGGAGATTTGACTTCATAGACATGTGAATGCAATGGGAACAAGCTTTTGCTTAAAATGAAGCGTAAATCACGCAGACTCTGTTCACCCAATTTTCGTAATGGGAGTACATAGCGGCTTCCAACTAACTTAATGTATAATGTCAAAAATTTTCTAAGCTGTTCGTCCTTTACGTGCTTCACGCCAAACATTTAACACACTAGCATCACGGCTCTGCTTAAATATGTATTGTCAGACGACTTGTATATGACGTGTAAGAAGGAACGACATAATGCACGTTATTCGTGTCAGAAGGAGTTTTGAAACAGCGAGTTCAAGCCTTAAGTTGTGGACCCGCTGCCAATCTCGTCTCATGATCTTTATTGGATTCGTGAGACTGCATATTCCTCAGTCTTTTAGCTTTCCTAGTGTACCTAGAAAGACTTAACTACTTTTTGAGCATTTTTATACGTAAACAAAACGAAATAAAAATTTAATAAGTAGGCAACAAAATCACAAGTAAACGCAGTGAATTTGTTTTTCCTAGTCAAAAAGTCGAATATAAATAAAACCTATCGAAAGAAGCAAAGCAATTTCGCGAAGTTTTTAATATACGTACCGAAATCTGTACTTAAAGTAAATTCAATGATCAAATTTAGCCACTGACTTACACTTTCGAAAATACTTCTTTTACTGAGATTAAAAAACTTGGAGCGCCTTCTGTTGGTTCTTTAATGTTCTGTAATGTCACTAACATCCTAACTACAAATCTGATTAGACTTCTAAGACAGAGAATTATGATGTAGTTTTTTTTCTGCGCACCAGTTTGATAAAATAAAGCTGCTCCAAGCTACACTCAAGTTATCTGTGAAAACGGCATGAAAATTAGTCTAGTAGTTTTGGTGTTCAGACAGACCAATAGGCAGGCAAACCTTATAAAAAATTGTATGTTCAACTCCCTAAATCACCCAATATCAGTTTTTGTCTTTATTTCCAGTGTACCAACACGCCAATTTTTAAGTTTTGTGGAGTTTACCAGTTTCATAACCCATTATCTCAAGAACTACTTCATGCAACTTAATGAAAATATATGTGCTCCGTGTACTTACTCCTCTAGTTTGGTAGAACGTATATGCAAGGAACTAGGATAGAATTTTTTTTTGTATCTTTTTTTTAAAATGTTTATCGTTAAATTTTGGTGCATCTTAGTGGAAATTTACAGGCGTTGTCTACACTGTAAGCGCCTAGATTCATAAGGATACCATAAATCAACTGTAAAGGAATGAGGAGTGTTTCTTCTATAGTTTCTGAGAAAACGGGTCATTTATCTGACAAAACTTAGCTTTCCGAAATTTCAATTGCAAATTTATTTAAATAATAAATACAAATTTTAATAGAAATAACAGTAAAAATGAGAGAGGACTGTAGTCTTCATTGTCTTCTACATTCTTCGAACGTAACCTCTTCCTCTTCTTCTAAGATCTGTTATCTGAGGACAGTTTTTGGTCTTGTAGCTCCACTTTATCTACTCACTCTTTTTCCAGTTCGTGCAGCATGGTTCACGTGTTCCTACTAGTCTTGACTATGATCTCTTTCAAGGCTTTTAGTGTACCAGTAATACATCGTTAAAAGTGATGGCAGCATTAAACACACCGAGCCCTCTTATCTGGTTCTCCACAAATATATTTGTAGTTAGTCTTGTCTAAATTACATTGGTGAATGACTCTTTCACATTCTGTGCTTTTTCTGTCAGACATTTCTTCAACGATTTTGCGTTAGTAGCCTCAGGTGAAGAGTTGTTATGGATAAACGTATCTGAAGTTAAAGCTGATCCAGCTTTTTATATTTACACCACTCCCACTCGCCAGACCAAGGTTGTGAATCGGTTTGTCATGTAATATTACGGTAATAGTTTTCCTACACAGCCATTCTGATACCATATGGGGTATTCCTTCTTATGACTTAACAACAGTATTATGGTAGCTGATTGATGATACTGTCAAGCAGACATCTCCTAACAGTCTTGCCATCATACAAAGATGCCTTCAACAGCACTACTTTCACATCATACCAAGAACGTCACCTGCAAAACGTAAACGAGAACCACAGCTTTACGCCAGAATTAAATTTATGCTACAGCCTTCTAGACTTCATTGTTGTTGAGATAGTAATTTTTAATTGAGCAATGGCGAAGGAAACCCTAAAAATGACCTACAGAACAATTTAAATTAAACTAAATTAAATATAGCTCTAGTTAACCAAATTTTGAAAAACTGCACACCAAATTATTCGTTAAACTGAGAATAATGTTTGCACATAAAATAAAAAATTAAATTTTTTCTACATAATAGCCCTTTCATGGGCAATATAAAGAAAATTCATTTTTAATTTTTCCTTGATTGTATTAATTTTCATACAGTGATAAAGAAAAATGTAAAAATTAAATGATATTACATAAACTGAACACATACAGGGTGGTTTCAAATGAAACCACCACAACATTCACGGATATAAATGCATTATTTTGGTTATTGTTGCAGTACATGTAGTATTAATGTAAACAGAATAGTATTCTGCATTTAATAAATGCATAAATGTTACCTAATACAGAGGAATACTGTCACAATTTGAGCGTCTGTGTCACTCACAGCGAACAAAAATGGCTATCCAACTCACCTCACTACTTGCTAATATTTTCAGATTTTGAAGCGGTTCCAGTGACAGCCGCTAGAGGGCAGCACCAACTAGGATGCTGAATGGTGTCCAAAATCTAGCCACTGTCCTTTTGCCACAAAATGAGAAAATTGTAGGTGGTTTCAAACGGAACCACTTCCCCTGAAAGGGTTGAAAGAGAGAAAACAGTTAAGAAGAGTAGCACGTAACCCTGCCAGGTCCGCGGGGCAGTGCAGTGTACCGGTCAGTGCTGTACGTCTCTGCCTGCTAGCAGTACTGGGTCAGCTCTCTGGCGGTCGGCGCGGCGGGACGACCGCAGAGCGGCTTACTGCTAGGAGGGGGGGGGGGGGATGGTGAGGAGGGGGCGGTGGCAGGGGGAGCAACCCTCCTACGGGTCATTAGCGCCGATATTTATCGGTAGCAGGCCGCGAGCCGCTCTGCAGGCTCACCCGCCCTCAGCTAAAGCCGAGCCACCCGAAAACCGAGCTACACGTCGTCTGATAGCGAAATAACGAGGTCAACCGACCCCATCGCTACTCGTCTCTCAGTTAACGGCCGCGACGGCCACACCGAGGCAACAAGCGCAAGTAGTTTTTATTCCTCTAATTTTCTGTCTCGATTGTGTGGCTTATCAATGACCGATGAAGTAATGACTTTGACTGTGCTGTGTTGATGTGCAATCCGTATAATTTTACATACTTTGTCTACAACTTGCTTCCACCATTTTTCCTGGAAATTCGTGACTTAACTGTGAAAAACTTAAGAAAAATGCAATTCAAAGTACTGGCCGTCGCTATTCACTAAATTCTCCCATTTTTTGGCAACATACGTATCCGGGGCGGAGGAACTGGTTGTCTTTCGATGAGATCTATGTATCGATCCAATTTGGCACTTGTTCGTATGATCGGAAGCGTCATTGATGGGAAAAGGTGGTAGTCAAGGGCAGAAGGAGATCAATGTGTCCAAGTAAGTTTTGACGGGTTCAGCGACCTGAGGACGAGCACGGTCATGCAGCCAAAACACCTTTTCATATTTATCTCTGTGTTGCGGCCACTTGTCATTCAGTGCTCGGCTAAAACGCCTCAACTGCTTTCGATAACGATTTCCTACTATTGTAACCGTCGGTTTCAGCAGCTTAGAAAACCTTCTCGGTCTTTGACGTCGAAGTTACCACACATTCATAATTGCTACAGAGTGGCTTCAGGAGCACTCTTCCGGGTTGAAACACTTCTGCTGGCCACCAAACTCCCCAGACATGAACTTCATTGAGCATATCTGGGATGCCTTATAACATGCTGTCCAGGAGAGAGTACAAATAGCTTGTAAACGATGCACTTTTGCATGATTACTTTAGCCTTGGCACAGTCACATTGACCATGGGACAAAGAAATTACTTCGCCGTTGCATACAATAGTGTCGAGGCCGACGATTCTGTGGTAACCAGGCGTGTTAAATACAAATATTATTTGAGAAAAAATGTTGAAAAATCGTAAAACATCGATATCATTCAATGAAGTACTAACCGCAGAGGTTAGTCGACTAAAGTATAAGAAAAGTTTTGGAACAGGTAACACAAATTATTATAATTTGATTGGCAGAGTGCTTGCCCGCTAGAGGCAGAGGTCGTGGTTTTTCATCCCAGTCCGGCACACACTTTTACAGTGCTGTGCAACATGGCAATCGTACACGCGCTGTTCTCTACAAAAGGATTACTTGTAATTTCTGTTTTTGCCATCTCATAGTTACATCGTCGTTCTTGAAACATTGAAACTATTCTCTGCAAGTTCTATCACTAATACGTGCCTCACTATATGTCTTTCCAAGAATTTCATGAGCCTCAGTCTCTTCACTATAAAGCAGACAATTAAAACTTCTCCCAGATGACGAGAACTTGGCTCGCCAATTTACATATTCAATCGAGATTAACTTTAAGATGGAATCACAAATCGACTACTATTCTGATGGCGTTATGTTTACAAATGTACGACATGTATGACCTACATCCTGCAACACCATTTTCTTCTAGTGCCATCTATTGAAAAATGCCGGAAGCAGAGTTGTATATCTAATAATTAAAAATTTGTATTTAAAGGTAAACATTAAACAAAAATTAATCAGCAATACATTCTCTGATTACTGGCATTACCCAGTTACTTATTTATCCCAGTCCTATATAGGGTAAAAGCCGATGGACTTGCCGCAGTGGCAACACAGGTTCCCGTCAGATAACCAAAGTATTGCGCTGTCGGACTGGGCTAGCAGCTGGATAGGTGACCATCCGGTATGCCGAGCGCTGTTGGCAAGCGGGGTGCCCTCAACCCTTGTGGGCAAAGTGAGGAGGTACTTGATTTATGAGTAGCGGTTAAGGACTCGTAAACTGATGTACGGCCAGAGAGCAGTGTACTGACCACATCCCCATCCCTATCCGCACCCAGTGAGCCTGTGGGCTGAAGGAGACACGGCGGCCCGTCGACATCGTTGGGTCTTCCAGTTTTTTATATAAAGCAAAAGGAGTGAAACCTACGGTTCGGTGTCGACTACTTTGATCTTTCACCCCTTCACATTTACACCCCATCACAATATGCGCTTGGGGCACCTTACTCAAAAACAATATGTCTTGTTAATACTTAATACTGTCGAACTTGCTAATGTTTCGCAATTGCCAAATATGAATGGGAATTACATGTATGTCCTAATATCCGTCTCTCCCTCCATCCTATCTCCTCCTGACCTCCTCTTTGTCAATCCACTCCTTTTCACCCTCTCTCTGTCCACCGTCTCCTTCTCCCCTCTGTCCATCAGCCCTTCGCTTTCCACCTCCTCTCCCTCTATCTCTGTCCCCTCTAAATAGCCGTATCCTCCATCCCCCCCCCCCCCCCACCCACACCAGCCAAAACGGTCTCCTCCTCCTCTCCGACTTTGAGCCTTGTTTATTGTTGTTACATTTTCAGATTCCTTAGTCCTATCCTAATCACAAACTATGAAAACCGACAGCAAGGAAGAAAGCGAGAAGCCACTTGCTCAAGTACACAATTTTTGTTCGGAATTATACATGATCAGAAAGAATATTAAAGGGGAACAAGATCTGTCTAATGGTTTTGAAGTCCTGCAATCGTAGTTAAAGCTCTCAGCGAGAAAGCGAGAACGAAAACATCATTTTCACACCAGAGCGCAGCATTTTCTTGTTGTTATTAAGAGATACGTAGTTCATGTCAGTCTGAATATTTATCATAGTATGGCGTAAAAACGTGAAACAGATCATATAGCACATGTCCCTCCAAATGTTGGTTAGATGATGTAAAAGTCTGATGGCAATAGGTTCGAGACTTTTGGTAGCAACGTCTCCCTTCATATATCACATGTGAATTCACACATACTCTATACTGGAAACTATATAGCCTATGGCTCTCCGAGCGTTTATTAGAGTACTGTGTAAATATTTGAAATGAACTGGTTTAAACGTCATAGGGATTATCATCAGCTGCAACAACCCCATGGATTACAAAATAATTTCTTTCTTTATTCTCTCTTACATCTAACCAGACATTTTCCATATTGTACTTTACGTTCATAACAACCCGCATAGATAGAAATGAGCATAAAAATATCGAGTTCCTCTGAGGTATCCAACAGACGATCATTTTGGACAGTGTGTAAAATTAGCAGATCACGTTGTGTATTGTTATTTATTAGATGTTGTCCGAATAGTGATTAATTGCGTAGGCACCCACAATACACTCTTTAAACTTAGTTTTGAAACTTCTACCATTCCGCACGATGTATAGCTTACGACAGTCTACAAAAGTTAATTTACGTAGTGCCGATCGTGATAATCTATATTTTGAATTCCTAACAGTGTATTTCAATTTATTTGAAAGGATACCTGGGTACCAGTGCTACAATGTGGCTCTTTATGTTCTTTCATTGTATAAGCTACTTATTTTAACTTAAAGAAGGCTACTTGTCTGATGGTCTGTAACTGTTTACCTATTTACAAATTGCCGGCCGATGTGGCCGAGCGGTTCTAGGCGCTTCAGTCTGGAACCGCGCGACCGCTACGGTCGCAGGCTCGAATCCTGCCTCGGGCATGGATGTGTGTGATGTCCTTATGTTAGTTAGGTTTAAGTAGTTCTAAGTTCAAGGGGACTGATGACCTCAGATATTGAGTCCTATAGTGCTCAGAGCCATTTGAACCATCTTTTTATTTACAAATTCGTACTAAGTTTATGAAAACTTATTTTGCAAACTTTAATATAACATTAATATCTCACGTTTTGTGAAGCGTTTACCAGTGACTGGGGCTAAAGTGATCCGTTTTCGATGCGAAATCTGCACACTATTTAACCCGTAGCTCTACACCATTACTCAGCAGTTAATGATCATGTTGCCACGCGAGCACCAATGAGCGGCCTACAGCTTCGAGGTAGTAAACGCTACATGGCTACTTCATTACACTTCCTCATCATACTTCCTGTAATTCTGCTATTCTTGTTCTTACAGTGCTCATTTTCTGAAATTAACTTCTGCATGAATTCGAAACCGGTCATTAATGAAATATTATCGCGACTAGACTATTGTTTTGACGCACTTGTATCACCAGAAACCTGTTACTCCTCTGAACCATGTTGCCGATATTAACGGACTGGTCATACCGTTCAGCTATCCTTTGGCGTCTCTGGTGAAATTAAAATGTCACAACCAAAGCACAAAATTTATAAATGGCTCTGAGTAAAATGGGACTTAACATCTGAGATCATAATTCCCCTAGAACTTAGAACTACTTAAACCTAACTAACCTCAGAACTTCACACACATCCTTGCCCGAGGCAGTATTCGAATGTGCGACCGTAGCGGTCGTGCGGTTCCAGACTGAAGCGCCTAGAACCGCTCGACCACACCAGCCATCACAGAATTTATACACTGACGGAAAAAGAAATTCGTAACACCCAACCATAATTAACGTAGGGTAATGAAATTTCGGGAACACATTTGTCTACATAACATATTTAAGTGATTAACATTTGCAGGATCACAGGTTAATACAAGCGCGAGACCATTGAAAACGTGTGATACTGGTACATTAATAATCCTTGCAGCCGCCAGACTGTTAAATGCAAGCATTAAAGCATTGAATGAATTGTGCGATACAGGTGCCGGGTGTCGATATGTGGGATGGAGTTCCATGGGCGGTCAATGCAGTGACGATAAATGTTATTTGTCGAAGACGCTGGAGTTGTCGCTAGATGACGTTCCATATGTGCCCGAGTGGAGACAGATCTGGTGATTGAGCAGGCAAGGTAACATGTCGAGACTATGTAGATCATGATGGGCTACAACAGCGGTAGGTGTGCAATCGTTTTCTGTCCTAAAACATCCACTGGAATGCTGCTCATAAACAGATCGAATCACCAGAGTGACGTTCAGATCTGAAATAATGGTTCGTAGGATAATTACAAGAGGGATCCTGACGTCAAACGAAATCAAACCCCAGACCATAACTCCAGGTTTAAGTCCCTTGTTTCTAGCAGGCAAACAGATTGGTAGAATGCCCTCAAATGGTCTCTTTCTGCCTAACACCAAATTAATCACTGGCACCGAGGCAGAACCAGCTGTCATCATAAAATACAACAGACTTCGACCCTACCATCCAACGAACTCCCAGCACCACTGAAGTGGCAGATGGTGGTCGTTTGGGGTTTGGACTGCACGCTACGGCTCTTCTGGCTCGGAGCTTCCCTGGATGTAATCGCCCATAACAGATATTTGTGTCCCTGCGATGCCAACTGCTGGTCAAATTGCTGCTGCAGATTACAGCACGATGTCTCAGAGCCATACACCGACCACGATGGCAGTCCACGTAACCGACCGGTGCTGGTTTTCCTGCGATCGTAACATTCTTGTCATCATAACTGTCAGTAATCATGTAATGTGGCTTCATTCCTATCAAGTCTCTCGGAAATATCACAGAAGGAACATCGATTTTCTCGACACCCTATTACACGTCCTCGTTCAGACTCAGTGACGTGCTGACTGTGGCGTCTGTGTCCCCTTACAGGCATATTTGCAAAACATCAACTCTCCACTTCCATTGGTTTTTGATTGCGTTGGTTTCCGGTGGTGGAACGTTTGCCCGTTGTGCGATTGGAAAACGTGTCCGGGGAGCGCCGGCATTTTACTTTCTTCTATGTAGCATGTAAGTAAAATGCACACGTGGAGGCACCTTCCTTGTCGATGGCGGAATCAGAAAAATGGACTCGCGCAAGGGAGCGTGTTGGCGCCAATCCTATCAACCTATATACAAATGACCAACCAACTCCAGGCAAAACCGAATGTTTTGTATATGCAGACGTCCTGGCAATAACAGTTTAAAGCAACAGGTTTGAAGCCATGGAGGAGAAACTAGAAACCGCCTTCTCTACAAATTCAACCTACTACAAAAAGAATTCTCTAAAACTTAATTCCTCCAAATCTCAAGTGAGTGCAATCCATCTCAACTCGAAGAAGGTAAAGTACAGGCTAAATGTTACCTGCGATGGGACATTACTAGAACACACAGATACTCCCACCTACCTTGGCGTCGTGCTGAACAGAAAATTGACATAGAAATATCATTGCGAAAAAACACGCAAAAAAGTAGAAGCACGAAATTCCCTAATAAGAAATCTGTCAAATAGCAAATGCGGTGACCAACCTACCGTTGTCAGAACTTCAGACCAAGCTTTGTGCTTTTCAACTGCCGAATATGCCTGCCCGGTATGGTGCAGATCCGCCCACGCAAAAAAGGTGGACATTAGCTTGAATGAAACATGCAGGATAGCGACAGGCTGCATGAAACCAACCCCCATAGAAAATCTTCACAGGACCGCATGTTTCACAAACCCTGACTCACGTAGGAAAGCCCATGAACATACCGAGAAGCTAAAATAAACCTTTGATGCCCGTCACTCAATATTTGGCCTAAAGTTGCCCCAGCAGACTCAAACCCAGACGCCGTTTCCTAAATTGCGCCTTAGATGAGCCCCCCTTCCACTATCCACTAAGAGGGACCCACCAAGCGGCGTTTCTGGTGCTTGGAAAACCTGGAGAATGCTTAACCGGATGAGAACTGGGGTGGCTCCTGTGAAATCTAATCTGATCAAATGGAGTTCGTTGGACGAAAATGACGACAAATACGACTGCGGCACTCGATAGGACAATGACCTGCCTGCCCCAACATATCCACCCTCGACGATCTATGGCTGGCTAAAGAAGAAGCATTCGACATTGACCAATACTGGGCAAACAAATTGTAGTTTCCGTTCACGAAAAAGTAAAGTAAGCCTCCACTTCCAGTCTGAAAGGTAAATAACGTTCGCGACTACTACAAAGTGTATTTAAAGCAAAGCTGGGTTGCATGCTCATATTATCGCTACTAGCACCCCTATCATGCGACTGGTGACTTGTTTGAATAGAAATTACCTTTCAGATGTGGATACACGCCTCCAACTTTCATTTATATTGCACGACTGCTTCTTTGCGTCAGTGTACTTATACTCCCTGCACTTTAATTCGGTTTCAAAAGTTCTCCTTGGTCTTACGCGCACGTTAGAGATCAATGTAGACGGGAACTCCAATTATCAACACACTATGTGGGATCCACGAGGTGAAAAATGTCATTGAAATAGGTGGTGGGAATCCACTCACTATCACCTGGACTGTAACGCTTTGTCGCTTGCTGGTAACACTACATTACAAATTACCCAACACGTGGCACTCAGAACAATCCATAGTGGCAAAGCGGGAAGCTGTATATAGATTCTGAATATCCCTCTGAAGCAAATGCCAACGGACGGATCCCGTATAAGCATAACGATAATGAGCCCTTTAAGCAGAATAAATGCCCTCGGGATAATCCGAGAGATAGCTTGTTAGTGCGCTTGGAGTGACCTGCAGAGAGATATTGCCCAAGCGAGCATCAGTACCTCCCCCCTCTGCCCCTCCCTCTCTGCCTTCCTCCTCGCCTCCCCACGAACGAATCTAAGACGCTTCCCGCAGGCTTTGGATGCCAGAGGACGGATTAGTGGACACGCAGCCGCTGTGGGCAGCCTCGCACAAGATGGGATTTGCGCCGGAGGGATTTTTGGGGCAGGACGGAGGGATTACTGTCACGTCATCTAAGTCGCGCCCCACCAGGCCACGCCGTGTAATCTAAGCTCTCTTATGCGCGTCCTGCTTGTCCACGTGATTCCACAGGGCGCGCTTTTTTGCTTTCTTGCGTCACATGCTCAGTTTCTTGCCGCAGAACACAGAAGAAATGTGTTCCTACAGTTTTGTACCCATCCAGCGTTCGTTCATGTTAGAAATACATCTGCGTAGCGGGTGGTACATTTAACTGATCAACTCGTAATTTCGCTGCGTCCGTCGTGTATCTCATCACAGACTTTATAACACTCAGACTTTTAAAACTGTCACGACGCAGTGTAATATATTGGCCTACTTTTATAAAAGCCTTCGTCATGCCAAATTTTGAACTAAGTTTGTCTACAATCTTGACCAACATGTTACATCGATCATTTGCCGTGGCATTCAAGTCGCACAAATACCGAGTTTGATGTTTATCTGTTCAGCTGCCATACCTCTTTTAATCTTACAGTTTTAGTGGATTTTAATCGTATTGTCTGTATGTGATATGTGCACCCCAGCTCAAGATGGATGTAACACATTTTATACCAAGTAACTCCTTCTGAAAACGATACTTTTACCGAAAGAGGGGTGAGCTCTGAAAATAAGTAAAAGGTGATAACTCATTGGCTATTTACTTAATTTGATAATTTGCTAATGACACAGTGCTTCAGGTCATCAGTTCTCTGGTTTGATACAGTCCACCACGATCGCGATCTCCCTTCCTGTGCGATCCATTTAATCCCGGAGTATCCCTTACAACCGATCTCAATTGTTTGTTGATCGCATTCCAGTCTGTCTTTCCCTACACTTTTTTCCCCTCTACGGCTCCTGTACTACTGTGGAAATTATTCCATGATGTCTTACTACACGTCCTAACGTTCTGGTCCTTCTTCTCGTAAATAGATTTCACATATTTCTATCCTTGGCGATTCAGCAGAGATCCGCCTCACTTCTTATTAGTCCATCTAGTCTCCAACACCTTTCTATAGCACTTCTCCGATTCTCTTCTTGTTTGGTTTATCTACAGTCCATGATACATTTACCTACAACAGTGGTTTTTTTCAAACCTATTTTCACAGTAATTACTTCCTCAAATTAAGGCCTACCTTTTTTTGCTAGTAGATTACTTTTTGCCAGGAATGTCCTCTTTGTGCTGATCTGCTTTTTATACTCTTATTGTTTCGTCGGCCATATGTTACTTTTGCTTCCAAGATAACAAATTTCCTTCACATACTTCATGACCCCCTCTGCTTCTTGGCCCCTAATTTTAATGTTAATTTTACCGCTAGTCTCACATCTGCTGCTCTTCATCCTTTAGAATTTATTCCGTATATTCTCAATATTGTGTTCAGCAGTGTATCTAGTATATTCTCTACTTCCGTGTTCCCAGTTTCCACTAACTATAGCAATGTCACCAGCGAACATTGTCGTTGACATTATTCCACGCTGAATTTTTTTCCCACTTCTGCACGTTTTATTTCAGTCATTTCCTCTTCAATTTACAGAATGATCAGTATGAGAGGTAGTCTTCATCCCTGCCTTACACCCTTTTTAAGGAGAGCGCTTCGTTCCTCGAATTCATTCCAACTGTGACATCTTGGTTCTGATACATTTTGTTTATTAACTGTCTACACTATAGCTTACAACGATTTTTCCTTAGAATTTCGAACATCTTTCACCATTTAAAGCTGCCGAACGCTTCATCATATGAACGTTTATTGATTATTAAATCAGAACTAAGCCTGTGGTGTCTTACACATTCCTAAAGCCGAACTGATCATCACGTAAAAGTTCATCAATTTTGTTTTCACTGAAAATGTGTGACTCAAATCATTATAGTTAAAATTACTGAAGCTGTAGTAGATCTGTACTCAGTACTATGAGAAAAAGGTCTAATGGTAGGAAGTGAATAATTAATTATTTCATTCACACAAGTAACTTGCACCTTATAACAAGGACTGATGTCCACAGAATGTGATCCGAATGACTCCCGACACTACATTTCAATAGCACATAATGTGTTAAATACATCTGTTCTCTGTAATTCAGTGACACAGGCTACTAGGAGCTGGCCTCTTAACCAGTTTCTTTTCGGGATATCTTTTTTTTCCATTCACTTATGACTTATGGGACTCAACAAAATTTACCGCTTACATGTCACAGACGATTGTGTATCGTTTATCAGTGAAGCTCAACTAACGTCGTTGTCGCAACATAATTACTGTCACATACGCATTTTTCGAGATATTTGTCCACCTGAAGTTTTCATTTATGACGACTCTTAAAAACACTAGTTTCTTCCTCTCATCATAATTTAAAGTTTTGGTGCGAGCTATGTAAAGCGTAAGAAATGGTCAAGCTATACATATGCTGAATTTCTGTTGTCTGCACTTGTTTCTGACGACCCCGTCGTTCCCAACACATGGAAACTTTCCAGCCCTTTCTTCACATTTTTTTCACAACTAGAAACTTTCTACGAGTGGCATTTGTAAACTTCGGTCAGTTAGGAAAATAGAGTATAAGAACAAAGTATTTTTATATGCTGTGAAAGTAATTATCACAGCAACATTTTGCCATAGTTTAGGAAGCAGGTCGAATATATTGGAAAAAATTTCTTTAGAAGTGGTTCGAAACACCTTGGAATATCCTTCGATACGCGAAGATCACAACTACACTACCGGTACCACAGGGTCGAATCTTGGGTGATTACTATTTCGGGAGAAATACACAGAAATTTTAGTCCGCGTTACATCCGACTGCCTGTCACTGTTTGAAACTTAAATAAGGGATAGGTATTTTCACGTACTCAAACATTTCCGAGTTACACTGTTAAGATGACACTTACTTATCTGGCCTAAAGAGACACTTTTCGTTACAGATAGTTGTCTATAAATCTGGTGTTTCGCAGCAGCATTCTGAGGATAACTAGTTATTTTAGGTATTAGTAAATTATTGTATGTTGCGAGAGCCCTTAATTTCATCTTGCTCATCGGCTCTTCTGACAGTCGTGGAGTGAACAAAAGCTTACGTCACTGTGAAGTGCATGGCACAACGCAGTTCCCATTGTACTGATAGGTTTCCAGCTCAATACTGATTCTTCGAATTTACGTAAGCGTACAGTAGACAAAGTGCGGTGTGAAATCAAAGAAATAGTATCGGCGGCAGTTGAGAGATATATACCAAATAAAGTAATAGCAGATAGTATAAATACCCTATGGTACACACAACATATCAGAACACTATTGCAAATGCATAAAAAAATGCCATATTTAAAAGAAGGCTAAATCGTGAAGTTTGGCGAAGTTTTATGGAACTTCGAAATGTAGCGCTAACTTCCACGCGAGATGCCTTTAACAGTCTCCACAACGAGACTGTTTAGACATGTGGCAGGAACCCCAAAGAAATTCTGGTCGTATGTGAAGTACACGAGCAGTAAGAAGCAATCAAATCCTTCACAGCGCGATGACAATGGTGTTGTTGCTGATGACCGTTCCTGCTGAAGTACTGTCACTAAACACGGTTTTCCGATATTCCTTCACCAAAGACGACACAGTAAATGTTCCAGAATTCGATGCAAGAGCAACGGTAACCTAGTAGCTATATTCCGTGTAACTAAGCAGCATAAAATCACTTAAGAGAAATAAGGCCTCTGGTCCACATTGTATACCACTTACGATCCTTTCAGATTATGTGGATGGATTAGTTCCATACTTACCAATCAAGTACGACCACATGCTCGTTGATAAACTGGAGTCTAGAAAATTGCACAAATGACGACAATACCCAAGAAAGGAAATACGAGTAAATCGCTGAATTACAGACCTATACCACTAACGTTGATTTGAAATAAGATTTTGTAGCATGTACTGTGTTCGAATGTTATGAATTATCTCAAAGGAAACAATTTATCGACAAATAGCCAGCACAGACTGAGAAAATATCATACTTGTGAAACACAACTACCTCTTTATTCTATCGACAGGGTATCTCATATTTATTCTTTATTTCTAGATTTGATACCGTTCCTCACAAGCGACTTGTATTCAAATAGACCGCCCACGGAGAGGTGATTATGGAGTATCGTCCCAACTGTGCGTCTTAATTCAGGATTTTTTGTTAGGTGTTAGGAAGATAGTTCTTAGTAATTTACGGAAAGTCATCAAGTAAAGCAGATGTGATATTTAGCATGTCGCTAGGACTTGTAACAGGCCCACCGCTTTTCCTGATAAACAATTTACGAGGCAACCTGAGCAGCGCTCGTAGAACCAGATGATGACGATATTTATCGCCTTGTAAAGTCATCAGATGATTAAAATCAATTGCAGAATAATTTCGACAGGATATATGTATAGTGCGAAAAGTGGTAATGGACTGTAAATAACGAAAAGAGTGAAGTCATCCACATAAATAGTAAAAGGATTCCCCTAAATTTCGATAAAATGATAATTGAAACAGTTCTACAGGCTGTAGATCAACTAAATACTTAGAGATTACAATTATGAATAACTTTAATTAGTACTGCCATATAGATAACCAAATGGCGAAAGCATCGACATTTAGATCTACATGGCTACTCTGTAAATCACACTCAAGTGTCTGGCAGGGGGTTCACCGAACCATCTTCACAATAATTCTCTGTTATTCCACTCTTGAAAACAGCAAGAGGAAAAACCCATAGCTTTCCGCGAGTACGCTGATTTCCCTTATTATGATGATCGTTTCTATCTATGTAGGTCAGCGTCCGTATTTTCGCATACGGAGGAGAAAGTTGGTGATCGAAATTTCGTGAGAAGATCCTGCGGCAACGACGAACGCCTTTGCTTTAATGATGTCCACCCCAAATCCTGGATCATGTCCGTGACACGTTCTGGAAAATACGGAAGTGCTGTCCTTCTTTGGACGTTCTAGATCGTTAATCCTGTCTGATAAGAATCTCACACCATGCAGCATTACTCCCGAAAAGGAGAGACAAACGTAGTGGAGGCAGTCTCTTTAGAAGATCTGTGGACCTAAGTATTCTGCCAATAAAACGCAATCTTTCGTTCGCCTTCCTCATAACATTATATATGTGTCCTTTACAGTTTTAGTTGTTCGTAACTGTAATTACCTAGCTATTTAATTGGTATTACGGCCTTTAGATTTGGCTGATTTATGGTGTAACTGAAGTTACACGGATTCCTCCTAGCACTCATTTGCAATCGTTTTTGATCTTCTGATGACTTTAGTAGACGATAAAAGCATCATCTGCAAACAACCTAAGACGGCTGCTCGAATTGTTTTCTAAATCGATTATATAGATAAGTGACAACAGAGGTCCTATAACACTACCTCGGGGAACGTCGGAAATCACTTCTCTTTTATTTTCAGCCATAATGGCTATATTTGTAAACCGTGACTGTGTGGGAAAATTATTTCAAGTTTCTGCTACCAGTCACTTCCTATTTTATGCATAATCTAACATAATGCAATGCGTTTCGAACATGTCTTGTTCATTCTCAAGCGTTTGTACATACATACATACATTGAGAAATGTATGTATGTACAAACGCTCGAAGATGAACAAAATATGTGCGAAACGTGTTCCATTATGTCAGATTAAGCATAAAATAAAAAGTGACTGGAAGCACTAACTTGAAATAAACACTTCACTTTTACTCGATGCAAACTAGAGACTGCGATTTATTGGCAGAACACTTAGCAAATTCAAGAGGTCTACTAAGAGGCTGCCTACACTACGGTTGTTCGCCATCTTCTGGAGTATTGCTGTGCAGCGTAGGGCCCGCGTAAGACAGGAATAACGGAGGATATCGCAAAACTCCTAAGAATGACGGCTCGTTTTGTACTACGGTGAATTAGGGGAGATTGTGCCACGGATATGTGAGTTGGAAGGGCATTGATTAAAAGTAAGGGTTTGTCATTGAACGCTGTCGTTCGGTAAACCTTCTACTAGGCTCTTAATGTCGAATTGCAGGGTAATAATGTACGTGTAAATGTAAGTACTTTTTCGCATGATTGTTGGCATCTATCTTCTAGGTCTGCCAGGAGTCAACCTGTGATCATTCGTGCTTATTTATATACGTTAAACATCCTCAGTTACCCACAATCTGGTTGAATCTTACAGACTGGAACAATATTCTTAGGAGGGGGGGGGGGGGGGGAGGGGAAGTAGGTGGATATCTGCAAGATCTGAAAGCGATTTCGTTAGTAAGCTAACTGCATTTTCAAAGCGTCCTACCAATGAACGAATACCCTACCATAAAGTCATATAGTTGAGGCTAAGAGCTCACTGTATTTCTCATGAATGAAACAAAAGATTGACGCGTGGCTGACACCCAAACTTCGGACATCAGGAGAAAATGTGTGGTGTCCAGCTAGTCAACGGGTTTCGTAATTACAAAGTGGTTCGGCTAAGTTAATCTTTTTCATATATCCCGGATGGTTGCAGATATTATTAAGATTCTGATATCAAAAAATGAGTATCAAGACAGCTCTCAATAAACGAAGTGTTAATGTCTTGACTTAGCTACCTTACTTACAGAAATAACAGAAATATTGGTACCCGCTTTTACTTTTAAAAAGAAACTTCGTTTTCTGGTGCTTCTGTCGCAGGGGTCATATGAAAGAATTCAAACACATTTCACTTTCCAAAATTCGATAATAGGCTTAGGATGAATTACAATATTTAGAGCTTAAGATATAAACACATCAGACAGACATATGTCTTTTTTTTTAAATTACAATTTCGTGACGTTGTTACAATATTTACTGCTCAAGATTTAACCACAGCTAACAGACATCTGTCTTAATTTAAAAGTTCACAATTTCGTGCCCCTGTAGAGAAATACGTCACGGTGGATAAGGAACAAACACGGTGTTGCAGTGCACCAGTTCTGGTAAGAAAGTAAATTTAGCTTCTCGGTATGTAAACGTAGCAGTTTATTATAAAATACTTTTATATTGTCAAGGCTTCCAAGTGTCAACTAACTACTGCAGTGTTAGCTTGCCGTCGACAGTTCAGGGATTCCTGAACACGTGGAAGCGTTTCTTTCCATAACGTTTCACAAGCTACAACAGTCCGATATCGCGATGGGTGGTAGGTATTTGAATATAGATTTCATCTCAGGGGCTGCCGCAGACAAGTAAAAGTCCATTCGTGTGCGCAGGGCAACTAATAATGATTTAATGTCCTGTCAAGTAAATGGAAAAGATCTGGGTAAGCGGATTCATAGCCAGAAGCGGTTGGTGAGGGGTCAACCATCGCCGTATATTTAGCTTCAAATCCATAAGGAGATTCAGAGCTCTTCGGTAAGAAAGTGTGAGCGTCTGTTAGCCATTTAGGTTTGTTCAATGAAGTACGGACAATATTAGACGTTTTACGATAATATCTCACCATTATACCACACACAACTGCTTACCTTGTCTTACAGAATTTCATCATTAATCCTCGTTTTAAACCTACTTTACATGCACAGGGTTTTTTAGAACTTAGGTTCAGGCTTTCGCAGCGTTGCCATTCGGCAACAGTACCATTAATATGTGATGATATGTCCCGGTCGCAGCTACCTATCACATGGATATCTTAAATTAAATTATTTAAGGAACAATCGCCCGTTGGAACACCCGCTGACGTATTCTGCGTATTTTGCCTTGTTCGAAAGGCACTGACTGCTTCCTGTGAAATGAACTGGACGGCCGTAAGCAAAAATACACGGAAAAACTAACATCCACGACTTTAGCTGCAAATCCAATCTGTAGGTATAATATGGACAAGTTATAACAGTTCAGTTTATTGATATCGAACTTAACGAGGGTACTAGCTCAGGGCATTCACTCGTGTCACACGCACGGTTTGGACCCATATCTCACCGTGCAATTTTATGTCACGCGCACAAACTGGAATCCACTGCATTTTGAAGTGGCCGCCGGTCGCGTTCATTTGCATCATTTCGCTTACATGTGTTTTATGCAAATAGCCTACAGTTCGTAGTCACATCAAATTTTCGCACTGCGGAACGGCCTCGCTTTGAAGCTTCGGTCATCAAACGGACGTCGGGCTCAGACACAAATTTTTCCGAAGGAAAAACACGCGAAGTTTTGAGACCTAAAGGACACCGATGCGTGAATAATGTGAGAACCGCAGTTACTGGCATACTTTTTTTTAGTAATCTAACTGGTTTGATCGGCCTAACGCGAATATCTCTCCCGTGGCAAACTCTTCATTTCACAGTGGTACATGCGACGTCCTAACTATTTTTTGGATTTATTCCAATCTCTGCCTTCCTCCACAGATTTACTTTATACAGCTCCCTCTACTACCAAGCATATTAGTCCCTGAGATCTCAACACGTGTCTTATCAAACTATCCCGTCAACTTGTCAATGTTTTCCTTGTGCTTCTTTCTTCTTCTGTGCAAAGTACTTCATTACTTACCAATCCACCTGTTTCTCAGAATCCCTCTTAAGCGTCATATCACAAACCCTTCGATTTTCTTCTACTCCATTGTTCCCACTGTCCAAGGTTCTAACTAACTAGTAGACTTCTTTTGGCCAAGGACTCCATCGCTGTCTGTGCTAGTCTGATTCTTGTACCCTTGCTTCGTGGATCACGAGTTATTTTTCTTCCAACATTGCAGAGTTGCATAAATTTATCTTCTTCGTACTCACTAGTTTCGACAATGAAATTGTCGCTGTTATCCTCATTACTTTCACTATTCAGTATCTCTTGCAATTCGTCCGTTCTTTTAAAGGATACCATAATCATCAGCGAATTATATCACTGTTATTTTTACGTCCTCCGGTGTTATCTTACCCTTGAACATTTATTTCCATTATCGACCCTCAGATTTACAGACACAACTACAGTAGCCATATATCCAGTCTTTTCTTTGGTCTACGTACTTCTGCTGCGCCCAGCGTGGTGGCCCCAGAATAATTCTGAATGTCTTACTATATGGAGAGTCTGAATGTTCGTCATGTACACTGTATTCCATGAGGAGCAACCGTGGGTCATTTCTGGCAGAATGTTGTTTTGTAAAGTCTCAACTATGTTGTATTCATCTGGGTACTCGACATTACTGGAGTTTATGTGACAGTCTAATGATTTAGATGTGGATGTCAAACAGTAATTTGCTGTCCAAAATTACACCAAGTTAACGAACGTCACCCAACCATTGAATATCTACATTATGCGTTATTAGTCTGTCTCTCACTTCAGGGCGTTTCCGCGTTAACGTTACCACCTTGGTCATCTTGTCATTTAGCCTGATCATGTTCGTGTGTGCCCATTCTTTTGTGAGTCTCAGTTGGCGCTGCAGTCTGATTAAGGCCAGTGCAAACATTTTCTATACACACCTATGTGACAAATCACCTGAAGTCTCAAAAATTTTAATTGACATGAGCCCAACGGAAATCTATTGAAATCCAGATAGATCGACGAGCGACTTAAATTTATTAAGTGCTTTCTGATCATTCTGATACCAGACCCTTGAGTTAGTGATCAAAGGACGGTGGGTGCCGTGGTAGTACGTATAGTGTGGAGCTTCCTAGAGAAATTCACTGAACGTATAAAACAGATCCATCCGAAAGAATAGTATTATTCAGAATAGACTAGGCTGTGTCAGGGACATAACATGTGCGCACATACTCTGTCACGCAAAGAGACAAACATTCACAGATTAGCCGAAGGTAAAGTTTAGCACTTTCCAGCAGAAGTTGAGTAGACAGAACAGGCTTTTGCTTGTTATCGGAAAGAGACATGAAACTCAATTGGAAGCTCAATACTTGAAGTGTATCATGATTGGGAAAAGAGCAAGTATTTATTTCTTTAGTTTTGTTATACGAAAACAAAATCACCACAACGCATCCAACAAGTGACTAAAACTACAGCAGGTTCCTAATAGAAAAAGTCTGATCCATCCTCCATCCAAAACCACCGTCTAAGTACCCACAAAGCGGCAAATCATACTCACCAAAGATCTGCTTAGCGACTCTTCTCGACAATACTACGTCTAACTTATGTCCTATATAGAACTTCCATAGCCTCCCTGCCTGTAGGCTATTTAGGCTTGGAGCGAGTGAACCGACCAACCAAAATGAAGAAATTTTCAGTGGTGCTGGACGGATCTTCCACTCGGAGGACAGGAGAGTAGATACCTGCTTACTCGTCCTCAAAATTTTCCATCGGCCCACTTCATAAACTTCGAACGAACGCATACCTCTCGTGGATATGAAGTAGCCAGGATGCCCGTTACGAAAACCCGCGCAGATAACGTTCCCAAGCTTCACCTGTGTGGCGGGTTCAGCAGGCTTTGAAAGTTAAACCCACCTACCGTTCCTGGAGCCTCTACTGCAAAGCTGAAGCAAGGAGGACCACCTGAGTTCATCAAGTTGTATTTGCTTGCAATTACATTTGCATTCATTCAATCCAGCGATCACTCGTGTTTAGGAGAGGTGGTTACAAGTACAAACTGTGATGATTATAGAACTGAATGAAAATAAAAATAAAACAACCTCAGTTACGGTTCCCAGAGTGATCTTCCTCCTTAGCACGGAAAAAATCTGGGAAGACACAGACAGAGAAGAGACATTCTACAGAACTTGATAAAACCAGAAACTTATTTGAAACTTGGATTGAACGATGCCTTTCAGTACACAATATTGCCCTGGATGGGGTTGGATGTCAGTACATTACTGTTAGCAGTGAACAACTACTGCGCAATACAAAGGTGTTATGACTGCAGTCGTAGCAACAGTAATTTCCATAGTAGAGGTAGACCAACCGAAATAATCTGGTGCAGGGTTCAGTAAAAGAAAAATGACCCATAGTAGACTATAGTGTAAGCGATCTTCGTTTAAATCGTGCAATGAGCTAATTTCGACGACCTGTCATTTTCAAGCATATTTGTTATATTATGTATTACATCTTGTAATTGTCAAATTATTTTTCACTTCACATTTGATACTAATGACATGTAATTTCACGTTTGCTTGAAAACAACTAGTCGAAATTAGCTAATCGCACGATTTAAATAGCTGTTGCCTACATTGAAGAATACTATAGACCATATTTTCTTTTATTAAAGATCTGGATGCTGTGGATTGCCATACAAACATTTTGTTAGAGTGTGTAGTGCTTAACAGTACTTCGTCATTTTATATAGCGTATCATTCTTCCTTATTACGGTCCATAAGGACTGTTTCTTATACGAGGGTTACCCAGAAAGTAACGCACCGCATTTTTCTCCAACAATTCTTTATTGAACGTAAGGAGAATTACACACAGGAAAGAATGTTGTTTTACCTTGACACCCTATTTTCTCACATGATCTCCATCCCGTCCTATGGCCTTCGTTCAGTGCGAAACAAGGGCGTGTATGCTCTGTCCATACCAATCCTTGTCCTCGTGGCGGAGCCAGTGCTTCACTGTGTGAATCACTCCTCATCTTCCTCAAGATGTCTTCCACGACTGGCATCCTTTAATGGCCCCTCGCTAATGACAAGAGCAGGTCGCTACAACATGTCAGGTGGTTGGTCTCCCCGTGCGCTGCAAATTGTGGAGCTCCGCCGAAACGCCTTCTGATGACCTCACCCTCCGTGCCCAGCGAGTAACTGTTCTTCTCTTGACAGCAGATGCTCCACAGACTTCGCACAAGCGTTTGTGAATATTCCACACAGTTTCTTTCTGTGCATTGAGAAATTCAATGACAGCACGTTGCTGGTAACGTTCATCACCTACGGCGCCATTTTGGAACTGTTCTGCAGCTGCTCTATGTGTCGGAATAGACGGAAATTTGGCGTGCTCACTCAGGAGACTTTAAATAATACGTATGTGACTTTTCGCATTCGTAGCATTGTTTTCAGCTGAGAAAAAGAAAT
This sequence comes from Schistocerca gregaria, assembly GCF_023897955.1. Taxonomy (NCBI): domain Eukaryota; kingdom Metazoa; phylum Arthropoda; class Insecta; order Orthoptera; family Acrididae; genus Schistocerca; species Schistocerca gregaria. The sequence continues at coordinate 203,237,713 of NC_064924.1, forward strand.
GCGGTGCATTACTTTGTGGGCAACCCTCGTACATTTGTACCGAACAAGACAGACAACGGAAATTATATAGCACAGCGCGGCACATTGTCTATGTCTCCCAAAATACACTTGGCTTGCCCGGCATACAGTAGTCGTAGTAGAGGTAATGGCAGAAGGTGTCATTGGTATAGTGGTACTGCTTTTATGTGTGAGTTACTTACCTTGTTCACCGACAAACAGTCAAGATGACGTTATGTTCCTGCCGGAGACCCGACTTGAATATCAATTAATACGCCGGTAAAGTTTAAGGAGCCACAGTATTTGTGATATACGTTGCTTGAGAAAAAGTGCAAAACCCTCAACGACTGTGTTAACTGGCACCAGGGTGTGCTGTGTGGATACTGAGGGATTGTAGTGTTAGTGATCGGAGACCAGACGGTACTCACGAGACGAGTCTGTGTACGCTTTGAGTCGAATCTGTAGGCAGTACCTGTGCTCAGCTTGTTGATGAACCGTGTTTTGGTTCAAATGGCTCTGAGCACTATGGGAGCCTGCGAGCGTAGCAGTCGCACGGTTCCGGACTGCTCGCCTAGAACCGCGAGATCACCACGGCGTTCATGTCAGACTTGACAATAATATGATCTTGGCGTTGAGGTAGTTCTTTCGAACAGTGTGCAGTTCTTTCCAACTGTGGTCGACTAAAACACTTTCACTCCCCGTTTGGTATAAGTGGCTGAATAACTATAAAAGACAAGTGCTGGCATCAGAAAAACCCTGGTAGGGCATTGATGGAAATATCTTCCAATTTTCTTAACATTTGTTTATAATCAAGTGAACATAATTGGCATACATGATCGAAATATTTTTCACTTCCGTTAACATCCTAGCAATTGCTGCAGAGCTGGTGAGACCATGGAAAAGTGTCAAATGTTGTCAATTTTATCAACATAGTAGCTGACTGGGTGAGCTGTATTTGAACTGTGTGATGATTCTGCAACGTAAGGTCTTATGTTGGAAGTAGCAACACATAATTCTCCTCGCAGACAGTGCTTCTTCATACAGTGAGCCAACGCCACATCCACTAAACCAGATCCTTCGATCAGCAGTCTGCTTTTCTCCTGAGCTATATGATGAACTCTGCAGCTTGGGACTCGTAAGGGTCTCACACGATAATCGAAATTTTATTATTTTTTATATGTATGACACATGAAGTTCACAACTCAAATATCTCTGATCCAAACCAGTTCGATGCAACTCCTAAAATTCTCAAGAAAAGCTCCTTTGAGTGATTACGACCACGTTTAATACGCTAAAATAAGGTAGATATTTTCCGACAGTCAGTGTATCTCTGTGTCAGAGTGCTCGGTCGTTGTGAGGGTGGCTGGAGTTCGATACCAGATAGAATTAAGGTCTAAACTGTAAGGCTGCGTCCAAATTGACAGCATCCAAACGTCATATTCAGTCTAACTTCATAACGTACGCACTGCCACTCCTCTTGTTGCTCTTGTTGATGACCTACACTGTGAGCTGGATTTCTCATAGCAGTACGACGGATATGGGCTTTGCTCATTATTTCAAAGTTTTCATGTCTTGCAGGAATGCGGCCAACCAGAAGTTGGTGTTACGCGGCGAAAACATAACCACTTGCAGTCTTGTGTCTGATACTTTTGTTCAGATAAAGGAAACAGAAGCACCTTTCCAGCACTACATTCTCGGTAGAAGATTTTATTTTTGTCGCTAGAATTCTACTACATTATCTTTTTCACTCTGAAAGGAATGTCGCTAGTATCGTCGAGTTGCAGTTGTCCTTACACTTAATCCCATATGTGATGTAATGACGTCATTCTCAGATGTTTGCCTCTGAGTTCTATTGATTCCAAAGTGCACAATTTTCGATATTAATTCTTATAGAAATTCTGTTCTGATGAGCTGTCACGCATTTACTCCTATCAGTTACCACTACTATGATGAATTTGTGCTCGGAAGCCACTTCATGTCTCAGCAGTAGCTGCCGTGTGTGCAGTTCTGGATAGTTAACAGGTGTGTGTCGATCATGCACACGGGCAAAAAAAAACATGCATTCACCGCAAAAAGACAGTTTATAACGTAACAGACTGTGTTGCATCGAAAGAGTTTGTAAGAGAACCTACGTCCAATAGATTTCACATAGCGCTGCTGGTCACTCTTCTTATGGGGTCTTTCTTTGTACGTGAAATTCGTTGAAATTTGACATTTTCTGTTTTCTACTCCATAATGTACTTTGGACTTTCCTGAACATTTTGATATGTAATATATTAAAATAAGACAATTGTGAGACCTTCTAATAATGTTTTAAATGTTGACGTGGGATTGTCAAATTTAGCGGCTATGCATATACTGCCACAGTTCAGCAGTCATATCTTCGGAACTAACCAGTCTACAAGGCTGTGAATTTCTTTCTTTTTGTGCCTACTGTTGCGTCTCAGACGTTGGCATTATGAATAAACAAATCAACCCTTTTTGTGTTACTAGATTTCGTTGAAAGTAGGATGATTGTGGTGTTACCGCCAAACACCACACTTGCTAGGTGGTAGCCTTTAATTCGGCCGCGGTCCGATAGTATACGTCGGACCCGCGTGTCGCCACTATCAGGGATTGCAGACCGAGCGCCGCCACACGGCAGGTCTAGAGATACTTCCTAGCACTCGCCCCAGTTGTACAGCCGACTTTGCTAGCGATGGTTCACTGACTTCTCTCATTTGCCGAGACTATAGTTAGCATAGCCTTCAGCTACGTTATTTGCTACGACCTAGCAAGGCGAGAGTATCCGTACTATTGATATTCTGAATCATGTACCATAAAGAGCGACGTTCTCCATTAATGGATTAAAGTTAAGTATTCCACCAGCTACGTCCGTTTTTCTCAATTCTAATTCCCTTGTCATGTTCCAGACCTCACGCCAGCCAGCGTGAGCTAAAACGCGTGCATTTAGGCCTCCTTTAGTTATACGGGTTGGCTCTCCTGCCAACCACAACAATGATTATCGGCTATTTTTGTAGTAAGCTAATTCCTATTCATTTTTATACCTAAATAAAATGACTAAGCTTAAAAGTAACTTCAAGAAGCGCAAATTTGCGGGTAACAGATATGTGAGTCATTCTCTTCTGAAGAACTGAAATAAGTGTGCTGGCAGTGAAGGAAAAGACTATAATTTTTCTGAAGTGACCACGCCTCCTAGTGCATCGGAAAGGAAAGCAACTTTAGAAACGGGTGACAGTATTAAAAGTAATGACAACGTCATTACTGATCCCCAAATACTTGCAAAAGTTCTTTCTGGAACTGTCTTTTGCTGTCTTTGTGGTGGTGAAGTTAAACTTGATGAGGATATTGGAGATAGAATAGGTGTTGTGTCTAAATTAATTATTAAATGTCAGAAGTACAAAAACGAAAAAGCATTTCATACTTCTTCGAAGGGTTCAGGTAATGAATTGTATGAAACTAATGTGAGACGGTTCTGTGACCTTAGATGCATTGGTAAAGGTGCAAGGGCTGGTAATGTTCTGTGCACTGTGTTGAATTTTCCAAAACCACCTTCTAGGTATACGAAATATGTAACAGAAATTGGGGAGTCTGTAGCTGTGGCTGAAGGTTCAATGGTTGCTGCTAGATCAGAAGCTGTTGAACAAACTGAGGGTGACACCAGCATTGCTGTGGATGGATCCTGGCAAAAGCTTGGGTTTAGTCTTAAAAATGGTTCTACATCTACAATAAGTATTGACTCTGGAAAAGTTTTGGATTTTGAAGTTCTCAGTAAGTAAAGGTTGTACAGTGAACCAGAAGAATAGATTACTTCATAAGCAGCAGTGTATAAGAAATTATGATGGCACACGTGGAGGAATGGAAGTAAAAGGAGCAGTTAACATTTTCCAGCGTTCGCAGGAGAGAGGTGTCAGATATGTGAGTTACTTAGGTGATGGAGACAGCAAGGCAAATACAAAAGAGAGCGCCCTATGATGTTCCTATATAAAAACTTGATTGTGTAGGACATGTCAAGAAAAGGATGGGAACACATCTGCGTAACCTAAAAACCAACAGCGCTTACAAAAGCACAGCTGACGGCAAGGCAATAAAATGTACTGGAAGAGTAACGGACAAAGTAATTGATGAAATACAGGAATATTATGGGAATTTACATAAGATAAAACGAGCTTTGTGGAGCACTTTCTTTCATCTAATATCAACCGATGATAAGCCATGTCATGCTTCTTGTACACCTCCACCAACGCTCTGTGAAAGTATAGGCAAGCTGAATTTTCTGGCACCCTGAATGAATTTACACATAAAAATTCTCTTCCTTTGGTAGTAATGGAGGCAATCAAACCTATTTTAGGAATTTTCGCAAATCCTGAGCCACTAAAGGAGTGTTTACATGAGAAGACCCAGAAAGTGAATTAGTCCTTCAATAATGTTGTGTGGTGCCGTGTGTCTAAAAATGTATTTGTTGACCTTATGACTCTAAAGTCAGCAGTGTCTCATGCTGTAATAACTTTTAATGGTGGTAACTATGGAACATATAAGGTTCTGGAGAAATTAGGGGTAAGATTTGGACAGAACACAGTTAAAGGGCTGCGGGAACTGGATGAGCTTCGTGTACGTGAAGCAGAGTTAGCTGCTCAGCAAATGACAAAAGAAGCAAGAAAGAAAAGAATGACACAAACACTGGGCTGTTGTGACACTGAGCAACACATAGACTTTGTGCCAAGGCAATTCTAGTGCATAAAAGACGCAGAAATATAAGTTTGTATAAGAATATGTAGTAAAAAAGTTTTGAACCTCAAGATCTCTGAACTACCTCTTTTGCAATAAATGAACTGTTTTCTAAAAAAGTACAGATGGCAGAGACATGAAATTTTGACAGCATGCTAAGAGTGAGATTCAACACATGTGGAACTAGAATAATTAAAATGTCCTGAGTTATATTGTTTTTATGTTCATTTATTTGCAAAATTATATCAAAAAATTGAGTGTTCTTTTAAAAAAAAGATAACTTGCCCCACAATACAATTTTAGTCATAATTCTAGTTCAGTAAATCTAGAAAGGTGCATTCAATAATTACAGGAAATTGTAAGTTGGTGTCTTAAAAGGGTTCCAAGATAATGGGTCACAAAATTCGATAATTTAACATTTGCGGCATAGGACATACAGTGAACCCTTAACGGTGACATTCTTCAGAGGTTAAGCATACCGAAGGAGGTAGCAGGGACATCAGTGCATTATAAAGGGCTGAAACGGCCACCTTATGTGAGATTCATTAACACTCGAATGCAGATCGTGTGGAGTGACAGAAGTAGAGCTTCATTTTCAAATCCGTTCAGTGAACCGGGAATATTTGTTTTCTCTAGCAGGATGCGAATCTACAGGTAAGAGATACAGAACATTGACAATGAACAGGAAGCAAAGTCAAGGATTGTGAGAGTAATATGTAGAAAGTTTTGTTGTGATGTTTAAAAAAGAGACGTTTCGCACTAACGATTTAACAATGACGAAAAAGCGAAAGTAACTGTCATCTGGTCCTGATTGTACTAGGGCAAATTTGTGGAATGATTTATAGCAAAATGTATTTACTCGTTATGAGTCTCAATAAAAGAGACATTAATGTGAGAAAAATACTTCCACGTTTATTCTTTTACATGTCTTGTATGAATTAACTTTTCAATATGAAGTCCAAATTACATTGATTGTAGCACTAGAGCATTGAAGAGTTGATAAGACCAACATAAATAAAAATAGTAATATTGGTCTTTTAGAACGATAAAAACACGAAAACATAATTACGTTAAAACTAAGGAAAGTAATATCTCTAAAGAAGACAAAATTGCACGCTACGTAAACGACATGTACTGTGATGATATACAATGAGAGTAAGGAGGCCCGAGCAGGGACAGGAAAAATAAACCGGAGTTAGTATGAGTGTACAATTACTTTTGAGCATTTGATGTTAAGCGGAGAGGACAAGAAAAGTAATAAACTAGTCTTCAAGCAGCATTGCGTCTTATCCCTTGAGAAATAAGTTCGTGGAATTTTAGAAGTTTCCTAAGTGGCTTGTCAGCGACTGTACTTTACGGCTGAATGAATAATGTATGTGGCGAGCTGATGAACGAGAGCGCTGTTCTCAGGAAATAAGGAAAGACTGACGCAAAAATATTCTAATGAAACAGAATAATACGATTAATCTTTGACATCCGAAAGTAGACATTTCCGCAATGTGACGAAAACTTAAATATGACGTCACAAATTTTGTGACATGTAAAAGTACCTGGTGTAAAATTCACAGCTAATGAATGAGTCGGACAAGTCAGCAAATACCCAAAAGCGTACTAACCTATTTTCTTACCAACTGAACAGTCATTGCAGCAATCAAAAGCTTATCGACGTATTTGAAGACTGTCTTTTACTATCGTTTTCAGTGTGAGAGTTATTCAAAGACCAAAAAATTGCAGTACTTAACATGTACAATAAAGCGCAGATGACTTCGTTATGTTCTGCTGATAATAAAGCTTTTCTTGCAGAAATAAATATCATTCTGAGTTCATTATACGACATTTGTATCAGGAATATGACAGATGATGACTACATGTAAGTTTAACGAAAATCGAATATCTATTAGTGAATAGCGACAGTAGATTTGAATTTCACATTAGTGACGGAGCAGTTGCGAGACACGTAGACAAGTTTAAATATCTGGGAATATATATTGGCAGATGTGCTTTGGGTAATACAGACTTAAACCGCAGAACTCACCGAAGCAGAAGTGTAAAAGGGCGTACGAATTATTTCTGGTGGGACAAGAACATTTCTGACAGCAATAAGAGGAGAGAGAGAACGCTAATAGTTGAGTCTACCCTATGCTGTGGTTCGGAACGTTAGATTTTAGATGCTAACGTCAAAAGAAAACCTGACAACTCGGGAAATATATTATTTACTAAAGAGCGCCAGAATATCAAGAATCGAGAAAAAAACCTAATGATTAAGTAAAAGCTAGAATGAGGACTAATCAAACAGTGATAGAATTGAAAGGAAATCACTAAAGGCCCATGGACAGTTTTTGAGAGTGTCAGATCAACAGTGGCCACAGAAACTTTTTGCATGGAAAACACCTGGCAGAGATATCAGCAGCACACCAGGATGACCTCGGAATGACCACTTCAACGAAATAACAGAGCATCCAAGGATGCTGACCTGAACTGAGAGGATTCACATAAGATGCCAGTAAAACAGCTAAGTGTTGTTATTAATTGATCTTTGTGCTTAACAATCCTGTAATAATAGTAAAAATTATTCCTACCTTCACGTGGGGAAATAACCATCGCTATAAAATAAGAGGAACCATAGCTCGCACTGAAAGATTTGGGTGTTATTTTTTATCCTAAACTATTATAGAGTGAAACAGCAGTGAAATAGCAGAGAAATACTTTGAAAGTCGTTTCAGGAGCCCTTAGCCAAGCACTTGAGGTGTAATCCTATTTGAATGCATGAAAAACAAGTCATTTTCACGATTTTTTTATCAAGTCAGATAAAAAGGAATGGTAAATATGGTATAGTTTTATTCTGTACAGTTTTGCCTTTACTAATACGTTTTTGTGTCCACATCGATAGCTACCTGTAATCGCTGCACCAGGTGCAAGAACCGCTTGCTGCCGGAATATCGGTCAAAGGCGGGAACTACCAAAGCCCTCCTTTTGGAACCTTAACTCAATAATTTTGTATTAGACATTTTAAATACATTTTCTATCAGCCTACGTGGTACAACTGAAAACAAAATGGTGACGTGCTGAAAAACATGTCATTGTTTTCGCCAAAAAAACCGAGACCAAAAGTATAGCGTAAATAGATTTTTGAAGATATCACAAAGCTACTTCTTACTCTGATCCAGAATTCAATTTAGAATGTCGGTAACAAATTCCAATCAAGGTCGCATGTGCAGTGCTAAAGTGGTCTCTTGACCCTTTGAAAAATACGGTTTTGATACAAAGGTGTTACAACTTTTGCAGGTCAGTTAAACACACCTCCCGCCCCTCGACTATCCGGAAATCCTAGATTCGAAATGATGTCTCCCATTCTCTTCATGGCCACTGTGGTCCTGCGATCCTCTTTGGCAGCTTCTGTCAGCCGCTACTCTGCTCACTCGATAGGCTTCTCGACAGATTTTTTAAAGAATCTGTAAATCAGGGTCCGATCTGAAGTGCGAGCACTTTCATAACTTCCATAACGCCTGTTACGACGAAGTTGAGATTACCTACAGGCACAATGGCACCAGATGTGAATGGTTAGCGGAGGCACTTCTTCGCCTTTTAACTCGATGACAGAGTCTCTAACGAACTTGGAATGAGCTCTATAAAGTAGACATCCCAGAGAGTATTGCAAGCAAAAATAATCAATTTTTTTTTACAAATTTTCGACGGGACTACCTCCATAAGCGTGAATCGCAGAGTTTTCACGCATATGTAGCTGTAAATTTAGATATAGTTGTAAATTACCAATTTGCTTTTTATTTATTACTAGAACTCATGAACAGTACATGCCAAAAGGTTCAATGATGAAATCGCGTCAGAAGCGCCTGAAAAATAATTAAATGTATGACGCGGTCTTACTGCCACCTCCACTTTTTGCAGCAATACTTCGATACTTGTTCGCTAAACGATTCCGTGCATTACTTTCAAATGAACTTGTGCAAGATACTTATAGAAAGCTATGAATTATGTTATTTGGTTTTATAGATCATCTGCGATCCGTTCTGTATCTTAGAAGCAATAACAGACCAGCTGCTTTGTTTATGAAGACTCAATTCTCTTTGCTAATGGAGATGTCTTCGATTCTTATATTTAATGATGGGGACGTAGGGCAGATGAAGGTATTAGAGAGACAGGGCTGTAAATAGGAAATTTCACTCAAGAAATTTTGGGAGAGGAAAGAGTATTTGAAGTGCCTCTCTGTAGCTGAAAAGTCAGTTGAGGAGGTGATAAAGTAAAGAAATAACAGAAACTTTGAAGAGAAAGAGAACCCTGTGTACAAATATGGAGCATTCTGAAGAGGTGACATAAGAATATCCCTAGTTTGAAGTTTTAATTGTATTTCCTCAAAATTAATTTTTTGAAGTTAATGTATCTTTTTCTCAAATGTATGAAACGTAGAGTTATGAAATTTTGTACATTTACCTGGGGTACCTAAATGTAATCGAACTTCTTTCTTTTGAACTTATTTACTCACAGTTTAGGCACACACCTTCAAAGTGTTCTCCACTTGCTCTAGTACATTTGTCTTACCTTACATAATGTAAATTTATCTTTTCTGATACCTGACAGCATCTCCGTCGCTTTCTCTTCATCTCAGCAGCTTCAGCAAAACGTTTTCCTATCTTGATTCTTTTCATTCAAGGAAACAGAGTCGCATGGGTCAATAACGAGCAAGCATGCCGGGTGGAGTGGGGGCGGGGTGGAAGAGGAGCAGGGATCATACCATTTTTGGTCAAGAATTTTCGTGCAGACAAGGCTGTATGCGCAAGGGCGTTGGACCCTGCGGAACAAACTCTGAACGGACGACTCCTCTCACATCGAAAAACCAAATTATCATTACCTTAATGTTTGATTTCATCTGATGAGCTTTCTTGGGCCTTCTCGTTGCATTGATTCAGAATCATAAGCCTAGCACCAAGTTTCGTCAGGTGTGACAGTTTTTAAAGTTTGGAGTATTTCGTGAATCTTCTTTAAGACCACAGCATGTTTCCACTCGGCCTTGCTGTTGTTCAGCGGTCAGAGGTCGAGGAACGAATTTGGCAGCTATCTTTTCAATTCTCAAATCATGTTCCAATTCGCTGCACTGAACTCTCAGTAAGTCTCGACAGCTCCAAGTTTCTTCAGTGGTCTGTCGTCGATGTTCGTTGATGATTGCACGGATGTTTTCAGCAGTTGCGCGTGTTCAGGCCGTGGTAGGACAACCAGAACGAGCTTTGCCATGAACTGACTCATCATCATTTCTGAAACTGTTAAACCACTCAGACACTTGAGTCCTCGTACATCGTTTTTACCATTTCAAGAGTTCCTTTTCCACGTTTCCCGAAAAAAAAGAAAATTTCACCTCTGCACGTTGTTCACGGAAGTCAGCCATTTCAGAAACAACCACCTCACAAGGAAATCTGCTGAAACTTGTCCTCACCTTCTTCAGCGACGGCATTCGGGTTAAACACTCCGGGATGTGGGCACTGAGTCCTCCTAGCGGCGAAACGCGGTACAACATAAACTTTTTCGGGTACTCCTCCGTATTTCTATAAACCCCAGTTTCTCAAGAGTACATTTTGGAGTTCTAAGCAGAGATTTGGGGCAGAGTGCTTGGAAGTTTGCATTAATTTTTATATTATACTTACAGAAATATAATAAAAGTTATTGAAGTTCTCTCATTCAAAATGGCTCTAAGCACTATGGGACTTAACATCTGAGGTCATCAGTCCACCAGACTTAGTACTACTTAAACCTAACTACCCTAAGGACATGTCACACATACATGCCCTAGGCAGGATTCGATCCTGCGACCGTAGCGGTCGCGCAGTTCCACACTGAAGCGCCTAGAACCGCTCGGCCACAGCGACCGGCGATCTCACATTCGATATGTTAAGAAAAATAATGGGAGAGGCTTCCTATGTGCAAAGAGATTAAGAGGGGTAGGACGTCAAACGGGCCGTCTTGGAGCAGGACATTTTAATTTCCACTGTTATACTTTTACAAGTAAATTCATAAAACTTTGTCAGCATGACCAGGAAGAATTCAGGACCTACACTCGTAGTAGCGGAAGTTCAAAAACATAACAAAATATTTTTTTTACGTGTGAAGTTTCATCATTTTTTAACTTACTACTGGCTGCATTTGTTGCTATAGGTACACTTTCCTTCATAAGTAAGAGGGACTGTTCGATGAATTTGGCACAGCATACAAATCGTACTTACAGGTGTCTGAAACTCTAGAATCTATTTAATTTATGAAAAAATGAATGAGCTGTTACGTTTTAAACTTTATGTTTAGAAAATAATCGGATTTTGTAGTTAATTATCTCACTTTTTACCACAGTTTTTAATAGAGTTGGAAAATTCTAGAGTTTCATACACCTGTAAGTAAGGTTTGTAGGCGGTGCTAAATGCATCAAAGAATCTCTCTTACTTGTGAAGAAAAATGTACCTATAGCAGCACATGCAGCCAACAGTAAGAGGAAAAATGATGAAATTTCATATGTAAAAAAAATATTATTTTTATGTTGTTGCACTTCAATTGCTATGAGTGCGAATCCTGAATCCTTCCTGATCATGCTGCCAAAGTTTTAAGAATTTATTTGTAAAAGGATAGACAGTAGAAAATAAAATGTCCGGTGGTGCCTCTCCTGTTCCAAGTCGGCCCTGTGGACGTCCTACCCGCCTTAAGCAGAGAAAATTGTGGAGAAATCTCGTGAAAAGTTTCTGAGAAAAAGGTGCATGCATTTTTTTAAACAAAATTTTTAAATTCCGTAAGAAAGTAAAATGGGTACAGTCCGAGTAATTTAAGATTGACTGTGTTGATTTCATTTAAAACATGGTACAAAAGTTCATTTTCGTATCTTCAGAATTGAGGATCTGGTGCATCTTTTAATTAGTGTGTGTGTGTTTTTTTTATGAACGTCACCTTGTTTTTTATGAACGTCCCCGCCCCCTGAAAGAGACTCTGGAACTTGACTTACAGCAATGTTTAGTTGTGACGTGTTAGCGATGTACAGAGAAACGACTGTCACCACTGTTGCTGTATATTCAGTTCGCCGGGCGTGCCGCGTAACAAGGTAAAATACTGTGGGAGTAACTGCTTCTCTCTCTACACTCGGGCCTGGGAAATATGTGGGGCGGAGACATTCCGCTGCGCTTGCAGCCGAGTCTTACCGCGAACGGCGGTTCCTGGCTCTCTCCGATCGCGGCCGCTATTCAGTATTCGATCGACGCCTTCTCCAGGCGCGCCGCGCGATGTGTGAAATATTGAAGGCCCTTCAAAGGGCGGCGCGCCTGTGGGCGCGCCGTGTCGGCCCTGAGGGGTGGGTGTGGCACACGCGTGGGAGTATGTGTGTGCGGGGGTGTGAGGCGGCAGCGGCAGCGGCAGCGGCGCCGCGCCCGTGTTTGTTGATGCTGCCGCCGGCCCCGGGACCACCATCTTGGCACGCTCTATTTGCATAATGCGATCCCAGTAAACTTTGTTTTGTTGCTGGCGAGTAGGCAGGGCGCAGCCCGCCCCTTAAATCTGACACAGCAAGGCGTGGTTCCTCTCACACCCGCCCTTCCTTACTGCCACCGTCTCCTTTCGCTGTCTCTCTCTCTCTCTCTCTCTCTCCCTCTGCAGTGCAAGGCATCGACATCTCTAGGGAGAGGTGCCGACCTACACTGTGCAGGACACACTGCTGTCGACGCGGGAAAGATAGCGTGAAACAGAGCAGGAGCAGATCCCGAGAGGAAGAAAGAGAAAGAGAGAGAGAGAGAGAGAGAGAGAGAGAGAGAGAGAGGTCTGCATCCGAAAAGCGCCTACCTCACGGTGACTACGGTCGTCTCTCGTCTGCATAACGGCCGCTGCGGGGATGCCTTCATAACGGGCGTCCCCGTACGATTATGTGCGTTCGAGACGAGACGGCTGGAATGAGAGTAAAATAAAAAAAAAAGAAAAACATCTGTTCTTCATTGTTGAGACCACTGGCTGCGTCGTTTACGGCGTGTCAGGACATTCAGAGAGAAAGCAGGGCGAGGCATTTCACCGGAACATCCTCATCCGGCTCTTTGTTTGGCAGGGCGGGCTGAATCGCGCCGCAACACTGACGATGGGGGCGTCTAACAGCCGCAGTACATCTACCGCCGGTGTAGTTTTATGTTTCACGCGGCCGTCGGTGGTTCTTCCTCTGAATTTTTTGAAAAGTGTTCTGCAGCCTACACGTTGAGTGACATCGTACCAGTAGTACAACCCATTCACTACAGGCGCGAAGTGCTGTTAAAGTCACGTACGCTCAAAAAGAAAAACTTAAGTACCAGATTCACTGCAGGCTATAGACACGTAGCATACTTATCCACAGTAGACTGAATGCAAAGAAAGCCATATTATATCTTTACGACAGAAAAAATCTGACACAAAACGGTCGTAATCCTTTTTTCTATACTCTCATTTTACATGGCCATTGAAATATGTAGCCAGTTCAATCATTCCGATCTCGAAAAGGTTAATCCTGAGATATATCAACGTGTTATTTTTGAAGCTGCGGTAAGAAACAACTGTTAGATCCAGAATGAACTGTTCGTCCCACAACGGTATGTGTGCTGCTTTGGCGTTTTAAAGTTGGGGGAAAGGCACTGACTTAGTAAAGGCGTATAGACAGGCAGTGAGTCGAGCCAGGATACCTCAGTCGGTAAGAGAAGTGCTAACGTATGAGAGAGTTCCGGGTTCAAGTCCCTCTCCGGCACATGGTTGTAAATTGCCAGAAATTTTCAAACCTCTTAAGTATTTTAATTAGGTCATTCTCGAAACTCAGGGGGAAAATTTATCATTCACTAGCGATCTGCCCTGGCGTCGCACAGCCTGATGACTTGCGTGGAGTAAGGGTAGTAAATTTTGTACACTAATCTTTGCCATGGATTAGTGTGTGTATTAGTGAAACCCTACAGTAGTTCCGGAACTTGTCCTTCACATAGTCAAAAAACTCTCGCGGGGACTTTAATTCCAATAATTAAACGTATAATATAGAGGTCAGTTTCCACGATATCTTTATATGTTTTGTACACAACTTTTCCGCGTGTATGTCTGGGGTTTTTATATACTGGTGGAAAAAATAGCTACACCAGGAAGGAACTGTGCGACACAAACGAAAATTGGAGGCGTGTTTCTACATCTGAAAGGTTACGTTCACTTGAAACCTCCCTTTAGAAAAATTTATGAGTTACTGTGCTGGTAAACCCCTTACATTGTTTGATTTTCAAACAGCTGAGCAAATCTGAACGTACTCAGACATTTCTCTCTTTACTTGTCTGGTCATCACTAAACTGACACACAATGTTTTAAGCGCAACGCAATCTGACTTTCTATAATCCCTACAAACGAATGGCCCTGACTAACAATAACCTATACCTTTCATGAATCACTTACTTCACAAAAATCTTCGTTACACGAACTGGTGCAATACATCAAGCGCCAATACTCCCAGCTAAATAAAAGATTCTAACTACTGAAGGCACTAACTACTGATAGGCATAGTTAGCAAGTGAGAGATTTTTTGCACAGAACAAACAATGTATTTTCCTTAATAGTGTTTAAAAGTCATAATATATAAATCAGTTCATGATATCCAGTATTACAAATTTACTCTTTCTGATGGACACACGTCCAGATCGTCCTCTCTCAAAATTGTGCCATCTCTCTCCCCACATCCACCACTGCTGGCGGCTCACCTCCAACAGCGCCTCACTGAGTTTGAAAGAAATCGTGTAATAAAGCTACGAGCAGCTAGATATTCCTTCTGCGATACTGCTGTAAAACTTGCAGCTATTCTATAAGATAGCTGGCAGCAGTGGTCACGAGAATGTACGATGCATTCCACTGACCCCAAACCAAAGCTGTTTTCGACTACAGTGGTGATAACCGAAAGCTCAGTGGAGAGGAAGGTGATGGTTGGTTTTTTTCTGATTGAAGCCGCTTCTGTCTCGGTATTAGTGATGGCCGTGTGTTGGTTAGAGGGATGCCAGTTGAATGCCCGCAACCAACCTGTCTGCGTGTAAGACACACTGGCTCTACACCTGGATTTATGGGATGGAATGCAATTTAGAGAAGGACTTCTCTCGTGCTTATCCCACGCATTCCGGCTCGAAAATAGTACGTCAACATGGCGATTCGACCTGCTTTGCTGCCATTTATAAACAGCATTCCAGAGAGTGTTTTCCAACGGGGTAAAGCTCGCCAATATACCGATGTCGTAACTCAGTATGCGCTACAGAGGGTCGATATGTTGTCTCGGCCTGCTCGACTTCCAGATCTGTCTCCAATCGAGCACATACGAGACATTACTGAATGACAACTCCAGCGGCATCCACACTGTCTCTGTATTTGTTGCCAAGTGCAACACGTAAGGCGCTCCCCTGCGCAAACTGACATCCGACACCTGAAAACGCGATGCATTTACGTTTGCATGTTTGCATTTAACATTCTGGTGGTTTCACCTGTTATTGATGTACCAGCATTTCACATTTGCAATGGGTTAAGTCGCGCTTACATTAACCTGTAGTCTTGCAATTTTAATCAATTAAATATTGCACTTACACAAATGTATTCCAGAAATGTCATTACTTTACAATAACTATGGTGTCGCGATTTTATTCCATCAATGTATATGTACTGATTATAACATTACGATGTCCCCTGATCGTCGCTGTTTCTGGCCGACGGATCAAAAATGTGTGCATTACGTCCAACGATAAATGGTCCGGCTTCAGGGATATGACAGAAAGAGTCATTCGAAACAAAAGAATCAAGTACAGCTGGGCTCTAAGACGCGTTACTTAAGAGAATGAGCACTTCTCAATCTACGATACTGTGAAACAAATCTGTTCTATAAGAAGCTCTTTGCTTTCCAAGTTTTGATATGAGGTAATATGGAACAAAACAAGAAAATATTGGTTACTAAACTAAAATGATACCTTAAGGGCTATGAGCAGTAGAAGAATTGTGCTTCAAAATACGGATGATGAACAAGTGTTCATTGGTCTTAAGGTATGCACTTAAGAGCACGTGCTCACTGGACATTTTTCATTGTTTTGGTGGATAGGAGGAGATTACTGTTAAACGTTCCGTCGACAACGAGGTCATTAGAGACGGAGCACAAGCTCGGATTAGGGAAGGATGGGGAAGGAAATCGGCCGTGCCCTTTCTAAGAAACCATCCCGGCATTTGCCTGAAGCGATTTAGGGAAATAACGGAAAACCTAAATCACGATGGCCGGACGCGGGATTGAACCGTCGTCCTCCCGAATGCGAGTCCAGAGTGCTTACCACTTCGCCACCTCGCTCGGTTTTTGTGCATACAACTACATCTCAGAAAATAGAAAACGAAGAACTCGCCAAAGAATTGTTTCTTTTTTTTCACAACATCGAAGACAGAGGAGCGCTCTTAAGTTTAGAGTATGTGTTTTAGAGCCCATGATTATAAAACATTTTCACTTCGAATGATCGTTCTTGTCATGTCCGTGGATTTTAACCATTCCGCATGGGATACCCTGTATATCTAAATTAGCGTAAAGAAGCTGTCAGCGTACTGTCAGCGTATGAGTAACAATAGATTACAAGATTTAGAGCGGAGAAAGTTAAACGAATTAACTGAAAATATCATACTCCGCATCACGTAAGTTTCTAGTTAACTTTACGTCATAGCAAGGTATTTAGTTAATCTCTTATTGAAGTCTGAAATCAACTATAAAACAGAAATGAGAAACATGTTAAACTGTTGTGTCTGTTGATTAGGACAAATTGTTATCATCTTGAGCCGTTCGCGGTCAGACAAAGGTGTCAGATTTTGCAAGAAAAGAAGAGATTAGCGTCCAAGATTTAAGGTGTGACATAAACTCTCTTAAGAGGCGTACGACCATGATGTAAGCTTTAGAAGACTTAGGTCACATCTGAATAGATTTTTAAAATAAATGGTTATTTGTTGTTCAATAATTCATATTTTTGACACGTTTCTGGCACAGCCCATCAGAAAATGAAAAGAAAAATCTTCTGAGAACTCTACTGATTTCAGTAGGGTACTGGCGCCGACAGTTGACACATTCGACTCCATACTTCGTCTGGAGACATTTCCTGTTGACGTTCTGTTGATCACCATGCCCGAAGCAAGTCAATAAATAAGAATTTCTGGACAGAAAGTGACCAGTTATTCAAGCGACCTCTTCAGCAAGTGCATAAGTCTCCATAGTGTCTAAAATTAGTAGCTGATAACCGTGATGTTAAAAAAGAGCCTGTCAGTATACTGGTGGTAAATAATCGTATTAGGAGTAACTGTCTTGACTATAAAATGAAACGATAGTTTCCAAGTTGTTTAGGCCCTATTCCCTTAGAATCAGAAATGTGTATTTCCTGTCGCATGTTCTTCGGCCGAAGGACTCAATAGCTGACATTTCTCAAAGAATACAAAGGTCCTTTTGTTTAATATCATTAATACTTCAGTATATTTAGTGTACTGAACAACTTGTCATTGTCAATATCTAAAATATTCATCCATGCACGCTATTAAGCTGGGAAAAATAAATGACATCGCAGTAAACTGACGGAATAGTAGCGACAGCCTCGTTAGTGCAGCGAACCAGAAGACCTGCAAAAGTTGCTCGATTTAAGTCTCAGTTGGATTGTGTGTTCTGCGGTTACTATGAAACGAACTCGGCCCGGTTTTGCCATCGCACCGGTGGCACCTTCCTCAAGAGAACGGCCCTTCCATCGTCTTGTTAAAGAACACAGGTGCAAAACGTTACCACAACGCAAATATTGAACATCCTGAGAAAAGAGGAGAAAAAACATTTTCATTAAGTCAGCGTTTCATATGCGGCAGGGTTGCCGTTTTTCTTCAAACAGAAACATCAGGAAATAAAGCACACTCCCAACAATGAAAAGGAGTCTGCGACGACAGAAAGCTATAGCCTTTACAGAATATCAACTCAAAACAGAGAATAAACAAATTGTAAGCTTAGTATCTCGTAAGTGCGATCAAAATACCTGGTAACAGGAACCGACGAAGAAGAAAATGCCATTTGTCTTCCATTAATCTAAATTAACAGTTTCAATTCTACGAAATTCCTGTGCTTGGAGAATTTCACTCAAATGTAATAGAAGTAGCTGATGTTTATTCTAGTACTGATGCACACACACATCTCTTCGTGACCGGTAATAGGAACTTAAAATAACAGAAATGAATGGCAAAAATCAAAAGCTTGGTACACGATGCGGAAGAACATTGAAATACCGTCGATAAATGAAATATTCAAAGAAAATGACAAGTATTTTACGTTGGAATATTAACTGAACTAATTTGCTGGACGTTGTAAAGCTCTTCACGTATCGTATACTGAAGTTAACACGAATGTTATGCTAAAATTAACTGTGAAATTATTTGTATGATCCTTGCGTCCTACTATGATATGGTGAATGCAGCAGTATATTTTTTCCAAATTTGAACTGAGTTTCATTTACTCGTGACAAGGAGTGAAAGCTGTGAAACTATGTCATCTATTTGACAATATATTCTATATTTTTCATCGTTGTACGTGGGCAATACGGTTTAGAAACAGAATTTCCCTTCTTCATGCGAAACGCAGAAATCTAGTATATATGTATTCTGATCCATCAACTTCCAAAAAAGTATTGATTGTTTATAATTTCTTGAGATGCAGACAAAGTACGTATGACAATTGACAGTCCTTAATAAGAGCACGTGGCTCCAAGAACACTTTTCGCGTTAACTGTTGCTGGTGCTCCTAACCGTACGAGCCATTGAAGAACACCAATGTCTAAACTACATTACAGTTAGTGTTCCTGCGGAAAGAAAATGAATTCATTCTTGTTTTCAGACATTTTTTCCATCACACGAACAAGCTAAAACTACCGCTCCGCTCACAATTCATTGATGAAGTAAAGGTGCAAGGAATAATAAATAAAATCTTCGGGGTTCGTAAATGAGCAGAGTCGATAAACAGGACACGAACCAGTTGTTTCATTAATATACTCAGTGTAAAGTTCATATATCATCTGACAGTCCTAGTGGTCCTTAAAACACCTTAAAGAGTAATTACTGGCGACACAATTGCAGTGCAGTAGCTGATCAGTTAGGCATAAAGTACCCACAAATATTTAGGACTCATCACTATATGTGACATTAATGCATTAAGAATATTGACGCAAATACCTTATTTTTACAGATAATCAGAACATTTTCAGTTACAGTGTTTAAAGTTACTTTCTGTGATGATTTTGAGGTCTCATTCCTTATTTATATTCCATATTACATAACGTTGTGTTAATTTCGTAATAAAATTTTTTCATGGTTCAGGTATCGTAAGGGAAAATAGTATCCCATAAAATCATTTTGAAATATTTAATTAAGTGATCAGAATAAAATTACTTTGTTTTCCCTACATCTATTAAAACATCTGTGCTATGAAGGTCACAGTCATGTTTTTACCCATGGTAGTAAGAGAAAGACAAGTTATCGATCACACAAAATACTTCCTTGGTCCTGAGATTACACTCCTATTACTTTCCCTTTGGCACTTTGCTTCAGTTATTTTCCCACGAAGGCAAGAGGAATTTTCAAATAAATTTTTCTTTTTAGGAGTGGCAGATGCTAATCAATCTGATAGTTAAATCTTCTTCTCTCAAAAGTGATGCTGCTGACAGTCCGTTACCGACAGTAGCCGTTGGAAAACTGAAGACTATTTGTGTTCCTAGGGACCCTCCCGCCGGATGTTCAAGTCCTCCCTCGGGCATGGATCTGTGTGCTGTCTTTAGCGTAAGTAAGATTAAGTAGTCTAGGGACCGATGACAGCAGTTTCTTCCCTTAGAAATCCAACACACATTTGAACATTAGCGTTCCTAGGGTACTGAGGGTGCATCAGAGACTCGTACAGTTACATGTTAGTGTTTAGAGGGAACAGCCTACGTCTTTGCGTCACATTTAGATTGTTTACAAGGGAAATGGCGGTACAATTCTTGCAATGGTTAACGTTTGAAGAGATAGTTGGTGCAGTGGACAATTGAATAGTGAGAGAGAATAATGTTTGGTACAGTCGTTAGCCGACTGCTACACCGCCGGCCATGGTGGCCGAGTGGTTCTAGGCGCTACAGTCTGGAACCGCGCGACCGCTACGGTCGCAGACTCGAACCCTGCCTCGGGCATGGATGTGTGTGATGTCCTTAGGTTAGTTAGGTTTCAGTAGTTCTACGTTCTAAGTGACTGATGACCTCAGAAGTAACCTCAGAAAATACGTCCCGTAGCGCTCAGAGCCGACTGCACCATTCAGGAAAACAACGCAACACAGCGGTGAGGGAACGCTATTAATTGCAGGCTTCATATTTCTCGACTACAGATAATTCACTGCACACTGTTCTACAAAGAAATGCTTGAAATATTAGAAAGGTGCCATTGCACTAAGGATGTAGCATGATACTGATACTGATACTGATACTTTCGAAGGAACAAAAGAAAAGACGCGCGTTTCGAATAGGAATATGGAGAAGTCCGTAAATTGCTGTGTGACAAGCATTGGGTGGAATGCGTTATTTTTACAGTAGATGATACTGTGGCCCAAAGTTAGAAGCTAATCATTATGAAATTGAGCAAGTGCAAAGAAAGTACTCGTCAAAAATAGACTCCGGAGATTTGGTTCTTTCACCACACCGAGAGATAATCGCGGTGGACAAAACTTTGCGCCTGTGTGACTCTTCCTTATTTCCTTTATTGAAGGCACCACCAAGTAAGTGCTATTTTATACGAAAAAAATACGAAGGCAAATTTTTATTTCAAGGTGAGATCCTGTGTGAAATTAAAACCAGACTGAAAATCCGGTGAATCGTTGAGCAGATGTGTTGCGTAATATCTCTAGAATGCCCATCGATCGCGTCACGTCACACCATTTATGAGCTCGCAGTGAGCGCGTAAACATGCCTAGACGAACAGGATCTCACACTTAGTGTGAATTGCGTACCGTCATCCTATTTCTTCATGATGAGGAGTGTAGTGCAGCCGACATACCTCGGTGGATGAGTAATGTGTACGGCGAGACTTTCATGAGCGACAGCGAAGTGCGGCAATGCTGCAGAATGAAGATGGACGTACGAACGTTCATGATGCAGGCAGTCAGGGAAAGAAGAAAGTGTCAACTGATGATAGTGTTCAGTTAATGTATCGGGCGATTATTCGAGAAATCGTCGGTTCACAGTTTCCGTAAAGAATGATTCGTTTCCCGAATTTTAAGATAAAATCCGTATGCCATCGTGAGAGACATATGTAGCGCGACCTCTGTGAGAGATGTATTCCCGCGATTCCCAAGATTCTGTCCGATCCTTCACAAAACAGCAAATTGGCGCCATCTTAACGTTTATCCAGAGCTAGCGTAATGGAGTAGAAGACATTTTGAAAAAAATTTCGCAGACGGAATACTTGGGTCCGGTTCAAAAACGAAGAAACAGAAGAGCAGTCCAAACACTTCGTACATTCTCATTTGCCGAGTAACGTACTCCATCGAAAAGTGTATGGCTACTGTGTTCTGGGACAATAAAGGAGTTTTGTTGGTGGAATTCAATGAAAGTATCTCATACGGCATGACTCTTCAGCGTGAACTAAGGTTAATTTAGAACAAGTAAAGAGGAATATTGTCACGCGTTGTCCTTCCCCATGACAACGTTAGGCCATGCAATGAAGCTGCAACAAACTCGCCCCTACAGCGTTCTCCATGGCAAGTGTTTGGTCTCTTATCCAGAACTGGCTCCCTCAATATTTTCGTCTCTTTGCTGAATGATGTAATATATTATTAATTTTCTCCATGTTTTCCATTCCAGGACCAATCGGACGTTTACATGAACAAGGGGAAAAAAATGGTTCAAATGGCTCTAAGGACAATGGGACTTAACATGTGAGGTCATCAGACCGCTAGGCTCACAACTACTTAAACCTAACTAACCTAAGGACATACCCTACATCCATGCCCGAGGCAGAATTCGAACCTGCGACCGTAGCGGTCACGCGTTTCCGGACTGTAGCGCCTAGAACTGCTCAGCCATACAGGCCGGCCTATTTTTAGAAAGAGAATATTTGCTAAAAGGGCTCTTCATTGTTTTTACCACGATCTAGTTTTTTCAATCAGCTTCTTATATATTGAATAAAGAAACTAGTGCACCTGAGAACACTGAACTGCTTAGAAGCAGCATGTCTCTTTTTAAAGTAAATCAGGGTTGTCGGGCATCAAGTGTAACAACAGATCTAAATAGCTAAATAGTGTGGGGATATATTAAGGGTCTAAATGGATCTAGGGCTGCAAGAGTGTTTAGACTATACTGTATCACATTATCGTTGAAACAGCACAGTTTCTGTGCACCTGAGAAGCATGCGGTCTTGCAGTAACGATTCTTTGCGTACACTAGCACTACACTTGAGGTTCTAGTACAGCTCTAATTCGGTGAGTACAGTCCATGCACTATCAGTCGCGTTTTCATACAGTTACTCATCATAGCGTGCTAAATGTGGTTCCTACGCGCAGTTACAAAATTCTGAGAACGTAATAGACATCGGCAGGTTTATATCATCATTCCCACACATGTCTCCCATTTCCATGACGTCTATGTGACATCAGTCGTAATCCTTCTTTCTTTCATCTCTCGTAGCAAGAGTGACACTATCGCATACATATCGAAATCCACAACTTTCAGAGTTTGTAGCTTCTGCAACTCTGCGTGACTGGTGTTTCAGTAATCTTTTATTTTCTTCTCAGATGTAGTGTGAAGAGAGTAAAAGATATAACTGTTGATACGAAGGTTTGTTATTGTAGTACGCATCAAGAAGAGAACTCGTGGTTAGGAAATAGAAAAACGATAAATATGGTCATTTTGTTGCATAACAGACAAGGGAATTTAATGTGGTTAATTCTTTTTCACACTGTTCTTTATCACTTGTATTGCGTGTGCCGAAACACTAGCTCCTCTGTACTTTCGTACACTGGCAGACGTGGCGGGCAGGCAATCAAGTAATGTACAGCTGTGGAGACTTCAGCAACGCATTCACGTTTCGTGCAGGTCGGCCGTGCGTCTTCCCGTTCCATCCGCCGCTATATGCGACGCTTCGCTAAATGTGTATTTCTCCACCGCTCGCCCTTTTTCATAACTGGCTGCCAGCCTCGCGTGTTTTTTCCCTAGCCAGTGTTTTCTCTTTCGCGTGTTCTTTTTTCTTCTTTCCCTTCCGTGGAGCCAATCGGCAGCCGACGCAATCTGGCGTTAATTCGGCTCGCTGGAGGACTGAATACACACTGCAGACAGACAAGACCCCGATCGCATTTCACCGGCTACGGGAAACGAGGACGAGAGTCGTACATTATAATCTCGCTTTTCTGGTGACGTCAAACGAATAGAAGTTCTGTATGATCGTTGTAAATATTTACTTACTTCTTTTCATGTGTAATTTTCTGTCCGATTGTTTGTTAATGTAGAACGCGCACTTCGCATGCAATAAGAGACTACACGTAGAACTGGACCAGCCCTTTCTTCAGTACTATGAAAGTTTCGCCCCTTGTAACTTGTAAACGTATCTAGTCATATAGTCAGGAGGTTTCACATGTTTAACAATTTACTCGGTGTCGCAAGAGGCATCATTCAATTCCCTGGCCTATCATCCAGGTTCAGATTACCCTTGGTTTCCTGCTACATTCAAGTGCAATACTTGTTTCTCCCGTCTTTAATGATTTTGACGTCGACGAGAGCTTAACGTTTCATCCCTTTTTTTAAATCATCGCGTGATCGATACGGTCGCAGGTTCGAATCCTGCCTCGGGCATGGATGTCTATGCTGTCCTTAGGTTAGTTAGGTTTAGGTTGTTCTAAGTTATAGGGGACTGATGACCTCAGAAGTTAAGTCCCATAGTGCTCAGAGGCATTTTTTTTAATCATGAAACTACACACACGAAATTGCATCACTATGCATACACGTAGTCTTCTGACGCATATTACTGACAGTGAACCGGAAGACTGAATCGGGAGTATATCATATTTAATAGCGTGAACAAATACAGCTGAAAGTACACAATAGTAGAAGCAAAAATGACTCAGTAAACATAAGTTCGCAAACGAACAGTTCGCGAGATAATTGCGTCTCTTTGGTTACCAGCCACTAATGATTCTGTGTAAACCGTGGTGTGGTCTTTGTTTACATTTTGAGGACGTGGAGCTGTAAACAGAATGGGTACGTCAGTGCGGTACACAGTCAGAGTGCCACTCACGTCAGTTGTTTGCGGAACGTCAGTTGTGGTGTACGAGTGGTAACATGGAACACAGTAACGAGAAGAATGCGGAGATACATTTTATATGTGGTAGGGCTAACGCAATATACGTAAGTCTTAACGAAGGCACCCCGCGACTTGAACGTTATTGAGTCCACTGAAAAACCTATTGTGGCCTATCTTCATAAAGGAGAAAAACTTTAGTGGAAAAGCCTCCGAAAAACTGGAAGCTTTGCACGTGAGACGGAACTGAGTAGTACTGTATGAGTTACACTTGTGCTTGAAGATGTGGTGCTGTGAAGAGTGGAAAATTCTCCAGGAATCTTTAGAAGGAGACTTGAGAAACTAATTTCTAGAATGAGCTACAGTAGTGTTTGAAGAATAATGCATCTCCTGCTAGTTCAGTGTCCTAGACTTACGTTCCGGTAGTGGATGCTACAAGTTGTAGGCAGACCTACGTCTGAGAATAACACTTTATTTACCGGTGAACTCGTGGTGGTGCGTTTAATCATCCAGTTGTCATGTTTGGAGTCATCTAGCCTCCATCTCATATGCTGCTCATGAGACTCCACATCAGCCCAGTTTGTTATTGAACGTGTGAGTACGGATCCTAATCGATAGTCTTATAGGGCCCTACATGATACTAAACAGACTCATTGAGCGGAATTCTTTTCGCTTTCTGCGGCATCATCTTTCTGGATTGCTCGAGGATGTTCTCTTAGATAAACTCCTTACGAAGTGGTACATGCATGATGCGACGTCTGCACGTCTTGCTAGATAGTGAGCCGACATCTACTATGTGGTGAGAAGGACCTCTACCGCCGCCTCCAAGATCACCTGATGCGGGCCCCATGGTGCGACTTCAGAGGTGTAGTGCACGTCACTCCGGTTAACTCTGTTGAAGACCTAGAGCCTGCAAGTGCGTATAACGACGACGCGTTGAACACTTAATTTAACTTCGAGTACAGTCATGTAACAATTGTCGTGTTCATTCAAAACAGCTCCCGTTTTACCAAAGAAACTCTAATAAATTTTCTTAATGTTGTACGGTGTTGTTACCTTTTCCCAACTGGGATAACGTTTCCTCAGAATCAAGACAGCCGTGGTTGGTAACGAGAAAGTATCAATTATTTCGCATACCGTTCGTTCATACGGTTCTATTACGGACCTATGTTCAGTGAAACCGTATTTATTTTTTTATTTTTTTGCTTCTACGATTGAGTGCTTTGAACTTATTATACTCACTGTATTTGTTGCCTTCTACCCACTTCCATTGAGACTTGAGGCGACAGGCTTTACGCAGCTTCCTGAAATCTATCTGCGCTTTTCAGTTCTTTCCGCAGACGGTTCCCAATCTACATTTATTTTCTTGGTTGTTGAACTTATTCTGAATTTTGTGTGAACTTCTGTTCTTCCTGCACACATTTCATAGTTTGTGGATAGTGATAATTGTATTTTGCTTATCAATGTTGTCCTATTTCTTGTATTTTTGTGCTGGTTCCTCAGTTATTGAGCCCACTGGAAAAATCCATTGTGGCATATCTTCATCAAGGAGATAACTGTAGTTAAAGACCTTCGCTGTAAGTATTCTTAGTGACAACGCGCTTTTTCCATCTTGAGTAATCTTTCCTCTAAAGTAGATTTTTCTCCCTTTACGGACATGAATGAGATTTTCACACTGCAGCGGACCGTGCGCTGATATGAAACTTCCTGGCAGATTAAAACTGTGTACCGGGCCGAGACTTGAACTTGGGACCTTTGCCTTTCGCGAGCAAGTGCTCTACCATCTGAGCCTGGAAGGTAGGAAACGAGGTACTGGTAGAAGTAAAGCTGTGAGAACGGGGCGTGAGTCGTGCTTTGGTAGCTGAGATGGTAGAGCACATTCCCGCGAAAGCCAAAAGTCCCGAGATCGTGTCTCGGTCCAGTACTCAGCATTAATCAGCCAAGAAGTTTCATTTTCGGTCTTTTTCTTTATTTGTAATGTATTTTATGATTCATATCTTCATTATCTATCGTAGTGTTTGGTGGGAACTCAGCCGCATATGGTAATAACGATAAATGTAATAGCTTCACGCTGCAGTTGGGTTTCCTTGTTTATTTACAACATGCTGTTTGTGTGTGCGTGAGTATGGAGTGGAGTGTAATGATTGTGTTGTATGATAATGATGAGGGCGACGGTAGCGAGAGAAGCAAAACCCTTAAACCCCTGTGCCGGCACGTAGCCTACTCCTCGCGAATTGCACCAAGGGGGCCGCCATGCTCAACGTCCCCAACCGACGGACTTATCACCAGTGTGACACGCCCTCACTTCGTCAGACACTGCGAAGAAGTTTCGTAGTTAATCCAGGATATTGGTACCACGTCTGGTGATCAAGAACTTAATGAGACCATGTATGTCCCATTGACGACCAAATACTGGAACAGAAAATTGCTGCCTTTACAGTGTTACAAGTTTTATTGCGTGATCGATTTGGAGGCCTCACTCGTCACGCAGCGTCCCCACCAACAGCTGTCATTGATAGTAAAGCTGTGTTGATTCCACTTCAAGAAATGGGAACAGTGTACAGATACGTACGAGGATGACGAGTGAGGCCTCGAAAACGAACGTGCAGTAAAGCTTGTTATCATATTGGTGTTTAAAGTGTTCGGAAGCGCGACATTCAATTCTACAGTGGTTTTGCAGCTATTGTCTTATTACTTTTCGAAACAATCCTCTTCAGTCACCATCCGTCACTATTACTGTGCACTCATTTTCGTCCGCATTGTGTCTTAGAGGTTGATGTTTTTCCTCTGTCGCTGTATGGGGGGTAAATCTCTTGAAGCACGTAACCATTCGGCTAGTTTGGTTACGGAAGCGCCAACCATACGAGCACCAACGATTTGCTCATGTTCGAATTCACTCACCTGCAACGTAAAACGCACGCAACCACACAGTATACCGTTCTGGCCACGACTGGCGCTTGCGATACTAAGGACATTGGACAGGTGCCGTTCGTGGTCATACAGAACAGCGGAACCTGCAGGCTATGCTCGTATCTGCATTTCTTGTGGTGTCTCCATTTTTTGTCCAATCTTTGTATACCCAATTAGGTCACCGCATTGTTGTGTTTATGATGGCTTCGTGCATGTTTACCGCGTTTGGAATTTGTGATTCCTTTTTCATGTGAGTCATTGTCTTGGTTTTTATTGATCTCTAGGCGATACGCCATTTTCATGATTTGACGACGTTGTAACCAGAAGCTCTTCGTGTCGCCGTAGTTGTCAGTTAACGCAAAGGAGAAATTCGTTCGCATTATCTGCGTCCAAACTGTGTAATCTTTGCTCTCCGTCTTATCGGGCTGTAACTATTTATGTCGCATTTTCTGTCACAGAGATTGGAAACAGGCTCAGCGTTTACATAAAGAAGTGTAGAAATCGCCTAAGAATCACACTCGCACTTCACAACGGTCGATGCTCGTCCGTACAGATTCCACGCACGTCTTTGTCAGCTCTCCGCCTCCCATGATAGCGTAATGCACGTTAAGCTACAACGAGTAGGTAGATGCTCATTCACAAGTCCAATCACCCTCCACAAAGGAGCAACAGATACAAGACAGTCAACAATATAATAGTGTAATGTTTTTTAAATATCAGGTTTGTGCCGTATTATGCCACCTTATGCTACTCTCGAAACTATTCCATCCCCATCCGAGCTAGTCTTCCGTCTCTAATTAACTTGTCTGTGACGGGACTTACATCCATCATTCTACATTACTAGTACAGCAAAAATGCAAAATAACTTCGTTACAGTTTCTGGAGACTGTTACATTTCAGATTCTGAATTGTTTAATGAGCTTACATTAAATCTGAAGTGTATCTTGACAAGCGTAACAGCAAGCAGAAGTAGCAAATTTGGTAGCAACTCGGAGAATACCTAGTTAGTAAACTGATTAACAATTTGAGATCCAGCATCTAGGAAACATTTCGAGGCCAGAAAACCAGCCATTTATGGTATTATATCAAGTGTTACCACCATATTTGTGTTTCATATATCTTAACACATAATACACACTGAAAAAACTATAGTTTCAAGGTTTTTTTAAATATTTATTTCAGTTCTTTGAGAGACTGTAATTTGTTCAATAATGACGATACAAAGTATATATAAATTGAGAAATAACGAAAGAAATAAAGGAAATGCAAAGTGTTCTTGTGCCATGTCACATGTAATTGGCTTTTGTGTGGAAACGTCTGAAATATCCTGGCATACAGAGAGATATGGCGCAACCAGGCCAGTACCAGTTCATTTCTTTATTTCTTGTGTTGTGACTAAATTGTCTCTTCTTCTCAAAATAAGTCCCGGACATCCGTGTTCGATACTGCTTCATCATGAGATTCATCTGTAAAAAATACGAGGTTAACATGTATGAAACCGAAATACGGTTTTATTACAGTAGTAGTATCTGCAGCAACAGTATTAATGCTGACAAATAGTAACAAATTGCAGCTTACCTAACTAAGGACTTCTTCAAACTGTTCCTCGTCAGATAGTTCCATCTCCGACCCAAAATCAATGAAGTCTTCCTCTTGAGCACTCAAAATTTCTTTCTGAATAAACGTGACATGTCTGTGCCAGAATTATAGAAAACAGTAAAACTTGTCGAGTACACCCGTCATCTCGTCAATACAAGCACGAACTCGTTCCATCAATCCCGACAGCAGTTCTTACATTCGTTACCATTCATGCATAGTAATTCTAGAAATGGACAATGAAAAACAGCACCTTTCAAGGGACGTCAGTAAATTGCTCTCATTCGACAAGAGTACAGTACAAGGAAATGCTGAAAGTTCTAAATAAGTCCAGTTTTCTAGTGGCAGGCGGGGCACGTACCGTGAAAATTGCGACCCGAAGTATACGCGGACGCGGTCTTTTGAACACAGTACTGTAGCCAGAGCTAAGCTCCGACTTGGTGGCGAAAGTGTTAACGGAACAATAAACTCCAGTGAGCAGCGTGGCATCAGAGTTTCTCACGTAAGTCTAATTTCTTTGTTCATTTAATCCTGAATGAGCTGCCGAGGTGAAAAATACTGGAAATTCAAGAATAAATTTCACAGTTCTTATCGCAGCAACTGACATTTGATAACCACATCATACCTCTGACCCAGTTTTTGAAGAATGATGGAATCGGTTGCTAGTATGAACAGTTATCCCTTATGTTTATCGTCTTTCGTTAATCATTGTAGAAGAATAAGATCAATTCATTGTGGGACATGAAGTTGCACAGTGTACATCTAAGATACAGTATTTCATTACGACACCAAATTTTGAAAGGTATTTATACAACGTACAGAACACTGTTTTAAACAGCTTTGGAAAACAAAGAATTTACTCATATCATGAACAGTCAGTATACATACTATGTGCCATACAAAAAGGTAGGGAAACTTACCGTATTAAAAACATTGATGACGTTCAGATTAACGTTCGCCAAGTATAGTAAAATTTTTTATAGCATACACCGAAAAAATAGAATGCAGGAGAAAATTTGTTCAAATTGCAGATTTTTGAATTTATTATTAAACCCTAGGTTACTATACCCTTTCAAAGTATACGGTTTCAGTACATCTTCATGTACATATACGTGGATATCTACATCTACATCTACATCTACATCCGTACTCCGCAAGCCACCTGACGGTGTGTGGCGGAGGGTACCCTGAGTACCTCTATCGGTTCTCCCTTCTATTCCAGTCTCGTATTGTACGTGGAAAGAAGGATTGTCGCTATGCTTCTGTGTGGGCTCTAATCTCTCTGATTTTATCCTCATGGTCTCTTCGCGAGATATACGTAGGAGGGAGCAATATACTGATTGACTCTTCGGTGAAGGTATGTTCTCGAAACTTTAACAAAAGCCCGTGCCGAGCTACTGAGCGTCTCTCCTGCTGAGTCTTCCACTGGAGTTTATCTATTATCTCCGTAACGCTTTCGCAATTACTAAATGATCCTGTAACGAAGCGCGCTGCTCTCCGTAGGATCTTCTCTATCTGTTCTAACAACCCTACCTGGTGCGGATCCCACACTGCTGAGCAGTATTCAAGCAGTGGGCACACAAGCGTAGTGTAACCTACTTCCTTTGTTGTCGGATTGCATTTCCTTAGGATTCTTCCAATGAATCTCAGTCTGGCATCTGCTTTACCGACGATCAACTTTATATGATCATTCCATTTTAAATCACTCCTAATGCGTACTCCCAGATAATTTATGGAATTAACTGCTTCCAGTTGCTGACCTGCTATTTTGTAGCTAAATGATAAGGGACCTATCTTTCTATGTATTCGCATCACATTACACTTCGCAACATTGAGATTCAATTGTCATTCCGTGCACCATGCGTCAATTCGCTGCAGATCCTCCTGTATTTCAGTACAATTTTCCATTGTTGCAACCTCTCGATACACCACAGCATCATCTGCAAAAAGCCTCAGTCAACTTCCGATGTCATCCACCAGGTCATTTATGTATATTGTGAATAGCAACGGTCCTATGACACTCCCCTGCGGCTCACCTGAAATCACTCTTACTTCGGAAGACTTCTCTCCATTGAGAATGACATGCTGCGTTCTGTTATCTAGGAACTCCTCAATCCAATCACACAATTGATCTGATAGTCCGTATGCTCTTACTTTGTTCATTAAACGACTGTGGGGAAGTGTGTCAAACGCCTTGCGGAAGTCAAGAATCACAGCATCTACCTGTGAACCCGTGTCTAAGGCCCTCTGAGTCTCGTGGACGAATAGCGCGAGCTGGGTTTCACACGATCGTCTTTTTCGAAACCATTGTGCCGGCCGCGGTGGTCTCGCGGTACTAGGCGCGCAGTCTGGAACCGTGCGACTGCTACGGTCGCAGGTTCGAATCCTGCCTCGGGCATGGATGTGTGTGATGTCCTTAGGTTAGTTAGGTTTAAGTAGTTCTAAGTTCTAGGGGACTAATGACCACAGCAGTTGAGTCCCATAGTGCTCAGAGCCATTTGAACCATTTTTTTTCGAAACCCATGCTGATTCCTACAGAGTAGATATCTATTCTCCAGAAAAGACATTATACTCGAACATAATACGTGTTCCAAAATTCTACAACTGATCGACGTTAGAGATATAGGTCCATAGTTCTGCACATCTGTTCGACGTCCCTTCTTGAAAACGGGGATGACCTGTGCCCTTTTCCAATCCTTTGGAACGCTTCGCTCTTCTAGAGACCTACGGTACACCGCTGCAAGAAGGGGGGCAAGTTCCTTCGCGTACTCTGTGTAAAATCGAACTGGTCTCCCATCAGGACCAGCGGCCTTTCCTCTTTTGAGCGATTTTAATTGTTTCTCTATCCCTCTGTCGTCTACTTCGATATCTACCATTTTGTCAACTGTGCGACAATCTAGAGAAGGAAGCACAGTGCAGTCTTCCTCTGTGAAACAGATTTGGAGGAAGACATTTAGTATTTCGGACTTTAGTCTGTCATCCTCTGTTTCAGTACCATTTTGGTCACAGAGTGTCTGGACATTTTGATTTGATCCACCTACCGCTTTGACATAGGACCTGAATTTCTTACGATTTTCTGCCAAGTCAGTACATAGAACGTTACTTTCGAATTCATTGAAAGCCTCTCGCATAGCTCTCCTCACACTACATTTCGCTTCGCGTAATTTTTGTTTGTCTGCAAGGTTTTGGCTATGTTTATGTTTGCTGTAAAGTTCCCTTTGCTTCCGCAGCAGTATTCTAACTGGGTTGTTGTACCACGGTGGCTCTTTCCCATCTCTTACGATCTTGCTTGGCACATACTCATCTAACGCATATTGTACCATGATTTTGAACTTTGTCCACTGATCCTCAACACTATCTGCACTTGACACAAAACTTTTGTGTTGAGCCGTCAGGTACTCTGTAATCTGCTTTTTGTCACTTTTGCTAAACAGAAAAATCTTCCTACCTTTTTTAATATTTCTATTTACGGCTGAAATCATCGATGCAGTAACCGCTTTATGATCGCTGATTCCCTGTTCTGCATTAACTGATTCAAATAGTTCGGGTCTGTTTGTCACCAGAAGGTCTAATATGTTATCGCCACGAGTCGGTTTTCTGTTTAACTGCTCAAGGTAGTTTTAAGATAAAGCACTTAAAAATATTTCACTGGATTCTTTGTCCCTGCCACCCGTTATGAACGTTTGAGTCTCCCAGTCTATATGCGGCAAATTAAAATTTCCACCCAGAACTATAACATGGTGGGGAAATCTACTCGAAATATTTTCCAAATTATTCTTCAGGTGCTGAGCCACAACAGCTGCTGAGCCCGGGGGCCTATAGAGACATCCAATTACCATGTCTGAGCCTGCTTTAGCCGTGACCTTCAGCCAAATCATTTCACAATTCGAATCTCCGTCAATTTCCTTCTATACTATTGCACTTCTTATCGCTATAAACACGCCATTCTCAAGTGCCTGGCATAGGGTTCATCGAGCCACCTTCAAAATATTTCTTCATTACTCCACTCTCGGAAAGCGTGCAGAAAAAAGGAATACCTATATGTTTTTGTGCGCGCTCTGATTTTCTTTATTTTATTATGATGATCGTTTGACCCTATGTAGATCAGAGTCAACAAGGTAGGCCTATTTTCGCGTTCGCTGGAAAAAGTTTTTGATTGAAATTTCTTGACAGGATCCCGCAGTAACGAGAAACACCTTTGTTTTAGTGTTATCGCCCCTAATTCTGTATCATTTCCGTGATACTCTCTCTGCTAGCTCTCGATAATACAAAACGAGCCGGTCTTCGTTGAACTTTCTCGATGTACTCCGTTTATCGTATCTCTTAAGGAATCCACACAGCGCAGCAGTACTCCAAAAGATGAAAGACATGAGTAGTGTAGGAAGTCTCTTTAGTAGATCTGTTTCATCATCTACGTGTTCTGCCAATAAATCGCAGTATTTGGTTCAGGTATCCCACAAGATTTTCTATGTGTTCTTTGCAATTAAAGTTGTTCGTAATTGTAATTCCTAAGTATTTAGTTGAATTTACTGCCATTTAATTTGTTTGTCTTATCGTGTAACTAAAGTTTAAAGTATTTCTTTCAACACTCGTATCGAATAACTCTCACTTTTCATTTTTTACAGTCAGTGGCAGATTTTCACACCATACTGATACCTCTTGCAATTTGTTTTGATCTATTGATGACTTTACTAGATGATAAACATCAGCATCATCTGTAAGCAACATGAGACGGCTGCCCAGATTACTTCTAAATCGTTTATTTAGAAAATGGACAGCAGAAGCCTGCCTTGGAAAATGCCAGATACTACTTCGGTTTTACTCGATGAGTTTCCGTCTTTTATTACGAACTGTTATATCTCTGACAGGTAATCACGAATCCCGTCAGGTAAATGAGACGATATTCTATAAGCACGCAGTTACATTACAAGCCGCTATGAGGTACATTGTCAAAAGCCTTCCGCAAATCTAGAAATACGCATCTTGCGTCGGGCGAGTGGGTTGTATATGATTGTTGAGTATTGAGCTGCTGCATCAGCATACCCTAAACGAAATCTGGTTGGTATACGGTCTCGACCGTAAGATTTGCTTTTATTAAGTGACTTAAGTTGCTTCACTACTCAGAGGATATCTGCTTCTACGTTATTCATGTTGGCAGCTGTTCCAGTTTCGAATTATGGAATATTTACTTCGTCTTCTTTGGTGAAGGAATTTCGGAATGCTGTCTTTAGTTATTCTGCTTTAACAGCACTGTCATCGACAGTATATCCATTGGTGTCCCACAGAGAAGGCATTCATTTGTCTCGACGCTAGTGTACTTTACATACGACCAGAATCCTTTTGGATTTACAGGCAGGTTTCGAGATAAAGTTTCGCTCTGAAAACTATAGGTATAGGACAGGTATAGGGTACAAGGTGTACAACAGACACTTATACTTGTTTTGGTTTGTATCATACCGTTGGAGATCTACCAATGGAAGTTAACTATGCATAACCTAATAATTATAGCTTCCTTTGAATAAAATATGGAGTAGGAAACATTGCAATGATTTGCTAGCAAGATACATTTTTCCCCTTTAGTGTTCTAGGGTTATGAGTGTGTGTGTGTTAATGGTTGTGTTTCTATTTCTCCCATCCACGTATATCCCCCACTTTTTCTGCTATTCTACACGTTATAATGAGCAAACCACCTCACTGTAAAATATTCTTTAGTTGTTGCTGCAAAATACCGGTTTGAACGGTTCTGCTATGACGGCCAACATGCGTCAGTCTGATGTAGGTAAGCAAGTTAGCGTGTCCCGTGCGGATAATGCTAGCGTGTGTTGTGTGAATGCTGCACAGCTGCCAGCGGCGGATGTGCAGCTGACGGGGCCACACAATCACCAGGAGTCATGTGTTACGTATCACAATGCGCAGAAGGAGCATTCTGTAGCGGGATCGGTAGCTGGTAAATATCCAGCTACATGACAGTTCAATGCGAGCGAAAACCGAGGGTAAAATAATGTTTCCTAATTATGAAGGGCATTCAGCAACTAAAGAATGCGAATATTCGGTATGAGGAGTGAAGCAAGGTAACAAATACACCCATGGGGCCAAAGTAATGAGACAGTGATATGCTCATGTAGAGGTAGTGTCGCTTACACAAGCTATAAACGGGCAGTTTAGTCATTTGTGCCAAGGTAATTCGTGTGAAAAGATTCCTGACATGATTATGACAGCACGAGACGAATTAACAGACTCTGAACGCGAATGGTAATTGGAGCTGGACGCATGGGAAATTCCATCTCGGAAATTGTTTTGGACTTCAATATTCCGAGACCCACGGTGTCAAGAGTGGGCTGAGAGTACCAAATTTGAGGCAATACCTCTCACCGCCGACAACGCAGTGACCGACGTCCTTCACTTAACAGCTCACAGAAGCACAGTTTTCGCAGAGTTGTCGGTACTAACAGACAATAAATAACCACAGAATATGTACGGGATACCCGACGAACGTATCCAGTAGATAGAGTGGCGAATTGGGTGTTAACGAGCTATGGCAGCAAACGACTGACGCGAGTGCCTCGCAAACAGCACGATATCGCATGCATCTTCTCTGCCCTGCTCGTGACCATACCGGTTGGACACATGACGACGTGGTCTAATCAGATGAGCCCCGATTTCAGTTGGTAAGAGCTGATGGTAGCATTAGAGTGTGGTGCAGACCCCACGAAATCGTGAACGGAAGATGTTCAAATGGTTCAAATGGCTCTGAGCGCTATGGGACTTAACTTCTGAGGTCATCAGTCGGCTAGAACTTGGAACTACTTAAACCTAACTAACCTAAGGACATCACAGACATCCATGCCCGAGGAAGGATTCGAACTGGCGACCGTAGCTGTCGCGCGGTTTTAGACTGTAGCGCCTAGAACCGCTTGGCCACTCAGGCCGGCAAAGGAAGATGTCAACAGCGCACTGTGCAAGGTTAGGCTGTGTTTACATGGAATGGATTGTGTTCTCTGATCCAAATGAACCGGTCATTGACTGGAAATTGTTATGTTCAGTCATTCATGGGCTTCATGAGCCCTAATGGGGCAGCTCAGAGCCAGACGCCGTGTAGCGTGCATTCCACTAGCTCCAAACCAACGCTGTTTGCGACTTAAGCACACTGGAGGGCGGAGTGGACGTTTATTGCTTCTGATGAAGGCCACTTTTGTCTGGGTGTAGGTGATAGCCGCGTGTTGGTTCTAAGGAGACCAATGAACGCCAACCTGTTTGCGGCCCAGACACACTAGATTTACTAGCAGGTGGTTGAATTCGAAAGTAGGGGCACTCTCGTGGTTACCCCACCCACGGTGACTGTAAATTTGCACTTCAGTCTGCTGATTCAGCGTGTTGTGTTGCAATTCATAATCAGCAATCAAGATATTGTTTTCCAACAGGATAACACTTGCCCACATGCCGCTGTTGTAACTCAACAAGCTCTTCCGAGAGTCAATATTTTGCCTTGGCCTTCTTGTTTACGAGGTCTGTGTGAAATCGAGCAAAAGTGCGACATTATCGGAACACAACTCCTGCGTCACTCACAGCCAGCAGGTGTCCCTCTATTGGCCGACCTAATGCAATAGATATGGAACACCAACCCGCAATTGATGTGCGGCAACTATACAACAGAATTCACTCTCGTTTTTACGCTTGAATTCAACAGTCTGGCAACTACACCGGTTATTAATGTATCAAAATTTCACATTTGCAATGACTTTTCTCGTACTTACATTAACAGGTGATCTTGCAACTTTGATCACTTGAATATGTCACATAGACAAATGTATTCCCGGAATTTAATTACTCTACATTCATTATTTCTTGATGTCTCCAATTTTTCAATCTGTCTAATTCCCTCAGCATCGCATTATTTTATTACACTTGTTACTACTGTCCTTGTTTGGATTTTCTGTATGTTGGTCTTATAAACGCGTGCCAAGAGACTATCCTTTCCATTCATCTGCTCTTGCAAGTCCATTAACATGTGAAATTGAATTAAAACGTAGCGGTAATACGCCAGATTCTTTTATCTTCTCGTTGAACTTTTATTTCATTTCAAAATTTCCCCGTCCTTTCGTTTACTGTTAGATAAATGTACAGATTGAATAGCGTGGAGCCTGCCGCTGTGACCGAGCGGTTCTAGGTACTTGAGTCTGGTCGCAGTCGCAGTTTCAAATTCTGCCTCGGCCTTGGATGTAAGTGATGTCCTAAGGTTAGTGAGGTTTAATTAGTTCTAAGTCTAGGGGACTAATGATTTTAGATGTTAAGTCCCATAGTGCCTAGAGCCATTTAAACCATTACAATAGCGTGGGAGATAGACTAAAAACCTGTTTCATTTTCAGCCACTGCATCCCTTTCATGTCTTTCGACTCATGTAACTGCAGATTGGTTTCGGCGCTAGTTGGGAACAACTTTTCATTACCAGTATTTCTTTCGTGAGACCTCCAGAATTTCGAAGAGAGTAATCCAGTGAATATGGCCTAAAGCTTTCTATATCTCTATAGATGTAGATATCCCTTCTTTAACCTATGTCTTACGAGAGGTCGTAAGGTCAGTATTGTCTCGAGTGTTCCTACATTTCTCTAACTCAAGCTGATCATCTCCGAGCTCGACCTATTACAGTTTATCCTTAGTTCTGTAAATAAGTAATGTCAATTATTTAGTAAATATGACTTATAAATCTCATGATTCGTTAATACTAGAACCAATCAGCAACTGGTTTCTTTGGAATTGGCGTTATGGCATTTTTCACAAGCCTGTGAGTATTTCACCTGTCCACCTACAAAGTGTACACCAGGTGGAATAGTTCTATTATGGCTGGCTCTTCCAAAGATCTCACATACTCTTAAGGATTATTATCTACTCCAGAGGACTTCTTTCGACTGCTTCAGAAAACGAACACACTTTTCTCGCAGTACCATATCCCTATTTCACCCCCACATCATTTACTATGTCTTCTCTTCGTGTTTGTTTCCTTCAGCATATTCTTTCCATCTTTCAAACTCCTTCTTAGGTTAGTAGTGGCAAACGTGACTACGTAACAAAAATAAGTGTGAATTTTGTGAAGCATATTAAGCGACTGCTGTTATGAGTAGAAGGAAATTTGCAGTCTGTGTTAAAATTATATTACAATAGGCTTTGACCCCGTTCCTCCCGTAGCTGATAATGATTTACGTAACGAACAATTTTACACGCTACTAGCAGAAAATGTAATTTTTTTATCTTCGTTCTTCCCGCAAAATTCATCTTTCCAAAATACTCTTATGTGAAATTTACTTCAGACAACGCTCCCAGAAATAGCCTTTTGGTTCAAGAGGTAAACATTCCACGTAAACTTCAATATTTCATGGCGATACAGTGAATAACACTTTAAAAATTCACGCTCTTGGCCGTAAACGGTATTCTAATAGATAAACGAGATTTTATGTGGCAGTTGATATATACAAAGTGTCAGTTAAATGTTCACTGAAAGGGTTTTGTGAGCTACATATGACTCACAGTAAATATTCCTTCCTTATCAGTAAAATGTATCTGCGTTACAGATCATGAGCTTTGATTACAGAATAAAATGTGCTCGCAGGAATGTCAGAACGATAACGAAACATTTCGGTTTCCATTCTGCTTATGTATTACCTTTTAGTATGTTTACCGTCTACAAGAACATTTGTGTGGCTTTATATATGTCATTATTATGATTTGACAAAAACAGCCATAATTATTAAAAGAATAGACGTGCGAGGTGGCAGCTATTAAATGAAGCACGAAACAATGTAATTAGTAGCGACGACCACCTGTTGCTCTCTCCCTAGCTTAATTTCATTGCCTTTCTCTTTTCTTTCTGTCTGTTTATTTTTCTAGTGGCCATCTCCAAACAGATCAGTTCTTCTTGTTAACTACCTATTTTTATTGCTGTTAATTATTGAAATTTAACTGTCAGCAATCTATAAAGACAATTTTGCCACGTTCGTACAAGAAATTATGGCGATGTCCGCCTGCGTAGTCGGGTGGTCACGTGTTCGCCTCCCATAGAAGCGGGCATGGTTCGAGTCCCGGCCGGATTGGAAATTTTCTCAGCTCGGGGACTGGGTGTTGTGTTGTCATTACCACCGTCGCGCAAGTAGCCTAATGTGGCGTCGACTGAAATAAGACTCGCACTTGGTGGTTGAACGTCCGCGGATGGAGCCTCCCGGCCAACGATCCCATACGCTTATTTCATTTCATAATGGTGAAACAACTAGCAGAATTGCATTTTACACAAAATCTGAAAATTATAATACCTTTCCAGCGTTTTACGGCCAGATATGAGAGACTGAATTCAGTATCAGAATCAGAATTTAAAACAGCTTTGGAAAACTTGTGATCAGATGAGGCAGAAGCGATAAATACCATTATATCGGAATTTGTTAAGTCATTGGGAAAGTGACAACAGAACGACTATTCACGTTGGTGTGCAGAGTGTATGATACTGGCGATATACCAGTAAACATTATCAACACAACACCGAAAAAAGCAAGATCCGACACATGGAAGAATTATCTTGCAATCTGCTTAAAGGCTCGTCCATGGCAGTTGCTAGCAGGAGTAGTATACAAAAGAATTCAAAATAAAACTGAGGAGCTATTAGTTAAAGATCACATTGCCATTAGGAAAGGTAAAGGCACCATAAATGCAGTTCTGACGTTCTGGTTGATAATAAGCAAGACTGAAGTAAACTTTAGACGCGTTCAGATGATCTGTTGACCTGCAAAAAGCGTTCGACAGTTCAAAATGGTTCGAAATATAGAGGAAAATAAGGATAAGCTATAGGCAGAGACGAGTAATATACAGTAATTGCAAATGGTGAAATGGACCTATAAGTGTGCAAGACCTCGAACGAAATGGTCGGAATAGGAAGAGTTTAAGACAGGTATGCAGCTTATCTCCACTACTATTCGATCTGTACATCGATGAAGCATTGACGGGAATAAGGAAACGGTTCAAGAGTGTAATTAATATTCAAAGTGGACGGATATCAGTGATAATATTTGCTGATGACATTGCCATCCTTGGTGAAAGTGGAGAAGAAGTACGGTACCTGTTGAATTAAATGTACAGCCTAATCAGTACACAATGTGGATTAAGAGTAAGAAAGATAAAAGTATTGAGAAGTGGCAGAAATAAAGACAGTGAGAAACTTAAAGTCAGTTTGGAGATCAAGAAGTAGATTAAGTTAAAGAATTCTCCTACCTATGAAGCAAAATAACGCATGACGGATGGAGCAAGTAGAACATAAAAACCGGAATAACACTTGTGAAAATGGCATTCCTGGACAATATGCTTCTATCAAACATAGGCCTTAATTTGAAGAAGAAATTTTTGAGGATGTTTGGAGCACAGCATCGTATGGAAGTGAAACCGGAACAGTAGACGATCGAAGCACTTGAGATGTGATGCTACTGGCGAACGTTGAAAATAAGGTTGACCGATAAAGTAACGAATGAGGAGGTTCTCGGCAGAATCGGCGAGGAAAGAAATATTAGAAAAGTAACGACAAGAAGAAGGTACAGGGCAGTAGGACATATGTTAAGAAGTAAGGGAATAACCCCTATAGGGAGCTGCAGAGGATAAAAGCTGTAGAGGAAGACAAAGCCTGTAATACAATCAGCATATAATTGAGGAGGCAGGTTGAATTGAAAGAAATTCGTGGTGGGCGGCATGAAACCAGTCAATTAAAAAAAATCAGGTTCCAGAGGCGGTACATACTTCCTCAGTTTTAGTACTACTGTCTGTAATCGTACGTATGCAATCCAGCATATAAAAATGTTGAAGATGATTACACGGTGGAGGAGGAATTAATAGTCATTTAGAAACCTTTACTTGCACAAGGGTTGCCTTTAATTTGCAAGTATATAGTGTACTGACGTACTGGTAAACATTGCGCGTTTCATGGTGATTCTCTTCGGGAAGCAATTATATGGTTTTCGATTAAATGGATTATGTGATTCTATAGGAATGATAGGACTCAATAATCGATCAGAAGTTACAGTACGCACAGAGAGGAAGCATAAGATGGTAATGTTAAGGAAGTATCCTGACAGTAGCATGAATCAATGTTCTCGTTTATTCACTTTTTGTGTAGACATCTGAAGACATTATCTGCAGTATTGTAACGCAGCTGTAGGTCAACCGTGGGAGAATATTATAGATGATTTCTCCGACGTATCAGGAACCATAAGAAGTGAGTTTAAGAACGGATTATCAAATGCCCATCAAAATCGGTAGTAGCTGTTAAATCTATCTGCGGTTATGTCTGTAATGAAACTGATATGTGATAACCCCAATCGTTCCCATTCTAGTGCCTTCACGTTTAAGACAAAGGAAGCTCGTACAGTGATTAACGCAATAGATTCCTTTCGGTTGTAGCCTCGCATTGGGGAGTTCAGTGTTAGGTTTCCTGTGATTCTCTTAATTCAGTTAAAGTAAGTGGCAGCGTGGCTCTTTTTAATATAAGGCGACCAACCTACTTTCCCAACGAAATCATCCCAAGACAAAGTTAATAGCGTTGTTGTCGACGGATAGTCGAAAATTTTTCCTCTTGCTTCTTTGTAATCACATCTTCACCTCGATGTGGATGCAAAACTATTTGCAGATGTAATATTATTTCCTTAATACAGATTAACGTAGATCTTAAAACAATGAAACATATCGAAGTGCGCAGCTACCGGCCTTAATACGACAAAAATATTACGGCTGCTGTCCAGTTTACCGGCTACGTGAACCAAAGGTGCACGGCTTGTGTACTCAAAAGTCCTCTATACCGTCACAGCAATGACAAATACAATCTGGCAGTATTCGGTCTCACTTGGTGCCTTCAAATGAGGATCGCGAGGCAGTGCACAGAAGCGAAAATCGACCAAGAAGACCAGGTGGTGCCACTCATTTTGTTCATTCATTCGACCATTGTATTTATATGTAGGGTCGTCTAGCCTCTGCTGCTGCGCCAGGGGAAGCTGCACCAGTGCTTTTAGTGCGTGATGCTGCAGCAGCCGCTGCACTGCCCGTATCTGTATATGTATTGCTGAAAAGAAAATTGTATTTTTACTTAAGTTGCATGGCTTTGCTGTACAGCGTTGGACGGCCAACCTAATAGTAAGTCTGTCCTCTTGAGCACTAATCGCGTAGTGCCAAAGACATCATGCATCGCGTTGAATATGGCCCTCTTGTTCCCTTCGATTTCGTACTTGCATGGGCATCAGACACACGCGAGGTGCAAAATCGAAAAAGAGTCAATAAACAGTCGAGCAGTATTCTTGTTCTTCATCATTCTAAGTTGCACTTGAACTAGTGTAAGAATTTATGCCACTGGACGGTGGATAAGTGGAAACGAGTGATTTGGAGTGATGAATCAAGCTGTACCCTGTGGCAATCCGATGGATGGGTTTGAGTCTGGCGATTTCCAGAGGAACGTTGCCTGCCAGCATGCATACTGTCAACAGTGAAGCATGCAGGTATTGGTGTTACAGCACGGGAGTGTTTTTGGTCGTTAGGATGTGGTCCATAACCTCTTGTCAGAGCATGGGAGTGTTTTTGGTTGTTAGGATGTGGGTCTCTTGTTTCGCTTAATAACAGGCTCAATGCGGAAGGATACGAACACATTTTACAGCATTGTCTAGAGAAACAGTTTGGAGCCGATACTCCGTCAGCACAACAATGCATCCTGTCATAAATGAGCATCTTCGAGGCTGTGGTTTATATACTATAACATCATTGAGAAGGACTGACCCACGATCGATTTGTTGGCTGAACATTTGTGCGACAGGTCTAACAAAGAGACTGCTTACACTGCGCTTGTCTGTCCTCTTCTGGAGTATTGCTATGCGCTGCGGGATCAACATCAGATGGAACGGACCAATGACATCGACAGAGTTGAAAGAAGGGCGGCTCGTTTTGTCTTATGGCGAAATAGGGGAGAGATTACCACAGGCGTGATATTTGGTTTCGGAGTGGCTATTCTTAAAACAAAGACTTTTTCCGTTATGGCAGGACCTTACCCTGAAATTTTCGTCACCAAATTTCTCCTGTTGGTGCCCAACTATGTAGTGTGATATAATCATTATGATGAAATGTGAAAAATCAGACCTCACACAGAAAGATTCAAGTGCGCCGTTCGGAGTGGAACAGCAAGATTAAAGTGGAACAGAAAGATGTGAGTGCTCATTTTTTCCTCGCGCCGTTCGAGAGTGTAACAGTAGAGAAATAGCTTGAAGTAGTGATTCTCCAACAGAAAGAGGTTCCTACTCAATGGTCTGAAGATGACCACAGTAGTGGTCGAAACCGGTCACCTTGATAAATAAATCGTGGTCAAGACTGTTTTTAATAGTAAATAGCTTTAAGGCTGTCCAGCCGCGCGGGGTAGCCGCATGGTCTATGCGCCTCGCCACGGTTCGCGCGGCTTCCTACGTCGAAGGTTCGAGTCCTCCCTTGGGCATGGGTGTGAGTGTTTTCTTTAGACTAAGTTAGTTTAAGTTAGATTATGTAGTGTGTAAGGCTAGGTACCGATGACATCAGCAGTTTGGTCCTGTAACAACTTACCACAAATTTCCAAATACTTCCTAGGCTGTTCGACGAATCCTCTGCGAGACACTTAGTTTAGATTTGCAGAGTAATGAAGTGGATGTAGTTGTGTGTCTGTGGCAAGATGTGGATAGTACGTCAAGTACTATACGTTACTTGTACTCTGTACAGAATGGAAATATAGCTGTATTCACCGCTTAAATCAGACACTCCATGCTAGTGTGACCTCATGGTGTTATAACTTCTATATATAAGGCCCACAGTGTGTATTAGCGATTACTACCTGGGCCTGTGAACGTCAGACCTCGTTACAGAGATTGGGAGTCTTGTCGGGGCTCATGTCACGACACGGCTGTGTATAGCATTTTGTGAGACCGTCTGAGGAGGCCGCGGCTCTGCGGCCTAATGACCGTCACTTGTGGCAGTAGCAGCAACAACAGCAGCGGCGCCGCCAGGTGCTCGTAGCCCCGCCCACACACCACGTCCTCCCGGAGCGGCCATTTACTCGCCGT
Source organism: Schistocerca gregaria (assembly GCF_023897955.1). Lineage (NCBI taxonomy): Eukaryota > Metazoa > Arthropoda > Insecta > Orthoptera > Acrididae > Schistocerca > Schistocerca gregaria. Next base: position 203,281,323 of record NC_064924.1, read on the forward strand.
GCCGCGCCGGTCAAACGGTGCTCGCCTTAATTTGTTAACGAGCGCTAATTCCGCCGCACAAATTGCCTCCGATTGTTCCGCGGTGGGGCGGCCGGCAGCTAATTCACTCGCCCTCTCTTCCCCTCCTCTACCCTTCCATCGCCCTGCCGCGGCCCTGCATTTCCCTGGCCTGGCCCCGTGTTGCTGTCGCGACCGGCCACGCTACCGCCTTGTTTGGCGGGTTGCCTGCACGCAGCTCCTACGGCTCGCTGACAAAGCAATTTCGCTACGTATTCCAAACAGGGCCAGCAAATAGCAGTCCTTCGAGAGCTAGAGGGCCCAAGACACACGTTTTCGCCATTTCGAAAATTAGGCAACAGTAACGTATGTTCCAACAAGTGTGTAAACGACAGAACGTGTTTTGTTCATCGTCATCATAATCGCTTTGCAAAGATTAGGTTTCGGTCATCCATCTATCTATGTCTTAAGAGGTCTACCTAGTTCTCTCTTTCCAGTCCCTCAATAATTCATTACCTGTTCTAGCAAACTGTTTTCTGTCATTCTATCTACCTGATACTTTCATTTCATTGGATTTCCGTCTATCTTGTCGTTTAGTGAAAAATTTTCTAAATCGGATATGGTTGTTATATTTTTACTTCAGCCATTTTAATACAGCCTATTAAGTACTCATGAACTTCGTCTCTGCAGGATGTATATGTGATTTTTTTGTCCCTGGTGCACAACCATACGCAACAGCAGGTACAGCCCATAACTATAGAGAAATTCATTTGTGATATCTTTTTTCGTTTTCCTTCCCAAATTTCTCCCAGTTGTTACGCGGATAGCTCGATATTTATTAACCTTCATCCAAATACCTTCGTCAATGAAACTAATAACACAATTTTCGCCCTTGATTATTATTTTTGATCTGACTGTATTCTTTCCTTTGAAAGCCGCTAAATTTGCCATATCTGCAGATAACGTTAAGTTGTGACATATCAGATTTTGGTCCACTCTGCATATTGCCCTTTTAAATTATGTTCAGTTTGCTGTACAATTATTTGGTCATCAACATACAGCAGAGTTTTTGGTAGCACACTAGATTTTGTTTTAATTTCTTTATTTCGTCTTTCCACGTCGTCCGCCTCGATAGCTGAGTGGTCAGCGTGACGGAATGCAATTATAAGGGGCCCAGGTTCGATTCTGGTTGGGTGGGAGGTTTTCTCCACTTAGGTATTGGAAGTTGCGTTGGCTTCATTTACACCATTTCATCTCCATCGACGCCCAAGCCACCGAAGCGGCGTCAATTGAACAGACTTGCACCAGTCGACCAGTCTACCTGACGGGAGGCCACAGCCACACGACATTTCATTTCATTTCTAACTAGGTCCTTCATAACTAGGTCATCGATATATTAATTAAATAAAGTGGGTGATAGACTGCACACTTGTCAAACACCTTGGTCTATAATATTTCATCTGACATTTCCAACTCTGAACTTATAACTGATTTTGTATTTTCATATAAACTTTTTATGGTATTAATGATGTGTTTAGCAAAACCTTTATTTCGAGTAAATTCCTGAAAGTGGATCGTTTTACCTTACCGAGGGCTCTCTCGTAATCAATAAATCCTACATGCCTTTCTAATCCAAATTCCCGACGTTTTTCTTTGTCTCATTATCAATATATTACCATTACACGAACGTCCCTTTCTGTAGCCTGATTGCTCTTCTGAGATTATTCTGTCAGACGTAGTTTGTAATCTTTGATCCAGATTCTTCCCATAAATTCTTAATGAAAGCTTACTGTCGTTTTGTTGTTTGTTCAAGGGATCGAAGAATTGGAGTCAGCCATCGCAGAGTGTAGTAATCTGTAATAGCTTATCTGAAATGATCATATGTGAGTGAAGCAAGTTACAGTCTTTGGTTTATATATGACGTAATGGCAAAATGCAGTCGGTCGTCAAAGGACACCTCTCTATCAACACCTGTTCTTCCACCTTTGCATATTGCTAAGGTGTATGGGATCCACACATTTATATCTAAATAGACATACAGGACATGGACAGAAATATGGGGACACCACAAGCTCAGGAAATTGCCCTGAATGCTGTACGGAAATTGTTGGCTCTCACAACCGCTTGCAGTCGACTCGGTATGGATAAAGAGATGTTCTGTATGTTTTCTAAGGAACCTTATACCACTCTCCCTGCAAAGCAGTGCCAAGTTCAGGTAACAATTGCAACGGGAAAGGTTTCAGGCACCTTTCCCTCCAAATAGCAGATAATATTGAGATCTGACGACTTTTTTGGCAAGACGAAATGTGATAATTCACTCTCGTGCTCTCAAAACTAGTCGTGGACGATGAGAGCTTTGTGATCAGGGCTTCTATCGTCTTGGAACATAGCATCAGCTGTGGGCGACAAACACTGTACTATGAGACTGACCTGATCTGTCAAACCGGTCACAAACAAAATACTTGCCAGTGATGCGACTTTCCACAGTACCTAGGGCGCTCATGGGATACCACGTTATGGCTGCCCAAATCATCATCAAATCCCGACCTGTTTCACCCTTAGGACGTAAAATACGTCAGAAATTGGAACCACTGCGAAACTAGACTGTACCAACGAAATGACTTCCTTCCATTGCTCCATACTCCAGAACTAATGGCTTTCTCAACATATTTTCTACTTACTGACATTTGCATCACTGATAACTGTTTTGGAATTGCAGCTCGCCCTGCAATTCCGTGTTTATGGAGCTCCCTTCGTGTTGTTTTGGTGCTGATATGATTCGCGAGTGCGACGTTCATTCTCCAGTGATTTTTGCAGCTGTCGTCCTCTTATTTCCGTCATGTTTATCTTCAGGGAGTACATGTCACGATCACTCAACACACACACCCGTCCACGTTGTGACTTATCAGTTGATGTTGCTCCGCTTTCCCTGTATCTAGTATAGATCTGCAAAGCGAAACGTATTGAAAGGCCGAACACTGCGGCTGCTTTGGTTACTGCAGCACTCGCTCACGAGCACGAACGATATGCACACGTTCGGATGTACAGATTTCCGACATAATGTACTCACAACTACACAGAACACTGGTCTAACAATCACTGGCACTTGCAACATATTGAGGACCATTGCCCAGATGTTCGTGGCCAAATGCAATAGCGCAACTTGGCGACTTAGCTAGCGTCTGCATTTAGCTTCAAGCCTGAATTCTAGCAGTATTTCCATATTTTTATCCACTCTCTATACGTGCAGTGTGCAGTGGATACAGGAGAGTGTATGATAACAGTGTCTGTCGTTTCCTCACTCGTTATTTTCAAAATATTGCTGAAGAAGGTCATCGATCAAAACAGAATATTTGAAATAAATTATAAAACAGCCTATATCGCAAAGGCACGTGTATTACACACGGGCTGTTTTCAATCATCACATGATCATCTTCAAGCTTTCAAAACTCTTATGTGATGCAGGATATAAATTACCGAGATTCATAAAAAGAACTTAAAATTAGCTATAAGATTTCCAGAGATATACCCACATTTATGGCCAATGGCAGCACAGGCAGCTCGAACCGTTGAATGGCAATAGTCAACCTTCAGCCGGTGTGGCCGAGAGGTTCTACACTCTTCAGCATGGAACCGCTTGACCGCTACGGTCGCAGGTTCGAATCCTGCCTCGGGCATGGACGTGTGTGATGTCCTTAGGTTAGTTAGGTTTAAGCAGTTCTAAGTCCTAGGGGACTGATGACCTCCCATAGTGATCAGAGCCACAACAGTCAACCGCTGAACAGAACATTGCAGCTGTTTCGTAAACACTGGAGGCTCCACCCACAGCTGACGTCGTGATGTAAGCGCTAGCCAGTCCGAAAGAACTCAGATGAATTATGGACAAAAAGATCTGCGTAATAGTAAATAGAACGTCAAAATTACGTAAAATAATTGTATAATAAAGAAGAAACAGGTCATTAATGCTGCTATTTTCCGGATACTGCATCTATGGAGCGTCCTCTATTAAGTTCCTTTAATCGATATTTGTGGTGACTTCAGTGGAATCCGTCAGAGATCAGGGTCTGCCATTTCTATAATAACCAGCTACTTCGTAAGTCTATGGAATCTCGTCTTCTGGACATCACCTGTCGGTACTCACCGCCATCTCTTCGGAAATTGCTGCGCTGCTACACATTCGGAATGGCGTCCACTGTGTCCATAGAAACGAATAACATTATAAACTATATAAAACAAATCCGATTTTGCTTGTTTCCTTTTTAAAGTTCTTGTTTTGTTTATTTGACGACAGCTGCGTCACGATATCAGCTATAGGTGGAGCCTCCAGTATTTAAGAAATAGCTGCTCTGCACTCTTTAGCAGCTTACTATCGTCTTTCAGCGCGGTTCGTGCCTCGTGTCCAGCCATTGTTCATCAATATGGGTATAACTATGTTTTGTGATTTTATAGCTAAATTTTATGATCTTCGTAAGTATCCCTGTGGTTTTTATCCTGTACAATTTTACAGTTTTGTACCTCTGAAGATGATCATGTGATGATAGACACCGGTCACCTTTTAATAAACGAGTCTTTACGATCTAAATTGTTTTATACGTAATTTTAAAAATTTGCACTTGGAAATGAAACGAAAGAAAGACTCCCGAAAGAGCACTGACTTCTTTCCTATTAGCGCTCCTTTCACGGTAATTACATTGATGGCAGCAGAACCATTATGCATTATGTCGTAAATGCTGTGTTTCGCGAAGAAAAATGTCTCCTTCCTTCTACTGATTCCAATTAGAGTTCAGTCGTGTGTTGAACGAACATAGCGGTAACAAATCTAGCAGCACCCGAATGAAATGCTTTGACGTCTTCCTTTAATCTAACAGATTAATAATCCCAAACACTCGAGCAGTTTTCAAGAACGGGCAACACGTATTCTGTAAGCGGTCACCTTTATGAATGAACCGTACTTTCCTAGAATTCTCCCAATACACCAAAGTCGACCATTCTCATTCCCTGCTGCTGACCTTACGCGCTCGTTCCGTTCATTTCTCTTTGTCAAATTCTCCTACACAATTTTATTGGTATATTTATATATTTTGGCTTCGGTCGGCAAAGACCATAAAGCCAACAGTAGTTACGAAAGTGCAATATTAACATAACTGCAATTTTCACAGTAGATTAATAAAAAGAGTTCGATGTACAAAGATCAATTCCTAAAGTAAATTGAAAACACCAGAAGTAAAACACAATATGGGCAGCAGTAGTTACAACAATGCCAAGTCATTTTCACAATAAACAATGATAAGAGTGTGAAGTATAAATAAAAGTTCGAATTATTAATTGAGACCTCAAATCACGACCGAGGTTTTGAATAGGGCCAATTTCATGGGAGAGTGTCATCGACAGTAATTCGTAATGTAAAGGTGGCCAATGACATCGTTTACTAAGATAAGACATCGTTTACTAAGATATGTTCTTAACGCAATGCCTATAAAGTAACGCAGTTACACTTGCAGGGAAGAGGTAAACCCTCGCAACAAATTTTTTTACAAGACAGTCTGTGAGACTGACTACTTGGTAGGTGCCAGTTTGATATAGCTCAGAGCCGCCACCGTCGTTGTGTCCCGATCACGGTGACCAGAAGCTACGATTTTCAAATGATACAGGGTGTTTCAAAAATGACCGGTATATTTGAAACGGCAATAAAAACTAAACGAGCAGCGATAGAAATACACCGTTTGTTGCAATATGCTTGGGACAACTGTACATTTTCAGGCGGACAAACTTTCGAAATTACAATAGTAACAATTTTCAACAACAGATGGCGCTGCAAGTGATGTGAAAGATAAGATGACAACGCAGTCTGTGGGTGCGCCATTCTGTTCGTCGCCTTTCTGCTGTAAGCGTGTGCTGTTCACAATGTGCAAGTGTGCTGTGGGCAACATGGTTTATTCCTTAGAACAGAGGATTTTTCTGGTGTTGGAATTCCACCGCCTAGAACACAGTGTTGTTGCAACAAGACGAAGTTTTCAATGGAGGTTTAATGTAACCATAGGACCGAAAAGCGATATAATAAAGGATCTGTTTGAAAAATTTCAACTGACTGGGAACGTGACGGATGAACGTGCTGGAAAGGTAGGGCGACCGCGTACGGCAACCACAGAGGGCAACGCGCAGCTAGTGCAGCAGGTGATCCAACAGCGGCCTCGGGTTTCCGTTCGCCGTGTTGCAGCTGCACCTCTATCCATACAAAATTCAAACGCGGCAACCCCTCAGCGCCGATACCATTGCTGCACGAGAGACATTCGCTAACGACATAGTGCACAGGATTGATGACGGCGATATGCATGTGGGCAGCATTTGGTTTACTGACGAAGCTTATTTTTACCTGGACGGCTTCGTCAATAAACAGAACTGGCGCATATGGGGAACCGAAAAGCCCCATGTTGCAGTCCCATCGTCCCTGCATCCTCAAAAAGTACTGGTCTGGGCCGCCATTTCTTCCAAAGGAATCATTGGCCCATTTTTCAGATCCGAAACGATTACTGCATCACGCTATCTGGACATTCTTCGTGAATTTGTGGCGGTACAAACTGCCTTAGACGACACTGCGAACACCTCGTGGTTTATGCAAGATGGTGCCCGACAACATCGCAAGGCCGACGTCTTTAATTTCCTGAATGAATATTTCGATGATAGTGTGATTGCTTTGGGCTATCCGAAACATACAGGAGACATGAACCCCTGTGACTTCTTTCTGTGGGGACACTTGAAAGACCAGGTGTACCGCCAGAATCCAGAAACAATTGAACAGCTGAAGCAGTACATCTCATCTGCATGTGAAGCCATTCCGCCAGACACGTTGTCAAAGGTTTCGGGTAATTTCATTCAGAGACTACGCCATATTATTGCTATGCATGGTGGAAAATATCGCACTATAGAGTTTCCCAGACCGCAGCGCCATCTGTTGTTGACAATTGTAACTACTGTAATTTCGAAAGTTTGTCTGCCTGAAAATGTACTGTTGTCCCAAGCATATTGCAACAAACGGTGTATTTCTATCGCTGCTCGTTTAGTTTGTATTGCCGTTTCAAATATACCGGTCATTTTTGAAACACCCTGTAACACTTGTATTCCGGCCTCATGTTTATGAAATATGTCGTCTGACATGTACTGAGCTTTATAGAAGTGCACTATGAGCGCACAGAGACGTTCGGTTTTATGGCCGCCAGATGAACGCCATCATAGTGCTGGGGTACGTGCCATTCAGTCTTCCAGTCTCTATAAGCAGCCTAATTGAACGTCGAGTTGAAGTTTGTGTAAGGGGATTGGTGTTGGGTGTAACTGTCTTTCTGTAAGCTCCTCTTAGCGAGTCACATAGCAGTGTCATTGTGGAGAATGCCCCCATGCCATTTTTCCAAAGTAATCAGACGTTAATGGCCAATGACCGAACGTCTGTTATGGCCTCAAAGACATCCAAGACACATTTGTCGGTCTGTTTATCAAAAGGAGGATGCCGTAATTCCTGGAACTCATTTTGGGAATCCGTGAGGATCAGTATGAGCCATATTAAAACGCCTCGATGATGATCAGACAGACGATTTAGCGGCAGTGCGAACATTTGATACGTGTCCTTAGAGGGTCTGAAGAGGCGTATCAGTCACCTGCCTAATTTGCCCCTGTTATTTAATTTACGTAACTGTGCCAAGCATCAGACCACTAATAATGTATTCAAAAAGCGGTCTTACGAAATACTGACTGCACGAATGGTTCTAAGTTCGTATGACACTAGGAAGATCTTCACGGAAATACAGTAGAATGTAGACAGGCACCACTTCAAGATATGCCAACCATACCACGAAAGCCTGCTTCCACAGTATTAACTAAAGTTTCTAGAAGTGTAGCTTCCTAAATGTCGTTCTCGAAAGGACTATGAAGACGAGAGATTATTAAGATGTACACAGAGTCAATTAAGAAGACTTTCTTCCTGTGCTCATTGCATGAACTGAACTGGGTGAAATCCTAATGTGTGGTTTAATTGTCTCGGACTTGAACATCACGGTAGTTTGCTGTGTATGGATGTAAATGTAGATTCTTTTGTTTCCCTTAATAGAGGCGAGCTAAGACACAGTGCCGATTTCCAGCCTTTGATTAAAATAATTAAAATACATAAATACTATACTGTGAGAGTTATAGAGGGACAGTAATACTGTGCCACTGCATGAAGATTTAAAAGGAGACTGTTTAACAGTAAATCTGGAATAAGATAGAACTACAATTAAGAGAAGAAGAACAAGGATTTCGTGCTGAATATCAACTGCTGCAGTATTTGCAGGTAGACAGATTATAGCGAAGAAATGTATATTGGGAAAGACACATGTAGTTACAGTTGTAGATACAAGAAAGGCTTATGGAACTGTCAGAAGACAAGATATGTGGTAATGTCAGAATAAACTGGAATGCAACTGAGAATCAGAAAATATGCAAAACAGGAATGCAACAGAAAATCAGAAACATGTACAAAAAATGCCTCAACTGCAGGCAGCAAAAAGTCTGTACGATTTAGAATGGACACAGAGATTCTGAAGGAAATGTGTTCTCACTAGTGCTTTTAATACAGTCATGGACCACATCGAAGTGGAAGTTCTCCTAGGATCAACAACAGCATCAGCAGATGATGCGACGATTTGGGAAGAAAACGAACAGAAATTGGAAGAACAATTAAACGCCTGGCAGAGAGTAACTGAAGAAACAGGCATGGAAATAATCTTAAGAAAAAGAGAAAATGAAAATGAAAAAAATAAAACATGAAATGGAAAAAAATATTAAAGAAGTAGGTGCTTCCAAGTGTCTCCGAAATAAATTAAATAAGAATGGGACCATCATAGATGAAATATCTGAAAGAGAACCTGCAAAATCAAAGGTCATTACATACAAGTAATATTTTCTTGCAATTTTGACCTATGGATCAGAATTTTGGACTTGGACAACGAAAGACCCAAGCAAAACACAAGCGGTAGGGATGCGCTTTGTATAAGGAATCCTGGATACCTCGAGAAGGGACAAGACAAGAAATGAAACAATATGAAACACCCTGCAGATCAAGCTCCTAAAGGGAACTATTTGTATCTATAGGCTTAAATAGTTTGGCTACAGTAAAAGACTGGGATCAGAAAGACTCTCGAGAAGATCCCCAGAACGAACGGAATTTGGACAATGACAAACTGGAAATCCACGAACGAGATAGAGGGGCCAGGGGAAGGATGACGTGAACTGCAGAAGACTGCAGTGTGAGGAGATGCTAAATGGTAGATTGCGGGAGAAAAGAGATGCTTGGAAGAGATTTTGTGAGCGGTCTGCATAAGCAGAAATGTTTCAGGAAGAAGATGAAGAAAAAATACTGTACATTGAATGCAATGAAAATGGCTCTCTGCTTTTTACAAAATTTCCTATTATGATGGTGTGGGTTCCTGCTACATTTTATAAGTAAGGACTTTGGTTGCAGAAGGGAATGGAGAGGAAAGTAATGTGAGAGACGACATGGAATGAGTATCGGAATGTAGGGCAATGGAAGATAAGTGACAGGAAGCAAGTAGAATGCCACTAAGCAGGAATAGCAGAGGGAAGTTGGGTACAGTTAAAAGGACGGATATAAGTGATACAGAGTGAGCAGGACACGTCGACCGATGCGCAGTGACCAGTTTTTGTCCAAAGTGCTGGGAAAGTTCATTAGTTTGTTCGGAAGACGAGGTTGATATTGTTTGACCGTTCTCAGCTAGTCGCCCACGCTCTACAATGAAAGAATCGAGGCCCACCCGCTGCAATCTTTCTCAATCGATTTAACAGAAATTATTCCGCAAAAATTATTTGTTTAGCTATTTAAGTCAGCTTCATGATGACAGCCCATCATTACCTTGATGGTCAAAGTTATTGTGGTATTTGCATTTGAGTTAAGCGGCATTTGAAAAATTTTCAAATTAAGAACAGTAGCCCCTATGCTTTTGAAAATGATATGTTGCTAACATAGCTTATTGAAGTTTCCCTTAGACATGGGTGGAGGTCTCTGGCACCGATATCGAAAAAACTGCTGGATCTAGCACAGCCATTTCCGGTAGTGCACTCCAGCGATACAGCCGGAATGTAATATCCACAACATTCCTCATATGTCATTGAGATATCGAATCGAGATTTTGGCAAATGCTGGTACAAACTTGCGTAAAACCTGCTACGATATGCGCGACGATTAAATGTATTACATTTGTACTACAAACTCTATTCTCAATAAATTTCGCAGAAAGTATCCACAAAGGCCTCTGAATGCACAAAATTATATCATGGTACTATACACACTTCAGGACATAGGACACACGTCGCCATAAACAATGAGATACGGGAAATAATTGCTCGTTTTAATACACGGGATGTCCCAGTTTCGTTATTACCGCTTCTTTGAAATTCCAATCTGCAATGCTGTCTCGTGACATTAAGATCCTTGAAGTTTCAAAAACCACTGTGTAGAAATTCAAAGCGCCAGCGTTGCTGTAGTCGGCATCCTGGCCGCAAATGTAACAGTAGGGAGTCTGACTTTCGTCGGTAAATGTCACTGGCTGGGGGCAGTGAGGTAACATCGAGTTTTTTGAGTCCAGCAGAGTTTGTGGGTGAGGATATGCCGAATTCGACACGAATACTCAGACGCAGGTACCCAGTTGCTCCTGCACGATGACACTCCAGCACACAAAGCGAAGAATGTGCAAAAGGTTTTGGCAAGCAAATAGATCACAGTCCTCTATCACCCACCATATTCGCACAATTGCCCCCAGCCGAATCCCGGTTGTTCGAAGAATTGAAGATGGCAATGAAAGGGCACCGTTATAACGCAATTAAGGACATCCAAGAATAATGTACAGTGGTACTAAATGCAACTAAAGTGTTTAAAAATACTTTTAAAACAGTTTCAGCTGTGTTTTGATTCATCGAGAGACTATTTTGAATAAATACAGTGATTTGGTGAACGTAATCCATGGCATTTATTTTTTCATAGACACAGTACTAACGGAACTGCGACGCAGTGTGAACGTTCATTCTTTACTACTAAGACACTCCTACAGTGGTATGAAGGAAGTCCATGAGACCTCCCAGCGCTTTTGACAACTTTCAATCACGAAGCGAAAAAGGCTGTGGACGAATACAGTAGCAGTGTATACAGTTACGAACAGGGGATGTCGCAGAGACGTTGTACATTCGAAAAGCAGCTGCGCCTAGCGCACAGAAACTGTACTTCCCTAATGGGATGTTAGGGAAATGCATAACCCTGGCAACGCCGGATTCATCAACTAGTCATCTACAAAAGCACGCTGTTGTCTGTGCAAGATAGCAACCAAAACAACCCCTTCATGTGCAAGATAGCACCCAAAACAACCCCTTCATGAGCACTAACGCAATTATGAAGGAACCTGTCAGCAGCTGATTAATATGGACTGTATTCGAAACTAACCATCACTGGAGGTGCTAGAGAACAAACCACAGAGCATGGAACTAAAACGCACAGTGTCTCCAGTCAAACAGAAAGCGGTCAAAATCAACGTTACACTGGTGTGCTACACTGCAAATTGAAGCCACTAGCTCCAAACAAACGCTGCTGAGCATTTTCAGACAGCCCTCTTTCTGTATGTGAATGCATGTCTTCATAACGCTGCCGACACCGTTCGGACTTCTTAGAATATTCGTTTCGTGACGTAAGCGTCACAGTGAAAAGCGTCAGTAGTTTCGGCCGCTGGATCGGCGAGAGTGTCGGCCTTTGCTTCCAGTGTGTGTACCTCCAACAGAGGCTGTAATTTCCTCTTCACAGCAGTCGTGTTAGTGGCGGAGGCAACCGTGCATCGTTTGTAAACAGCTCGCTCCCTCAGGCCGTGAGAGAACTGCTTGCTGTATCAAGGGGAATCTTTAATGCTGTCCTGAGCAGGCAGTCCGGCCCTCGGGCGCTAAGGGAGCAGGGCGAGCTAAGAAGGAACACCCAGCGGCAGTTTATTCCTCTCCGTTTCCTCCGCCAACACTGCTGCAGGTATCACCTTGCGCGCCCACAGGTATGGGTGACCAACGCTAGCCTTGGACTCGCTGTGGCACAGCCTCGGAATCTGATTTTACGTAGTTTATTTCTTACTTACATTTACTTTTAAGAGCTTCTCCACTCTTCATCGGTTGCTCCGTGTTCTCAGTCGCCTGCTCTCACGATCGTGACAGATCTGTCTTCCGCATCATTATACGAGGTCTGTTAAAAAAATTCTAGAACTTTGATCATAAAATTTTTCTACGCTTGCCTTTTACTAACTGTGCATGTTCTCCTTCGTAATACTTTCCTACACAATTAATACGCCACTCCCAACGATGCTGTCTTACTGTATCGCGTGAAGTTCATTTCGCGAAATTTTCTTTCTTCTCATGTGTGTTGAACACCCTTGTCCTTTCAACGGGGTTTTCAACTTAGGGAATAAAAAAAGTCCGCACGTGACAAGTCTGGAGAGTACAGAGGACGAGGCAGCACAGTGATTTGGTTTTTTGTTCAATAGTCACGCACCAGCAGGGATGATTGTGAGGATGCTAAAGCCAGCGATTGTCTCGATACATTTGAGGCCGTTTCAAACTCACATTTTCTCCCAGGCGTCGCAGGAAATCCCGATAGCACCATCAATTAACAGTTTGTCTCTCTGGCACGAATTCGTGATGAACTAATCCTTCAAAACACGGTTCAGATGGCTTTGAGCACTATGGGAATTAACTTCTGAGGTTATCAGTCAGCTAGAACTTAGAACTACTTAAACCTAACTAACCTAAGGACATCACACACATCCATGCCCGAGGCAGGATTCAAACCTGCGACAGTAGCGGTCGCGCGGTTCCAGACTGTAGCGCCTAGGACCGCTCGGCCACTACGGCCGGCAACTAATCCCTCAAAGTGAAAGAAAACTATTGCCATTACTTTGACATGGCTCACATTTGACTTAACCTGACAAGCTTCTTTTGGTCTTGAGGAAACTTTCCCGATCCACCGTGAGCATTGAGCCTTGGTTTCAACATAATAACAGTAGACCCATGTCTCATCACCAATTATGATTATATTAAGGAATATCTCTTTCTCATTTGCGTGATTCAAAATCTCTTCAAAGATTGCCAGGCGATGGTCTTTCTGTTCTGGACTCATGAGCAGTGGGACTATCTTGGCGGAAACACAATCCCTTCCTAGATGCTATGTCAGTGTTTCATAACATGATCCACCTGAAAAATTACGTTCTTCTGCAATCTCTCGGAGAGTCAGTCTTTGATTGGCACGTTTTCGATAGACGTCGGAGGGCGTCCTGAACGAGGGTCATCCCGCTGGTTATTTTTAAACCGTGTTTACTTTTGGCAGTTACACATTAAACACAGGAGTGGGCACGGATGCCATCAGAATCTCACGCCAACACATCACTGGCGTGAAATTACGAATGTTCGGGGATTTTTTTGAACAGACCTTGTAATTACTCCCGCTCTCCATATTTTTAATCTTTGCCGTACACACTTCCTCCTTCCTGGTGGCGACCATTCGAGGTTTGCTTTTGGCCATCGTCCTTGCTCCATTCTCCGTACATGGCCATACCATTGGGAAGTTCTATTCTCAGTTCTTTGCACGACTGTTTGTTCCATATCCATTATCTCCCTAATTTCCTCAGTTCTTCTCCGCTCTGTTCTAGATATCCTGGCTGCCCACCTTATTCCACCCATCTTTACTATCTGTGAACTGCTTCTCTACCGCTCCCTAGGATGCATCGTCTATTAGTATACTTTCCATTACTGCTTGCAGAATCCTCTTCTTTGCTTCTTTTCATATTTCCCGGCTCCACAGGTTAATTTAGCATTTTAATTGCTGCACTTTTGCTTTGTAGTTTCCCGAGGAATGGATTTTCGATCCTAAGTATTATAACTGCTTTAAGGATTTAATAGTTGCTTGCCACAGTGCTGTATCACTTTCATATCCTACCACTACTAAATATTCCGTTTTACTGAGGTTTATCGAAGCCCGCCTCGTTCAGATGCTTCCATTATCACAAATGCGACATCCTCTCTACTCTCTGCTATCAGTACTTCATCATGGACAGATTATAGTGAGTGGGTAATACCATGGTGGAAACGAATTCTCGTTGTTCTGCATGACTGATTACACCATTCATATGTGTAGCCCATTTACGTTTTAAGAAAGGTCGGCGACATACTGCATCCCTGTCTAAGTCCATTCGATTTCTGTTCTGTCTGACTCAACTTTCTCCCTACTTAAAGTACTGATCACGATTGGAGAAATATTCTCCGTATTAGTTATATTTGTTCTGCTTCTACACCTGTATACTACATCGCTTCCCGTAGTGCACCTGGCCTCGGTGTCCAAGCGGTTCTAGGCGCTACAGTCTTGAACCGCGCGACAGTGATGGTCGCAGGTTCGAATCCTGCCTCGGGCTGGGATGTGTGTGATGTCCTTAGGTTAGTTAGGTTTAAGTAGTTTTAAGTTCTAGTTGACTGATGACTTCCGACGTTAAGTCCCATAGTGCTCAGAGCCCTTTATGATCCATACAAGGTCGTCTAATTGTAAAATCTGCCTGTTCCTCCCGAATTTTTCCCTCAATCTCATCCTCCAATCTCTTTCACAGAATAGCGCTAGACAGTCTGCTGACACATGTCATAACACAAACTCCCCTATAATATTATTTGGGTGGTTCTTATTTCCTTTTTTATAGACAGCAGATATGTACGATTCACACCATTGTCTTAGAATTTCCTCTCCATCCACTATCGGATTGAACGATTTACATATAAGCATATAAGTGCAACCATTCAAGGGCTCTTATTTCCAAAATGCCATCACAACTCCTCCCGGTCCACCTGGCTTTCCATTTTTTATCAGTCACAATGTTGCGAACCCTCGTTTCTCTGAGAGACGTGGAGGACAATTTATGAATGGAAATTCTAAAAAAATTTAGAACTGACTGAGCTTTTGAGCGGAAAAGATGTCGAGTTTTAAAATTTTCATAAACTGTTAAATTAATAAGTCACTTTGAGACTGTCAGTAGCCGATTGCATAGTCTTGTTACGGGGCTGCGATATTCTGCTCACCGCGACATGGCGAGCGTGCAGCGCCGAAGCTTAAAGGGGGAAAGCGCGGACCGAGGAACACTCCCATCCTCTGTCCAGTTCCCTCCCTCCCCCCCCCCCCCCCTTGCTCTCGGCTGTGGTATGTCATATTTTAGTGCAGTGTTCCAGTGACTGTTCAGTGATGTTTCATCTTTTCCCGTGTTGCTAACCATGCTGTCGCTGGGTGTGAATTTTATGTCTTTTGCGAACAGAAACCAGACTGCCGCCGTGCTTTTTTAATTGTCTGTCTATTATTTTAACTGTATGCTTCATATGTATTTTATTAGCATCATCATTCCTTTGTTCTATGTTTTAACTTCCACGATTTTTTTTTCCGCCATGTTACCCTTTTGTCTCCGATTTTGTGGCCTGTTTTTTATTATACATGACCTTCTCCGTTTTTAAAACAAAGTCTGTAGGCTGAAGAGCGGCATACTAAGCTGCCTGTCCCCTTCGGGGGGAATTGAAATTCAATAAAGAAAAAAAAACTGGGCGGACAGTAGTGTAAGGGCAAGTGAATGTGGTGGTTCACCACTTAGCGGACAGCAGAGCTTCGTCGAAGCAGAGTTTGCAGCAGCTGATGTGATGTCGTAGTATACTTTAAAACTTGTAGTAGAAAGCAGTGGAAGCCGAGCTATATTGGGACGTGTGAACAAGACGTTGTGGACGAGCTAAAAATAGTGACGGTGTTCGGCTTGAAGCAGTTTCTCGTTGCAGTGGGTTGAAATAACCGTTGTAAACCTGCTGGTCGGTGGTATTTCTGTCGCTCGATAAAATGGAATACGATCAATACTAAGCGCCTTCAGTAGCTGTTATATTGGCAAGGGCTTTTGCGGTGTGGTTCAAAGGAAGTAAGCTTTGCTTTTTCGTGGTACGGATACGCATCTTCAAGTCTGTAAATATTTGTTCAGTTCCTCTGCTGAAACTGTTTAAAGTGTTTTGTCCTGGTTCTAACAGCACTGAGCTTTATTAGCCTTATGCCAATTTGGTATGTCAATTTTGTGATTGTTTGTCAAAAAATAGGTGTTAAATTTCTTATATGTGTGTTAAAGTTCTTCTTAAAGGTTCTCTGTAATTTCCATTTTATTAAGTTATCTTGTGTAGTGACTTTAAATTTCCAGGAATTGGCCCATTAGTTTGTCAACCGGTCTCCAATTGTTTCTTATTCGATAGCTGTTGCTAGTGTGTACTGCCGCTTTCAAGTAACATAACTCCTGAGTGATTTTGCGTTGCCGTTAACTGATGCCTTGCATAATTTCTTTAAAGTTGGATTTTAAATTTACCTTATTTCTGAGAATACTGTATTTTATTAATTATAATTATTGACATTGTGTTGTACAATACCGAGCTCCGGGCGGACTATGTGCTTATGACTTGATTAGGGCTGTTGTTAAGTGTAAGCTCGTTTCTAGTTTTGGATTATTCCTACACCTGCTTGTAATCAAAGTGTTCCATATATGACAGACGGCCACTATTGGCATAGTATAGAACCTGGAGGTGCATTGTGCGCGTTCATAACAGCGTTCGTAAATTAATGTTTTGTAAAGTACTGTGAATTTGTCTCACAGTTGCGCCCCTATACACTACTGCGTTTGATTGTAGTTTCCTCCTTTCTCTTGTGTCTCTCAATGTTCTCGTGCAGTATTTAATTTATTTCAAATTATGCTTATATAAATTATATCTTCATAAAAGAGAGGAATAGTTCACATATAAATTGAAAGGCTTATCTATAGACAATTGAATATTTTAAAAATTCAGCAAGTCGTTTCGCAACGTTCCTGAAGAAATGGAGAACGGTCTGACAAGTTTCTGCTCAGTTGTCCACCTCTGTTCCAACCATTTAACAGATTAAATAAGATGGACGCTAATTCAGTTTTTTGAACTTTCTTTCTTGCTCACACCAGAATACACTGGAAGGACTGGTGCCCGGAGGGATCTCAATCTGAGAGAGTTGCTTTAAGACGTGGCATGAGGCCTCTCAACGAATACGCATCTGCGACCGCTCGGTCTGTTTTTTGTGCCTGACGACTTTAGAAAGCAGTCTGATCCACACAGCCCGTAAAAGAAAGACGAAAGGGTACTATCCCCTCCTATTCAACAGATGCGTTGGCCTCGGGACCCGGTGGACGGGAGGAATGTTACGTCACTCCTCGGGGATTGAGGTGGTAATAAGATGAATTTAATTTGACTAGTTATCATTCTTTCAGTTCTTTCTGCTCATCTTGATCTCCGGCCACGCACGTTCTGCAGAAGAGATTTCACGTAATGGCGTTAGAAGTCACCAGCCCGTCGTGTTCAGAAGTACTAACGGTATCTAGGGGCGATCGACGGCATTAAACAGGAATTCGCCTCGCTCGTGTGCCGCTTGGTCGCTGCTGCAGCGGTTTTACGCCAGGCTTTGGGTCTGAATGGTGTGATGTGGTTGACGGTTCAGAAGTCCCTTTCGTTCTTAATTCTGTCTTTGGAAGTCTTAGGCGTAGATATTTCTTTCCCTGCCTTTTTGTTATTCGATGCTTTTTTACGAAGCCAAATTAAAATACTCATCGTATGTTCAAATTCTTCCATCATTCATCATTAGTCAGTACTGATGTCACTGTAACATGCATAATTGTTAGAGAGAGAGAGAGAGAGAGAGAGAGAGAGAGAGAGAGAGAAAGAGGGAGGAGGGAGAGAGGGAAATAGTGATAGTGATAGACAGTAACAAACATTGTCTCAGCCCATATTTTGTAAACTAGGCAGAAAAATTATGATTAGGATATAATGCGCTTAAGACAGCTGAAATCGATCTGCTATAAGCAGCTGTATTCAAAGCAACAAATGATTATTTGCCGAAGTGTGGTCCCCTGTTTCGCCTATTCTGTGTATATGCTGCGGAGGCAGCTAACTTGGGACACATAGTCTAGAGCATTTGCTTTACATACGCTTATTAACAGCGAGTAGCTCGTCCTCGTGACGTTAGTGACGCATCGTGGAAAGGAATTCACATAAAGGTTTGGGGTAGCTACCCTCGTCTATAATTGGGAAGTTCACGGAGACAGGAGGTATTTTTACTACACTCATGTTCAGCTAAAACAGTGTTCCTTGAACGACTGGAGATATGACCTTTATATTCACAGGGCATGCACATTAGTACGTTCTGCAGAAATGATCAGCATTTCAGTCACCGATGTCAGTCACCGATTTCAGTCACCTCGGTTCAGCATGTGTACCGTAGGCACACTGTCCCCCATAGGCCCTGATAACTTGTTGCATGCGTGATGTCAACCCACGTATAAGGCAAAAATGGCGTCCTTTGCTGTAGTCATCTATGCTGCATTCACCTGGTTCGCAGGTCATCTGTGGTGGTTGGCATTGGGTAACAGCGCTGCACCCCTTGTTTCACCATATCCCACACATTTTCGATTGGCGACAAATCTGGTGATCTGGCGAGACAGGGCAAAAGGGTGACATGCTGTGGAACTAAGAAGACTCGTGTTTGTGCAGCAACATCTGATCGTGCACTGACTTGCTGAAAAATGGTGTCTGGGGTGTTATGCAAAAAAGGATATGGCTGCGCTCGCAGGATGTTATTCACGTAGGTCACACTGGTCACAGTGCCCTGGACACGGAACAACTGTGATTCCTGTTTTTACCCAGTAGCACACCTCACCATAAGACTATGAGTTGGCGCTGTATGTCTTCTGCGAATGCAGTCACTGTCTGTGGCGAACCAATATGCGGCCATCAATTTCAACAGAACCTGGATTCGTTCGAAAACACTATCTGATGCCATTCATGTCCCCAGTGACGTCATTATGTACGCTATTCCCGTCTAGCATCTTTCTGCACATTCATCAAAGGCAGGCAAAGAAGTGGACGGCGTGCACCTAACCCATGCCGTAATACACGGCGGCGGACAGTCACCCCTGGTAGTGTACGATGAGTTACGATGTTCCACTGTTGCTCCAGATCCGAGGAGGACGCAGATCTGACCTGAAATGTCATTCGGATGAGATGTCGATCTTCTCGGATGGGTGGTCTAGGTGGTGTGATCTGACCAACGCGTGGGGTTCTACGGACTTCTGGGAACCAATCTGTACACATCCGTTGCAATGCCGAAACACTTCGTCCCACACGAGCAGAAATTTCCCGTCGTATGGATGCATCACATTCTCTCATGCCAATAATGCTCCCTCTTTAAGACTCAATGATTTGACGGTGAGGTTCGCTCATACGACTGCGAGTCATCCTGCTCGTGTGCTCACATCACATATACATTCGGTTTGTGCGAAAATTTTCGAAATGTTTGCGATACCTAAGGCAGGAGTTGTGTACCAGGCCGGTATTCACCAAGTGGGATGGGGAGAACCGCCTAAAAGCCACCTCCAAACTTACCGGGATACCAACCGTCGTCGTTAATCCGTAGGGCGGATTCGATACGGGCCCGACGCACCTCCCCGACCCGGAAGCGGCGTTTTGAAACGCAGGGCTATACGGGCCCGCGCGTGCGTTCGTTTTCCATTCTCGTGAAATAGCTGAGAGGGTTTGACGAGGCATCAGGGTGGCAAAGGTAGTGACAGCGGCTTTTAACTATGCAGTGAGTTTCTTCACGAAATTTCAACCATCAGCTATCTCCTGCTAATGCGAAAATGTTTTGGTGATTGCCGCCTACACAAAAAGGAATTACCATTGTAAAATGTAAAGGAACTCAGATCTTACTAGGTAAAATTCAGCAGTTTATTTTAGACAAGTGCTACTGGAGAGGGGAAACGGTCGAGAAATATTCTGAAACTGATTTTATGGACTCTGTGCCATATAACTAAGTGTGATTTCATTGTAGTTGTGTAGATGCGGATATGGATTTTTCATTTTGCCTGTGCTATTGTCAATTTCGTAATGCAGTGTAGGTTCAATGCAAAATGGGGTCAGCAAATTTGTATGACATGGTCAGCTGGGAGACCACGAACGACAGGTTCAGCTGCTGGATGACGATAATGAGGGGGGCGTGAGAAAGGGGGTGAGGCGATACAGCCACGTAGCCCACTGCCATCAGTTACCACCAAGGGGGACCGCTGATTGGTTTGTGAACACAAGGCAAAATCTCAAAAAATTGGACCGTATTATAATTAGTGTAACCTCAAAGAATTAGAGTTATAAGCCGACATAATGCTTCCCATCTTTTAAGAGACCTTTTGGGAACAACTTAATGTATGAACCATTGCTTCAGGTTATGTGTTGCAAGTAAAATAAAGCATGTTAATTATTTGCGCATAGCGTAAATGCACATATCCTGATATAAAAACAAAGTAGAAGCTTGATTCCTTCCTGGAAGTTCTGCACATTATTATACTTAAAACAGCTTTTTAAAAGGAGGTTGCTGTCATAAATTATAGTTGACAAAAATTTTAATGTTATCCAAAATTTCAGCAATTAGCTCATAGTTTCTCGTTAAAAAAGCGTTTAGTTTGGAAATTTAGGTTATAAGAGTAGTTTTCTTTTTTGTTAGTTATGTTTTAAGTCAATATACAAATTTTTGGCCCTCTACCTTTAATAGTTTTTAACCATTATTTATCGGAACATCAAAAAAGTGAACTTCCGTGAAATTTACGTTCAAATTAAAGCTCTACCTACCCTGAATAACGCTAATTTATCCAAGGTCCATATTCATCTTGTTTCTGATGTTCTCTCAGTCCCTATTTTTTTCAGCCTACTTCTTCCTATTCATGCTTCTCAGTTGGCTTCCATCACTGATTTCTCTGCTTCAAAGGGACTCCTGCAGCCAATGGCAATTCTAGCTCTTTGCATAGTTAGTCCACGAGCACTCCCTAAATTCCATGACCATGAACCCTGGTCAGCACCATAACTGGAACCCTAGTATCATCTAGCAGCCATTTGCAAAATGTTTAGTTCTACTAGAACAGTTTTTTGTATCCGTTACTATATACAGCTGTTAAAACTCTCATTAGGGTTTCGAGTCATACCATGCACTTACTTCTCTAATAACCTTGATTCACTAAGGCATCAGAAAGTAGAAAGTCATAAAGAACAATGAAGGAGGAAAAAAATTATATTTTAATCAGAGTTGTGAGCGTGACAACGGGGGAGGTGTGGGGCTGAGAATCGTCATATCTGTAGACACTTTTAAAATCCTATAATTTTGGAGCTTTCTTAGATATGATTTCCTCGACGTAAACTACTTCTTGCTCAGAAAACTACAGAGAACTTTTTAAAAAAAAACAGAAATTAAAGAAACGATTTTGTACGCTGGTTGGCGCACTAGTCCCCTTACGTCCCCATCCGACGGACAGATCACCGCCAATATTGCCACATACACTCACTCCATTAACAATTGCGGAGAAGTTTGGATTTTAATCCTGAATATTTATGGATGGCGGCTATCGCTGAAACAACGGTTTTTCGGTTATTTCGGTTTATTTCAATGACAATTTGACCTAAGCGCTAAAAAACCGCTAAAAATAACCGGCATCTGAAATAACAGGTTTTCGGCTTCTCATTTCTATTATTTACTCCAATAGACGTAGAAAAACGTACAAAAAAGATTGAAATATTTCATCGTACACAGAATCAAAATATTAAATAGGCAAAGAAAAGAAAACTTAGTCATCCACGGTTCGCTTCTTTTCTCGCAAGTGATAAGTGGTTCAATACCACAAAAAATCTAGAGCATTCTCATAATGATCCTATTTTCTGAGACTATACTCAAAACATTTTGTAATCGAGGATCATACCACCGTTATGAACAGCCAGTGCTGAAGGGTGAAGAATTCTTTTTTTTCGTGTGAATTCACCAGTTTTCAAGAGCCACCAAGCAGGTGGGCAGACGATCAGCAACTTTTCATTTTTATTGTACACTGCGAAACAAGTTCTACGTTTTTATGTTTTCTCCTTCTCGTGCAAGTTTGTTGTGGCTCCTCCCATGTTTAATCTTCTCACTAATATCGCACTTCGTAAAATACTTTCAGGATAGGGATGGTTCCTTTCTTCAGTACTCCTGATGCCTGACGACGACAGCGAGAAATTACCGTAGGGAAGTGACGGGCCAAGTTCTGCATACGCCATAGCAAGCGTACCGTTTAATCGGCCACACCACATAGCAAAAGCTACATTATGTCTCATCAGTGCTGTACCAGTTGATATGCCATGATTTAGTTGCTCTTTTCTGTCCCCATTGATATTAAAATAGTGCTAATAGCTTTTTACATTTTCTGTAATAATGGAATAATGAAGAACAATGGAAATCTTACGAATAAAAATTGCTCCTTTCTTTCCATAAAAGAAACATCACACATAGCTTTTGTGCTATGGCTAATTGATAATTCGGTATCTTACACGGTAAATGCTAGAAAATAATAAAAAAATATCACCTGTCTTAACTGAGACCACGCAAATTGCGAAAACTTCACTGGGTTGGATTAGACTCATTTCCCCTCCACTTTCTTAATATTTTAATCCGTTTTATTCTGCCTGTAACATCGCGATTTCTACACTGATTTGTTGCCTTCGTTTATGTTGTGTCGTATACTGTGGAAGTCAGCACGCACAGGAACAGAGATGGAGAGAAGTTGCAAATGGCCGGTGGAAGGAATCCAGAATGATCAGTACGCAACATTTATTAATAGAACACATTTTATCTAATAAAGGAAAGTAACATACCTTGTTCTTATGCGGTTACTTTACCCACTATAACTACTCGCAGAACGTAGCCTAAGTATCGTCTTCCTCTTAGTGCTGATGCAGTCGATGCTTTAGGACTGCATAGTTTATTAATTAGTTTATTGGGTATTTTATGACAACCCCTCTTCTAATCTACTTGTTATTATATCGTACTTCATCAGTACAACGACATCCTTTAGCATGATACTTCACAAATGACGATATACACCCTTCCCCCCCCCCCCAACTATTTTCCTTCACCAACTTGCATTTCTCTTTTAATATTTGCACTTTCTCCGCCACAGTGTGCCCTTTTGAAGAATTGCTCCATGCCAAGCATCAACATAATCAGCATGTGGGGTCTTCTAAATTCATAATAAATTGAATCGCCAAAGAAACTGGTCTAGGCAGGCGTATTCTAATACACATATATCTAAACAGGCAGAATACGGCACTGCGGTCGGCAAGGCCTGTATACGACACCATGTGTGAGACACACTTTTTAGATCGGTTACTGCTGCTACAATGGCAGGTTATCAAGATTTAAGTGAGTTTGAGCTTAGTGATCTTAGTGTTATACTCGGCGCACGAGTGATGGGGTACCGCATCCTCGAGGTAGCGATGAAGGGAGGACTTACCCGTACGACCTTTCCGCGAGTGTACCGTGAATATCAGGAATCTAGTAAAACATCAAATCTCCGAAGTCGCTGTCCCCAGAAAAATATCCTGCAAGAACGGGACCAGCGAAGACTGGAGAGAATCGTTCGACGTGAAAGAAGAGCAACCTCCCGCAGACTGCTGCAGATTTCAATGCTGTGTCATCAGCAAGTGTCAGCATACGTACCATGTAACGAAACATCATCGGCATAGGAATTTGCAACAGGTCCACTCGTGTACACTTGATAACTGCACGACACAAAGTTTTGCGCCTCGCCTGGGCCCGTGAACACCGATATCGGGCTGTTGATGCCTGGAAACATGCTGCCTGGTAGGATGAGTCTCGTTTCAAATGGTATTGAGCGGATGGACGTATACGGGTATGGAGAAAACGTCGTGAATCCATGTACCCTACACGTCAGCAGGGGACTGTTCAGGCTAGGGGAGGCTCTGTAATGGTGTGGGGCGTTTGCAGACGGAGTGATATGGTATCCCTGATACGTCTGGATGTGACTCTAACAGGTGACACGTGCGTGAGCATCCTACCTGCTTACCTACATCCATTCCTATCCATTCTGCATTCTGACGGACCTGGCCAATTCCAGAATGACAATGCGACACCCCAGATCGCCAGAGTGACTATAGGAATACTCTTATGAGTTTAAACATTTCCACTGGCCACCAAACTCCCAAGACATGAACATTATTGAGCATATCCGGGACGCCTTGCAACATGGTGTTCAGAAGAGATCTCCCAACCCTCATACTCTTACGGATTTATAGACAGCCTTGCAGGGTTCAGTGTCAGTTCCCACCAACACTACTTCAGACATTAGTCGAGCCCACGCCATTTCGTGTTGCGGCACTTCTGCATACATAGGGGCCCTACACGATATTAGGCAGGTGTACCCGTTTCTTTGGCTATTCCGTGTATGTCGTGGAAGCGTTTTTCCTTTGACCCCCATGCTCGTTATAGTTGATTATTCACGCAAAAGTGCTTCTCGTGCGTTTTTATGATATTGTAAATAGTCTGTTATGTTTACCTCAGCCTGCCGACTCATTAGACTCGTATGATATAATGGACGCACTTTTTCACTCCTTTCACCTCTAATCTTTTAAACGTTT
Source organism: Schistocerca gregaria (assembly GCF_023897955.1). Taxonomy (NCBI): domain Eukaryota; kingdom Metazoa; phylum Arthropoda; class Insecta; order Orthoptera; family Acrididae; genus Schistocerca; species Schistocerca gregaria. The sequence continues at coordinate 203,305,896 of NC_064924.1, forward strand.
TATTTAATATGGTAATTCCAGTAATTAATATGTATTTGTGGTATGACACACGCTCTTCTCCCTGCAGCTATGCGCATCCAGGACGCGGATTAGCGCTGCCACCCAGAGGCGACCTTAAGCTGGTGCCTGTACTCTTCAGCACGTGGAATACTTACACTCTGTGGGATCCGATCCCATATTTTATGTTTAATATCATATATATAGAAATCTGTTAAGTGGAACGATACACGTTGATGTATCCAATGCCAAACGGGTAATATTTTAAAAAAGTTTTAAGGCAAAGATCTAGAGTTGAGAGCTACTACTTTAAACGATGCACAGGCTGTTTATAAATGAATATCGGGCTTTTAACGCTTTATAATATTTATTACAGTAAACGTACAGTTATAAAAGATATGTCAAATGAAAGAGCAACTGAAAATATTTTACCAAGAACCTTATAAATGTTCAATGTGAGCACCATTTGTCACGGGGCAGGCCGGAAATTTTATGGGCCTTTCTTTCTTAGTTAACCTACTGTAACTGGCACTTCTTACCTTGATACACTAGTTGGAAGAAGTTGAGCCAGAGAACTTCATTTTCCAGCAAGATGGTGCGAAGTACGCGATTGGTTGAACTTCACTGAACCCAAGAGCAGGATAGGCCGCAAGAGGCCCAATGACAGGTCTTGCTTCGTATGGCCTCCACGTTCACCCGGCCTAACACCAAGCGAGTTCTTCCTCTGGGGCTTCATCAAAGATCGTGTGTATGTGCCTCCGCTACCAGCAGACCTCTCTGAATTAAGAAACCGGATTGATGCAGCTGTTGCTACAACGAGTGAAGACACTCTTATCAACTTTTGGGAAGAACTCGGCTATAGACTTGATGTGTGCCGTGTGACTAATGGTGCGAACATTGAACATTTATAAGGTTTTTGGTAGGACTGTTTGAGTTGCTTTTTCATTTGACATATCATTTGCAACTGTAAGTTTAATATAATAAATATCATGAAGCGTTAAACACCGACATTTATTTATAAACACCCTCTATTTTAAGTGGTGATTAAGTGGATGACGCCCACATGTACTAGACAGAGTGCACACCTCTCATATTCGACGAAGAAAATGTGATTCTACGTGAGTATGATTCATTAAAATTTGTTGTAAGCATTTTATAATTTTGTTTGTTGTAAAGATACCACATCTGTCCTACACACTATGTCATAATGTTTGTTAATAGGTACAATATGTTCGGAAGAGGACAGTTTTAAACTGGCAAAAACCTGTCAATTTTTAATAACAGTGATCCAGAAAGTGTAGAATAAATTTCCTCTTCTACGATAGCAAATTTGTTAGACCCTCAGGCTACCGGTTTCGTTCAGCAGTTACCATCGTCAGATCTGTTTCAAAACATGTCCTAATATAATGGATCCATAACAAATTTGTGGTCGTAGATGAGTATCAAGAAATTTATTCAAAAATGGCTCTGAGCACTACGGAACTTAACATCTGAGGTCATCAGTCCAGTAGAACTTATAACTATTTAAACCTAACTAACCTAAGGACATCACACACATCCATGCCCGAAGCAGGAACCTGCAACCGTAGCGGGCTCGTGGTTCCAGACTGAAGCGCCTAGAACCGCTCGGTCACTCTGGCCGACAAGACATTTATTCTAGGTACACTATTCTCTCCTTAGTGCTATACCTAGTCTTATCCCTTGAACGCGTTGCTTTCTTCTGTCGCCATCTTTATTAAAATAGCACTCATCGTTTTTTTCTATTTTCTATAGTAACACAATATTTCAAAACAGTGGAAATTTCACAAATTATAACTACCCGCCCCGTTTGTTTTTCGAAAAGATTTATAGAAAACCGAAAATTTTGGCACTGCTTCTAGGGATAATAGATATTTTCGTTTTTTACCCTGTTATTAATAAAAAAAACACCTCTTATAATCGAGAGCAAACGAATAACCAAAACCACCAGTCATCAGGACTAAAATACCGGTGGATTTTTCCCATCACAAGGGCATGGGCGCTAAGTCTCGTGATCACGATGTTTACGCCCCCACAGCGGAGTAAATGATTCGCGACCGCGCGTCTAATGACGCAACCACCGCCATCCGTATTAAATGGCAGAGATTCAGTGAAACCTATTCAGGAGGCTTCCCCACGCTATCTCCGGCAATCGGGAGGGCGGGAGGCGCGAATGTAAATGAGGGAGAGCGGCCGGAATTTTTGGCGGCGCCTCTTTCCAGGCCGTAATTGGCGCGCGGTCGCCACTGCTGCCTCGAGCGTCGGCGCTTTTTTTCGTTCTAATTTTCCGCTCGGAGGCACCCGCGGGCGGCGCCAGATAACGCGCCTCTGCGGTGCGGCCGTCGGGCACAAATCGCCCCCAGCAGAAGGCCGGACGTAGGTAGAGCTCTGACGCCGCCGCGTGTGTGGAAATGGACACACCCGGCCGGGGACGCCTGCAGCTAGCTGTCGCCGAGCGGCGGAAGCGTGCGGCAACTCTGGCAGATTAAAAGCGGTCAGGTGCAAACGCCCCCTGCGCCTGCGTGGCACTTCCCTACCGCCAGCCGAGTAATTACAATTTTCGCGCTTACTAAATGTTCGTGCGTACGGCCACGTGCGTGTATACTCTCTGATCTGTTCTGTTGATAACGTAAAGTGTACGATATAGCTACATGTTACTGCACACTACACAGTCGACTCTTTTTCAATCCGAAGCTCCATAAATGGAACAGAAATTTGTTAACATTGAGTATTGATTTAAATGTCAGGAAGTCGTTTCTAAAAGTATTTGTATGGAGTATAGCCATATATGGAAGTGAAACGTGGACGACAAATAGCATAGATAAGAAGAGAATAGAAGCTTTCGAAATGTGGTGCTACAGATGAATGCGGAAGATTAGATGGGTAGATCACATAACTAATGAGAAGGTGTTGAACAGAATTGGGGAGAACTGAAATTTGTGGCACAACTTGACTAGAAGAAAGGAACAGTTGGTAGGACATATTCTGAGGCATCAAGGGATCACCAGTTTAGTGGTACTGGGAGATGAAGAAGGTTGCACACGATAGAGTAGCATGGAGAGCTGCGTCAAATAAGTCTCTGGACTGACGACCACAACAACAACAACAACAACAACAACTTACGCTACATTATACTCTACATTTTCGGTTTTTATAAGATGAACAGTGCTGCATTTCGTTGTAAGCCTTTGTAAATCTGAAGATCGCCTCTGAAACGACAGAAACTTGTTATCCGCTACTGTCGCAGGTTCGAATCCTGCCTCGTCCATGGATGTGTGTGATGTCGTTAGGTTAGTTAGATTTAAGTAGTACTAAGTTCTAGGGGACTGATGACCTCAGCTGTTAAATCCCATAGTGCCCAGAGCCATTTGAGGCATTTGAAACTTATTATCTATATAATAAAACTTACGATCTAGGGTACAAAGTATCACTTGAAAATTCCTTGATAATTCGAAGAAATCATGTTATATACACTCGATAAACTGAATTTCACGATAAATCGAAGTTACTGTTCCATCCCTTGTTAGGAACTTTGCCAGTTCGCAGAATTAATACGTGTTTTAATACTTTCAATAAACCGAAATCATCGTTAAACTGAAAAGATTGCCGAGTCTCTTAGAAAAACAGAAAAAAAATCGGAGGTAGTCGTATGTGCACTCGATAAATCAAAGCGATAAGCATGAGAAAACTCACACAAACACTCAATAATTCGACGTCAGCAGCTTTGTAACACTTGGTAATTCCAGCTGTTTAGTCACTTGCCCATGTATTAAAAAATTTTGCAATGCCCTTTTGTTATGTTTACTCAAGAATGCGTAATGTACTACAGTACATAAATGACTCAGAGACGTACCAGTATCTGACTCTCCCAGGTAAGAAAAAGGTATACAGGCCATGGTATGTGCACCCAAAAACAGTCATGCGTGTGTCCGTGTCAGTGTGTGTGTGTGTGTGTGTGTGTGTGTGTGTGTGAGAGAGGGAGAGAGAGAGAGAGAGAGAGAGAGAGAGAGAGAGTGTATTCGATGTTATGAGCGCTCAACGGCGAAGCCATCAGAACCCTTACACTCACAAAAACAAACGAATGTGTCTCAAATCTCTTAAATTGTTGCACACCTTGAAGGGAAACCTACTAAATGACCCTGATGACTCGAATTGATCATAAAAACTCACATGGGCTAAGATAACGGAAAAGAGAGTAGAAGATGCTATACATGTTTCTTTGGCTCTTCAGTTTATACTAATCCACTAGCAATACATTCTGAATGACGCGTTGCTTCTGAATCTTTGTCTTCCATTTGGCGTCATATATGCAGTGCTATTCTATTACATGGTTCGCAACGAAGGCGAGATTCCACACGTATAATGTATAATCCCAATAAGAATGTAGTTGCCGCATACATTGACGTGAAAGCTGGCGAAGCTAATGGGGTTTCTCGATGTGGCCCCTCAGCATACTGATTTCTATCACGAGAAACTTCCGCTCGGAGCTTCATTATACGCTAAGGCTCTTAGCGTGTGTGAAAGTCGATTATGAAAGTACTGTCAGCGAAACCACGAATGTATTAAGAGTTCATCTAACGGAAGCCACTCCAGGCCTTCATAACGTTGAGGCGCTTCAGTAAGGTTAACAAACGGTTTCTTTCATTGTATAGAGTAGATAGTCATTTTGTACATTACTTTCTGCTGAACGTCGAAGGCAAAACTGTGTTAGATATTTCAGTGCCTGTGTTATTCTGAAATACGATGCAGTTCTTTCGGACATGCATGTCCGAATAAACAGGAACTGCGGAGACTACAGCCGTTATGAAATACTTTCGGAAGCGCGAGTATGGACAACCGTCAGATGCATAATGAAGTAAAATAAAACACAGTCGAATAAAATGTGGCTGTGCCAAACCAGAACTCCAAAGCCTGGAAGTCTGGATCAGGCCGTGAGTCCTGCTTGGATAGCCAAAGTATAAGGCAATCGCTCGCGATAAGTGGTAAATACGGGTTTCAGTCACGGTCAGGCACAAATTTTCATTGTCGTCTTTCCATTACACAGCTGATAGTTGTCCATATTCACAACTGCGAGTAAATTTAATGCAAAGATATTTGCTTATGTAAATAACTTACTTTTTCATCAGTTTTATTGTGATAATAGACCTTCAAACGTATAATTTACGCGAGATACGGAACTATAGTTTGTGAACACTCCAACACAAAGACTGAAACCCAATTCTAAAAGGAATACTTTGTCGAAAATTATCTGCGTTATCTACATCTATATGCATACATTGCAAGTTACGAACAGTGAGTTCAAATGGTTCAAATGGCTCTGAGCACTATGGGACTCAACTACTGTGGTCATTAGTCCCCTAGAACTTAGAACTAATTAAACCTAAATAACCTAAGGACATCACACACATCCATGCCCGAGGCAGGATTCGAACCTGCGACTGTAGCAGTCGCACGGTTCCGGACTGCGCGCCTAGAACCGCGAGACCACCGCGGCCGGCGAACCGTGAGTATCCAGAACAACTTCACAAGGTTGTCGACCATTACTAAGCGCAATTGAGCCAATAGATTACACTGTCCTTACTCCATAAGTTAGAGTCACCTCCAACTAATATTGCATGGTCGGAGTGCGAGTATTTCTGCGCTACTGAAACGAGAGTTTCTTTAATGAGTCTACAGTTGTTACGGCAGAATCTAGAGGCCGTTAAAAACATCGGAGGCTTGAGTTCAGCTAGGTCGGCTACTCGCCTCGAGATAACTTCTCAGTGACACTTAATTTCGACCTCGAGAGATATAGTATTTTGGTCGTTTGCAGTTCAAAAAATAGTTCACATGGCTCTGAACACTATGAGCCTTAACTTCTGAGGTCATCAGTCCCCTAGAACTTAGAACTACTTAAACCTATCTAACCTAAGGAAATCACACACGTCCATGCCCGAGGCAGGATTGGAATCTGCGACCGTAGCAGTCGTCGGTTCCAGACTGTTGCGCCTAGAACTGCTCAGCCACTTCGGCCGGCGCTCGTTTGCAATGCACAGTCTCTCTCGTAGTACATCTAACCTGTCTTTTCGATATACGCATACGCCAAATATTTCGGAGTATTCTACTTCATGTTCCATTCATCTCTCGGAGATGGTTCAAATGGTTCAAATGGCTCTGAGCACTATGAGACTTAACATCTGTGGTCATCAGTCCCCTAGAACTTAGAACTACTTAAACCTAACTAACCTAAGGACATCACACACATCTATGCCCGAGGCAGGATTCGAAACTGCGACCGTAGTAGTCGCGAGGTTCCGGACTGAGCGCCTGAACCGCTAGACAACCGCGGCCGGCTCATCTTTCAGAGAGTGACAGCTTTCCTGGAGGAAGATAAATTCAGTGAATTTCCTACTAATGTTTCTCCAACGTCCTGTTCAAATTCTGACATTCGAATGTCTTTACTCTGAACATCATCATATTTTACTCTTTGCACATGGACCTCTTACTATTGCCTAGCCCAAGAAACCCCAGTGTGTAGTCCATAAGTATGCTGCTAACTGAGTAGCTGCTTCCTTGCAGTGTAATCCTAACATGTCAAGGGGAATTCTGGAATGCATAATGCAGAACCATAAATTTGTATCCAAGACCGTCTATCGTTGAGATCCTCCACTCGGCACCAAACAAAAGATCTTAGATCAATTGTGGGTACGAGAGAACTAATTGTTACCTGTGCTTGCACCCAATAAACGAGGCCTGCATCCTTCAGCAATTTTGCCAGCAGCTTGTACGAACTTAGTATAGCCTCATCACCCAATCAAGAGGAATAATTGGTGCCAGCATGCCACAGCTTACTGGTGACTTCATCCTGCGCGCACTATAAGCCAGGGCAGGGCTTCCTTTGAATACGAACATATTTTCTTGACCTCCACCTATATAGGGACAAATGACAACAGAAATAAAATGAAAGCATTCAGAGCTCGCACGGGAAGAGTTAGGTGTTCGTTTTTCCCACATGCTATTTGAGAATGGAACTGTAGAGAAATTCTTTGAAATTGGTTCGATGAACCCTGTCTTCTACAGTTAAGTGTGAATTGCAGTGTAGGCATGTAGATCTCAGACGAGGCTACCGGCAGACATTCCAAACGCACGTAGGACGTCGTTCCAGCGCTGGAAGCTATTTCGCTAAAGGATTTCGCTACGAACCCAACATTGGAACTTCTGTTAAGAAGCAGTTCTTGGTTGGGCGACCATCCATGAACGCCACGTGCTGTTGACAACTTTCCCTTTGCTGTTACGGAACGCAGGACGGAAGGAGTGGTGGCATAAACTCTCTGATCACGAGATTTTGCACCTATGTCCTGGATTAAATTTCAGACCTCTTCACAGCGTCTCGTTAAGTGAGGGCGTGCAACACTCTTGATAGTTATCCGTCTGTCGGACGAGGACATTAAGCCCGGCGGAGCCATTGGTGCTCTTCTAGAGGCATATATGCCGGTACTGAGATTCACCCTCTAGTTTCTCTCATCTTCTCCAACGCGAATACACTACACTACACTACACACATACCATTACAGTCATAATGCACTTACTTTCACAACTCTGTTACATCTTCAAAGGCCGACCACTGTGGCGGAGCGGTAGCGGTTCTAGGCACTTCAGTCCGGAAACGCGCCACTGCTACGGTCGCAGGGTCGAATCCTGCCTCGGGCATGGATGTGTGTGACGTCCTTAGGTTAGTTAGGTTTAAGTAATACTAAATTCTACGGGACTGATGACCTCAGATGTTGATTCCCATAGTGCTCAGAGCCATTTGACTCATTACATCATCAAGGGAAGGTGTTTGCGAGCGCAGAGGACAGATAAAACGTGTTCAATTAGGCGACTAAAACTACCCTTCGGGGTCTCCCAGACATTCAGGCCCTACGACTTTACTAGTGTGCTGGACGGACTAACCTACAAACATCCATTTTTATTAACGTAGGCAAATTGAGATCATTGTGACCATAAGTGTAGCTATCCTTCTCAGAATCCGAACCGTAAAACAAATTTTTATGAATACACACGCATAAATTACGTTTTATTTCTTATAAACTATCAATTGTAGTGTGAGTACCTAATTTAATCTTCAAATGCTGCACTTTCTGGTTCATTATCGCTTTATTCCGACTACTTCTAGGAGCTTTTATTAACAACACAGGTGAGATAGACAAAAAAATAAAGAGTACCGCTATTAATAATTCAGTCATATATTTTGTATGTGAAGAAGCAATTTCTTTCAGAGTGCCACAGGATCTGATCTATGAACGTAAACTGTAACATGGTCGCGAATCGAACAGTGATCCTGAATATATAGAACAAATTTCTGTATTTCCGACTATGACCACACGTTTTTAAAGCAGATCTTAAGAAGGTCATTGCTGACCGAAACCGGTATTCAGAGGACCTAACATTTTGTTATCATGGACGTAAATAAAGATTTTGTTGATCTAAGAAAGACGCGTGCATTCGAACTCGCTGTAACGTGGAAATTTCATTTTTGTAGCTGCATATAGAGTATCACGGACCCAGTCACGTAAGTCGAAATCGTCTGAACTCCACTCGTGGGGATTAAAGGATATTTTTTTCCAAAAACTGTAGATTAATTACGTTTAATACAGAAGCTTTTATCATTATCAACAAACAGGGTTGTACGGGTAGAATGAAGGATTTCAATGGCGGTTTTTAGAGCTGTTGCCATTATACCCCAAAGATGTCTCCTGCTTTATACATCGAACAGATGTTTTAAGTAGAGGAAACGAAGAACTGCTCTGTTTCTGCAGTACACACGCAGTAGGAGCTTGCTGCTACCTTATTAAACTAAAATAAGCTACTTTATGTGATTTGTGGTTGCTAAATATCCAAATGTAGGCCAAACAGTCGAACAGCGTCTACGTAAAATAAAACGCAACTAAAATTGTGAGTTCAGCTAGATACGAAAGTCGTCCGCTTGCCTTCATCGCTACAGAGTAAAGTATGCTTCAGTGCTCCTTTTCTGCTTTATTAAATGAGAACGGTACAAATGGAAACTTTAGTCACAATTTCTATGCCGAATGCTTTGTACTACTCAGCACGGATACCATAAATGTTCGAAACATGGTACAGCACGAATCTGAGTTACGAAAACTCGCTATGTACTGAGCTCAGCGACGGCAGTGACAAGTAGGAAAAAAAGAGAGATTACTCTTCAAAGCGAAGTGAAACTTTGCTGCAGAGCGCAACGTTTCACAAACTTTTTCGCTTGTGGATCCATTAAGGAGCTACTCGTAAAGCATGGTAACGTAGCTGCGAGCTGCTCTCATACAGAACATTCTAGACTCAATACCGCGCTTGTTTAGTTCTCCGTTGGTATCTTCACGAACGTTTTAAGACACTTTTCATTGCGTCATCACTAATAGTTCTCCTGAACGATTTCGTTTATAATCATTGTCTTTGTGTTTCACAATCCCATACACAGTGTCCAAATCAGGCCCGTAATTACGATCATATGCACCATTAGGTTAAATCTGCGATCAGGGCAATACTAGAAAACATTTCTGATAATCAACCCTTAAAATAGCATTGTAGGGTTACGATCGAAGAAAGAGCTTACAACGAAACATTTCTTAAAACATTTTGATTGTAAAATCTTAATTAAAGAACTTATTATTTAATGATTAGACAAGATAACAAAAATATTTTTATTTTGTGGCACATTCGTTTTCAATATCCTCTTTATTTTAATTTGTATTTTATGGTGGTTTATACCAATAGATTAGACGAAAAAATAAAAGATGTCTTACTACAGTGATAATTTAACTTTTTGTCACATTGTTGTTATTTGCCTACGATGATGGGGTCAAACCATCGCAACAGTTCAGTGTACTGCATTTATTCTAGGATACAGCTCTCACAATCCATCTACTAGAATAAAAGAGTAAATTTTTCACTTATTCAAAATCGTGTATCTTCGAAAATTCTTGCCCGATTACTTTGAAGTTTTGAAACGTTGTTGCATTCTATTACAAGCGAGTTTTAAGATCTGTTTTTCACAGCTTTTGTAAGAGCGCTTCCCTATTACTAAACGTACAAAAATGTGTGATATATTCATTAAAATAGGTATACAGAAACGCACGAATAGTACAAAGCAACGTTGTCAGGATTTCGGTGCTTTCTGTCCAACATTTTCGTTGATGTGCGATTAGAATTAGTTACAGTTTCGATATAAGTACAAATGTAGATGGTCGTTTCCTCAAATTCTAGATTCTCTGAAAGTTCTTCACGGATTGCTTTGAAATTTTTACACACTATTTAACTCCGTACTCACTCATTTTGCGTAACAATTGGAACGCCATCAGTCCATCTGTTGTATTTGTAGCAATATATCCTATCAAAAGTATCCAGACACCCCTAAAACATAATTTTTTTCATAATACGTGCATTCTGCTGCCACTTACTGCCAGATACTCCATATCAGCGACTTCAGTACTCATTAGACATCGCGAGAGAGCAGAACTCACGAACTTCGAACGTGGACAGGTGTGTCATACGTCTGTACGCTAGATTTCCACACTCATAAGCACCTCTAGGGCCACTATTTAAAATGTGATATCGAAGTGGAAACGGGAAAAATACGTACAGTAGAAAAGCGTACAGGCCGACCTCGTCTGTTGACTGACAGAGACCGCCTACATCTGAAGAGGGTCTTGATGTGTAATAGGCAGACATCTATCCAGACCATCACACAGGAATTCCAAACTGCATCAGGATACCCTGCAAGTACGATGACAGTTAGGCAGGAGGTGAGGAAACTAGGATTTCATGGTTGAGCGGCTCCTCTTAAGCCACATATCATGCCTGTAAATGCCAAACGACACCTCGCTTGGTGTAAGGATCGTAAGCATCGGACTATTGAAGAGTGGAAAAACGTTCTATGGAGTGACGAATCACGGTACACAATGTGGCGATTCGATGGCAGGATGTTGGTATGGCGAATTCACGGTGAACTTCATCTGCCAGCGTGTCTAGTGCCAACAGTAAAATTCGGAGGCGGTGGTTTTATGGTGGGCTAGTATTTTTCGTGGAGAGGTCTTACACCCCTTGTTGTTTTGCGTGGTACGAGTACTATGACAGCACAGGCCTACATTTGATGTTTTAAGAACCATCTGGCTTCCCACTACTTAAGAGTAATTTGGGGATGGCGATTGCATCTTTCAACACAATCGAGCACCTGTTCATAATGCACGTCCTGTGGGCGAGTGGTTACACGACAATAACATCCATTTAATGGTCTGGCCGGCACAGTGTCCTAACATGAATCCTATAGAACACCTTTGGAATGTTTTGGAACGCTGACTCCATGCCAGACCTCACCGTCCGACATCGATACCTCTCCTCTGTGCAGCACTCCGTGAAGAATGGGCTGCCACTCCCCAAGGAAGCTTCCAGCACCTGATTGAACGTATGCCTGCGGGAATAGAAGCTGTTGTCAAGGCTAAACGTGGGCCAACACTATATTAAATTCCAGCATTACCGATAGAGGGCGGCACGAACTTGTAAGTCATTTTCAGCTAGTTGTCCGGATACTTTTAATCACATAGTATATATACATATATGTTGGAGAAAAATTTCTACTTTTAACCCTGGGTAGCTGATGCCGGAAGAAACCAAAATTACTAATGCTGTGTAGGTCGACAACGCTCAGTTTTTAAACTACCGAAAGTTGGCACCACGCACTCCGATTTGCCATGGGATTGCCCTGTTGCCGTTCGTCGGCTGACGGGCAGCGCTATGATTGTCGGAGGGCCAGGGGCCGAGTTTCCGTATTTAAAAAATGGTGCCTTGTCGACCAACACAACATTTGTAGTTTTGGTTTCTGATCTTTACCCTGGGAAAACATCGTTACCAGAAATGTCAAAATTTAGGTTACGTCACATTTTTATTCGTTACTGCAATAAACGTTTAGACACATAGTGGAACTTCCTAAGCAAACTGGAGGGCGGTGTTTATGAATTATTGGTTTATGATTGGAATACTGTTACAGACTTTGAATTTGCATTGACAATAAACAAGTCTCATTGTCAGAGAGAGGGGGGAAAGGGGAGATAGAGGAGAAAGGGGTAGGAGGAAATGGACGTAGAAAACTGGAATGAGGAGATGGACATAGAGAGGGGACGGGAGGAGACGGAGAGAGGGGCGGGGGCTGGGAGGAGAAGATGGGCAGAGAGAGGAGGAAGCGGTGATGATGGGACAGAGGAGGGTGGAGGCGTAGATGGACAGAGACTAGGAAGAGAAAGCTAATGGGTAGTATATCCAATTTCAATACATGTTACAAACGTATGCTTTACCGTTTCCCTCTTTTCCAATTAAAGAGAATGAGCCGCAGCAATACATGGCAACGTACAGCTTATGTTGTAATAAGCATTTTGCCAAAGTTCTAGAACTTTTTGTTGTTGGTGTTAGTTAAACATAACAACGAAAAATGTTGTTAAGGGAATAGATGTATATTTAAAAAAGCCTGACTTTCTTTTTTTAACTTTTGTTTTGCCTGCTAAAACGCTCACGGTGGTCACACTGCAATTATAACGTCAGAAGTCGGTACACCATCTTGTCACACAATAAGGGAGGCATCTTCTACATTTTCTGCAATATTTCGTTAACAAATAAAATTACCTAAAAATAGTCCAAAGACTGTTACGGGGAGAACCGACGTCACATTGAATATCGCGGTTACGATAACTCATAGTACTTGCAGTGTATCTTGATGCAGTATGGAAATCCTGTGTAATGGTCTGGAAAGATGTCTGCCTGTTACATATTACGCTCTCTTCAGCTGTCGGCTGTCTCTGTCAGTCAACAGACGAGGTCAGCCTGTACGTTTTTGCGCTGTACGTGTCCCTTGACGTTTCCACTTCATTAGCACATCGGAAACAGTGGACCTAAGGATGTTTAGGATTGTAGAAATCTCGCGTACAGAAGTATGACACCAGTGAACCCAATCACCTGAGCACGTTCGAAGTCCTTCAGTTCCGCGGAGCCCCCCATTCTGCTCTCTCACGATGTCTAATGACTACTGAGGTCGCCGATATGGAGTACCAGGAAGGAGGCGGTATCACAATGCTCCTATTATGAAAAACTTATCGTTTTGGGGGTGTCCGTATACTTTTGAACATACGCCCTCTGTTATTTGCTGGATGTATTCTGATATCTATCTTCCTCTACAGCTTTCACCCTGCAGAGGGTACCATGGAAGGTATTCCCTGATTTCTTGACAATTGTCCTATCATCCCGTCCCTTCTTGCTATAAGAGATTTCCATATATTCCCTTACTCGCCCATTCTGCGGAGTACCTCCCCATTCCTTATCGGCCCACGAAGTTTTCAACAATCGTCTGTAGCACCACGTATCAAATGTTTCGATTGTCTTCTGTTCTGCTATTCCTACAGTCTGTCACTACCATACAACGCTGCGCTCCAAACGTTCGTTCTCAGAAATTCCTCCTCAATTTGAGACTAGCAGGCCTGTCTTTGCTAGGTATGTCCGTGCTGCCTATGCTAGTCTGTTTTTAAGTCTCTCTTGCTCCCACCATCATGGATCACTTTGCTGCCTAGATAGCTGGCAATTTCTTAAATTGAGCTACTTTGTGATCCCCAATTCTAATGTTATATTTCTCACTGTTGTAACTTCTGCTACTTCTCATTGCTTTCGTTTTTCTTCGATTTACTCTCAGTCCATATTCTATACTCGTTAGACCGTTCATTCCATTTAATACATCCCGTAATTCTTCCTCACTTTCAGTGAATAAAACAATGTGATTAGCTAATCTTGTCATTGATATTATTTCGCCCTGATTTTTGATACCATAATCCAGTTATAGTGTCGTTCATAGGTCGTTTGGTTCTACTTGCACTCAGTAGTGTTACTTTTCTAAAATTTAGCTTTTACCCTTTTGTTTAAGTTTAATGTAGTTTCTTTATAAATTACCTTTTATTGGATTCATATGTTTCTGCTAAGATAAGTTAACCTGTTCCTGTCTTTTCCCTGATGATAGCCTCTACTTCCCACATATTACATGCATAGCACCTTTGTGATTTAGTATGTTGGTGTTTGGCTTTCTATTTGATTCGAATCATTCTGTAAACAGTAACTGAAAATACTAGCATACCTTCAGGTATTTTTAGGTACCATCATCCTCTATGGTGTTCGGAGATATGCGGACACGGAGATTTGCGAACACCAATTTGCGGACACGATCGGTTCACAGCAGGATTTATCTGGTCAAAGAGATGCGCACCCTGGACCCTTCCCAGCTATTCGTCAAGTTCTTTGGCCACTCCTCCACCTTTCAACAGCTGTGTGAATGTCGCACTGGTGCAAACGTAGCTCCTTGTGCTTGCCATGCTTCCGAAGAAAGGGGAGGACATGGTGATATTTAAGAGGAAAAAAGGCAATTTGTTCAAATAATAGTGAATGTATTCTAGTCTGTTAGCAAGCAGAAAGTATTACTACAAAATTCTTAGGTAGCATTAGATTATACAATAATAATTATATTTATCTCTTCGACATGTGGTTTATAAATGATCGTATGTGACATTACTTTCATTTCAAGTGCTGAGACACGTTTTAGAACATCACATTGAATCACAGCAATATTTCACATTGTAGGTGCGGAAAATTTCTGCCACTTTGAAGATTGGTAGTATGCAAAGCGCACGTCAGTCTCACAAAATTATCACAAATGATAAAGCATTCTGGACCTTAGGTTGTAGCAATACTTACTTTACGTGCCGTTAAAAATCAAAATACCTATCAATGCACAGATGTCAAAAAAGTTATTTCCAAAATGACAAGGGAATTATTTAAGGTGGTCTCCATTGAATATTCATAGATATTCTTCGGAAAGAAGGGCAGGAGGCTAATCCTTGTTGACGTCCTTGCCACGAGCAGTGTATGTCCTAACTAATATGTAGTAATATAGTTTTCCAGTGTGGTCCAAGGTTGTTGCAATGCTTGTCGAAATAGCCGATATACAGGGTAGACAAATCTGTGGTGTCTAGTGTCTGTCCAGTCCTACATGTTGCTTTCTCACTTCGTACCACGGCTTTTGCGAAACTTGCTTTGCACATTCCTTTGGATTTTCGAGCTTTGCATCTTGCTGCAATACATGAAATGCACGTCTCCAATATCCTAAAACTTGTGAATCAGTCATTATCTGTAAACTATATCACACTTCACTGCAGAAACATCTAAGACTACAGTGTATTGAGAAAAAGCTTCATAAAATTACCTGCCGCGTGTGTCTTATTTGTCTCGAGCTTTCGATGACTCCTTTCGTCGCCATCGGTAGAGAACCCAATAGGCCGTTAGGTACTTCAGTTGGCCGACCTGTGTCATGGAGACGTCACGTAGTCATGAAACGTCTATGTTCTACCGGAGATTATGTTTATGTCTATGACTTTAAGGACAATGATAGCGTTGTGATTTCAGGTGATGGTGGATAACTCAGCTGATTTCTCCGTTGAATTTCAGTGTCAAGCACCCTTTTCATTGCACCATTAAGAGTGTAGCCGCTGTATCGGCTAAGGTCGTAGTTACACATTCTGATCTCAACGGCTTTTGTGACGGCAGAATCGCTGTAGGTGGGTGCATGGGATAATATTTCCGTTTCATTAAACATAATCGCATGTTTCTTTATGTAACAGGCAGACATCTTTCCAGACCATTACGCAGGATTTCCATACTGCATCAAGATACACTGCAAGTACTACGAGTTATCGTAACCGCGATATTCAATGTGACGTCGGTTCTCCCCGTAATAGTCTCTGGACTATTTTTAGGTAATTTTATTTGTTAACGAAATATTGCAGAAAATGTAGAAGATGCCTTCCTTATTGTGTGATTGAGTTAGGCTGGAGGTGAGAAATCTTTGACTTCATGGTTGAGCGCCTCCTCATAGGCCACACATAACGCCGGTAAATGCCAAATGACGCTTCGCTTGTTGTAAGGAGCGTAAACATTGGACGACTAAACAGTGGAAAAAAGTTATATGGAGTGACGATCACGTTACACAATGTGGCGATTCGATGGTAGGGTGTTGGTATGGAGAATGTACGGTGAACGTCAACTGCCGGCTTGTCTAGTGCCAACAGTAAAATTCGGAGGCCATGGTCGTGTTTTTCATGGAGGGGGCTTGCATCCCTTGTTGTTTTGCGTGGCACTATCACAGCACAGACCTACACTGATGTTTTAACCACTTTCTTGATTCCCACTGTTGAAGAGCAATTTGGGAATGGCGATTACATATTTCAACACAATCGAGCATCTGTTTATAATGCACGGCCTGTGGCGGAGTTGTTACACGACACTAACAACCCTGTATTGGACTGGTTTGTTCAGAATCCTGGCCTGAATCCTATAGAAAACCTACAGTATGTTTTGGAACGCCGACTTTGTGTCAGGTCTCGCTGACCGACATCGATACCTCTCATCAGTGCAGCACTCCGTGAATACTGGGCTGCCATTCCCCAAGAAACCTTCCAGCAACTGATTGAACGTATGAAGGAATTCATGGCAAACCACATAAAACGAGTTACATGACTGATGACTTAAAAAAATAGCGATATAAGATTTGGTATGCGGAGATAAAGGGGATTACTGTATCTGAGACCAGGGTGTGTTGTCCTGAGCAATATGACGACTTAATGTTTACAATTGGGATGGGAACACCTGATCATTTAAAATCAGGAAAATGTTTTTTGCTAGAAGCTTATTGATGTCAAGTGTTTCTAATGAGATACGTTTTCTTTGTTTCCTGGCAGTATGAAGTAGAACAATGTTTGTGTAATCGCCAGTTTAATTCGTGCTCAGTCATAGCAGCTTTCATAGCCTACTTTACTAATATTTATTTTAAGTGTTTGCACAAGTAACCTTATTAAACCCCGTACTACGTAACAAACTTATTTATATTACAACGCGAAAGAGATTATTAAATCTTCTAGAAACATTTACGTCGTCGGCTATACACTGATAATTGCCTGTGGATTTGCTGATCAGGCTATTAGAATATATGAAGGGATCATTAAATAATCTCTATTAACTGATGGTAGTGTTTTGATCGTAAGTGAAGTTTCGTGTTTTTCATACATTCGATTGATTTCCAAACGACAGTAGTGTCTCATTTCGGCTATGTTTATTTGCGTACGCCATATCTGTTCTATACTGTCAGCGAGCTAAAAGTGAGCTACAGCTCTAGCGATATGTTGTATCACGAGGAATTTATCCGTGTCGTTTGAAACACCGAAATGCAATTTCGCAGACGAGATTTGCCAGCCATGTGTTTGAGGGAAGCATTTTTCACTCCCTGCGATTGCTCTGAATCAGGTAACAGTTTTAAATTCTCTTTGCTATTTATAAATGCAGTTTGCATGTCACTTCCGTAGAAGCGGATATTTGCTTCGCACAATAGTCACGCTCTCCCCTCGTTGTATTTATGCAAGCTTTCTGTTTGGGTTGTTTTAGGAGAGGGACTAAATCAAGTTACACAGTTTTGCTCGTCGTATTTTAATACGGTTTCGAAAAATATGGAATAAAACTGTTTCTGAAATGTTACGATGCTTTCGGTAAGGGAAAAAGTTTAGATGGCCTTTTGCTAGCTTTTTCTGTACGACCTATGTATTGCAAAGAAAACGAAGTTTTAAGATATAAGTAAGAATGAAAGCAATCACTGAAGAATTGTTAAGCATTTTCCTTTCGATTTACGAAGCGGATAGAAGATTTCTGTCCATCAGCAGGAGACATCTTCGATTTTAACTCTGGTGCACAGCCAGTGAGAAACCAACAAAATTGAAATATGTGCAGTCCTGAAAATATTCGTTTCGCAGCGTTTTTTGCGACAGGTGTATTTTGCACACATTGTTTATGCTGATACTTTTGGTATTGTGTTGCCCATTTACTTGAAAAAGAGGAGTCAAATCGCTTAAATCCTGCTTGGGATCACACCAGCCAATTTGAACTCTCAACTGGAGGAACGGGATGCTAATCCCCGTTCATTCATCGAAATTATTTGCAGTAATTGAAGTTTATAACTAAATGTAATTGTCACAACGGTAGCTCTGAAAATACCTAGGAGCATTTCTTGTCGCCGTCCGCTGTGGCCCAGCGGTTCTAGGCCCTTCAGTCTTGAACCGCGCTGCTGCTGGGGTCGCAGGTTCGAATCCTGCCTCGGGCATGGATGTGAGTGATGTCCTTAGGTTAGTTATGTTTGAGTAGTTCTGTCTAGGGGACTGATGACCTCAGATTTTAAGTCCTATACCGCTCAGAGCCATTTCTTGCCTATTTTGGCGCAATTGAAATTAGCCTTCAGTCGTCTTCGGCATCGTTGTCGATCCATCCGTAAAGTAATTTTGTTGCCTTACTTACTTCTATTCTACGTATCTGTTTTAGAGCAACAACTACACCACGATTCCGTAAGCATTCAAAGTTCTTAAAATAGTGGCTCACTCAGGGTTGATTTTTCTACGTGACATACCGATGATATTTGTGTGCACATATGAAGTCATTTCTTATTTATTTGTAACAAGTATTGTGGTTCAAATTTTGTGCTGCCTAGCTCAGTCACTCAGCCCCATCTCTTCCCCTGTGAGAAGCAGAGATGAGTTCTGAAGAAAAAAATCAAAATTACTGGTACTTTATACTAAGTAATGATTATTCACATTCATAACTGTATTCTTAACTTGTGAACTACTGCCAAAAAATTTAAAACTGTTCAAATTTGAACGTGTGACGTCTTTTGTCTTATTACTCGACAGTTAAAATACAGGAATACCGTGACAGCCTCATGTATGGTACACTAGTAATCTTTCAATACCGGATTTCGTGTTTCTTTTTGTGAGTTCTTTATAGTATACATTCTGGACTATTTTTCTTTTATTCACAGGTAAGCACTGCCAACCTTTGCTGAATTGTACCAGCCTCGAAAACCGTAAAGAAAGAGATCATGCATTACCTTGCAATGGCCTCAGTAGTGTTCATACGCAAGCTATTGGTGAGTATTTACCTTATTTCCTGTATTTTTACACTACCACGAATTTACTGTTTTAACGGTCTTTGTTCGTCACTAATTAGATTTATTTTTTATTGACGGGAGGAAAGAGAAATCCTGAGGGATTGTATATGCAATATACTAATTACAGGCAACTGTGGGTTGTAGAGGGGACAGAATTTTGACAAGGAGCTCATGTCCGGAAACGTACCGTTTGGATGTAAAGTAGTTTTTAATACTGAATCATTTTAAATCTGCCTCTTCATGGTACAGACGTAAGAGAGACATTGGGCTCTTCTCTTGTGCTATAAAGAAGCCCATGGTGTGGGCAGTGTTTGGAGTACCACCGTCGGCTTCTCCTGTACGTGCCGAAGGTCGTCCTCTTCGGAGTCGAGAGTGTGGTTAGTCAGTGGAGCACCGCGGTTAACTCTTCTAGATGCGAAAATACTAGTTTCTAGCGGTTGTTGTAGTCCACGAAAATTGTCTGTGAAGCCATAATTACGACCGGGACTGACGGCAGCCTAGGGACCTAGACCCTCCTTACTGCACATTAATATGACGGTTTCAACCCTGCTCCCAACACTTTCAGTGATGTGTCTCGACGTGTCTGGAATAATGGCAGCCAATTTTCTTCATCAAAAGATGAAACCACAGAATGAGGTTGGCTTCAAGGATCTGAGTCGGAGGTTGTAGCTCATCCCAAAGGAGTTCCAGTGGGTTCAGGTCGTGATTCGGGTCACGTCAGTTCACTTCAGAAAACGTATTGTCCACAATCCATTTGCTCACAGATACTGCTGTATGACTGGGCGTAATGCCTTGCTGATACATTCATGAAGTCCTAATTACGTAACTTCAAGTTAGCCATGAAAGCCACCCCCATACCCTGTCACCTCTTTCTCCGTACTTAACCGTTGGTTGGTACTACATATGATCACATAATGGCAGGAACGTTACATATATAACCCGCCCAAAGATGTGAACAACCATCCATGAGCAGCGCCTATTAGACGGAGGGTGTCCGACAGCCCGTGAGTCTCAGTCATTCCACCAGGAAGGAGGTACACGAATCGTGTTGTCTGTAGTTCAACCATGGTTAGACGGTCAATACCGCGGTTCGATCGCATCTACATTGTTACTTTGTGCCAGGAAGGGCTCTGAACAAGGAAAGTTTCCAGGCGTCTCAGGGTGAACCGAAGCGATGTTGTTCGGGCATGGAGGAGGTACAGAAAAACAGGAACTGTCTGTGACATGCCTTGCTCAGGCCACCCACTGGCTACTACTGCAGTGGGTGACCGCTACCTACGGAGTATGGCTCGGAGGAAGCCTGAGAGCAACGCCACCGTATTGGATAATGCGTTTCTTGCAGCCACAGGACGCTGTGTTAAGACTCAAACTGGACGTAGTAGGTTCCATGATGCGCAACTTCACTTCCGACGTCCATGGCGAGGTCCATCTTTGGAACCATGACACCATCCAGCGCTGTACAGATGGGTGCAGCAAAGTGCCGAATCGACCGCTCAGGATTGGCATCATGTTCTCTTCACTGATGACTGTCGCATATGCCTTCTACCGGGCAACGCCGGAGACGTGTTTGGAGGCAATCCGGTCAGGCCGAACGCCTTAGACACACTGTCCAGCGAGTTCAGCAAAGTGTATGCTCGCTGGTGCTTTAGGGTGGCATTATGTAGGGCCGACATACGCCGCTCGTGTTCATGGAAGGTGCCGTAACGGCTGTACGATACGTGAATGCCATTGTCCGACCGATAGTGCAACCATATCGGCAGCATATTGACGAGGCGTTCGTCGTCTTGGACAAATTCGCTCCCCCATCGGGCACATCTTGTGAATGACATCCTTCAAGATAACGACATTGCTCGACTACAGTGGACAGCATGATCCCTAGACATGAACCCTATCGAACACGCCTGGGATATTTTGAAAAGATTTGTTTATGGATGACGTGACACATCAATCACTCTGAGGGATCTACGCCGAATCGCCTTTGAGGAGTGGGAAAATTTGGACCTAAAGTGCCTTAATGAATAGTATGCCACGGCGAATGCAGGTACGCATCAATGCACGAGGAGTGCTACTGCGTATTAGGGGTACCGGTCTCTACAGCAATTTGGACCACCACTTGTTAAGGTCACGCTGTATGGTTGTACAACATGCAATGTGATGTTTCCAGTAGCAATGAAAAGGGGAGAAGTGATGTTTATGTTGATCTATATTCCAATTTTCTTTACAGCTCCCGTACTTTCGGAACCAAGGTGATAAAAACCTTTTTTTGACATGTGTATATTTAGACACACGTTCGTGTGTTTTCATTTATGAAAGCTAATGAAATTCAAACATTTATGCCCTCTCTTACATCGGACATTCAAGTTTCTCATTATGTATACTCCTTGTCATTCAGTTATAAAATACTTAATAGTGTTATTAACGTAAATGCAGTAAAGTGTGAAACCTTGAAACGTGAAGCACAGTCAGGAGTTTAGTTAACAGCAGAAACAAAATGTGAAACTTCTGTGGTTTAGTTTTAGTAACTGGTACATTACTTTCCATTGTAAAACAGAAAATAATTTAACTTGTTGGAAATTATTACAGAAAATTAAGAATGAACTCGCAAACTGCAATTATGGTTGGGAACCAGCTGTAGAGTAAAACCAAGGTTTTGAAAAAAAAAAAAAAAAGACTGGGGTAGCTTTCATAGACCTAACGGCTGCTTATGACAATGACAACTTCTACACAAACTGATAAAAGTGATCCCCTGCTGTATGACATTAACAACATGCTTTCGGATAGATACTTCCAGGTGGTACAGGGTAATGACATAAGAAAACAGAGGAAACTGAACAATGGACTGCCTCAAGGATCAGTTTTCGCACCAATGCACTTTAATCTTTACATCTCTGACCTGCCTGAAACCATCTCAAGGAAGTTGAGCTATGCTGATGATATGGCCCTAGCTATCCAAAGCAAGCAGTTTGAAAACACTGAAAACATCCTCACAACTGACCTAAACAAAATGCATTAGTCTTTCCCCAAATGTAGTCTAATACCAAATCCCACCTAGACTGAGGTCAGCTGTTTTCATTTTCACAACAGACTGGCGGGATATGAGCTGAAGGTTCATATGAATAGCAGTCAACTGCGATATCAGCCATATCCAAAGTACCTGGGGGGGAGGGAGGGGTCACCCTAAATAGGACATTATCCTTCAAAAGACACCTGGAAAATGTATCTAATAAAATAAGCTCACTGAATAGCCTCATTCAGAGGCTCTGCAGTACTAACTGGGGAACAGCAGCAGACACACTACGAACCTCTGCACTCGCCTTTGTACTCTGTAGCCGAGTACTGTGAACCATCGTGGTTAACCAGCAAGCATGTAAACAAGGTGGATACCCATCTCAACGCTGCTATGAGAACCATAACTGTATGCATAAAGACTACCCCACTATATTGGCTTTAACACTTAGTCATAAAGCTCGACCCTCCCTGCGAAGGCAGTAAGCTCTGATTAAGGAATACACAAAAATAATGAATAGCCTCCTACTTCCTATCCATGAAGATGTCCCAACTTTGGAAAGAACACGACTCCGCTCCAGAAATCCCCCTTTAAGACTGGCCCAACAACTGTCAGCTGCCAACTTCAGCATGGATTCAAAATGACACGAGAGCTGGAGTGATAGTGCCTCCCCTCTCAACCCTAAACTTATCTGTCCATCAGAGAAACCTAAGTGCTTTTAACTTCCACGACAGCTATGGAAAAGCCTAAACAGAATCCGAACAGGACATGGACTATGTTCACACAATCTCCAAAGTGGGGAAAGCTTCCCAGCCCTAGCTGTGACTGTGGGGCACCTAATCAAACAATATAGCTCATCGCCCAGGACTGTGAATTAAGAGCCTACCAGGGTAGTCCGGCTGACGTCTTCAACGCCACACAGCTCTGCCTCGAATGGCTTGCCAATTTGGACGTCAG
Source organism: Schistocerca gregaria (assembly GCF_023897955.1). Taxonomy (NCBI): domain Eukaryota; kingdom Metazoa; phylum Arthropoda; class Insecta; order Orthoptera; family Acrididae; genus Schistocerca; species Schistocerca gregaria. The sequence goes on from NC_064924.1 coordinate 203,328,932, forward strand.
AATTTGAAGACTTGTGTGACGCGAAATATCTGCTGTGATGCTACTTTTTATTGTGTTTATGTATTATATTTTATATGAATATGTATCCTTCATTTTTGTATTTTATAATGTAATTTATGATATAATTTCATAATGTAATAAGTGAAAACCATGTTTGTAGCGCCATAGGCTGAATAAATAAATAAACCAGTTGTTGAATATTTCAGAACAAATGAAAATGTGTGCCGGACTGTGTGTAGAGACCGGATTTTCCGCTTGTAGCGAGTAATCACCTTAACAACTTTGGCTATCCGAGCTTACTTCTGTGAGTGGCGCAATTCTCCATTTCGGAGCCACAATTGCAGTTGGCGATTCCATTCTTAGCTCAATGCTGCTGTTGATCGTCAACCTATTGTCCCAGACACTACACTGGTTTCTTGCCATAGCAAGGCAATGGCGAGAGAAAACATTGTCTCACCGTATGCGGGAATTACGGAATACAGTGCGAGCACAGGCGACAGTAGGCACCATTATAAATAGAGATTTCTGAAAGAGTGCCCTGATAAACGCAATAGTTATGACAACCACTCGCGACAAGCGGAAACTCCCGTTTTTGAGTGCTGGTCCAGCATAAATTTTGATTTGTTTGCAATCGTCCAAATAAGGTTCAAAATCGTAATGTGCGAGTTCATTCTTAATTGACTTCTGCTGTTGATCGTCAAATCAGTGGCTCAGGCACTGCTCAACGGTATTACAGTAAACCTTAGAATAATATTTGAAGTCGTATGTAGACCTGCCTTGTACAGTACTATTCGTAAAACCTTCTGAAGTATCTGAAGACGAATGCATGAAAACTACAAGACGTGCGGAAAAGAAGCACATGTCAGTTCTTATCTCACATAAAAGGTGTTCAAAGAGGTACCAACCGCGACATGACAAACATCGCTACGTGTGTGTAATTCATTGAAGCCGCTGACTCGAATTACGCGGGAAGGCGTGACTGCAGCACGTTTTACAATTTTGTTTCGTGAGTGGCCTATCTTCAGGCGCGAAATGTTTCGATGCTACAATAGGGAGGGTATGATTAGTGAAACATATTCTGACACGGCTACCCTCTGTTGCAACTCTGCCACGACGCGTATTACGAATGAAAACATGGAAAGATTGTTTATCTACTGATGTTGCTTTCTTGCGTGCCTCGTATTTTTCGGGTGGTCGACTTCTGAAGCTTCGGAAGTATTCACGAATAACAATGTAATGTCAAATTTAGGCCTGTCCCTTCGACACTACAAACCTCAACACTGCGCCAATAACTCTTTCCGGTTATCGTTGGTCTTCATAAGGCATTTTTTTCATTGTATTATTGTAAGGACGCCATGATTCCTAACTCGATCAGTTCATCTGACCACTAATAAATTCATCTGATTGTGAATAGCCGCATCGACCATAGTACAGGAGAGGCCTACACTTTCCAGTCACACTAATGTGACTACCCGTCAAAAGCCTGTGTAAACACCCTTTGCAGTGCTGCCTACCGTGAGACGTGCAGGCAGACAGTAACGAGGCTTTGAAGGTACTGCCAGGGATACGGAGCCATACCGATTTCAGGCCGTTGTCAGCTGAGCTAGTTTTCTCTTTTGAGGATCCATGACGAGAACAGCGCATCATCGAAGTGGTCGCAAGGATTCTCTATTGGGCTTAAATCCTGGTTTGTTGTGGCTTGGGACGGTATAATCATCCCCTTGCTCTTCGAACTGCGAGCTCTGTGAGATGTTGCATTGTCGTGCTGGTAGGTGCCATCGTGCCCACGGAAAACAAACTGCATGTAGGAGTGAACATGGTATCCGGGGATAGATCAATACTGGTCTTGATCAACTGTGCCTTCCAGAATGACGAGATCATTCAGGGATCGCCACGGAAACATTCCTCAAACCATAACGCTCCCTTCTGACATTTGTATCAGGGTGTTCCCTTCCAGACGTTTAACTCCGTACACGCCAACGGTCTTCAGTCAAATGGAGAATAAAACGTACTCCATCTTAAAAGGCCAAATGTCGCCCGTCGGTGGTCCTCAAGTTGCGGTATTGGCGTGCAAAATACACTATTTTTCCACTCTCGCTATAGTTTAACCACGGCGGAACGCGAACAGCTTACAAACAGCCGTTTCGGCAACGCTTCCACCCTCAGCCCGAAAGCCAATTGCCATTCCTTTCTGGACCACATAAAAATCAGCTTCTGCATTACGACAACGACTGCACTTTTGTCGACGTCCAACGATGTGGTTTATATACGCTCTACTGCTACAGCTGATACATGCCATCTGTGTGAGGCTATTGCACGTTGATATTGAAAGCGGACGGTGGTCACATTATCGTAACTGGATCGTGTATAATCCTATTGTTTGTCTCCCTAGTTGTCCACTTTGCGGAGACAGACTGATCTAAATTTTTCGAGAAACATTTCTCTCTTCACGGCGTATGTTTCTGAACGCAATCAGGTGTGTTTCTTTTTTATAAAACCCCGTTTGTTTTGTAAAATCCTTGCTCGTATGCATCTCTTGAGACTGTCTTCTCAGTATATTCTATTTACGGTAATGCAAAGTTCTACCTATTCAAGATCCCCTTGTCTGAGTTAAACATTTAGAAAGTCAGTATGTTCAGGTGGGGCTCACTGAGTTATCTTAATGTTCTTTACGTTTATGTCCACATCATAGCCATTTGCTCTCAGAAGTCCAGATTCAATAAGCAAATACCACTATTCCGGTTCGCTTTCGGCGACTATAGACACATCACGAGCGAACCGTATCAAGTTGATTTTCTGACCGAGAGAAACATTTCACACGCCAAGGTAGTCCTTTACCATCCTCACTGCCTCTAAATCGAATAGCAGAAATGGCAGTGAGCAACGTTGCCTTATACCGGTCGCGATTTTGGTTTACGTCAGTGCTGTGATCCCTGTTTACTGCGAAATTCCAGAGTAATATCAGGAGGTTCTATAAACCGTAGTCCCTTCGAAACAGTGGTAGTTTCATCTACAATCGAGGAATAATACCAGAAGAGGAAGCTGAAATTGCCCTACGCCTGCCTTTGTATTTGTGTAGTCACCGTGCAGCACTGCAGCAAACCATTTCTCCCTACTGCGTCACTCTTGAACGGGACGCGGCGGAAGCTATTGTAAGCTGCCCTTTGTATAGACGTGGATTTCTCAGAGTTGAGCGTTGTGGTCCTTAGGGCATCACAGGCATACTGTTTTATTAGAAAACGTCTGTAAAAAGAGCTGTAAGAGGACCAATAACTCTCTTCTGAGGGGAATAGTCCCTGTATTTCTGGATACAATAACCTTTAATCGAGTTTCACACAGTGGGAAACGTTTTTAAGGTAGGTCTCTGTTACGGAGAGGAACGAGAACGTTCACTATAACGAGTAGGATAATTTTACTTCTATTGGTACGATAGAAAAATTAACGTCACAACTTTCATCACTAGCTGCAGTTGACGGGAGTTCTTGTGAAAAAGTCTTTGTAGAGTAGATTCGCTATAGTCGACAATTGGGAGCAATAGTAATTGTATAAGCTTCTTTTTTCCAGACCACAACGAAAAGTTGCTTTATTCTTACTTCGTCGATGGACGGTCGATGACGTACTTCCTCAATATTTATTTATTTATTTATTTATTTTTGAGTGCACCTTAACATCACCTTTTACGCCCATGTTCTTTAATGCTGAAGAATAATCTAATTTTATACCTTCAGTATTATTCGGGGGAGACGTTAGAGGAGATTCTAGATTACAGGAGATTCGTGACTTCTACATTTCTTACAAACAACGAAAATGACTCTGGTAACGAAATTCCCTCCAGCAATGATTTGCTACTGTGAAATTATCCAGTTCCACAATGATTTGGAGTCCACCTTAAACAAGAATTCTCCATTTCAATGGCGTGATAAAACAGTTACAAGATCGAAAAAAAGGCAACTGCATACTACTTCGAATAGGACCATGTGTAGTAAGGCACAGTCTTATTCGAACCAACAAATGGTTTGCTGATGGCGTTGTTATGTGGCTACTGACAGCTTAATACACTGCATGAGCTCATGATCTTACATTTACTTTGAAGTTCATCATCTCACGCTCAGTGGGCCGGCGGGAGTAATCGTAAGGTTTTAGGCGCTACAGTCTGGAATCGAGCGACCGATACGGTCGCAGGTTCGAATCCTGCCTCGGGCATGGATGTGTGTGATGTCCTTAGGCTAGTTAGGTTTCATTAGTTCTACGTTCTAGGTGACTGATGACCTCAGAAGTTAAGTCGCATAGTGCTCAGAGTCATTTGAACCATCACGCTCAGTGGAACCTGTTTTGAACACGTGCAGATGTGCAGGAGTAGCCCCGATTGCACAATTGAAACCTAGTTCCCAACAGAAGATTCAAGATATAGAAGTTTAGGTCCCCTCAACGCAGAAGATGCCCATGCTGAAATTTTTAACATAATTTGTTTAGCCGATACAGGATGACAAGTGACAAACACTTACCTCATACCGCAAATTTAGTAAAATTATAACTCTCATTACACGAGGGTTGACTGAAAATTAATACCTCCACCTTCGTAACTTTTCAACAGTTGGCAGTAATGGTATGCGGCGGGTACTGGCTTGTTCCGTAGCCTCTTCTCTACAGCTCCAGTTGGCGGGAAGCCTTAGCATTGAACGGTTGTGTTGTTACAGTCCCAAGTATGGAATGCTGCGCAGAATGTCGGTCAATGCGATTTAAGCAACGTGTAGTTATTGAATTCTTTACGGCAGATGATGTCATCAACAAGGAGATCAATCAGAGAATAACAGCAGTTTATGGCGATTTTGTTGATGTGAGTACTACGCGTCGTTGTACGAATAAGTTTAAAGATGTTGAGGCATGAACATCTGACCTGCTGGCAAACAAAGAGTTGGATGTCCTGTGACACCAACCACCGAGTTTCACAAGCAAAATGTTAACAGATTGATTACGATCGTCGTATCACTCACAGAGAAAGTGCAAGCACAGTTGGCATTTGACGAGAACGTGCGGGTCACGTTATTGCTTTGCTTGGCTATGGGAAGATCTGTGTACGATGTGTACCCCGGATGCTGAAATGAAAGCACAAAGACTTGAAATTTGCCAGGAATTCCTCTCGCGTTTCGAGAACGAAGGTGACGCCATTCTCCATTCAACTGTGACGAAACGTGGGTACACCAGAACAACCCGGAGACGAAACGTCAGACTATAGAATATCGACACACAGACTCGCCCCAGAAAAACAAACTCAAGACGCAGCACTCAGCTGAAACAAATAATGGGTATAGTGTTTTGGGAAGCAGATCCATGTGGATTTCCTTGATCGTGGAAGAGCAATAAATTCAGAGCGTCACATCACAACACTGCGAACTATGAAATGATGGCTAACAAGGGTCTGAAAGGGAAATGTTTTCCTGCAGCATGACAATGAACAACCACACACTTCACGTGCCACTGCAGCAGAACTTCAGAGACTGAATCTCACCACCATACGGTATCCTGCCTACAGTCCAGGTTTAGCACCGCCTGACTTCCATCTTTTCCCGATAATGAAAGACAATCTGCGGGGATATCATAGTGCTCCGGATGAAGACGTTGAGAGAACTGTGAGGCTGTGGTTGCGGAAACTTCTTCCATGACGGCTTCAGAATACATATTCATCGTTGGCAGAAATTTATTCAATTGGCTGTTGGTTATATGAAAAACGTGAATATTGGTAATTTAAGATCACATTCTAAGGATTATTTCTCCATTTGATTTATTAAAATATTCCCATCCAAACCCAATGGAGGCATTACTTTTCGTTCAACCCTCGTATTAAATGCGCATAGCTCAGCGATGGTCCAAAAGAAGCTATTAAAGTGTAGAACACTAACCCAATATAAAAATGGCTAATTTTTTATGTGTGTTTCGATGTAATTCATGAATGCTAGATCATTTGAAAAGATCACTGTAGGTTGAACTTCATCGAGTCGTGTACTACGTTATATCACTGGCCGTTTTCGGCCTGTGGCACTTTTCTAATGCACTTGGTTCACGAAATGGGGGTCATGATAAAAAACTTTCAATGCTATTTCCTAATACTTATTTTCTGATATTTATATTCTATAAAAAGAACTTTTTCACCCAGCTTTAATAAAAAATTTCTAAACGAATGTTGCGAACGAGGTACACACTGCAGCATGAGAAAGCTGGTCTAAGGACGATTCAGTGGTTGTGCATCTCAATCTGTCTAGAAAAACCGGCGTTAAGTTACATGAAAAAACGTGATAGCAATTGTAAACGCCTGTAATAGCAGCCACTCCTAATAACACTTACCACATAAAAACTGCGATCTGCTCATTCTTAGCACGTGTGATTCTCCTAATTTTAGCCAAGCTGTCGTGTGAGTACCTCGAGAAGATAGTACGTGAGACATTCCAAGAGAACGAAGGGATTGAAATCGAAGGAAAGAGACTGGCATACTTAGCCTATGCAGACGACATCTGTTTACTCTCTAGGTCGGGAGAGGAATTGGAGCAAATGACCAAAGCACTAAAGGAGGCTGCCAGCAAATTTGGGCTAAACATAAACGAATCCAATACAGATTACCTTGTTATGACGCGTGGTCATTGTCAGACTGCTGATCATCTACAGTCCCTGCAGGTAGGGCACCAGTCCTACAAGAGAGTGCAAGAATTGAAACACCTAGGGGCACTTTTCACTGAGAACTCGTCATATGAAGCAGAGATCAGTGCCAGAATACAAGAAGGAAACCGATCTTACCACAGCCTAGCACAACTGCTTCGCTCCAGATATCTCTCCAGACAGTTCAAAATTCGACAGTACAAAACCTTGATCCAGCCTGTTGTTCTATATGGCTGTGAGACATGGAGTATCCGGAAACAGGACTCCCATAAGCTCCTTGTTTTTGAGAGAAAAGTGCTTCGGAAGAACTTCGGTCCGGTTCTGGGTGCAGATACAGGGGAATGGAGGATCCGATACAATCAAGAGCTTGAGGAACTATACCATCCGCCCAATATACGAGTAGCAGGAACTGTCAAAGCCAAACGAATGCAATGGGCCGGCCATGTGGCCCGGATGGAGGATCACAGATGACCTCGGAAGCTCCTGCATTTCACACCTACAGGAAAGAGATCGCCAGAGCGACCCAAGAAGCGTTGGAGGGAGGGTCGTCATGAAGATTTATACCAAGTGTCAATAGATGTGAACGGACGGCGGATAGCAGCAATGGACAGAATACAGCGGAGGAGCAAACTTGAAGATGCGTGCGGTCCACTGGGCCTGATCACGTATGTCTTGTGTGTACATTTACATTCCTAACAACACTTTATATTTCAAAGATTCTGGAAAATGTAATGAAAGCAGACATTTTATAAACACGTAACGAGAGGAGAGAAGAGAAGATACTGTAGCAGCCGAGCAGACACAGCCTCCTACAAGGGTGTAGGGTAGTCGAATAGAGGTACGGAGTTGTGGTCCTGTGATAAACCAAGGCGCTAATAAGCCATCACTCAGTCAACAGTCATTTATTTCCGATAGTTTTACAATCACTATGCCTTCCTCCAGTTCCAGCATACCAGCGGCCGTGCAGTGTCCACGGTGTACAGAGGTGCAGGGTAGAACATCTGTGCCAGTCCTGGAATCTGCTGGGTCGGCCCCTGGCATTCTCAGGTCAGTGTTGTGGGCCGGTTGTAGGAGGGAATGGCGGCCAATGCGTCTTTGCAGGCTGGCGTGACTGTGGACGCCTGTTTGGAGCCTCAGTGCAGTCGGTAAGAGACGCTGCACCGTGGACTCGGTCCCGGAAACCCACGTGCTGTTGTTTTCGGTTGTCGAGATAACGTACAGGTAGAGGACTCCACAGTGACATGAAGGATAACCCGAGGGGGAGTACCAGCATACTGCCGGTAAGACAGTACATGTAGCACCCAGGGATAGCGGCGTAGGAGGACTGTTGAAAAGTTTAACAGCTCGCAGACGGACAGATCGGTTCTTCATCCACGGAAGATCGGTCCGACCCTCGTCTTTGGGTAGTCACAGTTGTGCTCAGTAGGTATCACATTGCAGAGTTTATTTCCCACCACATCCAGATGTCTGTGAACCCGTTGAAGCAGACTCCAAGCTGGCGACAACTGGAAATATTTCGTCTCATTTACCGCCTTCCACTATAGTCGGAGTCACGAACGATTGCGGTCGATTTTAGGCTTGGTCTGCGCACCTACGTCAAACTTTTCCCGACAGGCAATGAGCGTTCAGTAATGTTCCGAGCGCTTTGCTGTGAATGTCGTAGACAGTACGAACACAAAGTACAGTGAGTTATTCAGTGATCCTTTTATACCATCTCTTGGAAGTTATCATCGCTGATGGTGACGCTAAGCGACAAATTCTGATTGGGCAAGACAGAGACGTAATTGGAGGATACACGCTTTCTTCAAGTGGAAAGCACACATATGAGAGCATACCTCAACTGTCGCTTGAAACAGGCAAAAATGCGATCCACATCCCTGTCTCGACCTGCGCGAACCACCGTCGTTTGTGAATCTGACTTCAGTACCGGTGATGCACATGGTGCGTCCACACTCTAAGGATGAGTGGAATCAAGGAGAAGTTTTTATTGCAATCAATGGCGTGATGATCGCCATTGTGATGAATGAATGTACTCCACCTTAGTCCAGCGAGTCAGCCATCTAGTCTCGAATAATGTTTAATTTCAGAGCTTCAGAGCGTTGCTTGACGCAAAGTTTGTAGTCTGAAGGGCATTTTTTCGTCGGCCGTAGGTGTAGTTACTGCATGTAGTCCTGTTACAGAAGAGTGTTGCGTCTGCTCTGCACTGTTATTCAAGTGCTGAAGCAGATGTCCATCGTGCAGTCTGAGTCAATGAGCTCCCTGCTTGTTTGCAAATTGACTCTTCCGAGTGTGACATTGTCTTCCCCGTTGTTGTGTACTTAACGAGCGTGCTCCACTTGCCGTCATCATATTCCTTTTGAAAAAAATTTCATTCATCACTTAATTACTTTTCTCCTGTTCAAGGATTCGTCATCTGAGATGTTTCACTCATATGAAAACAGATAAACTTTACAAACAAGATATGATATTTGGTTTCTGTGACTCGTAAAAAATGGTCGCCGCTACTATAAATAGCCAACAAAAGAGCACTTTGCTGTATTTTTTTTATGGACCGAGTCACGTGCAGTCCTGTGCTAGCGAGTGTAGCGGGGTACCGTATTTGTAACTGATATGTGCTTGGAGATGAGATGTACAACTGACACACTCATGATAAAATCTGCTACTGCGTGCGACTTGGAAAATTTCCCCAGTCACAGGACAGATTCATCGGAGGTCATGGGGGATTGATTTTATGCAGACGGGGGTGAGCTATGAGTTTACTTGATGGACTCTGAAACAATTAGGTTTAGCCGGAACATTCGTGAATTAATTAATAGCCTTCCAGACCAAATTTGTGATTAGCTGTTGGCTATTGAGCGTTGGGAGTTCAGTAAATTCAATTGGTTTTGATGAACTGTTTGAAATAATAAGTGGACTGTTATGTAGCTGACATGCATAGCTCTGCCTAGATTTGAAAAATTTATTATCTTTTCGGCGAGCGTAAGCTGTAAGCGGACACCTCCTTCTTGGGACCAGAAGGCACCCATAAAATAGCCATGTACGAAGCATTTTAAGTCCCAGTAGAAGGATATCAGATCGCGTCTGCCGTCTTCATCGCACAAAATGGTTCAAATGGCTCTGAGCACTATGCGACTTAACATCTGAGGTTATCAGTCGCCTAGAACTTAGAACTAATTAAACGTAAGTAACCTAAGGACACCACACACGTCCATGCCCGAGGGAGAATTCGAACCTGCGACCGTAGCAGTCGCGCGGTTCCTGACTGCGCTCCTAGAACCGCTAGACCACCACGGCCGGCTTCATCGCACATTTTTAGAAGTATGAATCAGATGAGATTTTTTCAACTGTTTAATCTTACGGAACATTCTTCCCTTCAAATAAGTTCCTTGAAAAGCCACACAACGCTGGAAACAATTGTTTTGCTCATCATGGCAGTGTTGGAACTCGGGTCTAGAATAACGTTCATGTGGTCGGTTGCACCCATTTGAACGTCGTTTATAGCCACATTGGGACGTTCGCTCATGAGACTTATCAATATCAGAAAGAGAAGAAAGTCACGAGGAGTCAGGTCGGACAAAGAAAGACACTGAGGAGCCACAGAAATGCTCACACTGGTGAAAAAACTGTTTACATAAATTGCTAGGACAAGGCACATTGTGGTGATAAAACACTAAAATTTTTTTGATGTTTGGTGTCTGATGAACGGTGGTGTGAATTAAATTCAATCTGCCGTCAACCGGAATCTGTCTGCATTTGCATCTGTTCTTAAAACTGAAGACCTTCCACTGTGAGGTTCAGTTGACTATTTTGTTCCGCAGATTCCTTAAACCAAGAAAGTACCTGGGCCCTTGACAAAAACCTGTCTCCGTAGGCCTGCCGAAGTTCTGAAAAAGATTGTTACCCTGCGTACTAGTCAGTTTTATGTGACTTGGGGCTATAAAATACGAGGAAAATGGAAATGAGCGTTTGGCGTCATCGGCTGGGAGGCCCCTTACGGGGCAAAATGGTTCAAGTGGCTCTGAGCACAATGGGACTTAACATCTGCGGTCATCAGTCCCCTAGAACTTACAACTACTTAAACCTAATAGACCTAAGAACATCACACGCATCCATGCCCGAGGCAGGATTCGACCGGACTGAAGCGCCTAAAACATCTCGGCCAACGTGGCCGGCTTCTTACGGGGTAGTTCCGGCCACCTTGGTGCAGGTCTTATTACATTCGACGCAAAATTGGGCGACCTGCGCGCCAGATGGGGATGAAATGATGATGAAGACAACACAACACTCAGTCCCTGAGCGGAGAAAATCCCCGAACCAGCCGTGAATCGAACCCCGGCCTCTTAGGACTTCAGTGCGTTACGCTAACCATTTAGCTATCGGACCATTAAGTATGATGTGACATGCCGATTGTTAGAGTATGGTTATTAACTCTATAAACAGCAGTGCCAGTCTTCTCAGTTTCAAGAATTGCGAATTATTAATGTACAGTATAGTGATATTTGAAAAAATAAAAATCCAAGTGTGAAGCGTATTAGAATACAAGACTTCATTTTATCGCCGGAGGACGATCCAACCGTCAGACATGCTTGAAATATTTTTCCGTTTTTCGAAATTCATCTCTTTCTAAAGGCGAGAACTCTGCCCTTGTAATATGTGTGCTAGCGAAAGCTTTCTTGGCTACCTAGCCCTTTACACAGCAACTAAACGTCGAAAACTTCTAACTCACTTAAAATTTAGGTGTTCTTCTGGGACGACTACCTTCAGAAACTTTCCGCTGTGGTGATACGAAATGCGATCATATAATTCAGACTATTTGGTGACAATGGGAGCCTGCTCACCACCCCCCACCGCCACTTGAGGGTGGCTTTGTTTGTTACATTAGTGAGGATTGTATTGGTGCTACTCGTCTCACCGATCCTGTGATACTTCTCTGTTGTTTTAAAGACGTAGATGATGAAAATATCACCGAGTGATTACATAACTATGCTTGTGGACAGGGATTCAGGAGCAGGTGCAGTGTAGTGCAAAAGAGGTGCTACAAATTGTTTGTCTATTACGACATAATTTGGGGTGACAGCAGCAGACAAATCTAAATTTGCTCTTAATTTATTTTTGCTCCAGCATAACAATCCGAATTTTAATAGAAAAGGTTTTCGAAGTTCCTTGCTGCTACAGCAACGAGTGTGCAGAGTAATGAACTGAATTACTGAGGATCATCATTTTCGACTTCATGGGCCATTCTGGAAATTATAGTGCCAAGGTTCCGGAGTGTTGCAAGGCCATCCTTCAAGACTCTTTCCCTTACATAATTGCAAAAGAAGTAATTATATGGTTAGAGATCGGAGCTATGGGTGGGCCATTCCACACCACGTCCAGTAGCTTGAAATTATGCATTCACAGTACCCTGATGGAACCAGTTCTGTTTGTTGACGTCCTGATCGTTAACGACTGTTACATTTTCAAAAGTACCAGTCATATCATTTTCAAAAGAATGTTGCTGCACCACATCACAGTTCCTCAAAAGTCGGCGCAGTTGAATTTAGTAAGAGAAAAGGTGGAATGTTTGTTTCATTATCCTTAGAAAAGACAGTTGAGACATTCTGAGTTGCTGCGCTGAATTTCTTTTTGATGTAATGGGCTCCTCCCCTAATAGGGGCATTCGACTACACCTTTATTGGTAGATACTTTCTGATTCCTATTTTGCACCATCCTGTAAGTTACGGTATTGTAATTAGGAAAGTGTGTTCTGTAGAGGAAGAAGCGAAGACTAGACGAAACAGCGACCCGTTATCACGCATGCCGAAAGACTATGATACATGCGTAGGATAAAATTCGTTTCGTTATACTGATGTTTTGATTCTCCGGAAAACAATAATCGTTGCAATGTTAACTGAAAGCAAGTGATACGATATCCAGTTAAATTTAAGTGCAATTGTCCAAACAAACAATTTGCAGCGGCTAACAAGTAAGTAAAGTAGTGGACTGTGAACTGTGACACACAGCATGTCCTGTAAGTACAGCAAGTAGCAGTTTCTGGCAAAATTACGTTTTTCAACTGATGCAGTCTCGTGTCGACATTAATGAGAATAACCAAGACATCGCCTGAGTTGCATTTCCACCACAGCTATGGACATCAAGAATCGCTATAGGTTTCACTGTATATTAGCAACACCGCTATTCCTGTGCGACCGAGTAGGGCTGATGAACTTCAGTACCGTTGAGTCAAGTTACTTGCTTTCAGAGGCGACATCGTATACTTTGTTCTTAACAGTTTCCGAGAAAACTGATGAAAATAATGGGGAACAGGCAAAATTAGCTGACTGCTATCTGCGATGTATTTTGCAGCTGCTGCTGAGTTGTTTATACGATGGTGAGTCGAATAAAAACCTAAAAAAAATTTAATATTATTTATTGTGCACAAGTGGTACACTTTTCAGGATAATCTCCCCCGCGCTCAATGCAAGTCCTCCAGCAATTACAAAGTGCATAAATTCCTTCCGACAAAAAATTCTTTTGGTAGTCCGCGCAACCATTCATCCACAGCGTGCCGTACCTCTTCATCAGAACGGAACTTCGTTTCTCCCATTGCGTCTTTGAGTGGTCCAAACATATGGAAATCACTTGGGGCAAGGTCTGGTGAGTATGGTGGATGAGGAAGACACTCAAAATCCAGGTCTGTGTTTGTTGCAACTGTTGCACGGGCAGTGTGGGGCCTTGCGCTGCCATATTGCAAAAGGACACATGCTGACAACAGTCCACGTCACTTTGATTAGATTGCAAGCCGCAGATGATTTTTAGATCTGTGTATGGTGCACTGGAGACAGTGGTCCCTCTAGGCATGTAATGCTCCAAAATGACGCCTTTTTCGTCCCAAAAGAGAGTCAGCATAACATTCCCTGCTGATGGTTCTGTTCTAAACTTCTTAGGTTTTGGTGATGAGGAATGGCGCCATTCCTTGCTCGCTCTCTTCGTTTCCGGTTGGTGGAGGTGAACTTAGGTTTCGTCCCCAGTAACGATTCGTTCAAGGAAGCCATCATCGTTTCGTTCAAAGAGCCATAAAAGTTCTTCATAGGCATCAACACGTCGTTCTCTCAGTTCAGGAGTCAGCGGCCGTGGTACCCATCTTGCAGACACTTTGTGAAACTGGAGCACATCACGCACAATATGGTGTGCTGTCCCATGACGAATCTGTAAACAATCTGCAATGTCATTCAGTGTCACTCGGCAGTTTTGCTTCACTATGGCTTCAACTGCTGCAATGTTCTGTGGAGTAACAACTCATCGTGCCTGACATAGACGAGGAGCATCTTCCACTGAAGTCACACCATTTGCGAACTTCCTACTCCATTCATAGACTTGCTGCTGTGACAAACGTGCATCACCGTACTGAACCTTCATTGATCGATGAATTTCAATAGGTTTCACACCTTCACAATGCAAAAACCTAATAACAGAACGCTCTTCTTTCTTGGTGCAAGTCGCAAGTGGGGCGGCCATCTTTATACTGATACTACGACGGTATGTGTGCATCTGCAATATTCTGCCACCTACAGGTCATTCTGCAGGCTGGGTGTACCACGCTTACCAACTTACAAGATAACGGCGCGAAATTTCGATCTGTTATTACAGATTTAAGGTTTTCATTTGACTCGCCCTCGTATGAGCTAATTCGTCCGTAACGGTGTATTCCACGTCTTCTGTTCAGTGACAAGTCAACATTTTCACCTGACGACATCAATAACAGGCGCAACTCTCAAGTCTGGGCAGATGAATTTTAAACGACTTACGATTATGGATGACCAATTCATCGGTCCAGTTGGTTTAGGTAACTGTGTGAATGGAATACGTTATCACCATCTCCTTTAAAATCTGTTGCTACAATTCTTGGTGGATATTCCTTTGGCAACACGTTTTCATATTTAATTTCAGCACGACTGACTCCCGTGACTTTCAGACAGCTGCATGTCGAGTACGGTTGAGGAAAGGGCATACGTCTGTTTGAAATATTTCGTTCAGACTCACCTCTCACCACTTACCTGTCCTCCTGAGTCACCGCTTACACGTTACTGTCACGAAAATGACCCCTTCGTCGAAAGTTCAATGCGCATAGTTCGTTAAAACCTAAGAGGAAAGCACTGCTTTCTTCGTTTCACATAAAAAAGACTGCGGTTTCGCTTTATCCCCAGTTTCTTCGACACAAAGCAGAAATTCCGCTACTCTAAGGATCCACACAAATTCCCTCCGACGTTTAATGAGCGTATCTGGCCTGCGGTTTTCTTTTCCGCGCAAAACGCAGGGAGAGACAGCGTGCCCGCTATTTGTCACGACCGACACTTCTCCTCGCGTTTTCGTCGCGCCTCTGTTATCGGAGACATCCGAGCGGGAAGTACACAAAGGGGTCGCGTAAGGCGGCAGGTTCATCCTTCAGAAATTAATTAAAAACGCGGCCGCTTCGTAAAGGAGGGCCAGAGAGCCGACAGCGGCGCTCGGCGCCTCTTCTCGCCCCTCGTCGTCCTCGGATTAAATGGATGCCAGCCCGCCGCGCCTACGCCGCTCCGCACCACACGCTCCGCGTTTATCGGCGGCCAGCGGGACACACGCAAAGCAGCGACGCATTAGCAGATTCCTCCAGGGGCGTCGCTGCCGAAGAGCAGCATCAGCAGCAGCAGCACGCGCCGGCGCCCTCTTTAGCGGCTCTGCCCTCCTCCTGCCTCCACCTTCATTTTCTTCTTCCTCCACAGGCCGTTTCAAAAAAAAAATGCGGCGACGTTTGCCTCGAGGGCAGGGCATACTTAATGTGTAGTGAACCGGAGGTTCCTCGGCCGTCCCCCCGCGACCGTGAACTTTCTTTGCTGTGGCAGCGTCGGGGTTCCCTTTTATCATGTCTAATATTCATGGAGACCAACCTGAGTTGCCTTTCCAGTCGAGAACTAGTTGTATGAGTTCGGCGGTAACCTGCACCAGTTCATCTCGAACAATATACTCTAATCTGGGGAGGGGGGTTGATGGAATCTGTTCATGAACACTTACTGTGATTTACACTACACCACGAAGATGACGTGCTACAGACGCGAAATTTAACAGCCAACGTTGTTGTGATGCCTCGTGTAAGGAGGAGAAATGCGTACCATTACGTTTCCGACTATGATAAAGGTCGTATTTGAGCCTATCGCGATTGCGATGTATCGTATCGCGACAATGCTGTTCGTGTTGATCGAGATCCAACCACTGTTAGCAGAATATGGAATCGGTGGGTTCAGGAGGGTAATCATGAACGCCGTGCTGGATCCCAACGGCCTCATATCACTAGCAGTCGAGATGAAAGGCATGTTATCCGCATGGCTGTAACGGATCGTGCAGCCACGTCTCTATCCCAGAGTGAACATATGGGGACGTTTGGAAGACAACAACCATCTGTACGAACAGTTCGACGACGTTTACAGCAGCATGGACTGTCAGCTCGAAGACCATGGCTGCTGTTACAGTTGACGCTGAATCATAGACAGGAGCGTCTGCAATGGTGTACTCCAAGACGAACCTGGGTGCACGAATGGAAAAACGTCATTTTTTTCGGATGACTCCAGGTTCTGTTTACCGCATCATGATGGAGGCATCCGTGTTTGGCTACATTGTGGTGAACGCACGTTGTAATCGTGTATTCGTCATCGCCATACTGGCGTATCACCCGGCGTGGTGGTATGGGATGCCATAGTTCACCTGTTGTTTGCCTTGACGGCACTTTGAACAGTGGACGTTACATCCCAGATGTGTTACGACCCGTGGTTCTACCCTTCATTCGATCCCTGCCAAACCCTACATTTCTGCAGGATAATGCACGACGGCATGTTGCAGATCATGAACGGGCCTTTCTGGATACAGAAAATGTTCAACTGCTGCCCTGGCCAGCACATTCTCAAGATCTCTCACCAATAGAAAACGTCTGGACAATGGTGGGCGAGCAACTGGGTCGTCACAATACGCCAGTCACTACTCTTGATGAACTGTGGTATCGTGTTGAAGCTGCATGGCCAGCTGTACCTGTACACGCCATCGAAGCTCTGTTTGACGCAATGCCCAGGCGGATCGAGGCCGTTATTTCGGCCAGGGGTGGTTGTTCTGGGTAATGATTTCTCAGGATCTATGCACCCAAATTGTGTAAAAATTTAATCACATGTCACTTCTAGTATAATATATTTGTCCAATGAATACCCGTATATAATCTGCATTTCTTCTTGGCGTAGCAGTTTTAATGGCCAGTAGTTTAGTAACATGTTTGTTTTATCAATATATATATATATATATGAACAAGGATAGTAAAGCTCGAAAATTATCTAGTACTCCAACAGTGACTGACCACTGCTGGAGTCTTATCGCACACACTGCATGTCAGAAGGCAGTGGTTACGTTAGAACATGAGTGTTAATTGAGGGCTAGAAAACGCGTTAGATGAAAGTCACAATAAACGGCCACAATTCGGTGACACACTACGCAACTGAACCCCAAATAGTGTCTACATCTACATGTATATCTACATACGTACTCCGCAAGCCATCGCATTTTGCGTGGTGGGACGGCCGTTGATTCCGAGCGGCTCTAGGCGCTACAGTCTGGAACCGCGAAACCGCTACGGTCGCAGATTGGAATCCTGCCTCGGGCATGGTTGTATGTGGTGTCGTTAGGTTAGTTAGGTTTAAGTAGTTCTAACGTCTAGCGGACTCATGGCCTCAGAAGTTAAGTTCCATAGTGCTCAGAGCCATTTGAACCATTTGCATGGTGGAGGGTACTTTGTGTCATTCAGTCAGAAACAGCAAGGCAAAAACGACTGTCTATGTGCCCCCATATGGGTTCTTACGTGAAATGTAGTTTGACGGCAGGAAGGAGACCTTCTGTTTGAGGGGAGCTGTTGAGAAAATTTAGAGAACAGAAATTTAAGGCCGACTTCAGAACGACTCGTTCTGAAGTCGGCCTCAAATTTCTGTTCTCTAAATTTTCTCAACAGCTCCCCTCAAACAGAAGGTCTCCTTCCTTCTGATGATTCCCGAAGCATCTCTGTAATACTTGCGAGTTGTTCGAACCTAGCGGTAACAAATCTAGCAGCCCACCTGCGAATTGCTTCGGCTTCTTCCTTTAATCCGACCTGATGCGGATGCCCAACACTGGAATAGTACTCAACAGTGAATCCCTCTAGTGTCCTATATGTGGTCTCCTTTACAGATGAACCAAACTTTCCTAATAAATCGAAGCTGCCAATTCACCTTCCCTCTTACAGTCTTCACATTCTCATTCCAACTCACGTTGTTTTGCAATGATTAATCGATGTGACTGTCTTAAGCAGTACACTACTAATGCTGTATTCGAAAATTATGGGTTTGTTTTCTCTTCTCACCTGCATTAACTTATATTTGTCTGCATTTACAGCTGTCTGCCATCTTGTATCCTCCTACAGCCGCTCAATGATGACACCTTCCCATACACCACAGCATCATCAGCAAACAACCGCAGATAGCTGCTCATCCTGTCTGCCAGATCATTTGTGTATGTAGGAAATAACATACCCCTGGAGCACTACTGACGTTACCCTTTTTCTCTGGTCAAGACTCGTCGTCATTCGTTCACTTAAGAAGTATTCCAGCCACTTACATAGCTAGGAACCTACTCCGTGAGCTTCCACCTTTGTTGCCGGTGAGCAGTGTAGGACCACCCAAATGCTTCACGGAAATATAGGCATGCAGAACCCACTCATTGCCCTTCATTCGCGGTCCGCAGAATCTCACGTGAAAAACGGGCAAGTTGAGTTTCGGACGAGCGTTTCTTTCTGAAACCGAGATAATTTGCAGACAGAAGCTTATCCCTATCAAGGAAATTTATTACATTCGCTCTGAGAATTTCTTCAAGGATTCTGCAGAAAATCGATGTTAAAGATATTGGTCAGCAATTATCCAGATCCGTTCTTTTTACCCTTCTCATATATAAGAGTACCTGCGTTTTCTCCCCGTCGCTTTGGAATTTGCCCTGGCACCGATATTCGCTATAAATGCAAGCTAAGTAAGGGGCCAATAATGTACTCTTTGTGAAACCGGATTGGGATCCCATCACGACTAGTAACTTCTTTACTTTCAACTCTTTCAGTTGTTTCTCTACACCAGCGTTGCTTATTACTATGTCGCCCACATGTTTCTGCTGGTAACACGCAATCCTGTACAGAAACACAATAAGTGGCCGCCGTGGCTAGCGAACATTATATGTATGCAGCAGTCAGCTCTGCACATTATTAGTATTTTCGGCAACTGCCTGTTCAAAACCCACTCGGTTAGCCGTGCGATCTGACGCACTGTTTTCCAGGCGGGAAGCGTGACGGTCAACAGCACGAGTCTACCCGGCGGAGGTCAGGTGTGCCGGCCAGTCTGTGGATGGTTTTTAAGGCGGTTTTCCATTTGCCTCGGCGAATGCGGGCTGGTTCCCCTTATTCCGCCTCAGTTACAATATGTCGGCGATTTCTGCGCTACACCATCGTTACTCTTCCACGCAAACGTTGGTATTACACTCGTCTGGTGTGAGATGTTCCCTGTTGGCAAGAGGGGGGGAGGGGGGTGGGGGGTGGTGGGGAGAGGTGCACTGTGGGCCGGGGGGCTGAACCGCACAGAGGCTCGGTGTGGCGCAGCGGTGGGGTGAATGGACTGCTGCAGCCTGTTGTGGGGTTGTGAACCCCTGAGGGCTACGAGTGAGACGAAGCCTCTCCGTTGTTTCTAGGTCCCCAGTTCAATACAATACAATACAATACCTATTCAAACAATGGGGCCACTATTTCGATGCTAAAACTTGAATCTCATTTCTAGGAAGTCGTGTTGTCGTTCGCAGTACCATTACAGTGCTGAGCGACTGTTGGCAAGGCGAATAATATTGACTAGTTATGGAGGCTCAAATGCTTCAAATGGCTCAAGTTATGGAGGTTCAAATGCTTCAAATGGCGGGCGATGCAAGAAGGATGTAAGAAGCACACAAGCACCTTCACTGAGAGCATTCCTTCCTGTATGAAGTCTACTAGTATAATGATGCATTAGCCTCGAGAAAGAAATTCGTAAGAAAATACATCTTTGGAAGTGAAACATGGTGCAGATAATCCAGAAAAGAAAAGAAGCGAAGGATTTGAGGTGTTAATATTAAGTGGACTGGTAAGATAATTAATGAAGATGGTCCTCTGTAGTGTCGACAAGGAAACGAACACATGGAAAACATTAAATAGAAGAAGGCATAGGATGGTAGGTTGTATGTTAAAACTTCAGCCCTTAACTTCCATAGTAAAAGAAGCAGAAGAAATTAACAATAGTAGGGGTAGACAGAGTGTAGAAGATACACATCAAGTATATGAGAATGTTATGTAAGAGTGTTGCTCTGAGTGATATCGTTGCGTGTCGCACCATATCAGTCAGATAGCTGATGTCAAAATCGTAACACAGAATTCCGAGGCTGACTTTGCAGTGGGATGGTTAAAATGGCTCTGAGCACTATGGGCCTTAACATCTCAGGTCATCAGTCCCCTAGAACTCAGAACTACTTAAACTACGTAAGGACGTCACACACATGCCTGCCGCGGCAGGATTCGAATCTGCGACTGTAGCGGTCGCGCGGTTCCAGACTGAAGCGCCTAGGACCGTTCGGCCACCAGAGGCCGGCTTGTTATGGAGCTCATAAGCGACACCATTTACAAAATTGCAGATCACTTGATATACAATATTTGTAATCAGGGTAATAAAAGACAGTATTGTCAATAATAGTGTTTTACCAAACTGGAAACTGATGGGGCATCCAGAAATATACTGAACTCGAAGGTCATCCCTTATATCGAATTTTTCATGCTTGTCTTTCGTGTCAAATGAAGTACTGTACATGGTGACTGTGATTCATAACATTTCATTTATGAGAACTACCTCCTACTTTGAAGTCATTGTTAATGCCTGGTTTACAATGGATAATGTACGTTTTCCTCTGTTTACGTTTGTCTTAAGTTTACAGTTAACTGTTCTACCACAAAGTCATTGTTCGTGATTGGATCACATGTGATAATGTATGTTTTCCTCTGGTGACGGTTGTGTTAAGTTCACAGTTAATTTTTTGCTAGTATGCACAATCTATGATACTGCTAAACGAAGCAAAAGTTATGTCTGATTTATAAGAAGAGAACTTAGGTTTATATCACTGCATACCTCCACTTGAATGACCTACTTTGTAACATTAGCACCCACCCACCCACTCTGTGACACACACACACATACTAGCGGAGCGATTCAAATTTCCTCTAGGGAACATACGAAGAAGCAGCAACAGAAATCACCACATTAGCAGTAAGGACTGTGCGTTCCGTAAACTGGGTAAGGAAGGTGTCACCTCATTTCTCACACAGCGGTTAGAACAAATTTAAAAAACGAATTTATGTACAGAAAACAGCTCAAGTTTAAACTACTTGTGGATGGAGATAAAGAAAATTCTGTATAATTAATTAATAATTAAAGACCTTAGCGACCGCTCTTTTTTCACTAAGACAGTTTACAGAAGCGTTTTAAGAGACTGGAGGATACTGTACAAAGCAAAGAACAAATCGTGTGATTAATAGTGTTTGTTTGACAAAGTCCTAATACGAAAAGTCTTTAAAATTTTCAGTAGAAACATATTATCGTAGGAGCTCTTGTAACTATTCTAAAAAAAGTATTATCTACAGTTGTAATCTACCTCCATATCTTGTATGTTCCCAGCTTAAAAAACTGTCATCGGAAAAATGTCGAAAGGTGCCCTTTTGTACATTAAGTCTAGACCCAAGGAACGAGCTATATCTCGAACTGACAATATTAAAAAAAAAAAAAAAAAAAGAAGTGTGATTAGTGTATACGTTGCGCTCAACGGAAAGAATTGGGGCCATAAGTCAATATTTTAATGAACTTTAAGATCACGTCTGCTCCTAGTATTTTCATGATCTGATTCGAAGAGCTTGTAAATGATCCACCTTACGTTAAATCATAGGCCTATCAGTGAGCATTCATGACTGCGTCTAATAGTCTGACGCCGTTTTACACAAAACCAGAAATAAAAAGATGCGCAACGACCACGTCGAATATAATATGATAAGCAGCAAGTGTTCTCTGAGTTTCCGCATCGTAGCAAAACGTTTATGCTGACATCAGTTTTGAAATTAATAAGAACGAATACAAACTTACGCTGACTGCAACTCTCCCACGTACTGATGGACATTCCTGCTGAAAGCAGAGAGTAGATTAGAAAACTGTCAACTGAAATTAAGTGCCCATCGCTAAATTTATATCAAACCACGCAAGTTGTCATGTCTTTAAGCATAAATTCGTCAGTGACACGGGAATGGAAATAAATCGTGGAGGCTTGAGTTAAATTAGTGATTATTAAGACTCAAGAAAATTAGGGATCTATTACATGATTAGTTTGGCCGTACATAAGGTAAAAACACCAGAAGGGCAGTTCTGAAGCTGCGGTTAATATTGGAAACAAGACCGAAGAAAAATCAAGACTCATTCACAGGGTTTGTTGACCTCGAAAAAGCGTCAGACAATGTAAAATGTTGCAAGATGTTTGGAATTTTTAGAAAAATAAGCTATAGCGAAAGACGGATAATATATAATATGTACAAGAACAAAGAGGCAACAATAAGACTGGAATACCAACAACGAAGTGCTCGGAGTAAAAAGGGTGTAAGACACAGATCTGTATATCGAGAAGCAACGACAGAAATAAAAAGTTCAAGAGGGGGATTAAAACTCAGCATGAAAGGATATCAACAAGAAGATTTTCTCATGACATTCCTGTCCTGAGTGACAGTGAATAAAAAAAATACAGGATCCACTAAATGGTACGAACAGTGCAATGGGTAAAGAACTTGAATTGTGAATAAACCGAAGAAAGACAAAATTAATGAGAAATACCGTAAATTAGAACAGCGAGAAAGTTAACATTGGAATTTGGGATCACGAAGAAGACAAAGCTAAAGATTTCTGCTACCTAGGCAGGAAAATAACCCAAGATGGATGGATCAGCAAGGACGTATAAAGCAGACTAGCACTGGCAAAAAGAACATTAGTCGCCAAGTCAAGTCTACTAGTTTAAAACACATGCCTTAATTTGAGAAGAGATTCCTGAGAATGTACGTTTAGAGCACAGTTAGTGAAACATGGACTGTGGTAAAACCGACACAGAAGAGAGTCGAAGCATTTGAGGTGTTCAGCCGCTCGGGGCACTCGTGCTTGGGACCACTTCACTTCGCGACGTTGCGCAGAACCCGCGTAGTCGCTTCTCCGACTTCATCGTTCTTACTGTTGTAATACCTGGACTCTGCTTCTTGCTAAAATATTTGTAATGATACTTCGTTTGCTAGGAGAAATATAAATTAAGTAAATCTTCTCTTTATTGTGTGTCATTTCTGCTCCTGTCCAGTCCAGCACAATACAAAGGAATATATGGAAAACACTTAAAATTATAGTGGACAGGATGATAATACACTTGCTAAGGCATCAATGAATAAATTTCATGGTACTAGAAGGAGCTGTAGAGGACAAAAGCTGAAGAGGAACGCCGATACTGGGCTACATTGAGTAATTAATTAACTAGTCTCAAGGCTGATATACCAAAAAATCTAAATCCACAATCATTGATGCATGAAACATTACAATTGTTCACAAGTGGAAGACTACAAGACCACCACATAATAAAGAAATGGCTAAATAAAAATTCTAGATAATTTTGAAAATCCTCGAAAGATTTAAATACAAGAAAATGTGACCTATTTAACATGCCTACTGTCGTAAATGCTTCTTAAAGGACTGGTACGATGCCTCGTACATCGAAAGCTAAGGACGTTAAGCTTACAAATGAGTAAAGGCACGTAATGATCTGACAACGTTGCAAGCAAATATTTGTTCAATTAGCAAAAACCAAGCTACTGCTTCGCCATTCTTGTTAACTCATTGCATGAGGATGGATGTCCATCAGAAAGCAGCTTCAAAGCAAGTTGCTATATCAGTCTCCTATCACAAGAATGTAGAAGCTCAGCCAAGGTCACTACCAGATCTACTCGTGGAAACAGGCAGAAGGAGACAAGAATTCTTTGTATCTTTCAAACAAGATTCAAACAGCGACGACTTAGCCTGTATTTGGCTTGCCCCTCTGCCGCCCAAAGTATCTCTTGGAAGACATTTCTTCACTCAGCATTCAAAGACTTTGAAACTTTCAGCAACCGATCACTTGCTGCAGAACATCGTTGAAACATGCATGCGAGTCACAATTTGTAGAAGAAATATACATTAGAAAATCCTGAAACATTGAAAACAGCGAGACTGCGAAGTATTCAATGTGCATACAGTTGGATTAATGGAAACCAGTGTGTGTACTTTGAACAATTTTTTTCAAAGTTGGCGTTACAAGAAGCAGTTTTCAGTATGAGGGCTCTATTATCAGAGTGTCATTCTTGAAACAAAATAAGAGCTTCAAGTATATCGGATCGTAATGAGAACTACACGAAAGACTTCACAAGCAACTGCCCTCAGCACGTCGTTCTTCATGGAAATCTGAAGTAACTTCCGGTTTACATCAAGTACTGTTGCTGCCAACATCAGTACCTGCATTAGGTTAGTCAAAATGGTGGTGGTGTGTATAGATAGTGGAAACTATACCGAAACCGTAAAGGACCTGCCATTAATAAGCGGCATCTGCTACAAGTACAAAAATCCCTTTTTAAAGCACAGGAAACTGAAATGTGTTGTAACGATGAAGTATTGAATACTACGTCTGAAACGCTTCAAGTCTCTTGTTTTCCGGTTACACTTTCCATGGAGGTTTGATAGTTCACATACAACGTATCCGTAGTTGGGAATACGAGCAACCATAAGCTGTATAAGAGAATTATGACACTGAAAATTTGTGCCGGACGGGGTCTAGAAACCGGATATTCCCGGTTTACGTGGGCGGTCGCCTTAATCGTTCTGGCTGTCCATGCTTGACTCAAGATTAGACTCAAACTTCCATATGTCGTCGTTCCTGCATCACAGCCTGTACTCGTAGACGTATTATGTGACTCTCGTGTAGGGGAGCACGTCTAAACTGGAAGTCGCTGCCTGAGGTTCGGCAGATGGATAAAATATTGCAGTTCCTTTGTTGTTAAGAAGAACGATTCAGTGCTCCTTCAACATGCGTGCATATCTGAAGGAATATTGACAGAAGCGTCTGCAGCCGTTATATGAGATATATAAAATGTATTCGCAGTTGCCAGTGCAAACAGCTGTCAACTGTGTAAGGGCGTCGTGCTAGGATATCTGGCGCAAAACTTCTGCAACAGTCTACCCTGCTCTCACGAACTCAAAAAGAAAGGTGTAAAAAAATCGATTCCCTCTGTCCCACTCCCTGTCTACCGCGGCATTTGGCGACTTGCAATGGGCCGGGCCTCCGACCCTTTTGCATCGTGTGGAGATCTTAACGGCCAAAGCAACTTTTCGAATGATGTGTCACTCGATGAAACGTGGACCATATATAAAAATAGCTGCTATACTATAGTACGGAAGGTAATTGGAAAAGAAATACGCAACAAGACGAACAGAAATGACATATTTATTCAGCGACGAAAATTTCACTGACTTCACTGTGGTTTATGATGGTCCCCTAGATGTTACAAGTACCGGGAAACGGTTCTTACTTGGGTGTGTGAACAAAACGAACTGCAATTCACGCTCTGGATATTGCTCTCGTGCCAACCACAAGGTGGTAAGAAATTCTCGTGGTAGGGTGCTCCATTCTTCCACCAGCGATTTTGACGACTCATGGATGGTCGTTAGAGCACACGAATGTGCGTAAATACGTCCATCCGTGGCATTCCGCATTTGTCGGGTGGGCTGTATGACGGTGGAACGGGAACGCTAGTTCATTTGGAGAATATCGTGTCTTTGCAAGAGCTCCCTACCTGCACATTTCGAAGCTGTCGCACATTGTTACTCATAAAAAAGACGTCAGTGCGGAATGTGTGCCGGAAAATATGCACACGAGGAAGGAGAACAGCATCAGAAAACGTTGACCGACGAGTTTATTGTGTTCAAAGATCTGGATGTGAGTGCGCCCATGCGACGACGTAGCTCCCCATGCCGTAACACCAAAAAATCGCGTTCAACAATGCTCCTGTGTGTACACTGATCTGGAATAAGTAGTGAGATACCGCCTAATATCCTGTGGAACCTCCATTTTCCCAGCGTAGTCCAGGAACTCGACGTGGCATGGGCTCAGCAAGTCGTTGGAACTCTCCTGCAGAAATAGTGAGCCATGCTGCTTCTAAGGCAGTCGATAATTGCACGAGTGTTGACAGTGCGGGGTTTTGTGCGGGAACTCATTTCTCTATTATGTTCCATTAAAGTTCGATGGGTTTCATGTCGGACGGTTTAGGTGGTCAAATCAGTCTCTTAAATTGTCCAGGATGTTCTTCAATCCTGTGACATAGTGCATTGTCGTCCATAAAAATTCCATCGATGTTTGGAAATATAAAGTCCATGAATAGCTGCAGAACGTCTCCAAATAATCCAACATATTTCCAGTCAGTGATCGGTTCATTCCGTTTAAACACAGCCCATACCATCATGGAGCCACCAGTTTCTGGCACAATGGGGTCCATGGCTTCCTGGGATCTGCGCCATGCTCTAACGCCACCGTCAGCTCTTAGAAACTGAAATAGGGATATGTTTGACCAGACCACGGCCTTTGAGTCGTCTGGGGTTCAACCGATATTGTCACCAGCACGGGAGAGGCACTGTAGGCGATGTGGCGCTGTCAGCAATGGCACTCGTGTCGGTCGTTTGCTGCCATAGCCTATTGACGCTAAATTTCGCCACCCTATCCTAACGGACATGTCTGTCGTACGTCCCACATTGATTTGTACGGTTGTATCACGCAGCTTTGCTTGTCTGAGAGCACTGACCATTCTACGCTGTCGTGGCTACTGTCGGTTGTTAAGTGAAGGCCGTCAGCCATTGCGATGTCCATTGTCAGAGGTAATGCCTGAATTCTGGTATTTTCTTTCGCGCTCTTGACACTGTACATATCGGAACAACGAATTCTTTAACTATTTCCGAAATGGAATGTCACATGCGTGTAGCTCCAACTATTACTCCGCGTTCAACGTCTGTTAATTCTCATCGTGTGGCCATACTCACGACGGAAACCTCTTCACATGAATCACCTGGGTACAAATGACAGCTCTGCCAATGCCCTTTTATACCATGTGTACGTGATGCTGCCATCTGTGTATCACAGAGAACCGATTCCAGAAACCACGAGAAGACTGTAATAAATATAAAGTGTACACCCCAGATTCAAGGAGGTTTCAATGGACCTCTTGCCTCCTCTTGGATTTGCGAATACCAGTAGCGTACTTTCTGTAAGAACTTCACTTGAAACTGGAAGACATATATTACCTTAACAATGCCGACGACATCTCAGTGAAATACGAGAAGATCGCAATATCTACCTCGAGAAACGACTGGTAGCAATCCGTTCTCCTTTGTACAGGGTGTGACATTTAAGAGTCGTATTTCGTCAGTCTCTGTGTGTCCTGAGCGATAGTCCACTCCCCGCGTTGTAAAGAAGACTGGCGCCCTGCCACAGAACAACCCCGCCCCTTACCTTCCCCGTCATCCACCCCTCTGGTTCGTTTCGGCAGCGGCCGTAAACAGCTAATTACCTACTCGCAAAGCACGCGCAGTCCTGTATCCTGTACCGTGCCTGTTTGTTTTGCGTTGCAGCGTCTCTTGCTTCTCCATCTCCCACCACCCTTCTCCTAACCCCATCCCCCGAGCACGGGGCACAAATCTTGCCTTTCTCATTTGGAATGATAATTTTTACGGCGCCAGAAGAAGGAAAAGAGCAGTTTCTTCCTACACGGGTAATAAAATTTAAAACATTAAAATGTGGGTCCCTCATTCAACTTCACCTCTTTCGCCCTTCCGTCTAAGTAGTTTTGCAAGTGTGTGTGTGTGTGTGTGTGTGTGTGTGTGTGTGTATGTGTGTGTGTGTGTGTGTGTGTGTGTGTGCGCGCGCATGGTGAGAGAGAAAGAGGAGTACAGAGAGTACGTGCATTATATAGCAGATGCTTTACTTCATCCTTTCTTGATATTTATCTGGATATTTATGGTTCCTGCCGAACACGTTGGTATTTTTGTAATGTTTATTATCTGCACTGTCTACATGTAAAACCTACGAGAAAATTTTTAATACAGGTCATAACTATACACACCCCAACATTTTCGTCCTATATCATTACATGAAAAGAGAGCAACAATATGTAGGGTGAATAAAAATGCTTAACAGAAACCCTAGCGTTTTGTAACATTCCGTCATAACAGAGTAACTCAGATTGGTCAAGGGTAACCCCATTTGACTATATATCAAAAATCCTTGGCCTCTGTTAGTTTTCATCACCTGCTTTAATTCTTGGTAACGGCGTTGCGGCAGTGGACGCACCGGTTCCCGTGAGATCACCGAAGTTAAGCCCTGTCGGGCGTGGTCTGCACTTGGATGGGTGACCATCCGGACTGCCTTCCGCTGTTGTCATTTTTCGGAGTGCACTCAGCCTCGTGATGCCAACTCAGGAGCTACTCGAACGAATAGTAGCGGCTTCGGTCAAGAATACCATCATAACGACCGAAAGAGCGGTGTAATCACCCCACGCACCTCCTATTCACATTCTTCTCTGAGGAAGACGCGGTGGTCGGATGGTCCCGGTAGGCCACTTGTGGCCTAAGGACGGAGTGCTTTAATTCTTAATAAAAATCAACAGCAATAGCCGTCGAAGGTTTCCAGCATACAGAATAACCCTCGTTCTTTTAACGGCCTCGTCAATGAGAGTTAAGAGCCACCTTCTTATCCTTGGATGGTAAAATTGTCTCTGAAAGGCAATAATCAACGCCATGAGGATACAGAAGGCAATGGAAACCACTGCACTGACGGTAAATAATGTCTATACTCAATACTTGTGGCCTGTAGTTTAAAATGTTTCATGATGATCTCTCCATTGGCGAAAGATTCCAGATTAGTTCAAATGGTTCCAATGGCTCTAAGCACTATGGGACTTAACATCTGAGGTCATCAGTTCCCTAGACATAGAACTACGTAAACCTAACTAACCTAAGCACATCACACACATCCTTGCCCGAGGCAGGGTTCGAACCTGCTAACGTAGCAGTAGCGCGGCTCCGGACAGAAGCACCTACAACCACTTGGTCACAAAGGCTGGCTCCAAATTAGTCTCCCATTCGGATCACCATGAGGGAGACGGCTAAGGGGGACGCGACGATGAGAAAGAGTGAATAAACAACGAAAGGCTAACAAGGTACTACTCGTAGTGCTGAATATCGGAAGTTGTAATGTGGTAGAGAAGCTAGAAACACTGAACAGGAAAATGCAAATGTTCCTTCTAGACCTTTTGGGCGTCAGTGAAGTGAAATGGAAAGAGGATAAGGATTTATGGTCAGATGAATACCAAGTCCTAGAAACCTCAGCAGAAAATTGTATGAGGGGATTAACAGTCGTTATTAATAGGAAAGTAACTTCGGTGTGAGTTATTGTGAACAGTTCAGTGATAGGGTTGTCCTCATGGGAGTCAACAGCAAATCAATGTCCACAACAGTAACTCGGACATGCCGAAGTCACAAGTAGAGGTTGAAAAGACAGAGGGCGTAAAGGAAGTGGTTGAAAGTGCATCTTGGTATCTAAAAGCGGATGATAATCTAATAATCAAGGGATGATGGTACAATGGGCCTAGGGGCAGGAAAAGAAGACGGTGTTATGAGGGATTTGCCTCGGTATTGGAAATGAGAGAGAACTGCAATAGAACTGAGCTAGCAATATCAGATACAATGATAAAGATTCGCCATAGGTCGAGGTGCATGTGGAAATGGCTGAGGGACATGGGATGAATAATACTTGATTACATCAAGCTGAAATAGAGATTCCGAAATCAAAACCTGGATTGCCAGAAGCAGATATAGGCTCGAATCAGGATGAAGTGATGATGCTAAGTTGGCTGAAATTTAAGAGAACCCTCGCGATGTATTAACTTGGATAGAAGTGGGACTCTGAAGTACAAAGGAATGATGATATGAATTTGTAATCCTCAGAGGTATCTCAGATCAAGAACTGACAAATTTAAAAATGTTAGACACAGAAGTTTGACGGAGAAACATAGATACTAGGAAGGCAACGGCAAAGAAATGGGGGATAACAGCAGGTGTACTGCTGAGCAACAAAAGAAGAAGGTAGAAAATTGCTCACGGAACAACATGACCTATGATGGAAATAAATAGGAGGTGCTGAGAAGGCTACGCGAAATGGTAGGAAAGTGCGATGACAACGAAGAAGAAGTGGTCTTCGGAAGAACTAAATTGCCACCCAGGAAAACTGAAAAATTCTCAGGTGATAGTGAAAGACTGCAGAGGTAATTCTGCTGTTAATCTTATATGAGAAAGCGGATAGATGGAAACAATACACTGAAGGCCTCTATGAGGAGAAGGACTTGTGTGATGACATGTGGGAAGAAGAAATTGGAATCGATATGGAAGACGTAGGTTCTCCAATTTTAGAATCAGAGTTTAGCAAGACTTGGAAGACTTGCGACCAGATAAGGAGGAGTGAACAGACAACATTTCTTAGGAATTTATGAAATCATTGGGGAAAGTGGCAATCAAACGACAGTGCAAGATGGTACAACATACTACATCTATAAGAACCGAAACGAAAAAATAAGGCCGGCCGCGGTGGTCTAGCGGTTCTAGGCGCGCAGTCCGGAACCGCGCGACTGCTACGGTCGCAGGTTCGAATCCTGCCTCGGGCATGGATGTGTGTGATGTCCTTAGGTTAGTTAGGTTTAAGTAGTCTAGGGGACTGATGACCAGAGTAGTTAAGTCCCATAGTGCTCAGAGCCATTTGAACCATTTTTTGAAAAAATAGGAATGGAAGAACAGGAATGTAGTGTTCCCATGGAAAATGGTGTAACGGAGAGACACAGTCCTCCCACTCCACTGTACATTGAAGAAACATAGTGAAAATAGGGATGTGTTCAGAACTCAAATTAAAATTCAAGATGTAGGAACATCGATAAGATTCGCTGAAAACATTGCGATCCCCAGTGAAGTGTTACAGGATACACCTAATAGAATGAACAGTCTACTGACAATGAGCAATGAATATAGAATATAGACTGAGATTAAATCGAAGAAAGACAAAAGAACGAGGAGTAGCAGAAACGATAACAACGAGGAACTTAGCATCAAAATTGAATAAGACGTTGTGAGGAAATT
The DNA here is from genome assembly GCF_023897955.1 of Schistocerca gregaria. Taxonomy (NCBI): domain Eukaryota; kingdom Metazoa; phylum Arthropoda; class Insecta; order Orthoptera; family Acrididae; genus Schistocerca; species Schistocerca gregaria. The sequence goes on from NC_064924.1 coordinate 203,359,927, forward strand.
ATGATATATGGATGCAAAGTAAAGTATGATGGAAGAAGCAGCAGTGACATAAAAAGCGAACAAATACAGGAAAAAGAAGCATTCTTCGCCCAAAGAAGACTTTATGAATCAAACATTGGCATTTATTTGAGGAAGAAGTTCTTGAGACTGTACTTCTGGAGCACATATTCGTACGGTGGTGGACTTTGGGAAAAAACCGGAAAAGAAGTGATTCGAAGCCCTGAGACAGAAGGATGTACAAAGTTAAATCGATTTATAATGAGGAGGTTCTCCGCAGAATCGGCAAGGAAAATATACGAAAATACTGCCTAGGATAAAGGACAAGTTGACAGTACACATGTGTTAAACCGTCAGAGAATAACTTCCACAGTAGTAGAGGGAGCTTTGTAGATTGCAATGGGAATGTTAAATATTGGAATACATCCATCAGATAACTGAGGACGTTTGGTATATTTGCTTCTAATACTGCTCTGGGATGAAGAGACTGGTACAGGTGAAGAAGACATGGCCGTATCAAATCAGTCAGAGGAAGAAAAAACTTATTTCCTCGTGTTTCCAAAATATTTTGTGGGATCGGACTTAGCTAATGTGGCTCTATCGTTACAAGTAATATATCTTTCTAAAGAGACACTAAGCAGTTTTCTTTTCGCCAGACGGTTCCATTTGAAGCCTAACCTGCGTCTTCCTTGCGTTCGGCATGTGTACCTTCTTTGGCGGAATCCGTTGCCTATTTAGCTTTTGAATTTATTCTGTTGCCAGTATGGCCTTCCTGTCGTAGAAATTCTAAAAGACGGAAGTTTCTCGCGGCATTCGTATATGCTACCTGTGTCCGTAGGCTGTATTATCTTTTTGTATGTTGCGATTCGGAATACGCCCATTTACCTAGATAAGTGTGATAAAACGCTAGAAACACACACACACACACACACACACACACACACACACACACACACACACACACACTTGCATACTTCTACGCACCAACGTACTCATATCGTGCATATCTGTTTACGCAGCGATGAATGTAAACGCACAAGCGCTGATAATGCAGTCGGCGACAGGACAAGGACAGTTGACCGGAAGTTGGCATTGTTGTGCTGAAACGTCCATACTCTCATGCAACTATTGACATTGTGAAGTCTGCAAATGCTCACGTGTCGTAAAGCGAAGAACTGTACCAGGTCTCACTTCGAAATATGTTGTTAAGAAAAAATAGCGCCTAACTTGCTTTCGATTTTCAAGATTTAAGTTAGCCAGCAATTTTGATTCAGCATTCGTGTTGTTACTGAGGAAATTATTTTTTTAAATTTTTTTAGTGGAAAAGAAGCTGTTTTGAGTACCGCCTAAGCAGATTCCACGTAACTGCTATATGATGCAACAGAGTGTAACTAGAGCGTCGGAAGATCTTTGGCGACGTTCGCGGACGATGCTGTTGACATTAGAGTGGTGGTGGTGGTGGTGGTGGTTAGTGTTTAACGTCCCGTCGACAACGAGGTCATTAGAGACGGAGCACAAGCTCAGGTTAGGGAAGGATTGGGAAGGAAATCGACCGTGCCCTTTCAAAGGAACCATCCCGGCATTTGCCTGAAGCGATTTAGGGAAATCACGGAAAACCTAAATCAGGATGGCCGGAGACTGGATTGAACCGTCGTCCTCCCGAATGCGAGTCCAGTGTGCTAACCACTGCGCCACCTCGCTCGGTGTTGACATTGGAGAGAGGCTGCGACACAGAGAGCGTTCAATCGAATTGCAGGAACACGCGAAAAGGATCGAATGGTGCACGGGGTGGCAACTGACAATCAGTCTCAGTAATAAATGTCCATTTTCATACGCTACTGTCGAGTAAATAACGATATCTTTTTTAGGGGGAAAATCGTCTTTAGAAACTTTTCCATTTCCACCAACGGACTCGCTGGGTACTGAAATGCTTTCTGACTCGGTGAGATAACACAGCTTCCAATAGCAATGTACTGTGGCATTTACGTGGCAAAACACGCCAGCGTCTGTTACGTAATACAGTTTCTTCAAAGGCGATTTTCTCATAGGGACAACATGATGCACCAAGTCATGGGCTTTCGATGCTTTATAGTAAATGCAATTCCTGAAGTGCTGTTGTTTCCAAAATATCTAAACTGTTCACACTGAAATCGACAAAATGGAAAGGAAATAGGATAGAAATTTTAAGATTACTTTTAAAAATTAATGGACTATCTCATTTGCAATAAAATACAGTTCATGTTCTACTTCTATCAAACATTGGCCTTAATTTGAGGAAGAAATTTCTGGGAATTTAGATCTGGAGTATAGCGTTGTACAGGGTGCACTAAAAGAAATCATGCGATTTTTAAACAAATCGTAACTATTATGTTATTTGAGATAAGGTGTAAGGTCCATTTTTCGATGCTGAGAACAGTGTTACAGGAAGCACGTATCTCGATACGATTGAGAATTTTATTTCCCACAGTTGGAGCCTGTTTCGAACGACGTCATTTACCAACAGGATGGGGCATCGCCACACAAGCATCTGGAAGTGCGGGAATTTTTAAATCAAAGGATTACTGAACGATGGATGGGTCGCGCTGGACCAAATGATTCAGCCTTACATTACTGGCCTCCAAGGTCAGCGGACATGTCTGAATGGGATTATTTCTTGTGGGGGGTATATAAAAGACTCTGCCTATGTACCTCCGTTACCAACAACAGTGAATGAACTGAGACATCGCATAACAGCAACTGAGGAAGCTGTAACTCAAGATGTGCTCTCTGCAGTGTGGGAACTGACATATGCAGTGCGCCTCAAGGGGGGCATATTGAACACTGATGAAAAGGTATAAAAAACCGCTTTTTGAGTTTTCTGTTCATCAAAAACTAAATTCATTGTATATGTTTACCAGTTTCAGAAATGACATGACATATCGAAAAATTCTTTTTGATACATCCTATATTTCAATGGAAACTGGACTGAGGGGAAAACGGAGAAGGAAATCGAATCGCTAGAGATGTTATGCTATAAAATGAAGGTGAAAGTAAATTGAACTTTTAAGAAATGGAGAGGTTCTCCGCTTAATAGGCAATGAAAGAAATGCGTCCGTGCTACTAGAGGGAACAGCAGAGGGTAAAAATGTACGGGAAAACAGAGATTGTAGAATAAACCACAAGTAGCTGACAACTGCAAGCGCTACTCTGAGTTAAAAAGAGTGGCTCATGAGAAGCGCATGAGAGGAAGTCGTTGCGAACCGCAACACATTGGAAGACTGATGAGCACCTCCTCACCCACCCCCCGTCCCTCACCCTCTAAAGGAAAGCGTCATTGTGTGGGCCCAGTCTCATTTAGAATCAGAAGGAACATGGGGTCAACCTGGTTGCCGGTAACTACTGCGCTTTGGATCTCGTGACTGAACATTAAAAAGTTGAGATCCACAGGCACCCTGCTTGCCTATAATTGTGAGTTCGGCTTGTGCCTTTCACACAATGTTTGGATGTACTGGCCCATATATGAGTCAAATGAAAACCAAAAACCCACCACAGCGGGACTATGGGATGGTTCTGTTCAAAAGTGATTACCGCACGCGTTATGTTATTTACACCCCCCCCCCCCCCCCCCTGGGAGACGAGATGAGCAAATCCTGTTCCGTAGAATACAGCCGGCCGTTGCCGAATCCACAACCGCAGCCACTCTTGCATGTCATCGTCCTACTGAAGCTGACGTTGACGCATGCCTTTCTTCACGCCACCAAAGACGTAAAATCACACGGTGAGCGATCCGGGCTATACGGAGAATGTTCCAGGTTTTCAACCAAATCACTGAAGCATAGCCTTCGTCCGACTGGTAGTGCGACAGCGGGCATCATCGTGCTTCAGGATGGTTCCTTTCGTCAGCATTCCGACACACTGAGGACAAACGGCAAAAGCAACACTGGAAAAATCCCATATCTCACCCACCAAAGAAATGAAAAGGCGTTACGATGAGATCAGGATGACCTTCTTCTTCTATTACAGAGTCTCTCTCTGCTCGTCGATTTCCTCTAGTGTGGAACTAGTATCAATGCGCACCGCTATGAATACACTTTACAGCAACTGCGACGCGCCGTGAAGGCAAAACCACCTAGGAACGCTGTCCGATGGAATCATGATTTGAAACAGCCAATGGGAAGAAGGCAACACTTCAGGAATTTGGTTTGGAAATTCTCGAACATCCTCCGTACAGTCCGGATCTTTCACACCGTGACTTTCATATCTTTGGCGACCTGAAGAAACACATGCGCGGACGTCAGTTTCAGTCGGACGAGGAAACACAAGAGTGGGTGCGGTTATCGACGTTCTTTTGTCTTTATTATCAGTCTCAGACGTCGTTACCAGTTGTAAATACTGGAAATAGTATCGGGAAGCAGGGAACTTAATCACTCTCGCTCTAGTGGTACAGTCGTTGAACACGAAGTGGGATGTCACAGTGGCTAAATCTTGGACTAGAACTGGTGTAGAAGGTGGTTCTGATTCCTGTATGGTCATCTAGATTTTGATTTTCCGTTGCTTTCCTAAATCGAGTAAGTCAGAAACGAGAAAAAATTTGGTTCAAATGGCTCTGAGCATTGTGGGACTTAACATCTGAGGTCGTCAGTCCCCTAGAACTTATAACCACTTAAACCTAACTAACCTCACGTCATCACACACAGCCATGCCCGAGGCAGGATTCATACCTGCTACCGTAGCGGTCGCAAGGTTCCAGACTGTAGCGGCTAGAACCGCTCGGCCACAGTGGTAGGCGAAACGAGTATATTTTATTTGAAGTGGACACAGCTGAATTCCCTGTCAGCTTTCCATAATGTGAGCTTATACTCCGTTTTTATAGGTCAGTTAAAACGGTTTTGACTAGGCGCTTCAGGCCGGAACCGCGCTGCTGCTACGGTCGCAGGTTCGAATCCTGCCACGAGCAAGGATGTGTGTGATGTCCTTAGGTTAGTTAGGTTTAATTAGTTCTAAGCCTAGGGGACCGATGACCTCAGATGTTAAGTCCCATAGTGGTTAGAGCCATTTGAACCAAAACGGATTTGATTCACAGTTAACGATAGTGAAAAACCTTGTTTCAGGATTGCAGTCCATCACATTTTGCAAGCACAGTGTAACTTGTTTATCCGGCAATAATTAACGCGGAACTTTTCTTAATAAGCCTTATGTTTCAGGGACTTCGGCTGTTCAAACTAAAATGAAAATTCCAATACTTGCATCCATCCCTTTTTCGTTTAATTGTTTACTCAATAAGTTTCAGTGGTCCATTACACCATCTTGAGATCCGTTGACAAACGTAAATTAGGAGCAATCCAGTGTCGTGTGCAGTCACAACTGAAGTGAATATTACATGACCGCTGTCCGTAGATCTCTGGTTTACGCGACATTGTCCCTTCGTTCATGAACGAACAACTCATCCAACTCATCATACTTGCTTTCCTTCATGTGAGTTTTTCTTATTTAGCATTTATTGTAACGGAAGCTATGTTTTTCTGCCTACATCGAAGTTCTTAACTTCAAGTGTTGTAGTGACAAGCTGGTTACGCTTTGCTTCAGCCATGGTCTACTGTTCGTAACCGGCAGTACTGAGCACAAAACTAAGCAACTGATGGTCATGCACAATGAAGTTTCACCATTTTGATTGTATTTTGATATTTCAGATAGTTACTATTTCCCTCTTGATGCCCCTGATGCTTTTAGCGTTGGACCTGTTCAGAAAACGGAAAGAATAGAGCGAACCTGAAGTACTTTCAAAGTTTTTTTGACGAATGCTCTGATGTTCCTAGTGAGATTCAAGATCCAGATGACTGTGTGATTGAACGTCTTTATGATTCTGAGGACGATTTCTGTGACAGTGACGTCATTAATCCTGTAGAGAAGTGTGAGGTGGAAGTGTTTTCAAGCCATTCCGATAATAACGATGTGACCCTTTTTGTTATAATACTGGGTAGTTATAATTACAGAGCAACTACTGCAGCGTGGGCTGTAATTATCGTATAGCAGAGTAGTTTCTTAGATGTGATAATGCGTCAATGTGGAACCGGTTCACGAGGGAAAAAATGGTTCCAATTCTGGCTATTAGGTGCCAATGTAGTGCTGTAAGACATCTCGTTGACGTCTCCGGTGCTCATCTTGAACAAACTGTGTAAGCGGCGGTTAATAATAAAATCAACGTTGTGCTTTTCTCACTTGCTAGACCTATGCCGCCCTCGTGCTTTTCCTAACCCATTAAATAATAATGGAAACATCACAGTACAACTTTCTTGCATTAACAGGTCCAGACTAGCACCTGGTGGACAAAATCGGAACGGAATTTTTCCATACTTAATCGATTCTGCAGTAACGTATTAAAATATCTACTTCTACAACTACATAAATACTTCTCAATCCACCATACGGTGCGAGGTGGAGGGTACCTCGTACCATATCTAGCATATTCTCTCCCTGTTCCACTCCCAAGCAGAACGAGGGAAAAATGACTGCCTATATGCCTCTGTACGAGCACTAATCTCTCTTATCTTATCTTTGTGGTCTTTCCACGAAATGTAAGTTGGCGGCAGTAAAATTGTACTGCAGTCAGCCTCAAATGCTGCTTCTCCAAATTTCCTCAGTAGCGATTCACGAAAAGAACGCCTTCTTTCCTCTAGAGACTACCACCCAAGTTCCTGAAGCATTTCCGTAACACTCACGTGATCGTCAAACCTACCTGTAACAAATCTAGCAGCCCGCCTCTGAATTGCTCCTATGTCCTCCCTCAATCCGATCTGATAGGGATCCCAAACGCTCCAGCAGTACTCAATAATAGGTCGTATTAGTGTTTTATAGGCGGTCTCCTTTACAGATGAACCACATCTTCCCAAAATTCTACCAATGAACCGAAGACGACTATCCGCCTTCGCCACAAGTGCCATTACATGCTTGTCCCACTTCATATCGCTCTGCAATGTAACGCCCAAATACTTAATCGACGTGACTGTGTCAATCGCTACACTACTAATGGAGTATTCAAACATTACAGAATTCTTTTCCCTATTCATCTGTAGTAATTCACTTTTATCTGTATTTAGAGTTAGCTGCCATTCTTTACACCCATCACAAATCCTGTCCAATTCATCTTGTATCCTCCTACAGTCACTCAACGACGACACCTTCCTGTGCACCACAGCATCATCAGCTAACAGCCACACATTGCTATCTACCCTGTCCAAAAGATCACTTACGTAGAAAGAAAATTACAGCGGACCTACCACACTTCCCTGGGGCACTCCAGATGTTACCTTCACCTCCGATGAACACTCACCATCGAGGACAACGTACTGGGTTCTATTACTTAAGAAGTCTTCGAGCCACTCACATACTTGGGAATCAATCCCATATGCTCGCACCTTAGTTAGGAGCGTGCAGTGGGGCACCAAGTCAAACGCTTTCCGGAAGTCAAGGAATATTGCATCCGTCTGATACCCTTCATCCATGGTTCGCAAGATATCATGTGAAAAAAGTTCGAGTTGCGTTTCGCAGGAGCGATGCTTTCTAAAGCTGTGCTGATGCATGGACAGCAACTTCTCTGACTCAGGGAAATTCATTATATTCGAACTGAGAATATGTTCGAGAATCCTGCAACATACCGATGTTAAGTATGTTCCACATCTACATCTACATCCATACTCCGCAAGCCACCTGACGGTGTTTGGAGGAGGGTACCCTGAGTACCTCTATCGGTTCTCTCTTCTATTCCAGTCTCGTATTGTTCGTGGAAAGAAGGATTGTCGGTATGCTTCCGTGTGGGCTCTAAACTCTCTGATTTTATCCTCATGGTCTCTTCGCGAAATATACGTAGGAGGGAGCAATATACTGCTTGACTCTTCGGTGAAGGTATGTTCTCGAAACTTTAACAAAATCCCGTACCGAGCTATTGAGCGCGTCTCCTGCAGAGTCTTCCACTGGAGTTTATCAATCATCTCTGTAACGCTTTCGCGATTACTAAATGATCCTGTAACGAAGCGCGCTGCTCTCCGTTGGATCTTTTCTATCCCTTCTATCAACCCTATCTGGTACAGATCCCACACTGCTGAGCAGTATTCTACCAGTGGGCGAACAAGCATACTGTAACCTACTTCCTTTGTTTTCGGATTGCAATTTCTTAGGATTCTTCCAATGAATCACAGGCTGGCATCTGCTTTACCGACGATCAACTTTATATGATCATTCCATTTTAAATCACTCCTAATGCGTACTCCCAGATAATTTATGTAATTAACTGCTTCCAGTTGCTGAACTGCTATTTTGTAGCTAAATTATAGGGAATATATCTTTCTTTGTATTCGCAGCACATTACACTTGTCTACATTGAGATTCAATTGCCATTCCCTGCACCATGCGTCAATTCGCTGCAGACCCTCCTGCATTTCAGTACAATTTTCCATTGTTACAACCCCTCGATACACCACAGCATCATCTGCAAAAAGCCTCAGTGAACTTCTGATATCATCCACTATGTCATTTATGTATATTGTGAATAGCAACGGTCCTATGACACTCCCCAGCGGCACACCTGAAATCACTCTTACTTCGGAAGACATCTCTCCATTGAGAATGACATGCTGCGTTCTGTTCTCTAGGAGCTCCTCAATCCCATCACACAATTGGTCTGATAGTCCATATGCTCTTACTATGTTCATTAAAGACTGTGGGGAACTGTATCGAACGCCTCGTGTCTATGGCCCTCTGAGTCTCGTGGACGAATAGCGCGAGCTGGGTTTCACACGACCGTCTTTTTCGAAACCCATGCTGATTCCTACAGAGTAGATTTCTAGTCTCCAGAAAAGTCATTATACTCGAACATAATACGTGTTCCAAAATTTTACAACTGATCGACGTTAGAGATATAGGTCTATAGTTCTGCACATCTGTTCGACGTCCCTTCTTGAAAACGGGGATGACCTGTGCCTTTTTCCAATCCTTTGGAACGCTACGGTACGCCGCTGCAAGAAGGGGGGGCAAGTTCCTTCGCGTAGTCTGTGTAAAATCGAACTGGTATCCCATGAGGTCCAGCGGCCTTTTCCTCTTTTGAGCGATTTTAATTGTTTCTCTATCCCTGTGTCGTCTATTTCGATATCTACTATTTTGCTATCTGTACCACAATCTAGAGAAGGAACTACAGTGCCGTCTTCCTCTGTGAAACAACTTTGGAAAAGACGTTTGGTATTTCGGCCTTTAGTCTGTCATCCTCTGTTTCAGTACCATTTTGGTCACAGAGTGTCTGGACATTTTGTTTTGATCCACTTACCGCTTTCACATAAGACCAAAATTTCTTAGGATTTTCTGCAAAGTCAGTACATAGAACTTTATTTCGAATTCACTGAACGCCTCTCGCATAGCCCACCTCACACTACATTTTGGTCTGTAATTTTCAGGACCCGGCCTTCTACCCTTCTTATATACAGGCGTCAGCTGCGCTTTTTTCCAGTCACTCAGGACTTTACGTTGGCCAAGAGATTCGCTATACATGCAAGCTAAGTAAGGACCCAATGCAGTAGAGAACTCTCTGTAAAACCGAAATGGAATGCCATCAGGACCTGGCGATTCATTTATTTTCAGGTTTTGCTGCCATACGATAATTGTAGCTGCACTGTGAGTAGTTGCACTTTAATGATAACAATCCGGTATTAATCCTGCTATGCCAGTGCACAAGTGTAAATTGAGTTCCTGCTTGGATGTGTCAGACGTCTTCTGTGTATTATTTAGTAATTAATGTGATTCAAGGAGTTTTCCCAGTACTATTTTAGTAGACGGAAATAAAAAAGAGTGGTGTATTTCTGTAATCTGCGTAACTCGCAGCTTCGCCGCTGAGGGACGCAGAGCCCGAGTGCGCGGAGAATATAAATAATCGTTACTGTCACGCGAACACAGCCCGCTGATGCTGCGTGGCGCAGACACGTCAGTCTTTGTCCACCGGACGGACAAAAAACGTAAATAAAACAAAAGCGGCGGCCGGTAGCGACAATGCGAGGCTACATCAGCGGGTGGCGGGCGGTCAGCGGACGAGAAACAAACAGAGCCGCCCGGCTGTCGGCAGCTGCGCGTTGACGTGTCGACGCATCGGCCGGGATCACCGCTGATGAATACTTGCGCCCTCACCCTCGTGATACGCGCCGTGGCACCTCCACATATCACCGAGGCCCGTTACACGACACCTTCGCGATTTGCACGAAACAGATCTCCAGGGATCAGAGTGCACTGTCAGCAGAGGCACATTATGAGCGGATAATTCTGACAGGTGGCAAGAGCACAGGCCTACACACTCTTCACATACGAGCCTGATCGTAGTTTTCTGCTGTCGCCTCTGATACCTCAGTTACTATTCCAATAATGCCACCGTTTGTACGCCGTGAAATCTTAGTGGATCCACCGAAAAAAAATAAAGTGGTAATTTCTTTTCTAAAATTGTTAGTGACTCGTTTTCTCCAAAAATATCTTCGCTCGTTTCCAGAACAATTAGCGCATTAAGTTATATGCGGCAGAAAAACTATAGTCCGATTAAAATTACTTTGTATTTGACACGTCACGCGTTGGACAGTATTTCCTTCGATAATAATAATGGCGAATGACGAGGGCCTCCCGTCTGATAGAGCGCTCGCCGGGTGCAAGTCTTTCGATTTGACGCCACTTCGGCGACTTGCGCGTCGATGGGGATGAAATGATGATCATTAGGGCAACACAACACCCAGTCCCTAAGCGGAGAAGAATCTCCGACCCAGCCGGGAATCGAACCCGGGCCCATAGGATTGACAGTCTGTCGCGCTGACCACACAGGGGGCGGACATTTTCTTCGATGAGAGCGCTAAACACCAAGCCCGAAACGTTCGCCACTGCAAATTGCCGTAACAAATAGTCAGTTAACTTCCAAGTCCTTGTCCAGCTTTCTTTTTTGATGAGTTTGCATCCGAATCCTGTATCTGGCCCTTTTGTTTCGTATTTCATAACACGTGATAACCGCACCAACACACACACACACACACACACACACACACACACACACACACACACACACACACATCTCGTGGTCATGCGGTAGCGTTCTCGCTTCCCACGCCAGGCTTCCCGGGTTCGATTCCCGGCGGGATCAGGGATTTTATCTGCCTCGTGATGGCTGGGTGTTGAGTGATGTCCTTAGGTTAGTTAGGTTTAAGTAGTTCTAAGTTCTAGGGGACAGATGACCTCAGACGTTAATTCCCATAGTGCTTAGATCCATTTGAACCATTTTGAAAACACTCACCCATGCCCGAGGGAGGATTCGAACATCAGATGGGGAAGCCGTACGGACCGTCACAGGGCGCCTGAGATCGTACTGCTGCCCCTCGTGGCATAGATAAGATTCACACGATGTTGCGTGAAACAAATTTTTTGGAGATCGCAAATAATCGTAGCGCCTGGGTCATCAGAGTCGTCAATACAACAATCTTCTGCAGTAGAACCGCGAAGTGCAGTGATTGGCGTATAAGCTTGTAGTGCGGAAGGTCGTACATTCGAATTTCGTCTAATGCAACGAAATGTTTAATTTTCGCACATGTAATAACAAGACTTTGATTATTATTATTATTATTATTTCTATTATTCGGTAAAATGGTTCAAATGTAATTTGTGTTTCTAAAACTTGACTGTTTTATTGGCTCTTATTTTTGTTCCTATCATTCTGTTGAGGAGAGAGAAATTACCATTGGATTTTGCTACTGAAACTGAAATTTTTCTGTCTTGTGTTTCCTAGTAGCGGTTAGCCTGAAACGCCGTGAGCAAAGCTGTCATGATTTTAATTCTGCAGCAGATCGCTGATCACAGTTTTCAGCGATACACTGCACATCTCGACGTTGTGGTTAGGTAAGAACATTAGTTTAAATTCAGGGCTACAGAAATCGTTGTCTGCCGCAGTTCACTCATTGGTCACTTACGAATAGCTGTCCACAGAGCAACTGCCACTTCCTTCATACCTCCGTCATTGCTGCGTATTACACGTTAACAGCGTTTGTGAAGTGACCCGCAGTGTGCATTCGGTGGCAAAATAGTAGTGGCAAGTTACAGACTTCAGCGATGAAGTACTTTTAATCAGGCTACAGTTATGTAATGATCTGTTCTAGAATAAATTTTCGATCTTCAGCGAGGTGTGCGCTGATTAGAAACTTCCTGGCAGATTAAAACTATGTGTTGGACCTGAATTCGAACCTTGCACCTTTGACTTCTGCGGGCGAATGTTTTGCCGACTGAGTTATCCTAGTAAGTATTAAGACCCGTACTGTCAGCTTTATCTAGGCGCTTCAGTTTGGAACCGCGCGACCGCTACGGTCGCAGGTTCGAATCCTGCCTCGGACATGGTTATGTGTGATGTCCTTAGGTTAATTAGGTTTAAGTAGTTCTAAGTTCTGGGGGACTGATGACCTCAGATGTTAAGTCCCAAAGTGGTCAGAGCCATTTTTTGTCAGCTTCACTTAGGCCAGCACTTCGTTTCCTATTTTCCAGATTGCAGAGAACTTGCCCGTAAAAGCCAAAGGTCCCAGCTTCACGTCTCAGTGAAGCACACTGATCCAATCTGCCACGAAGTTTCTTTTTCCTGCCCCAATCGCAAATATTTGTATTAACATAAGATCAGTTTCGATGTTTTATGTACCATCATCAGGTACATCACATCAACGTGAATTGCAGTATCAGAAACTATCGTACTCTTCCTTCACATAATGTGTTGAATATCTTTGGTGTGTAATACACATCCCATATTAGGAATCCTGACAGTATTTTCGTCTCTAGTTGTAAATTTAAGACATTGTAATGATATATTGTTTTTAAATGAAAAACGGACACTGTGCTGTTTACAGCGCTCATGAAGGAAGTGACTTGTTAAGGTTTCTCATTAAACCCAAATAACTTCATGTGAATGTCTTAAAGTAGAACATTATGAAAGCAATGCATATCAGATTGACCCTTTAAAGAAACAAACTAACAATTTAAAAATAAATAAATAAGAAGCTCTTATGTATCCTCCATACAATCATGATCCCTCCCCCTAGCCATTCCAGAAGAGAGACGTTCGTGGCCGTCCATTTGCTTTGGACGAAGAGATTCACACCTGGGTACAATCATGGTTCTATAGCAAGACACAAGGCGTTTAAAGACATTAGCTGCTATTCGGCATTGATTTACATCAATGGGAGAAGTTGGGACTCGAACCTGGTCGCCAAATTACTAGGCTTATGCGCTGTCCACTACATCATCCGGAAATATTGGTCACTACAACTGCACAGACTATCTTGGTACTCCTGTAATTTCCACTTTGTCAGCTCGTTTACGCACTACTGATGTAGCGGCCCTTGTCCACTACCCTTACTCAGCAATACGCTGATTCTGGTAAGAGTTCGAGCTTGAAGTGCATCTGCGCTGAAGGGATCTTTGGTTCTGTAGGTAATGTCAAACATTTTTAATGAATGTATTGACCGTTTTGTCCCACAGCGGTGTGAATGTGTTAACACTTAGGGCTATTACTTGTGAAATAGTAAACAATTTACTAACTTTCTTTCTATCTCTCTCGTTTTCATTAGAGCCCACCTTATATTTACAGAATGCCGTTTTAGATCTCACGACCGTATTAAATTGAACCAAGCGAAATAGCAGTTTGATTTCCTCCTGCTTTCTTCGCAGATGCGGTAATAAAATAAATTTACAGTACCTGCTTTGGTGATCTTTACTGTGGTTGATGAATTTTGATTCTATTTCGCCAGGTGCTGCTTCGGTGTTTTACGTGAATACTTACTCTCCTTTATTCTTTTCTCGAGAGGAGGCTGAAATACTTTTTAATTGGAGACTGGAAGTACAGCTTTAAATAATTATTAATAGCTGTTTAAATGACGTACGCTACTATTCTTATTTAAATACTTCTACCTTTTCATTTATTAAATATTTCTCATTCAGATACATAGTAGGTTGGTACAAGTATACTGCACGCCCTTGTATCTAATCCCAAACAGGAAACCAATTAGACCAAGTGTCTCACTCGTCAGCAACATTAAAGATGCTATAAAATAGATGCAGCAAAGTTTCTTGTATAGTATCATTCCTGATATGATTTAAAATCTATTTTCAGTCTTAAATAGTAAATTAAGATTCAAAGTGAAAATTATTTACGGGTTTCAGCACGCAATAATTGTCACTTACGAAAGAAGCATAAGATAATTGTGTCACATTGTATTTAAAAACCACACCTGCACAAAGCTGACACAAAATTCACTCTTTTGGATATATTTCGCACCACCATGGAAACATCTGTTAGCGAATTCGGAAACTGACTGAAGCGTTTTGACAGTGACAGAACCAAAGAGAAGCATTAAAACACTAGCGGAAGCAGCTACTGTTTCATCCAAGATATATGCAAACAACACGTCATCTGATTTTAAAAAGTGCTCTGATTCCTACTACTGGTTACGTTCACTGAACATGTTCGGCTTAGAAGCTAGCTGAGTGCTTTGGTGCTCACGAAATCAGTTTCTGCAGCGTGTAGTTTTATGCAAAACCTCACGGCAGAATAATGACGGCTCCAAATGAGAATATAGGATAACAAAGGAGAGCCAACCCGAAGTGGCTATCCGAAGAAACTGTTAGAAATAAACCACTTCGTGCTCCAGAAGTAGAAAATTTATGCAGCAGTGCCCCTCTTAACCCTTATTAGTCTACTACGATGCTTGGTACACAACAGCATGGCACTGAAACTAGTTTCATGACCGCCATAGCGCTCGAGCACGGTCCTAGATTTCTGAAACGTGAAGAAGTTCAATAACTTGAAGACCTCAATTTATTGAAGAAATTGTAAACTCTTTTCAAAATTTTCTTCTTAAAATAAGTCTGTGAGCATTTGATATTGTTTACCTGCAAGCTGAGTACGTTTAACATGTGCTACCATTGACCTTACATCATTTACTTTCTGGTCGAATTGATGACAATCTACAGTGAAGCATTTCTAAAACAAAAAGATTGAAAGTTCCGAATTGTTTAAGCTAATGATACTGAGTTGAATTACCGATTTTCGAAATAATAAAGTATAACAAATTTGAAAATTGATCTGTGATTCAGTACAACATAAAATTAATACTGTTGTCACCTTAATGCAGTATATAAATAACGTTCAGGACTGGCCCTTAATATTTTTGCCATCACATTAACACGCAAATTCACCTAAGTAGCGGTAAAGGACACAAGTCAACGTTTTTTACTTGCTTAAATAATTATTGACATTGATTAGCAACAAATTTTGAAGCACATTTGTGTTCAGGAACATATTCAGGATCTATATCTGAATCGTAGTTATCCACAACATCCTCCGATTTGTATAGATTATTCCTGGAAAGCATTTTTGACACTAATACAATATACTTTAACAGTACTACCAGCCATGTGTTTGGCATTTACCAGTGTTTACACATGCACACACCCTAAAAAAGTTACCGTTAGTGAGAATTTGAAATTAGAGCTTCCATTTCTCCTCTTATTTCGGAATTATCAACTAACATGAGTAAAGCGTATCACGTACTATATTTTACGTGCAGAAGCTCGGTTTCTCATCGACTACCTTCACTGTTGTTTACAGCAGAGGCCTTAAATTTACTACCAATAGGGTACAGTCCCAGGTCACGTTTTTAAATTCACCTTGAGTTTCTAGAATAATACATGTTTAAGAGATATAATAATCTGCAAAGATTATTTTGATCGGTCTAAATGAAATGAAGTCACAGATTATTAATAACTGACAAACCGCCCAGTTTTAATAAGAATTGTTGATGTTTCTGAAAATGTACAGTAAGCGGTACCAGGCCATTTTCCTTAATTCTTCGTCAGGCCTCTTTTAGCAGTTTTTACTGCTTCAATTCACCTAGACATATTGTTGAGACGGGCCTACACAGTGTCCAGCATCTGTGGGTGATAATACCCGACTTGAATATTTTTCTCAGTGAAACGAATTTTTGTCATTATTGTTTGCTTTGCCACATTGCCCAAGTTGCCAAACATTTTCAATTGCATTCATATCAGACGAATTTCCTGGCCAGGCTATCAGAGGTTCGTACTGATCGTACTATGTAGCAAGGAGCTCCATCCTGCATAAAAGACGAATCGTTCTCCTTTAGGGAACCATTCTTTTATTTCATGTGGTAGCCTCCACTTTAACACCTTCTTGTACTGGTCTTGCCGCATTGGTCTCTCAACGAAGTACAGACGCAGTAACGCCACTGTGACAGTTTCATTTTAGTTTCTTCTGTAGAAGCAAACCGGTTCTCACCTGCAAACGTTTTTCAAGGAATGCTCAGACGTTGGTGAAAATATTGGTCTTCTGCTACATCTGTTGTTCCTTTGGGGGACTAATTCCTGACCAAAATCAATATTCCTCTTTATATGCCTTATGGATGTTTCTCATGCGCCCAATCTTCGAGATATCTCCCAATCTGAATACATTTTGCTGCCGGTTAGTGCTTTGTCACCACAATACTTAGAGCAGTCAAATAATTTAATTTACTGATTAATTTCGTGTCTTATTCTATCTGAAATCACTCAGTAATCAGCAAACTGTATAATTAGACGATACAGATGCTGAAGACACCAGGAAACCAATAATAACAGATGTTAATAGTGCACTCACACTCAAAAAACGTCGGCTCTTGCTGTTCTGCAAACTGTAACTGGCAACTCTTCGTCATTTTATTCAATAATAACGCTTTAACAATAGTCAACAAATTCAATAATGATAGCTGAGCCAGTTTACAAAACCAAACGCGCGAAATAAATGAATTCTATAAAAAGAAAAAAAACGACTGTGCGTCTAATTATGTGACCATGAAATCTAAATTAATGTGATGTTTACATGTTCTTTAAAGTTAAGGGTGAATCAAAACAACGAGAAATTTTGGAATGTAGATTAATGGATGTGCACCATTACTTTACGCTGATTTATTTGTGCCAGTATATAGTACAGAACATCAAATTATTGAATAACACATCAGATAAGCGAACTCCCCCTCGACCCACATTATTTAGGTTTTTATGCTGGTAACGCCACGTAGCGCTCTATATCAAAATCACTGGTTGTGCTGTGTGCAGTCTGTTGCTGGTTTGCATCGTAGGAATTTGCTATTGTAGTTTTGGGCAATTGGCTGTTAACAGCGCGTAGCGTTGCGCAGTTGGAGGTGAGCCGCCAGCAGTGGTGGATGTCGGGAGTGAGATGGCGGAGTTTTGGGAGCGGATGATGTGGACGTGTGTCCATCAGAGACAGTAAATTTGTAAGACTGGATGTCATGAACTGGTATATATATATATATATATATATATATATATATATATATATATATATATATAATTACTTTCGAACATTATTAAGGTAAATACATTGTTTGTTCTCTATCGAAATCCTTCATTTGCTAACTATGTCTATCAGTAGTTTGAATCTTTTATTTAGCTGGCAGTGTTGGCGCTCGCTGTATTACAGTAGTTCGAGTAACGAAGGTTTTTGTGAGGTAAGAATTCATGAAAGGTATAGGTTATTGTTAGTCAGGGCCATTCTTTTGTAGGGATTACTGAAAGTCAGACTGCGTTGCGCTAAAAATATTGTGTGTAAGTTTAGTGAATATCTGCGTACGTTTAGCTTTGCTCAACTGGTTGAAAATCAAATAACGTAAGAGGTTTACCAGCACAGTAATTCATTAATATTTCAAATGGGACGTTTCAAGATTTTCCTTCTGCAACCTGACAGGAAAATCATGCATGGCTGAAAATACCATTTCAATAGGATTCCTGAAGTTTCCGCTTAAGATTGGTAGCAGGTCGAGTACAGTAAACTGCGCTCTTAAGGTGACCCCTCAAGAAAACATTCACATGCTGCAATGTTGCCTTGCCTTGAAACGATTATGAAACAAATGTTTCATAGCTCCCATCGATATCCGTATCGTATGCGCTATTGCTACGTCATTTTTAAAACAACTGTTAGCAAGAGAATGGTATAGTTCACGCGGAACATTACTTTCCATCATTGCAACATACCGAATAGACGTTGCAGTCGTTGCGGATCCACCATCATCTTCTAAAATGTAGGGGCCCATAACGTAGCTCGGCGACATGAAGCTTCTTACAGTAATCTTGCAGCTGTGCAATGGACGCTCTTGTATCTGATGTGGATTTTGCTGACACCAACAACAAAAATTCTGTCTGTCGACAAAGTCACTGAGGCACTGAGGTGGAAGTAAGCTTCGTCCGACATCCATAGGTTGTTAATGAAATTCTCGTCGTCGTCGTGCAGTTTTGCTAACATGTTCTCAGCATATTGTCTTTGTTTTAGCAGATCGTAAAGCTGAAGTTGCTGAACGGTCTGCAGCTTGTACTGGTAGAACTTTAAATCCACTTTCAGTAATCGTTGAACACTCAAAGGACGTAATTGTAGACACTCTGCGTGACGTCGAACAGAGCACTGTGGGAATCTCACGTAAGTAGTTCGCACAAACTCTATATGGTCTCCCGTACGAGTGGTTCAATATCTACCTGCAGATTGTTCCTTTAATGAAGAACATGTGGCTTTAAAACTGCCGATCAAGGGGTTGATTGCATGCTGTGAGCCAACAGGTCCACCCCGTCCAATGTTGGAATGCCGAAATTTTTGACGGGCGGCCTCCACACTTCCAGCAGCACTAAGTCACGCTGTAAACTGTTCCATTGCTCCATGTTTACTGCTTACTAAATGATAAGGCAGTGCGAGGAGCATTCTGTTTCTCATTCGGCGCCACATACCTCGCTGCGTTTCGACAATACATTCCA
Organism: Schistocerca gregaria; assembly: GCF_023897955.1. NCBI lineage: Eukaryota > Metazoa > Arthropoda > Insecta > Orthoptera > Acrididae > Schistocerca > Schistocerca gregaria. The sequence goes on from NC_064924.1 coordinate 203,378,761, forward strand.
AAATTCCTATTCTTTTGAATCATACTGTATTAACAGATGTTGCAGTATAATGCAGAACATGTACGGAATTATTGCTATGTTTACTTTGTTTGGCGCGAAAAAATTAAATTAAATAGATCCAGGATACGTTACAACCGCAGGGAGCACGTACGAGGGTCTTACCGAAAGTAAAGCATCCTATTTTTTTGTGGTGACTTTGGATGTCCGCGCCAGATGTCGTTGGGTTAGTGCTAATGATTAATACTCCTCTTTGATTTACATGTGGTTCCTTTGTTCTGTGGTCGTTAGCGCCAGCAGAGGAGTGTTGCGAAATGGAGTCCGATGTGGAAGTGCATATAATACAGCCATGGGTGGTTCAATTCCTCAGTGCTGAAGAAATAATTTCGACTGACATCCCATCCTTCGATTCTTGTTAAAGGCGTAGGGAGACGATGCAATAGACATGAGCAATGTGAGACAATGGGTACGGCATTTCCAAGGTGATGAAAACGTTATGCATGGCAAGCCACGGCCCGGTCGACCCTCCACAACAGTCATCCCTCGCAATGAAGAGCATCTCGATCAGCTCACCCGTAATTAACGGTGAATAACGACCACAGAATTGTGTGCAAAGCTGAATGTTGGCTGTAATGGTTCCGAAATAGTGTAGGGAACATATTACTTATCGCAAAGTCTGTGCGAGATAGGACACCCCCCCCCCCCCCCAAATGCTTACAGAAGAAAATCTCATCGAATGGAAAGTTGTCGGGACCTTATGGACCAATATGAATCTGAAGGTGACAGTTTTCTGAATAACATAGTCCTGATGATGAGACCTCGGCTGGCCGCTGTAGCCGATAGCTGACTGGTTATGGGCGCTTCAGACTGGAACCGCGCGACCGCTAGTGTCGCAGGTTCGAATCCTGCCACGGGGACGGATACGAGTGATGTTCTTAGGTTAGTTACGTGTAAATAGTTCTAAGTCTAGGGGACTGATGACCTCATATGTTATGTCCCGTAGTGCTCAGAACTATTTGAACCACTTGATGAGACGTGCTGCCTCGTCATGACTGGGTGTTGTGTGATGTCCTTAGGTTAGTTAGGTTTAAGTAGTTCTAAGTTCTACGGGACTGATGACCATAGATGTTAAATCCCATAGTGCTCAGATCCATTTGAACAATTTTTTTTATGAGACGTGGTGTCACTACTGAGAGCCGGAATTCAAGAGACAACCCATGGAATGGCGACATCCGAATTCTCCGTCAAAGAAGAGATTCAAGACACAGCCATCTGCAAAGTGACTTGTACCGTCCTCTGGGATAGCCAGGGTGTGGTTCTTTTTAACACCCTGGACATAGAGCAACAGTCAGTTCAGCACGCTACAAGATGACACCGATTAAGGTGAAAGCCGGAATTTCCAGGCTGAGGCCAGAGAAGAAGACCAACTTTCACCTGCAACACGATAGCGCCAGGCCCCACACCATCTTTGCGACCACGCAGCTAATAGCAAAATTCGGCTGGACTGTCTTACTACATCCGCTGATCATTCCCGATTTAGCACCTTCACACTTCCATCTGTTTGGGCCTCTGAAAGGTGGACTACGTGGCGAACATTTTCAGGACTCGGATGCTGTTATCAAAGGTGTAAGAAAGTGATTACCCTCAGCTGGTTCCAAAATTTACAAGCACGGCATGCAGACTCTCGTTCATCGCTGGCAAAAGTACATAAAGAATGGTTGACACTATGTGGAAGAATGGCAGTCTGTAGCTGAAATATTGCTCTTCTTACCTGTGCTGTTGTAATTTTTGTATTTCATGTAGTCCCCATGAATAAAAAGTCGGATGTACTACTTTCGAGACGACCCTGGTACAATAGTTCGGGAAATGAAAAGTTTACGTTTTAAATGGTTTTTATTTCCTGTTAAAAGAACAAATGATTGGAAGTACAAAGTACTTTGTCGGAATCGCAGTGCTGTGTGAAGTAATTTTCGTGTTGAAATTTCCCATTACACACCCTCCAAATGGAAGAGAAGTTTCTCGCCGGGCTGGCACTTGAGGCCAGAGAAGCGGCGCAGCGACGCGAGTGTTTGTGGGCAGTGAGCGGCTGTTGCGACGCGCGTCGCCAGGAAATGAGCGCCGAGCACACATCCTGCCCGCAGTCGTGTAACGCTAGACGGCAGCCGGCCGACAGCCGACCCGGCGATACAACGCACTAAGCGAGCCGCGTCCACGCCCTCTGTGCTGCTGTTCTGGCCCGCTGTGTTTACTGAGCCGGCACCGGGACCGCTGACCGCATTGTTCTGTGCTGTTCTCCCACATCTAGGAGGGAAGGAAGTGCGCATGAGCACCATTGAGGTCTCTCCTAGGCCAAGGGGGCTGCCAGTAGCATGTAAGGCAGACTGCTTAGTATGTAAAACTGCTCCGCTGACGTGGGCAAACGGCGAGTGTCAACAGGAAAATGAAATTTCACCCACTTTAGAAATTACCACATTGTCTGCGCCCTCGAGGCCGGTTAGCTATGGCCAGAGTTTGTCTAACAGAACGAAAAGTTTCAAAACTGAACTCTGACAATAACCCATAAAAAAAATTTTCTTTCTTAGCGGAGAGTGCTCTGTTATGGAACTCCTTCACAGATTCATGAACCAGACCGAGACTCGAACAAGGGGACCAATGCCTTCTACGGACAAGTATTCTACCACCTGATCTACCCAAACAAGACGCACTCGTGGATTTACTTCCGCCTGTATCTCATCTCTTACTTTCCAAACTTCACAGGAATTCTCCTGCGAAACTTGCGAGACCAGCACACCTGAAAGAAAGGATATTGCAGAAATATGGCTTGGTCACAGCCTGGGGGACGTTTGTGTAATGAATTTTCACTGTGCAGTAAAGTGTGCATTTATATGAAACTTCCTGCCAAATTAAATTGTGTGCCAGAACAAGACTCGAACTCGAGACCTTTGTCTTTAGCGGGCAGGTGTTCTTCTCGAAAGTGAGAGGCAAAGGTCCTGAGTTCGACTCTCACTCCGGTACACAGATTTCATCTCTCAGGAAGTTTAATACGACAGCCTGCTAAATTCACGTTTAGTTCTTATTTATTTTATATGGTTATTGAGAGTTTACTGGGACTGTTGACGTTTCCAGAATGCACAAAAGTCTAAAAGTGAACACATTTCGTAAACAGCGATCGCAGAGTGAACACTTTTATTTTCCGAGGTGACGACTTTGGAAAGTCCTGTGCTGCCGTCATCTGATCTTACGGAACTTGTCATAGAATTGCCATGTTACATTGCATGAAGTCAAAGTATATCTGTCACTACCCACGGATACATGTCTTGATAAATGTAACATGGCAATTTCATTACAAGTACCGGATGATGGCATTATAGGACTGTTTAAAATGGTAATTCTGGAGCAATAAAAGTGTCTATACTACGATCGTGAAGTGCCAAGTGTGTTCGGTTCCAACCATACTGATCGCCCCCCAACACAACATGTGCGCATTACAGGAAAGCATATAAGATGAGACAGGATACGGACCGTTGTAACATAGTTGTCCCTGTCGTTGTATGCCGGAAAATATCATCGTGTGACAATCGTAAAGAAATACAGAAGGACTTTGTCGAAGTGTCTCCTTGGTGTAATGATTCTCAACTCTATTTAAATGCAAATAAAGGTAAAATAATGCGTACAATAACCCATAGAACCATAAAGCAAGTGATTACAAGGTTTAGTCTGAACATTTTCAGTACATCACATATCCACCTGGATAGTCGTGTATGTTGGTACGGCGCTTTCAGTATTCAGGCTGATGCGCCAGCCCCGGATAAAACGCGTTCAGCCAATTCATGACGCAGTCTGATGTAGCGTCCCTACTTCCTGTGGTGTTCAGGCTGTTTCCCACATTCGACTAGGTCAATACAGGACTGATACCCAGTTCTCGCCTTAGTTGCGCTAGTCGCAAACATTTAAAAGAAAAAGTCTGCGCAGTTTCACATGGGTGACACTGCAAGAGGCAGATGGAGTTGACATCTCCTTCCCCGGAGGTTAATGGGGTAGCGACTGGAAGGTTATCCGGAAGCCCCTTAAATTGACCATTCCAAATCTGAAATTAAGCACACCGGTCCCATGAAGATGCAAAACGAAGGCGAAAGAGAAAGAACACCTACAGTACGTAACATCGTACAAGTATTTACTTATAATTATATGAAATGGGTCGATAACGTAAACTCGGTACTATGGAAGGCGAATAGAATACTTATTCGCTGCAAGGTTGTGCGAAAACGCAGCGAATCTGTAAAGGAGACCACATACCAGAGGTTAGTGCCACCAGTTATATTCTTCCGATGTTTTAAATCATGTAGCGGTGGCAATAGTCGACATACAAATAAAGACAAAGGCTGATGGAGTTATAATAGGCCAGTATAACCCATACGAAGTTGTAACAGAAATACCCCGGGAACGGAAATTAAATCTAAATGCTTAGGGGAAGGCGACGTAGTTCTCGCAAAACTCTGCTGCCTGAATTTAGGTAACCTGTATTCGACCATTATGCTATCGCCATCGTTTATCTCGTGTAAGTGTGAGGATTAGGGTTCTTACAGAGGCATGTAGACAGTCACTCTTTCCTCGCTAATATGCGAATAATATAGAACAGAAAACGGATATTATTGGCACGAAGTACCCACCATGATTCACTGTACAATGATCAGCGTATTATACATTTATATAACGATCCAGAAATAAATACAAATGTTAGAACAGACGTGAAAGAATGAAATTGTCTATACTTCTTGCATAGAAAATACTGAAAAAATTAAACTGTACATTTATTATCAACATTAAGAAACTGCGCTACCAATATGTTCCGAAACTCGGGGTATAAAATCAGTATCTTCTTGGAACTCATAATTCAGACTTCTTTTATGATTAAAAGGAAGGGGCAAATGTGCTGCTTAGCCCTTTGGCTAGGGACCATTTGTACACCCAACAGCAGGATAGCCTTAACTGTAACTATCCTACAGTACAAGTATAAATGGTTCAAATGGCTCTGAGCACTATGGGACTTAACTGCTGAGGTCATCAATCCCCTAGAACTAAGAACTAATTAAACCTAACTAACCTAAGGACATCACACACATCCATGCCCGAGGCAGGATTCTAACCTGCAACCGTAGCGGACAAGGCTAAAGCTTTAGTATTATTCACATTGGCAAATGGAGCTAATCGGGAGGTTCTTCTTGCAGTAGATGTAGTCTACGATGTGCCATAAGGAGCTTACGGCGACACCACGTATTTATTGGGTGGTTCCTGAAAAAAACCGAAAAGGCGTTTTTCATCATGTTTTCGCCGTCACCAGCTTGTACCTAAATAACTAAACGCAAAAAAATGATAAAACTTTAATGGTGTATTCTCGAGGCGTTTATTCTTTTCAAAAAGTTTTAACAGTTATCGAGAAACATCCGAAAGATGGTTTTTGGGTAGCAACATGGAGCCGCGGATTCCAATACAGCTACGCACAGCTAACGGCTGAAATTCTTACGATATGTTCCTAAGATCCCAGTCTCTAACACCCTTGAGAATTTTCTTCATATCTTTGTCCGTATTTGAGATAAAAAATGATGTGAAATGCCTTGTGAATCGAAAACGAATTTGACAAAGTAACGCCGAAAATATGCTGTGTCTCTGTTATCATCAGAATGGTTTGTGAGCCCATGTTACAGTACTGAAGCGCATGAAAATTCGTTGTTCACATGAAATCCGGTTTGAGTTGTAGAATTATTCTGGCATTATTTCAATTTCAGACAAGTAAGCAAACAAAAGTTTACTAGAGAAAGGTAGAATGATGCAGCTGGTACCTCACTTCACCGTCAGCGTCTTTTAGCAGGACCATATTCACCTTTTTTGTTCTCTGCGGGGAGCATTTTTCCGCTTGTTGCAGATTGCAATTCTGTTGCACAGCTTAAACAAAGAACTAAACATGCGAAAGTATGAAGCAAGTGGGAAATAAGTGCTGTATCTAATTAAGGTTCTGCTTTCTTTTTTTAGTCACCAAACGTTTCAACTCAGAATAATACTTGCAACCTAAGTCCTCAGTGAGTTCCTATGTGTATCTCCGTCTTTCTTTACAATACCATGTCCAGTCAAGATATCCCTTCCCCTTGTCAGTTTTTTAATATATTTATTTCCTCGCCGATTCTGCGGAGACTTCTCCATTCCTTACTTTTTCAGTCCACCTAATTTTCCAACATTCTTCTGTAGCACCAAATCTCAAATTCTTCAGTTCTGTTATGGATTTCCCACAGTCCATGTTTCACTATGATACAATGCTGTGCTCCAAACGTACATTCTTAGAAATTTCTTCCCCAAATTAAGGCCTATGTTTGATATTAGTAGACTTCTCTTGGCCAAGATTTCCTTCTACTAGTGCTTGTCTGGTTTTTTTTTCTGGTCCCTCTAACCTCTTCTGTCATGGACCATTTTGGTGCATTGGTAGTAGGATAGTATCCTTAGAACATGTGGCCTGGAAATGAATAAGTGTTCTAATGATACTTGATCCCCAACTGGGATCTGCGGGAGAGGACAGCCAAGTGGGAAGTGTCCATGAGAAAAAATTAAATAGCCAACGAAAGGAAAACGTTGTACTACTCGGATCTTGGAATGTTAGATGTGTGAACGTGGTGGCGAGGCTAGAGAAACTTCAATATCGAACGGCTCCAGCGGTCGCGCGGGGAGGACGTGCCGTACTTCCGCCTGCGGAGCGTGTGAACTCGTGTTTATTTACAGTGCGAATTAACCTGTGCGGGTTTCATGCATTGCGTTCGTGGAAATTAAGCTCAGAAAATCGACATTGCGTCTCAGCGTTTGTCCAGAATATGCACGACCGAAAGACTTAGTTCTGTAACGTTTCCTCTTTGAGGAGGCGAAGATCCTGCCATCGGAAATTCTGGGCTCGATTGCCAATAGCACCCTTTACTCGTACATTAAAATGATCATTGACGCCGCGTGCGAGCGCGTTTTGAACGCGACCAAACAGGGCCTCCGTCACGCTGAAGGCCACGTCGGCTAGTTAGAAGTCGACCAAACGGGAATAGGCGTTAGAGCTGTACCTGTGTTCGAACTGCCATTCGAGGTACCTGCAGAGGACGTCATAGAGGCGTTCCTGTTAGACATTGATGTATATGACCAAAAGACAGAACACTGTGCCCAATTCCAGACATACCCTATTCTTAGCGGGGTGTATCAGATCACAATAGATCTCCGCAGCCTTTTTCTGTCTCATCTGACCATCTGCGAATGTCTGGCCGTAATCGTATACGACTGACAGCTGCGTACTTGTTACTGGGGAGGTAAAGAGAATCACATCCGATAGGTATGTCTGCAGCGAAGGATAACGCAGCGACCGACTGGAGGAGTGTTACTTGAGTCGTCGTCTAGCATACTTTCGACCACATTCGCGACCGCAATTAAGTCGCCACCGGCGGCCCAGTAGCTCTCGGAATCACATAAACAGGCTGACTGATAGGGTTCCGCTTCTTCTGGAACTGACTGAGCACGAGGTGATAGACGATGTTACTTGATCCACAACCTCAGTTACGATTGTTGCTCCGGCTCCACCCTAGGCAGAAGTTTATGTCGAAAGTGACTCCTTGATCGACAGCGGCCTTTCTATCTGACAGGCGAGAATCCCTCCCGTCTTCGGACACAGAAGGACAACGCAAAAGGTGGCGCGGCATGATGTCGGAACGAAATTCTTTTCTCTCTCCATATGTTGAGCAAACCAACGTTTCAGTCATTAGCGCGTAGCTGCATGGTGGTCCTCAGTAGCCGTCGCATGGACGGAACGGAATGTTCCTGCCTCTGAAGTCCCTACCGAAGAAGGAAGGATAAAAGCAGATCTGGTGGTGTCAGCAGGGACTGAACATGTGGATACCGCGGCAACGAATCACCACTGACGTGGAGCGAGGATTTTGAACAAAAAGCAGATCCTGTACAGGAGTCTCCGTCGTTATGGAAGGCGACCTGCATATGTCATCCACTGCTCCGTGGGAGGGGAGTCGGCAGCGCTTGCGGCCGGATGCCCCCGCATGTTCGCAACCACGGGGTGGCGCAACCCCACGCATACCTTATCGCGACACTGAATGTCAACGGCGCCCCCGTGCCCGTCAAGATCCATCTCCTGAAAGAAAAAACGATATGGCCTTCGGAACTAAACTTTCGACTGTTACAGGAAGTGCACTTAGCAGCGCTACCAACGGATATTAGATAACTTCTACGCTTCTCGTGGTGGTCACCTTGGACGTGACGTGGCGGTTTATGTATGCGAACGCATCCTGATTGAGACATCATGTATCTCCCGTCTGCCATGGGAAAGGGAGAACGACTCACTACACGCGTGTCTTTAATATCTATTCGCTTTCTGGTACCAGGCGACTGTGTGAAAGAGCACAGTTTTGTGCGGAGGACATTGCCCCATTGTTCTTAGGTCAACACGAACATCTTTTACTTGGAGGGAACTTTAACTGCTTACTCGGCGGGAAAGGTAAATACACGGATTTTACACCGTGCCAAGAGCTGCGTCTCTTTGTTCGCGATCTAGAAAGTGCCTTGCTCTTCCTTACCTCTGACATTCGAAATCACGTCCCCAGCCAATTGTCTAGAGAGCTAGTTAAAACCTCACTTCAGTGTAACTGCAAATTAACAATGAGCTTTGTTTCAGAAATTTGAAGGTTGTATCTGAAGATAGGAATAACTAAAACTTTTCATGAAGTGCTATAATAAATTAAAACCATACGGAGCGTTTGAGACAGTATTACTTGTGGAAGCTACAGAATAATTTGCAAGTAAGCGTGGGCTCCGTGGATTTATTTAGTATTTTTCAGATAAAGAGGATGGTTCTTTTGTGTGGAACTGCCATTCTCAAGTAAAAACGAATGGGTAAACAGAAATTTAATATCACATTGCATGAGATGAGGAAAAGAGAAGGGGGGGGGGGGGGGGGACCTGCGAGATAATGTTACCAACATGGCTACCAGTTTCGAATGCACTATCTTCCACACCACAGAATTCATTACCAAAAGTGATATAATTTTTCATAAATAATATTATTTCGGTGTAATTAGTAGAATTTAAAAATCCTTTCAATATTTTCACCCTTGTTCACTTATGTCTTAACTATCGATTAAGTGTGGAACTATAAGGCTTCTAATTGGCAATTTAATACTTCTCAATCTCCAAATTCCAGACAGCTGCGTATTCAGAACTGTAAGTATAGAATGCAAATTGTGTATTAAATGCGAAATATTGCTATTTTTTGTCTCGTTTAATGATTGTTGTAACAACCAAGGAAGTTTTCCTTAAGGCTTGGGAATACTTTCTTCTAGAGTGGTAATACAATTTGCGGCGCATACTAAAAATAACTATTTTGTCAGTTAGATCTGGGTGAGTTGAGGAAGGTGAGTAAGTGTTATCTCAGTGTGACGAGCCAGCAGCTGGAGCAGTAATCGCCCACTGCACGTGTGGCCGCAAAGCAGAAGACGCGCTTTGGTTCAACCTGTTGCAACTATAGTAGTAATAAAAAGTGTATGATAATTACTCACTCTCCTCCGCAAATTAAAGCTCGTTTATCAATTTAACAAGAAAAATGGTTGAAATGGCTCTGAGTCCTATGGGACTTAACATCTATGGTCATCAGCCCCCTAGAACTTACAACTACTTAAACCTAACTAACCTAAGGACATTACACAACACGTAGCCATCACGAAGCAGAGAAAATCCCTGACCCCGACGGGAATCGAACCCGGGAACCCGGGCGTGGGAAGCGAGAACGCTACCGCACGACCACGAGTTGCGGGCAGCAAATTTAACATCATCTCAAAATGTAAGGTACAAATTCCAGGTAATTATGCTAGACATTAATACTCACTATGAGAGACGTTATGGCTCATATTTTGTGGGAGAGAATATAAACCACAACAGTAACTGCAGCAACAGCAGTTTCACGCGCTATACAAGATTAAAATGCGAATAAGGATTAACCTGGGAGATTAGTAGCGCAGCAATGCCTCGAACAAACAAGTGTCACTGCAGCAGTCTGAGTGAAGATAAATATCATATCGTTCTCCACGTTTACCATATGATACCGGTCATTAGTATACTATGTAACCTTTCAGTGGTATTTGACTGCGTAAATGACAACCTTTAAATTTAAATTTTCGTGTACGTTAACAAATGGATTCTAGCCACTTCGCTCTCTTCGCACTCTGCAAAAATTCACTGTACGAAGTTCAGAAAATGAAAAATCTTTCCACCCAATACAGACATAAATACATGAGGATTTGTGGAAAAATGCGATTGACAATATTAAATATTTCAGATTAAAACTTGAAAATAAATTGACCTGACGAGAAGCGAAAACAAATCTTTTATTTGCTATACGACTGTTGTCACAGATAGGAATTCTAAAAATATATAAGGTGTTATATTTTGGTTATCTTCATTCTACAGTGTGACACTATATCATATCGTGGGATAATCAATGCCGCCTGTAGTGGCCGAGCGGTTAAAGGCGCTGCAGTCTGGAACCGCACGACCATTACGGTCGCAGGTTCCAATCCTGCCTCGGGCATGTATGTGTGTGATGACCTTAGGTTAGTTAGGTTTAAGTAGTTCTAAGTTATAGGGTACTGATGACCACAGCAGTTAAGTCCCATAGTGCTCAGAGCCATTTGAACCATTTTTTGATAATTATTAACCGTAGATACCACGGCTCCAGAAACAAGTAATACGAATAATGAAACGAACTTCATTCTGGAATACGAATAATATTCGGTGTGGATTCCAGGACGTTTTGTAGAAGACCCTTTCAGGAGCTCGTAAAAAAAATGGTTCAAATGGCTCTGAACACTATGGGACTAAACATCTGAGGTCATCAGTCCCCTAGAACTTAGAACTACTTAAACCTAACTAACCTAAGGACATCACACACATCCATGCCCAAGGCAGGATTCGAACCTGCGACTGTAGCAGTCACGCGGTTCCGGACTGAGCTCCTTAACCGCGAGACCACCGCGGCCGGCAGGAGCTCGTTATATTTGCGTCTTCCTGAATATTAATTAACATTTCCCTCTTCATGTTTAATAGCTAAGTTCTAGGAATCAATACCAGGAATAAGAACAACTGTCATAAAATCTCCCAGTTACTGATAGTGTTCGACAATGGAACACATATTCAGTAGCTTTCAAGCAATCATACTAACTAATAATAAATTATAGTTCGATACAGTAAAATACCATTGCTATGTGAAATCGACAACCAGCGGGATTCCAGAGGTCCAGAAAGATTTACAAAGAACGAAAGTAAAAGAAGAAATCACAGACAGAATAAATTTTGGGATTAAGATGTTACAAGTTCCTAAGGCGGGAAGGAGACGAAAACGGGTTCAAAAGAGACCGAGGAGAGACAAATGTAGCGTAGTCGAACGGCGAAGACGTAACTGATGTAATTACGCCCAAATACACTCTCGGAAATTGAAATAAGAACACCGTGAATTCATTGTCCCAGGAAGGGGAAACTTTATTGACACATTCCTGGGGTCAGATACATCACATGATCACACTGACAGAACCACAGGCACATAGACACAGGCAACAGAGCTTGCACAATGTCGGCACTAGTACATTGTTTATCCACCTTTCGCAGCAATGCAGGCTGCTATTCTCCCATGGAGACGATCGTAGAGATGCTGGATGTAGTCCTGTGGAACGGCTTGCCATGCCATTTCCACCTGGCGCCTCAGTTGGACCAGCGTTCGTGCTGGACGTGCAGACCGCGTGAGACGACGCTTCATCCAGTCCCAAACATGCTCAATGGGGGACAGATCCGGAGATCTTGCTGGCCAGGGTAGTTGACTTACACCTTCTAGAGCACGTTGGGTGGCACGGGACACATGCGGACGTGCATTGTCCTGTTGGAACAGCAAGTTCCCTTGCCGGTCTAGGAATGGTAGAACGATGGGTTCGATGACGGTTTGGATGTACCGTGCACTATTCAGTGTCCCCTCGACGATCACCAGAGGTGTACGGCCAGTGTAGGAGATCGCTCCCCACACTACGATGCCGGGTGTTGGCCCTGTGTGCCTCGGTCGTATGCAGTCCTGGTTGTGGCGCTCACCTTCATGGCGCCAAACACGCATACGACCATCATTGGCACCAAAGCAGAAGCCACTCTCATCGCTGAAGACGACACGTCTCCATTCGTCCCTCCATTCACGCCTGTCGCGACACCACTGGAGGCGGGCAGCACGATGTTGGGGCGTGAGCGGAAGACGGCCCAACGGTATGCGGGACCGTAGCCGAGCTTCATGGAGACGGTTGCGAATGGTCGTCGCCGATACCCCAGGAGCAACAGTGTCCCTAATTTGCTGGGAAGTGGCGGTGCGGTCCCCTACGGCACTGCGTAGGATCCTACGGTCTTGGCGTGCATCCGTGCGTCGCTGCGGTCCGGTCCCAGGTCGACGGGCACGTGCACCTTCCGCCGACCACTGGCGACAACATAGATGTACTGTGGAGACCTCACGCCCAACGTGTTGAGCAATTCGGCGGTACGTCCACCCGGCCTCCCGCATGCCCACTATATGCCCTCGCTCAAAGTCCGTCAACTGCACATACGGTTCACGTCCACGCTGTCGCGGCATGCTACCAGTGTTAAAGACTGCGATGGAGCTCCGTATGCCACGGCAAACTGGCTGACACTGACGGCGGCGGTGCACAAATGCTGCGCAGCTAGCGCCATTCGACGGCCAACACCGCGGTTCCTGGAGTGTCCGCTGTGCCGTGCGTGTGATCATTGCTTGTACAGCCCTCTCGCAGTGTCCGGAGCAAGTATGGTGGGTCTGACACACCGGTGTCAATGTGTTCTTTTTTCCATTTCCAGGAGTGTATGTCGCTCCAGGTGAATGCTACGAAATTAATTTGGTACTTCTTCAGTGCAGTAATATATCCCTACAAGTAACCCTTGTTGGCCATTTTCGTTTTGAGTTTGCTTCGCTACAATAAGCTAGGAATAGTATATTTTATCCTGTACTCCTTATAATCAATGTATAAATGAAAAAATCTATAAAACATTAGATTTCTTCTAGATAATTAAGAGTATTATCAGGTCCTGTAAAAAGAAAACTGGCATATAAGATCTTCGTCAGAAAATGCTGTTTATTTTGGTTTACATAGCATGTAGCCCACCATTATGATGTACACGGAACGAACAACTTGTCTAAACTAATATACTATTTTTACATTAAAAGTTTCTCAACGCTGGTGAGTTGTAACTTTATTTCGGGGTCGTTTGATACCCATTCACTTCCGTAAGTTAAGACACACTGCATCATGACTACAATGTTAAAATGTTTCTGATATAGGCATCTGCAGATGAAATACAAAGAACTCCAGTGGGACTACAGCGATATAGCACCAATACGAGTCTTTGTCCTGTAGCCCTGCGCAACACGGAATGCTTGTTGCTCCTCTCAGTTGTATGAAACGAAGCACGGGGAGGGAAATTTCAATTCATCTAATGTGTCTCAAAAGATATTGTGGTTATCTGACCTGATCTGTCACTGCAGAAGTACGGCAAGTCCTCCCCGGGCTATCGCTGGAGCCAGTCGATCTTGAAATTTTCTAGCCTCGCCACCACGTTCACACATCTGACATTCCAAGATCCGACTCGTAGAACGTTTTCCTTTCGTTGGCTATTTAATTTTTTCTCACGGACACTTCCCACTTGGCTGTCCTCTCCCGCAGATCCCAGTTGGGGATCAAGTATCAACACTTTTCCATTTCCAGGCCACTTGTTCTATGGATACACGTTAAGTATCTTCAATGCAATGGTTTTCATTGCCTTCTGCTTCCCGAAGCCATTGATCGCTGCTGATTCTACGGCTTTTTGCTGCGGTTTCGCACGTCGTGAACAAGAGAGGGCCCTGAACCCATTTCCGCTTTTCCGCCCACTCTGTCGGAAATCGTCGGTCGTCATTGCTGATGATTTTTAATCAAAATTTAAGTGGTGGCGGGGTGCGAAACCGGAACCGATGAGGTTTTGATTACCAATCAAAGACGCTACCCCAGACCACGGGGGCATTACATGAAGTGCTTTGATATCTTCCGTCAGGTGCCATCCAACGCTGACTGGGACCAGGCGTTCAATATTAGAGGTAGAAGAGACTGTTAAACTTTAGTACGCCTTTCAAACTTACGCCTATAGCCGCCCTGTGATAGCAGTTTAAAATATTTGTATTCACTTTTCAAATAATGGCATTCACTTTGTATCTGCTGTACTTCATTTCAGAAATGAGAAAAATTACTCCGGAAAATATTTTCCAAGGTACGTCATGGTTGGGTGACCATCCATTCTGCCGACCGCATTTGGCAAGCCTGGTGCACTCAGCCCTTGTGAGGCAAACTGCGGAGCTGCTTGAGTGAGAAGTAGCTGCTCCGGTCTCGGAAACCGACATACGGCCAGGAGAGGGGTGTGCTGACCACATGAGCTTCCGTATCCGCATCGGTCTAGTACTAAATATTTTATTCAAATAAAAAATTGTTGCAATTTGGAAAATTTCATCTATAGTGTTACATTATTACCCCGCTGTATACCAGTAATCATTAAGGGACACCAAGTCAAGCAGAAGCATTATTAAAAACCAGTTTCAAGATAATATATGTTTTGAACGAGAACCTGCTAGAAAGTAACATAAATTTCTAATTCCACTATAGATAAAATTTTTTAGTCATTAAGTATCTCAGTTCATTAATATGTGTCACATTTTCCATGACACAAGAACTTCTGTTTCAAGGTACAGGACAGTACACCACCGACGAAGTTTGGCTGAAGTCCACATGTTATTTACATAGTTCTAAAATTATATAGTTTTTACCATAATATTCTTTAACTAAAAATTAAAAATATGTTCCTCATACATTTAGTATGTACAGCACTTACATGTGTAGAACACAAAATGCTTACTAATTCTGCGCAAAACAGAACTTAATGTGTAAGAACAACAAAAACAGTAGAAAATGGCGGTTCCTAGTACGCATTCCTTCACGTGATTTTAAATCAGCTACTAGACTGAAGCTGTATTGGAGTAATTTTTAATTTGTACATTGGACAGTAACTCCGTCCTACCGCTCCTTGGAACGCCGACCGGGGCCGAGCGACCACCGTGTCATCCTTAGGCGGCAGGCGTCGCTGAATGCGAATGCTGAGGAGAATGTGGTCAGCACACCGCACTCCCGGCCGTTCTCAGTTCTGACCGGCACTCCCGGCCGTTCTCAGTTCTGACCGGGCCCTTTACTTCTCAGTCAAGTAGCTCTCCAATTGGCCCCGCAAGGGCTGAGTGCTCCCACCTAGCGAGCAGCGCTCGGCACACCCTCACGATCACGTATCCAAGTATTAACCAAGGCCGACAGCGCTTCAATTCGGTGACCTGACGGAAACTGCTGTTACCATCACAAGGCTGTCGGCGCATAAAGGACAGTACGTCGCTTAAACGTTGTGAAGAACGGGTAGTCAAGGTTTTTTATTTATCGACCACTTTTTGCATGTCCGTTAGTAGTAAAATTTGCTAACTGCCCACCCAGCAATGGTAATTTACGAAGCAGGGAAATAACTTTACTTTAGAAAATTTATCGAGTACAATCACAGGAAGTTAAGAGGTATAAAGATAATTACTTATCAAATACCGTATGTCAAAATGTTATGGAACCGAACCGTTTCTTTTATAACCCCTACTGCCAACTTCTTCTGAAGAAGATAAATTTGTTAACATCGAGTATAGATTGAATGGTCTGGAAGGTGTTTCTGAAAGTATTTGTATGGAGTGTAGCCATGTATGGAAGTGAAACATGGACAATAACTAGTTTGGACAAGAAGAGAATAGAAGCTTTCGAAATGTGGTGCTACAGAGGAATACTGAAGATTAGATGGGTAGATCACATAACTAATGAGGAGGTATTGAATAGAGTTGGGGAGATGAGGAGTTTGTTGCACAACTTGACAAAAAGAAGGGACCGGTTGGTAGGACATGTTTTGAGGCATCAAGGGATCACAAATTTAACATTGGAGGGCAGTGTGGAGGGTAAAAGTCGTAGAGGGAGAACAAGAGATGAATACACTAACCAGATTCAGAAGGATGTTGGTTGCAGCAAGTACTGGGAGATGAAGAAGCTTGCACAGGATAGAGTAGCATGGAGAGCTGCATCAAACCAGGACTGAAGACCACAACAACAACAACTGCCTACCGGCCGCTATGAAAGCTGCAACAGCAGTTGGGCGCTAGGAACCAAGTTGACTAGCATTGTTGTAGAGGCTTCGTGCGAGCATGCGTGCATGTGAGATTCTATGAGGAAGTAAGTGAAGGAGCGCATTTATTCTACGTGGGCGCATTTGTGTTTGTGTGTGGTGGTGGGGGGGGGGGGAAGGGGGGGGGGTTAATCTGTGCATAAGGACATTCACGAAAGTGTCGAGCGTTCAAATACGAAAATATCGAGCATCAAAATAATCATATTACCATCAGCGACTGCAAGGACTCGGACCACTGTTAATGACGCATTTGCAATTGCCGGTAGCTAGCGAGTACTGCAGTATGAGGAAGAAAATGAATACGAATGATACATAAACGAAAGAATAGGCACAAAAAGTATAGCAGACACAACCAATTTCATTGGAACGTCCGCACACTGTATTTGACAGAAACCCGTGTCTGAAATTACCTAATGCTGCATAGCATGCATAGAGCATTTTAAAAGAGATCGCAAACGAGAGATAATTGCAATAAGGTATCAGAAAGCGGGCACACGGATTGCACGTCAGCAAGTTCCAGTTAGTGCCAACGTTTTTCTTTCCGAGAGTAAACTTTGGTGGAGGCGAGGGAAGTGCGGCGCCATGGTGGCAGTAATTAAATGTGGTGGCGCTCCATCTGGAGTTAGGAACGCGCGGACGCACAGTAATTGGAGCCGCGCAGCCGGCCGAGCGACCAGCAGGCGGGCTGCTCTGAGGTCCAACAGTGCACCGGAAAGGCGGCCAGTGGCGTCCGCAGCAAGTGCTAATTACTCCCAGTCACACCGCTGGCGACAACCACCATTTCCGCTATCTCTTCAGTTTTACTTTCTACAAAGAAGAGAGTCTCGCAGAGGACTGCGTAACACGAAGTTCTGCCAGCGAATACAAGCCCAGAGTCAAAGTACCAGTTTCCACCAAGAAAATTCTGGCCCGAGTTGGAAAGAAAAACTGGAGGCATTATGTCTTTCTTCAAATGAATATATAACGAATACTGACTGAGGAAGCCCTACCATCTAGAAGATAACTACGAGTGAGAAGAAGCAGAATTGATACGAGGGGTGTTCAACGTGTAATGCAACACATTACTTTCTCGGTCAGTTTCAGTTGCAAAAATGTGCAATGGGTCATGTTGCAAAATTCGCGCTTCAGCCCCCATAGTTCCATGAACTTCCGATGGGTGGCGGCCCTCTACGTTGTCTTGAAAATGACGTCTGCCTTCCAAGCACAGAGCTGTCATTGTGTTTCCTTTGGCGAAAACCAGAGCATCGCAGATATTCCTAGGCTATTGCAGAATGTCTACGGAAACCTTGCAGTGAACAAAAGCACGGAGAGCCGTTAGGTGAGGTGTGTTGTTATCATCGTAACAAGGTGGCGCGAATCTGTCAATTCTCCAGTGCTCCGGCCGGCACAAACCTGACTCCTGCAATGTCGGAACGTGTGGACGCCCTCACTTGAGGTGTTCGACGGATCACAGTCAATTTCGCTTCTGAACTGGACATCTCTGTTGGTAGTGCTGACACACTCGCCCATTAGTTCGGGTACTCAATCGTGTGGGCCCTCTGGGTTCCCCGTCGCCTAACCGAAGAGCATTAAGACCAACGAAGGACCATCTGTGAGGAAGTGCATGCGCGTTACGAGGCAGCACGTGGCAATTTTTTGCCAAACTTCGTCACAGGCGATGAAATATGCGTCTAACACTTCGAACCTGAAACAAAACGGCAATCCGTTTAGTAGCGACGCACCAATTCTCCTCCGAAGAAAAAAGTTAAAGGGGAAACCCCAGCCAGTGCAGTCATACAGTCGGTAATCTGGTACTCTTCTAAAGAAATTATCGTATTTGCCATGGTGATACAGTCAGGAAACTGGAAAAACGACTTGAGCGTGTTCGCCGCCACACAAATGCTAACATCTCCTTCTCCATCACAAAGCGAAGACTCACAAAACTTCATTCGACTGACCTACCTCCTCCACCCTACAGACCAGGTCTCGCCCCTCACAACTTCAGTTTGTTTGGTGTAATGATGGATGCACTCCACTGGAAGCAGTGTGTGGATTGTGGGAAAGTTATTAAAAAAAAGAATCAAATGGCTCTAAACACCTCTGAGGTCATCAGTTCCCTAGTCTTGGAACTACTTAAAACTAACTAACCTAAGGACATCACACACATCTATGCTCAAGACAGGATTCTAACCTCGAGCGTAGTAGCAGCGCGGCTCCTGACTGAAGAGCCTAAATCCACTCGTCCCCAGCGGCCGGTGGAGGTTACTGATGCAGCAAGACGTTCACATGGACGTCGACCGTCAGAAAGGTAGCGTGGGAACATATAGGCCCTCCCAGTAAGGCGCATTGAACGGAGATTATGGTGAAAAGTTGGGAAATTATATGGTGAACTGGACTCTTGCATAAAAGTAAATAAATGAAAAAGACTGTATATCTACAATTCGAACACTGTGCTCCATTATATTGTGAGTCGAAACGTAAAAGAACGAATGAGATTTTCACTCTGCAGCGGAGTGTGCACTGATATGAAACTTCCTGGCAGATTAAAACTGCGTGCCCGACCGAGACTTGAACTCGGGACCTTTGCCTTTCGCGGGCAAGTGCTCTACCATCTTTTTTTTTTAACTTCTTGCGCTGAACGATTTTTTTGTTTACGATAGTGACAGATGCTGAGGAAATGAACTAAGATTTGTACTACAGATGGGACTTGAACGCTTACAATTTTTTTTTTTTGCTCTACCATCTTTTTTTTATTGTGCAGCTTATAAGAAAACAAATAAAAACCTCTTGTGTATGAAAATAAAAGACGACGTTCTTCATAAAATAACACAATATCCTTTGAAAACGGAAAACATAAAAGGTAGCTATATTTCCGCAACGGCCTTCTATTTTTATTTTTTTATTTTTATTCTTTTTTTTGTTAACATAAATGAGTATAGTCTCACCATCAGCAGCAAACTCTTTTTTTTTTGGGGGGGGGGGGGGCTGGGGAGCACAGAAGAAAGAAAACAAATAGGCTGCAGATAGTGAGCTATGTGTGAAAGGGATAAACATGTATAACGAGGAAAAAACTTAGAACAGGAGGAGAAAAGAGAAGTGAAATAAAATAGGAATACTTTCCGCGCCATGCTCCACTTTGGCGCGCCATCAGAACAAAATGCATTCTATCATTGAACATTGAAGGGGAACGTGGGATCGTCCAGTCTTGGCTGGCACTGTTCATTGAAATTCCAGCTTTGAGTCGGGTTGGTGAAAATACTCTGTAAATAGTTCGCGAAAGTGGCCCGATAGTGTCGATGTCGGCGAAGGGTGTGGTGACGTTCTTGGAGGCGTGTCCAAAAGTCCGCCGGATCGACGATGTCGTCCCGGAAGTTGACAGCCATGCCACTGTTCCATGTGATGGCGTGCCACTTAGCCGGCAGAAAGTAGGTCGTGTCGGGATGTATCATCATAGTAGGAGAAACATGATGTGGTAGTACTCGGAGGTAGAAACCCACAATCTTCTGTACGAGGGCCCAGACAGCTGCTGCTGGCCCACACTCAAAACGATGTAAACCTGTATCTTCGACATTGCATTTGAGGCACAGGGGTGAGTCCACCAGTGCGATACGATGCAGTTTCTGTCTTGTAGTATACTTGTAGTTGACGAGAAGGTACCACATAGAGGTGGTGTCAGTGGTGTGATATGGTTGGTGGATCGTTTTCCAAACTGTAGGCCATGAAACCTGAGGGTGACGTGTTTTGACGGGGTTGCAGGGTGGACACTTTCGGAGAAGGCGGTAAACGTCGCGGCTGGTCGTCTTCCTGGTCCTGGGGAGCTCGGTGCATATGTAGCTGTACTTCAAAAAGAAACGGCCGATATGTGACATCGGAGGTGGGATGTGTGCCAAAGACGTCGGTGGGCGTCTCGAAACAGGTGCGAGCTCGGTGGTCAACATCCCAGTAAAACCCCACCATCCCGCTTCGGTAAGGTGAGAGCTTCATACTGGACTTTGAAGATGTGTCCAGAACAAATGAAATAGCCGAAAGCCGCCTGTAATCTGGCCGCCATTGTCGCAGTGATGGGCAGACTGCGCTATATGGGGTATCCGGGCTGCCATTTGGGTATTGACGAAGGTGACTCTCTGGCACATATTCAGCGGGCGTAGTATGTGATTTTGTATGTTGGCCCGTATACGTTGCAGCAGCGCCCGATAATTGATCGCCGAGATGCGGCGAATGTCTCGCGTGTACACCAACCCGAGACAGCGAAGGGTCTCCACCAGTTGAAATGGGACTACGCTGTCTGCGGGAAGGCCGCAGCCGATCTTCATGGAGCATGATTTTGCTACGTTCAGAGCGCTCCCTGCCCCTGCACTGTAACGGGTAATCCACTGCATCGCAGCTTGTATGTCGGCCGCTGAACGTACGACGAGAGTCAAGTCGTCCGTGTAACCTCGGCAGCGGAACATATGATCCCGGAGTGGAATACCTGTGAAACGTCGCCGTAATCCGCAAATGGCATAAAGCACCGTTGACAAGGGGCAACCCTGCCGTACTGAGCGTTCAATCCGTATAGGTTCTGTAAGTCTGCCGTTGACGAGAAGTCTGGACGTTGCTCCACGAAAGAGCCGCATAATCACTTGCGTGAACGTCGAGGGAATTGCCGTTCGATTCATCACTGCGTTGAGGAATGCATCATTGAGGCGGTCAAACGCTTGTTTGAAGTCAATGGAGATTAAAGCGCCTGGCAGTCGCGAGTGTGTTGCCACAGGGATCACATCTCGATATTCACTGAGGGCTGTCTGTATATTACGATCGCCGCCTACAGATGTTTGTTCATGGGAAACAATGTCTTGTAAGACATGTTTGAGTCGCACTGCTAGAAGGCGTGTGAAAATCTTGAAGTCGGAATTGAGTAACGTGATCGGCCGATAACTGTCGAGTCGTGTTCCTCCTGCGGGTTTCGGGACAGGTAAAAGTAAGCCTTCCATGAACATTGATGGCGGGTTCGCCGCGCCGGACAAAGGTAAAAGTAAGCCTTCCATGAACATTGATGGCGGGTTCGCCGCGCCGGACAAAAGTTCCCAGTACATGCCCCTCCATCGTGACATCACCAAATCTTGGAAGGTTCTGTAAAATTCGAGAGGTAAACCATCCGGGCCGGGAGATCGATTCAGAGACCCTTTGGCCACAGCGCCTTGGACGTCGTCGGTGGTCACTTCAGAAGTCAGGAAGATTGCAGCTGCTGCGTTTAGAGTACCAAGCAACCTCAGCAATGGCCTCTGCACCGTCAGGTATCTCTTGATAGAAAAGTCTATAGTGCGCTGTGAATGCATCCGCAATGGTAGCTTGCGAAGTCAGCCGGCGTCCATCAGGTAAGTCTAAAGTTGTCATTAAAGCCTGTCGGCGTCGACGAACATTTTGAATAATATGATGCATAGAAGGTTCTTCACCGTTAATTCTATCTTGGCTGCGTTCTCGTACAATAGCTCCCTCTAGACGGCATCTGGTCAAGGTTAAAATCTTTGCCTTAATGAGTTGAGCTTCTTGTAGACGATTCGGGGATGGAGGTTGATCCATGAGTTCACGTAGAGCGCTATAGTAGAAATCAGATGTATGGTGATTCCACCTGGCTTTGGCTCTGCCATAGTGTGTCAATGTGCGTCGGATGGCCGGTTTGGCGCACAGCAACCACCACTGCAGTGTGGTCTCGTAACTCATAATTCGCTGAACACAGGCGTGCCACGTGTCGGTGACGTGTTGTCGACAATAAGGGTCCCGCAGTAGCGCGACATTGAGTTTCCAAGGTCCTGAACTGCGCCAAATAGATTGTCGATGTAGGTTCATGGTACAGATGAAGATGTCATGATCCGAGAAGGAAGACGGCCAACGTTCCGGGTCGTGGAGAACTGATTTTAGAGCGTTGGAGATGTATATTCTATCAAGTCGGCTGGCGGAGTGGCTCTTGATGTGTGTATACCCCGGGCGGTCGCCGTGTACCACTCGCCAAGAGTCGAGGAGACGAAGGCGGCGGACGAGGAAGCGAAGTTCCGGGCATGTGGTGAAATGGGTGTATAGGTCTGTGCGCTCGAGAACACAGTTGAAATCTCCACCTACGATGAGATGATCGTATCGGTCGAGGAATAAAGGTGTGCTATCTTCTGCGTAGAACTGGGAGCGATCCCTCCGTTTACCAGAGCCCGATGGGGCGTAGAGATTTATGATTTTGACTCCTTCAACTGTTATGGCCACCCCTCGCGCAGTTGGGAGGTATGCGACATCGGAAACTGTAATCCCTTCTCGGGGGAGGATGGCTGCGCCTGTGTGTTCCATAGCTGCTAGGGCGGCGTACGTCCCATATCTATAACACCAAGTTGCGGTCCTCAGTTCTTGTAACAGGGCGATGTCGATGTCCGCTGCTCTTAGCGTGTCACGGAGCAGTTGAAGTTCAGGGTGGGAGCCGATATTATTAGTACTGATAGTAGCTATTCGATACGCCTGGTTGGAGATCCGTGCTGCCGATAGATTCGTAGCTGGTGAAGATTGTTGTGGTGGATGCTGGAAGTCCATAGAAGTCGCAGGAGTCGCCGTAGAAACTTCCTCCATTTTAGTGTTGGTCTAACGGAGGAACAGATCTCATTTCCGCATCAGATGGAGGTGGGTAATCCGTGTCATCCTCCCATGAAAAATGTTCGACAGGTTTGACATCGGCGAGAGGTGGCAGCGCCGGCCGAGTCGGCTCAGTTGCGTCGGTGACAAGAGGCGTGCTATGTTCCATGGCTTCTGGGCGCGGGGTTTGCGCACGCTCTCTGTTGGACGGTTCACCGTCTTGTGGATGACGCGTCTCCGTGGCAGAGGAGAAAGTGTTATCGTGTTCTCCGTCAGAGTGATGTGCCATCTCTTCGTCCTGCGGAGGGGGCTAAATGGTAGATTCTGATGTCTTGCGGCATTTTTTTTCCATTACATTGGAATTGAGAAAGGGTGATTTGATATTAGCGCGATCGTACAGAGATAATAAACATAAAAGATGCATTTCGACGACACACCTTCGTCTACGTCTACACTTACAGTTTGCAAGGCACATGAGGATGTATGGCGAAGCGTACTTCGTGTACCACTGAGACTTTCTCGATGTTCTGTGCGAGTTACAAATTGTTTGCTAGAAGAGCGTGTGTTGGTATCTCACCTTGTGAGCCGAAATATCATTATACGAGTACGTCATTTTGTCGAGAAGGAAACAATATATTGATTGACTCTTCGAGAAAAGTACGCATTCGAAACTTTAACAGTAAACCACACCGTGATGAAGATCACCTCCCTTGCCTTTTCTGCCACTGGACTTAGTTGAACCAAACGTCCTGTACTTCTTTGGCTCTTGCGTATCTACTCTATCAATCCAGTCTAATACGGATACCATACTGACAAGGCAATATTCAACTAATGGCCAAACTAGTATTTTTAAGCTACTTCCTTTGTTGATAGGCTGTATTTTCTGAGGGTTTTCCCAGTGAATCTCATTGTCTGCATCTCTGTTACCTTGGATGTGTTTGGTGGTCGTTCCACATTAAATCGCTTCGTGAACATGCTTCTGAATATTATGTGGTGTGGGGACATGAAAAGTCGATTACAAGTATATATAACTGAAATTTTAATACCACTATTATAATTATACTTCCTGTATAACAGTGTAACAGTACATAATTATACACTGATCCTAGAGCGTAGGAAGGGAGTGGTTGCCTTCAGTGTACAAACTGAGCAATCCGGTTGCCACTTCCTTGTTACATGTGAACCTGTGACCTATCAGGGAGTGTTTTCAAGGGCTGAAGAGAGTTGCGTGGAGCGATATCGGGAAGACAGATATTCTAGGACCTTACATCGGAATTTTTGAAGGTCCTCGAGGGTCTTCTAGGCGATATGAGGCGTTGCTTCGTCCTGGAGACGCTTCATCCCATTGGAGACCTTTCCCATGCACTTACTCTTTATGGCATGTTTTGGCCTCAGCAACGTGTTGCAGTATTGCTAAGTATTAACGGTTGCATTTCGAGCTTGCCAGTCGATGAGAAGATATCTTTCTCCGTATAAAGAAAAACTGATCATCACTTTTACGCTCTCCCGGGCAGACTTGGTTCTTTTTGGACGAAGTTAGCAGGGATGCCGTCATTCCATGCTCTTCCGTTTCGAATCAGTTTAGAAGTGCTGATACTATGACTGTTGATAATACTAAAATTATCGGGAGTCGAATACATCGATATTAAAAAATATCATTATTGACTCTCGATATATAGAAAGAAGCATCGACATGTAGAGGGGAAGTATATCGGCGTACCTACCTACGATACGTCGGCTAAATATGGCAAATATACTGACTGTTTTAGAGCTGTAATTTTAAGTATTGATTTATTATTATATATTCTATACAACAACAAGCTAGCAGCCTACCTATGCTCGCCAGCATTGACGCCACTTCCAAATTTTGACGATCTAACACTCCATTTAGACAGAACTTGGTACAGAATCCCTGAGCGGGACATCCTACAACTCATATAAATCAGTGCAAAGCCGGTTAACGGTTTGCTTAATGGCCAGAGGTGGGCCATCGCATTATTGACTTGCTCAGTTTGTAAGGCTTTTCTCTTGAATAAATCATCCAATATTTCTGAAATTACAACAGTCTGCTTGGCTGTATTTTTACGTCACATCTGCCGATTTCCGTCACATTCGGATAATTCCTTCGTGATACGTCGCTGTTATGTCTTAGTGTGCATTATATCTGCTGCTGACGATAAGTACTTAACTTTTCGACTCCGCGTAGACAAAGAATCAATGATCGTAGCTCCGTTATAGCATCACTGAATATGGATGTTCGTCCACGAGACGCACAGTTCCTTAGATACCAGAGCCCCTGCTGATGCCGCGTCCCTTGACTTACAAAGGACTTTCGATATAAAGAGAGCGAACAATCAGACCAGCTGTGTGATTGGACTGAAGAGTTTGTAGCGAAACGAACATTTCTTCTGAGACAAATCAACAGAGATTAAATTAATATCAGGTGCACAGCATGGGTACATTACAACAACTGTAAATACAGGATGTTTCGCAACTTCTATTTCAATGTCCTAGGTATTGTATAGGGGCTTAGAAGATAAATTTCTGATAAGGAATCTCTGTACAGAAGTATATCCTTTGGATGTAAAATAACTTTGAATATTCGATCACTTTCAACGATCTCGCTTCGTGGTCGGTAAACAGCGTAGACAATAAGCTCTGACCCGTGTGATCTATAGGAGACCATGGCACGGGCAACGTTTAGAGTACTCGTCACCGGGTTCTCTTCCACGTGAAGGACGTCCTCTTCAGAATTGTCTTCTTCAAGGTTGTGAGTGCGGTACGTTTTTGGAGCTCCTCAATCAGTCCTAATTGCGCTTGCAACTATTTGTACAACCGTTACTATAGATGGATGGAAATGGTAGGTAGTGTCACCAACAGGAAATGATTTGCGTAACCTGAAACTGAAGATTTGATAATGATCTTCTTTTTAAACTTATTTTATGTCCAAATGGAACACTTCCGGGCATGACATCCTCACCAAAACTTCATCTTCTATGATTTCTGTACAACCCTTAGAATGTTTAGCAGTATTTGTGAAACATCTTATATCAATGGCCAAGTAGATAAAGTCTTACGTTCCATGAGTGTTTTCTCGGATGAAGCAGCTGTATGCACAGAAGTCGCAACGTTAGAAACATGTAGCGAAATGAACACCTGAAAATAATAAATCGCTTGGTGCAGGGGTTGTCAGTTGACCTCCGACATGAACGAATGTAACATATTGCACATCTTTTTATAAAAATTGTTTTTGTGTGAACACACTGCAGAATAATCACTGGAAGTAGTGACATCAATATAATGGCTTGAAAAGATTAAACAGGAGAGATATATTGTTACGGCCTTGTACATAATACCAATGAGTTAATGCGTTTACCGAGAGATGGCTAGATCGTATTCCCAGCTGTACAAACAGGGTTAAGTTCTTCGCTTGCTGTTGCCTCATTTCTTGGGACTTATTTCCGACGTTCTCTACATGATAGATTCCTCCCTATCAACGCAAAGGGCGCTGATCCGATGTCTCCGCGTAGAAGAGGAGTACACTTCACAAATGGCAGGATGAAACAGTCATAGGGAGAGCAGTGTCACGGTTGGTGCACATTGTTCTGGTAGTGTCAGCGTTATGAGATCGGACGACTAGATATCGAGGATATTCCCCTCTCTTGGCCGCCAAAGGTTGTCATCACCAATGCTCTTGAAGTGTCGGTAAGGAAAGAAAAAAATGGTTCAAATGGCTCTGAGCACTATGGGACTCAACATCTGTGGTCATAAGTCCCCTAGAACTTAGAACTACTTAAACCTAATTAACCTAAGGACATCACACACATCCATGCCCGAGGCAGGATTCAAACCTGCGACCATAGCAGTCGCTCGGTTCCGGACTGAGCGCCTAGAACCGCTAGACCACAGCTGCCGGCGATAAGGAAAGAATCTGTGCATAACACAATTCACAAGAAGCTTCGGTATAGCAAACTTTGTGCACAATAAGTGGCCAAGCGTATTTCAGAGAATCAAAAGACAGCGAAAACGGGTATTTGATTGACAGATCTTTTGAGATACGCAGAGCAAGAAATGAATTTTGTAGCTCAAATTGTGGTATGTGATAAAAACTTAGTGTCAACAAAGGCTGTTGATAAATAATCGCTGTGTCTCTATTTCTCCCATACCGATATTTACCGGCGATATAATTTTCATCGACATATCGAAATGAAAATGGTAATATCGGGTGCCGATATCTTTATTTTGTATTATTTTTCTTCACAATTTTAGGTAAATATTTGAAGTTGTTTTGAATTTTAGGAGATCATAATTCTACCTTTACTGTGCGAAGGAGTCTCACTGCGTTTTAAGCTTTCATCACGTCCAACCTTTCTCTGTGTCTATATGAAGCAAGTACGTGTGTCGCAAAAAAAGACGTCCGATTGCACTGTGGACTTGCGGTAGAGTAGAACAACATGATTTCCAGTATGAAGAAATAGCACACCTGTTGCGTTAACAAAAAACAAAACCGGAATTATTCAAAAACAGTTGGTGACAATGATGAACAAAAGTCTAAATGACAAGACTGGGCTTTGCTGTGGGTGGAGACGAGTGAGGGGGAAATGCTGACGTAATCGGTGCTCGACGCTACCAACGGAAACTGCAAAGTTTAGTTTCGCCACACAATTTTGACACTACAACTGCTGGTATTGGCAGAAATAAATAAACAGTGTTCTTGCTGAAATTCAAGTACTGGATGGCTTGTCAGGAAAGGCAACAAAACGGGACGTAGAATATCGTTGGCTAACCGATGTGCTGTAACGGTGAAACGGATGACAACCAAAGGGGTCTTGCTATGTAATGAAATGACACCCCAGACCGTCTATGTTAGTTTTTGGACCGTATGGCGGGTGACAGGCTGGCATCCCACTCCTGTCTGGGGAGTCTTCAGATACGTCTTCAGTGGTCATTGGGGCTCACATTGAAGAGGGACTCATCATTGAAATTCTACTCCAATCAGTGAGATACGAGACCAAAGATCAGTTCGGGATTTTGAGGATCTGAAGTGCCAGCTGGACAGAATTTGCCACGGTATCCCCCAGGAAGATATCCAACAACTCTGTCAACCAATGCCAACCCGGATAACTTCTTGCATAAGTGTCAGAGGCGAAACAATATGTTAGTGACTTGGTCAATTTGTCAATGTTTTTTCCTCTTGAATAAAATGTCCAATTTTTCTGAAATTAAGACCATTTGTTTGTCTGTACACGTACGTCACGTCTACCGATTTCCGTCCCGCTCGGATAATTCCTTCGTGGTGGTTTTTATCGTAGAGTGTATATTACCTTGAAAATCGGATTCTCTGTTTGATTTCGGATAATGAATTTAGAATAATGTTACATGATTGTCTTTATCACTTGAGTCCGATGTCTATAGCGGTTAAACTGTAATCATCTGAAAATATTATAACATAACCAGGAAATTTACGCGAAATCTTATCCACGTATTCGCTCAAATGTCCCGCTTCTACTGTTTCTGAGACAAAGGATAATTAAAAGTATCCGACCCAATGTTTTCTCCACCCATAATATTTGTCACCAAAATTATTTCACATCTGTAATAACCTCATCACATATTATCATATTTTTGACAGCTATAAACACCTCTCTTTAACTTATGCATATATTCCAGTCGGCATGTTGTGTGTGACTGTTATTAATATCGTTTCAGGTACCTTGTTTCATTGGATAGTGTCTTTTAACTTTGTTCCACGTATGTTTCAGCGCTGGTTACTTATCCTAGTGGCCATTGTAAATAATTAAAGGGGAACTGCAGAGAGTTCCATATAGCCATTAACACCCGAGGCGGAGGCGACCGCCGACTCAAGCCATACGTGGATTCCGGCCAAGATTATGCATTGGAAGTGCTTACTATCCATATAAACCAGAGAGCTGCAGACTGTACAGCGAATCTTGCTTTGTGTGGAATTTTAAGGTAGCTGGATTTTGTCTACACAAATGATAACGAAATTCCAAGTACCGCACAAAATGACGAGTTTCAACTTTTTCTGCAAAAAGGAACTGAATATCAAATTTTAACATGGACAGCGAAGTTATATGAGGCGGAGCTTAATCTCGGAACTGGAAGGCTTAGAGAAAGAAATCGACCGTTATCGTTTCAAAGTGAGCATCGCGGTGCTCAACGTTATTAACAGACTGAAACTCTGCCAGACCGGGATGCGAAACGGGTACATTGCCTTTCGCGGTTCTTACCAATTAAGCTTCACTTCTGCTAGAACCTCTGTCCTACTATCTATACTTCACAGTTCTCTTGTATATCTTGTGAGAGTATGATTAATGGACGGTAGTGGAGCTGTAAGGACTCATTGTTAGTCGTTCCTGGATAGCCGAGTCAGTAAGAGCATTCCATGATCAACTCAAGAGTTCTGGCTTCAGTTCCGAACAGAAACATAGTTTTAATCTGTTAGGAAGTTTCGATACATTGGACTCTCTGCTCTGCTAGTAGACTATCATCTTACTAAGAACGTTTTATAAATAACGTCCTAGACACCTTTAACTGTAAAATAATGTATTTAAATACTTGTAATTTCGGACGTATAGCCATTGAAAAGAGAAATACAGAGAAATTGTGCTTCAGCACAAAAACCGTAAAAGATATCTCAAGTGTACACTCTGCGACCCACGAGAAACGGTCATTATTCAGGGATATGCTAGGAACGATCATTCGTTGCTTTAAATTCCAGTAAACACCCTCTCTAAGATGCATTAGTTAAGAGTTATGAGCAATACTTCAACATTCTCTTCTGCTGCAAACTGCACTGAAGCGCCAAACCAGCTGGTATAGGCTTGCGTACTCAAATACAGAGATATGTAAATACGCAGAATATCGCACTGCGGTCGGGAACGCTTATATAAAACAACAAGTGTCTGGCGCAGTTGTTGGTTACTGCTCCTACAATGGTAGGTTATCACGATTTAAGTGAGTCTGAATGTGGCGTTTTAGTCGGTGCACGTGCGATGGGATCCAGCATCTCCGAGGTAGCGATGATGTGGGGATTTTCCCGTACTACTATTTCACGGGTGTACCGTGAATATCAGGAATCTGGCAAAGATAAAATCTCCAAGATCGCACCGGCCTTAAAAAGATCCTGCAAGAACAGGACCAACGATGACTGAAGAGAATCGTTCAATGTGACAGAAGCGTAGCTATTCCGCCAATTGCTGAAGATTTCAGTGCTGGGCCATCAACATGTGTTAGCGTGCAAACAATTCAACAAAATATCATGGATAAGGGATTTGGAGCCGAAGACCCATTTGTGTAACCCTTTATGACTGCATGACGCAAAGCTTTGCTCCTCGTCTGAGCTTGTCAATACCAACATTGGATTGTTGATGACTGGAATCGTGCTGCCTGCTCGGACGAGTCTCGTTTTAAATTGTATCGAGGGATGGACATGTAAGTGTTTGGAGACCAGCTCATGAATCCATGAACGCTGCATGTAAACAGGGGACTGCTCAAATGGTTGAGTCTCTGTAATGGTGTGGGGCGTGCGCAGTTGGAGTCATATGGGACCCCCGATACGTCTAGATACGACTCTGACAGTTGGCACGTAAATAAACATCCTGTCTGATCATCTGGATCCATTCATGTCCAGTATGCATTCCCCGAGACTTGGCCAATTCTAGGAAGACAATGCGACACCACGCATTTCCATAGTTGCTACAACGTAGCTCCAGGAACATTCTTCTCACTTTAAACACTTCCGTTGCCACTAGACTCCCTAGATATGAACATTATTGAGCATACCTGGGATGCCTTGAAACGTGCTGTTCAGCAGAGATCTCCACCCCGTCGTACTTTTACGGATTTATGGACAGCCCTGCAGGAATCATGGCGTGAGTTCACTCCATCACTACTTCAGACATTAGTCGAGTCCATGCCAAGTCATGTTGCTGCACTTCTACGTGCTAGCGGGTCCTTACACGAAATTTACTAGGTGTACGATTTTCTTTGGTTCTTCAGTCCAATTGCATTGGGTAATTCTGGAGTGGGTAGCAGGGACAAAACCAAATAAAATTAGAGTAAATATGTGCTCTAAGATAGAGATCTGAAGAGCTGTCAGCACATGTCCAGTACAAGGGACTTGTTTCACATTAGCGGAGATGAATGAATGCTCATAACGTTTAAGTTATGCATTTTAGAGCGCATGTTTACTAGAGTTCGAATGAACTTTCCTCACGTATTACTTAATGTTGACCATCTCCAGCATATTAATTGTCTCGTCTTCTTGTATTGGTACACATTCGATAAATGAGTTGTTATTTTATACAGTGTACGCGAGTAGTGGCTTGATGTGATTTATGTCAAGAGTGAAGACCAAGCTCATAGGTACGGCGTATACACATAGATAAATTTTTAAGGTGTTACATGTGTTGAAGCATACTTTCGCAGTATCAGACGAACAGGTGTAATCAGAAAACATCGCTAGTTACAAAGGATGTTACAACCGGACACAATGCGACTCGTGACTTCACTTGATGCCAACAGCAGCCACCTGCCATATCAAGAACGCTCTGATTGCAGGTTGGTACAGGAAACTTCTAAAACAAGAAGCAAGATTACACGATGGTTTCACAAAAACACAACACAATCCGACCCGTGCTCGGGTTTGTACAACGCGATCGCAATAGCCGTAAATAATAAAACACTTTCATAAATAAGAGAACTTTGAAAACAAACTTTAAATAAAATGTACACGGCGTCAGGTAATGGCGTCGCAGAATTACTCAGCAGTTACTGTGCTTGAATAGACAATACACACTTAGGAATAGCTGTCCATTAGGAAACAATTCGTGAACGGTTGCTGTGAAAAGCTAATGGGTCAATGATAACAAATGTAAAGTTATTAAACTAGGGTGTATTTTCTATAAGCTCGGCCCGCTTTATGTAACCCTACAAAACCGGAATAACACAGAATATTTAAAAGCACTTTACACGCATATGAAAATAAACCTTCTCTTTTAAGAAGCAATTAGCACGCTGGCATAACAAAGTAATATGTGGCTAATAATCCTCAGGGTTCCTAGGAGCACGAGAAAACATACTAAACAATTACAGCGCGGACAATGGAGACAGTTTCAGAGAGTTGCAGATGCTCATTCGTATCATGCTGAAGGAAACCTGAATTCTGTGCAACCACAAAGAAAACTTACCATCAGCGCACAACGCCTTCCTAATGTGACGCCAACTACAAACGCTTAGCGTTGATGGTATTCCACTTTTAGCGAGCCACCAAATGCCGCCACCCACTCCTGCTACGCCTGCCACTCGACTCGCTACAACGGGGAACCTTCTTTCACACCGAGCTCTGTCTCTCAAAAAATGGTTCAAATGGCTCTGAGCACTGTGAGACTTAACTTCTGAGGCCATCAGACCCCTATAACTTGGAACTACTTAAACCTAACTAACCTAAGGACATAACACACACCCATGCCCGAGGCAGGATTCGAAACTGCCACCATAGCGGTCGCGCGGTTCCAGACTATAGCGCCTAGAACCCTCGGCCACCCCGGCCGGCCACTGTCTCTCAGGTAAGCCCGTACGTGACGACTAAATAACAAGTCACATCATCTCTCGGCTTCCATTGCTGTGGATTACGAGTTTTAAAGTATACTTCAGCACCATATTCTGCTGTAAATTCAGCTTCGACGAAAACCTACAATTGACTCGCTGGTAGACCGTCACATTCATTTGCCCGTCCACAGCTGTCTCCACCGGTCCGCGTTTTCCTCCTTTAACCTTCGACGCTGCACGCTCATCATCTCGCACCGTCTCGTAAGCATTTGAAAGGCTCAACAGTTTCATCTGAATTACACCTGCGCTACAGAATACCTGGAAGAACCTTATAATTGTACAGTTTCTTTCAAGGACCTCTGATTGAATAGGAAAATGAAAACGTCCACACGAAAAAAACAGTTGGTAAAATAAGAGGAGCGCAATGGATTTCTAATCCTTTGTACAATCCGTGTTCAGATATGGGACCATGACTTTCCTGCGTAGGATGCTTCTCCCGTGTCAAAAGGTTTCGTGCGCTCGGTACTGGTTGAGTGGAGCTTGCTCCTACAAACAAACTTTCTTTAATAGCTCGAAAAACGGCACCGTGTATACGGAGATTATGTAGTCAGCCGGGCGATGTGGCCGAGCGGTTCTAGGTGCTTCAATCTGGAACCCCGTGACCGCTACAGTCGCAGGTTCGAATCATGCCTCGGGCGTGGATGTGTGTCATGTCCTTAGGTTAGTTAGGTTTAAGTAGTTCTAAGTTCTAGGGGACCGATGACCTCAAATGTTAAGTCCCGTAGTGCTCAGAGCCATTTTAACCATCCCACTACAAAGTCAGCCTCAGGATTCTGTGTTGCGATTTTGTCATCAGTTATCTGACTGGTAAGGTGCGACAATCAACGATATCACTCAGAGTAACACTCTTACATAACATTCTCATATACTTGATGTGTATCTTCTACACTCTGTCTACCCCTACTATTGTTAATTTCTTCTGCTTCTTTTACTAAGGAAGTTAAGGGCTGAAGTTTTAACACACAACCTATCATCCTAAGCCTTCTTCTATTTAATGTTTTCCATGTGTTCGATTCCTTGTCGACACTACAGAGGACCATCTTCATTAATTATCTTACCAGTCCACTTAATATTAACACCTGAAACCCTTCGCTTCTTTTCTTTTCTGGTTTATCTGCACCATGATTCACTTCCAAAGATGTATTTTCTTACAAATTTCTTTCTCGAGGCTAATGCATCATTATACTAGTAGACTTCATACAGGAAGGAATGCTCTCAAGGGATGTGATTGCGTGCTTCTTACATCCTTCTTGCATCGCCCGTCATCTTCTCTTGTGTTTCCGAGGTAGCAGAATTCCTCCACTAACCGCATGGCTGAGAAGTTAAGACTGGATCTGCGGACGGAGTAGACTCATCACTCCCACAAACGGGTTGTAGCGCCTTGTCCCTGGAGCATTTAGGGGTTTGCTATGGATGTGACGGAATATCTTTCCGTCACGAATGAAAATTTTCACGAAATAGGAGATATATAGTAGTTTATTACTGTAAGGGGGCGTCTGGCTATGCAGCTTTAATCTTAAGGTACTCTTTTATTTACTTTTGATACCGTTACATTTTCGACGACGTGTGAGGACTTGCTCGTCATATGCCACCCATACAATCTGAGGATGGTCTTTAAAGCTGAAATCACTTGTGATAGTATCATAAATGATTTTGTCAAAAGTAAAAAAAAAAAAATGCGTTACAAGAAATCAATCACCCTCACCACAAACAGAATGTCGCGTTTTCCAAAAGCTTTACTTGTCCGTTGTCGCTTAAGGCGAATGTTGAGATGGAACCTATGGAAAGGTTCAGTCAGTTTTCTTCCCTATTTCACTTCAAACCAAAATCCTGTGCCTTCTATAATATTATAGTATTTGGTATCTGGATATTTGTTTCTTCCCAACAAGTTGCTCAGAGAATGATTTTCTAAAAATTTTCCTAGGTACCTTCTCGGCAATATAGTGAAAGAAAAATGTTTAATGCTGTTGTGTACATAGTTCCGTGTAGTCAGCGCGTACATAACTTTCCCACTAGAGAGCGCCCTGCTAAACACAACAGCGCAGGCGCAGCGCTCGTCCGTCTCTGCACTATAAGATGGCGCTGCCTTAGAGAAGGACCAAATTCTGCTACCGCCGATCCGCGTGTTAATATGTAATGCAGTCAATGAGATTGCTGTTGACATAGAACCTTTTCTCCTCTTGGATCACACTCGCGCAGTGACACCTGAATGCGTGAGGTATTATAACGAGTATACAGACCTCTGATTACCAGTCTGCATTAGTCTGCACCAGTCTATAGTCAAGTTTCAGTCTGCACCTAACAAGATTACCATAGTCCTGTAAACAGCCATGAAGATAAATGTATAGACGCATTGTCAAGTATCAGAGATATGTAAGAATAAGATTAACTTACAATGACCAA
Organism: Schistocerca gregaria; assembly: GCF_023897955.1. Taxonomy (NCBI): domain Eukaryota; kingdom Metazoa; phylum Arthropoda; class Insecta; order Orthoptera; family Acrididae; genus Schistocerca; species Schistocerca gregaria. The sequence goes on from NC_064924.1 coordinate 203,413,699, forward strand.
AGGAACTTCAGATTGTCAATTGTAAACAGCATCCAGAATCAAGTTTCGTGATGTCTATGCTCTTTATTATTTTAGTAAATCTGTGTGAAAATTAATCGAGTTCTGTTTAAAGTTGATCACCGTCATTCTGCTACTCTAAGTGTACAAGTGGCATTTCTATCGTCTGGCCTAACGGCAGAAGATAAACACGCCACGATAAGACCACGAGACTAATTGCTGACACTCGCCTACTTCGTTAGAGCGACAGGTCTAATAATCTGATGGTGTGTGTAACGAAGGTCTTACAGTACGCACACCACAAATGTCATGTGTAATCTCTTCACATAGTAACTCTCAGCCGGCAGATATGGCCGAGCGGTTCTAGGCGCTACAGTCAGGAACCGCGCGACCGCTACGTCCCACGTTCGAATCAGGCCTCGGGCATGGTTGTGTGTGATGCCCTTAGGTTAGTTGGGTTTAAGTAGTTCCACGTTCTAGGGGACTGATAACCTCATAAGTCCCATAGTGCTCACACCCATTTGAACCATTTGCAGTAACTCTCTACTGATTTTTGTTGAGGCTATTACTCAAGAATAAAAATTTACGGTTGAGTATGACCCTGAATCAATCACTTCTTGCACTCGCAGCTCAGTGTTATACAACAGTTTCAGGGAATATAAAGCACTAGTTGTCTAGATGTGTAATTTGTTTAAAATTTCAACATGTTCTGGGAAAAAATAATCCCATTATCGAGATTTAAAAACCTTATGCCATTAGGCGCACTGAAAAATAACTATTAATGGCATAATTCCTATAAGAACTTTATAATGAAGTCGAGTTTTTCCAAAACATTGTGCGCTTTTAAATTAAACATATCACGCTTCTGGATAACTGGTGATTAATATGCTTCGTTCTGATATCATAATACAATTGTGGCTCAAATGGCTCTGAGCACTATGGGACTTAACATCGGTGGTCATCAGTCCCCTAGAACTTAGGACTACTTAAACCTGAGTAACCAAAGGACAACACACACATCCATGCCCGAGGCAGGATTCTAACCTGCGACCGTAGTAGTCGCGCAGTTCCGGACTAAAGCGCCTAGAACCGCTCGGCCACCGCGTCCGTCTAATACAATTGTACTACGGCTCAAAACAAATTTAACTATTAAACGATGATTAAGAATTTACGTTGGGTGTTGGTTTGATAAAGAAGTCTATATATAACGCAGCAAGAGATTTCACAAACCAGCAGCCCAGCTCTTTCTACCCGGATAGGGCGTTTATTCGTACACTGTCACGCGCGATTATGCAGCCGAGAATTGGTTGTGTGACTGTCGAAGTCAAGGAGCTCTAAGGAAATGGGGATGCAAATGCCTGCAGAGCGACGAGAGGCTGCCCTGGGGCCTGTGTGGCTTCCTGCCCATTCACTCCGCCCCCCGGCCCCCACGCCGCGCCGTCGTGGTTCCGGCGAAATCGGCCGTTTCCATCCGAATGAGGCTTAAGCAACGATGCCTCTTGACGAGCAGCAACGGCACCGTAAATACTCGATTTCTCTCTCGCTTTTCACTAAAGCCTCTCAGTGTCCTTAAGCGATACATTCCTTCCACTTCAAGTTCTGATCTCTTCTTTTGAACGTACGTGCTGTTTTACTATTTCGATATGAATGCGCCACTCTTCAGCTGCACAAAATGCTGCCTGAAGGGGCCTGCAGTTTTCATCTCCTGGATAATGTATTTTAAAATAGCGATAGCGTTGGCGCATCGTGTTGAATCTCATAATTACTTTTCGCAAGTATGTTTGATTCATTATTTTGTAGTGGATTATAATGTTTTAACAAGTTATTTCAAGCCTGAAAGGGTTTTGAAGTAATCTCGCCCAAATGTTGTGATGATAAAAATATCTCGTATTTGAAACTTTTCCATTTGCTTTTTGATAAATGAATTTCACGCTAGGTCAACTATAGTCTAAAGTCGAAACCATCTCTTAGGTTCGGCTCTATTCTATAACGTCGTATGTTTTGTAAAAGTCATAGTTCCACTGCTTAGAGCTACTCTTAAATATTTATTACAACTGTCTCAGTCCTCAGATTAGACTGTTAAAGCAGCTTACGTAGCAATATTAAACCTACGGCACAAAAGAGCATAATACATCGTATTGCACTACTATCATACAGAAAAATACATTACATTATCATACTATGTACCAGACGCTGTTAACCTTCGTTCCATACACAGGATATAAGAACTACATACATTCTATACAATTTTAGACTATGTAGAGGAGATAAAAAGAAACTTATTTTTATGTGAGAAAAATGTCGCCGATGCACCAGGTATGATTACGTACGGTATTAAAACTGCAGTGTGACGAATATTGTTTTGGCGACATTGCTAAAAATTTATTCCACTTATATTGATACACCATTGATATCTGCGCGCTAATGATTGTCTAACATACTGCAAAGAACCAATGGTTGGAGTTTCAACTAATCAGGAAATTTTCTCTTCTGGAATGTTTATTGGAGTCTCGTAAATCAAATTAGAAATCCATAGAAGTGAGGACACCTGTAGAACTCAATATTTCTTAGAGTCACATGCTATCGAAGAACATTTATAATTTTATAATCACTCTTTCTTTAAGGGAGACAAATTTGATATTACTTTCTCAGATTTCAAAGTTACAAGTTTTGCATGTAGGTGGCATATCTATGACGAAAGGTTTTCTGTTTCTTTTTGCTTATAAATTTCGACTCATACATGTACGGAAGTGGGACTACGACCAGAAATTAATAATTTGCTGAAAAGTTAAAATCATGGTTCCGTCGGCACTGTACACATTACAAGAACGAGCCATGGAACATTTGGCTGATACTTTTACATCCTTGTGCATTCGGCTTAGTATGCATCAACACCAGAACTGAGACGTAATGTAACTCAATTATTTCGCTTACTGTCTCGTTTATAATACTGACAGTTGAATGTGTTAATATTGACAAAAAACGCGCCGGGGGTGCTTAATTCATTATAGTTCAGTCAAATCGCACCAATATTTACAAATTATATACATGAGCCTTCGCCGAATCACTGTACCTTTTAGTGAAATTGTTATCACAAACCTAAAAGTACCTACTGAAACTAGCGTTTATATGAGTATATAGGCAGATAAAGGCGTCGGGACACTTTAATTTATAACATGTTGTTCACAAGGAAACTATATCCATCTATTCTGTTGATAATAATTTTATGTTAAATTCATTTGTAAATAGCTTCGTGTGACTCAGTGTCCTTCATACGATATTGCAATGCCTCTGCTGTCCCGAATTATGATGCAATGCTCCTTTGGACAAGCATGCATGCGAGATCGTATTTATCCGCAGGCTCAGGGCGACCGACTTTCAGGTAAAAGTCTCCTCTATACGCGAATACTGATAGTGGGTGTACGAGTACAGGTTGTAGGCACACGGATAACGATGTATGGAAATCTGAGTTTGGCAGTGAGTCGTGCTCGGATAGCCTAAAGGTAAGGCGACCGCTCACGAAAAGCGGGAAGAAGGCGTTCGACTTCCGGTCAGGGTCAAATTTTCACTGCCGGCACTCCATTACAGAGCTGAAGGCTGTGCGTATTCGCAAAGCGGTTAAATTTCTTGCAAGTCATTCAATTGAACTTCACTTCGACAGCTTCGGCTCCATAGGCAATTACGCAAATGGACAAAGGCAACCTACAGTTTAGCAAGGAGTCCGAGAAAATCTCGTTTGGGGTGAAGTTCCAGACCACTGAGAGGTGATTAATAGGCTAAAAAGAGAGATAAAAGTTCGTTGTCAGAACTGATTTCGCTCCTGTAACCTTTCAACTACCAAGCCGGCCTTTACTGTTTCTTTTTCCTTCTCCTTCTCCTTTTTTTTTCGGCATTTGGCTTTGGCGGATGTCACATGGTACCCATTGAATGCGTCCCTGGAGCCTTCACTCATTTCATTGCAAAGGACCGACATTGCCGTGACCGAACACGCTGAGCTACTCTTCCGGCACAGCTAGTGCACTAAACCCTACCTCGATGTTTTTCTGGGAAAACGATACCTGAAGCAAAGACAAAATCCTTGAGAAGTTTCAAATCTGTTGAGTGTCCACGTCATCGCGAAGTGAATTCCAGGTTAAAAGAGTGAAAAGAAAAACCCGTGGTCCGCGCAAAATTCGATCATTCGACGTTTCGGTTTCCAGGCACGCGCTGCGCCATCATGTCAGATTGGGTTTCTGCTCTTGCTTCGCTCCTGCATGAATCTTCGGCGGCTGTACCGCAACGTGGCAATGACATCGTTTGTGCAGTGCCTTCTGCCAGTTTCTACGAAATACTGTGCTCCGACTTGGCTAAACAGCCCACATGTAATAAAGGTGGATGTCCAGTTGCGTAGCACTCTAAGGATGATTTCTGAAGTAATTAAACCCACTTCAACACAATGGCTCTCAATATTAAGCCACATCCCGCCGCCACACCTGCGACGTACTGACGCCCTTCTACGTGAATACAAAAACATCATGAAGCCTGCCAATCCACCGAGACACATAGGCTGCAAACACTAATAGGCTTCGACCTAGGAAACCGCCAACAAGAACAGCAAGGAAGTGTGTACAAGAAGGTTTCAGTATAACGAACGAATGGTCTGAAAAATGGAACGCATGGCAAAATCATAACAGGCCTTGCTTCACACAAAGCCACCTGGTTTTGACCTACCACGCAAAACGTGCTCCACTCTAAATAGGATTAGAGCTCGTCATGGCAGATGTGCTTACTCCCTGTATAAATGGGGTAAAATACTATCCCCTCAGTGTGACTGGGGAGAAAGTCAGACCATCAGCCACATTGTTGAAGAGTGTTCCAGAAGTGCCTGTAATGGGAGTCCCGACGACTTCCTGCTCGCAAATCCAGACTCGATAGATTATATTAATAGACTTTATGTTTGTTTGTAATCCTTAAACTTTGTTATATTAGTAATGTTTGTTTGCAATTATTAAAGTTTGCTGTATTAGTAATTTTTCTGTTTCTTTCTTTTGAGACTGTATTGAAACGTCCCCTTGGAAAAATTATACAAAACTGTGCTTAAACTGACACACAATATTTTTTTAGCGCAACGCAATCTGACTTTCAGTAATCCCTACAAGAGAATGGCCCTGACTGACATTAACCTATACGTTTCACAAATCACTTACCTCACAAAAATCTTCGTTACTCGAACTACTGCAATACAGCGAGCACCACTGCTGCCCGCTAACTAAAAGATCAAACTACGGAAGGCACTAACTACTGATAGGCATAGTTAGCGAATGAAAGATTTTAATAGAGAACAAACAATGTATGTACCTTAATAGTCATAATATATATACCAGTTATGACATCCAGTCTTACAGATTTCAAAACTCCGCCGTCTCTCTCCCCACATCCACCACTGCTGGCGGCTCACATCCAACTGCGCAACGATACGCGCTGTTAACAGCCAGCTGCCCAACACTACAATGGCCAACAACAATGCAAACCAGCCACTGACTGCACACAGCACAGCCAATGGTATTTCATACAGAGCGCTCTGTGGCGTTACCAACAAAAAAACCTAAAAGCCTGCGTACAGTATTACCATGCCATAAATAAATAAGACGAAATGTTTGTAAATTAGAACCGTGCTTGTGAGTCAGTTTATTTATTGGTCAAAAACGAATCTAAATCCTTGCAGTAGTTGGAGTTGCTGAGATTTGCCTGCGCAAATAATGTAGGTTGGTTCAGTATGTAGTGTATTTCATTAATGTAGAGGTACTTCGATACATCGATGTGTTTATATTGCAAATATATTATTCCTATGTGTATTCTTTCTTTTGTCACAATGATCTTTGACGTGCTTGTAACTCTTGATTTCGGGACGCGTATGCGGTAGTTAAAGAGTCGGACCTTGAAAAAGTCAAGTCTTGGACGTCATGTTGGAAAGACGCGCATTCTAGCCAGTTTATAAAATGTGAACTTTAACAGCGAGGAAGATGCTTTCAAGTATGTTTTTTATTGTGAAGTGATGTTTTGTGTGTTACGTGATATTGCAACAAAAGCAATAAAAAGGAAGTTTAACTTTAATTCGGAGTGCTGATTAATTTTGTATATCACCATTGTGCTAACTTTCAATGATTTAGTCTTCAAGAATGGTTTGTGAAACACATCTATATAACTTTTGAATATAGCAGAATAAGATCTAGGCCTCTTTGCACCTGAGCTTGGAATCATCACCACCAAGGTTTTCGACGATTGGGTCATGATTTTACAACGAGACCAGCGTAAGAAACAAGAAAAGATGATTGCCTAGTTTATTCCTTATTACATAAAATGACTTTATCGACTGTGCTCTAATGACACCTGCCACACAATAACTATGTTTTTGCCCGAAAATGCAGTATTTAGCAGCATGAGCAAAACCACAATCATTATTAAATTTTGACCTTTGTTGTGGTAGGGTTGTTAGAAGAACGACGAGTGAACATCTAGCACATGTCGACCTATTTTGTGTACATCCTGCTCCGTATAAACACACACATAGCGAAACGGATGGAGGCTTTCAAGTAACTACAGACTGCTTTTCGCATTTCAGATGAGATACCGTACACCCGCGGCCGCCTCATCTACTCAGGGTCGGCGCTGCTATTAAGCGCGTCTCCAGTGACGCCCGCGTCAGACGCCGTCGGTGTGTCGCGTTTTTCAGGCCAGGCCGCCGGCCCCGTTCTTCATTTATTTCTCCTCAGCATCAGAATTTAATACCGCATTACGGAGCGGAGTCACACCCTCCCCCCCCCTTTCACAGCAGCCGCCACTTCCCCCTGCAGCTGTCACCGTCTACGAGACACCCCCCGGAACTGCT